>NC_132791.1:174230000-175480000 GCF_048418805.1 Vulpes vulpes | reverse complement strand
GCACTATCCACCAGCTGAGCAGACTTGACAAGGTCAGTGAAAACCCTAAACACTGCTTCCTTCTCAGAAAACAGGGAAAAGAAGAGCCATCTTGTAGAGCAGTTGCTAGATGCGCACAGATAGGAGACATTCAATGAACAATCTCCAGTCACCTCTGACCCCCACTGCATATGACCCTTCACTCCCCCCACTCACCTAGCAGTTTGTCCAGGAACAGCTCTAACCACATCTATACAAATGACTAGAATAGAGAAGATTTGGGAAGTGGAATTCTTTCATCTGTGTGTAGAGAAGGTAAAAAAAAAAAATTTCAATGTGATTATTTTGTAACCAATAATGGTAATATGCTTTCTCATAATTTAGGTATCCTAATAATTATTCCTATTAAAAAGCATTAAAAGAATATTTATAAGGGGCGCCTGAGTGACTCACTTAGTTGAGTGTCTGACTCTTGGTTTCAGCTTAGGTCACGATCTCGAGGTCCCAAGACCAAACCTCATGTCAGGCTCCACACTCAGCGATGAGTCTGTTCCATCCTTTCCCCTCCTCCCCGCCCCCCATCCCCCAGTGCACCTCTCTCTCTCTTAAAAAAAATTTATGAGACATTTAACGGTTACAAAGCATCTTATTAATTTGACTCTCAGAACAATCTGGTATTATCAGCAGGACAAAAGATTTTAGTACCAGTTTTAAAGATGAGGAAAGTGAGGCTCTGACGAACTCAGTGGTCCTAGTCTTGTGCCTGCACAGCCTTCAGTACTTCTCTTACCTGCACGGAGACCTACAAATACTAGTTTGGGATGTGTTATTTCATATCTGTTGTCCTGATCAGAGAGTGTGACACTCGTCACACAGCCTGTTTCAGCCACCTCTGAGTCCCCAGTTTCTAGCACAGAACCTGGCCCAAGAAACAATTCAGGGATTCAAAGCAAAGGTTCACAGAGCATTGTTGTGACAGAGGGAGAACTATGTATTAGTAAAATAATGAAAATAGGCTATTTTCAGAATCGGGCAGCTGACAGGCAGCATGCATTGATAAGGTGGAAAAGGACTATCACCCAGGCTACCTCACCACTCTGAGTGGGCACAGGGCTAGATGCTGCTTGCAGGGAGTGGTGCCACCTTTCCATAAGCTTCTGAGTTTGTGTAGCAAGGGACTGAATGGTTGATGCCTCGAAGGGCAGAGGATGCTCAGGGACCCAGCCCTCTAAGTTCCTCTGTTCTGAAAGGAAGCCTTTCTCCATGCCTCAGGGAACCATGGGCCAGGCTTGGTTTCCACCAACTCTGGAGTGTAGAGAAGAAGGTAATAGACAATGCCTCCTTATGGGGGAAGAGGATATTTTTGTGCCCAGTGTTTACTTGTATTCTACTCCCAAGTGATGAAATACACACACACACACACACACACACACACACACACACACACTTGTTTAGGATCCATCAGACAAGACCTCCCTATAAGGAGGTGCAGTGCTAGAGATGATCCATTCTGAAGTTTCACTCATTGGACCTCACATTCTGGCTCTAGTTTATAATGAAAAGAATCCCCTAAGTCTCTCATTTTTCTCATTTGCAAAGTGGGTTTGTAATGCTCACCTCATCACATTTTTCCAATGTTGCAAGGATTAAAGGAGAACATGTAGGTTAGATGCTTGGCACCTATCACACACTCATAAGTGGTAGGGATTGTTACTATCTTTCTGTTCTGGGGAGGGAGGAGGACCGTGACACTGTTGCTTTTATGAGCCATGCGTTTTCTCCAAGCTCCCAATCACAACAAATTGTGTCCACACCACACACAACCCAGTGAGGTCCATAGCCTCATCCATCTCGCAGGTTAGGAGTCTGGTCATGAAGGTGGTGTGACCTGCCCAGAGTCGCATAATGTGGGAACGTTTGATCATTCTAGAGCCGGAGTGGCCTCACTGAAGGTGGGCTTGGCTGTTCTTTTACTGAGGGAAAGAATAATCAATACCTCTGCAGGAACACTGCTGGAGAGAATCCTGACGTGAGCACAAAGTTTCTGGGAGAAAGAAATTGGCAAACCTCACTGTCAACAATCAGAAGGTGATCAACAGGAGAAAAGCACTCTGGGAGAGCATTGTTTTTTAATCTTCTTTGAAACAGAGCTGATTTCCCTAGACAAATGGATAGCTAAATTCATATAATTATCTATGCATACACTCTTGTCATCCTCTGTATTTGTAGACAGTACGTTTTATTTTTTAAGGAAAGGAAAAATAGAGATGCCATTATTCATGTGTTAGCAGTTGGAAAATCTCTCTCCTTGCTTCTCTCTTGCTGTTATCAGCACATGCTATGCTGAATTTGGGGAGTAGGTCAACAAATGTATCATAAGAAAACTAGAAAAAGAAATGTTCGCTGCTTCTTGGTGCTTATTAGTGTGAAAAGATAATCAGTTGCTTCCTGATTCTTAGGGGAAGGAAACAGAACGTCTCTCTCCCTGCCAAAGGCAAACTCTTAAGCCAAATGTATCTGGTGAATGGGGACATTAACTTACAGAGGCAGACCTGCACCACCATCACTGCCCCTTGCTCCCACACATACTACCTGGACAACCAACAACTCCTCTCAAGGCCTGTCTAGGTTCTTATCCTCAAAGAGAGGAAAGCTAAGCCTCCCTGAGACTGCTGGGGTGGGTGTTAGGGGTGGAGAGGACCAGGCATGAGCTGGATAGGTAGCAGCATCCTACATTTCGTGTAACCATGTCTGCCTATCACAGACTGGGCTGAGAACTTGCATTTATTCACATGTGTTACACTCGTTGTTCTCTTCCAACACACCCTCTGAAGCTCCAGAGTGGCAGGCACCCTTCTCCCAAACCCGCAAAAGCCCTTCAACATACTTCTAGCTATATTTGGAGCTGTCCAGCAGGCCAAAGCAAGTTTTGTATATTTTGAAAAATTAACCTATTGGAATACTCCATCCTGGGGCTCTTTGGGGAATCTAGCAGGAGTCAGAGTAGCTAATGGAGGCTTTCTGTCCATGGAGACCTGGGGCAGTCGGTCCAGTCTCAGCAAATTTTGAGGACAATAAGAAAGGACTTGTGTAAAGCAATCTCAGCAGCCCCGGAGAAAGACCGGAAACCACAGTCTACCCACAGGACTCATGAGACCAAAAAAAAAAAAAAAAAAAAGTTATAAAACAAATTGTGTAGTGTGATCCTGTTAAAACTGCAAACTGAAAAAAATAAAATAAAAAATAGAACTGCAAACTGTATGTGTCATATTTATATATTTGAAAAATACCAGAAGGAAATATATCAAAAATCAAATTTTTGAGCCTTCTTTACTGACTGTTAGGAATACAGGTGATTTTCATTTATGTTTGTGATACAGACCTATTCTTTTCAAGATTTTCTCCATTAAGCATGTACTATTGTCATAATGAGAAAAAAGCTACATTTAAAAAAATTACAGATGATCCACATCAGCCTGTGAGTTGGGAAGAGTGCTACTAATGATCCAAGTGAATCTTTTAAAAACAGTCATTCTCATAACCCAGTCAAGAATGGGCAGAAGACATGAATAGATATTTCTCCAAAGAAGACATACAAATGGCTAACAGGCTCATGAATAAATGCTTGACATCACTCAGCATTAGAGAAATACAAATCAAATTCACAATGAGATACCACCTCACACCAGTCAGAATGGCTAAAAATAACTGAGGAAACAACAGATGTTGTCAAGGATGTGGAGAATGGAGAACCCTCTTACACCCCTGATGGGAAGGCAAACTGGTACAGCCACTTGAAAAACAATTTGGAGGTTCCTCAAAAAAAAAAAAAAAATAGAGGAGCTACCCTATGACCCAGCAATTGCATTACTTAGGTATTTACTCAAAGGATACAAACAAAGTGATTCGAAGGGGCACATGCACCCCAACGTGTATAGCAGCAATGTCCACAATAGCCAAACTATAGAAAGAGCCCACATGTCCATCTACAGATGAATGGATAAAGATGTGGTACACACACACACACACACACACACACCAGAAAGAATGAAATCTTGCCATTTGCAACAGTGTGGATAGAACTAGAGAGTATTATGCTAAGCTAAATAAGTCAGAGAAAGACAAACATCATATGATTTCACTCATGTGGAATTTAAGAAACAAAACAGATGAACATAGGGGAAGGGAAGGAAAAATAAGACAATATCAGAGAGGGAGACAAACCATAAGATACTCCTCACTCTAGGAAACAAACAGGGTTGCTGGAGGGGAATTGGGTGGGAGCATAGGATAACGAGGTGATAGGCATTAAGGAGGACATGTGATGTGATAAGCCATGTTGGGTGTTACATGCAACTGATGAATCACCAAATTCTAACTCTGAAACGAATAATACACCATATGGTAAGTAAGTGATTAAAAAAAAAAAAAGAACAGAATCGTTCTCCAAGCTCTCCTGTGCCCCTCAGATGGCTTCCCTGTAACTAAGAGAATGAAGTGTTAGAAGTGTATCATCAAACACTTCATTATCACACCACTGAGTCTACCTCTGTAGGGAGTAGACTAAGGTGGTTCTGAGCACAGAAGACACAGGCAGATTTCTCTTTCCCTTAGTCTCAAGTGGGGCACCTATCCTTTTGACCATCTCCATCTTTACCTGGAGATTCAGAGAGCAGTGAGCTTCGTAGCAAAGTCAATAGCAAAGGAATGGGGATTTGGAGAAATTGGCCTGGTCATACACTAAGCAGTCTGAGGCAGGACAAAGCTCAGGGACACTCTGCCTATGAGGCAAATAAGGTTCCCATCCCAGCTCTACCACCAACCCAGCCTTTTGGGCAAGTTAGTCAGCCTCACGTGGCCTCATGTTCCTCATCAGTGTAGGAGTCTTCTCTTTTGTCTCCAAGAAGCCGTTGTTGAAGTTTCATAGAACATTGACTTCTTTTCAGAACAGGACTGGTAAAAACTGCAACTGGAAATCAGGACAAAAATAAAACAAACACCCTAGCTTGGGAAACATGCAATGGAAATAAAGTGTATGCCTTTACTTCAGCTCAAAATGAAAGAAAGCCAAAACACCCCACCCTCACACACACACCAGATACAGATTATAGAATTGTACAATAATCATTCAATTACTGTGATGTTTCAAAGCAAAACCAGAATGCCAGTATCTGCTAAGCCTCCATTGTCCTGTATGGTAGGCACATGTGGCTAGTAGAGGGTGGCTAGTCCCAACAGAGGTGTGCTGTCAGTGTAAAATACAACCCAGATTTCAAAGATTTAGTGTGAAAAGAAGGCAACATATATCATTCATATTTTGCATTGATTATATGTTCACCTGATAAAATTTTGGATGTAATAAATTAAAATATTTTTTAAGGATTTCTTTATGTAAGACAGAGAGAGAGAGAGAGAGAGAGCATGTACACAGGAGAGGCAGAGGGAGAGGAGAAGCAGACTCCCTGCTGAGCTGGGAGCCCAACTCAATTCCAGGGTCCTGAGACCATGACCTGAGCCGAAGGCAGTTGCTTAACTGACTGAGCCACCCAGGCGCCCCTAAAATAAATTATTAAAAGTAATTTCACCTGTTACTTTTTGCTTTTAGTGTGCCTCACTAAAAACAATTAAAATTGCTTACGTGGTTGGCATTCTATTTCTCTTAGGCAGTGCTGATCTAGAAGAAAGATTTTCTTTCTTCTAGGCTCTACCTGCATGCTCTTCCAGGTGCCCTGTGAGGTGACGAAAAACTGTGTGGCACATGTTGTACACGGGGAAGATGCAAGGGCTGAAGATACTTATTCCACCCACCCCCCCCAGCCCTCACTGGGTTATGGTTGGCTTTGATGTGAGCTACTGGGTCTTCCTCCTTCCTCCCTTCCCTCTTTCCTCTTTCTTGCTGTTTCCTCTTTTTTGCAAAATCATGTATGCCAAAGTGCCTGCTGTTTCTGGGCTCTAATAGGAGTGAGGTGTCGGTCAGATAATTAGCTGCTGTTATACTTCACTCATCATTAGCAACTGATTTACTGGGAAAGCTTTACTCCAGGTAAAATCATTACCTGCCAGAGTGATGTGACTTGTAGAGACAAGCTTTGCCTGCCCAGAATACTTCCAGTATGCTTTAAGTAACATTGCCCTGGTTTTTCTTTGCAAAACTGATCATCATCTATGGTTGTGTCCACCGGGGTGCCCTATACTCTTCCCCTCCCCGCTGGACATGCAGAGTAATTCAGCTTCCTTCCCCAGGACTTGAGTCTCAAGAGGAATGACACACCGTGAGAGTGGAGGTAGATCTAAGCCATTCATCTATCAATGATCACTCCTGCTACTGGGTTCTTAGAGCTGCCTTGATACTGTGCCTGATTGATTTTCAATTCTTCCTTCAATCTGATGAGCCACCCAGTAGTCTTGAAATAACTTCCCTTTGCATTTGAGCTATGCAGACTCATTTTCCATTCTTTGCAGCCACAGCCCTCCTGTGTCATTATCCTGATTCAGCAAAACAGTGAAATGCTGTAAAAAGTATTTAAGAACTTTTATTCCCTGGCTACAAATATTAGTATCACCAGGAGTAGGATGAGATAAAGAGATGAATTGGTTGAAATGCAGCCATCAACTTTGTGTTTGTAAGAAACTACCACCGTGCTGTTCCCTGGTTTGTTCCATGGATCTGAGTCCCACCAGTTCTTGCAGACCTCACCTCCATGCAGGGGTGCTGAGCTCTGGGAAGTGGGAGTCTGAAGGAATGGGATGTCCTGGCTCTCCCCAGTCTCACTTTTTAAACATTACTACAGTGAGTTCTCACTCGAGCTGTCCCTTGTGAAACCGTTTTGATGTTGTGCCTAAAGCTACACATCTCTGAATTATCTTTAAAGTATTTGCTAAATTATAACCGCCAAGAAGCAACTGTTCTCTCATGACATGCATATGCAACTTCAACTATTTTTGTTCCTCGGGCAGAATTATTGGTGGCTTCATCTGGTTCATTGAGCTAAAGGGGGGGCTTACTTTCTTCCCAAAGGGTACTCAGTTTTCCGCTTATTTGGAAGTTTTAAAGATGTGGTCATGGTCTCTCCATGATTCTAATTGTTACTTAGTACAAATCTCTGTAGCACTTTATGATGGGAAGAGGAGAAACTTCATGTGAGTTTTGCAGCCAGGAGCGTAGATTTTGCTGTTACTAAAATACCTTGCATTTACAAAACAAGTTAGCAAGAAATTGTTTCTTCATGAACTCTACACCTGTATGTTCTGTTTTGTTAGAAAAGTTGGTGCTAGCCAGGGAAGAAGGACTCAGGACTAAGTATAACTCCCTTGATGTGTGTAACCAAGAGACTAGAGTAATACTCATTTGCACAGAATTGTTGGTTGCATACTAAATTTCAAGCACTAAACTAGAGCTTTTTGTTTATTACTTCATTTGTTTTTCACAACCCTGAAAGTTAGATACCATTATCCCAGTTTTAAAAAGAAGGAGGCTGAAAACCAAAATAATTAGGTGCTCTGACTACAGTCACCCAGCTAAGAAGTAGCAAGTTGAGATTTCAAAGCCCAACAATATCTGATTTCAACCCACAGTTAATTCCATTAGATCTTCCTGTTTCTTTGCTATTATTATTTTTACCATTTAATAAAATGCATTTTAGTAAAAAAAAAATCCAGCTCTTATCTTTAACCAAACATAACCTTGTTCTTTTGTTAACCCTTAAATAACATAAAACAAGAGTTAAAGAGATAGACCCTTCCTCAAGGATGAGTAATTAAACCGACAAGTGGTATATTATGAACTACTTTTTAAAACTTAACTCCAGTTCCCACTCAGAATAAAGCTATCTGGTATCAGGAAGCCATTGTCCTCTATCTGACACAGACATCGTATGTAAACTACACTTATTCTACTAGGTTCTGCTGCCTGGAGTTTCTGGATCCAGGGATAACCATTACAATCCCTCCAGGCATCCTTCCAGGTAAGATCTGAACATACTTTACCTCTAGATTCATGCTGCAATGTTCCTCCCTGAGCTGAGCTAAAGTTAAAAGAACCTTACGAATTCTGCAGGTTATCAACCCCCCTCCACGTTTCTAAGCTTCTCGTGACTAGCTCCCATCCTTCTAAATCAATATTTCAGCAACTACATTACTGTATTATTCTATGACTCTCCATCCAGGATAAACCACTTTTCAGAGAAGCAGCACTAACTCATGACTTTTAACCAAACACCTAAAATAATTTAAAATACAAGATTAAGTTATATAGTTATTTCCTAAAAATGTCATTGGTGGGTTTATCCTGCTCTTATGCGTGGTTATTTCCTAGTAAAGTTATGGATGGGTTTATTACCTCCAAAGATGGGCATTTTTGGTTTCACCCGCTGCTCCAGCATCTCTCTGAGGTTAGTTTGTGATACTATATCTGAGCTGTCCCACAGAGATGGCAATCACTGCCCATCGGGTCCACTCTCGGTTCTACAAATCCTAGTTACAGTAGAGGAAAAGGGACAGAATTCATTTCCTTCTCACGACCTTCACACACCCCTCTCCATCTTCAAGCCAGCAACAGCAAGCCTACCATCTACTTCTCTGGTGCTTACTTGGGGGAGAGGGGCAGAGGTTGGGGGAAGGCTGAGTGAAAGACAGATTTCACAGAAAATTTTGTGTATAATCCTGAAGGAGAAAGGGGGAGGCAAAAGGTATAAAGGTTTAAGTCAAATAGTGGGATAGATGGTCTTCATCAGTGATATTCTCTTTGCTTCTTAACCTTTTATTTTTTAAACAAATTTGGACAATAAAAATAATTTCATAAAACAACAAAACAAATATACTATGCCCCATAGTACTTTTCCATATTTTGCCAGTTCTATGAAGCTGGTGAAATGGAAATTTACAATTGTTTAAAGTTTTTAAAGGAAGCAGGGAACACTGCTCTGAAATATCAGGCATAGAACATCCATAGTCCTAAAGGTAGACATGCCATTTAAAATCATTAAGCCAATAAATAAATAAATAAATAAATAAATAAATAAATAAATAAATAAAATCATTAAGCAAAAATTTCCAAAAGCCAAATGAATCTAGCCCCAAACATCTCTCAGTATAATTGGAAAATAACCACTTGACTGGATGTTGAAAAGGAAGAACATGGAAACCCTATGGTTCCATGGTAAGAAAATTATCCCATAGTGGAGGCCAACAGTGGGTTCTGAAAATTTTCTAAGCCAAATAACTCCTTCGCCTTTCACTTCATGGACAGTGAATGAAGGTGACTATCTGGATCCAGTCCTGGTTCCTCAGGTTTCTAGCTTTGTGACCTCGGGGAGGATGTTTAACTTCTCTATCAATCAATTCTATCAACTATAAAAATGGGCATAATTATATTTTCCTCACAGGGCTATTGTAAGTATTGAGCAGAAGAAGCATATAAATGAACTAGTTTAGTCCCTGACATGTTATGCACTTAATGAATATTAGATTTGTTTTCGCTTAATTTGAGATATTCAAAACTTCTGTTTGAAAAGAGCCCCCATTTTAACTAGAAATATTGCAGCCAGCTCATGGGCTGAGATGAGCATTCAGATGAGAACTGCGAGCAGACTTCCATCACATGCCCATCAAGTCCTCAAAGTCAGCAGCCAGTCAGATACAGAATTTTATTTTCTTGGACAGGAATGGAGAATTATCTCTTAGCATTGTGCGAGAAGTAGAACATAAACTTTGTTAAATACCTGGCACCATATAACATTGACACAGCACATGTGAGTGTTGAAGAGGTTGTTAACAGTCATGGGGTCATGAGGATATTTTCCTAAATTATATACTGAAATCATCATTGTTTTAGCTTCCATATTTAGAGCTACAAGCCACCTGAAATTGACTTGTTTATGGTATAAAAAAGAATTCATGATAACTTTGGTTTTACAGTCAAGCCACCAGAGTTACTCAAGACCAGTTCAGTCTTAGTGGACCCTTCTTGATCCATGGGATACTGTCATGACCTTGACCCTCCCCAAATTACTGGGTTCCATTGCACTTTGTCATCTTCCCTTCCTGCTTCCTGTGCCAATTCCCTTTTCTGTTCTTCAAGCCAATCTCCTATATGAGCAGACACACCCAGCCCAGAAAAGATTGTTTTTCTGTTTTCCTGAAGCCTGTATCCCTCATAAAGGATGGTCTTGGAAAAGCTCTCAAAGGCTAGAGCACAGTGGGAAGAGCCACAGCACACCCTGCCCCTCTTCCAAATCTTTTGTTTATATAAGGTTGGCAGGAAAGGATGAGGGATGAGACTGAGGCAGCAGAGATAGCTTGGAGACTTCTGTGAGAACCTGGGATCTGCCTCTAGTTGTTTAACCTATGATGCCTCTTTTCCCTCAGCTTTGGGTTCCATTTTTAAATTCGTAGGCAATCAGACAAGTTCCACAAACCCAACATGTCATCACACATCACACAAGGGAAGGCATTCAGGGGCAAAGGGGGCAACACAAGGACGGGATGGGTCCAAACACACCAGGTGGATGCCTGACAATTCCACCTGAGGCTTTACCTCTGCGAGCAGTTAGAGAAAGGGTAGGTGCTGGCGCCCCCTGCAGTACAGAGTTCCTGGTAGCCCGGAGAACATCAGTGATGCAGGCTATGACATTCAGCATGCAAATCTTACAAGGAGCTCTCTGCCACCTCCCAAAATTAAAAAAAAAAAAAAAATTAAAACAAAAGTTGCCACAGCTGAGCAGCTGGCGATAACGTTCATTAAAAACAACTAAAGCAGCCTGTGTGTTGTCAAAGAGCCACATGGCACCTGGAAAAATAGCATTCTGATATTTTAGGAGAAAAAATAAAACAAAAGTTAAAAAGAAAAAGAAAAGAACTCTTCTATCTCAAAAGACACAGATTTTCCCAATTCTGAGAATGTGAATTACAGCCAACTTATAAAGTCCTTTGAAATTAACAGGTTATATTAGCAGAGCGGATGCAGCCTTATCTGAAAGTGAGCAAGAACAGCCCCATCATGATGGAAAAGCAAAACAAAAAACTTCTAAAACATGTTATGGCCTGAGACAGAAAAATTCAGCTCTTTGCACAATATTGCCTAAGAATGAGCCTGTTGTATATTTTCATGAGAAATTTGGACGTCAGATTTTCTTGTGTAGCAGAACACGTAACCTGCAGATTTCAGAGCTGTGAATGGCCAGTGTTTTTACTAAGAAGCAGGAAATATTCAGGGCTAAGAAATAAGTTAATGAAGATGTAAAGAGAAGTAAAAAAGGTGGACAGAGAAAGAGATCTCAGTATCTTTCCAGTGTCTAATGCCAGACCTCTTGAAGTCCAGCTGCTTTCCATTATGTGCCATGAGATGTATTTTAATTGATTTTTATAGCCATTTTTTTAAATAGGCTCACCAGAGTTGGGTTCTCTTACTTTGTACCAAGAATCCTAACAACTGCATCAAATGTTAGGGCATTGCTGAGTAGAAAGGTCATTCTCTAGACACAGGATCACATCACCAACAAAGCCCAGTCTGCCCCAGGGGTGCTGACTTGGTACACGAAATTCCTGACCATCAAGTTATACATCCAAGAAATACATCAGAGTGGATGTGTTTTGCCTGTGGAGAAAACGGAAGATAGACTTGAGCTGGCAGGTTGAGTGATTTAACACAACTCCATTGCGCAGAAGGCCATGTGACCTGCAGCCTGCAGAACCATCCTAGTCTAAAATACTCTGCTAACAGCAGCCTAGATATTTCACAGTGCTCCCTTAAGAATTTATTCTTATCCTTACTCAGAGTAACACAGCTAAAACTGTTTTCCAGATCCACTTGTTCCAGTGTTCCAGTGATCGAGATAGATGCTTTTAATACATGAGTCACAGGGCCAAAGGGGCAATTACTTTTCATCTGGATTCATAAAGCCCTAACGATGCTAACATCAAGCACCGTATTGTTAATTCTGTGCAGTCTAAGTACATTTTTAAGTCACATTTTTCTAATTATATGACCTTGAGCAAATTAATTAAACTCTCTTGACCTCTGTATACTTTTTTATAAAAACAGATTTAATATGCATTACTTTAAAGTTATTGTGAATATTAAATGGATTTACCAATTTTAAGTGCTCAGCACAGTGCCTGGCACATGGTAGGTGCTGAACAAGTTCAAGCTTCTATTATTATTTCTAGAAGTATCTGGCTACATCCGTTGACTTGATTCCAGAGGCCGATGAACTCCCCCTTGCCTAAAAGTATTTCAGATGCCACTCTAGCTGTTAGAGACTCATCACTCTGTATGGTCAAATAATCTCTTCTGTAATGCAGAAAATACTGGTAAGAAATATGAAATACCAACTAATAGTCATTCAAGCCTTTTCTAAAATAGTTTTCAAAGTAGATTATTTCCTTCTAGTATATTTAAATGAAAAGATTAGATTAACCAGAAGACTCTTGAGAGAAGTACAGATTTGCAAAATTGACATGTGTTGGGCTGACCCCCATACTCACCAGGCAGATGAGCTAGTCTCCTCAGAGATGATACTCAGAGCTCCAAAATCTTAGAACAGGTGCCTCTCTATTAGGTACATGGATTTATTCTGCCATCTAGTGGTCAACTTTGGAGGACGGTTGCCTTTAGGTGAGCAAAAAAAGGTGTTCCACCCTGGATACCGCCCAAGAAACTCACTGGCTTCCACGAAAGTGACTATTTTATGTACCTCATATAGGTGGAATCATGATTTCACAGGTGTACATATATGTCCAAACTTACTAAATCTTACATGTTAAATACGTGCAGGGGTTGTGTATCAATTATACTTTAATAAAGCAATTTAAAGCAGCAAAAGCAACTCTCAGACATCTTCTTCAGCTTACCAGGGGCTGAGACCCTCCATGAAATGGAAAGAAACACAAAGGCCTGGATGTGCAGGTAGGTTCGAACCCCAGACGGGCTATCCGAAGACCAGTATCTTAGCCACCTGTTCTTTAGGTAACCTCAGGCCTGCTGTTTCTCTGTCCCAACCCACTTTCTTATCTGTCAGATGGGTCACACTGGCCGATCTCTGCTAGCTCTAATATTTTGGTGTTCTGAGGTCTCTCAGATTACAAATATTTGTTTAAAAGATATATATACTTCATTAATAAAACTAAATCGAGGAGAAGTGTAACATTTCAATAACTAATTTACTGTTCTTTTGGACAGTTCAGTGATAAGATGGGTAAGTATAATGTTTCTGACATCATCTTCCTCTAGGAGAAGCTCTTCCTTTTTAATTGCTGTGTAAAGACTATATGAATTTTGATTCATTTACTCTAAAGTTCATAAGTAAAATACAAAGATTAATGAGCAGGTGGCTTATTTTTAATACTCAGATATTCCTTAATGAATGCTGGAACAGCTAGTCACACCAATAATACACAGTCATTTATTTATGTGTTGGATTTACTTAATGTAGACTTTCCCATTTGCCGAGACACAGCATTGGCTTAATCCCTTCCAAAAAGGACTACTATATATATATATATATATATATATATATATATATATATATATATATATATAAACATTCTTCCTGCTTCTAAAATCTCATCTTTCCCTTCATGGTTACTTTTTTCAATAGTTAAGAGAGAGGACTCTGAAAATAATCAACTATCTGAAGGTCCCACCAGCTTTCCATTGCTGCCATTATCAAGTCCAAACCTACATTTTGCCATCAAAGCATTCTTTGGGCACTAGGAGGGACATTTGTTTATCACCTCTTCAGCATTCCTACCTTCCACCAGCTGCAGCACCCTGAACTGTCTTTGGAAAAGTACTCCCCTCCTATGGCTTAAGTAGTCTTGACTTCACTTCCAAAGCCAGAGTGAATCTTTATTGACTTAGGCCACTCTAAATAACTGGTCTCCTGGCCACAGTGGTTGATTCAGGAATAGACACCAGATCCAACCCAAGTCAGTGAGATTTCCAAAGAGACTTCAGAGAAACAGACTCTCTCCAACCCTTTTGGACATATATAGCCAAAGAAACTGGTGAAACCATTTTGGAATGAGAGGAAAGAGACTGCTAAAAACTTGTGAGCCCCAACAAAGAAGAGCAAGAAATGGAGAAAGAAATTGAATCCTGGTCAGACCATTAGAGCCCTGGACATGTCTCACCTGAAGCATGTCTTTCCTTTCTCTTCAGTTAGCCCACAAAGCACATTTATTATTTAAGGCAGTTTAAATTGGGTTTTCTGCCCTTTGAAGCAATAATAAGGATACCAGCAATAATAATAATTCATAACTCATATCAGCCCCATGCATACTTTCCATATATTTTGCATTAGTCCTTAGAGACTCTTTCCTTCCAATTTTACCAGACTGAAGGAGAATATTCAGGCAGAAAGGACAATGTGGATAAAGGCCCAGAAGTACTCATGAGGTTCTGGGGGTGCTGACTTGATTGTTAAAGACTGGACCTGAGCATGGGGGAGAAGGCAGAGGCAAGTGTGACCCCAAGGAAACAGGCCTGAATCACTGTGGGACTGACCATTGCCATTAACTAGGAGAAGAAATGAGTTGGGAGGAATGAAGTGAAGTTTGAAACAATTTGAATTTGAGGAGAGTTATCCAATTGAGTGAGCCTCAGAGGTTGTTGACTACCATCTCAAAGATTAGTGTCTGCTATCACCAGAAAACTGGCAGGTCCTTTAGGGCATGGACTGTGTGCTCTTCTTCTTCCATCTATCCCCCAGAAGGCCCCAAGGACTATGTGTGCAATTAATGAAATAAGTGAAAGCTAAATTACCCAAAACTAATTACAGAACAGTTAAGTCCCAGCGTCTTCTCTGGGCCTGATGACTACATTTATCAAAAGTTTCCAGGCAGTTATGTGATGTCTGCCAGTGGGAATGGGAGGCTTTCAGTGGAAGAAGTAGAGCTAACACTGAATGGTGAAGAGGTGAAGATGTACGTGGAGTAAAGGGAGTAGGGCATTCTAGGCTGGGAGAGGAGGCAGGTGCTCATGCCTCCCTGCCTAATAGGACAATACCACTGTATTGTTCAGGATTACATCACTGTTTCAGATAATTAGAGCACCAGAGTGAAGCAACTAATAAAGGACCCCACCTCTCCTAAAAACCCCAAGACCCATCAGTGACCAGAGAAGCAGAGGATACTAGAAAGGGATTTTGCTCAAAGAAGGAGGTCACAGAAAATTAAAAACATCCCTAACTGCAACTTTCTACCTCTTTTAGCTAAGTCGTGAGACCATTTGGTATGTCTATTGAAATCCAAGGAGTAGGAAATGAGGCAGCTGGTGCTGATGTTTTGTGCCTTTTTTTTTTCTGATTACATACAAGATGAAGAAAAAGAAGAGGGAACTTTGAGCCATTCTGATAAACAAATCCAGAAGCTAATTGCATTGTTTTGTTGCCTATACCTCTAAAGGAATTTTTCAGAGGAAAAGTTACAAAGGAAATTTCTATTTAAAAAAGAGGAAGAGTCTAATTCCCATAATTGTTTCCAATTTAAGAAAAAAAGTCTTCAAAAAGAAAGTGTTAGTTCTAAGCTAGTTGTTCCATATGCATTTTAAAAAAGAAAATATGGCACAACCTAAAGCAGGTTTCTGTCAGCTACTGGGGATTTGCATGAGAATGATCAAAGGGGCCCTTTCCTTCAGTCTGAGATATATAAACTCTTATCAGTCTCCTCTTAAAAGGCTCTCTGGGTGTAGGCAGTTACTCCTCTATCATAACTGTTTACTCTTAAAGGCAATATAACTCTCATGGCTGGTTTTATGAATTTCTTGGCTGTCTGCAAGGAAGTACTTTGAAACATTAGAAAATCCATTCAAATCTTATTTAACTGGCAGCAGGTGACTTGGAAATGATTTTGTGTTCCTTCTTGTTTTCTAATTCTTTGAAGAGTGATGATGCTGACTGGCTTCATTACCTCACAGAGAAACAGATCTGGGATCCAGGGTTCTATGAAAACAAAGGCACCGACCCATCACCATTATGCAATTTATGTCTTCTGAGTTTTTGGTGACCAGATTGGTTTTATCCAAAGGAATAATAAGATGATCATGGCCTTACATTATAGCCAAGCAGTTCTGAAACTTGCTCATGTTTTGCATTTTAATATGAACACTGGAGTAGAGCAGAGCTGGTGTGGAATGGTGGATGAGACTTGGAATTGGGTGCCATGAAGTCTTGAGATGCAAATTCCAATTTGACTTGACTAAATGATTTAACCATTCTAAGCTTCTGTTTACATTATCTCTAAAATAGGATAGTTATATCCATTCTAAAGTAGGGCTGAGGTTTAAATGATATATATATCAAATATCTCCTACACATGATACACAATATTGATTCCATGAATTGCAGTTCTAAGGGCCAGAGGAGTGGGGGGAGGAACCCAAGGAAGGGAGGGTACTACCAGTAGTTATTATAGGGCTTTAAATATTCAACCAGTGAAGGAAAACATTTAAGCAGAATATTCCATTCCAAATTATCCATGATGATTGCAAAGGGTTACAGTAGGCATAGTTAATATAGATAATATGAAATTGCCATTTTTCAGTGTGAGATATTTTGTTTTGCTTTCTTAGTTTATTAAAGCTGATGCTCATTTTCAAATATTTAAGTGATACCATTGTATAAAGTGGGAAATGAAAGTCCCTTTTCATTTTATACCTTTCTGCTCTGAGATATGGTAATGATCCTTTCAAATTTGTCTGTGTGAACATATAAAAATAGTACTAGAACAAAATAATGGATTTTTCACTTAAGATTCAATGTGATGGCAGACCATTTTATATCTCTAGGTCCTTCTTTTTGGGGTGGAACCCACTGGTAACTTTAGATTTTTGATACAGATTGTAAGCCAGTAGCAAATTAGGCTTTCAGATTGTTGTAACAGAGGGGCTCGGAGCTGTCTGTTGTTAAATAATGTCTAACAATATCAGTATTTCCTGTTGGGCTTTACTAGTAATGACTTTTGGGGATAAATTCAAAAAGGCAAAAACATAAATATATGATAAGGACATGCCAACAGTTTAATTCAGTTTGTTAATAAATGAAAGAATCAAATGATATACCTGGTTCAAAGCAGAATTCAAGGAACAGAAATTTAAAGACTCATTCAAAGGAATACTGAAATGAACTTGTTAATGGATACAAAACTGGTTAATGCTCTTTATTTTTTATTTTATTTTATTTTATTTTATTTTATTTTATTTTATTTTATTTTTTATTATGATAGGCACACAGTGAGAGAGAGAGAGAGAGAGAGAGAGAGAGGCAGAGACATAGGCAGAGGGAGAAGCAGGCTCCATGCACTGGGAGCCCGACGTGGGATTCGATCCCGGGTCTCCAGGATCACGCCCTGGGCCAAAGGCAGGCGCTAAACCGCTGTGCCACCCTGGGATCCCCGGTTAATGCTCTTTAGGGCTATAACCTGTAACCTTTGGAGTTTAGATTTCCGATCAGTCAGAAATCTACAAATGAACATATAAAATCATAGTATCGATCCTCCCATCAAATAATAAAGAACAAACTCAAACACAGATGCATCCTCTCTTGCATGAGACCTTTTAATGATGACCTAATATGATTTTCAAAAGGACATGTTGTCATCTTTTCCTTTATTTATAAGTTTTGGAGATTAATTATTCTTAATACTTAAACTTGTTCTTGCTTGTTATGGTCATGGTGTCCCTGTTATCTTGATTTACAAAATCTTTTCACCTCCATGTCTTTGATTTCCTTTTTATGTCTTAAATAATTTTTTAAAAATCTTTTATAAAGAAACAAGACCTTAAAATTTTTTCACTTGCTCTTTGTATCTTATAGATACATAAAATAGCAATGGGGATATTGGCCCCTTGTCACCATCCAAGTCAATTTTATCTCTTCCATCCTAGAGCTGATTTCACCAAAATGTAGTGATTAACCATTAAAACTCCTATTCTCTTACTACTTTTTGCATGTTTCCCTGAATGTCAAGCTTAGAATAAATTCCTTCCATACTGTATCCTACCCCCAAGATCATATAAGGTATCTCTTATGCGTCTTAACGCACTTGTCACACTATTAAGATACATTTCCCAGCCACCCATCACCACCAACACACCTTCTATTAACGTGGAGTCCTTAAAGCCAAAGACTGTCTTTGTCCTGTTTCCTCAGGGACTGGCTCATATTAGGTGCTCCATAAGTAACACTTGAATCAAGGAATGACATATGGACCCTATTCATATAGTCAATG
Source organism: Vulpes vulpes (assembly GCF_048418805.1). Classification (NCBI taxonomy): domain Eukaryota; kingdom Metazoa; phylum Chordata; class Mammalia; order Carnivora; family Canidae; genus Vulpes; species Vulpes vulpes. Next base: position 175,461,796 of record NC_132791.1, on the reverse strand, counting down.
AAGCAAATGTAAATATAAAAATTAAAAATAAATTCAAAACATCCTTCCTCATCTTTCCCTCATAGTTTTCTTTTATCATTCTACCAAATTTTCTCTGTCACTCATTTTAAACTTCTTAAACTCTCCACCTTTTAATGTATTGATTAGTACTTTTGCCTTTACTCAAGACTAGTTGTTCTTCTGTAGGTGAAATATTGCAAAATGGTCAAATTCTGAGTTTCCCAACTCAAGTTGAGCTTAGGTGTTCAAAATCAGCTTTACTGACTGTTAACAAAGATTGTATTTTGCTCTATATCTAATAGCTATAAAAAAAGATATTTCCACTGTAGAAAAAAAATTTAGTACATCATTCTTACTTTTTTAGAAAAGAACTGAATCAGAGAGTTCCTTATCATAAAGCAGTTTCATGGTGAAACTAAAACTAGTTCTTGATACTCAAACTAGTGGATGAAAGTTTAGATACTACAGTGGCAAGTTGATTTGTATTGCCCAGCCTAAATCCCTGTTCCTTTTTGATCCAAGATACATGGTAAATGGAAACAAGCAATGATAGATTTTGGCTAGATAATACTTGCTATTCCTGTGAGGTGATCAAAGACCAAGGCTTATTAAGTGAGTCAAGAGTAATACTTAAAACACAGAGCAATCTCAGGGCACCTGAGTAGCTTAGTCAGTTAAGCATCTGACTCTGTTTCAGCTCAGGTCGTGATCTCAGAGTCATGAGATCAAGCCCTGCATTGGGCTCCAAGCTTGCAGGGAGTCTGCTTCTCTCCCTCCCTTTTTCCCTCTGCCACTATCCCTGCTTGCTTGTACTCTCCCTCTCTCTCTCTCTCAAATAAATAAATAAATCTTTAAAAACAAAAACCTGCTGGACAATATCACATTGCCTTAATAAGAACTGAAAGATGCTACAAAGTTGAAAAAGCGTAGAGTCATCCTTCGCTTATTAGTGTTAATATAATTGGCAGCTATCATAGTGAGTGAACAGTAGATGCTGTTGATGCTACTGCTTTCTCTTTTACTATGGAAGGCCTTCTCCCATCACCATCTGCCAGGTCTTATACACACACTAACCAAGCACTATTTCTAGGATAAGTTGTAAAGATCAAAGAGAGTTTCTCTTCTTTCCCTCTTTCACAAAATGAATGGAAATCAGAAAAATGGAAAATATTAATTAAACCAGAAGGTTGTCTTTTGAAAAAGGCAATCAAATTGACAACTCGGTGGGTGCATTAGCAAGGAAAAATGAGAAAATGTACAAATAGCATTATCTGGAATGATAAAAGGACATCACTACAGATCTTACATATACAAAAATAAAATTAGGGAATATTTTAAAGAATTTTATGCCCATAAATTTGAAAGTTTAGATGAATTGGACAAATTTCATGAAAGATAAAAGTTTCCAAAATATACACAAGAACAAATAGGGGCTCCTGGGTAGCTCAGTCGGTTAAGTGTCTACCTTTGGCTTAGGTCATGATCTCATGGCCCTGGGATGGAGTGTATTTGGGCTTCCTACTCAACAGGGAGTCTGCTTGTCCCTCTGTCCCTTCTCTCTCTCTCAAAAATAAAATCTTTTTTTTTTTTTTTTTTAAAAAAAGAACAGATAGAAATTTCAATACCACTGTATCGGCTAAAGAAATTGACTTTGTTTACTGAATTTTTCTTACAATCCAAATAAACCTTGCTTCCCTGGTTAACCTGTCAAACTTTTAAGGCAGAAATAATACATTCATTCACAACGTCTTTAAGAAAAAAAAAGAGAAATAAGTCTTTACTTAAATCATTTTATCAGTGAAAAATTATGACACTAAAATCAAAGAAAATACAAATACATAAACCCTCAAACATAAGTATTCCTCAGAAACATATACACAAATTCCATGAGAAAATATTAGCAAATCAAATCCAGTAATGTGACTGAAAAATGATTTATCTTTATGAAAAGCAAATAATTTAGTATACTACATTAACCAAATAAGTGTTTAAAGAGAATCGATTTAATTCTATAAGTGGATACAGAAAAATAGCTAGGAAAATGTAACAATTATTCTTGATAACACCTTCTATAGCAATAGAAGAGTTGTTAACCTATTAAAGAATGTATACTTTTCAACTAATATCATACTTAATGGTGATAGTCTGAATGATTTTTCCTTAAGATCAGCAACAGGTAAATATTGCTGCTCTTATCCTTACTATTCTTCAGTGTAGCAGAAGTTCTAGTCAGTATATAAAGCAATTCAAAGGAATAAAATTCACAGTGATTTGAAAGGAATAAGAAAAACAGTCTTTATTCATGGATGACATAACCTTATATGTAAAATTTCTTTAAAAACCTAAAGAAAAGCTACTGTAACAATAAGTGAATTTAACTAGGTCGCAAGGACAAGACCAGTGTACGGAATTCACGTGTACTTGGGATGCCTGGGTGGCTCAGCAGTTGAGAGTCTGCCTTCAGCTCAGGGCATGATCCCAGGATCCCGGGATCGAGTCCCGCATCTGGATCCCTGCAAGGAGCTTGCTTCCTCTTCCTATGTCTCTGCCTCTCTCTCTGTCTCTCATGAATAAATAAATCAAATCTTTTTTTAAAAATTCACTTGTACTCATTTGTATATGACAGGAACAATTAAAGTTGAAATTAATAATACCAGGCAGCTCTGGTAGCACAGCGGTTTAGTGCTGCCTGCAGCCTGGGGTGTGATCCTGGAGACCCGGGATCGAGTCCCACGTCGGGCTCCCTGCATGGAGCCTGCTTCTCCCTCCGCCTGTGTCTCTGCCATTCTCTCTCTCTCTCTCTCTCTCTCTCTCTCTCTCTCTGTCTCTCATGAATAAATAAAATATTTAAAGAAATTAATAATACCTATTACAATAGTGTAAAAATAAGAAATTTAACAAAATATGTGCCAGACTCCTACAATAAATATAAAACATTGTAGAGAGAAATTTTAAAATGGTATAATATGTAGAGAGAGAAAAAAAGCACATGATTTGAAAGACTCAATATTGGTACCAGTTTTCCTTAAAATCATCTATAGATTCAAATCAATCCCAGTCAAAAGCCTAGCAAGCATGTTTGTAGATATCTAAATTGTATATGCAGTGGGCTCTACATGCAGTGGAAATAGCCAGGGTAGTTCTGAAAAAGAATACATTTGAAAGAATAACACTACAGAATTTCAAGTACATCATAAAGCTACAAGTAACAAAATATGGTTTTAGCATGAGAATACTTGTATAGGTACTGAAAGAAATGATCTAGAAACAAACTCACACATATAGGGTGAGTTTATTTTCAACAAAATATACACAAAGAGGCCAGGGTAACACAGTAGAGAAAATGGGTCTTTTCAAGAAATTATGCCAGGACAATTGATGTTATATGGAAAATAAGTAACTTTTATTCTGCCCCCAGGCCACATACAAACATTAACTTGAAATGGATCATATACTTAAGTGTAAAAGTTTATGCCTGCACTTTCTAGAGGAAAACAAAACATTTTTGCAATCTTGACAGAGACAAATAATTCCTATATTAGAACAACAACAAAAACCATGAAGGATTTAAAACATAATAATTAAAACAAAATATTTGTTTTTCAGAAGACACTGTAAGGAGAATAAAATAAGCCAGACTAAGAGAAAATAGTGAACATTTTATGCAATAAAGTTGAAAAATAATAAAACAATTAACTTTAAATATAGCAATGTGTTTCCATTTGCCTGGAGATAATACTCCAATGAGGAGCCTCACAAAGCATTAAAAAATGGTGTGTCTGGTGGAGCTCTGATTTTCTGTATCCTGGATAGGAAAAGTGCGTGTGTGTGTGTGTGTGTGTGTGTGTGTGAGAGAGAGAGAGAGAGAGAGATCCTTATTGTAGTCAATAATGCTCCTCCAAAGATGACCACCTCTTGATCCTTGGAACATATAAGTGTTATATTAAATTACAAAGCAGAATTAATGGTACAAATGGAATTAAGTTTGTTAATCAGCTTACTTAAAAATAAAGATTATCCTGGCTTATCAGAGTGGAGCCAGTGTAATCACAAAGATCCTTTAAATGTGGGAAAAGAAGGCAGAAGAGTCAGTGTCATACATTGTGATGTGAGAAAGACTTGAGTAGCCATTGCTGGCTTGGAAGATCAAAAAGGCACCATTAGATTAAACCTGGGGGACGCGTCTAGTATTGGAGAAAGCAAAAAATGAAAAAGAAAAAATTCTTTTCTAGAAAATATTAAAATATCTAGAACATAATCAGTAATGTATTAAAATATTTGTAATGTGATACTGATGAAGGAACGGATAGACAAATTGAACAGAAAATATATAGTCTCAATTGCATGTGCAAATTTAGTATATGGTAAAGGTGACATCTCAGTTAAGTATGGAAAAAGATATCTTTGTAATGGAGGTATTGGGTTAATTGGATATCCATAAGGACAAAAATAAAATTGTGTTCATGCATATACGGATACTAAGAGAAATCCCAAATGGGTTAGAGATCTAAATAAAAAGTGAAATGATAGAATTATGGTAAAAATCTTCTAATACCTGTTAGTAGTAGAAGCCTTTGCTGTGACTCAAATTCCAGATGTGGTTATATTGTTAAACTATTTTTTAACTCAAGAGGAGTAAAATGTTAAATGAGAAAAATAATGCAATTATACCATGAAAAGCTAATGTGTTTAATGTACAGTTTCTAAAAGTAGAGAAACAGTCAATAACCCTGTAGAAAAAATAGCGTGATACGGACAACTCACAGAAAAAAAAGTGCAAATGGCCCTTACTGCAATTCTATTTCTAGAAGTCACTTGTAAAGACACATTTTATGTGTGTATTATCTAAAGCAACCTACACATTTAATGCAGTCCCTATTAAAATACTAACAGCGTTTTTTTTTTTACAAAACTTGAACAAACCTAAAAACTTTACAGTAAAAGACTCCGAATAGACAAAGCAATCTTGAAAAAGAAAAGCAAGGCTGGAGGTATCACAATTCCTGATGTCAAGCTATATCACAAAGCTTTAGTAATCAAAACAGTAGGGTAATGGCACAAAAATAGGCACATAGATTAACGGAACAAAATAGAAAATCCAGAAATAAACCCACAGTTATGTGGTCAATTAATCTTCAACAAAGCAAGAAAAAATATCCAGTGGGAAAAAGATAGTCTCTTTACAAATGGTGTTGGAAAAACTGGACAGCAACATGCAAAAGAATGAAACTAGACCACTTTTTTACACCATACACAAAAATAAATTCAAAATGGATTAAAAACCTAAATGTGAGACCATAAAAATCCTAGAAGAGAGCACAGGCCGTACTTTCTCTGACATTGGCCATAGCAACTTCTTTCTATATAGAGGTCTCCTGAGGCAAGGGAAACAAAAGCAAAAACAAACTATTGGGACTACATCAAAATATAAAACTTCTGCACAGCAAAGGAAACCATCAACAGAACTAAAAGGCAGCCTACGGAATGGGAGAACATATTTGCAAACAACGTATCTAATAAAGGGTTAGTATCCAAGATATATAAAGAACTTACACAATTCAACACCCAAAAATTAATAATCCAATTAAAAAATGGGAGAAAACATGAACAAACATTTCTCCAAAGAAGACATATAGGGACGCCTGGGTAGCTCAGCAATTGAGCGTCTGCCTTTGTCTCAGAGCATGATCCTGGAGACCCGGGATCAAGCCCCACATTGGGTTCCCTGCAGGGAGCCTGCCTCTCCCTCTGCCTCTTTCTCTCTCTCTCTATCTCTCTCTCTCATGAATAAATAAACTCTTTAAAGAAAAACAAGACATATAGATGGCCAATAGACACATGAAAAGATGCTCATCATCACTTATCATCAGGGAAATACAAATCAAAACTAAAATGAGATACCACCTCACACCTGTCAGAATGGCTAAAATCGACAACACAAAAGGATTAGAGAAAGAACTGTCATGCGCTGTTGGTGAGAATGCAAACCGGTGCAGCTATGGAGGACAGTATGGAGGCTCCTCAAAAAGTTAAAGATAGAGCTCCCCAAAAACCAGCCATCACACTACTGGCTATTTACGCAAAGAACACAAAAACACTAATTCAAAGGAATATATGCACCCCGGTGCTTATAGCAGCATTCCTAACGCTCTTGAAGATACAGAGTCAGCCCAAGTAACTATCGATTGATGAATGGATAAAGAGGATGTGAGATACACACAGCAATATTATTCAGCCTTACCAAAGAATGAAATCTTGCCGTTTGCAACAACACAGATGGAGTAGAGTGTATAATGCTAAGTGAAATAAGTCAGAGAAAGATAAATACTACAGATTTCACTCATAGGTAGAATTTAAGAAACAAAACAAGTGAGAAAGGAGAAAAAGAGAAACAAACCAAGCAACAGACTCTTAACTATAGAGAACAAACTGATGGTTACCAGAAGGAAGATTGGGGGGGGGGGGTCGGATGGGTGAAATAATAAGTAGTACACGTGTCTTGATGAGCACCCAGTGATTAGAATTTTTTAAAAATGAAAATGAGAAAAATTTAAAAATACACATTTTTAAATACAAGAAAAGATGTATTTCAACAGAAAACTGTTGAAGGAAAGAACCAATAATTAGGAAATGGTTGGATAATCCAGAGCCTATCAACATGGAAGATTATACAACTGTATAAAGAATAAAGGAATATATGCTACTCTGATGTCATCATAGAGGATGTCCTAAAATTAAAATGGCAAGATGACAAAAAGTATATGCAGTGTGCCACAATGGATGTGCTTGTGTCTTTGTTTATAGGTATTTCAGTTAAAAGAGCAATAGGAGGATAAACCACGACATAGTAAATGGAAGCCTGGGGGGTGGGTGGCAGAGACTAGAGCTATGGGAAAGGAACAGAAGTTGAATGACTGAATAAATTTTGTTTTCTCAAAATCCTAATGTGAATTTAAGTTGTATAAAGGCCCCAAATATATTTTTTAAAAATAAAACAAAGGAGTCTGTTGGTTTTCTAGGGCTGCCATAACGAAGTGTCACAGACTGAGTGGATTGAACAATGGAAACATTTCCTCACGGTTCTGGAGCGTAGAAGTCTGAGACCAAGGTGTCAGTTGGGTTTCATTTTGAGAGTATCTCCTTAATTTATAGATGGCCACCTTCTGCTTCTATCTTCACATGGTCTTCCTTCTATGTGTGGCTGTGTCCTCATCTTCTCTTTTTATGCAGATACCAATCATATCAGATCACAGTTCACCTGAATGACTTCATTTTACTTTAATTCCCTCTTTAGAGAGCCTATCTGTAAATACAGTCACATTCTGAGGGGCCGGAATTAGGACTTCTATATGCAAAATTTAGGGGGACACAGCTCAGCCCAAAATAGTCCTCAGGAATGGGTCAGTTCAGTGGCTTTTTTAATAACCATACAGAGAGAGATTGCAACGACAAGTGTACCCAACAGTCACACTGTACCTGCCTGGTTAATATGCCTGAAGGATGAAAGGAAATGCAGATGAGAGAAAAATGATTGTACCTGATTAGTACACCCAGTAATCAAATCATACCTCCCTGATGGATATGCCCCAGGGCGAAAAGGAAGTGCAGATGACTATTTATCCTTCCTGGTGCTAGGTGTTCTGCAGAAGCTGTGGTACACCTTGGCTCAGAGGTAAGACATTTTTAATGCAGGGCATAGACTTCATGCATCTGGTCCACAAGATCATGGAAGCTGGACCCAAACTTTCTCAGGTCCTCAATCTTTAAGGGGGGTACACAGTGTCCACAGTCATCCCAGTTTCTGTCTAGAAGTGGATGGGGGAGCTGGGCTAGAAGAAGTTCATGCTGTAATTCATGCCCTATGTCCCCTAGTGCCTGCCATGGATCCTTCATTCCTGCTGGCCTTTCCTCTGCTCCTGGCCCTGTCAACACCTTGCAATGCTTGTTATTGTAAAATTGAGCACCCTCAGACATATTACTGCACATCGGATATCGGTGAGCTAGGGAAACACCAGAGAAGTCTCCACCAAGGAGGTCTCACCCTGGGGTATAGAAATGTGGAGGTGGGGGAGCTCTAGTGATCTGAGCAATGTGACCTGAAGACATTGGATGAGGAAATCCTAAATCAATGAACCTATGGGCCTCTGACCCATTTCTTCTTCCTCCCAGTCATATTAGCTGATATACTGGGACCAGGAAACAACACCGTCACAAGACAAGGTTTCAGAGTCAATGTCATTAAGGTAAACTCAGTACCTCCTTTCCTCAAACAAGACTGTTCCAATCTGCTTTTGCTGAATTGGGTGGTCTCTGGAGCCTTGAAGCTTCTATGAAAATCTAAGGTCCTAGCCACTCTTTCCCTCCCATCCCAGGTACTCAAGGCTCCCCGGAACACCCCAAGAATCCATGATATCTACTCACCCATCAGTTGGAAGGACTGTGGTTATAAGCTGAGGACCACTCAGCAGTCACTATTACTTATCGCAGGTGAGCATCCCTGTCCACATACAGCCTCTCAGCCTTGCTGCCTCTCCCTGAAAAAGAACCACCTGACTTCTACAGCTAACACCACCAAAGACCAAGGGCCCTTTCTCCACAATCTGACAGACTTTTCCTAGAGAAATACTGGACCCTCGTTCATGGCTGACTTAGGGTTTCAGACCCTCTGGGCTGACTTCACAGGGGACATCCATACATGCTGTGCCAACTCAGGCCATGCTTGCCCATCACCGCAGGCTATTTGAGGGGAGGGACGTTGCGCTTCACAAGATGCCATCTGGTCTACTTCTGGTACCGGCTCACCAGAGAGCAGAAGCGAGGTTTCGAGGGAGCATACAGAACAGGATGCAAATGTGCAGTGAGTAGCCACCTAAGTGATTTTTCTCTGCAGCCCAGGCACTCTTGTCCCATGTCCTTGTTCCCAGGTCTTTCTCCCTTGCTGTCTCCCTTTCTGGATGATCACTGCTCTCTCACCTTTCTTCTGTCCCCTGGCCATGACCTCCTCCCACTGTTTTTTCCTGTCCTCACCACTGCGCCCCACTGTTCCCTTTAGCCTCTCCTTGTGCCCAGACCACTGTTGTCCTTCTCTGTCCAGGATGGGTGGGCTTATAAACAGGAGGTGGGCAGTCCTGGATCTCCCTCCACCCCTAGATTCAGCCCTGCCTCTTCTGCTGGCATGACTGCCCTCAACCTGACATAGGAGAGTGTGTGTGGAAACAGAAGGACTGTAACTACAAAATATGGGAAGGAAACCATTCCTTGTACTCCATGTGTGTCCTCACCGACACCGGGGTCTGCAAATGGACCCATATCCAGAAGGATTATCAATACCAAGCCTCAACCCCAGCGACTTCTCTATTCACTAGTACCTAAGTGATCTATTAGAGTTTTAATGTTGTTTTCTGACCTGGCTGATGTTAACAGAATGGAGTTCATTTGAGTTGTACCTCCTTTGAATTGTACACTTCAGTTGTGTTTATTTTCTGTGAGTAGTGCGTGCATCAATAAAATTTACAAAAAATAAATCCCAAGTTGATAAACCCCACCCTGGAGAGAAATTCCCTTTATCTTCTCAGTTCTTCAGTTAGGTTCTATTTTTTATTCCTCTAGAAACCTCATTCCACCGCTCCTGACACTTCCTCATCTATCAAAGCAAGAGCCTGATCTAGCAAAGGCTAGATCCAGAGAAGACCAGGGCCAGATACCACCTGACATATCCTTAACCTTCCCCAGATGATTTCCAAAACCAAAAATCATGAGAGAAAGGATGCTCCTTGTTCCCACAGAATCAAGACTCTCTTGCAAATATAAAAGTCATCCCTTGTCATGTAAAAGTTCTTAAAATGGAAAACTTTTGAACTTTTATAAGAACAAAAAGAAATGTTTTTAGGACTTCATATCATAAAAGGTGCAAGATATAAGAGAAAATTGATAAATTCCGTGACTTTAAAATAAAATAGCTTCCTCCAAATAAAACAAAGTACCATGAACACTATAAAAATATAAGATGCAGACATAGATTGACATTATAGAGGATTTACAGCTTTATGGTAAAACTTAGATCTGAACAGGGGCACCGGGGAGCTCAGTCAGTTAAGCGTCTGCCTTTGGCTCAGGTCGTGATCTCAGGGTCCTGGGATGGAGCCCTGTGTTGGCTCCCTGCTCAGTGGGGAGTCCGCTTGTCCCTCTCCCTCTGCCTTTCCCTGGGCTTATTCTCTCACTCTCTCAAATAAATAGAATCTTTAAAATAAAATTAGGTCTGAACAATGAATGTTTGGGGGAATTGGTTGTAGTTTCCCTTTGAACATAATTTATTAAAAATTCCTCAGAGTCCTTCCAGAAAGAGTGCCTTCTCTTTTATTTAATTATTAATATGATTTGATTTGATTATGCAATTTTATTTTACTTAGTTATTTTAAATTTTGGATTTATCAAAAAAGGTGCCAAGATGGCACAAAGTATCCATATATACCTGTTACCTAGTTTGCTGTCATGATGCGGAGCTTGATCTCATGACTCTGAGATCACAACCTGAGCCGAAACCAAGTCAGAAACCCAACTAACTGCGCCACTCAGGTGTTCCTGGTCTTTGACTTCTTAATTTAACATCATTTTTGATGACCTGGCAATTTTACAGGGTACTGGTATTCTGGAAACTGCCCCTCAATTTGGATTTGTCTTCATGTATTTTCATGATTTTACTGGGACTGTTAATTTTGGAGAATACCACAAAGAGGAAATACTTTTCTTATTGATCTATATCACAAGTACATAGCATTGACATTGTATCACTGGTAGTATTTACAACGGTCAGCTAGTTAAGGTGGTATCTGCCAGATTTCTCCACTGGAAAGGCACTGTTTTCTCCTTATATACTCCGTTGGCCATGTCCCCATTGTTTTTCAATTGATCAGTGGAATTTAGAAAGCCATACCTGAGCTCTGGGTTATTCATTGCTACTGAGGTATCACTGCTTCCAGGCCTTCTCAGTACACAGAGCCAGGAAACATATGTATGCATACTAATTTATGTATATCTACATGGTTATAACTGTTACCCTAGGGCAGCCCCTGTGGCGCAGCGGTTTAGCACTGCCTGCAGCCTGGGGTGTGGTCCTGGAGGCGTGGGATCGAGTCCCACATTGGGCTCCCTGCATGGAGCCTGCTTCTCCCTCTGCCTGTGTCTCTGCTTCTCTCTCTCTCTCTGTGTCTCTCATGAATAAATAAATAAAAATCTTTAAAAAAATATTACCCTACTTCTCTCAATATATATTAAAATAAGCATTGGTCTCATACTAATACCAACTACAGAGTAGTACAAGGCTCATGATAGCTCTGCAACTCTTGATTGTACACTTTTTCTCTGACAATAAGAAACTTGACTCTCATATTATCTACTTATGTGTTCAACCCTAGTATACATGTAAAGTAGTTTCAGAATTGTCAACATGTACCCCTGTAAAGTAAATTTACCAACTAGAATATCAGGTTTATGGAGTTTTTACATAAATCCACATATTCAAACTCAAATGCACAGTTTCTACCCTAAGGTCCCAAAGGTTCCCAAGTACACCTGATATCTACTGAGGTCTATTCTAGGAGAGGAAGCCCTATAAAAGAGATAGTGCTCCTGGCACAGACTCAGAAATCAGAGTGAACTTGCATGCATTATAAGGAATAAAGGTACTGCCTGATATTTATACATCTACATTCCCAACCTAATTTATGCAGACCCCCAATTTCAACCTTCCAATGAGCAGGGCTTTCCATTTACAACTCTCAGAAAAACATAGAGCTCCTGGCAGAGAATCAAGAATCTAAGTGGACATGGTTGGGGTTTAATAGACGTAGGGAAGGCAGCAAAATCCATGTATCAATTGCTTGTGATCTCGCCCTCCCTGGAATTCAACCATTGACCTTGGAATCAGAACAGAATTATGGAAAAAGAACACTGCAGAATGGATGGCATACCCGGCACAGACTTTGGGAAGGAAACGGTTGCATGTTTTCTGTGGCTCTAAGGATACACACACACACACACACACACACACACACACACACACACATATGCATACACACACAGAGTCACAAAAATTTTTATACGTAATTGTGTATACATATGTAGCAAAGATGTCCTAGCTTAATCCTCTGAGAGCCTAAATGAAATGAAACATCAGTTATGACATAGGCCATAGTTTCTTATATAGGGCACAAAAAGTAAAAATGGTAAAAGACAAACTGATAAATTTTGCCTTATTAAAATTTAAAACTTGGGATCCCTGGGTGGCGCAGCGGTTTGGTGCCTGCCTTTGGCCCAGGGCGCGATCCTGGAGACCCGGGATCGAATCCCACGTCGGGCTCCCGGTGCATGGAGCCTGCTTCTCCCTCTGTCTGTGTCTCTGCCTCTCTCTCTCTCTGTGACTATCATAAATAAATAAATAAAAAAAAAGATTAAAATTTAAAACTTTCATTCTTCAAAAGCTGATATTCCAAAAATAAGAGAATAAGCCCAGTGAGGGGAGTTAAATGCAAAACACATATATCTGACAAAACTGCTATATCTAGAAAGTATTAAAGGGGAAAAAAATTCTCTTACTACTCAAAAGGAAAAATAACAATACAAATGAGCAAAGTATCTGAACACACACTTCATAAAACATGATACACGAATGGCCAGAAGTCTTTAAAAATACTTATTATTGGAAAAACAAAAATAGAATCTCTACGTGACACCATTTTGTATTCATTACAATGGTTAAAATTAAAAGACTGACAATACCAAGTGTTGACAGGGATTTGAAGTAACTGGTAGTCTTCCAATTTGCTCCTTTTTTAAACTTTATTTATTTATTTTTTATTGGTGTTCAATTTGCCAACATATAGCATAACACCCAGTGCTCATCCCATCAAGTGCCCCCCTCAGTGCCTGTCACCCAGTCACCCCCAGCCCCCGCCCACCTCTCTACCACCCCTTGTTCGTTTCCCAGAGTTAGGAGTCTCTCATGTTCTGTCTCCCTTTCTGATATTTCCCACTCATTTTTTCTCCTTTCCCCTTTATTCCCTTTCACTATTTTTTATATTCCCCAAATGAATGAGACCATATAATGTTTTTCCTTCTCCAATTGACTTATTTCACTCAGCATAATACCCTCCAGTTCCATCCACGTCGAAGCAAATGGTGGGTACTTGTCGTTTCTAATGGCTGAGGAATATTCCATTGTATACATATACCACATCTTGTTTATCCACTCATCTTTCGATGGACACCGAGGCTCCTTCCACAGTTTGGCTATTGTGGACATTGCTGCTAGAAACATCGGGGTGCAGGTGTCCTGGCGTTTCACTGCATCTGTATCTTTGGAGTAAATCCCCAAGCAGTGCAATTGCTGAGTCGTAGGGCAGATATATTTCTAACTCTTTGAGGAACTTCCACACAGTTTTCCAGAGTGTCTGCACCAGTTCACATTCCCACCAACAGTGCAAGAGGGTTCCCCTTTCTCCACATCCTCTCCACCAATTTACTCTTGAGAGTATAAAGTATTGCAACCAATTTGGAAAATGTTCAATGATTTATTAAGTTAATGATACAAATATCATATGATAAACAGATTACAACCTAAGTATTTATATAAAAAATGAAAACATAAGCCAAACCATCTATTAAAAACAAAGAGACTTGTCATAAATGTATATAATAGCCTTATTGATAATGGCCAAGATCCTGGAAAATAAACATTTTCCACCAGTAATTGAACAAATTTTGGTTTATTCATACAATGTAATAGCCACCAAGAAAGAAAATGAATTACCAGTATAGGCAACATGGATGAATTTTATAAGCTTTGTCCCGAGAGGAAGAAACCATTCATCAAAGAGATTACACTAAAGTATTCTGTTTACATTGAACTTGAGAATATGCAAAATTAATCTATAGTTACAGATATTAAGTCAATATTTGTCTGAATCTAGCCTAAGAGAATGATTAAGTCCAAAGGGATTTGAGATATTTGGAGTATTTTTCTGTATCTTGATTGAGGTCTTGTTACATAGTGTGTTTATTCATAAAAATTCTTTTGAACATGTGATTGAAATGTGCAAGGTGCATTGTGTATCCATTTGCCTTATAAATTTGATTAAATTGGTAACCATTTTATTACTTCTTGTGATTCCCAGGGTTGGCTAGGTGGAGCTTCCTCTCCATGTGACACTATCTGGGGGCTGCAGCTAACTGCTTATGGAAATAGACTGGAACATCCATTTGCCACTGCCCATGAGTTCATGTATTATTATAAGCTGGATTGTGTCCCCAAAATTCATATGTTGAAGTCCTAGCCATAGTACTTCAGAATGTTACTGTAGTTAGAAAGAGGGTCTTTATTTAAAAAAAAATAATTTTAAGTAGGCTCCATGCCCATCGTGGGGCTCAAACTCATGACCCTGGAATCAAGAGTCAGACACACTACCACTGAGCCAGACAGAGAGAGGGTCTTTAAAGGAATGATTAAGGTAAAATGAGGCCACAGGGGTGGGCCTTAATCTAATATTGCTGGCATCCTTATAAAAAGAGATTAGGACACTGACACACACAGAAGAAAGACCATGAGAAGACACAGCTTGTAGACAGCCATCTACAAGCCAAAAAGACAAGTCTCAGAAGAAACCAGGATGATTCCCAGCTTGATCCTGAACTTTTAACCTCCATAGTTGTGAGAAAGTAAATTTCTGTTGTTTAAACCACCCAGTCTGTGGTATTTTGTTACAGTAGTCCTAGAAAACTAATACAGGTATCTTTTAATTTCAGGTCATTTCTCTTTCCACAGAAACAATATGACTAGGAGCATGTTCTTATACTCTCTTTATTAGGAGAATTTTTCCTTCCCTTCTTTTTTTCAAAATCACCCTTGACTTGGCATATCATATAGTAGCCATCCATTTCCACCTTATTTCAACATATCAAGCCAAACCATCTATTAATCTATATTTGTTTTTGTCCATCAGGGAGTCAAGGGTTGTGTGTAAAGAAAAAGGCTTGATGTGGGTAGTGCTGATAGGGAGAAGGGAAGATGAAGAAGCTCACCAAATAGAAAGGGCAAAAACGACAAGGGACAAAGGAAAGACAACGAGGATTGAGAAAAGGAGAAGAAAAAATGAAGAGGGAGAGGGAGCAAAGTACAGTGAGAGAGAGGAAGCAATAGCTCCTTGCTGAAAGAACAGCTGGTGGGTCACTCATGATAGAATTACCTTCTGCCTTGTAGATATCAAGATCCCTTCTTTCTCCTTCTAGCTGTACATTCCCATATTCCACATTACATCTATTCAATTTTAATTTATTGTTATTCAAAGACAGGGTAAAGAGAGTCACAAAGATACTGTGCTCACAAAGACAGAAGTCAAACTTGGAGGTTCTGCACACTGTGTTCCCTCTGTAGTTTGAGTGAATCCAGTCCTAGGGCTTCATACCCCGGGCAAGAAAGCAAATCAGCCATAGATGGGCAGTCATTGGAGCACAGAGAGAAACAATAACTATGTTTCTAGTCTATTGGCCAAAAGCAAGGGTTCCATGCAAGGGGTCAAAGAAGACAACTCACCCTAGATGAGGTATTTTTGGCTGGAAAATATCCACTCATGAAATGTGACCATGGTATTTTTTTCCTCATCAGATGTGTAGGTAAATTGAAATGCCTCCTCAGGAGACTTGATCATCTGCAGAGAAAAGAGGAAAAATGGTATGGCACTCAGGAATGTGTGTGGGTGCTACAGTGTTGATGTTTGACTGGGACCTGTCAGACACAGACACATTCAGTCAGAGTAGGATGGAGAATCTTCTGTTCTCATGGGGTGATACGTATGAAGAGGAGTTGGTAGTGTTAACCTGGTAATGTGATTTTATAGACCTGCATTCTCCTGATGAAATGCCCAGGCCCTAGAATAAAGCAATATTGTTTGGGAGATTGAAAAATTGTGCATGTTTAGGTATTCAAGATTTCACTTGTGTGTCTCCAGCCAAGTCTTAAAGACAAAAAGTGCAGCCCCACTGCACCCATGTCCACGATCCCCCACTCAACCACCATATCAAGAATTCTTGCCCCTTATGACCAAATGGTGAAATTCCATAGCAAGGGACTCTTCATTCTTAACAGACTCACCAAGTTCTAAGAAAAGAATCCAGTAGTATAATAGTGCATAAGCTCAGACTTGCCCAGCATGGCCAAGATAGCCAGAAGGATACAGAAACCACCAGGAAGGTGGGAGCCAGGTGGGAGCCTGAAGGACAATGAAGGATTTAGGACAAGACTTTCATACAGTTCTTCTGTCTTTACTGATGTAGCATTATAATATTAAAGAATGTGGATAAATAATATTAGAGCCTTGTAATAGGTATTCTTTTAATCATAATGAGAAACATAAAGGTTAACTTAATGGTACCTAGACTCAAGGTACTTGGGTTAAAATCCAAATTGCATTAATTTCTGGCTGTAGGACCTCAGAGCAGCTCATCTCCTCAGACTCCTTAACTGTGAAATGTGATAATTACACAACTTCTCTTATAGGACCACTGCCAAGATTAAATATTTAAGACATGGAATATGCTTGAAGTATTTATTATCTGATACCAAGTAAGCGCTCAATAAATTTCAACTTGTATACTCTATGGTTAGTAGTTATTATTACTAACATTAGCAATAATGACCACTACTTTAATAAATAAGGATCTACCTCTTTTAAACCTCACCATACTCATAAAAATATAGATTTATTCCCTGAGTTTTGAGCTATCCCAGTTTCATATAGATTAAAAAGGAACAACAAGATTCACCAGGTTAGTATTAATCATGGTTATAGTATTATGTTAATTCAGATTAACAACGTACTGAAATCATCCACACTTCCTAAAGGGAACCTAGTATTTTCAAAGAGAAAGCCAACATACTTACCATTACTTCTTTGTCCCTGGAAAGATCCTGAGATATGAAAGAATTCTATAGAATGTCACAAAATTTCTCAGAGATTAGTTCCTATAATCATTTCCCCCATTATCCTTCAAAGTTGGCCATAAATTTTCTTGTACATAGCCATGCCCCTGGCATCCTCATCCACACTGACCACTCAACAGAGAGGCCATGACCATAAGGCCATGACCTAATCTCTTCCTCTCCTCTGTAAATTCCCAAGTCCAGGAAGATATGTAACTAGATCTTACTTGTACATCAGAGGCCTACAGCCATGCCTCTGATCTACAACATGCAATCTTTTTCAGGCTATGATTTTAACCAATGCCTAGGATTTTGCTTCAGGAGAAAGTCACAAATAGGTCAAGGATCGGTTGCTTATCTCCATGCCCTATTAGGGCCTCTTAAGTGCCATCCATGAATTCATCCAAAACCTTGCATAAGCAAGGGGGGAAAAGGCTACATTGTAATCCTGTGATGAGGCTTAGTCAGAGATATGAGTACAGTATGAATTCCCATCTATTTTAATATATATTCAGATACACAGATGCATAAATTATTATAGTTATGGTTATATACAAAGATTAGCATATATAGTATATATATACATATATAGATACATATTTATATTATTTGTAAAATTTGTTTGTTTCCTGACTGTCTCCTGAGCACACCTAGAAGCGCTGACATCCTGATAGCAATGAGAACACCTAGTGCCCAGATCTTGGTTTCTAAACACCATTATCCAATAGAAGAACTCAGGGCCCTTTGGAAAAGGGCTGAATACAGGGCTGGGGCAGTTAAAACACAAGATGATCCCATGTGTGTTAAAAGGACACATGGATCAATATGAAAGAACTCCCAATGACCATGGCCGAAACAATTTTCCAAGCAAAATATACAACAATTGGGACAATTAAAATATGGGAAATTTTTCCTAGAAAAATAAATATATAGTATTAAATTATAGCTCAAAAAGGAAAATTAATATCCATCATTCTATATCAATAAAATATTTAATAAATAAATGGGGAGTAGGGGCGAACCTTCCTTATAGAAGTATTCCAAATAGCATTGTAGATTTCTGCCTTCTAGGAGGTGGGAAATTAATTTCCTTTCTCTTAAGTATGAGAAGGAGTTACCATATCCCAGATAATAGAATATGGAAAGGAGAAACTAGTGATTTTATAATAGAGAAACACTGAAGAAATCATCTTAACCAAATGATCAAGGCTAATATCAGCAGAGATCATTTAGAGTAGCATCATATACCCCCTGATATGATGCAATAAAAAACATACTCCACCCCGGAGTATATTTAAAAATATTATTCCCTTTTAAAAGTGAAATTTACTTAAATATGTAACATACTGCATTGTATTTAAGTCATAATTCCTTTCTAAACATCTGTTATACTAAATTTGTATCAAGGAACCTATAACCACTAACTTTAAAATAAGGCAACAAAATTAAATACTGACCATACAGTATTGTCCTCATTTTTTTTTTTTTTTGCTGGATTTTGTCACCTAGGACCCACTAATACAATGCAAACAATCTCAAAATGGGACTACTGGCATATAGGGCTCTTGCTTTCTGGTCTTCCAGGATATTTGCTGAGAATGTGACTCAGTTGGCTACTTCCCTATGCGATAACGAATTCATGTTGGTAATGATGGAAGATGGAGATATTCTAGCCTTTAAGATGTTTAGCACATATATGTTGAAAAATAGTATACTTGATAATCTCCAGATCTTGTTTGTTTCAAACTTCTCTCTTTCACATATACTGAGTTCAGTTTTTGGTTTTGCAAGCTGAGCGGAATTTGGGAGTCTCTGCAACATTTGGTGGATACCACCATAGCTTATCAGGGAAGTGAGTTGGCAAACAAATGATTGGGATCAGACAGTTTGCACTAATTTAAGTAAGTGATCTGTGTGTGACTTAACTCATGCTCTTGACACCAAATTTTTGTGCAGACATAACTATCCCTTGTTTCCACGTGTGGTTCTGTATTTAGGTTTTAGAAATGCCTAATATTAAAGTTGACATTTTTTAGTGAATTTTCTCCTCAAGTTCAGCAGTTTGTTTTTATAAGAATTACTTCATGATCTTGACCCTAAATATTTCATCTAAGGGAAAACAGAAAATAACAAGATAACATCCCTAAGCCTATGAATGTGTTTATGTTGCAACACCGAATAATACCAATCCCAGCTCCAGATATGGAGGCTACTTTGAAGGGTTATGAAGGGTGACCTTCTAGGGCTCTGGTGATTAGTTAGATGCTCTCCTTTAAAGATCTTTACAAATAAAATAATCATCCATTAAGGAAATGATTAAATCAGGACTGAGGGACCTTCAGAGCCTGTAGTAGGTTGAGACATAACAAGCTAGTACATTAGATTATAAGTGATAGAAAACTAGCTCAAAGTCACTTATGCATAAGAGGTGGGATTTATGAGCTCTCATAATTGGGAAATACAGAACTGCCCCCCTGGCTTCAGGTCTGGCTTGATGCAAAGACTCAGAACCTTTATGACTCTTGGTCTGTCTCTCTACCTCAGAGCTCTGCTTGTCTCTTCTGGCATCCTTCCTCAGACAGGCTCCCATCTGCCAGCTCAGCAGCCTCACCAAAAATAACCAGCTTTTTAATCTTCTCCAGCATCAAAATTTCCAAGAATTCTCACTGATTCATGTGCCCTTCACTGACCAATCTGTATGGCCTGGGCTGGTGTACTCTGGACTGGCTTGGCTCAAGCTTTCCACTCTTGTGACCAGGGAAGGATGGCGATGACTAAAAGAGCCATGTGGGTGAGGGAGTTCCTGAGAGAGAAAGAGGAGCAACACTTCCTTAACTCCCTTTTAAATGAGCGCCTTAGCATTGGTTTCTCTTACATTCAACCCAGAATCCTAACTACCAAAGCGAGTTGTAGGAAATGGGATGATGAGTAGGGAGACTGTTTTCTAGGCACAGGACTATGACACTGTACACCATGTCTCTGACAACAGCCCCAGGGGTGCTGGTACAGAGCTGTTGCTCACCGTCCTGAGTGTCCAGCTATACTGCCAGAGAAACGCAATCACATTGAAAAATTGAGTGATGTTTTGCCTGCAGGGGCGAAGAAGATGGTCTTGAACTGGTCCCTGGCAGCAGCTGGGATGTGTAATCTAAACACTCCACTCCCCTAAAGAGAGTCATGCAACCAGGAGCCAGTGGGACAGTCCTAGCTGAAAATATTCTGCTAACATCAGCCTAGGTATTGTCACAATGCCACCCTCCGGAAGAACTGATTAATGGTCATACTTACCCAAGGCAGAACAGCTAAAACTGTTTGCCAGATCCAATAATGAGAAGATTCCAACACATGTTGCAGCAAGAGAGCAGTAACTTCATTTGAATCCACAAAGCTCCAACAATGCTCACGCCATATTGTTCACTACATGTAGTATGAATATATGGAAAGATATAATCCTGAGCATTTTTCTGATTGTAGGAACCTGAACACATTACTTGAATTTTCTGGGCATCAATGTACTTCCTAGTAACAAAATGTTTCATAGCCACCACTTAGTAGAGTTAATATGAAGACTCAATTTGCCCATGAAAAGTGGTTAGTACAGTGCCTAGCACATAGTATATGCTAAACAAATATCAGCTCTTATTATTACTTCCAAAAGTATAAGGCTGCCTCCACCAACCTAATTTAAGAGGCGGATGGACTCTTTCCTTATCCAAAAATGTTATATACACCACTCTGGCTATTACAGATCAATCACTTTGGATTACCAAATAATCTCTATGACAATGCAGAAAATTCTAGTAGGAAACATAAAATATCACATGCAAGACTTTCATAAATAGTTTTCAATGTATTTATTTCCTCCCAATGGGTTTTAGTGAAGAAAAGGGTGAGAGAAGCACAAGACCCTTCAGATAGGTACAGATTTGGATTAGTGACATAGAAGTGGGATGGGATATTAGAGATGGCCTGAAGTGGGCTGAGAAGAAAAGGTTTTGATGGGGAATTTTCTGATATCACAATAATCACAGATGAGCTGGTCTCAAAAACTCTCTCCAAGTTCCATGATCTTTGGAGCAGATATCAAAAACATGGATTTTTCTGCCATCTACTGGTCATTTTTGAGAAGGACAACAATCTTTATGTGAACAAAGATGGGGCCTTTGAGGGCCTCTCTTCTTTCTTGATCTACCTGAGGACTTACCCATAAATCTCACTGGAATTGTGGGTTGTGGAACTGGGTTTGTGAAATAGGTGATGAGGCTTTTGAGATTAATGGTGGTGTATGGAGACATTGATAGGCATGCGTTGGGTCAGTGATTAGTGTGTGGGCTCAGTAGCAAATTTCTCTAGGTCTGTGAGTGGGGCTGAGGGCTGAATCATTAAAAGATTTTGGAATCAGAAATGGATTTTTTCTGGAGTTAGCCATGGGGTCTCTAGAAATAATGTCTAGAATTGGAGATTGAAATATCTGAGATGTGGAATCTATTTTGTCTACGGTAGAGTCTGCAGGATAAATGAAGTTTAGACAGAGCGGTCTATGATGTAGAATCTGGAGGCCCAAGAATGTGGAGCCTTGTTAGTTGAATGATAAAAAAAAAATGTCTGAAAGTTGAGTATATATTAGGTAAGCTTGATGAATTGATGTAAATTTCTTGGCTATGTATAAAAATATCCTAGTTCTTAGGAGATGCAGGTATTCAGAGGTGAAATATCTTGATGTCTGCAATTTACCTTCAAAGTGGTTTAGCAATAAAATGTGCATGTAATTTTCAAAAATATTAAAAACCATCAATAAATAAGTTCCAAAGTATAATATGAAATATAAACATTCTCAAAAGACATAAAATTAACTCGAATGAATGGAAAGACACATTGTGTCTAAGGTTCTCTAAAATCAGATGCCTCACTCCATCCAAAGCAAAACAAAGCCTACAGAATGGAATAGATCCAGAGAAGCCTAGGGTCACACTCCAGCAAACACACCTTGAAACTTCCCTACATGATTTGCTGAACCAAGAAATCATTAGATGAGAAAAGAGAGAAGAGTCTCATCCCCCTAGCACAACACCTTTAACTTTTAAAACTAACACAAAAAAAGACTGTCTTTTAGGACTGCAAGATACAAAAGCACAAAATGTGAAGGCTATTATTAATCAATCTTACTACTTTAAAATAAAACATGTTTTCCAAAATAAAATCAAATCCCATAAACTCTGTAAAATGAAAACACTGCAAGATGCAGACCCAGGTTGAAATTGTAGAGAATTTACAGAATAAATGAGGTCTGAACAATGAATGGTTTTGGTGATTGAATTTCTCCCCTTAACATAATTCATCAACTTCAATCTTGTCCAGATTCCTTCCACAACAGTGTCTTCTCTATTTTTTATCCTACTCCATTTTTAAAGTTTAGAATAAATTTAGATCTGCAGAAAAGTTTCAAAGACGGTACCTAGAATTTTTTCCATACTCCTCACCTAACCCTTGCCCTTATGAGACCACCTTACATCACCAGGGGACATTGGTCAGAACTAAAAAGTCAACATGGGCACAATACTGTTAACTCAGTGACAGTCTCTATACCCAGATTTCATTAATTTCTCCACTAAATCAAATGTTTTTCTGTGCCAGAATCAAATCTAGATCACCACAGCCCTCAATCACCACATCTTCAATCTCTGACCTATGACAGTTTCTCAGTCCTTGGTTTTCCATTAACTTAGAAAACATGATGGAGTCCTCATCACCTATCTTATGCAGTGTCTCTCGATTTTTGTTAGTCTCCTATATTCTCATTATTAAATTGAGATTATGGTTTTTATGGAGAAAGCTACCACGAAGAAGTGCCCTTCTCATCAGATCATATCAGGGGTGCATTATGTGTACATATCATCTCCAGTGATGTTACCCTTGATCACTTGGTTAAAGTGGCTACTACTAGGTCTCATCACTGTAAACCCACTTTTCATGTTCCACATCCATATCCTTTCATTGTAAGTAAGTCACTAAATCCAGCCCACATTCCTGGGAGGGAAAGTAATTGGAATTAATTCAAATTGCTCTGTGAGGAGATTTATCCCTTTGCCCCATCTATTTATTGATTCAATTATTCACTGATATTATTATGGGCTCCTAGCTATTTATTTTGTTTGGGGGGTTATAATCCAGTCCTAATATTATTTATGTATTTGCTCAAATTGTTCCAGCTTTGCCTATTGGGAGCAATTTCAGGTTGGCTTCTATACCCATTTGCAAAGCCCATATTTTCTAAATCAGAGAATGGTCTTTAAAAACCAATATCTAGAGGAGTAATGTCATCAGAATGGCAGAGTAGGCTGCTCCAAGCTCTCATCCCCTCAGAGACACATCAAAAAAACAAGCAGAAAATGTCAGAACCAATTTTATCAGAACGCCAAAAAACAATCAACCGCTGACAGCAACCAAGCTAATGCTGAATCAAGAAAAAAAAACATGACTTCAAAACAGTAGAAGAGTTCCATGGTGATCTTGTTTGCCTTTATTTCACCCAACCCCAGCTATGCAGCAGCTTTAAAACAATAGCAGCCCACATTCCCAGAGAGGTACCCTCCTCCCTGAACCAAGAAGGATCAGAGTAGACCTTAATGGCAAATTAGTGTGTGTGTGTGTGTGTGTGTGTGTGTGTGTGTGTTCAAACCTGTCTTGGGATTTGCCTGAAGGACTGGCGGAGGTTGTTCATCTCTGTTTCATCTAACTTGGAAGTCAACACAAGACAGTAGGTCAGAAAAGGAATAGGCATGGCTCAAAACACTACCAGGTGCTAGAAAACTACCTGGTCTTCCACAATTTATCCACTCGAATGTGCCTACTCCTGCTGTCTGCCATAGCAATTCTGACGCTTCTCCATCTAGCGCTTTCATGATGCCACATGAATCATGAAATCATCCCTAGGAGCCATCTTAGAAATGTGTTCACCCCACCCACTGCAATTCCTGCTGTAGTGTGAAGTCCTGTATCCAATTTTAATCTTCCATACTGTTTGGCCACCAATCACAGATTCTGGTCCCATGGCTACCCCCTGGCTCTTGTCAGTACATGACAGCTAGATACCACTATTCTATTAAGATATTGCCCCTGTTTTACTAGCAGGCTCATCACGTCCCTGGCTAGGATATAGTATGACTTTCTCCTAGTTATTGACTTCATGGAAACCCCTTGGGAGGCTTTCAGTTAGGAAAAAATATGATAGGATATGATAAGAATGCATGACCCTGGAGAAACAGCTGATTCCAGAGCCGAAGAAGGGAAAATACACAGGAACCCTGGAGCTCCATAAATCAAAGACCTATCTTTTCCAGTTCCATTAAGATACAACTGATAAAAATTATATACATTTAAGGTATATAATGTAACAATTTGACATATTTATACATTATGAAATGATTAGCAGAGTCAAGCTCAATTAACGCATCTATCGCCTCACATAATGACTGTGTGTGTGGTAAGAACACCTAATATCTACTCTCTTAGCATAGTTTAAGTATAGAATACAGTATTATTAACCACAGTCACCATGTTGTACATTTGATCCCTGGAATTTGTCCATCTCATTGAAAGTTTGTACCTTTAAAAAAAATTTTTTTTAAAGATTTTATGTATTTATTCATGAGGCACACACACACACACAGAGGCAAAGACACAGGCAGAGGGAAAAGCAGGCTCCATGCAGGGAGCCTGACGTGGGACTCGATCCCAGGTCTCCAGGATCACGCCCTGGACTGAAGGCAACACTAAACCGCTGAGCCACTGGGGCTGCCCGAAAGTTTATACCTTTTGACCAATCTTTCCCATTTTCCCCAGCCCTGGTAACCATGGTCTAGAAGGTTGTACAGTTTTTAAATAAGTAAATAAAAGTTACAGTTATACCAAAAGGACACAAGAGTCCATCTAAAGGAGCTTACAATGGCTGAAACTAGAGTAATTTGCCCAAAATATATATTGGTAGTACAGTCTCATACCCCCAAAAGAATAAAGTGAATATCTATGACCACATGGTTATAAGTGTAAGGTTGAATAAATAAATAAATGAAAAGGCAAGTCTTTCTTACAAAATAATCCCAAATAAGATAAGCAGATAACTCTGCGAACTTCACATCCCTCTTCTTTGAGTGCAGGCTACATTTAGTGACTCACTCACTTCCAAATAAAGTATGAAAAGGTAAAAATAGTGACTTTATAGTGGAAATCTGGCAGACACCTTCTTAACCAGGGGAATATAAACAGGGATAATTCATATGGATATCATGTATCACCTGATGTGATGGAGTGAGAAGAATAATCCATTTCTGTGGTATATTCTGCTCAAAAATCTGTAATCCAAACCTAACAAGAGAAAACATACAAACCAACGATGAGAGACATTTTACAAAATACCTGATTGGTCCTCTTCAAAATTATCCAAATCATGAAAAACTAGGAGAGATTGAAAGTTGTCACATATTGTAGAAGGCTAAAGGCACAAGAAGACTCCTGGATCTGATCAGAGAAGTGAAAAGGAATATGGGTTGGGTATCAGGATTACTTAAACAAGAATAAATTTTATAGTTTAGCTCATAGTATTGCACCAGTGTTAATTTCATTGCTTTGACAAGTGCACTGTGCTTATGTAAGATATTACCCTTGAAGAAACTGGATGAAAGCCATACAGGAAATATCCATACTGAATTTCCAGCTTTTCCATAAGTTTAAAATTATTCCAAACTAAAAGTTCATTTATTTTATTAAAAGATTTTATTATTAAGTAATCTCTACACCCAACAGGGGGCTCGAACTTACAACCCCAAGATAAAGAGTAGCATGCTCTACCAACAAACCAGCTAGGTGCCCCTAAAAGTCCATTTTTAAAAAGCCAGGCTTTAAAAACAACACTGTAAAAAAGAATAATAAAAAATAAAAATAAATAAAAACAACATTGTAAAAGTGCCTAAAGAGAATAAGCAAAATAAAATAAAGGAGTCCAAGGGCAGGTGGATGGAGTTGGTGACAAATACAGAGAAACCTTAGAAGAATTATTCCAGTTGACTTGTGAACCCATCATTAGCCTCTATTTCCCTCATGGTTATGCCACAAAAGATGAAAATGAGTGCAGTTGACTATACATCCTCCAAGAAGCTTGAGGGCCTTGCAGAAACTTGATGGAATGTCTCAGCCAAGACGGTCAAAGGGGAAATTCTTTATGAGTGACCTAGACTAGGTGCATCCAGTCTACAGATTCCAGGGGCAGATACCTTTGTGCTTAAGCCATTATGAATCTGTTGATCTTTTTAAATGTACACATTAATACTTTCCCTTAAATTTGAGGAACTTTCAGCCATTATATTTTTATGCCTCTTCTCATTCTAGAATGAGCAATACATATTTAATGCAGTATGTTTAATGGTTTCCCAAGGGTATCTTAAGATTTATTCATTTTTCTTCATTCTTTTATCTTTATGTCCATCAACTGGACAGTATCTATTGCAACTCTTTGTTCTGCAGACTCTTCCTTCTGTTAGCTGAAATCTGGTGTGGAATCTCTCTGGTGTGGAATTACCCATATCCTGATATTCTTATTGGTTCATATGTATAATCTCAACTTTTTATTCATATTATCTATTTTATGAGCCATATAATTGTGTTTGCTTTAATTCTTTATATATACTTTCTTTTCATTTTATTTTATTTTTTTTCTTTTCATTTTAAATACATATTTATGATACCTGTTTTGAAGTCCTTTATTGCTAAGTCCAACATCTCAGCCCCCTCAGAGTATGTCTACTGACAATTTTTTTTTCCTGTGAAGAAGGCACAATTTCCTATTTCTTTCCATGCATTATTGAAAAATCAGCAATTTAGATAGTGCATTGTATCAACTTTGGATTCTGTTCTTGCCTTGTGAGTGGTGGTGGTTGCTAGATTTTTGTTTGTCTAGTGACTTGCCTAGACTAATTCTATAAAGTCTGTTTCCTCCACAGTGTACTCGTGACTGTTGTCATCTTGTTTCCTACAGCTTGGAATTCCATCCCTACATCCTTATTACTTCCCCTCAATAATAAAATGGCACATATCCCAGCTAGAGAATATAGACATTGTTTATGGAAATGATGTAGCCAGAGAAGGGGATTCACTAAATTTGTATACGATATCCTGGCAAACTCCTAAGAGATGCATGTATGAAAATGACCAGGGATCCCTGGGTGGCGCAGCGGTTTGGCGCCTTCCTTTGGCCCAGGGCGCGATCCTGGAGACCCGGGATCGAATCCCACGTCGGGCTCCCGGTGCATGGAGCCTGCTTCTCCTCCCTCTGCCTGTGTATCTGCCTGTCTCTCTCTCTCTCTGTGACTATCATAAATAAAATAAAATAAAATTCTTAAAAAAAAAAATGACCAGACTGACAGCAAAAGATCTGAGACATGAACTGTAGTATAGAATACTGAGCATGTTTCACAATTGGCCTCTGAGTAGCACATAAGTAAGAGAAACCAAATCTTACTGTAAAGGCTTGGTAAGCTAAATTCATAGCTGAGCTACAGCCCATAGCAGTAGGCCAGAGTGGCATGTTCCAAAACCAGACAGGGGAGCACTTACTAAAATGGAAGATTTCAAAAAGAACCATGTCAAATAATAATCAAAGTGTTCAAGATACAGTCTAAAATAGCATAGTTGCATTCTCTCTTGTAGATCTATGGTTTGCCTTGTTACTTCTCCCAACTAGAAATCTGAGTAATTCCTGCTGCTTGTCTTCTAATTTCTTATGATTTGGAAAGACTCATGGGAACAGAAGTCATTGCCTGGAGGTGACCTCAGTGCATGCAGATGTCCACAGAAAAGAACACACTGTGGTCCACAAATAGTCTATTCCAGAGGCCCAGGGGCCTGGGGCAGATGGAGAATGGGGCATGGTTCACCAGCTACAGGAGCACAGTGTCCTGGCTGCCTCATGAAGCATAATGTGACCTTTTGTCCTGGGAAGATGGGGGGTCTCCAATTTTGAGGAACACATGCCAAGGGTTAGGGGTAAGAGTCTGGAGGCTGATCAATTAACCCTAGATGAGGAATTTCTCCCAAGGTGCCCACTTTTAAATGTAAACACTGTTATCCTTAGAAGTCATATAAATGAACTCAGCTACCTCTTCAGTTGCCTTGATCACTTGTAACAAAGGGTAGGAGTGTGGCATGGGTTTGAGGAGTATAGGAGTGTTTTGGTCAACTCAAACTTCTATGATAAAATAGCATAGACAAGGACACTCAAACAGCAGAAATTTTTTTCTCACGGTTCTGCAGGATGGGAAGTTCAAAATCAAGGTGGCAACAGACTTGGTATCTGGTGAGAACCCACTTCCTGGTTTGCAGACCACTACCTTCTTGCTTATCCTCACCTGGTGGAGAGAGAAAGCAAGCTCTCTGGTCTCTTCTCAACAGGCCATTAATCCCATCATGAGAACCCTTTCTCATGACCCTCTAAACCTACTTACTTCCCAATAGCCCTGTATCCAAATAGCATCACACTGGGGATTAGGGCTTCACCATATGAATTGTGGGGGCATAATTCAATTCATAGAAGGTAGGCGGAATAATGGCCCTCCCAAAAACGTGCATGTCCTAGTCCTGAGAATTTGTGAATATGTTACCTTACATAGTAAAGGGGATTTTGCTGGTGTGGTTAAATTTAAGGACACTGAGATGGGGAAATTATTTTGGATTATCTGGTGTGCTCAATTTAGTTGCCTGAATCTTAAAAAGTAAAGAGCCTTTCCTGATTCTCAGAAAAGTAAATATGACCACAACAGAACAGTTAGAGATGCAGCATAGTTCCCGGGTCCTAGACCGGGCCAATCATATGCAACATTAATGGCCTCACTCCCATCCTAAGAATGTCCAATACCTGTCAGGCCTTCACTGGAAGGTCACACACAGGTCAGTGATCAATGATTATGGCTCTTATTCCAAACTACAGGATTGGCCATGCCCAAGTCATTAGCAAGTCCAGTCCATGCCTCTTCATGGGATGGACAGAGCAGTAGGCTTCCTTTTATCCAAGTCTTCAAGGCCTTAATCAGTTCAGCTGGCCTGCACTATAGCTTGTTGGTTTCCTAAAAATCTTATGTCCCCTTGACCATTGAAAACCCTTTGTGAGGAGGTCATAGGAGAGCACAAGTCAAGCAAGGTAATGTCCTTTGGAGTAAAGACTTAATGAGTGGGCAATTACAGGTCAGAAAGCAGTCACAATGCCTTCATAAATGCTAGATCCATATCAATCTGTAGTCAGATCTTCAGCTTTTTCCCTGTTCTAGGAAGTCCCAAAGATAAGCAGGCATGTGGCTCAAGGACATAGGCAGGTCAGACACCAATGGCCCTATTGCCCTCCAGGAACCTACACTTGGATTGTGACCCCAGCCCATAACCATTCCCCAAGGTCATAGGGAATGGTCCTTCTCTGCACACAGCAGGAGATCAAGCATATCGAAATAAATCCATTTGATTAGGTGTACGTTGGGCCTCTTAAAGTCCCCAGGGGGGGATCCCTGGGTGGCGCAGCGGTTTAGCGCCTGCCTTTGGCCCAGGGCGCGATCCTGGAGACCCAGTATCGAGTCCCACATCGGGCTCCCGGTGCATGGAGCCTGCTTCTCCCTCTGCCTGTGTCTCTGCCTCTCTCTCTCTCACTGTGTGCCTATCATAAATAAAAAAATAAAAATAAAAATAAAAGTCCCCAGGGTATTTTGGAGAAGGTAGGTTTGATTGTCTGGGCCTTGACTAGTTCACCTAGTCTGCCATGATAACTCCTGAGCACCCAAGATATGTGCTTCCTGCCTCAAGCAGTATACTTCCTCCAAAGGCTCCCTGAGATCAGAAGACCAGGAAGAAGGATATTGGGCCTTTGAGATTCAGGGGAAAATCAAAACTAGACAAGAGGAAGTCACAAGCAACATAGGCACCTTTCCCTGTGCATCATGCCCCTTCCACAGGCCTGTCCACTACCTCATGAACCATAGCCCTGTTCCTGCCTTAGACTGGGAGGCAGGCTTAGGCTTATCAGAGTAAAACAGTCAAGCTGCCAATGGCATCCATGAAGCATGGCTCTACTCCTTAAACTAAACTCACATCTAAAGCCTGTCTCCTGTGTTTAACCAAGATCTTATAGGGATCAGGGATCAGACTTAGCACTCAACCCTCCAAATAGGCTAAGTGTCTTCCTTGTCTCCCTACCCGAGATGATTCATGGCTTCCAGTATTTGAGGGAGATTCACAAGAAGTTTCATAAGTTTTATTACCCTAGAGCACTCTGGATATGGCACCTTCTCTATCTCCAGGTTTATCCTTTCAATAGGACAAGGACACAAACTGTACCTGAGCTTGAAAAAAATGGGGTCAAGGGTGTGACTTGGGGAGGAAGGAGGACACAAAGTGCTAAGATGAAATGGAATGAAGAAGCAGAGAGGAAATTTGTCAATTTTTTATTTATTACATTATATTATGCATAAACTGAATGACAAAATGTGTGAACATGGTGTGTGTACAGCTTTGTGAGTTGTAACAAAGTCTACACATCCGCCTCACTAGGATGCAGATCAAGAAGCAGAACAAAATAAGTGCCCAAGCACAGATCTGAAATCATGTACTTGGTGAGTATTAGGGTTTGGAGGGGGTTGAGGGAAAAAGAGAATAGAGTGTTTTGGATGACTGGGGCCCCTGGTAGCCTTATGGTGTTTGGGAGCATGGGTGGTCCTGGGGGGATGTTGAGCATAGGGATTAAGACAGCTCATCAGTTGGATGGGATGAGTGAATTGCAGGAAGCTCTTGTTTATATAGTTCTAGTCACAGTGCTAGGGTGGCAGGGGGAGCAGGAGCTGGTCAAGGAAAAGAGAATGAACTCAGTATTTTCAGGCCGCTGTGCCCATGGACAGGACAGGACTCAGGAAAGCAGCCACTCCCATTAGTTTTGCAGTCGGTCTCCAGGGGTCAGTGTCCAGCAGCGTCAGTTCCCCTCTGCTCCGTTACTGTAGGCTACCCCAGTTAGAGAGAAGTGAATGGGGGCTTGTGAGAGAAAGAAATGGGCTATGGTGAAGCCACAGAGCAGAGATGGGGACAGGCTGAGGGAGGCAGAAAGCAAGCAGAGAAGGAGCGGAGGATGGAGGCGCCCAGCAGAGGGGTAATGGAATAGCAGAGTAAGAGGCCAGGGAACAAGGTGAAGGAGCTCACAACAGTAGGGGATTCTGGGAAGAGGAGAGAGTGCAGGGCCCAGGAGGGGATGCAGGGACCAAGGAGCGCAGGGAAGCAACAGGGGACAGGGAGAGAGGTCAGCCATAGTCCCCAGAGCTGCAGGCACAGTTTAGGGAACTGATCATGGTAAAGTTTAATCCTACCTCTAGGAAGCTTTGGTTTTGCCCAAAAAGGAGCACCTTCCAGGAACCCATGTGGCAAATATTAAAGTTCTCTGTTATTCAGATAACTTTGAGGGACTGCATGGAACATTAGAGCCTAAACAGTGCGTCTAGGTAGCCCCATGGAAGGGCACACCATGGTTCACAGGAGTCTGTCCCAGAGGCAGGTACAGGACCCACAAGGACTTCCTGTTCTTCTCCAGTGTTCTGGGGACAGCTCAGAGGCCAGAATGCCTGACATGAGGTATTCTGTGTTACCTGATATATGAATGAGCACTAACCCATGGAATTCGTGCAGGACAACATGATTGGCATGAGTTGATGATTCCGCATGAGGAAACCTTTGAGGGGGATCCTAGCCTCATTGGTGGCCCCCACACACAATCACTGACCTGTGTGTATCCATGAAAGTGTGTCATCAGCTGACCTTGCTGACATCACCATCACCAACCGGCATGACATCAGTATGGATGAAATACAGATACTGGAGACTTGCTTCCTCTAGGGCCGAAACTACATAAGAAAATATGTGCACATCATAAATGTTCGTGTCTACACATCTTGACAGAGGCTTCACAGCCCTCACTGAAGTACTTAGATTGAAAAACAATCCTTGACAAACATCCTGAAGAGGCAATAATTAAAACACTTGGAGTGATTCATTGACTTAATGAGAGTCATGTTCTTCATGAGTCTCATGGTCTTCGGGTAGATATTTGGAAATGCAAGAGATGGCATGCCGTGGGAGAGATAGAGGCATAGGTTAGATGGCCTCACTTTACCTTTCCATCTGCAGGCAAGAGGAGATACAGGGTGTAGGCACTGGTGCTGCAGACGTGTGACAGCTCCACGGAGCTGAGGCAGGATTGGTATCATCAGCACATGTGGACAGAGTGAACATTGACAGATCTTTCATTCTCAGACTGTATCTGGAGAGAGGTGACAGCAACACTCATCACTTTCCCTCCCAGGACTCAGCTCCATCTCATTACCACAAGTGTGGCAGGGGCTGGAGAGCAGAAAGTAGACCAAAAGGCACAGAAAAGGGGGAAGTTTCAAGTTGTGGGAGCAAGTAGCAAAGACAAGAAGCAGATGATAACAAGAAATAATCAACAATTCCTGGGCTGCAGGAAGGGCTGAGAGGATTACTCACAGTGCGTTACATCTGCCTCTTAGTATCCATGAAGGCATTGTTTCTGGGTATTTGCTGACATTCTCCCAGGACATCATATCACCCTTTGTCACATTTAGTTGATTTTTTTTTTTTTATTGATCAGAGGATCTGGGCAGCCCAGGTGGCTCAGCGGTTTAGCACTGCCTTTGGCCCAGGGCATGATCCTGCAGACCTGGGATTGAGTCCCACATCAGGCTTCTTGCATGGAGCCTGCTTCTCTCTCAGCCTGTGTCTGTGTCTGTGTCTGCGTCTGTGTCTGTGTCTGTGTTTCTGTCTCTGCCTCTGCCTCTGTCTCTCTCTCTCTCTCATGAATAAATAAATAAAACCTTTTTAAAAATCAGAGGATCTGAAAGGAGCAGATCCTGTAACAAAAGGATCAGCACAGTATGTCCAGATGTCCATAGACAAGAATACATACATTTTGACCCATAGATTTCAGATTTAGAACTTCATGACACCCAAAGGCAGGTATAAACAGGACAGCCAGGTCAGAGGACAGAGTATCTTTTGGAACACTCTGTGAGGAGAGAGTCAGGAGTGGAAGTGACCGTGTTGCCATCCTCACAAATGTGGCTCATGTCAAAGAGTCCATGCAGGGGAGGGGGATAAGTGGACATGGGGCTTGGGTTAGGTCACCTGTATGAGAAACTCTTCATTGGGAAATATATTCATAGAGATGTTATCACATGATGGCTTAGTCTATATTCAAAAATTTCAAAGGGCACAGTACCTTTGACCATCTGTAAGAAGAAAGTGGAAGAGTGTTAAAGGACAGAGAAGCTCTTATGAGACAGTGGGCCATGGTCTTGCTGCATCACCAGGACCTACTCACCTTCCTCACCTCCTCAGCTGCAGTAAGGTCTAGGGGGTTGTGTGTCTGTGGGGAGATGAGTTTGGGGAGGAGCTGAATGATTCACCTAGGTGATGATGAAACGCTGGCTTGTGAGTAATGTGGATGACTCTCTAGTCTTTACCAACAAAGAAGAAAATATTCAATAAAAACTCTACCCCTCCTCATGTTTAGGGATTCAAGTTTCTCTTCGTTCACCTATATTCAAGCCTCCAAATGATAGAATTTATGGAAATCAGTGAGTTTCCCTGGCCAGCAACCTTTTGGAGGAGGAGATTTTTTTCAACCTTCAGTAACCTCTGGTGAGAATCCCCAAGAGACTCATGGTGGTGGCCCTTCTCATGTTCACCAAGCACACCAATGTTTAAGTTGAAGTAAATAGTTCGGGGTTTATGCTGGAAGCAGTTATAATCAGATACAGCAAAGATGACAAACAGGGACAACACCACAGTAGAGGGAAACAGGAGGATATGTTTCATGGTGAGGGCCTGAAAGCAAAAAGCACAATTGCAACTGTCTCACAGCAAAACTTAATCTACCCACTAAAATCTGAGATAGGATGGATTCTGTAAAATATCTACCATCTTTGATCTCTGCCGCCCTGGGGGAAACAGAATGTCTCCCCAGGGACTAATGGCAGAGAACGCATGGAGTTCCTACCTGCTTTTGCCAGTTTGGAAGGTCCTGCAGGAAGCCAGAGTTTAAGAGTAGGTTGTCAATCTCAGGATAGCCTGTGAGTCACACCCCGCACCTTTTAATCTGGAGATCAAGCCTCTGGCCATCTACCAGAGTAGGAAATAGGAAATGGGTGAAAGTAGCTGGGACTCATCAGACTGAAATCATCTTCTTTTATTAGCTACCTCCAAAAGGATCACCTGGATCACTATTCATGTTTCCTATGGGCACCATTATCAGCATGGGCTCCCACACCATGCCTTGGGAAGTCTGGTAAGAAATAAGAAAATATCAAATCCTATGTCAGCCACTTGCAAAGCAAAGGAAAGGAAATTTGATGGTTTTAGTGATGGCAGTGGTTTCCGTGCCATATCATGGATTAATATACAGCAAACACAGATATTCTGTGTCTTTCGTCAGGCAAAAAACTTGAGGCAGGTCGGGCAGGTAGGGAGCTGGAATCACGCCTGAGGACAGAGGCAACCATCATTCATTTACTCAGGACCAGGGATTATGTTTCTTTCTAAACTTTTTCCTGTTTAATTTTACTTAAATTCTTAGCCAGTTTTATAGGAAAACCAGATGCAAATTGAAGATAACTGAATCTTCTATGAGCATTTGGTGTGCATGCCAGTCATCTTCATCTTCTGTGTCCGGATCTACTTTGTGTGTCCCTGCTGACATCAGCACCACCAGAGCATCAGTATAATATTGATAGAACATGCAAACACATAGTTGAGATTCCTCAAAAGTTTTCCTTTAATCATCCTGTGAAAAACAATGTTTAAATGAATCAAGCCAGCCTCAAACTATCCTAGGATCAAATCCAAGATGTGTTTCATTTAGGTGTGACATCTCAGAGCAGGATATTTTTCTGCTCCTCAAAATACAGTGTCAAAATCAACAGTAAAGCACATAGAGAAGTACGTGGCACACATTAACAACTCAATATTTATTGCTGGTTTTGTTTTTATAAATCTTCAAAATGATTATGTATTAGCTCCTCTTACTGCTGTTAGACGGCACCACAACCTTTGCGGTTTAAAACAACATAAATATATTATCTAACAGTTCTGTAAGTCAGAAGTCCAAAACAGATCTTACCAAGCTAAAAAACAATGTGTCAACAGGGTTGCTTTCCCTCTGGAGATCCCGGGGAAGAATCGGTTTCCTTGTTTGGGGGGATTCTATAGGACACTGTCATTTCTTGGCTTTTGGACCACTTCATCTTCAAAGCAAGCAACAGAGCATCTCTCTCATGTCCTTCTCCCATTGAATCTTTTAGGAGTTATTTATTTATTTTAGAGAGAGAGAAAGAGATAACAAGCAGGAGGGGCAGAGAGAATCTCAAACAGACTCTGAGCTGAGCACAGAGCCCAACGTGGGGCTTGACCTCACTACCCTGAAATCAGGCCCTGAGCCAAAACCAAGAGTCAGAGGCCGAACTGGCCGTGCCACCTAGGCACCCCTCCTTTTTCCATTAAACCTCCTTCTTCCATTAAACCTAATTTTGAGTACAGCCATGAAAGGTTCTTTTTTAAAAAAAAAACTCATATTTTAGGATTGGATCAACCTGCGTAGTCCAGAAAAATTCCTTCTTCTAAAGATCCCCAAACTTAATCACATTGCAGAGTCCCTTCTGCCATGTAAGATAACACTGACAGGTTTCAGGAGTAAGAAGTAGGGGTTATTGTTCTTCTTATTTCTACATATTTCTTTCATTATGATTTATTAGGAATAAAATTGCAACAGTAATGAACACTGCCTTCCAAATGAAATTCTGACTCATTTCTATTTATTTATTTTTGTTTTTTTTAAATTTCAACTTAGCTAACATATAGTATATTATTACTTTTAGAGGTTGAGTTCAGTGATTCATCAGTTGCATATAACACCTAGTGCTCATTACATCACATGCCCTCCTTAGTGCCCATCACCAAGTTACCCCGTCCCCCAACCCCTCCCCTCCAGCAATCCTCAGTTTCTTCCCTAGAGTTAAGAGTTTCTTATGGTTTGCCTCTCTCTCTCTCTGTTTTTATCTTATTTTATTTTTCCTTCCCTTCTCCTAAGTTCATCTGTTTTGTTTCTTAAATTCCATACATGAGTGAAATCATATAGTATTTTTCTTCTTTGACTGACCCATTTTGCTTAGCATAATACACTCTAGTTCTATCCACATCATTGCAAATGGCAAGATACCATTCTTTTTGATGGCCAAGTAATATTCCATTGTGTGTGTGTGTATTCACTATGAATTGTCTAATGCTAGTTTACAAGAACATCTATATTTTTAAAACACATCTATATTTTTAATTGCAATTATATAAATAAAAATAATGAGGTGGGAAGAGGACTTGAATGAAGGTATAGATACTATCTGTCAACATGATGAGATTTTTACATTCTTTGTAGCTTATTAATATTTGAACTTCCTTGAGTTTGTTGATACATAATCCAGATAAAGAGTTGTGTACGCATTTACACATTTCAACAAACCACCTCCCGTTTATTGCAGCACTCAGACCAAGAGAAAGTCATGAAGAACACCCATACAGATAATATTTGAAATGCTCCAGGTGGTTCATGGACTATATGATTAAGTGCTCTCTGGGAGTGTCATAGTCTTAGACCATGCCATGAGATAGCATGACATGAAGGAACTGGAAGATACATTCAGGCCTGATGCCAGAAGATGCAAGTGCTGCTCTCTTCCACGTGTGGGGAGGGGTACAGCAAGCCATCAGAGAGGACAAAGGTGCCCAGCACCATTACATTATGATGCTGACCGAAGTCATGTAAGTGCCATAATAATCTGGGGAGGGGGGAAACCTCAGCAAACCTAACCCCCAACCCTCCTTCCCTGAGTCCGACTCCATTCAAAATAGAGAGATGTGATGAGTGCAAGAGCACAGAGCCAGGCAAGAGCAGAAAGAAGGAGCATTGTTCCAGGTAAGGGAGCAAAAAAATAGAGGAAAGAAACAGAAGATAGGAATTAAAACTAGCACCAGGACCTGGCTGCAGAAACTGGAGAGCCTACTCAACCTAGAGCTACTCAAACTAGAAGATGTAACTCTCTCTTTCTTCTCTCACAATCTTCTTTCTCATCTTTGTTGACCTCTCTGCAAGAAATCATATTATACTCGATCAAAAATAATTTATTACTATCCAAATCACCACACAGGAACAGATGCTATAGCAAAAGGGTCAGCACAGTGTGTACAGATGTCCACTGACAAGCACACACTGCTTGGAGGTCATAGGTGGTCAGTCCCGGAGGCTCAGAAGCCCTGAAGCAGGTGCAGAAATAGCCAAGAGCTGCCAGATCTGTGAATACAGCTACCAGGGGGTGACTCAGTGGGCGGGATGCCTGGAGTGAGGGGCATTCTGGGTGACCTGGTGCATGCATGGGGTCCAAGATGCAGGAGTCCATTCTGTGAGATAATAAGACAAAGAAACCTGGCAGAGGTCAACATACCCCATGTGAGGAAATCTCTGTTGGAAAGGCAACCTCACTGGTCTTATAATACGGAATCACTGACCTAGATAATTTGAAGATATCATTTGTCCCTCAGGCCTTTTGATCATCTGTAAGGAGAACGTGTGTAGAAAAGAAAGAAAGGAAAATCTTTGGTGAAGGAGGGAAAAAGAACCCTGCTGTTTCACTAGGACCTTTTGGGTGCCTGGAACACCCCGCCGCCCCGCCCCCCCTGCACCTGCCACAGCAGCTGAAGAGCAGGGGTGTGCAGGGAATGAGGATGGGAAAGTTCGATAGCATTATCTTCCTGTTGTTAAACTCCTGAAGCTGCATTTTTTCACCCATTTTCTGACATCAGTATTTATTGATCTATTGACACCAGCAGTGTAGCAATATAATATGGACAAAATATAGATACTAGATACTTGTAGCAAGTTTCTGTTCAATCACCCTGGGAAAAACAGTGGAGACAAGAATGGAACCAGGCTTCAAACGACCCCAGGACTAAATCTAGGCTATGTTCTTCCTGGCTCTCTTTCCTCAGGACAGGACATTCATCCCCTCTGTCCCTCTTTAATGTGATATGAGAATAATTTTTCTTCCAAGATCATTGTATTCTCAATGTATTCTCCGATAACTTGAAAAGCACATGAAACACAGAGAGCTGTGTCTGGTACATGTTAATCCCTCAGCGTATGTTGCTGTTATGACTGTTTTGTGCATTTCTTAACATTATCAGGTATTAGCTCACTCTTGTTATGTATATAACATTAACACCACAGGCTTAGTCACGTATTTAATATCTTAATTCAAATTTGATTTCTTGCATTTCTGTATGTCAGAACTTCAACCAGACTATAATCAACATATTAGCAATTCTATTTTCCCTTCTGGAGGCTCTACGGGAGTATCTGTGCCTTGCTTTGTGAAATTTCAGAAGCTGACAGCATTGGCCTCCTGTGTTCATATTCAAACCAACCATGTAGAATCTCTCTGACGCATTCCATTTTCATAACTATTTATGATTCAATTTGGGAAATGTTCTCTGTTTTTAAGGACTCATATCATAACACTGAGCCACTGGATAAGCCAGGATAAATCTCCTCAACTCAAGTACCTTAATCTAAGCACATCTGCAAAGCTCCATTTACCATATAGGCCATAGATTCACAGGTTAAGCGGTTTGAGATTGAGATGTAGGTATTTTTAGTGAGCCATTATTCTGAATACTAAACATTAGTATCAATTTTACCATATTTATTAGGAATAAAATTACACTGATGGGGCACCTAGGTGGCTCAGTTGGTTAAGCATCCGACTCTTGATTTGGGCTCAGGTCATGATCTCAGGGTCCTGAGATTGATCCTGCTTCACACCGGTGGTAGAGTCTGCTTGAGATTCTCTCTCCCTCCCCCCTGTCCCCTACCTCCCTCTCTATAATAAATAAATCTTTTTTCGAAAGGAATAAAATTGCAGTGACAAATAACAAGGCTTTATAAATGAGGTTCTACCCCCATTTAAGCCAAAAGAAAGAAAGAAGAAGAGAAAGGGGGACAAGAGAAGAGAAGAGACGGAGAAAGAAAGAACGAATGAACAAACTCTCCTCCAGAGTAGGAGAACAGTCTCTGGAGAACAGTCTATGGACCCAAGCAGGCCCTCCTCTCAGGGCTGGGCAGACACTCAGTAGAGGTCTGCCCCAGGTTCTTCCCACACAGTACACATCCAGGACTAGTCATGAGACTGCACAGAGGTCAGTGATTGTGTCTATTCACCCCACCCAACCCCAGGATGGCCACACAGTGGCCTTACCCTGGGTTGAGCCATGACCTTTTATGGGAGAGGACTCTGAGTTTTGAAATTGTCTATGCAAGGGGATTTGCTTTCTTCTGAGCTGTGTGCCCTGCACTAGCAGTCTCTGCATTCTTTATCACAGATCAACCTCTTTACCCTACAACCAGGGTCAAACAGATTGAGGAATGTCACAGGCATGTTGGGGAAAAATATCACCACAGTTCTGATAGCGACACTTGGCCTGGCCCTGGCCCTCAGGCTCCAGTCACTTGTCATATCCAATTCTCCAGGCCTGTGTATGCTCTGTGGAGACAGAGCACTCAACCTAGGACCAGGCCCACCACAAATCCAGAGTCTTCTCCCTGGACCCACAGAGGTGTTTGCATTTGAAACCAAAATTACTGTAACACTGTTATGCCAACCATACTTCAATCAAAAAAGAAAGAAAGAACACCAAGCAATGTTCATGCCATGCCTGTTGTGGTCTTAGACTGTCTGTATCTCATACTCTCTTTACTCCCAGTTTCTGGTTGCTCCCAGTGGGAAGAGATGGCGTGCCTCCAAGCAAGAAGGAACGGACACAGGGATGTGGTTCTTAGATAAAAGAGAAACCAAAGATATCAACAAGGAATTGAGTGAATTGAGGAATTTTATTAAGTTTACACTCCCTCCCACCAGCACCCAGAGCAAGAGATAGTCCAAATAGAGCACCTCAAAACTGAGGGCACCTAATGGTGTTGGGAAGATGGCATGGTTTAGAAAGGCTGTTGACATCCATAATCTGGCAGGATTGTGGGGGCTGCTATACGGGCAGTTTTCTGTGCTGGGGAGAGTCGCTTGTTTGGAGAAATCAGTGGCTTTGAGCAATTGGACAGTTCATATTTTAGGGAAGTTTGGATGTGCTGATCTGAGGAAGAGAGAAGAGTGAAAGTGATGGTGGGATTTCAATGGACTTAGAGATTTGGGCTTTATGGAGGATACGGGACTAGGGAGACAAGGATGGGTATTTGGATACTTAAAGAAATTAGCCATTTGAGGCTTGAGAAATTCAGTGGATTGGTTTAGGGCTTGATACACTTGGAAGTTATGTGACTGGTGGCTTTGGGGAGTTGAGAACGGGATTTGAACCTCATGGAAAAGGCAGGACTTGAAGAGCTTGGAGGGTTTGGAGATATTGATGCCTTGTGAGAGGATAGAGGTTTGAAGAGTTTGATGTGTTTGAATAAATGGGTGTATTCAGGCAGCATGGTGTGTTTAGGAAGTTTGCAGGTTTGGAGAGGCTGAATAGCATAAGGATATGGTGGGTTTGATGGGCATGGGACATTGTTGGGGCAATTGATGGGCATGGACGTCGGACATTGTTGGGCTTGAGGAGGTTGACGGGCATGAAATGTTGTTGACCTTGGGGAAGTTGAGGTTTTAGTGTATTTGGTATTGAAGACTAGCGTTTTTGGAAGGTTGCTGATTTGTGGAAATTGGCAGCTTTAGGGATGTGGGTAGATTAATGGATCATGGGGTGTGTGGAATGATTAGGTGCTTTGGACATTTTCCAAAGTCTTCCATTTGAAGAGTGAGAGTTTTAGGAACACTGGTGAGTGTGGTAAAGATGGGGCTTGGGGTGAAGACAGCATTTGGGGATGTTTTGGGATTGGAGACATTGGATGTTTTATGGAGGTCGATGACTTAAGGAGTGTTTAAGGGCTTGGTTAAATTAGTAGATTTGGGTATTTAGAAATTTGAAGAAATTGGTTGGCTTATGGAGGATAGTAAACTTGGAAATGGGGCTAGACGTCTGTCAGGTGAAATAGAGAAGGCTATGAATTTTTTTGTTCCATTTACATTGGTTAGTTACATAGGGTAGGCTAAACTTGTTCAGTTTTTGCACTTGATGGATGCAGGGTAGGGGTGTTCCATTCAAAACTGTGTATTTAGGAAAGCACCCAACCCTTTCCTCATGGAAGAATGTGGTACATGTAGCTAAGATCATCATTCCTCTTCTCCCTAGTCCTGTTCCCAACCCAGTTTGGGGGCGATAATAAGATCAAGGGATCCAAAGCAAGGAGAGTGACAAGGTAGAGAAAGAAGAGGCAAAGAACTAGGTGAGGGAGCGAGGACCAAGGAAACACAGCAGGGAACAGTAAGTAGGAGCGGGGAGCAGTGATACCAATCGGAGAAGAGAGCTTGGAACAAAGTGAGAGGGGCAGAGAAAATAGAGAATTAGCAAGGAACAGAAGAGGGACAGGTAGTAGTGAAATCGAGGTCACAAATGTTCCTGCACAGTGCATACAAGTGACAGCACAAGTACACGACAAGTTGCCTTGTTTCTTCTCACAGCTGTGTTCTTCCCACTCCAACGTCCACCTGTATATTCAAGTTCAATTTCCTAGCTTTCAGGAAGTCTAGAGAGTCAAGAACCCGTGGGCAGGAGGCTCATCACAACGTATCCAGATGGGCACAGGCAGGCTCCTCGTGTGGTTTACGCATTGTCAGTTTCTGAGGCGCTGTGCATCCTGGGGGCAAGTAGAGAAGCAGGCATGGTTGTGCACACCTGGGAACAATGTTCTAGTGGCCTCATGAAAAAAAAAAAAAAGTCCTTAAAAAGGACAGGCTTTCCTGGGCTTGTGGGTGGAGCCCGGTACGGAAGTGTTTGTGCAAAGAACGAGATGGCAAAGGTCATGAGATTGATCAACTCAACCCAAATGCACAAGTCCCCACTGGAGACGCCCACTTTGGGATGTGAGCACACTTAGTCTCCTTAGCAGCCCTATAAACAAACCCAAATACCCTTCAGATCCTTCGAGCCTCTGTAATGAGGATGGAAAAGTATTTGCGTGAGTCCAGGGTCTCGCTTCGTCCCAGGATTCACGACTCCAGAAGCTTAGTCCTGCCGGCAGAGCTGTGTTTTCCTGCCGGGATCTTGCTGGGAATACGGATGTGGGCGGAGTCGGTTCCTTTACCCGGGGACGTCGCCTCGGGCACTCTGGGCTGGCGTGGGCACTCCGTGGGGCGCGGGTCCCTCGCCGGGCCAAGGGTGCACGCCGAGGCTGGGGCGCATTTTCCTCGACCCACCAGGGCTCCTGGGCTTTTCGGAGCCGGGACCCCGGAACCGCATCGCTCCGCCCGCAGAGCTGTTTCCTAAAACAGGTCCGCGGGGCCTTTGGCAGATCTGGGCAACCCGCGAGCAGCCCGCACGCTGCCTCGTAAGCTCGCCCCGCCCTCTCCACGAGCACGGCCACGGCTCGCGCTACCTCTTCCAGAGGCCGTCGAGCCCGTAGCCTGGACGACCCCCGAGAGACACGAACACTTCCTACTTCTGAGAAGCCCGCCTCTCGCTTCTGAGCAGCCGAGCCCCATAGGCTGGCCAGTCTGCGCACAGCCCTCCTATTGGAAGCGGGGCCTGTCCGTCAAGCATTTCCTCTCTGCACCGCCCACTCCATCTCGTCCGCTCGCCTTCTCCGCCTCAGTTCCGAGGGAGCACGCCTATTGGCCGCGCACCGGTGTCCACCCCGACCGCGGCTGCGGAAGTTCCCGAGTGAGGAGAGAAATCGGCCCGAGCCTCCGATTGGGCGCGGGGATTTGTCAGTCAAGATTGGGCGGGGGCAATCGCAGCGCAGCGCACTGGATTGGTGGAGACCCGGCGCGGCCGGAGAGGGGGCGGAACCGGTGGGGCAGAGCAGGCGTCTTCTGATTGGGCCACAAAGGGAGGCGGTGCCGCCCTCCGGCTCCGGATTGGCTGAGCGTGAGCCGCGCCCCCGTCACGCCGCCAGCCGGCTGTAGGAGAGGCGGCCCGGCTCGCCTGAGAGCCGTGCGAGCCGGTGCGGCGGAAGGGGCGCACGGGCGGCTCGCCGGGTCCCCGACCAGACGACGTAAACCCGGGAGTGGCACGCGTCGTCTCAACGGTGAGCGGACGCCAGTGGGCGGCGGGAGCCCGGGCTCCGGCGCGGCGCAGAGCGAATCCAGCTCCGCAACCGGAAGTGTGCGGCGTCGGCGCGCACCGGGAAGTGTGGCCGGACGGCAGCCGCACCCGGAAGTGGGATGCTCGGCCGCTCGGGAAGGGATGGTACCCAGCCAGTGGGGATACGGGGTTAAAACAGGTGTTTCTCTCTCTTTAAATGCTGGAGCTCATTAGAACCTCCCTTTTCGGGAAATGTTGGAGGGCGCAAGCAAGTATTTGGCCATGTTTTTGCTTGTCTCATCCTGTTGAAACCCGAGGGGAACCGAGCACTAGGGCTGTGTCCAAGGGCCGGGCTCAGCAGAGGCTTTTAAGACGTTCCTTTTGCTGTCACCCTCAATTCCCTTACCCCACAGGGATGTGCAGATGGAGGCTGGAGGAGACACTGCTGCCCCGGCCCCTGGGGACGCGGAGGACCTGGAGGACACGCGGTTCCCCAGTGAGGAGGCTGGAGACGGTGGAGGGGTTCACGAGGACCCGCCGGGTCCTGGAGACGGGGACCTGGAGAAAACAGGTATGCCCGCCCCTCACGAGGGTCTCGGAAGGAATACCGAGAGGGTGTCACTGTTGGGGGAGGAGAGGGGGGCCAGCGAGGAGCCTTCTGGACTCAGAAAAGTAGTCTAAACCATAGCGGGATCAGGAGGAGGCCATTGTGGACACAGTGTAATTTAAATCATCAGGCAATGAACAGGAAATCGGTGGGTGTCAGTGGATGTTCACTGGGGACTTGGTGTGAGTTCAGGTCTTTGAAGAATCAGAAAGGGGTCAGCGGGGGTCAATGAGGGGCAATGGGGATTTAGGATGTTTAGGTCAATGAACGAATGACCGGAAGAAAGTTAATACAGCCGAAGGGGAACTATTCAGAAGTCAGTGTCTTTTGGGGGTAGGGTGTTGTTTAAGTCATAGAGGTGGGAAGGGGCATCAGGGGCAACCAATGCACACTCAGTGTTTATGAGGACTCAGTGGTGGGTTGTTGGTGGCAATCTTTAAGGAACCAGAAATTAGCAGGTGTTAATGGTGATCATTGGTGAGGAGGCAGTGGACATCGGTGAGATTATTTGGAGAGTCGGAGGACCAGTAGGAGGGTCTTTGAAGACCTAGGTGGTTGTGTAAAGGTATTTGGTGGAGACTCAGTGGGAGTCATTGGGAATCAGTGCTCATTG
The DNA here is from genome assembly GCF_048418805.1 of Vulpes vulpes. Lineage (NCBI taxonomy): Eukaryota > Metazoa > Chordata > Mammalia > Carnivora > Canidae > Vulpes > Vulpes vulpes. The sequence goes on along the minus strand of NC_132791.1, from coordinate 175,417,342 downwards.
ACCACATCAGAATGAGTGGATGTTAGCAGCGGCGTCAGGAAGGATGAGTGGGCATCACTGAGGATAAGGTGGCGGGGGGGAGGGGCTGGCGGTCGTGGTCTTAGTGAATTTGGGAATTATTGGCAAGTAGTGGTAGGTACTGGGAGGCATAGGGATCATTGGGAACATGGGAATCAGTGAATGTCAATCAGAGAATGAGGAAATGTGAGGTCATTGGGATTTTATGGGAAAATTGTTGATAGAATGGTTGTCACTGGGAGATCGGTGGACATTGACTGGAAATGGGAAGGGTGTCAAGGGAAGTCGTGGGTTTCATTGCTGATTGTTAATGATGGCCATGAGGAAGGGTGGTGGAGATCATTATTATAGTCCTGTGTGTTAGTGTATATTATGGTGGGTATTGTAAGGAGGGGAGTGGATTATCAATGAGAATAAAAGGAGATCAGGGAAGTCAGAGGAGGTCGCTGAAGTCCTGGATGTTAGTGGAGATTACCAGTAGTCATTGGGGGAAGGAAGAATGAAATACAAGAGGGTCGGGGGAGGTCATCAAAGTCTTGGATGTTAGTAGAGGTTAATGGTAGTCATAGTGGGGATGGAATGCACACATGGTAAAATAGATTGTGTGTCAGGGAAGTCACCACTGGAGGTCATTTAAGACCAGGTGTTAGTGATGTTAATGCAGGGTCATTGGAATGTTAGTGAACAGCAGTGGGAGTAAACAGGGTGTTAGGGTGCTAGTAGATATTCATGGCTGTCATTGGGAGAATTAGTGGTTATCACCAAAAATATACATGGGTGACTAGAAGAGTCAATGAGGTCATTAGGGATCAGTGAACATCCGTGAGAATAAATAAGGGATTAAGGAGGGGGGGTGCAGGGGAAAGGATTTGAATGAGAGAATGTAAAGATATTAGTGGATGTCATGGTGGCCAATGTGGTGAGTAGATACTAGGAGAATACATGAGGGGTCAGAGATGTTTATAGGGGATCACTGAAGATGAAGATATTAATAATGTTCATTCAGAAGCAATATGGTGCTTTGAAGACTTGGAAGTGGCAGTTACTGAAAGGAGACTAAATACTCTCTAGGGACATAGAGGGTTCAGTAATGACAGTGAGAGATTGGATTGTTGGGGCTTTAGGGGGACCATGTGGAGGTCATTGAAGGGTGGAGGACACACCTGGAGGTGTGTGTCAGCATCAGGGGTCTTTGGGGGGGCTAGTAGAGATTTGGTAGTCCTTGGGCACATGGGGTGAATGGGAGTCCACAGCCAGATGACCCACCAGGAGTTCCCTTTCAGAATCCGAGACGAAGGATCAGCCACCTGGCCTGCTGTCACCACTGCCCCAGTCAGAGGCCCCATCGTGCACCTGTGGGCTTTGGGATCCTGCAGCCTCCGAGAATAGTCCCATGGGGGCCCCTGAGAGTGGCTCTGGGGGCCAGGGTGGGGACCCCAGTGATGAGGACTGGCGCAGCAAGCGAAAGCACGTGTTTGTGCTGAGCGAGGCAGGCAAGCCCATCTACTCAAGATACGGTAGTGTGGAGGCTCTGTCGACGACCATGGGTGTGATGACAGCCCTCGTGTCCTTCGTGCAGAGTGCAGGAGATGCCATCCGCGCCATCTATGCTGGTGAGCAAAGGAGGAGGAGATAGAGCAGGGGATGGTGACTGGGAAAATGACTGGCTGGCCGGCTGGCTGCCTGGGAGACTATCCAGGCAGCCAGGGGTGAGTCCCTGTATGTGGATGGCTGGCCAGGCAACTGTCTGTTGTCTGTCTGTTTGGCCTGCTTGGTTCTGAGTGATTAACTCACCTGGATCTGACTCACTGGCTGGGTACTTCCTTGTTTATCTGCAAGCGTGACTTTGAGGGCTCTGTGGCTGAGTTGCGTGCCTCTGGGTTCTGTGTCAGTCCTTTCTCTGTCTTCCCCTGATCCATGCTGTGTGTCTAAGCTGATTCCTTGACCATCCCATCATGTCTCTACAAACATCCAAATTCTGCCAAGTTGTCCTTATCCTAGTCCAAGTGTACCATAGAGTGACCATGTGAGCTTGGGCCAGGAGTGTGTGTGTTCAGGGTAAGAGGAGAAGAGCCCCGCCTGACCCCTCCAGTCACTGCTCACCCATCTCTACCCCTTCGCCTCCCTTACCTCCCCCAGAGGACCACAAGCTGGTGTTCCTGCAGCAGGGCCCACTGCTGCTGGTGGCCGTGTCAAGGACTCCTCAGTCAGCAGCCCAGCTGCGGGGGGAGCTGCTAGCTGTGCACGCACAGATCGTGAGCACGTTGACACGTGCGAGTGTGGCCCGCATCTTCGCACGCAAGCAGAACTACGACCTCCGCCGCCTGCTGGCCGGTTCTGAGCGCACACTAGACCGGCTTCTGGACAGTGTGGAACGGGACCCTGGTGCCCTGCTCCTGGGCGCCGTGCGTTGTGTGCCTCTGGCTCGCCCTCTGAGGGATGCACTGGGTGCACTGCTCCGACGGTGCACAGCACCTGGCCTGGCACTGTCAGTGCTGGCGATTGGAGGTCGACTGGTGACGGCAGCCCAGGAGCGGACTGTGTTAGCCGAGTGTCGGCTGGACCCTGCTGACCTGCAGCTGCTGCTCGACTGGGTGGGTGCCCCGGCCTTTGCGGCAGGGGAGGCATGGGCACCTGTGTGCCTGCCCCGCTTCAACCCTGACGGTTTCTTCTACGCCTACGTGGCTCGCCTGGATGCCATGCCGGTCTGCCTGCTGCTGCTCGGCACTGACCCTGAGGCCTTCCATGACATGGCCACCTGCCGGCGCCTGGTTGAAGAGGGCATGCACACCCTTGGCGCCATGCGTGCCCTTGGGGAGGCGGCCAGCTTCTCAAATTTCCCATCAACCAATGCTCCTGCCTACAGTGTGCAGGCTGTGGGGGCACCTGGCCTCCGACACTTCCTCTATAAGCCGCTGGATATCCCCGACCATCACCGCCAGCTGCCCCAGTTTACCAGGTAGGCCCTGACCCTGTGGGCAGTTGGCTAGGCAGGAAAGATTCAGCATCTCATAGACTTGAGGCAGGAGAGAGCCAGGCATTCTCTAGAAGGATGAAATATAATGGGTGTCTGTCTGATGGGGGAGGCTCAACCACCAACCTCAAGGAATCATTTATTCTGGTGAAGAAGAGGGCCCCAGTACTCCAGGAACCCCCTCGTTTGCTGGGGAAGCTGGGCCTCCAACCACTGAGAAACCTCAAGTCTAATGGGGGAGGCTCAGCTCCCTCCTTTAATTGAACTCCCTAGACTAAGGGGAGACAGGCCAGCCAAGAAAGCCTCTCACTGACCTTGGCCTCCCCTCCCTCCACCACTGCAGCCCCGAGCTGGAGGCCCCGTACAGCAGGGAGGAAGAGCGGCAGCGCCTGTCGGACCTGTACCACCGTCTGCACGCACGCCTCCACAGCTCCTCCAGACCCTTGCGCCTCATTTACCATGTGGCCGAGAGGGAGACACTGCTGGCCTGGGTGAGTCCAAGAGGGGTCTGAAAGACTTTATTCCTGACTTCAAGCCTCCTTTTCCTCCACTCTGTCCCCTCTGACCATGACAGGCACCATGAGTCACAGTATGCCTTCGCTTGGGCTAGGCCTTGGCCGGCGGCACTGTTCCTACCATTACACATGTGTCTTTGAAACACATGAGAATTGCACACTCTACAAGCCTCCTGTACCACTCTTCCTTTCATTGTTACCCCATTAGCAACCAGTATAGTATCTTCGACTTTGAAGAGGTCCCATAAACCACCATCAGTGTGCTCACTGCTTTCCCATAAGCCCTGCCTGTGCATGAGCCCTACCGTTTAGTTTTCCCTCTGGGAGCCCCAGCACTCGTGAACACTACAGGCTTGGTCCCAGGCTGTGCCTTCTACCTGTGTGTCCTCCCCTGAGGTCCTCAGGGCTCCTCTCCTCACTTCCCATGTTGAGGGTCAGCTATTCAGAGAGTTTGGCCAAGGTGACCCCATTGGAAACAGAACCTTCCCCAGGCTCTGCCATTTAGCACACATGTATTAAATCACTTATTGTATGCTTATTGGGTATCAGGCATTGTTCTAACCGCAGGATTTTATTATTTTTAAATTTTCATAACTTTCATTTTCAAGCAATTTTAGACTTGCAAAGATGCTGCAAAATGATACAAATAATTACTATAAGTAGATCTTTCACCTAGTTTCTCCAGACACTAACCATGGGAGCTTATTAAAATCAGGAAATTTGGGCAGCCCCGGTGGCGCAGCAGTTTGGCACCGCCTGCAGCCTGAGGTGTGATCCTGGAGGCCCGGGATCGAGTCCTGCGTCAGGCTCCCTGCATGGAGCCTGCTTCTCCCTCTCCCTCTGCCCGTGTCTCTACCTCTCTCTCTCTCCGTGTCTATGAATAAATAAATAAAATCTTAAAAAAAAAAAAAAAAAAAGGAAATTCACATCAATACAACTAATCCACCGACTTAATTCAGATCTCACCAGTTGCCCCACTAATGTCCTTTCACTGGTCCAGAAGCCAGCCTAGGATCATAGGTTGGTTTATCTATTGTTATCTCCTTAGTCTTGTTTATTCTAGAATCCTCTCTCAGTCTCTTTTTTTTCTGACATGTGCTTGGCACTTTTGAAAAGTACCAGCTAACTAGTTTGTACGATGTCCCTTAACTTAGGTTTTTCTAATATTTTATCTTGACTGAATTAAGGTCATGCATTTTTTGGCAAGAATATCCGAGGAGTGAATGATGTGCTCTTCTCTGCATCTGATCAGGAGATCCACGTTGTCAGTTTGGCCCATTGTTGATATAATCTAGATCACTTGGTTAAGGTGGGATCTTCCAAATTTCTCTACTATAAAGTTAGTGTTTTCCCCCTTTATAATTAGTAAATATCTTGTGATTTTTGTCAGGTTTCTCTTTTACATCATACCTTCATGCACTCATTTTAATATCCATGATTCTTGTCTGCAATAGTTACTACTCTGGTGTTTGCCAGGTAGTGACTTTTGAACTCCATCATCCATTCTAGGCATATTGGTTGAGATTCTACTACTATACAGAAGAACTTTTCCTCCCTCTATTTATTTGTTGAATTTTTAATTTTATATCAGTATAGCCTCATGGATTTTTCTTTAACTCATTTGTTCATATAAAAGCCTTTTCTGTCATTTACTTTGGTACATGACAAAAGTATCTCGAGTTAGCCAGCTGGCCCCTGTGTCTTTCTGATATATCTCCATCACTATTTGAGCATTCCAATTTTCTGGCACAGATATTCCAGGCTCATCAAGTGCTTTCTCTGTGCTAGTCCTGGAATCAGCCATTTGTCCAAGGAGCCCTTGTAGTGAAGAATGGCATTTCAAAACCAAAATATGGTAGGCCTAGGATTTTAAATTGAGTTGTCAGGGGATGATTCCCTTAAGAGATGGTATCTAAGGGGGAGGTGGCAGGCCATGTGGGTGTCTAGAGCGAGAGTACACCTGGCAGAGGGAAAGGACTGAGCAGATGCTGTGAGGTGAGACAGAACCTGGCTATCTTTGAGGAATAGCAAGGAGAGGTTAGAGTGCTGGAGGAGAGTGAGCAAGGGGGAGAGCAATGACAAGTGGTACAGAAAGGTATAGTGACCTGGTCAAGTTAAGGTCTCTCTGGTCCGTATATTAAATTGAATTAATCCTCAGATTATGCCCAGACTACAAAGAATGGTAACAGGTATGGGGAGCTTAAAACCTTATATGCAACAACTGCTCAGTAAATGTTAACCGTTGTTGTTATACCTGGTCCACAGATGAGCAAACTGAGATCCAGGGAGTACACACACACACACACACACACACACACACACACACACAGCCAGCATTATCCAATTGAAGTCACTAGATCCAGCAAATTCCTTGGCCTAGCTGAAAACCCCTAGCCCACCATGAAAAAATATTAGTTTACCTATTAGACCAGTGACCAGGTAGCACAAGGTGGGAACCCTTGCCAGATGTGTTTTCCAAACCAGAGACAGGCATGGGGCTTGGGTGGGGTGGACAGGACTGGGCATGGCCAGCTCTGGCCCAACTGACTGACTCTTCTAAACTTGCAGGTGACTTCCAAATTTGAACTCTATACCTGCCTCAGCCCCCTGGTGACAAAGGCAGGTGCCATCTTGGTAGTGACCAAACTCCTGCGCTGGGTGAAGAAAGAGGAGGATCGACTCTTCATTCGGTACCCACCCAAGTACTCCACACCTCCACCAGCCCCAGCTGCTTCCACAGACCAGCCTTCCCATAATGGCTTATTCACTGGACCTTGAGAGGCAGAGTTCTCAGGTTGGGCAATGCTGAGAACCACTACCTTAGGCTTTTACCTTCTGTCTCCACCCTGGAAATGGGGCAGGAGGCACAGAGGACAGTCTGTTTCCACAGCTCCGTCATGCTCTACCACCTCTGGGGCAATCCTTAGGCCTTCCTCTGCCTTCCTCTCCCTCTGCCTCACCTCCTCCACTTGGATGATGTTCGCCTCTGTCAGGGGCTATCTCCTCCGGTCCTGGTACCACACCCCCTGTCCTGCGTCAGGAGTCTGCCTCCTTGATGGGCTCTCAGCCCTGAGTGTCCAGGGCTGGCCAGGGTCCCGTTGAGTGGTCCACAGGGGCTCTGGAACTGGGAATGCATGGCGGGCCTGAGACTGGAACCAGCTTGGAGAGAGTTTCAGCAAGAAACAGTACATAAAAGACCTAAATTCAGTTCCTACAAGGACATTCCTTTGCCCTTCACATACTCCATCTTAACGCTGTCAGAAGTGGCCCCCATCAGTGTAACCTGCTACTGACACCAGTGAGCACGTGGCCTCCAGAGCCTCCCTCGAGGACAGAGCACCTGACTTCACACGTGGCTGAGATCAGACTTTCTGTGTGGAAGGTGCACTCGGCTTTGAAGGCTCTTTGAACTCCACCGTGAAGTGCAGAAAACCTCGCATAGGCGGTTATGCTAGGATTTGTGAACGAAAGGGGACTCGAACTCTTGGGTACCACCGCAAAGCACATGTGCATTTGTCCCAGACTTCCACAACCTACACCACACAGCACCCTAGAAAAAGGCCTCCCCAGAGTTTGTATGCGCGTGCGCAGCGCTCCCTCCTCGACCCATTTGTGTTTTCCCTGCACTGGAGCTGGTGGGCCTAGGGGGCGTACGCATGCGCGCTGCCACGGGCTCAGGGCCACCGGCTCAGGGCCGCGGGGCCGCTCGGCTGGAGCTGAAGCCTTGCTCCTGTGCTGTCAACCGACCGGCGGGCGCGCAGTGCACGCATGCGCACCGCGCAGCCTGGGGGGTGGGGTGGGGCTCACACAGCCGGGTTTGGTTGGTTGGTTGGGTTTTTTGTTTTGTTTTTAGCAGTAGTCATCCAAGGCGCACGCCAGCTCAGGCCCCCGTTGGGGAATGGCGGGCAAGTTGGAGTCCTTGAGAATGGAGGCCCCCGAAGTCGTGGAGGAGGCTGAGGAGGCTGAAGGTAGTGAGGGCGAGCCGGTCTCTTCCCGGCCAGAGCAGGAGGGAGGGAGCCTGTGTCCCGTTACAGTTATGGGAGGTAAAAGAGCAGTACTAAGAAATAAGCATTTAAGCTTTTTATTTGAAAAAAAAAAAAAAAAAAACTTCACCAAAGGGGGGGCAAATAACGTGCATATTCTCATCATTCAGATTAACTCCACTTTATCAGGCACATTGGTTTAAGTGTTTGGAAGAAACAACTAGATATTTCAGGATGCATTTCTTCAAACAAAAAGGGGGCTGACGTTGTCACAAAAATCACCCTGCTCCTGCCACACCGAGGAAACGCAGCAGTAATTCCCCCAGTATCACTTCACACCCAGCCCATGTCACATTTTGCGTGGACTCTTTAAATCCACGAGACTTAAGAATCGAGAATGGCCTCTCCCACGGACGGCTTCTTTTCTATGGGGCCCTTTGTCCATAATGACATCCCACAGCCTATTGCCCTAAAGATGATTAGAGATTACTGCGTAGCTTGAAGAAGAAACCTTCCCGATTCGGTGATCCACTGCTATGCCACTAACTTTTTTTTAATTGTAGACATTTTTGGAATGTACGAAAGTACAGCATGGTGAAGGCCCATGTACCCATCACTCTTGTTTCAGCTCTGGACTGTGCCCTCCTTTGATCTATCTTTGTACCCCCTTCCTGCACACTCTTTAAACTACTGTATTAATAATAATATTTGGACTGCATCTTTCCGGATCTATCTATGCAGACATCAACAATAATTATGATTGTTCACTTGTTTATTGTTACTTCCCCAGCACTTAAAACAATGCCTGCTTGGCATGTAGTAGGTGCTCAGTATTTTTTTTTTTTTTTTTTTTTTTTTTTGGTAAGAATAATAAGTGTCACACGACAAGCTCTCTTAGGTTAGGGTTACCCATCAAGGGCCAGCTTCCAACAAAGGATAGGCAGGAAGAAGACAGATGCAAATAGATCTCATTTATTGAGCACTTCCTATAGCACTTAAGATAGTCGCAACTATGCTAAAAACCATTTTAGTGTCAAGCTTTCAAATTAGTCAAAATTGAAGTTATGATTAACTTCACCAGCAATGGAGAACATTGAAAAGTATATAAGTTACCATTTCTAGCCCCTTGGAAATGGCTTTAAAAAGAGAGGGATAAATCTAGTATTGATTACTCTGTAGGGAAGCAGACTCTCTTGCCTCACTCAGAACTGACCAGTAAAGGCTTTGCTAGAAGCAGTTTGGCAGAATATTTTTAGCGTCTAAAATGCTATTCCATATCTTTAGTCACCATGCTTGGTAATCATAGGATATGCAGATGTGTGGACCATGAAGGATCACTGGAATGTTAGAAGCAAAACACAAGGAGCAATCGGAAATGTCTAGATTTAGATACACCCATGCCCACTGTGGAATGCCTGGTGGACTTTTTTTAAGCAGTTGGAAAAAAATAAGATAAACATTTTTTAAAGAGTAAGATCATGGTTTATTGACAAAGAATGAGCTTCAAAAATGATCATACTTTCATGAGAGAAAAGCAAGTTGGGATTTAAAAAAAGTAAAAGAGGGGCAGTGTCAACGAGATTTTTTTCTTTCAGGAAAATGTAGTGCTATATAATGTTTAAATAGAGAAAGTGAAATTTTGAAAGGCATCTGAGGATCATATATTAATATTGATCGATATTAACATCCCAATTTTGATGGTTATACTGTGGTTACCTGGTAGGGTCCCCTTGTATATAAGAAATATACACTGGAATATTAAGGAATAATGGGCCATGATGTCTGCAATTTATGGTACAGAAATGCTCACAGATGAGAAATCCAATACGCAGGCAAATAGCACTGTGGCCTTTTTCTACCACTTTTATGTACATCTGGAATTATTTCAAAATAAAATGTTAAAAGGGATTAATGCTGTACAGGCTGTTTTGTAATATGGATTTCTTAAAAAAAATTATCAAGATGTCAGTTGGGTTATTTAAGATTTACTGATCACTCATGATGACTAGGACTAGAAATGGAGAGGAAAAACACAGATAGAGCTTTTGCAGAAATAGTTACAAAAGCTAGCTGTAAAAGCCATGGGGACTCGAGATCACGATCCAAGCCAAAATCACATTGTCTGGGCACTGGATGATATTACATGATGATTGTTAATCTTGTCAGTGTGATTACAGGATTGGAGACATCTAAATGTCCTCAAGTAGCTGAGACTCTTAATGAGATAGTTGGGCATGAAATGACATAAAGCATAGGGCTTGCTTGAAAATAGCTCAGCACGGGCAAAACAGCTGAAGCAAATATGCGTAAATATTAATAGTCGTCAGATCTTAGCCATGCATAATCAAAGTTCATCATGGTGTCCTCTCTACTTTCATGTGTGTTTGGAAATTTTCATATGAAATATAACAAAACAAATAATTACAAATACTTCCCCTTGTTAATAAAGTAGCTTTAATTGTTTCATTTCCAAATATTACGAGTATTATAAAAATTAAAAAGTCTCAAGAAGTACAGAACCTATTATTAGTGATTTTATTGGAGAAAGGCAGTAAGATTTAGGGCCAAGGAGAGAAGGGGAAGTTTCATTTCTAACTTCACATATTTCTGTAGTGTTTGAATGTTTTTTGGGTAAGAAACTAAAAACAGGAATATATGAAATACGCTTTACTAAAAGGTCTGAGTATGTTAATCAAACTGTTGACAGTATTTACCTCTGGGGAGGGGAGCGGCTTATTGAAGAAGGGGCTGTTGCTGAGAAGAAGCTTTTACTTTTTAGTCCATGTTTTTCTACATTTGTTTATTCTGGAATTAAAAATTCAAATGAAAATCAAATTAATGCATACTAACTTACAGATGATTTCAAACAAGACATGTAAAGAAAGTAAATATGGCACCAAACATTTTAACAAAACTTAATAAGCTTAGGTTAAAAACCCCTGACCTACAACATGATGTTTTTTTTTTTTAAGACGTATTTATTTACTTGAGAGAGAGTGAGAGAGAGCAGGTGTGGGAAGGAGAGGAAGATGGAGAGAAAGTCTCAAGGAGGCTCTGCGCTGAGTGTGGACCTGAGATCATGACCCAAGCCAAAACCAAGAGTCAGACACTTAACAAACTGCACCACCCAGGTGCCCCTATAACATGATTTTTAGTGGCTGCAAAAGATTTCATCCTATAAATGTGCTGTAGTTACTAAAATATCTTTAGGTTGCTTCCATTTTTTAAGATTAGAAACAATGAACAACTTCCCCACCATTACTTATTTCCTTGAGATAGATTCCTAAATATGGAATTTATGATCTAGAGGATTTGAATAGTTTTTTGATATTTATTACCAAAAAGCTTGAAATGTAATCATGGTTTTGCCTATCAGATTGGCAAATGAGGACATTAGAAAGCATATGTGGCTGCTAAGGATACGAGGAAGGAATCTTTTGTGGGCCTCCTTGAAACAGGTGGAAAACAAGTTCATAAATCTAGTCAAATTTAGTAATACACATGCTCTTTAATCCAGCAGGTGGCCTAGGAGGAATTTGTGGGGTGGTTTTTTAGTTGTTATAATTTTAAAAGTAATGCAGGCTAAAAAGAGAAAAAAAAAGTAATGCAGGCTCATGTTAAATACATACGGAAGTATATATGGTGAAAAGTGTCTTTGAGTCAGGATCTGATAAGGTCTTTTCCTTACAGTTGAATGATAGATGTGTCAAGTCCCTTTGATTTACTAGTTTCCCCCTCCCTCTTTTTTTTTTTTTCTTTGTGATCTATTGAAGAAACCAAATTGTCCTGTGGAGTTTCCCAGCATCTGCATCCCCATGGTATCATTTAACATGTTTCTTTTTCTCCCCCTTTTATTTCTTCTGAATTGGTATTTAGGTAAAGAAACCTGGTAAGATTCCTGGACTGTTTTGTTTTGGTTTGGTTTGATTTTTGTCAAGAATCCTTCATAAGCGGTATTGTCTTCTTCCATGAGGAGGCTCATAACATCTGGTTGTCTCTTTTTGTTGCTAGCAACAACCATTTCCTACACCCATCAGTTCTTTAAAAATTTGCAAATTGTGGCCTGTCATGATTTTTTAAAAATTCATATGCAATCCTTCTGCCCTACTGCATCACTTAGAACTTCATATTGATTTTAAACAGCAGCAGCAGCAGCAGCAGCAAAAGTGCATCCCCTCCTTTCACCCTGAATTTCATTTCACTAAGGGGATGCCTGTGGTGTTCTCTGACTTCTTAGGAGAAGTTGACCCTTAGTTCTGACTCATCCAGCACACATCATAAACCTCAGGGGCAAGGAACGAGGTCTTACAGCAGCCCTGCTCTGGCTGGAAACCTAGCCCTCAGCCTGTCCTCAGTTCCAGCTCAGGGGCTCCCCAGAACTCACTGTGCCTTTTCTTCCTCCCTTCCCAGATAGGCCTGGACCTTTCCTCCATCCTATAACTCTGGTTTTCATCTCTGCAGGGCAGACCAAGTCTTTGAAGATGACTGAAGACTTGCTGGCAATGGTGAAAAAGCTGCAGAAAGGTCATGCATCTCTTTGTGTCTGAGGCTCAGTGTGGGGCTTTGAGGCAGGCAGATGTGGTTCAAACTGAGTCCCCTTAACTCACAACCTGAGAAATTATCCCATTGTGCATTCTCTCCCTTATACAGTTTAATTCCTTGAACCAAAAGTACAGCTTCAAAATTCAAGAAGTATTAAGGGGACAGAAAAGCCTACTCTCTTACACATACACTTGCCATCCGTGTCCTTGGCCCAAGGGATAGCAGCAACTATTTTTAAAGTCTTAGGTTTTTTTCCAGAGATTAGAACACATACATATTGTCCTCCCTTTTTATATACAAACAGCAATTGTCAATTGAAATGACTGCACTTGCTTCGCTTGTTGAGAGGGCCTAGGAGCCAGCCTACATCTGGGTGGGGGCAGAGTGCTGGCTAGGTTTGAGGTTTGGCCCCCAGCCCAGCCCATCTGCAACTTAAAATACTATGATCCATTGGTCTGTTTGATCTGTTCCAAATAAAAGAGAACCCTCTTCCTCCAGCCCTGCACACTCATGACTACCTGGAGGAGTGCATTGGGGTTACTGCCTAGGCTAAAATTAGGTAGAGAAATTACAGGACTGGAAATACAGAGTGACCATGACATTCTCGAGTAAAATGAAGACCCTCAGGAGTGTAAGTCATAATCAGCACCTTGGAGAGCATTCACTCTCCTAGCAGTCTCAGGAGATAGAGTTGGTGGCCTCAGAAAATCAAGGGCTTGAGTTTATTAACTCCAGAACTCCAGTCAGAGTTAGTAGTGAGACCCAGCAAGGGTTGGGAAGCTTTTGCCCCAAATCTGTGCTGCTGACCTTGAAGCCAGAGAGAGATGAGAAGGAAGTCTTCTCCATAACAGAGCCCCAAAATTGGGACTGTAAGAAGCTAGAGATGGTTCCCTAAAGAGAGCATGATCTCTCCATCACTGGAAAGCTTTAAAGTTGCCACCCACGAGATGAAAACAGCATTGTCCCCATTTCTCAAATGAGGCCAATACCAGAGTCAGATGGGCAGTGACTGCCAGGCTTTTAACAGGGTGGAGATCACTGTCTCCCACTTCACTCAAAATTACATCTAGAAGCCTCCACCATGTCATGTCCCAGGAGGCCCTGTGTGATCTGTCAACCCCACTTTCCCCTACCTTGCCTCCTGGTACTTTCACCTTACTCATTAAACTCACATCAGCCTTCCCCCCCCCCCCCCCCCGCCCGCCCCCACCAGCCCCTTAGCCATTACTTTGGGCATGTGCATTACTCAGTCCCACTGCTGGGGCTTTGTACTTGTCCCTCTGCCTGGCACGGTCTCCCTACTCCCCACCCGACAAAACTGCAGGTTTTCAGGTAGGGCCCTTCCATATCAAGCACCTTCTACCCTTTCACCCTTGAACCCCTTGCTTCACTTTATTTCCATCTGCAGCAGTTATCGCCACCCACATTGATAGCAAATATCTTTGCTCAATGTCTATCTCACCAGTGCAAAATGGAAGCCCTTGCAAGGGCCCCTTACAGAGCCCAGCACACAGCAGGCACTCAATAAATGCGTTTTGATTGCTAGTATCAGAGACACTGTGCCAACACTCACCCATCTCTATCTGCCTTAGACAGCCAGGCATCTGTCTTCTCTGGCTCAATCTTTCTTTCATGCTGCAGAGGGAAGCCTGGAACCACAAATTGAAGACCTGATTAACCGGATTAATGAGCTTCAGCAAGGTAAACTCCAGGACCTACACTTCCTAGCTAGCCAGGAAGTACCTGGACTTTGAATGCCTCCACTGCCTCATCTATAAAGTCCAGGCACCTTCAGGTTGATGAAAGAAGAGTGTGCAGTGTCATAGTGTGCAAGAGAATAGCAAAGTTAGAAGCTACACTCACACAAAGTCTTCTTCTTTGCTTTTGCCCAGCAAAGAAGAAATCCAGCGAGGAACTGGGAGAAGCCCAAGCTCTCTGGGAGACCCTGCATAGGGAATTGGACTCCTGTAAGTGGGACCAAAAGAGGGACCCACAGATCTTATGAGCACCGCCAATGTTCTCTGTACGCCTCAGAGCTTTGCATTGGCTCTTCCCTCCATCTGCAATGCTCTTATCTGTATGATACCGATTGTCTCTTTGCTATCGCAAGTCACGTTTCAGCTCTTAGCCCAAACTTTATTCTAACAGATCTACCTTGACCACCCCATCTAAATATGGATTACCACCTTCCCTCTGTCACTCCCACTCCCCGGCGTGATTTGTTTCTTCAGAGGCTTTATTTCCACTTGACATAGTGTATTTATTTCTAGGCATCTCTCCCATTGGTATAAACCCCCGTGCATTCTGCAAGGGCTTCACTCCTTTGTCATCTACAGAGAATGTGCATCAAAATGGTCCCCAATGGGAGATGGTTGAGGGTGGCAAGAAAAAATACCTCCCCTGCCCTGGCACTGTACCATACGTTCTGTAACTTTGATATGCCTTTGCATGAAGTTGCAATGGGGGCACAGAATGTGACCTCTGGAGGCTCAAAGTGTCACTGTGTTTTCCAGTGAATGAAGAGAAAGTGCATCTAGAGGAGGTCTTGAACAAAAAGCAAGGTATTTACCAGCTGCTCTGTCTTCATTGTTCTACCCCCATTCTACCCACAAGAGACCACATTTCCCAGAACAGCTAGAGGAGTCCCACTGAAACCTGAGTCAGGGTGTTTCGCTCTCTGCTCAGACCTCTCCCTTGGCTGCCACCTGACTCAAAGACAGTAAAGGCCCCCAAGTGCCCTCCCATGTGTGATACGATGTGGGGCCCATTACCTCCACCCAATCTTGACTCCCCAAGAGTTCACACAGGCTACCTTGATTCCTCTTCCTACAGAGGCATTGAGGATCCTCCAGTTGTACTGCCAAAGGAAGGAAAGTGGAGCTAATAGGTAAGAGGTCCTGCTCAATTTTTCCTCAACCTGAAGGAGGAGGGAGCAAGAGCTAGGGAAAATATACTCTGGACATACACTTTTCATTTTTTCTTTCCATAAAATAGAGTAGCTAGACAAGAGACTTCTCTGCTCATCTTTGATATCAGATGATGGTGTTGAGGTTAAGTCACTCATTTTATCATTCATTATTCATTTCTTTATTAAATAAATTTCACTCACTGGTATTATTCTAAATCATTTTCTGTTGATTATTCATCTTTTCTACCATCCATTCATTTGTTTATTTATCTACCCATTTAGGCCCCCAGTCATCCACTTACTCACTTGTCCACCCACTCACCCATTCATCCACACATCTATGTAATCATTTTCCAGACAGCCATTATGTCTCCAGCTTTCCAACCAATCTTCCATCCATCCAATCATCCATTCACCCTCTCTCCATCTTTCCAACCACCCATTCGTCTAGCTGATCATTTTTTCACCCAGTCATCCATCCAGACATCTATCCATCCTTCCAGCAATTCATTTCTTTGTCCAGCCATCATCCCTCCACTCATCATTTCTCCAACCAGCCGTTGTGTCTTCAGCCAGTCATTCACCCATCAGTTATTGTCCATCCAACCACCTATCCATCCATCTCTCCATCCTTCGAACCTTTCCTTAACACGTACTTGTAACCAGAGGTCTCACACCCTGGTGTACCATGATTTTAACTATGTGGGAAACCTGATGATAAAGTAGGTGTATGCTTAACTACACTACACCACACAGACTGTCTGATGAGCAGTTTATGCCCATTTTTCTACCTAATCCTCACATTAATTACAGGATTTAAGGACTACTGTTATCCTCCCACCACTATCACCATTTTTCATATGAGGAAACAGATCCAGAATTGCTAAGTAACTTGTCCAGGGTCAGAGTGGAATAGCAGATCTAGGACTCAAGCTGAGACTTCAGAATCTATTAAGCTAAACTACTATACCCCTCACAGAGGTTTCTCAGGAAGGCATAGTTTGATGAGGGACAGGATGGACGGGTGATCATCTCAATAGAGGCCCATAAAGGTGCACATCCAGTCACAGGAGAAAGGACAATGATGAAAGTTGTGAACAGACCACTGCCATTTCCCAATCCTGCTGAAGGAAGTGAGGGCTTATTCAGAGATATGACTAAGAGTTGTCTTTCTCCTTCCAGGAAGAACATGTTGCAGGACTGCACAGAGCAAATTTCTATCCATAACTCTCAGGTCACAGAGAATTGCAGACAGAGGAAGCTGGGGTAACTGCTGGGGTAACCCTGGTCTATGGCCCAGTGTGGTGCTGGTTGAACATGGGAGTGGGGCTTGCATCAGGGAGTCTGTTGGAAGAGGAGCTATTGGAACCAAGGCTTGGAGGAAGAAGCCCATAAAGGGGATCCTAGGAGAGGGAGCACAGGGCAAAGATCCAGAGGACTCCCAGAGGACTCCCCAGACTGGGCCAGGCTGGCTGTCAGTCCTACCATGTATCCTCTCATTCCTCGGTCTTCGCTTGTAGGTTGCATGTTGAAGAACAGCTGGAGAATTTGATGGGCCAGCACAAGGAACTCTGGGAATTCCATGTGAGCCATCCTCATTGCCTCCAACCACAGCCCTTCCTCTCCTGGTTTCAGTATCTCCACTGACTGACTCACTGTCCACCCACTGCTCACCCCAACTCCATGGGATAGTCCTTGACTCCTCTTCCTCTTACCCACCTACTAAGCTTTTCAGCTTTTACCTTAAATCTAGCCACCTCTTACCATGTCCCGTTGCCATGCCCAGCATCTTTGCCCAGATTGTTGCTAAGCATCCTGCTTCCTTCCTACTCACCTCCAGTTTGCTCCCCTTGCAATGGCAAATGGGAATCTTGAAGCCATGGTCTGATCATTCCTTCATTCAACTAATGAATAAAGGAAGAGAAAGTGAGGAGACAAAGGGGTCAACTATTTGCTGTCCCCGGGATGGGGGGGGGCAGGGAAGGCATACTCAGACTCTAAACAAAAAGATAAGTGGATCATGTAATGTCAGGGGAAGGTCTCTGAGCAGGTGACATCTGAATGCAGACATAAAGGAGGAAAACATGCAGGTATCTTGGTGCAGATGTTCCTGTTAGAAGGAGAGGCCAATGCCAAGGCCCTGAGGCTGAAGCCTGCGCGGGTTATTTGTAGGAGAGCAAGGGGAAGCGGGTGGAGGATGAGGGAAATGAGAGATTTTGGAGGTACCCTGGGACGTGGAGAGCTTCTGGAGAGGAAATGCGTCCCCATCACCACCAGGCCAAGCTGGAACTGCACATCAAGTTAATAGTTGAATGAATGGATGACATAATTCGGGTAAGGGGACAGACGGACGGACAGGTCTCCTCTCTCGCAGATGCTGAAGCAGCGACTGGCCTGGGAGATCCGTGCTCTGCAGAGCAGCAGGGAGCAGTTGCTCACCGAAGGTGGGGGCCGGTGGGGGCCGGGTGGGGGCCGGTGGGGGCCGGTGGGGCCGGGTGGGGGCGCCGAGCCCGCGGGAGCCGCCGGGGACCTGACGCCCCGGCCGCCCGCAGAGAGCCGGGCCCGGGCCAAGCTGGAGGACGTGGAGCGGCGGCTGAGCTCGGCGCCCGAGGCCCGGGGCGTCCAGGCGGTGGACGACGGGTGAGAGCGGCGGGGAGCCGGGGCCGAAGCCCGGAGCCGGGGGGCGGGAATGGGCCGGCCCGGGAGGGGGGCCGCGGGGCCTCTGGGGCGGCGCTGCTCGTCTGAGGTCCCGGGGGTCCTCCCCGCGCCGCCCCACCTGGTCCTCTTCTTCCTCCCCGCGCCCGCCGCTCTCCAGGCTGAAGGCGCAGCCCCAGGAGTTCGGGGGGCAGGGTCCTGCCCAAGCGCACTGCGCCCCAAAGCACCGAGCCTGCGAAGGAGCGGTAGGGAGCTGGCGATGGCGGCGAGGGGTGCCCTCGGAGCCCCCGGAGAGCGTCCGTGGGGAGCGGGGCGCGGGGGGGCACGGGGGGCGCGGGGGGGCACGGGGGGGCAGCGGCCGCCCGCGCCCTGACTCGCGGCCCCCGCAGGCTGGCTCGGGCCCCGGCGCCCCCCGCGACGACCTGCAGCCGCGCCCAGAGCAGTAGGACCCGCCCGGGCCCCGCGCCCCGCGCCCCGCGCCCCGCACTCGCCCAAAGGCCGAGAAATAAAGGCAAGATTCGGCGCTTCCTCCCCTCCCGCCTGAGTCTGTGCCCGGCGCGGGGGCGGGCCTCGGCCGGCTCGGGAGGCTCGGGAGGCTCGGGCGCCGCCGCAGCACCCCACCTCCGCCGCCGCACCCCGTCTCCTGTCTGTCCGCCAGCAGGCGCCAAGGGGAGCGGGCAGAACCCACGTCGGGGCCTGTCCGTGCCGTGGTCCGGAGCCTCCCAGCCTCCGCGGGCGCCGGCAGCCCCCGACTCCCTCTGACCTCCCAGCCGTCCCCTGCTCCCCCCCATTCCCACTGACCCCTCAGCCGCCCCTGCTCCCCCCATTCCCACTGACCCCGCAGCCGCCCCTGCTCCCCCCTTTCCCACTGACCCCTCAGCCGCCCCTGCTCCTCCCATTCCCACTGACCCCTCAGCCGCCCCTGCTCCCCCCCATTCCCACTGACCCCGGAGCCGCCCCTGCTCCCCCCATTCCCACTGACCCCTCAGCCGCCCCTGCTCCTCCCACTCCCACTGACCCCGCAGCCGCCCCTGCTCCCCCCTTTCCCACTGACCCCTCAGCCGCCCCTGCTCCTCCCATTCCCACTGACCCCTCAGCCGCCCCTGCTCCCCCCCATTCCCACTGACCCCTCAGCCGCCCCTGCTCCCCCCATTCCCACTGACCCCTCAGCCGCCCCTGCTCCCCCCATTCCCACTGACCCCTCAGCCGCCCCTGCTCCCCCCATTCCCACTGACCCCTCAGCCGCCCCTGCTCCCCCCATTCCCACTGACCCCTCAGCCGCCCCTGCTCCCCCCATTCCCACTGACCCCTCAGCCGCCCCTGCTCCCCCCATTCCCACTGACCCCGCAGCCGCCCCTGCTCCCCCCATTCCCACTGACCCCGCAGCCGCCCCTGCTCCCCCATTCCCACTGACCCCGCAGCCGCCCCTGCTCCCCCCATTCCCACTGACCCCTCAGCCGCCCCTGCTCCCCCCATTCCCACTGACCCCTCAGCCGCCCCTGCTCCTCCCATTCCCACTGACCCCTCAGCCGCCCCTGCTCCCCCCCATTCCCACTGACCCCGGAGCTGCCCCTGCTCCCCCCATTCCCACTGACCCCTCAGCCGCCCCTGCTCCCCCCATTCCCACTGACCCCTCAGCCGCCCCTGCTCCCCCCATTCCCACTGACCCCTCAGCCGCCCCTGCTCCCCCCATTCCCACTGACCCCTCAGCCGCCCCTGCTCCCCCCATTCCCACTGACCCCTCAGCCGCCCCTGCTCCCCCCATTCCCACTGACCCCTCAGCCGCCCCTGCTCCCCCCATTCCCACTGACCCCTCAGCCGCCCCTGCTCCCCCCATTCCCACTGACCCCGCAGCCGCCCCTGCTCCCCCCATTCCCACTGACCCCGCAGCCGCCCCTGCTCCCCCATTCCCACTGACCCCGCAGCCGCCCCTGCTCCCCCCATTCCCACTGACCCCTCAGCCGCCCCTGCTCCCCCCATTCCCACTGACCCCTCAGCCGCCCCTGCTCCTCCCATTCCCACTGACCCCTCAGCCGCCCCTGCTCCCCCCCATTCCCACTGACCCCGGAGCTGCCCCTGCTCCCCCCATTCCCACTGACCCCTCAGCCGCCCCTGCTCCCCCCATTCCCACTGACCCCTCAGCCGCCCCTGCTCCTCCCATTCCCACTGACCCCTCAGCCGCCCCTGCTCCCCCCCATTCCCACTGACCCCTCAGCCGCCCCTGCTCCCCCCATTCCCACTGACCCCTCAGCCGCCCCTGCTCCCCCCATTCCCACTGACCCCGCAGCCGCCCCTGCTCCTCCCATTCCCACTGACCCCGCAGCCGCCCCTGCTCCCCCCATTCCCACTGACCCCTCAGCCGCCCCTGCTCCCCCCATTCCCACTGACCCCGCAGCCGCCCCTGCTCCCCCCATTCCCACTGACCCCTCAGCCGCCCCTGCTCCCCCCATTCCCACTGACCCCTCAGCCGCCCCTGCTCCTCCCATTCCCACTGACCCCGCAGCCGCCCCTGCTCCCCCCATTCCCACTGACCCCTCAGCCGCCCCTGCTCCCCCCCATTCCCACTGACCCCGGAGCCGCCCCTGCTCCCCCCATTCCCACTGACCCCGCAGCCGCCCCTGCTCCTCCCATTCCCACTGACCCCGCAGCCGCCCCTGCCCCCCCATTCCCACTGACCCCGCAGCCGCCCCTGCTCCTCCCATTTCCACTGACCCCGCAGCCGCCCCTGCTCCCCCCCATTCCCACTGACCCCTCAGCCGCCCCTGCTCCCCCCACTCCCACTGACCCCGCAGCCGCCCCTGCTCCTCCCATTCCCACTGACCCCTCAGCCGCCCCTGCTCCCCCCATTCCCACTGACCCCTCAGCCATCCCCTGCTCCCCCCATTCCCACTGACCCCTCAGCCGCCCCTGCTCCCCCCCATTCCCACTGACCCCGGAGCCGCCCCTGCTCCCTCCATTCCCACTGACCCCTCAGCCGCCCCTGCTCCTCCCATTCCCACTGACCTCTCAGCTGCCCCTGCTCCCCCCATTCCCACTGACCCCGCAGCCGCCCCTGCTCCCCCCATTCCCACTGACCCCTCAGTCGCCCCCTGCCCCCCACCCCCACACACCGCACCTTCGCCTTTGGCACCCTGGCGGAGCACTGTTTCCTCTGCCAGCCTTTGCCCTGCGGTGCCCTCCTGTGGGACCCCCTTCCCCTAGGCCTCTAACAACTGCAAGTCTGTGAAGTCTGTCGACTTCCTTGAAGGCTGGCCTGGGGGACCCTATTTCAAGAGGCACCTTGCACCAGGGTGTTGTCCACTCCCTGAACTCGTCTTCACAAAATGCCGGTGCTGATGTCTGCCAGGTGCCAGGCAGCAGCATAACCTGTGAACCTAAATGGCTGGTTAGACAGCGTCTCACTGAGGGAGGCAGTGGTGCCAGAGCAGGGGGGTGAGGGGTGCAAGGGAGGAAGGGAGCCCTTTGGGCTTCTGGGGAAAGGTGCCCCTGGCAGGGAGCATGGCTCGTGTATCGGCTGTGGGGTGGGATCGAGCTTTGTTCTGTTTGAGAAACATCTGGAGGGAGATAGTGTGCTGGAGCACAGTGAGGTAAAGGGTAAGGGTGGGGGGGTTAATACTGGAGAATTGCTGGGGACCCAGCCACGTCTGGCCCTGTCTAGTCTGTGTGTGGGGTTCTTGGAAGGGGCGCTGACACACAGCAAACCCTCAGTATATGCTAGTTATCTCCTGGATCCGCAGGCCTGCTGTCCACCTGCCTGAGGCCAGCCTCCAGGCATCTTTAGGGGACCTTTGGTGTCTCTGTGTCACACAGATGGGACAGCCTGGATATTATGCCAATTTATTATTTTCCTCCTAGATTCAAATCCTGGCTTCCCTGCTCACTGGCAGAGGTTACTCACAGTAACCTCAGCAAAGTGATTAATGTCTCCCAAACACAACTGCCAGATTTGCCAAATGGTGACACCAACCTCGCAGAAATCACTATAAACCTAGCTACCTCCTTGCTCCTCTAGTGCGATTGCCTCCTGTGGGTACAGTATAAGGAGATGGTCGATTGCCTCCCAGGCTGAACCCTGAAGAGTGGAGACTGACCAGCCCTACTGTGTCTCCCTGGGTTCCAGTAAAAGGCCTGAAAAAACCCCACCTGAAAACAGATGCCCCTTTCAGCCATCGCCCGGATATTTTTGTACATGCACGGAATCCACTGAACTTCCTTGGATCTGAAGCTACTGATGATTAATTTTTCATTGTTTCCATGTGCCCGTAGTTCTTATTCTTAACCGTTTTTCTTCTCTCTCATATAAAATAAACACTGGCTTATTCCATATTCCTGGAGTTCCCCAAAAGTTCATACTTGGAGTGGTTGCTTCTTCACTCTCACACACTTCCCTTGTCATCTGCTTGTAGGTTAAGGGCAGTTGTCAAATTATTCCCCACCACCCCCTCCCGGGGAAGGAGAGGATCAAGCGGTGTTCCAGTCAGGGAATCCTTTTAGTCTTTTCATCTTTATTCCGTTGGGGTTGTGGGCTTGGAATGGGAGACTAAAAGGACAGGAGACCGATATTTGGGACTGTGGAACAGCAGTGTGAGAAGTGAACCTTTAAAAGATGGAGTCGTAGGTGGGAGCTGCACTGTCCAGCATGACAGCTCCAGGCCGGCCACGTGGGGCTACTGAGCACTTAGAGTGGCATTAGCTGGTCCAAACTGAGGCATGCCCCAAGTACAAAATGCCTGCCAGATTTCAAAATCCTGGAAGAAGGAAAAAAATTAAAATGCATTATTAATAATGCAAAATTATTAATGAATAATTCTTATGTTGATTACATATGTAAATGATACTATTTTGTGAGTAGGTGTAGTCATAATATTTAATGACCATACTGGCTTACATAAAATGTTAAGGTTAATTTCACCTTGTTTTTTCTTAATTTTTTTTAATGTGGCTAGAACATTCTAAATTACATGTTAAGTGACGCCATATGATTGTCTTTCTCTAATTGATTTATTTCACTCAGCATAATACCCTCTAGTGTCATCCACATATATGTAAATGGTAAGTATTGGTCCTTTCTGATGGCTGAGTAATATCCCATTGTGTATATATATATATTTATATACCACATCTTTATCTGTTCATCTGTCAACGAACATCTTGACTCCACGGTTTGGCTATGGGGAACATTGCTGCTATGAACATTGGGGTGCCCGTGCCCCTTTGCATCACTACCTTTGTATCTTTGGGGTAAATACCCAGTAGTGCAATTGCTGGGTCATAGGGTAGCTGTATCTTTAACTTCTTGCAGAACCTCCAAATTGTTGTCCAGAGTGGCTGCATCAGCCTGCATTCCCACCAACAGTGCAAGAGGGTCCCCTCTCTCCGCATCCTTGCCAACATTTGCTGTTTCCTGTTAATTTTAGCCATTCTGACCCATGTGAGGTGGTATCTCACTATGGTTTTGATTTGTATTTACCTGATGCTAAGTGATGTGGAGCATTTTTTCATGTGTCTGTTGGCCATGTGTAGGTCTTCTTTGGAGAAATGTCTGTTCATGTCTTCTACCCATTTCTTGACTAGACTGTTTTTTTTTGTTTTTTTGTTTTTGTTTTTTGTTTTTTTTTTTTTTGAGTGTTGAGTTTGGTAAATTCTTTACTGATCTTGAATACTAGCCCTTAATCTGATGTGTCATTTGCCAACATCTTCCATTCCATAGAATGCCTTTTAGTTTGGCCCGTTGGCTTTTGATTTGCTATTTGTTCTCTTGGCTCAGCTACCCTCCCTCTGCCCCCTGCTTACTGCCTCTGTCTGCAGGGCTTGTATTCATTTCCTGTCATTTTTTTCTCAGAACTTTGCTCCTTTGTCTTTCAAGTTCACATGTGAATGGCCCCGGGGCAGCTCAGCATTTGCAAAAGCTGAAGAGCATGCCTCAGGGAACCTGAGGTAGACTGGAGCCAACTGTGGGAAGCCGGCAGAGGAGCCAGAGGGACTTGACGGGTTCCCACAGAGGGGTGGGTGAGGGAGAGTCCCAGCGACCTCAGTAGACATTCTGGGGTATTGCATCCTCTGCCCAGGCCATGGGGCAGGCTGGGCGACTGACCTGTGGGCTCCTGGGGCCAGACTGCTCGGCCCTACACCTGCTCTGTGACTTCACCGGGTTGTTTAGCTTCTCTGAGCCTCAGGTTCCTCCTCTGTAAAGCACAGCATTGTTGTGAGAGTTAAGGAAACAGATAATATAGAGAAAGTGCCTAAGACAAGACTCGGCACAGCAGGAGCACTCTGTTGGAGACAGCTACCATCATTACAAAGAATTTTCATATTTGCTTTGTGTCACCACTTGAGCAGTCCCACAGCAATCCTAATCAACACCATAGGTTTCTGTCAGGAAAGGAAAACTGATGATCGCTTAACAATCAGGATAGAGGGGCACCTGGGTGACTCAGAGACTGAGTTTCTCCCTTTGGCTCCCCATGATCCTGGGGTTCTGGGATCCAGTCCCACATTGGGCTCTCTGCATGGAGCCTGCTTCTCCCTCTGCCTGTGTTTCTGCCTCTCTCTGTTTCTCATGAATAAATAAAATCTTTAAAAAAACAACATAGAAAAACCAGGATAGAGCTACTATTCAAGCCCGGGGCTTCCTATATGGAGTCTAGAATTCTTGTTCTGTATGCCACAGCATGCTGCATTCTTTCCTATTCCATCCAGGTTGGTCTGGCTTTTTTTTCTTTTTTTAATTCAATCAATCAACATAAAATGTATTATTGGTTTCAGAAGTAGAGGTCAGTGACTCATCTATCTTATATAATACCCCCTTTTTTTTGCTTCACTTTTTAAGAAAACAATTCAACTGAATAAAATTTAAAGATCTTACTGGCTTTCTTCAATGATTCATTATTGAGGCAGCATCCAATCTGGCAGATAGAAAGTTGCCCTGAGGAGCTGTACAAAGTGAAAGACTTCTAGGTTAAAGGGGAGCAGGAACAAGGAACTTACACCAGGCTAAAAAGAGTTGGTTATTGCAAAGTCACTTTATTTTAGGAGACGGTAGGGGTCTCTCAAAAAATGACCTAACTAGCACTGCTTTGCAACTGTCTTTTTGGTAGGTGCATGATAAGCTTTTTTACCAAGTTACTACTTTAGTGATTTGTTGATTTTACTTTTTTTGTTTTTTGGACTTTTGATGCCAGCTTAGGCCAGTTTTCCCAGGATCCCATCTGCAGGCTCTGTAATGAGTGGGGTGTCCCTGGGCTCTCATCCTTGAAAAACTGTAAAGGAGGAAAAGTAACTTTCCCCCTTCCCTTTATGGTGAGTGCTTGCCTGAGACCCCTTTTGCTCTAGGGCAGCTTCTAAATGGATAAGCTTATCTAGGTTAAAAGTTCTCCACTGAGGCCACCCTAATTCAGGATTATCTTTGATATGTTTCACCTGCTTGTTCTCCCTTAAAATTTCATTCACCCGAGGCCTCTGGCGGGCTCCCCTCCAGCTTGAGTCAGACCCGCTCTAGCCCGGTCGGTTCCGGTTCTGAACCCTCCGGAGAAGCCCTCGTAGATCCCGCAGCGTCCTCAGGCCCGGCCCTGGCGCCAGGACCCTGGACCGAGAGGGCCCCTGGGGACCAGCGGGCGCCGTGGCCGTTGCTCTGGCTCCTGGGGAGGTCGGGGGCCTCCTGTGCCACCGCCTCCGACCCAGAACTATCCAAGGACCACCTGAGACACGAACAATCCTTAAGAGGTCATTTGTGCAAACTCCAGGGCGTCGCCAGCATCCCAGCGCGGGGCGCGGCGGGGCCTGGAGCCGGAGCGCGGTGGCTGTGCCCGAGCGGGGAGCTGGTCGGCCGAGCCCTGGCCGCGCTCCTGCTGCCCGAGCGGACACCGCCACGGCCCCCGCGGCCCGGCTGCGGACAGGGGCTCCGGCGCGGTCCCTGCGGCCCGTGGCCTTGTCCCCGCGGGGCAGGTCCTCGTCCTGGGGGAAAGGCTCGGGGCGTGGAGGCAGGCGGGCGAGCGAGCGGCAGGTGGGGCGTCTGCCCGGCACACCTGGCCGCTCCCGCCCTCGTGCTGGCCCGAGTGGGCCCTCGTGGACCGTCCTCCGGACCCGCCAGCTCCGCTTCCAGAGAAGCCCGAATCAGACGCGGAGGCTCCGGGCCGTCCACGCAGGCGGCCGACCGCGGCGCTCGGGGCGCGTAGACACGGCCCCCTGCAAGGCTCAGCTCAGCTGCTCCGCGGGACCCTGCAGACGAGGCCAGCTCGGCCGGCACCGCGGGCACCGCCGCCCGGGGGGGGGTGGGGGGGGGCGCGCTGGAGGGTTGCAGCCGCGCTCTTGGGGCCTCGGCCGAGAGACGGTGTGGGGGGGGCGCCCCTCCCGGGGTTGAATCGGTCTTCGGGGTCCGGGAGACACAGGAGCAAAGAGGGAGAGCGGGGGGGGGGGGGGGGGGGGGGGGGTCGCAGGTGGGCGAGCGAAGGGGGGACTTGCCCGAGGGGCTGGGAACAAGGACCACACCCAGCAGGGGGAGGCCTGGCCCCGGCTCCCACGGCCCGGCAGGGGTGTGCGGGGGGGGGGGGGGGGGGGGGCGGTGACGCCTTCGCCCAGGGGCAGCAGGTGCAGCAGGTGCAGCCTACCCGGGGCCCCCGGCACGTTCCCGGGAAGGAAACACGAGGGGGTGGGCCGGAGAGTAGGAGGCCCCCTCGTAGGAGGCGGAGCTCTAGAGCCGAGCCAGGGGCCGGACAGGGCCGGACCGCGGAGCCCTGGGGGTGGGTCAGGCCGCTCTCATCAGGGCCTCGGGCGCAGCTGACCCCAGGGCGGGTGGCCGCGGGCCGGGCCTCTCCGGGCCTCCCTGGGCCTCCCTGGGCCTCCACGGGGCTGGGCGCTCGCTGCACGGACGCAAACCCCGGGAGGGATCTGACCCGCGGGGTCTCGCCCTTGCTGGCTTTGAGGCTCCAGGGCCCAGGTGACCAGGAAGGTGCGGCCTCCGTGAGCCCGGGGACCCCAGCTGTCAGCCAGCAGGGAGGCTTTTCAGGCTCCTTGGCTCTTGACTACTTTCCGCCAGCTCGGGAGCAGGTTCGGAAAGGGCCTGCTGGCCTGTAGTTCAGGTTTGCAGCCACATCCAGGCAGTCCCGGTCCCCTATTTTCTCTCTTCCTTTCATATTTTAAAACGTAACAAGGGCTTAGATTAAGGACAGAAAGACAGGTGTGAACCTGTTGGCCAGCTGCTGGTCTAGAGAATCAACAAAACAATACATGGAAGCTGAATTGCCACTGTCTGCGGTGTACATACAGCCACCGTGATTGGTCTCATGCCACCAACTGAAGTTTCTCCGCTGTCGGACAAACACGCAGGAGCATATCCTGGGAGAAACGTGGGCGTGAACATTGGGAGTAAATAACCAACTGTAAGAGCATAGACAACAGTAAAATACACCATTAGGAAGGGCGCCCTCGTTTTTAATATAAACTGTGGGTTTCTGTAATTGAATTTGTAATAAAAGCTGTGTTTAACAAATCACGTGACAGCTGGCCCTGGGCCCCCTAGCACAGCCCTGCCTGCGCCCTCCACACAGAGGGGTGTGTTCCCTGCTAGGAGTCCCTCCTGTCAGCTGACTCGGGGCCACCTCCCTCCTGCAGACCAGAGGCCCAGGGGAGAACAGTAAGAAAGGAGGAGCCTGAGTCCTTGGCCCTTAGAGCTGCCACACCAGGTGTCACCTTAGGATCCTTGCAGAGGCAGCGGGGAAATCGGCTGCCGCCTTGCTCAGGCTCCCCCTGTTTGGGGTCTTGTTAGGACTCTTGGCTCTGTATTCTGATGCAGGCGGGGAACTCCCGGTTTGAGCTAGGAAGCCTCACTCCTCAGAGAGGTCCCTTATTCCCGGCATCATGGGGCTTAGTACTTTAAACCACACCTGGCTCCAAGCGCTTTGTGATTTGTTACATCCTGTGGCAGCTCCAGTCACTGTCCTTAATCAGCGCAGGCGTCCAGCTCAGCTCAGGCATGTGGAGGCGCCAGACTGCTCGGCCTGGTGAGCGGTCTCCTCTGGCGGGTTAAGGGCGAAGTGCACGATGTAGTCTGGGGAAGGTAAACCACGAAGCGTGGGAAGAGCCTCCCTGGGGGTCGGGGAGGAGGACAGGACTGGGACGGAGGGAACAGAGGTGACAGCAAGGCCTTCCTGTATCTGAAACCACGTTGAACACAAAGGAGCTCATTGCTGTGCTACAAGCCATGGGCATTGGAGACCTACAGAGGGAAAGTAATCTGATCGCCAAATATTTGCATATCCCACAGGTATCAGCGTTAATGTCCTCCTATTAATATGCTTCAGGACCATTTTTGATGATCAGAATCTTACAAGAGCACATGGGCTCCACGACCTAATTCATTCATAACTCAGAGACTGACCTGCAGACTCACTTGGTAATCCTTTTCCAATTGAGGTTCTCTAAGTTCTTGTAACACATGCATATTAATTAAAATATCAATAGTATTATTCAGTTAAACAGGTAAAAACTGTGGCAGCTCATTTAGCATGACTTTTCCTTGAATGGATGCTCTTTCATTGTTGTGTGTGTAGGAATATGTTTATATGTCAAAGGTGATAGCGAACTTTTCCCCAAAAATAACTACTTTCAAGCTTTGGAAATGTCTTATGTTCTATGTTTTATCTCAGGCCTGGCCAGCCTAACCTCAGTCCTTAATCTGAGTGGGTAGATCGACTCAATTTTCACTGTTACTTCTCTGTACCGACACCAGCTGAGGACAAATTGTTTGGACGTTGCCATTATTAAATATTTTGATTTTATTCTGCTCACTCTGTTGGGAGGACAGGTGGCTATATATTCCAGCAACATAAATTCTGGGGTACTACAGCTTTCTATTTCTAGTTGTATAGAATGATTTTTTCAGGATGTTTTACTGTGCTGACACTTCGATTGTCAGTATCTCCTCATGTTAAATGTCTAAGGATCAAATGTTTCTTGGCCTCATTGTGTCTTGAGCTTTGACTACTTGTTTATGGAGTGAGTCTCCGCTTTGGCTGCCACCTCCAAACTGTGACCTCTGAGACATCACCCACTAGTAGCATGGGCTCTCTTATCTCCCTGCCGGGCCCCCAAGGTGAGTGCTGGCATCTGGAAGGACTCCTATGTCACCACTGGATGAGAGACCCAGAAGGTACAGCAAGCAGTTCTGACTTGATGGATCCACCAAGGCTCTGTTTGCTCCCACTACGTCTGGGCAAGAAGGAAGTGGTGCCATATGGTACAGCAGAGGGTGCCTTATGGCTTTACCAGTAAACGTCTGAAATGCTCAGATGACAAGAGCTGGAAATGTTAACTCCCAGTAGGGAAAATTTTGACCAGTGAAAGATGGGACATGGAAGGAGCTGGAGACACTCGCTCAGCCTTTGTCCTCTGATACCTTGGCCTGAGGTAGGGAGTCGCTGTACACCGTCCAGTGATGTCCTGTGTGGCTGAGTGACCAGCTGTTTCTCTTTGCAATGCAGCAGCCTCCTGAGTAATTGACTAATTTTGTTGGGAAATCACTTCTGAGTTTTCCACGTGAACATGACACACATGGAAAATAAGAATCTAATCCTTACATGATTATATTTCAATTCGTAGCATATTGGCATTTCTGATAGGTTGGAATCCACATAGATTAATAGAATTAAATTAGTAGAAATAAAATTAAGTAGCAAAGTAAATGAAATTAGTAGAAATAAAAATGCAAGCAAGAATTAAGAGATAATCTAATAAAATGAATCCCATGTATTACATAGCACAAGCTAGGAGTCAAGTTGCCCTATGCCAGTATTTGTAGAGTTGGATAAGGAGCACAGCATATATGCTGAGACAGGGGATGAATTATTATATAGGCCCACGTTACTGAAAAGAATCAGCCCCCGAAACGAGGAAGAGCAGGATTTGTGGTCCTGCGTAGGGAACAGTCCCATCGCAATCTCTTCAAGTGCCAATCAGGCGGGAGCGTTGCCTCTGGCTCCCCTGTGGAAGTCAGTGCCGCCACCTGGACGAGCACAGGCCGGAGCTACTTACTCAGAGTTACTCCTCCAGGGAGTCCGCTACCGGCTCGCACATTTGGCAGATTCTCCAAGGCAGACAGAGAAGAAAAGCTTCATGGTGCAAACAGCCCACGATGCCAGCGGCCCTGGCTGGAGGCTGTGGGCTCGGGGAAGCTGTGGTGGGGGCTGCCCCGAGGAGCCCCCTGTGTGGCTGGGGAGGGCTGCTTTCTGCTGGTGCGTTGGCTACGGCTCTGCCGTGTGGGTCCAAAGGTGGAAGTGAGGGCCAACATGAGGAAGACTGTCAGTTATTAATCAAGTCCCAGGAGCGTGGGGACAGTTGCCAGAGGTGCTGCTGTTGGGCTTCCTGGCCTGGCTGCCGAGGCCCGGGGGGTGGCCGGTTGGCTTCCTGCAGGTGGCCCCTGGGGCAGGTGGACCTGTTCTCCCGTGCACTGGCTGGGGTCTCTGGGCCCCAAGGACCATAAAGTAGCCAAGAAAGAAGCGGTGTTGTGTTTAAGTGCTGGATGAAAGGACCGATTCTAGATGTTAAATTTGGGGCTGTAACTTATTCTTAACTTGTTTCTCTGGAGAATTGGGTCCTAGATATTTGCTAACGTGGGTTTAGGAAAAGGTCATCTTGATAGGATTGTAAATGAAAGGGAAGGGATGGGCATGGTTGGAGAAGCCGGGTGAAAAGAGGGGCGGGTCGCCAGGATAATCCACCCGATGTAGTACCTCGGCTCCATGACCGACACGACGAAGGACAGACTCAGTCTAAGAAGGACAGATGGAGGACTCGGGCTCGTGTGGTCTGGGGGGCGGTTGTTCTGCTCTGAGATCCTGGAAATCTTCAGAGAAGGTACTGTTAGCTTCTCTTTCTCAGCCTCGGGGAGAGTTTCTGTTCGTGGAGGTGGTCTGTCGGGTTCAGAAGGTTAGAGACAGGTGGAACACTGGAACTTTCTCCAGGGGTTTGGTTGGCGGTGCGTGGTATTCCAGTGGTTCGGTCCAACAGGCAATCTGCGAAACGTGCATAAAACTGATTTTTGCCCTCCATGAGTTTGCAACTCAATTATTTTGAAAAAGGAAGAGCATTTAAATACAACTATTAAGAAAAACCAAGGTCAGGAGAGAAATTTAGAAAGAGAACCGGCCATAACATTAGCTATTCTGTTTGCAGTTGCGAGTGGAAATAGGGAGTTAATCTAAACACTGTCAATGATTCTGATATCTCAAAGATTCCAGATTCAGCACAGAACAATTCACATTATTACATAGATCAAGAGACCCTAGAATCAATGGCCATTTGGCTTCATGAAGAAAATGGTTTTCGTTAGTAACTAAACATCCTTTTCTATAAGTGAGGGTGCTCTAGCTTCCCAGGGCGCTGTAACAAAATACCCCAAACAGGGTGGCTTAGAGCATCAGAAATGGATTCGGTCACAGTTTTGGGGGCAAAAAGTCTGAAATCAAGGCATTGGCAGGGTCAGGTCTTCTGGGGGCTCTGAGGGAGAACCTGCCCCACCCTTCCCTCCTTGCTTCTGGTGGTTGTAGCGAATCCTTGATGTGTGTTGGTTTGTGGACAAAGCCTCCCATCTGTCTCCACTTTCACATGGCCTTCCTTCCTGTGCTCCTGGGCACACTTTTATGCCTCGTCTGAGGACAGTCTCATTAGACTTTGAACCTACCCTAGTCTATTATCGTCTTATTTCAATTTTTCTTTCTTTTTAAATAAGGTCTACACCCAGCGTAGGGCTTCAACTCATGACCCTGAGTTCAAGCATAACATGCTCTACTGACTGAGTCAGCCAGGCACTCCAATTCTTAACTAATTAATTCTGCAAAAACTCCATGATTAAATAAAGTCACATTCAGATGTTCTGAGTAGACATGAATTTGGGAAGCACGCTGTTGAACCCAGTACAGATAGATTCTCTGAATTATCTTAGAAAAAGATTCAGACAATGCACAGCAAGGTTTCTAGTTTGAATTCTGACTCCTTGCCCAATTGGTAATATAACCCCAATAAACCAATATTGTAAAATTCTATGTCCAGATTTCTTTATTTGTAAGAATTTTCTCATTTAGTGACTTATCTATTAAAAGGCATGGTTATGAGCTTTGAATGAAGTAATTATAAAAGTTTGTTGACAAATGTAGAACATTATCCAAATTCACCATGAACTTTAGTTTACTGTTATTATTTACTTTTTTCTACTCTGTTCTGTACCGGCCAATTTCTAAAAACCTTTGGACATACTTAATATTACAGGAAGATTTTAGGAAAACAGTTTTTCATACATAGGTAAAACTTTAAATGATTTATTAGCTGCCTTCTAGTTTGCTCTTTGTCCATTTTCCTACATCATTGATCCTATCAGAGAAAGAATACGTAAGAGACTCAGGTCTGTTAAATTATAGTCATTTCCAGAAACTCTGAGGAAGAGGGTTTCGTGCAAGAGACCAGAATTAATTACAAGTAGTATTTCTGTTATTTGCTGGTTGACCATTTCTGCTTCCCTCATCTCACAGTCATGGATAATTAGCTAAAGTATGCTTCCCTGAATCTCTCACTAGCTCTCCTCCATCGGTGTGGCTCTGATACCGTATCTCTGCGTGGCTTACAGATTCTTCCATCCTGCCCAGACTACTTCTGTGAGCTCCAGACACACCTACCCAAGCATTTATTCAGCATCTTTGCTATCTTGAAGACCTCTCAGATTCACTGCTTCTCTGGAGTGAAAACCATGCTTTGGGGCCCCACCCTTACCCTGACCCCACCATAAAACTCAGTTCTATTACAGGTGTCCTGACAGAGTGCATTACATCCCTGTCCACTCAAGCATGGCCTGGAAGCCAGCGAGTCACCTTGATGCCTCCATTTCCTAAGACCTCCCACTGCCCTGTGTCCCCCACCTCTGCCTCTTAACTTGACATAGCTCTTAATCCTCCTCAGCTTCATTTACATCAGTGACCCAGCCTAGCTTTAATAAAGATTTTTTTTTAAGATTTTATTTATTTATTCATGAGAGACATACAGAGAGAGGCAGAGACCTAGGGAGAAGGAGAAGCAGGCTCCCCTCTGAGCAGGGAGCCTGATGCAGGACTCAGTCAGAGGACCCAGGGATCATGACTTAAGCCAAAGGCAGACATTCAACCACTGAGCCATCCAGGTGCCCCTTAATAAAGATTAACCAAGAGTTAGTGATGATTCATCTGTCCCCACACACTGCCTCCTGGATTATTTTGAAAACATTCTAGTCACCACCTCATTTCATCTCCAAATATTTCTACATACAAGCTAAGGAATTCTTAAGAAGAACCTCAATTTCATTGTCATGACTGAAATATTAACCACAGATCCTTAGTGCCAAGCATTGAGTAAGCATTTAAATTTTCCCAGTTTTCTCCTTTTTCCCCTCAGTTTTTTTTTTTTTAAATTTTGTCAGGATTTATAGCAGTTACTGGTCCCATCAGCTACCTAATGCAAGCTCTCTGGCACTCTGGGGTTTCAGGAGGAAGACAGCATTGCCATAGATACTCTGTGCCTGCCCCCTCTTGCCTTTCACCTCCCCTCCGCTCTGTCTTCCTCACAGAGGCTGGTATTATTTGCATATATGATTCACTCAGTGTTTATTTCTGCCAATAAATAGACTTTGGCGGAAACTTTCTGCCAAATCCCTTGCCATTCTCGCTGTGAGATCCCCAATGCGTTGCACAGACGGACTCAAGGTCACTTTCCTGAGTGACCAGGAAAGTAGACTAGACCTTCTGGCCATGTCTAGCCCCCTAGCATACAGTCATGTGACTTGTGTTCCCTCTTTGCCCCCAATGGTCACAAAGTAGGTAAATCATGTGCACACCATTCT
Source organism: Vulpes vulpes (assembly GCF_048418805.1). Classification (NCBI taxonomy): domain Eukaryota; kingdom Metazoa; phylum Chordata; class Mammalia; order Carnivora; family Canidae; genus Vulpes; species Vulpes vulpes. The sequence continues at coordinate 175,383,891 of NC_132791.1, read as the reverse complement.
ATTGTTTATCTTATCCCTTCTCACTGGCTGAATTCTTTTCCATTTAAAATTCGTCTATATAGTGAAAGGGAATAAAGGGGAAAGGAGAGAAAATGAGTGGGAAATATCAGAGAGGGAGACAGAACATGAGAGACTCGTAACTCTGGGAAACGAACAAGGGGTGGTGGAAAGGGAGGTGGGCAGGGCGTGGGGGTGACTGGGTGACGGGCACTGAGGGGGGCACTTGATGGGATGAGCCCTGGGTGTTATGCTATATGTTGGCAAATTGAACTCCAATTAAAAAAAATTCATTTGTAATGTAAAGGCACTAGGTTGATTGTTTTTAGATTGAGGCACGTCTTCAAATCTTCAGGGGTGGTGTAGGCATTGTTGGGGACCATTGAACAGAGGATAAATTATTTTTATTAGAAATGTGCAGAAATAAATATCAGCAAGTTTCTCGACTCTTGAAAACCTTTGGTGACTTTAAGTCAATATTCAAAAGTTTCTTTAGGGACAGTGAAATATACCTCCCTCTGAGAGATCCTAGAGCTTGTGTATATTCTAGACTTCTAAATTCAACCATTCTAAGTTCTAATAGTATGCTATTTTAAGACTATCCAGATTTTTTTATATTCCAAATCTCAAAAATGAGGAAATAAGTCAAATTAGGCATTTTTTAAACTTGAGAATCAATGGGAAATTTTGGTTCACACTAAAAGTAGTCAAGAAAGAGCAGCAAAAACATGGACAGATATTTTTGAGAGGGAGGAATCAATAATGTCTCTGGTGATAGCAACTCCACAAAACATCAGCAAGATTTCAGAATGGTCATGATAGATACAAAACTAGGAAACATTTTGTCTAAAGTGAGGGAAACAGAAGAAATGTTATTTCCGAGGACAGTAGCTTATTCCTTTTTTGTTTAATTTGTAAAGTGTGTATATAAATATCAAAAGTTTAAGGGAAGCTGTGACATATCTTGGATCATGCGTCGTCAGCATCTTCTGCATGTTACTACATTTGAGAAGACAAATCTCTAAAAAAGTATTTGGTAACATAACCTGAAATTTAGTATATAGTAGATCCCCAATTCATTGCTTCATAGAGCCTTTAATTCAGTGTTTTAGTTAAAAACCACAATCTGATCAAATTATTGTGTGGCAATAAGAAGATTGTATCTTAGAAAACTTCTAAGACATAATGTGGTCTATGGTGGCCAGTCATAATGTGTGTCATGATGGTGTGTATTTGGCCACCAAATAATCTATTAAAATGAAATGTTATTTTTCATTTTTCATTTTTTGGATTGAGTCTCTTCATATCTTTGGTAATTCCTTCAGATGGAACTAATTTTGAATATCTCATTTAATCAGAAGCAAGACCTAGTAACTCCTGAGGGATGTCAGGGGCTAAAACACTGGTATGTAACAACAGAGCCTTCGTGGAAATGGGACTATACGTGAGAGAGAAAAACAATAGATGAGAATAGGGACAGAGATGTGGGATTCTGGAGAAGACCAGGGTTGCTATTAAACCTTCAATTTCTAACACCATGTCTGTCACAGAGCAAGCACATACAATATGTATTGAGTAAATGCATGATCAAGTGAGAAGTGAAGTTCAAGAGCATGTCATTGAAGGAGGGTGACGATAAACAATGATGAGATATTCCTAATCAGCCTGATGGGTGGCCAGTTCCCATCCCTTCAAATGATGCAGTGCTAATGCTTGAACATGAACCTTTTTGGAATTCTTTTAATTAAAAAAAAATTTTAAGTAATCTCTACACCCACCATGGGGCTTGAACTCACAACCCTATGATCAAGAGTCGAATGCTCTTCCAACTGAGCCAGCTCAGGTGCCCCATCTTTTCTGGAAATCTTAAAGTTTTAGAATCTGCAGCCCATTGTTTTGAATATATCCCATTATGGCATTATCTTTTTCTTTTTTTTCTTTCCTAAAATGGAAAGCTTAGTGTTTTGTAAGAAGCTGAAAATCATTTGTTGACTAAAAAGAAATAAAACTATATTGACTTCAATGTAGCGTTATATGGCAGTGAATCATTTCTACTTCTAAATGAAATTAGGACAAAGAGGCTAAAATGCACCGATCAACACTACCAAGATAAGGGCCAGAAGTTACTATTTAGGAAGTCCTGCAGAGTCTGAGTCCTGAATGTTTTCCCATTTTTTCAAATAGTGGTTTGAAATGTTCTGTGTAGAGCTCTCCAGTGGCTTTGTAATAGATCAGTGCCTAATTTTGATTCTATATATTTCTATATTTTCTATTTATTGTATCTAGAAATAAAATTGATTTTGCTTTAGCACTGTTTTATCCAAAGACTTTGCTAAATTCACCTGTTAATTATAATAGATTATCTCTGTATTCATTTGGATGGTCTGTGTACCAAGTCATCTCTGAATAGTGGCAGTTTTATTCATTTTCTAAGCTTGCCTTATTGCATTACCTAGGCCTTTCAGTAAAATGTCAGAGAGAATTGGTGATAGCAGGCATCCTTGTCTTACTCCTGATCTCCAGGGAAAGGTTTCAATAATTCACAATGAAATGCAGAGTTTGCTAGAAGATTCTTGTAGATATTCTGAACTATCAGATTAATGGAGTACCCTTTTATTCCAAGTTTGCTAGGAAAGTTTTCATTAATGAAGGCTGAATTCTATAGATTTCTCTATCTGCATTAATGGAAATCTTTACTATTTTCTCTATTTTGTTAATATGGTGAATTGAATTATTTTCCTCTTTTGGGGAGAAAATGTTATTAAAGTATAACACGCATACAGAAAAGTACAGAGATAATAAATGTTAATAGAGCTCAGTGAATTTAGCCAAACCAAACCAGTGATCAACTTTCACATGAAGAAATTATCAGGACATTTAGAACACTTTAGGTCTTCTTTTGGTTTGAAGACTGAGTAACCACTATCTAGCCTTTTAGTGTTGGTTGGTTTGCCTTATGTCGGGGAGGGATAATCAGGCTTTCTTCATTCATTGTGCGTAGTTGTAGGTTTTTCTCATTGCTGGATAGTATTTCATTATATGAATGTGTGCCAATCTATTTACCTATTCTGTTTATAACCCTTTGTTTTTCTTTTTTTCTTTTTCTTTCTGTCATGGTTAGTGTATATAACAATATTTTTGGACAAGTCTCTTTTGACTGTATCCTGTATGCATTTCTTTTGAACACACCACAAGTGGAATTTCTGGATCAGAATTTACACAGTATGTTCAGGTTTAGTGGATATTGTCTGTTTCCCAAAGTGATTGTACCAATTTGCACTTCCATCAACAGTGTGAGAGTTCCTAGTAGATTCTCATTAAATATTTATTATTGTTATTAGAGAATGTCTTTCTTCCCTTTGGAAGTGATGGTGGGCAGGAAAAAGAAGTGGGACTGGCCTCAGGTCAAATGGATTGGACTGTTTGGTGGCTGGTTCTTACATTTTTCTTCCATGATGTTGAACATACTACTTAGCAGCAAGTAGCTATCTAGGAAGCTTTAATTGAATAGAAGGGTGCTGCTAAAGATCGCCTTCATAGTATCTGGCTTGTGGAGTGACTCAGGTACATAAGTGATGTACTGGTGGATATGGATATCATTGTAGACAGGGAGAATGAGAGAGAAGAATATGGAAATAGACAATGGAAGGGTCTTGAATAAACTTTTCTACTTTCCATTTCCTCTCAGCGTTGTTTGTGGTGAATTATTAATATGGACTATTCCATTTATTTTCCTTGCCCTTGAATACCGTTTTAAAACTGTACTTGTTTGGTGGCAACCTTAGAAGGATAAGTGGGAGGTCCAATATCCAGAAATCCAGCTCCTTCACCCACCTCTTCTCCTCCCCAAAATCAGACAGAGCATTTCTACCCATTTCACCTGACTGCCATAGAAGATTGTATTTGAAAATCCTGTTTTGCCAAAAAAGAGAGAAAAAACATTGACAGAGCATTTAATGAAGAAAAATATTACTAGGTTTTCTGTCTTAACCACATGTTAAGCGTTTTGTAATGATTCTTTTCAACTGTCACATGATGATGCTGTAGGTGTATGTTTTTCCTTATCAAGGGTCATTCTAACCAATTGGGTTTTTTGTTTGTTTTCTTTGTTTTTAATTACATCAGCCCTTTATTTGTATTTTTGTTGAAGATTACCTATTCGAATAGTCTTTCAGTGATACCTGTGATATTTTTACCATTCCTGATATCAGTCATTTTTAGCAAACAAAAGAACTTGAAGCAGATTTTTACATCCGTGGGATTTTAGCAAGGCAATTACATCTTGATATATATGACCTGACATAAATGAGCCAACTTAAAATTTCTCATTCTCTAGAAAGGAAGTGGACTCTGCTAAATCTTGATGATGCTGTTAATATTGGTAACTCATAAAAGCTTGATTTATTTAATCATTAGGAAAAGGCAAATTTCTCAGGGAAGCATCCATGTTAGATAATGAACGTTGTATAAAAAGTATTTTTGCCTTTTAGTAATGTTAAAGAACATCTCTCTGATTATTGCAGTTCACTGGCCGGCCAATTCTAAGAATCCAAGTTAAAGCTTTGTTTCCACATATTTGAATACATTCCTAGTATTTTGACTTCCAGATACTGAGTACATACTTAGGAAGTATACATAACATACATAAATCTTGCATCGTACATATATGCATGTACAAATTCCTTGTTATGATCTCCTAGTCAGGAGCCAGGAGACACTTGGCAGCCTAGTGCTGATGTTGAGAGTTGGCACTGACACTCTTTCAAATCTCAGTCATTCCTCCCATTGTCAGAGTGGAGGAGTGAAGTGACACTTAAGGTATCAGGACATGCTTTTCTGATTATTTGCCCTGCTGGAAAGAATCGGTGCTATTTTTTTGGATGCATAGACCCAGCTCATCTACTGTCTTCCCAAGTCTGGTTTCTGCCAGGGACCAAAGTGGACAGAGCTCTCTTTTGAGGATCGCTGCTCACTGGTTTCAGAGAGGTGCTCTTGGGACAATGGTTCACCATATTTTATTGTGTCAGAGCTTCTTCGGGACATCAGAGGCTTCAGGTTTCATTAGCCTCTGCGGATACAGAGGTCCTATAACAGGCTCAGTTCCATTTTAGGGTTTTCCAGCTTTCCAAGCTTTGTTACATGAGGGTGTCCTTCACCAGAATGGGAGGGTGAAGATTTAAGGCCCGATAAAGCAGAATTACAGATAGTGTGTAGTATGAACACACATCAGCTCTGATAAAATCTCTAGGAGCCAGTTCTGAGTGTGGTAGACATGGGCTCATGAAGATTTTGTCAACGCTCCCTAATAAGAGGCTCTGAAAACAACTCATCAGTAAAACCATATATACTTAAATTTTAAAGAAGTCAACTATAGATAGGGGCCATGGCCCTCCAATCAGTTTCCTTTTAATCTATAGTCTCTTAAGTCCCATCAAGTGATGATCTTATTACTTAATATAATTTATCATCATTTCCAGCCTCTGTGTCTGCTTTGGTCTAAATATTTTTGTTCCCCCAAAATCCCTGTGAGGAAACCAAACCCCTGAGGTGATAGTATTATGAAGTGGGGCCTTCGGGCGATGGTCAGGTCCTGAGGGTGGAGCCTAATGAATGGAATTAGTGCCTTTTTAAAGGAGAGCCCAGAGCATTTCCTGACCTCTTTTGCCTTGGCAAACAGTGCAAAGAAGTAGCAGTCTGCAGCCCTGGAAGAGGGATCTCACCAGAACCTGACCATGCTGACCTTCCAGTGTGGACTTCCAGCCCCTAGAACTGTGAGTGATACATTTGTGTTGTTTAAAAGCACCCAGTCTGTGGTATTTTGTCACAGCAGCCCGAACAGGCTAAAATAATGTGCACAGCTATATAGTTTCTCCTTTTCCTCCTTTACATTTCTCGTTACAGCACTTTTCCTGATAGAAGCATAAGACCTACCTTCTCACCATCATTAAGATTCCGCTTCTCTCTGTGGGAGAGAGCAGGGTGAGAGGGGCCACTGGGGATTCAAGTGGTGGTGCTTGAGGATCGTGGCATCCCTTAGGCCACCACTCGATTTAAAAGTTAAAGCATTGTTCCAAATTGTCAGATTCTCTTTTTCTCATGGGACAGGATGGTATTTGCACAATCTTTCTAGGACAAAAACTGATAAAATAGAAACGTATGGTATTTGCTAAATAAGATTGTTTTGCTACTGACATGTTTGTCAGATGAGCCCACGTGGAATGTAGGTCTGTGCTCTTCGTGTCTGGAGGGATTTGCTGCCTGGGCATGAGCTGGTACCACAGCATCAGGCGTCTTCTGCAGTGGCAATAAAGTGAGTGTGTGGTCAACAGAGCAAGCACGTCAGTATAGCTGTATTCTGCAGGTGCCTGGCTAGAGGAGCCTGGCCACGAGGGTAGCCAGAATGTTACTTGGGCATAGAACCTACGCCACAGAAAATGTTCTATCCTGCTTTTTCTTCCACATTCTTACCACATTGTCTTCAGCAAACCAATACTTGGGACCATTAAAAAATTTCAATCTACAGTTTTGTTTTCTAGTTTTGTTGAGAAAAGTTGAGGTTTCTTTTTTTCGTATCAGAAAGGATATTCCCCATTTATTTAATATTTTACATTTACAGGATACACATGTCCTCATGGGCCTTCATATATCTGGAAAAAGAATTTCCTTTTGAGTTTGTGGAATCATAGTTTTTTTTCTTGAAGGGAACTGTACCAAACTCCACCTTGCCAGCAATTCCAAATACCCTTCGATTTAAAATATCTTGTATTCATTTATAATTTTCTATCTCCCCAAATCCGTTGAGTACTTGGCTTCATGATTTTCTTTCTCCCTACTACCAAACATGTTTTTCATTTTACCATTTTGCACACATTCCACCCAATACTTTGTCTTCCTATCTTATAAATACCTTGTTACCGTCTTACCTCAACCATCCTATCCTGAACTAAGACCCTTGATTCTGTTATTACCAGTGACTATACAATCTCAAAAACAAAAAATCTCTCTCACCTTCCAGCTTACTCATAATGGCACCTCCACCCCATTGAGAACCCCTTTACTCAACCATCTCCTGCCCAAGGAGCTCAGCATTGATTGACTGAGCACACTGGCTTCCTGTCCTCATTTCTAGCCAGATGTGGTTTAGTTTCTATTGTCCATTGTTCTAATTATGCTCTCATATTCTCTCCACCTCTTTTCCCTTTTTCTACCTCCATGATACTCACTGGGCAGCTCCCCTCCTTGGTTCAAAAAGTGTTCCCCTTACTCCGTGTCTGTAACTGGGCAGCTCATTGTGGCTGAAGGTACGAGCTGGCTCATCCTGACTGGTCTCACTTGAATTAATGACCACTGACTTCAGATTCTTGTGGTACATTTCCCTTTTATTTGATTTTTCAAATTACTGTTGTCTATAGTTTCACAGAAAACAGAAGTAAAACTTTAACTTCAGTCTTCTGCAGGAGGACTAATTTAACAGGCCAATTTAACAGTTTTTTTTATCAAAAAATTATAAAGATTCTACAAATAATTTACAGCCAATATGAGTTCATATAACTTTATTGCTATGGCCTGTACTTTCAACGTCCATTATTGATTATTTCAACAGAGCTTCAAAATGAAAACAAATAGACATTAATTAAAAATGACTCAATGATTTAAAAATATATGACTTGCCGTTCCAACTATCTAAAATTAACATCTAGGCTATTACACTGGGGGAGCAATTATGAATGTTCAAGTGTAAAGTGGCACACAGAGGCAGCACAGACTTATTTTTAAATCAACTTAATTGTTAGCAGTAAAACAAAGTGAGAAGAGAAGACATTTTTCTTCCACACATAGAGTAACTCTAGTATTCTGTGCCATTTCTTGATGGAGCAAATGATTTTAGTGTCCTAACAAAGAGAAACCCACCAACTCCCATAGATGACTAGTGCCTCCACACAAAATGAAGGACACTGATGACACGTTCCAGATGAAGGCATCTTCAGATCAGCCTGGGCAGACTTGCTCCCTGGATAATGAATGGAAAGGGAGGCACTGAAGTTATCCAGGGGAAGCATCAGAAAACAGGCACAATGGAAAGTATTGGAACTGTCTCCAGGCTTGTCTTTGTCTTCAGATCCTGGGTTTCTTTGTCCGCGTTTCACTGGGTGTTACTGTTCAAAACCAAGCAACACAGAAACCAATAATTTGGTTTGTTCTATGCAGTACGAGTCTCTAAAGATTTTTGTGAAATAACCTTAAATTCTGTGTGTGTGTGTGTGTGTGTGTACACACATATATATATAAAACATAGAAAGTGAAAATAGACTTTTACAGGGGAATCAAAGAAATAGCAAAACACAGATGAAGGAAAACCACAAGATCAAAAGGAGAAGAATGAAAAAATTCACAAGAGAGGATACAAAAGTTAACCATGGATAACCAGATGAGTTCAAGTTAGAAATAATAATTTTAGTAACATTTATTCAGTGCACATCTAATGCCCAGTTCTGTTCCAGGACTTCATGTGGATTAACGGATTGAATCTTGACTATGGTCCTAGACATAGTTGAAGTTATTGTTCCTATTACCAATATTTGTTTTTTTATTTTTGTTTTTGTATTTGCAAACTTAAATTGTGCCCATTTTATTTTTTAATTTTTATTAAGTAGGGGCTTGAACTAATGACACTGACATCAAGACATGAGCTAAGATCAAAGCTGGATGCTTAACCAACTGAGCCACCCAGGTGCCCCAATGTTTTATTTTTACAAACACTTTTGAGCATAGCTGACACGTGTTGTTATATTAGTTTTAACATACAATGAAGTGATGCAGTTTTTCTACTCACTATACTATGCTCCATAAAACAAGGTAACACTCTTTTTGGAGAGGGCACAGTCTATTCATGATTGATCATGGAGAGTAGAACATACATTTTGGAATACATTTTTGGCAGTGAACATTGAGAGACTTAAGAATAATTGACCCACTAATTTTCAGCTATGTCAGCTCTCCTAAGAGAAGCAAGGTTTTATAGAATCAAGTTTCCATAATTTGAAAATATCTAAATTAATATAGCATAACAAGTCAGAATTTAATGCAGGCTTGAAAAAATCATGAGTCTTCAGAACAATAGAAATTGGTGAAAATGTATGGAGAATACAAAAATATGTATGGAGAATACAAAATAAACAAATTTGAAAAGAAGAGAAAAATCACAGGTACTTACTGATTCCTATTGAGTAAATAGGGATGCAAATAATCATGATAAAAGACAGGGAAGAAATAGAGCTGCATTTTTTTCCATAGATAGTGAAATATGGTGAATTTGACACCATTTTCGCAGTTGCCAAACTTTCTACCATTGAGCATCAGGTCTGGTGGGTTACATGCATCAGTGGTCCCTGGTATCCAAACTTTTCCAGAGTGCCTTCCCACAGTGAGTCTGGCCTCTAATGACTTGCTTTAGCCCGTGGGACAATAGGAATTGAGATGCTTGAAAAACATTAGTGCATTTCCAAGTTCTCCTGTGCTTACCTGTGATCACCATGGGAACATTTCCCCAATGGGGATATGAAGGAAGAGAATGCATTCATGCCAGCCTTGGCCATCCTAGATCTGGAATCTTCTAGCCAGCAAGCCAGCTGCCACAGTTGCATGAGTTTGAACTCCCCACTCTGAGACCTCAGTGTGTGGGAATTAACGAATGTATGCTATTTACCCCTTTGATTCAGGGTAGCTTGTTTTGCAGTGAGTTCACTTACCAGGGCAGGGGCGGGATTGGGGGGGAGGGCGGGCATGGTTTCATTCAGATTTCAGAGCTTCACTGAGAACCAAACCCAGGTTCAAAGGCATCCCTCATCAATAATGATCTATATGAGATACTCCATGACTCATTTTTCTAATACCCCTCTATGTATGTGTTCCAAGGTAACCTGGCTTTGTATCCTCCATATGTTTAACCAGATACCTCCACTAATCTTTTCCAATTCCTGTATTCGTGATTAGATTCTTTCTTAAACCCCACCCACCCACCCACCCATCCAGCTTCCTCTGATAACTTGAGCTCAATGTTAGAGAGCTTCAGGAAATTTTGAACCCTTTTTTACTTGAGCCATCACTCTGTGATTCCCATCACACTCCAGTGAGCTGAGATCTGAGTTTCAAGTGAATCTCGACCCGGTAACTGATTTCCTTGACCTGCATTCATTCATAAAGAGCCCCTGATCCAGCCTTCATACCTTCTTGGTTTCTGCTTGACTTCTGCAGCCTTGTTAGACTACTCAGGTATTCCATGCCATTTGTCTGTTTACTACCTACCTGTGAAGTATTCATGTTGTAGGCAGTGTTTCTTTCTATACACTTTGGGTATGAAATTCAATGATACTTCTTGTTTCCAAAAAACTCTGATTTGAATAGAAATAGGTACATGAGCAAATAATTTTGAAGCAATTTGTTGTTAATAGTCAAATCAAAGACCTTTATAAAAGGCTGTCTTTGACTTAAGCCTGTTTTCTACCTTTCCCAACCCATTGATAGGGGTGTTGGGGATGTGTGGTGGGAAGGATACTTAGATGGCAGAGCGCAGTAGCAATCACCATGCCATCTTACACAGTGTGCAAAGCTCCCTCTCCCTGCAGCTGAGATGTGTGTGCTGCTCAGAACAGGGTCATCTGTAGGGGTAATGGGAGTGTCAGGCATGCATCATGGTACTTGATTGGCTCCAGCAAGAATTAATCATTATCCAGTTATGAGAAGAGAGGGTAGAAGTCAGCTAACACATCCAGGTGTGTGGAGGAAGCACACAGGTGGTGTTCACAGAGGGCAACAGTGACCCATATCTCCTGGCTCTACTTTCCGAGTGCTCATAAACTAGTGCCTTGCTGACTCTTTTAGCCTTTATTTATTTTATTTTTTTAAGGGGGCTGATTTGCATCCATTTGGAGGGAAAACTCACCCAAGTCAAATTCTCCCAGAGGCACTTTTCAGAGCACGCCCATTAGGTGCTCTTGGGTTAAGGGTGAATAAAACTCATTATGACTCATTATGAGTCAAATTTCATTCATTTCAAAATTCATTTCACAACTGAATAGCTGTGTTTCTTATCACTACATCAGGAAGCAGTGAAATCCCAAAAGGTCCAGATTGTTTCCTTCAGATCGGTTAACTCGGTAGACAGTATATGTGTGTGCATCCTAAGCCCAGCTGATGTGCTGAGAGTGTGGTTTGGGCTTCTCACCACAGAACTTTACGTACATGTGGATAAATGGCTGCTTTCATTTGGACTTTCTACCCTGGTTTATTCTCCAATGTTTTGGAGAAATGTTGGAACGTATCTCACTACCCAGAATTGTGGCTTTAGTGTTAACACAGTACCTAGCTTGCACACAGTTGGTTCTCACAAATTAGTTCTTAAATAAAATACTTAAATACCTAACTCTGTGATTGGGTTAGGTTGATCAGATAGACAAATTAAGATAGCTTAAAACAAGATAGCTTAAAGGTTGTAAAAGTATGGTGCTGGACGGTGCTCTCCAAGTGTGGTCCCCAAGTGACAGCATCAGAATCACCTGGAAACTTAATTTGTCTGATATTTGAAGGATTCTTTCCCATTAAAAAAAAAATTCACAATCCATTTTAAACATCACATTTGGTCAGCTGAAAATTTTCCATATTGGGTAATAGGAAATTGTTGTTGATCTGATTTGTGAAGATGGTATTGCAAATGCAGGGATGTGCTGGAGCACATTTATAGAACAGGATTATCATGATAAATACACCCAAGTGAGATAAAATGGAAAATCTGAACTTTAACCATATACACATGTTTTTAATGGCTTTAATAGGACATAACAAATGAAAAAAAATGACGTGAGTACAAATCAAAGTGAAATTTTTTTTAGGATTCTAAAGGAAAGTTAAAGAATGTCAAATTAAAATTTAAAAATTGTGTAAGCCAACGTATTACCAATTTTCTTGCTCTAAGTTCACCCCTAATGGCAACAATCATTAATGTTTGCCCATCCTGTGTTATTCCAAACCTCCCATCAGAATCCCTCCCTAAGCCTTCTTCATCTCCATGACAACGAGGAAGATATTTGTTGCACTCCCTGGTTTGGCACATGGAGGAAAGGGAGATGAAAAGAAATTAAGTAACTTGTTCAAAAGCTTCTTAACTAATAACAGTGCAGTTAGGATTCATGATAAATTCTGAAATCAAGTTGTGATTTTGTAAAAAAACAGACTCCCTATAGCATACATCTGAAGGAAACTGCTTATAAATCGCTGCACTTACAGTCTGAATGCAGGGCCTGTCAAGAGCTGTTTTAGACAAAAAAACATGCATACCCATGAAGCTTACTGGATGGGGGTTGAGAGTAGATGGGTGGAGATGGGATGAAAGATGCAAAATAAAGCCCTTTTGAAGATGAAGTCTGGGAGATACCTAGAGAGCAGGTAGATGTTAATACCTAGAATCTGGGGGGTACAATTTTTGCAAAGGGGTACTAGGTCACTTAAACAATTACTAAGAAGGAAATAAAATGCCTTACTGTGGTCTCAAAGACCCTACACCATGCGGTCCCTTCCTGAACTTTTTGACTCCTTTTCCAACCTCTCTTCCTCTATCCACTAGCCCTAATTCCTTCCCTGAGGCTGACCATACTCCTGCCTCAGGGCCTTTGCACTTGTTCTTTCATCTTTCCTAATGACCTCCGTGTTGGTTTTATCCCTAACTATAACATTTTTTATGTTATAATAATATTGTTTTTATTTTAATGCCAAATCTTTAGCTTCTCAAATAGAATATAAATAGAAATGCAATTTATATTTGTATATTGATCTTCTATAAATTTTGCTAAACTTAGAGTTTTAAGAGTTTTTTTGAGTGCAGATTTTATAGAGTTCTCTATATAGGTGTGTGCATTTGAGATCATGTATATTATTACTATTTTTGATGCTGTGTTCTATAAATGTCCGTTAGGTCAAGTTGGTTAATAATGTTGTTCAACTCTTTTCTTTCCCTCCTGATTTTCTGTGTACTTTTTCTATCAATTATTGAGAAAGGAGAGTTTAAATATTTGACTATAATTGTGGGTTTGTCTATCCTTTGCAGTTCTATTAGTTTTATCTCCATGTGTTTTGAAGCTCTCTTATTAGTTGGATAATGGTTTAAGGTTATGTTCTCTTGCTGCATTTTTCATTATGACTGCTTTATCATTATGAAATGACCCTCTACTGTCCCTGGTAGATTTTTTTCTCTAAAATCTACTTTGATATTGTTTTCCATACTTTTAATTATAAAATATTTGTATTTGTATCTGTATATTTAATGGGAGTTTCTTATAGGTACCCTGAAGTTGAGTCTTGCTTTTTTTTTTTTTTTTTTTTTTTTTGTCCAGACACTCTCTGTATTTAATAGCATGCTTATTAGACTACTTACATTAATGGATTAGTTGTATATTTGGGTTTAAATTCACCATCTTGCTCATTGTTTTATATTACTCTCATCTGGTATTTGCTTTCTTCCTCTTTTTGTAATGGGTTGTATCTTTATGTCATGCAGTCTTCATTGTCAGTTTATTAGCTACAATTACTTCTTTTATTATCTTACAGGTTGTTTAGGGTAAATAATGCAAATCTTTACGTTATCTCAATTTGCCCAAGTGATAAACTTTAATTTTTATTTTATTTTATTTTATTTTTTTATATATAATGCAGGCCTGTTTTGGCTCTCCCATTTCAGAGACAAAGCTGAAAGAGCAGTGAGGTGATATGTGAATGGTGAGAACACTTGGTTGGGGGCTGACTTAGAAATTCTAGTCTGCTGACCAGACTCCATGCTTTTCCCGCAGTATAACACTCAAACAAGTGCCCTAGCATACTTTCTTTGGAGAATTCCAACTCACCACAGCTGGAAGCACTAATGGGGAAAAAAAAGTTGGGATTAATTTTTTTGTTTAGGAAAATAAAGGTTTTAAACATCCCATAGAAGAGCTCTAAAATTTCCTTGCAGACACCTTGGGTAAGCATCACACATGAGCATCAGGTAAGCAATTGGAGATAAACTTGTGAGCCAGCTTTTCATTTGAGACCCTGGAGCAGAATTTGGATTCCTTTGGCTTTTTATATTAGTCACTCTGGGAGAGCAGTTCACATCCTATAAATCACATCCAAACTGACTTGTAGGGTTGTCTGGAGTTGTATTTACTCATCTTATTCTGTGTGCCAGAATTAAAGGATATCAGACTGTCAGCATGGTACGTATCTCTATTTGGGTCCGGTTATGTAAAATTGAATGCAAGATGCACGTTTACTTCTTGCATTTGTAACATAAGGATTGCACAATTAATATGTTAATATGCTCCATTTGGGCAGATCAGATTTCATGTTCCCTACATCATGAGAGGAGAAGAGAAAATACTTTCTTTTTTTTTAAAGATTGATTTATTTGAGAGAGAAAGAGAGTATGTATGGGGGGAGGGGCAGAGGAAGAGGGAAAGGGAGTCCCAAGGAGACTGCTGCGCTAAGCACAGAGCCTGACATGGGGCTCCTCTTGTGACCCTGAGATCATGACCTGAGCTGAAACCAAGAGTCAGTCACTTAACCGAGTAAGCCACCCAGGTGTCCCAAGAGAAAATATTCTATTAATGATACAAATCAACATGTCATTGTTGCTTTTTAATACTAGTAAGGCATAAATAGGAACCAATATTTATTAAAAATTAAAATAAATTTTTGAATTTCCACAATCCTCTTGGATACATGTTCTTGACTAAAATTACATTTGTGTCCAACTTTACTCCAATATTATATATTTATACAAGATTAAAATGAAATGCCCTTTCTCTCTCTCTCTCTCTCCTTTTTTTTCTTTTTGGTCCTTCTTATTCATAAGCTCTAACTAGCAGATACTTAAATCTCTGAGCCTATGAGACAGGTCAAAATGTAATCAATTGTTATAACTAGTGTGTTTCTGCTGTTCTCTGGTTGAAGAAAATAACTAGAATTCGTAGAATAAGACAGTTTGTCAGACTAGGCATTTATGTATGTATGTATGTATATATTTTCCCATAACTTTTCTTAAAGAATATCAACAATACCAGAATGCTGAAGTTTCCTCCCTATATTCAAAAGAATGTTTTGGGGGCACTTCCCTTGAGCGACTAACTCTTGATCTATGCTGAGGTCTTGATTCATGGTCATGAGTTCAAGCCTAGTATTGGGCTCCACTGGACATGGAGACTACTTAAAAATGAATGAATTAATATTTTATGAAACTAGACTAAAATTATAACCTTTTGACTACTATTATATAACCAGAAGAATTTTCAGACTTCATTGTAAACTCATTTGACAGTGTCTAATCAGCTTCCCTTGGACATATACATTGTATTGGGGGAAAGAAAAAGGAGTGACCATAGTTCAGTGGTTTCCATACTGCACGATAGGGCTATGAGCAGACACAGGTGAAGGGTCATCACAAACAGGCCAAGGAAGACAAGGGCACAAAGAGTTTCATGCTGAGCACAGGATGAAGGAGATGGAAAGGCAAAAGGACAATGAGAGGACAGAAAAATGAGTCTACTAGACTGGTCCAATCACTCTTGCTGTTATAGTTCTAGGCATCACCTTACACTTGGTTATGAGGAAAATTTTTTTAATAATACCTTTGCCCTGGGAACTCAAAATTTAATCTGGGAGGGAGTCAATAAACAAGTGAACAAGGAAAACTTTAAATTTTATAATACAATTACATTTGAGTGCTGTGATAGAGAATAATTTAGTTGAGTTCCAGTTCAGAAAGTATTAGTTGTGAAAAGTCCCTCAAGGAATTCATATTTAAACCAAGACTCAGTGATGACCAGTCTTTCATATGAAAAATGAGCAGTGTCTTTCTAGAAATAGGAAGTAATGTGAGGAAAAGACTGGTGATGGCCGAACTTCTGAATATTTGAGAAATAGGAAGGGAGCCAGGGTGCTGAGAGGGAGACAGTATTGAAGTCAGGCGAGATGTAGTTTGGATTATTTAGGGCTTTGTAAATCATAGTAAGGTGTTTGAAATAGAGGCCAAAAATGAGTCAGGATGTAGTGCCATTCCTTCTTTACTAATTGGTATTACTTCTTTTATTCAATGTAAGTTACTGAATAAAATACTATTATCCTATATACATTAATAGGTTTCTACTTTAATGATAAACACAAACCACCCCAGACCACCCAATGGAAAAGAACAGGCATTATGACAGGGTCAACATGCTGAAGGGAATGACAGTGACTTTGAAGTGACACAGACTAAGATGAAGTGGTAGAAGCAGATTCAGATCTCAGTTAAGATTAACATGATTCTGTTGAGTTTCAATGTATTGGAAAATAAATCCTGGATTGGTTGATGTATTAGGATATAATGTGACCCAGAAAGCTATATGAGAAGATGGTATGTCAAGCAGGATTCAGGAATCAACAATGTGATGGAGATGGAATGGTTTTTCAGTCTGGATGTCTGTACTTTCAAAAGAAGATGTAAATGAGTAGAAACTTAAAATTTTGCGAATTTCATGTGGTTTAACCCATGTAGATGTCAAGAATGTCTCCAGTTAGTAGAGCATTTGCTTCACTAGAGAGTTTGGGGGAAAGGCCTGCAGGCAATATGGTCAATGTGGTGGATAGAGCTGTCCTCAGAAGGATATTTCTGTAATTATTTGTCTTACCTTCAGCCTCAAAATGTATTTTTCCCTTTGCCTTCCTGTCCCCCTGTCCTCTGGCCCTTCCCTGTGTGTGAGTCCTTCCAACAGCTTGCTGTGTCAATATATCTCCCTTCACACAGTAATGCACTGTTTTCTGCAATCGGTGGAACACCTGCCATGCTGGACATAGAGGAAAGAAGACCCTGTCCTTCCTCACACAATGTTGAAATTGGATTAGTGGGAAGAAATGCTTAGATTAATAATTACAATGTAGGGGGAAGGTTATAGTTGGTGTAAGAGACATTTGAAACCTCTGAGGGTATAATTCAGAAGAGAGTAACATTGGGTTAAGAGGGGATGTTGAACACCTTTATGGAGGCAGCGGCATTTGAACTAATACTTGAAGAATGGGCATTATCTCGCAGGCTGGGAAGGAGGTCCAGGGGTGGAATATGGTGAGCAGAGGAGAGGCACGATGCTCTAATCTTGGGGAGAATGGAATGATGGCTACAGACTGAGTGTTTCGACACAAGCAGGTATTACCCAGCCCGTGCATGCTCTTTATTCATCCTATTGGCACCAAGGACTCCTGGTTATCATCAGATATAAAGCCGACCTAGTAAGATAATGACACTTGTTCTGATATGGCTCGTTTGTGTCTTACTGCGAGTACCAGGTTCCCAGTGACTCACACCTTTTTGCAGTTCACTCCCACTTGGGTCAAGGTTGGTGTCTGGGACCAGTCTAATACAGATGAGAGGATGGTGTGTCCCTTCTGAGATAAAGTTATGAATAACTGCTGCTTGGTTGTGCACTTGCTCTCTCTTGGATTGCTCACTCAAGGGAAAAGTCAGCTGCCACATCATGAATAGCTCTAGGGAGGAGCATACATAGTGAGGAATTGAGGCCTCCAGCCAATAGTCACATGAATGGCCTTAGTAGGAGATCCTAAGAGCCCAGGGGAGCCTTCTGATGATCATCGTCCTGGCTGCCATCTTGATGCCCATCCCTTGGGAGACCCTGAGTCAGAATGCCCAGGGACACTGCTCTTGGATTCCTGATCTTCAGAAACTGTTAGTGTTTTCTTTTTCAGGTGCTGAATATTGGGGTTATTTTGTTAAGCATCAATATATAACTAATACAATTCCCAATGTCTGGTATATATAAATGATTATTAGTAAATATTTAAAAGAATAAATGGGATGTTCACTAACCTTTTATACTAGGGACTATTTAAAAAAATTTAAATCTAAATGTATAAGCTTCTACCTAGAAATCAAATTATGTTTCAAGAATTTTTAAAAATATGATTTATAGTCATTGAATACACTCTTTACTTATTTACTCACCAGGTTAATCCCTGACATTCAAATATTGCTGCTGGCTGCAGGTTAAGATTGAATTTTCAGCAGCTGCTCTGTCCTGTATAAAAGGCTATGATTCTATTTTTGTTTATAATATATGATTTTTATTTTATTTTCCAGAAGCAAATTAGAAAAGAAATAGTCCATAAAAGTGTTAATTCTCAGATGCAAAATTCCATGATAAATATGCAAACATGATCTATAAACTCAATTTTTAAAAAATTATATTTTATTATATTTAAAAGTTCATTGCTAGGAGGATTTTTTTTTAAGATTTTATTTATTCATGAGAGATAGAGAGAGGCAGAGACATAGGCAGAGGGAGGAGAAGCAGGCTCCATGCAGGGAGCCCAAGGTGGGACTCGATCCCAAGACTCCAGGATCATACCCTGAGCCAAAGGCAGGCACTCAACTGCGGAGCCACCCAGGTGTCCCTGAGGCTATTTGATTTAAGAACTTAAATAACATTTGTAAGGATCACAGAAGAAGGGGGGCACCAGGTATTACTCTATGTGAGTCTTCCTCATTCCTTTAACTCTTTCAAAGGAATTACTTTCTTAGAGAATGTTAAGTTTCAAAACAAAATTGAGGGGGAGGCATAAAGATTTCCCATATACTCCCTACCCATCACATGCAAGGCTTCTCCCATTGTCGGTATCACCCTAAGATGGTACATGTGTTATAACTGAACTTATATTGACATATCATAATTACTCATAGTAGGAAGATGACATGAGGGTTTATTTCTGGTGTTGGCCATTCTTGGATTTGGACAAAAGTAGAATGATATCATGATAGCCCATGTGGTATTTTCACTCCCCTGAAAATTCTCTGTGCTCCACTAATACATTCCCACCCCATCTGAAACCCTAGCAACTGCTTTCTACTGTCTCTGTAGCTTAGCCTTCTCCAGAATGCCTTCTAGTTAGAGTCCTAGAGTATGTAGCCTTTTCAGATGGGCTTCTTTCCCTTAGAAATTCTTATTAATACAATCCCTGATGTTCCTCTGTGGCTTGATAGCTCATGTCTTTTTGGTGCTGAGTAATATGCCATGGTCTGGATGGACCACAGTTTACACCTGCTGAAGGACATCGTGGTTACTTACAAGATTAGGCAGTTAGGGATAAAGCCACCAACATATCATATCCGTGTTTCCGTGTAGACATGTATTTTCAACTTCTTAGGGGGAAATTCCAAGGAGCAGAATTGCTGGATCGTATTCTAACAGTAGGTTTAGTTTTGTCTTCCCAAGTGGCTGCCCTGTTCTCCTTCCTGCACCTCCACCCTGGTGATGGCTGCCCGCTCCTGTTGCTCTACCCTTGCCAGCATTTGCTGTGGTCCTTATTCCGGAATGTCGCCATTCTAACAGCTAGCTAGTTGTACTGCCTTGTTTTAATTTGCATTTCCCTGATGAAAAATTGAGGGAACATTTTTCCACATGCTTATTTTCCATCTGTAGATCATCTTTGCTGAGGTGTCTCTTAAGGTCTTCAGTGTATTTTTTAATGTTGAGTTTTAAGAATTCTTTGCAGATTTTGGCAAACAGTCCTTTTTCAGTGGTGTCCTTGGTCAGTATTTTCTTGTCTGTGGCTTGTCTTCTCATCTGGACATTGTCTCAGCAGAAGTTTTTAATTTTAATGAAGTCTAGCTAATCAATCATTTCTTTTAACCCTTTAATTTTAGGTGCTGAGATAGTGGCTACAAATGTGTTTTTATAAGTTGTCCACTTAACTTAATTCAGCTGACAAACCCTAAAGTGATTCCCAGTCCCTGATGTTCTTGCCTTTGTGCAGAGCCCTCTCCTCAAGTCTAGGCAGGGCCTTTGCTGGGCTTCTGAGCAGATGCAATGGGATGTCATTCCTGAGATTACATTAGATTGTAGAAGATTCTGTTAGAGCCGACTGGAGCTAGAGCCTCCCCTTGTGAACCTGATGAAGTAAGTAGCCATGTGTGTGAGAAGCCCCTGAGGTGAGGAAGGCTTCTAGGAAGGGTGGGCAGCCCCTAAGACCTCGAGGCAGCCTCCAGCCACCAGCCTGCAGAGACCTGGGCAGTCAGGCAGCTGCAAGGTGTGTTCCATTCTGACAACAACCCAGATGAGCACGAAGCACATTCTTCCCACTGAGGCCTCCAAATGAGAATACAGGCCTGCGGGCCCTTATTTGCAGCTCTGTGAGACCGTGAGCAGAAGACCAGCTCAGCTGTGGCTGGACTCCTGACTCATGGACATTGGGAGAAAATAAATATGTGCTGTTTTAAGCAGCTAAGTTGGTGCTAAATTGGTACATAGCTAGAGAAAACTCTAGCTTTGTGATTGAAGTTTGTTACTCATGTTCTTAATCTTAATAAACCCACTTGTGTCTTTGAAAATAACAAATATTGACTATTTAAAAATAAAATTCCTAAAAATAGGTCATTACAGTGGTAAATCCAAATCTTTTTATTTAATTTTTTTATTTTCCATCTTATATTTTTTTAAGATTTTATTTATTAATTTGACAGATCAAGCAACTACAAGCAGGGGGAGTGGCAGAGGAAGAGGGAGAAGCAAGCTCCCCATTGAGCATACGGCCCTATCCCAGAACTCTGGGATCATGATCTGAGCTGAAGGCAGACCTACTGAGTTTAACCTACTGAGCCACCCAGGTGCCCCAAACAAATCTTTTTAAGAGCACATTTCCTCTTGTATGTTTTTAATAACCCTCTGTGGGGAAGGGGTGCATTGATGAATTTTTCCTTCCCTGACGCTAAATGGCAATCACCTGTATAACACATAGGCACCTATTCAATTATTTATATAGGTAGAAAAACGATAGGGAAATAGGCAGGCAGGGCCATTTACTGTTGGTCACTCGTGCATTTTATTGCTGACAGATGTGCTCCGTGCCTGGCAATAAGTCACCCCTGTGTGGAGCGAGTGGGATCCATTTCAACCTGGTAGAGCCAGCTGGCTCCTGTGCTGTGGGGAGGGCTGACCGGCGTCCGTAGATCAGTCTCCTCCTCCCTTAGCTGCTGTCTCCACGTGCGGGTGTACACAGAATGGCCACACTTCACAGAATCAAGTCACTGTGATGGCCAGTATGCGACCCTCACCTTTTTCCTGTCCCCTACCACGTCATGCACAGACTTGCCATGGCAAAGGTAAACAGGAAACCACCTCAGATGCTAGGATCCACTGCTCTGCCTTTGTGAAACGTCCAACATACACTTATCTTGAATGGAAAGACTTTTCTCATCTGCGCTAAGTCTCTCTAGTACTATTTTCCATGTTCTCTTATTTTCCATCTATATATTTTTCTGACCCATAACCGAGCAGTATCCTTCAGGGCAGTAATAGATTTCCTTTTTTTATTCTCAGCCTAGAGTCTGGCTTGTCTTTCTGCTTCTCACCAATTATTCAGTTGCTACTGACAGGTGCTAACTTTGTTCATGCATTATTTCAGTCCGTTCCCCTAATAACCTTATATTTTAGATAATACTCTTATCTCCGATCTACATGGGAGGGAATGGAGGCTTAACAGATTAAATGCTTGAAGCACTTGACATTGGAAAGGCAGCTGGAAAATTTTTTTTTTTAAATATAAAAAGAGAAAGCAAATGCAAGGTAAATTTTTAAAAAGAAAATATATATAGAAAAAATAATATGACACAGAATTTTGAAGGAAACATATTTGTTGAACAACACATCTTGAAGGTCCTAATGAGGCTCTGATAAGACTACAGGCATATTGAACGTGACCAGATTATGGAAGAAACATTCTGCTTCCCAAATGCTCTATATTGACGGAACTGTGGCCTGAGGGCCTGGAGCTGTGGGAACTCACAGTGAGGAGCTGCCATGTAGGCCCAGCTGGGCTCCATGCACAGCTTTGTAGATCAGAATAGTGATATTATTCCAGAGTTTAAATAGGTAGAGGATGGGAAACAATTCTTGTAAAGCAGGAAAAGTGTGTGACTGGTAGTGGGAAAGTGAGAAAGTGTAGTTGGGGCAAATTTCAAAATATACACAAATTAAATCAGAATATGGGGAAAATTCACCGAACATTTCTCTCCTTGAAAATCAACACCTTGACCCTAATCTCCCCCAGGCTGAACTGAGCCCCATTTCCACCCCAGATATGCTCATTTGCTTGAGTTGTTAAGATGACTAAAATAGTTGAGCTAAAAACACAGTTCCCAACTGATTAGATAAAATCTCCAAAGTTGCCCTCATTCTTCCAGGTTGTTTCATTTTAGCTGGGTACATGCATGGTCCTTGTGAGCACTAAGTACCTGTGACTTGAGGAAGAATTTATGGTTGGCATTTATCAGGGTGTCTTCTCCAAGGCAGAGACCACTAAACGTAGCATGATCTTGATAAGTACTTGTAGACCAGTCCTGAGGTGGGGGTGGGGGACAGGAATTGCACAGAAATAGTTAGATTGGTGGTTACTTCTTCTTCTTTTTTTAATTTTTATTTATTTATGATAGTCACAGAGAGAGAGAGAGAGAGAGAGAGGCAGAGACGCAGGCAGAGGGAGAAGCAGGCTCCATGCACCAGGAGCCCGACGTGGGATTCGATCCCGGGTCTCCAGGATCACGCCCTGGGCCAAAGGCAGGCGCTAAACTGCTGCGCCACCCAGGGATCCCCTTGGTGGTTACTTCTTGATGAGAGAAGGAAGGAGAGTGTTGAGAGCCCAGTTGGGACCCGAACCCAAGACATCTGGGTTGTATACATTTCATCCTATGGTCAGGAGCAGCCATCGGAAGTTTCCTTGAGCAGCAGACTGGTCCTGAGCAGAGTCCCTCCGGAAAAATTGAATGGAGCAGGAGATTGAGGTTGGAAGGATGATGTTGGAGTCTAGTGTAATAGTTGAGGAGGCGGTGGCAGGGGCCTACCCCAGGCAGTAGGAAGAGGAAGAATGAGAGGATAATGTTCAGCTCTAAGGCATAAGGGATATTGGTTCAATTCTAATTCCTTCTTTGAGCAGCTCTAAAATATGAAAACCAAGTGAGTCGTTTTGTTATTCTCCAAAGGAACATCCAGTTACTTTCTTTTGGTGGCCCCTGTGTTGAGTTGGGGTGTTTTGGTACAGACGTCATCCATGCTGTGTAGCCTCTCCCTGCGCCTGCTGGGGACTCCTGTTTGGGCAGAGAGCCGTGAACAGAGAGGGGTGCTCGCATGCTGGTCAGACGGCCCGGGCTCCAGTCCATGCCTTCCCACCTGGGGGACCCTCCCTGATCTCCCTGCTTCAAGCCCCTGGGTGGTTCGTGGTGGTAGGAGCATAGCACAGCCACCGTGGGGATCGAGGACCTGACCCCCAGCAAGTGCCATGCTCGGTAACCTGAACACACTGTTGTTGCCAAGGCATGTGTTTGTGAAGTTCTGATCACCGCATTCAGTGAGCAAGCCAGCCAGCACGTTGCCTCCCTCATTATGGTCTACCTCTGTGCTTCATGTTCGAAAATCCTGGCCTTGCGATGATCTGGACAATGGGGTCTATTAAACTTACTTTCTTAAGAACAAAATTGGTATGCATTGTCCATTTTCAGTGAAAAAAAAAAAAAGATTCACTTACTTTATTTTGAATAAGAAGAAAATTTCCACTCAATGGAACTATAAATTTAAGTGAAAGAATACACTTTGGAATTTACAATAGATAGCAGACTGTGTTCCTCATCTTCCTGAAGGTGTGAAATTGTAGTTAATTGCTTTGTTCTCAATTTTAAAGAGCAAAGAGTTCATAAATAATAAGCTTGAGTGGCAGTTTGCAAAGGCTCTAAAACCCCTCAATGTGTTTTTCATTGCCAAAGATGTAATTCTTCTGAGTGTTGATTATTCCCATGAATTTTAAAATATTTTAAAATACTCTACAGAGACTAAACAGAGGAAAATTATCTTTGAATTCCCTTTGAATAGAGCTGGATGTGTCAATGAGAAGCATACAACCTTTGGTTTCCTGTGACACACTCATCCCTCACCTAGTTATAGAATTTCTTAAATATGTAGAATCTTATGGTGAAATGTAAATAATGAATTACTGCTTCTTAACTACATAATGATAAAATTTTCAAAAATTGTGGATTAGCTACTATATATGTGTGTGTGTGTGTATAATATATTTGGAAAGAATCTTTTCTTCATATCTGGCAGCTATTTGCCCATTGAAAATATCAATCATTAATAAGAGATTATATTGTTTACTCACTATCCTAAATCGTTCTGGATTACAAATTTTCACCAGTCATCTTAAAATAATTGTGTGTGTATTTAGTGTTATACTATCCTAAAAATAAAGATTCAGTAAATACACTTCATACTGGCCCATTCCCACCAAAACCCAGCACAAATGACATCATGAAAATCATGCCCATTTGAGGTACATAAAATTCTTTGCAACACTTCATAAGATTATTTGAAAGTTTCAAGGCACTAACTCTGCCTGGCCCTATTTGTTGTATCATTATTCTTTCTTAAAGACAGTTTTGCCTCTAAAGAAATTCCATATTAAGAGTGTTAACAGAATCCTCTTTTCAGTGGCTGCATGTTGAGCAGATAACAGTAGCAGCAAATAAATATATTAGCAGAGTAACGAAGCCCAGGCACAACTGGAGCAGTTGTTTTACTAACTCAGCCCCCAGCCCTGGGAGCCCGTGGCGGGTAAGTATGAAGATTTGTTACACTGAAGTTACCAAGAATCCTGTTTTCCTCTGGGTTCTTCAAATCCTGCCGTCTCCCACGCAAGCATTTGGAAGTCGGGCTTGAAAAGAAAGCACAATTCAGGGAGATTAATCATTAAGTTGCTAAATTTGTTTCTGAACTTTAATACAGTTTAATCTTATGTTCTGTCTCTGGGAAAATACACAGGGAAAAGTCTGTTTTAGGTGACATTAAACATTGCAGTATTTGTGTCACAAGAATCAGGATTTTGCAGTGGGAAGTGTCCAGTACTCAGGTTGGGAACATGGTGTTGGAGTTCCAACTTGGCCATGAAGAAATTTACCTCGAAGTGCTGCCCTGTTTTCATTCGGTTTCCTAGATGAGTCAAATGCTTGACAAAATGGCCTGTAAACATAAAGATGAACCACTAGTTTTCCTTTTTTCCTAATTTCAGACTCTTCGAGGAGCTACCTTGTCAGTTCAACCCAAGTGTGATCCATGGTCATTTGAGGTTTAAACATCATGTCAGTGCTGCAATTAATAATAGCACCATTGGTGGGGTGTGGGTGGCACTTCCGTCCAAGAGCAGGCATGTTTGAGTGCACAAGTGTGTGTCCCTATTTGGGGAGATTCTTTTTAGGAATCGGGCTTTGAAACTGCTGGTTTTCTGTTCCCTGTGATTCCGTGTCTGGTTTAGGCTGAGCGATCACTCAGAGGAGACCCTGTAGAGTATCGTGAGGCTCAAAAGATGGTTGTACTACGTGATCCCTAAAATCTCTGTGAAAGAAAGCCCTTGGTGACGGAGGATCTCCCACAGGGGGGTGGCGGCTCCAGAGTGACCAGCTGTTGTGACTGCATGACAATTAATTTTATAAGCCAGAACCATGCTGTATCCTCTCTCTTCCTCCACTTGGGTCATCTGACATTTCTGCCTCCAGAATAGTTGTAGAGTTCGCCCCGTGTGCTTTCAGGGGATGGGTGGCTGGAATGGGAGCTGTGCTCCTTTTGTCAGATTCTCAGCCAAAAACCTTTACCTGACCCCATTCTCTATCTGTAGTGCTCCCATCATCCGAAACAAAAATACCAACTACTTAAAGGAAGACTGCGTCTTTTTTTTTTTTTTTTTGGAAAACTTCATCTTTTAAAGCTTATTAGCCTTCCCCACATCCACTACTATCCCATTTCCCCGGGGTTCCGGTGCATTCCCACAGGTGCGTGGCCGTCTAGGCCCTCGGAGGAGGAAGGCATCGTGGAGCCCACAGGCCCCCTGCCTGATTTCCCAGAACCTAGAGGACGGTTGGCACAGTCGGGCTCGGTCCCATGTCCCCTCCTCCCCGGGCCCTCTGGCCAAGGGCGGCGGCTGGCGGCAGCAGGAGCCTGGGGCGGCTTCTCCTGAGGGCTCGGGACTCGCTGGGGGCTGGGCCTGCACCTGCACCAGGTGGGGCTGCGTGGGATCTCTTCCTGCCCTCGGCTGTCAGGCTCCTGTGGCACCACTGAGGGCGCAAGGAGGTTAGAAGCTTTCAAATCAACTGGGGTTTAACACGTGTTTCATACATATCTGTTCACTTATCCATGTTTTATATAAAATCAGAGGAGAAGGAATTCTGTTTTAGTAGCTGGGCTTCCCCTGCGGGGATCATGTATTCATTCCCTCTCAAAGCAGTAGCATCCTCTCTCTCTCTCTCTCTCTCTCTGTCTCCGTCTCTAGTTTGCTGGGGTTAAAAGCACACACGACATCTTGATCGGGTCATCTCTAAGCTGCTGGACCAGTGGTTTAGCACCGCCTTCAGGCCAGGGCCTGATCCTGGAGACCCAGGATAGAGTCCTGCATGGACCCTGCTTCTCCCTCTGCCCGGGTCTCTGCTTCTCTCTCTGTGTCTCTCATGAATAAATAAATAAAATCTTAAAAAAAAAAAAAGTTTAAGCTGCTGGACCAGATCCCAGCCTGCTGACCAGATCACCAGCCCCCGCGCTGCTTCTCTGAGCTCCGTGCTCGAGGCTGTCCGGGCTTCCCTCGCCAGTTAGGCCGCTGTGGGCCCAGGTGGACCCCATCCTTACCGTGATGCCCGGTGCGCTGAGGGGCCTATTTTCCGACATCACGATCATTCACGGGAGTGGTTGGCTCGCAGCTGGGGTGACCAGCGTCTCGCTGACCTCTTCAAAGACCTTGATGCCTCTGTCTCTCTGCTCGGGCTCCTGCTTTTCAGCTCCCTTCATATGTCGCCTGCTGGCTGCAGAGATTCCAGGCATCGCGTAGTAAAGGTGATGATGAGCCAAGAGGAAAGGAAAAGCCTCCCTTGAATCTTTACAGTTAGGTTTAAATGACTTATGCTCCCCCCCGTGGCAGGGGACACCCTAGAGACACTTGCTTTGTCAGGGCATCTGCCATCCCTCACTGAGCAAAGCTCTTCCAGAATTTCCAACAGTTTTTACTGTCCACCGTGGCCGCCTCTGCCTGCCTGCCTGTCTGGATGCTAAGACTTAGGTCCACAGAAGGAAATGTGTTTTTGTTAGTAATCTGGCAACAAAGTCATATAGCTATGGGAAACCTATTTTTCCCATCATCACTGTTATTATTATTTTTAACTTCGGAGACAAGTTGCAAATATCATGGTCATAATAATTTTGAGAAATACTCTTTCTGTCGTAGGCAAGATTGACGGATGGATGTTGAAGTTAGGAGTGGTCTCTGATTCTGAGTTGGAGTTTTTTAGTACAGTTTGCATGTTTTACGTGGCTTATGAAGGCCTCTTAAATGTCTCCAGTTTCCCCTCCCCATTCCCTGAACATTCCAAATCTTGTAACACGTTTCTTTCACCCTTAGCTGCTCGACACTCTCCCTCCTCGGGGTACATTTTTGACTATGGATGGACCATGTTCTCCCCATCTCTTATCTCACCAAACTCTGTAGTTCTTCAGATCTCAGCGGAGAGGTCACTGCCTCCAGGAAGCTTTCCCAGATGCCTCTAAGGTTATGTCCTCTTGCTCATAATGGAACAGTCACTTGCTCTACTCCCCTTACCTACTTCTCATACACAGTAATTTCCTTTCACCCCTATTATTTCTAAATAGTTTTAAATACATATATCAGAATTCTTAACCCTCAGAATCCTAAATTCCTAATGAAAACTGAGAAGTAAGCAATGCTGGTCTGTTACACTTGTATTCTGTGATTGGCACATTTATAAATACATTTCACAATTTCCAGAAGCATATTCTTCCTCACGGTAGATTTGTCAAGGTGGTGCAAACATGTTTAGATCCCAATATCTTTAGTGTCTCTGTAAAAAAAAAGGGGGGGGATGGAAAACTCCATATTCAGCAATCAGTGTTTCAGTATTTTTCTTTATTTGGAAATGACCTAGGTAACCCAGGAATGCCCATAATTTATCTCAGTACGACTTTAAGGTTTCGAGTTAACAAAAAGATTTTGGAAAGTATTTATAAGTAGACTTACCCTAAAGCCTACTTATGGTAGAAAAGTTCATTTGTAAACTTTGCTTATGTCTATGTAACTCACTTATTCTTAACAATTATGTTTAGATAGGTTAGGAAGGTTCACAAGTCACTCAATAGCTACCCATAATCTTAAATGATCCTTGCTGATGGATTCTGTAACAGAGATATGAGCTTATCTGACTTTTAGTAAATGAGTAAAAGTACTGTATTTAATGCTGATAACTCTAAGAACATGCTAGTTTAAATTAAACCAACAAACTTAAACTAGCTTCTATTTACCAGAGGTTATCCAAAATCACATGAAATTTGGGTTAGTTTTGATTTCTGAGCATATACATGATTTATATAACACTTGTTTGTCCTTAATTAAAAAGAGCACTTTACAAATTAATTATGGCAATACCATTTGGAGTAGAAAAAAATCACACTTTCATAATATACACACACAGACATGCCTAAGCATACAGACAAATGTAAACAGATTTTCTAGCTCCTATTTGAAAACTTTAGCTATGAGACACAAATGATAATGCAAAACTCACTCGTTTATAAAAGAACGGTTGGATACAAATTGTGTTTCTGGCAGATGGAATGCTAAGGTTACCTACTGGATGGCTAAGGCTTGTTACTAATATTTGTGGAACAGAAACGTAAGAGTTTTTATTCATCTAATTTCCAAAAAGCCTTCCCCTTTTTTTCCCTTCTGATAAAAATTATCTCTTTGAAGTTTGCATTTGGAAGAGGTGACCTGGATAAGAATTTTTGGAGAAGACCGTAGGACCTTGATATCTCAATAACACAGAGAAATAATGCAGCTTCCTCTAGGAAGGACTTCTGTTTCTTAAAGCCATCATTTTTACAATATCTACAAGCTTTTTGAGGCGATGGGGAGGTTTGGGGATTGATAAGAAGGATAGGTAGATTTTGGTTTGCTCTTAGAGCTGTATTTTTGTTCTTGTAAACAGTAAGACAAAGACAGTTTAATTTATCAATAATTGGGTTGCCGTATGAATGATTTCAAAAGGGCTGATGTAGTGATCCAATTGCATTATGTTCAGGTGGCTTCTTTATATCAGAAGATATTCAAGATGAAAATGAAAAGATTCCTATGTTCTAGATTTTGAGCTTAGTCTTTGGAGTGTTTTTCTTTCTCGGTACATTTAGATTGGGGGAGAATGCCTCAAAAAAATTCATATCAGGCTCTGCATACCAGCTTCCAGTTTGGCCAATTTTGTTTTTGTTTTTGTTTTTTTAAATTTTATTTTATTTATTTATGATATGCACACAGTGAGAGAGAGAGAGAGAGAGAGAGAGAGAGAGAGAGGCAGAGACACAGCCAGAGGGAGAAGCAGGCTCCATGCACCGGGAGCCCGACGTGGGATTCGATCCCGAGTCTCCAGGATCGCGCCCTGGGCCAAAGGCAGGCGCCAAACCGCCGCGCCACCCAGGGATCCCCAGTTTGGCCAATTTTGAACTATAGAGCTTCTTAAATCCTTTCAAATATTTTATCAGGCTTCAGTTGGGACAGCCAGTGAAAATATTCCTGGGAGTATTGAACAACCCCATAGACCCAAGAGACATCCTCAAAAAGGAGTGCAAAAGAAACTCCCTCCTAAGATCCAGAGTCACACCGAGAGATAATCACCCAAAAGACAGTTCCCCTGAAAGCTAGCAAACGGTAGGTTTCCAATCACAAATGGATTACAACTGATTTCTGTCCAGCCATTTTTGGGGGCCCCCCACCCTAGTGGTTGCCAAGGTATGTTCTTAGGACACAAAATGAGACCTACCAGAGAGCAGTAGCTGTCCCTGGGAGGAGGATCAATAACCAATGGGAAGGGATGATGTGAAATTTTATGTTCCTCTCTCAACTGGGTATCACAGACAGAGATCCAGAAGAAGTGACTTGTAAAAATTCTCACCCTTGGCCAGCTTCTGTAATATTCTGAGAATCCCTCGTTCAGGCTCCAGAATGACTGGGCTTTAGAGTGTAGTTGCAATATTTAGCAGAATTTGACAAGTTTTCCATTAATTTTAGTTTCCCCTTGGCTATTTAAGGGAATAACTGCTAACTGCTAATAGGAGAATCTCTTTGAGTTCCATCAACCCTTAGAGGTAAATATTGGGCCTGTGGGGGGGCCCTCCTTCCAGGGTAAATATCAGATCACCTGTATGGCTGCTGCTAATTTGGTGGATTTTTTTTTTTTTTTTTAACCAGTCTTGTAATTTCTTCAAAGTGGAAAGGCAATTCAAATAGAGGACTGAGTACACAGGTAAAGGGTAAGGGTGGGGGGCGGTTAGTAGGAATCCTGTCAGTCTTTTGTTTCAGGGACATTTTGTCTTTAATTTTTCATTGACCTTTTGCATTTAACTCATTTTTTTAATTTTTTAAATTTTAATTTTTTTAAATTTTTAAATTTTTTAAATTTTTTAAATTTTGCATTTGATTCAATTTAATTTAATTCAATTTAACTTAATAAAGCCATTTCAGAATCTTTTTAAAAAAATAATTCATTTATTTATTCATGAGAGACAAGCAGAGACACAGGCAGAAGGAGAAGCAGGCTCCATGCAGGGAGCCCGACATGGGACTCAATCCCAGGTCTCCAGGTTTACACCCTGGGCTGAAGGTGGCGCTAAACTGCTTAGCCACCCAGGCTGCCTGCCATTTTGGGATATTGAAGACTTTTAAAGGCTTCTGCTTTTGAGTTTGGTATCCTATTCTGTTTGTTTAATTTCCAAGTGCCCTTGTTTTCAAGTGTACTTCTTAGATGAACTTGTCAATTTGGAATGTTTTCCATAGTGGCCATCGTATTTTTAATAGTTTGGTGGCAATTATGGGATGTCTTAGTAAGTAAGATTGTCTTAGTAAGTAAGGTTGTCTTAGTAAGATTTTGCCATTTTTATAGATATCTATAGCTTCTGAGATCAGAGTTCTCGGATATAGAAATAGCTATGCCAGAAGGTGGGGCGCTCAACTCTTTGAAACTTGAGAATTCCGTTTCTCTAAGTGTTAGCTTTTGGGAGTCAAATTAATATATAAGAGGGATAAGCCACTGGCTAGGAGATTATGTGGTGTTTTACAGTGTACTTCCTTGCATGGAAATTTTGAGATCGATAGGTTACCAGGTGTCCCTCTAACTTTTTTCTGTGACCAATTTATCATTGTATAAGATTCTTATAATCAGATGGCAAATGCTCTAGCAGCTTTGAAGTGTTTAACCTGTGCCCATTAATTTGATGGCTGTGGATTCTGAGATTTCCATTTATAACAGATCTCTTGTTCCTTTATGTCATATGCATATTAATAGAGACCAAGAATAACCAAGATAATAGAACTGTGGACACCAGCAGTAAGCAAAGAGATGGTACCATGGACGGGCTAAGAGAAGGCTTTAGGTGTACAGGACCAGCAGCTCCTAAAATGGAATCAGAGATTGAACAGCAGATCTCAACAAATGGGGCTGTGGAATGAATCAAGGGCTATGGACTTGGCCTCCAGGGAGAAGCATCTGCTGGTTCAAGGTGACCCACTAAGCCCTGGACTGAGCAGGGGCTGAGAGCTGGAGCTCTGTGAGAGCCTCCTGCCAATCTAGACTAATCTGTTGACCCTAGACTAGAAAACCAATTCAAGTTGGAGCTTATCGCAAAGATGGCAGAGTTAGAATCAAGAACTTACTTACCCATGGCTTGGAAACAGTGAGGTGGACTGAGAACTCAAAAGGCTCATGGGTACCAACACCTGCATTTCTCATTGTCCCTGAAGTCATCAGAAGATCCCATCATTGCCACCAAACTATTAAAAAACACAATTTTCCAGGGACTCCTGGGTGGCTTGGCAGTTGAGCGTCTGCCTTTGGCTCAGGGTGTGATCCTGGAGTCCTGGATCGAGTCCTGCATCAGGCTCTCTGCATGAAGCCTGCTTCTCCTCCTTCTTCCTGTGTCTCTGCCTCTCTCTCTGTTTCTCTCATGAATAAATAAAATCTCTTTTAAAAAGCCCACAATTTACTGAATAAATGTTGAATCTCTTATTGGCTTTTATGCCACAATTCATGAATTGGGCAGCATCCAATCTAGCAGGTAGAAAGGAGCTCCAAGGCGCTGTATCAAGTGAAAGGCTTTTGGAGACAGAAGGGAGGGGAATAAGGAAGTTATATGAGGCAAAAAAGCTGGTTGGTTATTGCAAGCTCACTTTCCTGTAGAGAATAGCAGGGGTCCATCAGGAAGATGAGCCAACTAGTGCTGTTTAAGTGATTCTTGATGGACTAATTTAAGATTCCAGCTTTGGGAGAACCAGAAATGTAAATGAAATCTCAGTTTGATGACATGAGGCTTAGCATACGCGACTCCATTTAGGTCCTGCTGGCTTGTTAACAGTTTTGTAGTGAGTAAAGGTCACAATCCATCTGACTTCATTTTTCCAAGTTCAGTGATTCAACTTGCATTTATTGACTATGCCGTGTCCTTGGCGCTTTGAGAAAATAACAGAAAATGTATTAGTTATAAGTTCTGCTCTAGAGGAGCCGATCAACTGATCGCAGGGAGAAAAGACTTGCACCATACACGATAACAAACATGAAACACTGTGTTCATGTGAGAAAGGAAAAATAAATTTCCCTCGACCTTTCTAGGCTGAGACCCCTCCACTTTGTAATAAAAAGACAGATTAACAGGAGAAAACAGAAGTTTACTAAAATATATACCTCCTGTGTATGTGGAAGGTACCCAGAAAAAAACCTGAGTAATTCCTATTTAAGGCCACCACCTTAAATAGCATCTCTAGAGAAAGACAAAAGTAGGGGATAAGAGGGAGAGGCCAGTTAGGGGAAGTTACTGGGAGCACAGCAAACCAGAGCAAGGCTGTTATGTAAGTTTGTGGGGTTTTTTAATTTTTATTTATTTATTTTATTCATGAGAGACCCAGAGACATAGGCAGAGGGAGAAGCAGGCTCCATGCAGGGAATTCATTGTGGGACTCATCCCAGGATTACACCTTGGGTCAAAGACCCTCAACCACTGAGCCACCCAGGCATCCCTGTTATGTAAGCTTGAATCCCTGCCTTTAGAAACGACAAATACCCACCATTTGCTTCAACGTGGATGGAACTGGAGGGTATTATGCTGAGTGAAGTAAGTCAATCGGAGAAGGACAGTGTATGTTCTCATTCATTTGGGGAATATAAATAATAGTGAAAGGGAATATAAGGGAAGGGAGAAAAAAATGTGTGGGAAATATCAGAAAGGGAGACAGAACATGAAGACTCCTAACTCTGGGAAACGAACTAGGGGTGGTGGAAGGGGAGGAGGGCGGGGGGTGGGGGTGAATGGGTGACGGGCACTGAGGGGGGCACTTGACGGGATGAGCACTGGGTGTTATTCTGTATGTTGGTAAATTGAACACCAATAAAAAATTAATTTATTAAAAAAAAAAAAGAATCCCTGCCTTCATTCTTGGTAAGTTAGAGTCCTCCTCCTCTTCCTGGTACAGAGAGACACCCTTCCCCAGAGAGATTTCCCTTATAAATGTAAATGTTACATTCACATCACAAAGGATAAGTTACCTTAGGTAACTTCTACTCTTTTGTCTGAGCTTCTCCTGTGTGTCCCTTTTCTTCAAAACAAACTTAGCTCAAAATAATATGCCAAGAGGCATATTTTATGGTGACATATTCTCGTCCCCTTCGGCCATAAATGGCAGTGGGGCCAATAGAAAGAGCAGCTGGCTAGGTATCAGGTGCTTCCTTTTCTGACTCCGCCCTGGTTCACTGTGCCATCTTGCTGGGAAAATATAACTAAAAATCTGCAGCCAACCCAGAAAACCTCTCTGCACAAAGTAGAAGACAGTTTCGTTTTTGAACAAGCATTAAACGCAAATGTGATGCATATCCCAAGCAACCCACTAAAGAACAAAGAAAACCTATCCTTTTGTATAGCCAGGCATATCCCAGGAGTCGGATGCGGGACTCCATCCCAGGACTCTGGGGTCAGGCCTCCGAGCCAAAGGCAGATCCTTAACCATTGAACCACCAGGTGCCTCCACATCCTAATGATGTTATTCTCCTTTCAAACATGTTCAAAATCATTAAATATGCTTTTAAAAAGTTTTTGGTTTTGATATAAAATTCATCCCTGAAACTTCTAATGCCCCCCTCTCCTTTCAATAACACCTTTGGCCAGCAACTCTTTTTTTTTTTTTTTTTTTTTTTTTTTATAGAACTTAATGTGTTGAGCACTGGGTGTTATTCTGTATGTTGGCAAATTGAACACCAATAAAAAATAAATTTATTATTAAAAAAACTGAATGTGTTTGTTGAGCTTTCCCTCTATTTTTGCATTTTCCTTCTAAAGACAGCTGGTGATAGATTTTCACATGATAATACCGAAAAGGTACTTTTAAATAAGTTTAAGTACAAAAAGAATCCGTTTATCTAAAGAGATATTTAAAATGAAATGAGTGGGTTCCACACAGTTCTGACCAGTGAGGACATGCACCAAAGGCAGTAAACACGTTTCCTATTTCAAGGATGGCAAACAGAAACCGAAGCCTTAAACCGTCCCCATTAGAGGGAGAGGAGGATGAGTATACAAGAGTGCTTGAACCCCTGCCATGGCACAAATGTGATTTCTATGTTGCTGAAGGACCAGGGTCAGTATATAGAAAATTAAGCAGAGGTTCCTGTGAAAGAAATCTGGATGACATTGGGCAAGAATATTTATTATCCATTAAAAAATCATGTTTTTGCATCTCTAAATTTTGTTTTTAAAGGTTTTTATTTATGTAGTCATGAGAGACAGAGGCAGAGACACAGCCAGAGGGAGAAGCAGGCTCCCTGCAGGAAACTCGATGTAAGACTTGATCCCAGGACCCCAGGATCACGCCCTGAGCCGAAGGCAGATGCTCAACCACTGAGCCACCCAGGAGTCCCATGTTTTTGCATCTTTATTTTATTTAATGTTTTTTGTTTTGGCATCTTTAAACACATTGGTGCAACTCTAGTGCTGAGAGCAAGGAGATCATGGTTCTATTGCTTTAGCTTTGCTCACAGCATTTCATGAAACTCGAGTAAACTCAGTTTGAGATGGAATTAATACAATGAAGCACATCCAGTGGGGAAAGTATGATAAAGATTTTGAAATATATGTCGTGAGAGCTCAGACTGAAGAATCTAAGGATATTTTTTCCTGGGGCACCTGGATGGCTCAGTTGGTTAAGCATTCAACTCTTGTTTTTTTTTTTTTTTTAAGATTTATTTATTTATTTATGATAGACATAGAGAGAGAGGCAGAGACACAGGCGGAGGGAGAAGCAGGCTCCATGCAGGGGGCCCGACGTGGGACTCGATCCCGGGACTCCAGCATCGTGCCCTGGGCCAAAGGCAGGCGCTAAACCGCTGAGCCACCCAGGGATCCCCCAACTCTTGGTTTTGGCTCAGGTCATGTTCTCTGGTCTGGAGATCAAGCCTGGAATTGGGATCCCCGCTCAGTGGGAAGTCTGCTTTTCCCTTTCCCTCTTCCCCTGCTTGTGCATGTGCACACACATGTGTTCTCTCTCTCTCTCTCTGAAATCTTAAAATATATTTTTTCTGATGAACTGAGAGCTGATACTGAAATCATTTGTTCATAGGAATATTTTCTCTGTGATAAAGAACCAGCAAGACAAGGATTTGTAACAAATAGCACTGTCCCAACAGTAGAGTCAGCAGCCACATCGGGTAGTGAGAGGTCTGTCAGCAGAGGTAATCAGACAGGTTGGGCAGCAGCTGATGACTGTGCAGTCACAGTTGTGTGCAGTGGTTGAGGCACTAGGGTAAGAGGCCTGTTTGGGGTGTGGTGTGTTGGGGTGGGGGTTAGAAAGGAGTTCATACGTGAAAAGTACCTGCTAGGTTACAGTCTATTTCCTAGTACTTTGGATCACCTGTTTCAGGGTATGAACAAATCGTAAAGCTAACTTTCTGATAAAGTTGCTTCATTCTCACCCCCAACAAAATCGTCCTATAACAACGATGTTGCAGAATTATTCCTCTTACAGAGAGTCTTCAAAGCCCAGGAAAAAAAAAAAAGCTAAGCAGAGACTGGTGTAGGGGAGGATGGGTGCAGAGTATGTTTGGAAGTAATCGTGGGCTCTGCTGGCAGCCAGCTGGTTTTTCCTTTATGTTTTCGTGCCTTCCCAAGGCGGAGTCTGGGGGTTCTGGTGAGAAAGGCCCCTTCCTGCTGACAGCAGTGAACAATCCGACACTTGCTACATGTGGGTCTGACCAGGAGATGGCGGCATGTGCTCAGAGATGTCAGCCACCCCGTCGGCTCCCAGCGCTGGGGATATATTTAAGGAACACAAGAGGGCTCCAAGAACCGGCTGGTTCAGAGGATCTCCTTTCCTAGTCTCCACCTTGCAACTACACACCCATACACACACACACACACACACACACACACTCACTCCTATGCTTATTCACAGGAGGGCCCTTGTCTACACTGGTAATGGTTACACACCGGCTCTCATGCACACATGATTCCTATGCTGAGACAGGGCCAATGAACTACCAAATCTCAAGGTACCATTTCTCCTTTACCTACTGTTGTACATTTTGGCAATCACAAGAAATGTCCTGTGCTAAATACATGTTTCAGTGGTGGGACTTGTTGGTAGACTCCCAGGTCAACCAGGGTACCAGATGGACAGAGGTTGTATCCAGTAGGAAACAACAGCAAATAAACTAAGACCAATTGTGTGCATCTCTCTGCTCGGCTCGGGGATCAGGGATGCATCTATCAAATGAAATTGTATGCATATAATATATATTAATATATATGTATAAAGATATATATGGTTTAGTTTTTCTTTTAAAGATTTTAATTATTTATTCATGAAAGAGAGAGAGAGGCAGAGACACAGGCAGAGGGAGAAGCAGGCTTCATGCAGGGAGCCCGACGCAGGACTCGATCCTGGGGCTCCAGGATCACGTCCTGGGCTGAAGGTGGCGCTAAACCGCTGAGCCACCCAGGCTTATATGGCTTAATTTTTTAAAAAGATTTTATTTATTCATGAGAGATACACAGAGAGAGGCAGAGATAGACAGAGGGAGAAGCAGGCTCCATGCAGGGAGCCTGATGTGGGACTCGATCCTGGGGCTCCCGGATCACACCCTGGGCTGAAGGCAGACACTCAACCGCTGAGCCACCCATGCGTTCCTATATGGCTTAATTTTGCAAGAGAAGTAACTCCATCCCCCCTCTGTACATTTTACTGTCCCTTCTTAGTCACCTCTCTAACATCATAAACTACCTAGCAGGAGGAAAGAGATTCAGTCCTGAATGTATCTGCTTCCAAACACTCTCTCCTTTGTACAGCCTCTAACTGCTTCTCCTACAACATGGGGATAACAAGAAATGATCAGTCCTCTGGAAGGAAGTTAGTGCCACTTGTAATTGTTTTTCCTTTTCCAAATAGAATACAGGTGAATTAAACAAAAACTTTTGCCAAGTGCTACATAGAAACTTTTCTACCAAAGGCAAGTTCTAAGTTAAATGGAATGTAGGATGGAATTCTGGCTCAGGGTGGATTTGCAGGAGCACTGCATAAAACACAATTTTCTCTAATCACGATAGCACCTGAAAAGCCCAGTGACCGTATCGATTTGAAAACAAGGCTAAGTGGAAATTGCTGCGCTTGTTCTCTAGAATGTTCTTAAATAAAATCAAGTGCATATTCTCAGGTCAAGGTGAGACTGGAACGAACATGGCCCAGATGCCTCTTTCACACGAGCTGCTGCTGGCAGCAAGGCCTCCGGGACCTGGATCGTGCATCTCTCCAGTAAAGCCATATGAGCATGATGTGGCATTAAGAACAGAATAAAGTTCTAAACAATGACCATGATCATTTTCCTCTACTCTGCTGTGGCCAGACCCCTCCTGGCGATGCCAAGTTCTTGCTGCAACATTTTGGCAAGAGAAAAACCTTTCGGGAGGAGAAAGACCAGAGGGGCAGGTACTAAGTGCCTCTGGCTAGACCTCCCCAGCGCCCTCCACTGTTTCTTACACTGATGACATATGTGATACTACGTGAGTCATCAAGATGCTTTGAAAAGTCTTCCTTTGTCCTCTGGAAATGCTGTGACCACCAGATAAAGAAGACTGTCTTTCCTACTGAAAGACATAAGATTACAAAGAGCCCCGTAGGATCAAATCCTGCTGAAAAATCCCTGTATGTTCAAATGCAGGCGTTCAGCGAGAGAACATTTCCCACAATGAGTTACATGATGAGGTTTTTTTTTTTGTTTTTGGTTTTTTTTTTTTTTTGAAAGATTTTGTTTATTCATGAGAGACACACAGAGAGAGGCAGAGACATAGGCAGAGGAGCCCGATGCAGGACTCAATCCTAGGACCCTGGGATCACACCCTTGGCCAAAGGCAGACACTCAACTACTGAGCCACCCAGGTGCTGAGTTTTGTTTTTATATATCTGAAGTGTCATTCCACAGATGCTGCATAAAGTTGCCTTGGAATTATTTCATTCCTTGGATTTGGTCAAAACGCCAATTATAGGCACTTGTTGTGTCCCCCAGTTTGGTTATCTCTGAGAGTCCTACTTCCTTGCTTTGGTCATGTTACCTCAACAGGAGTAGGGGAGATGTACTGTTCTCCTAGCTGGCTGCCAAAGACCCACCTGGTTCATTGTGGATGCTGACACCAGTGACTCTGAGGCCCATGAGGAAAGCATGTGGACTTTAGCTCTGAGGGCAGAAGCTGTCTAAGCCAACACGCATCTACTGCCACCTGGACTGCCACAGGAGATTTATTTTTTCTCCTGTGGATTTGTCTTCAGTTGGTAAGGAAAAGACGTTTTATTGCCGAATGGCTAGTGCGGGGAAGAAATGAACAGCAATCAACTTTTTGGCAAAGCCAGGAGAGAGGTGACTTAGATCAACGAAGGTCATATGATAGCCAAATGACCTAAGCCACTGGGGAAGGATAGCAAACATTTCCGCACATGTTTGCTTATTCTGTGGGCAGGAACAGAGCATGATTTAAAATTAAAATGCAAACTCTCTCCTTTGAGCAAATCCTTCTGTCATTTTGAGGCAGTCTGGCAACCACGTAGCCTTTAGTTCAGAAAGTCTTTTGAAAATCAAGTGGAGGCACATTCTCGAAGCAATAGCAAGTATAACAAGTGTCTTCCGCTTCCTAAGCATACCTCTTTGTTCCTTGAAACCCAAGGAGCATCTGTAGAAATACAAACCAAGCATCCAACAATTCTTTATAGTTACCAGTTGGAATTGACGTTGTTCGGCCAACCTTAATGCTGGCAAAACTCCTCCTTTGTTTTGCTTTGGGGAGAAGCGGAGTCTCTTTAGAGGTGGCAGAAATAGAGACCTGTTGATTCGACGCATTTTGTGTTTGATTAGCTAGATTCTGTAAAATGACATGCCTCTGAATCTCAGGTTGCCTATGTTTTGCTAAGATAGGAAGGATTCCCTCAGGGACAGACAGGCCTGGGGCTAATTATGCTGTAGGGTGAATTCATCACTAAATCTTTTTCACTAACAAAGACGAATTACCTCATACGTTTTACAAGGCCCTAAAAAATTAGGTGAGTGAATCTAACATCCAGCCAACACACGAACACAGAGTCAGCAAATGGCAGCCTGCCAGAGAGATGACTCCTTGTTGGTTTACATAGACGAAGGTGAGGCTAGGTGACCGTCACTGAGTGTATAGATTATGAGGTCTCTCAGGTACCATGATCCTCGCTGCAGTCGTTGAGAAGCAGGCATTATCATTACCTTAATTTGCAAATGAGGAAACTGTGTCCGGATACAATTAGAAGAGATTGGGTTCTAGAGAAGCACAGCTCTTAGCTCCACTTACTTGCCATGGGACACTGGCAGACTTTTAAATCTCTTTGACACTCCTGTCTCCTCTTTCTGATGGGCAGGATACTACTTACGTCATAGGCCTGTGACAGCGGAGGAGAATTCATTCGCTCTTACACAATATATGCACCTCCAGGTTGTTAAGCGGTTAACCACCTGTGTTCAGACTCTAGCTCTGCAACCTGACAAAGGTCATGAATTGAAGAACTAGCTTCACTTCTCTTTGCCACATTTCCTTATTTACAAAATGTGGACAATAATCACAGTTGCCCCAGTGGTTTGTTGGGAAGCTTAAAGTTGATCGTGGAAGGTAAAGCCAATAATAAGCACTTTGATGATGATGGTGACGATGACAGTAGGGAGTGTTATCTCTCCGGTGATTTGCCCAGGGTCAAACAGCATGTAAGGTCCTGAGCTAGGGCACAATCCCAGGCCCAACTTAAAGTTTTAAGGTTTTCCGTTGTGAGACAGGAACACAGAATTAAGGGCAGAGATGGGAAACAATCTGAAATCTCAAGAGATGGGATTTTTGTGATGGCACAAAAGCTTGAGTAACACTGAAGAGACCAATAGAAGTGTGGGCAGGCTGGGCTAATGCTTTCCTTCTGGCTGGAATGGGACATCTCAGGCTGTATGTCTTCTCTAGTCTGCACAAACTGTTGGTCATGGGACTGAGTTACAGACCTGTTGCACCTGGGGTTGATCTTCAGCTCTAGTTTGAGAACAGGATCTCTGCCATGGTCATAGGGAAACCATACTCCTTTATTATTCCTCCTATTTCTTTTTTAAAAAATATTTTATTTATTCATGAGAGACACACAGAGAGAGAGGCGGAGTTCTAGGCAGAGTGAGAAGCAGGCTGCCTGAGGAGACACTGATGTGGGACTCAATCCCAAGACTCCAGGATCACGACCTGAGCCAAAGGCAGATGCTCAACCACTGAGTTACCCAGGTGTCCCTTCCTCCTTCTATTTCCGTGACTGTTGCTTTTCAGGGAAGTATCCAGGAGTAGTTTAAATCCATAGTAGTATCTTACCCTATATCATTTATTCAATCATTCATTTGTCTTCCATGTGCTACTACTTGCCCCAGGCCAACGAATTCTTATTACTCTACTAATAAGAGTCTCTATCTCTTAGGATTTTAATAAAGATCATATAAAATAATGTAGGTAAAGTACTTTGCTATTTTTATTAGTCACTGCCAAACTACTTGCTGGTAACTCTCTTGGAAAGACATTGGGGATAGAGCAACAAGAAAGGGATTTGGTCCTTTGGCTATTGTCTGAAGGTCTAGGGGTTTTTTTTGTGTCCTGGTTCTGCCCACTGATGACTAGTGTGACCTAAGGAAAGTCACTTTTTCTCTGACACTCTTTTCTCTCGTCTGTAAAATTAGGATATGGGAAAGGTCAACACTCCAAGGTTATTCTCCAAGAAATATTAGTTTCATGAAGTTGGCCTTAGAGTGAACAGAGCTTCAGTGGATATGTAAGTCTGGCAAAGTTTCTATCTTGCATTCCTCTTCTAGAACACCCTACTATACATAACCATAGTGAGGACTCTGCATAAAGGAGCCTTGTAGTAAGGAAACCTCTTTAATTTGGATTCATGTTTCCTAAACCGTTTGACCACAGGACTTTCCCCTCCATCATAAATCACCCTCCCATGGATTATTCTTTGAGACATTCTGGTCTAAGTGATCTCCTAGGAGCCTTCTCAACTTGGGCAATCTTTTCTGTCTACCACCATCACCTATATTCCACATTCGTTTCTATAATTTCAACATCAGGTACAAGGGGAGATGCTTTCCTGTTGTTGGCCCCATCTGTCCATCACAAACCATGTGGCACAGGCAACTGACAGATCTATATTTATACCGAGCCACATGGGTAAAATACACACTCATCAGTGCATGCGCACAGAAGATAATAATATGCACAATCTAAAAATGCATTTCACAACATTCTCATTGCTGCCAAAACTGGTTTTTAGATTTTTCCACTGTTCCCTGGGTAACTTTTTCTTTCGGAATTGTGTCCCATTTTTCTCACCCAAATGGAAAGAAAAACTTGGAACCAGAAGCCTTTCATTGTCTTCTGAGGAGCTAAGCCAAATGAGAGTGATGGTCTGGAAACCAGAAAGTTTGGATGGTAATTCTATGTGCCTTGACCTTGATTTGGAGCAAGTCACCTGTCCAATCAAATCCTGCATTTTCCCACCTAGAAGGTGAGGGAATTGAGCTAGTCTAGTCTCGGTAGTCTTTCCTAGCATGAAATGTGGTTTCTTTTAGGTAAACGGCATCCAAAGGCTACTTTCAAGGCAGCAAAGGCATACGGCAGCTTCAATAGCAACAGCCTGATACTGTGTGGTTTCCATTAGCGTCTCTGCACCAACAAGCCATGGCAGGAGGGGTACAACTCAAGCCCATCTGGCTCTTTCAGAAGGGGCTGCAGTTCACACCCCACATGCCGATGGCCACGCCAATGTCACCCTCGTTCTTTGAGAAGATGCTCTATTGAGGCAGTGTGTGTCCACCAGACCAATGGCCTGGACTGCAGGGATTCGGGTGGTTTTCTTTCTTTTTTTATATTATAACAAAAGAAATATCAACACAAACCCTAATTTCAGTTATGTGAAGGATTTTGCTTAAATCCGCAAAAGCAATGAGAACCAGACCTGAGCTTACAAGTAGGGCCAGACACAATGGCTTAGATTAAGGCACAGGGATCAGCTTCAGTGTTGAGGTTAAAGATTGTTCTTTCTTTTGTGGCTCTGTCAGACCCTTAACATCACTTAAACATAATTGATTCAGGGGAACTAAATGCTGTGAATGTGTACATTGGCTTCTGTTTCCCCAAAGTCATGCTTTAAAGGGGCTCCAATTCCCTGGACTATTGAGCATGGAGATCCAGTCTGCAGTGAAAGCCTCAAATATTGGTCCTGAGGTTAACTGCACCCTTCTCACTCTGTAGGCAATCTGCTGAGTAAGACCTGTTTCCAGATCACCTTGAGAACTGCCTGAAAGTTACCTATACTTACAGGTAGAGCAGCACCAGACACCTGGCTCTGGCTCGGGGGTGGGGGTGTCGGTGACTTTACAACTCTGTGACCTTGGGCCAGGCATTTAACCCATGTGGGCCCCACCTGCATCTTTTCTGTACAGCAGGGCAGAGAATCTCTGCCCAAGCCCTTCATGGAGCAGCTCTGCTGGGGTGCCTCTGCCCTCTTCCCCAGTTTGCTCTATAATAGCTTTAGAACATCTTAACTTTGCTCTCTGGTGTGTCTCAGACTCAGCAAGGGCTGCTGCCTCTTCTGACAACAACCTGCCTCTTTTGCTGGGTGAACATGTACTCATTCTTGTAGACTCAAATCAAGTGTTTCCTCCCCAGGTGGTAGTTCTTGACATTCCAGGCTAGGTGCCCCTGCTCTGTGCTGCTCTCTGACATTTGTCCTAGCACTTAGGAAACCCATAGTCCCCAGCATCAAAGATGCTCACAGGCTTGTTACAGATGTGTCCCACTCTCCCACAGCTGTATGTTTCCAGGATCCCATCCCCCTCGTGACAGTTAATGCTATTCTAGGCATATCACAGTTGGTGAATGAAAGCGAAGAATGTGTCTTCTTTTTCACACCAGTGGTCCTACTGATGAGCTGAGTGAAGGGGGAAAAAAGTCTTGGTGATGGTCTACTTATAAGCCAGGATACTGTATGTTTTCCACCTCATTTATGCTGTTCAAATTCTGATGGTATAGGCAGTCGCAATAGGATTGGGAAGATAAAGAAGTTGGATCTCAGAGTTCAATAACTTAATCTGTTATATCATTTGGGGGTGACTCTCAGATGGGTTTAGGAGTCCAAATGGATCATTCTGTGGGAGGGGCCCCAGTGGGAGGTTGGAAGCTAAAAGAGAGAGGAGACAATGCTGGGGGGAAATCCTCATACTGTAGTGTGGATCTGGCACTTGTCAAAGAAACGGGGGTGGGGGTGGAGGTGGGGGAGGGACGTGGGATGTGGCATGGAGGGCTACAGACCATGACGCAGATTTGATGCAGTATTGATCAATTCAGCCAGGACCTCCAGAGTAAAGACTGCCCATTAGAGATGTCCCACGTTGAGCAGAAATGGCTGTCCTCCAGTATCCCCGCTGTATGCTGAGCTGAGGTTTGAAAGGAAGGTGGTTCAGCTGGAAATTCCCAGCTAACTGGAAGCCTTGCCATTTCAACTTAGATGTTCCAACGGTGTCATGATTTGAAAGTGGGTCAGTCTGACCCTAAGGTCCATTTTCACTACACTACACTTTTGAAACTTAGGGGGGCTCCTGTTACATATCTTGAAATAGCTTCAAAGACCAGCGGATGAACTATATCAGCATAATAACAATATGAATATGA
The DNA here is from genome assembly GCF_048418805.1 of Vulpes vulpes. Classification (NCBI taxonomy): domain Eukaryota; kingdom Metazoa; phylum Chordata; class Mammalia; order Carnivora; family Canidae; genus Vulpes; species Vulpes vulpes. Next base: position 175,339,504 of record NC_132791.1, on the reverse strand, counting down.
CATTCAAGGTTAAGCTCCTATGTAAAACAAGATACAAGTTGGCCTTCTTGTTCTCAGTCTTGCTTCCATTACTCTGTTTTCTCTCTCTTGAAACTGTGTTTTGGCAGGACCTACAGAGATCATAGAATATACTGAATGATTAAGTTATTAAAATCCCAGATGATTGAACCTACTGATTAAGCAACTGTGTGGACATCCAAATCACTTAACAGGGCTCTGATGGTCGCCAAGTGTTGTAACCCTGGGCTGGAAAGGCAAAGGATTTATACAAGCTGGACTGCTTCTCATGCTTCCTCTACCAGGGTTTGGTCTGAGCCAAGTCTTGATTAACCATTACCTCATCTACATCATAGATATCCTGGGACTGCAAACTTCAGACCACCGCCATCCATGGCCACTTGAGAGCTATCAGAGGGAGATGGCATGGGATCTAGTGCTACATCAACTCTCTGGAGTATTCAGAAAACCACACATCAATACAAAGCCTCTTCTTTCAATCCGATGCTTTAAAATAGCTGCAAAATAAGATGTCAAATAGACAGATTGAGATGTAGTCATCTTTCTCTCAAGTGATTCTGTTACTTAATTTGGTAAGGCCAGGTCTAGAAATGCTAAGTGTAAAGTCTCTATTCCTCTACTTCTCAGACCCCAACCTAGAGTTTGTATCTCTGAGGTCATTATTTATTACTAATCTATGTGAGCTTATCTCAAGAGGATGAGTAGGCTAGTGGCAGACACTAGAATCTTGAACCCTATCCAATCTGCACTGATCTTAAAAGTTCTAGTCCTAAGGCTACCAGTTCTTCAGTGGGAGAGACAAATCTAAAGCCCAGTCCAGTGGCCCATTAAAATTATAGGGAGCCAAACAGCTTTTCACATCAGCATGTTGGGGACTGGCTCAACTGGTGGTGAGTTCCCCATCCCTAGAGATATTTAAGCAGAGAGAGCAAGGTCATCTGTCGAGTAGGCTCTGAATGAGAGGGAAGGAGGTAGGAATCTATAAATTCTCTTGCAACTCAAAATCATTCTTTAATAAAGGTAAACAAGTAATCCAGTGTAAAAAAACCCTATAATTTATGCTTAATATTGTATCTGCTAACACCTTCCTTCAGCTCATGCTCTAGTGTCTAGGTGTGTATTTCCTAACTCACACATCCAATTGCATCACTTCCTTCCTAAAATCAGCAAGAATCCACTTTAATACTTCTTTGTGGTCCACTCTATGAAACCTTTCCAATTTGATCTTCTTCCTTCCCTTTAGACCTCATCCCTTATTATTCCCCTTCTTATCTCAGAGCATGACATAAACTTGGATGCCACCTGTATCAGCAATCTATTGCAGTGTAACAAATGATCCCCAAACACGGTGGCTTACAACAATAAGGACGTACTATCTCCTAGGAATTCAGAAATGGTTAAGTCTGTGGTTCTGACTTGGGGTGTCTCATGAGGTTGCAGGAAAGATGTCAGATGGGTCTCCATTACCTGAACACTTGGCTGAGCTAGGGAATCTGCTTCTAGGATGGCTCTCACTTGGCTCTGGTTGCCCTTAGGAGACCTCAGTTCCTCTTCTGGGAGGTTCTCCATGGACTGCTTGAGCATCATTACAACATGGAGACTGACCACCCCACAGTGTAAATCCAAGAGGGCACAATACCAGACAGTATTTTTATGGTCTTGCTTTGGAAATCACACACCGTTATTCTGGTAAAAAAAAAAAAAGTTGGCTTTTTTCAGTATTAGAGGGGACCATACAAGACTAGGCATGAGTACCAGGAGGCAGATGTCATTGAGGACTTTCTGTCAGGCTTGCTCTTTCTTTTACCTCAGCTGCCCTTGCCTCTCTTCTATCTGGTTCTCTCCTGTCCATCCTTCTAGAATCTCCTCAAAAGCCACTGGTTTGTGGAGTGTTCTCTGAATCCATTAGACATAATTATTAATTTTCTGCTTTTCCACAGCACACTGTATGTAATTCTATGTTATCTCATAAAGAAGATGCATTTCATTGTACAATTTTATCTCTACAAAGCGACATATAAGAGAAAGGGCCATATCTGGCATTTCTAATATTGACTTAAATTTTGGCAAATAGTGGATACTTAAAGAATAGATCAATGAACTATCCTTTCCTTCCTTTCCCTTCATCAACCCTAACCTACTTTTAGGGGCCAAAATCAATGCTAATGAAATAAAGTACAAAGTAACACCTGAGATAAAGTAGAAGGCAGCATGTGTTATTTTTTTTATTATTAAACACTAAATCTAAGTTCACTTTTTATAGAAAACAACTTTTTGTGGGAGAAGGCTGAGATAAAATAGAAATTGTAGCTATTAGGGCAGGAAAAAGCCTTAAAAGTTATGTTGCCCAAATTATTCCTTTTGGAAATGGGGGGAAAATCCGAGTTCAATTTTAACACCTTTTTTTTTTTTCATGGAAGGAACTAGAAGAGAATTAGATCACTTGAGTAAATTTGGTTTTTATTCTTCTATACCTTTCATAATCCAAAATGTCTAATGTCATCCCCATAAATCTTGCTGGAAGAAAAGCCATATAGATTGAATTGATTGAATGAGTCAAAAGGGACAGAGAAAACAGATATTAACACCACAGCATTAAGAGGAGGTTCAGGCATCTGGTGCCAGACATAGGTAGAGAAAAGCTCTTTAATAAAAGAGAAAACTTGGAGGAGACCCCATTCACCTCTGCTTTGGGCTCCGACATTCTCTTCTTTTATTTTTTTTTTATTTTTTTTTTTAATTTTTTTTATTTATTTATGATAGTCACACAGAGAGAGAGAGAGAGGCAGAGACACAGGCAGAGGGAGAAGCAGGCTCCATGCACCGGGAGCCCGATGTGAGATTCGATCCCGGGTCTCCAGGATCGCGCCCTGGGCCAAAGGCAGGCGCCAAACCGCTGCGCCACCCAGGGATCCCCATTCTCTTCTTTTAATGCAGAGCCCTAACTTCCAGAGTGAGGTGGTTTTTCTCTGGAAAAGGGAAAATAGATACAGTGGATCAGGCTCGCTAAGCAAGTACTGAAGATCAATATTCAACACTAAAACCTCCTTTTAGGAGTAGGAAATCAAGGCAGTTGGAAAGAGAGAACACTAATTTTTGCAAATGTAAGCTTGAATTTAAGCTATTTTTTTCCCTGGGCCCATCAGGGCTCATTTATGCCCCTGTCCTATTTCCTTTGTGACCGTCACCATCCAAAAGGTATAAGTAGTTGCCACTCCAGAGTTAGGCCAATATCAGTGTGAGTTTTCAGATGTTATTGGGGGGAAAAGAAGGAAAATCGTTTGTGAAACCAGAGAAGTCAAGCACCCCATTGTACCAAATCCATCAATATAGCATCATAGCAACAGTGATCTACATATAAAAAAAGTTTTCATTTGAGTTTTCCAACAAGTTCCCCAAGGACCACTTCCCGCATCCTCATTGTGTCCCATGTCACTGCGGGAACTAACACTCAGCACAGATGTTTTTAATCTTTGCTTGTTGAACCCACCCAGGGCAGATAGATAAATTGCTTTAACAATTGTACTTTCAGGCAACTTACACAATAGGCTGAAGTCATTCTTAGATTTTCAGTGAGAATGGAAACCATCGTAAAATTATGGAAGATTCAAGGGCTTGGAAGAGCCCTGACATGACTCATCTACCATGTTGTTAGAATTAAATCACTGGTTCCCAGCCCTGCTGAATATAAGAATAACGTGAGGGGACTGTATAGCTCTATCCCAAATCAATAGAATCAGAAACTCTGGAGGTGGGGCATGGGCACAAAATTGTTTACATTCTCTCCAGGTTATTACAATGTACATTTAGGGTTGAGAATCACAAGATCCAGTGATCTCCTGGGCTCAGGGAGGTTATGTGAATAAATCAAGTCCATCCAGGGGATTAACATAGAGCAAAGTCTAAAGCCCAGGTTTTCTGGTTTCCAACGTGGTCTTCTTTCCAATGTACTTAGTAAGCAATGCACTTAGTAATGTCTACTTAATCAATTCTGGGAAGAGAGACAGTAAATCTTAAGATCTCTTTCATTAAGTAATGAAACTCAGGCAGCCAGGATCCTTGGTCACCAGAATATTGGCTTCCATTAATTGTTGTTGAGAATTGGGCTGAATCTATTATTTTTAAGGGGCAGCAGAGCTTGTAGAAAGCACGTCCGGTAAAACTGGGCTCTGGTATCAGCTTTGCCATAGACTAGCCATGTGACTTAGATTGAGTACATTCAGTCTAGGGCTGTGATTCTTTGTCCTGGCTGCATGCCAGAAACACCTCCATGAGCTTAAGAGATACAAAAGCTCTGACTCACTCCCAAGTATTTTGTTACCTGAAACAGACCTGTATTCTAAACCCCGTAACATCAGGTTTTACCGTGTGACCTTAAGTGAATTATTTCCTTTTACTGAACCTCGTTTCCTTATCCTTAAAGGGAGGAAATGATAACGAGGGATTTGATAGGAGAATTAAGGGGAGCGTGCACACGAAGTGCCCAGGACAGCACCTGGCACACCGTCGGGGCTGAGTAAGTATCAGCTCCCTTCTCTCTGTGTAGCAGTAAACACTTTGGAAAGGAATGGAACGAGCTGCTGACTATTTGGCTAGTGCATTTGAAGGCAGTAAAACCAACATCTGAATTATCGGGGTTGATAAGATTATCTAGATCACTGCTAAATCTCCCTGCCACTTTGTCCTGGGGGATACTGAGACACCTAACTCCCAAACATAATCTTCCAAAAGCAGTCCTTTATAGGGTAACTGTGAAAGACTCTTTGTGCTAGCAAACAATACCCAGAGTGTGCCTTCCAGATAGACAATATGGTAAAGCAGCATGTTAATCTTCCCCCCAAATCCTATTTCATGTCTTCCGGACCTTGCAGAGGGGAGATGGGTGGAAACAATCAATCCATTGAGAATCACAGGCTGACCTCCAACTCAGACCTCTACCTGGGTGAGTAAATTTGGATGCGGAACAAGTGAGTTGGCCCCAGCCAAAGGTGGTTTCCTGCTCCCTGACCAAGGCTGGCTGCAGTTCAGTTATGAACTCGGCTAGTAAGACTGCCCCTGGAAAGAACGTTAAAACTGCCCACCCAGTCAGGATTTAATTAATAGTCACACAGGAAGCAACTTCCTCCCACTTGGGGAAAAGGAGTTTGGCAGCTGGCCATTCCCAGGCTGCCAGCTCTCAATCCTTGGAGGACACCAGCCATGCACCTGTGCCAGGAGGCTGGCAGCTGGGGGTCAGCTGGTCCAGGGCCTTGAGAAATGTCAGCCCCAAATGAGTCTGCTTCTGAAGGCGGTTCCCGAAAAGCTGCAAAATCCTAAAACTCATCTTCTACCCTTCAAATCTCCTTTGCTGTCACAAGAGCATCTGCTGCCTTCTTCACCATTCTGGGTTCTTCTCTTGATTGTCATTTTTATAGTTACCATGTGTCGAGTATTGCCATGTGCCAGGCGCTCCCGTTGAGGGCACAATACCTTACTGAACATTCAGAAAATTCTAGTTACTATAGTTACTCCTGACTCGGTGATCACTCGGGAATGAATGACATACTGGGCCAGTGTCTGCACAGGGTTGAGCGGGGGATTAAATTTCCAGGCACTTGTGTTTGCAGGCAAAGTGGGGGCTGGCAGTGAGAGCAGAACCTTGGTAGAGGATGCACAGGTACACAGACTGGTGTGCAAGAAAATGACTAAAGGTTCCAAGTGTGAATGGACCGAACGGTATACAGCTTCCAGTATGATCATATACCTCTTCTGCTTAACCCTTATCATGGTTGAAACTTTGTGTTTGTCTGAAATGACTGGATTAATGGTGCTCCATGGGCATGGATCCTAAGCCCAATGTTGGTAGAACCCTGTTTCTCTCCAACCGTGTAACATCCAGTACAGTGGTGCTTTCATTGAATGAATGATTACAGTTGTGTTCCTAGATGAAGAAATTAAGGCTTAAAGAGATGAAGCACCATTGCTGCTGACCGGGTGGATTCCTTGGGGGTACCTGGGAGATGGACTTGAGGATCATGTGGTTGCAGATTCTTGGCTCTTTACAGTATGGGGTTTCTGTAATCTAATGCCATCATATAAAATGCATGTGAGCCTTGGTTCACATGCAAACTTAGGAGACATAATAATTTATTTCACATGTTGTTTTAAGAGTCAGAAAATTCAGACTAATACAGGGAAAATCCCTTGCACATAGCAGATGTGCATTGATATCAGCCATCATGACATCATTATCGCCTCTCCCTGCTCTTCCCATTCCTCTTGCTAGTCTTTGGGAATTCTAGTATCTTACTACATTGTTGTTACTGGTTTTCCAAGTAGGTCCTAGGAAAATTTTACAGAAATAAACAAAACATTTAAATTTCATTAGATGACTCTTAAAAAAATATATCTTTCATAGACTCCACCAAGATGTTGAAGAACACTGTGTCCAAAACACCTTCCTCTAGGTGTGCCTCTTTTTCTCTTTTAATGTGTGGGGTAGGAAGAAGGGAGTAGTATCAGATTAGTTTTTCTTTCCATCCGCCCTCTGCAGCCCCAACCTCATCGTAGATACTTTTTTCCCCTGGGAGGGAGGTGGTTACAAATGCAGAAGGAGCAGCACCTGCCGTGCTCTTGAAGTGTAGGCTGAATGAGTAAGGTATAGTGCCAGTGGTAGGGCCCGATCCTCCTGTTTTCTGCAACTAGAATTCAGAACCTCAGAAGTGTTTCCAGCAGAAACAGGCGTGCTCCTGACAAGGTCCTTATCCCTCAGTGACGACATAATGAAAATGAAGAGTTTACTTCCAATTTGGTTTATTTCCCCTTACGATCCAGTCAGGGGCAGGAGGATTTAATTATCATTGTTTCAACTCTTTTATTGTCCTTTGTTTCTGAACAAAGTAGTAAAGTAGTAGTAAATCAAACTACTCTTTTAACTGGGCATATATAGCTGTTTTTAAAGCATACGGATTCGTGACATCATTTGGGTCAAAAAACACGCTTACTATCTGCGGCCTAAACATTAATACCGGGAATGTTTCTCCATTTGAAAAGAGTATAGGGAACCAATTTAGAAAACTTTTTAAACAAATGCTAAGGTTTAGATTGTCTTTTTCATCTCAATCATCAAATAGTCACAAGAAAGAACTTTAGAAACCGTCTCACATAGTGTTCTTTTTCCAGTCCCACAAAAATCCTCTTTCATAGAGGATTTCAATTGTTTTGAAAATGCTACTTAATTTTCTGAATCCCTTGCTAGGCTATAAATTTGAAGAGGCAGAGAGTATGTCTGTCTTGTTTCTCTGTGTATCATCCATTCAAAAAATTCTAGGTAGTGATACCAAAAATTTCCCTGCCTTTATGGACCTTACATTCTAATCGCATCTTCAGTACCAAGGACAATGGTTGAAAATTATCATTCTATGATTATTTGTTCAGTGAAATAGCAAATGGGTGAATAAAGTTGCCCCTTCAGCAACAAACATTTTTTTTTTTTTGGAGTTCTGTGTTGCCCCAAGTAAATATCCCCAGTGGTGTGGGAACAATACAGGAAAAATTGATGCTTCCCAGAAAAGCTCCTGTGTGACTCTAAGTGTGAGCATAGACAATCATCATTTTAAGCATATTATTTTTTTTATTCAAGTGTAGTTGACATATTAGTTTCAGGTGTACAACATGGTGACTCAACATTTATATAGATTATGAAGTGATCACCATGGTGAAGCTAGCTACCGTCTGTCACCATACAAAATTGTTACACTACTGTTAACTATATTCCCTTTGCTGTGTATTACGTCCCTGTGGTTTATTTATCTTATAAGAGAAAGTTTGTAATTTTTAATCCTCTTCCCCTATTTCTCCCATCCCACAACCTCCCTCCCCTCTGGCAACCACCAGATTGTTCTCTGTATCTAGGAGTCTGTTTCTGTTTTGTTTGGTTTGGTTGTTTTGGCTTTTAGATTCCACATTTAAGTAAAATCATATGGTATTTGTCTTCCTCTTATTTATTTTGCTTAGTATAATGCTCTTTAGGTCCATCCATTTTTGTCCCAAGTGGCAAGATTTCATTCTCTTGTTATAGTTGACTGATATTCCATTGTGTGTGTATATATATGCATAATACATGTACACATAACATTATGCATATATGCACACACAATATACATATTATGCATATATGTACAATATAATGCATTATACATATTATGTATAATATATTGTATGTATATATTATATAGTATGTATATATCATACATAGTATACATGTATATGTAATATGTATATTATACACATGTATCATGTATATATTGTACACACATGCATAATGTATATTATATGCACAATACATGTATATACATATAAATGTGCATATGTGCACATGTGTATACATATGTAACAAACACCGTACATATTATATTGTATATATATGCACACACATACTTCTTTATCCATGCAGCTTTCTATTGACACTTAGATTGCTGCCATATTTTAGCTATTGTAAATAATGCTGCAATGAGCCTAGAGGTGGATATATCTTTTTATATTAGTGTTTTCATTTACTTTGGATAAATACCTGGAAGTGGAATTGCAACATCATGTGGTACTTTTAGATTTAATTTTTTTTTGAGGAGCCACATACTGTTTTCCGTAGAGGCTGCACCAATTTATATTCCCACCAATGGGCGCACGAGGGTTCCCTTCTCCATATCCTCGCCAACACTTGTTATTTCTTGTTTTTTTGATACTAGCCATTCTGATGGGTGTGAGATAATTTCTCATGGTGGTTTTAATCTGCACTTTCCCAATGATTAGTAATATTGAGCATCTTTTCATGTCTGTTTGCCATCGGTATGTCTTCTTTGGAGAAATGTCTATTTGACTCTTCTATTTTGTAATCAGAATATTTGTATTTTGTGGGCACCTCGCTCAGTGGTTGAGCGTCTGCCTTTGGCTCGGGTCATGGTCCCGGGGTCTTGGGATTGAGTCCTGCATCAGGCTCCCTGCGGGGAGCCTGTCTCTCTCTGTGTCTTTCATGAATAAGTAAAATATTTTTTAAAAGAATATTTGTATTTTTTATATTGAGTTGTGTGAGTTTTTAATATATTTTGGACATCAGTCTCTTATCAATCATATCATTTACAAATATCCTCTCCCATTCATTGGATTGCCTTTTTGTTTTGTTGATGGTTTCCTTCACTGTGCAAAAAAAATTTTTAGAAAGCCTGAGATTTACTGATTTTTATTGAAGCTGAGAAACATGAAACAAACATTAAAAATCCTAAAATTCCATGCAAAAACTTTCTAATTTGACATAGGTCGTTTGTTCATTTTTGCTTCTGTTGCCCTTGACTGAGGAGACAGATCCAAAAAAATACTATTAAGATTAGCGTCAAATTACTTAATGCCAGTGCTCTCTTCTAGGAGTTTTATGGTTTCTGGCCTGATATTTAAGCCTTTAATCCATTTTGAGTTTATTTTTGTGAATGGTGTAAGATATTGGTCCGTTTTCATTCTTTGGCATGTAGCCATTCAGTTTTCCCAACACCATTTGTTGAAGAGAGAGACTTTTCCCCCATTGTATGTTCTTGCCTGCTTTGTCAAGGAATAATCGAATATATAAGTGTGGGTTTATTTCTGGGTATTTTTTCCTTCTTGATGAAATTATAAATGAGATTGCTTTCTTAATTTCTTTTTCTGATACTTCACTGTAGGGTATAGAAATACAACAGATTTATGCATATGAATTTTGTATTCTTCAATTTTCTCAATTCATCTATTCAAATAGTGTTTTGGTGGAGTCTTCAGGGTTTTCTATATATAGTATCACATCAGTCGCAAATAGTGACAGTTTTACTTCTTTTCCAATTTGGATGCGTTTTATTTCTTTCTTCTGATTGCTAGGGCTAGGATTTCTAATACAGTGTTGAATAAAAGTTGTGAGAGTGGACGTCCTTGTCTTCTCTCTGATCTTATCGGAAAAGCTTTCAGCTTTTACCATTGAGTATGATGTTAGCTGTGGCCTTTGTTGTGTTGAGATATGTAATCTCTATACTCACTTTGTTGAGAGTTTTTTTTTTTTTAATCATAAGTGGATGTTGAATTTTATTAAATGCTTTTTCTGTATCTTTTGAGATATGATTTTTGCCTCTTTTGTTGTTAATATGCTATATCATGCTGATTGATTTGTGGATATTGAACCATTCTTGTATCTCTGGAATAAATCTCACTTGGTCATAGTATATGATTCTTTTTATTGTTGAATTTGGTTTGCTAATATTTTGTTTAGAATTTTGCAACTATGTTCATCAAGAATATTGATCTTTAATGTTATTTTTTTGTGGTGTCTTTGGGTTTTGGCCCCATAGAATGAGTTTGTAAGCGCACTTTTCAATTCTTTGGACTAGTTTGAGAGGGATAGGCATTAACTTATCTTTAAATGTTTGGTAGAATTCACCTGTGAAGCTAACTGATCTAGGACTTTTGTTTGTTGAGAGGTTTTAAATTGCCAATTCAGTTTTATAACTAGTAAGTGGTATGTTCAGATTTATTCCTTTCTGATTCAATCTCGGAAAATTGTGTTTCTATTAATTTACCCATTTCTTCTAGGGTGTCCTAATATGTTGGCATATAATTATTCTTCATAGTCGCTTATGATCCTTTGTATTTCTGTGCTATCAGTTATAACTTCTCTTTCATTTCTGATTTGATTTTCTTGAGCCTTCTTTTTTTCTTGAGGAACCTGGCTAAAGGTATATCCATTTTATATTTTCAAAGAAACAGTTCTTAGTTTCATTGATCTATTTTTTCAGGGTTTTTAAAAAATTTAATTTATTTTTGACAGAGAGAGGGAGAGCACTGAGGGAGAGGGAGCAGACTCCCCGCTCTGTAGGGAGCCCCATATGGGACTTGATCCCCAGGACCCTGAGATCATGACCTTAGCCTAAGGCAGATGCTTAACCAACTGAGCCACCTAGGCACCCCCTAATGTTTTAGTCTTTATTTATTTCCACTTGGATCTTTATTATTTCCTCCCTTATACTAACTTGGGGTTTTATTTGTTCTTCTTTTTCTATTTCCTTTAGGTTAGAGTGTTTGAAATTTTTCTTGTTCTTGAGGTAGACCTGTATCACTATAAATTTCCCTCTTAGAACTGCTTTTGCTGCAGCTCATAGGTTATGGACTGTTGTGTTTCCTTTTTTATTTATCTGGAGGTATTTTTTGATTTCCTATTTGACTCTTTTCTACCCATTTGTTGTTTAGTAGCATGTTGTTTAGTTTCCATGTGTTTGTGTTTTTTTCCAGTTTTCTTCTTATAATTGATTTGTAGTTTTATATCATTGTGGTTGGAAAAGATGCTTGGTATGATTTTAATCTTCTTAAATTTATTGAGACTTGTTTTGTGGCTTAACATATGATCTATCCTGGAGAATGTTCCATGTGTACTTGAAAAACAATGTATATTCTGCTGTTTTTGACAGAGCGCTCTGTATATATCTATTAAGTCCATCTGGTCTAATATGTCATTTTAGGCCAAGACCTTATTGATTTTTCTTATCCACTGATAAGTTGTGTGTTAAAGTCCCCTACTAATAATATATGGTCAATCTCTCCCTTCATTTATGTTAATTTTTGCTTTATGTATTTGAGTGCTCCATGTTGGATGTATCAATATTTACAAGTGTTATATCCTCTTATTGGATTGATTCCTTTATCATGACATAATTCCCTTGTTTCTTGTTATAGTTTTAGTTTTAAAGTCTGTTTCATCTAATAAAAGTATTGCTACCCCAGTTTTCATTTCCATTTGTGTAGAATATCTTTTTCCATTTCTTCACTTTGTCTGTATGTGTCTTTGGATCCAAAATTAGTTTCTTGTAGGCAGCACATGGGTGTTATCCATTCAACCACCCTATGTCTTTTGGTTTGAGCATTGGGTCCATTTAAATTGAAAATAATTATTGACAAATATGTATTTATTGCCATTTCATTGATTTTTGTTTGTTTTGGTAGTTCTTCTCTGCCTCTTTCTTCTCTTGCTCTCTTCCATTGTGATTTGGTCATCTTCCTTAGTGTTTTTACTCCTTTCCCTCTATTTTTTGAATGCCTATTTTAGGTATTTGGTTTCTGGTTACCTTGAGGTTCATGTATAAACTCCTACATATATAATATCCTGTTTTAAGTTGGTGGTTGCTAAAGTTCAAATGCACTCTCAAAGCAATACATTTTTGCACACTCCCTATATTTTGTGTTTTTGTCTTCATATTTCACATCTTCTTATTTTGTGTATTCTTTGACTATTGTAGGTCCAAATGATTTTACTACTTTAGTCTTTTAGCCTTCATACTAGCTATATAGGTAGTTGATCCACTGCATTTATCATATGCTTACTTTACCATAAGTGAGATTTTTTTCTTTCTTAATTATTTCTAGTTATTGCCATTTCTTTCCAGTTTAAAGAACATTTAACATTTCTTGTTAGGCCAGTTTGGTGGTGATGAACTCCTTTAACATTTGCTTGTCTGGGAAATTCCTTATCTCTTCAATTCTGAGTTATGACCTTGCTGGTAGAATATTATTGGTTGTAAGTTTTTTTTTCTCCCTTTCAGCACTCAGAATATATTGTGGTACTCCCCTCTGGCTTGTAAATTTTCTGCTGAACAACCAGCTAATAGTCTTATAAGGGTTCCCTTGTATGGATCTAGTGTTTTCCTCTTGCTGCTTTTAAGATTCTCTATCTTTAACTGTTGACACTTTGGTTATAATGTGTCTCATTGTGAGTCTCTTTGAGTCCTCTTATTTGGAGACTCTCTGGTTCCTGGTCTTGGATGTCTGTTTCCCTTGCCAGGTTAAGGACATTTTTAGCCATTATTTCTTCAAATAAGTTTTCTGTCCCTTTCTCTCTGCTCATTCTGGAACCCCAATAATGCGAATATTCGCTTGCTTGATGTTGTCCAGAGCTCCTTAAACTATACTCCCATAAAAATTTCTCTTTCTTGGGGCACCTGGGTGGCTCAGTGGTTGAGCATCTGCCTTTGGCTCAGGTCATGATCCTGGGTCCTGGGATCAAGTCCCACATCATGCTCCCTGTGGGGAACCTACTTCTCTCTCTGCCTGTGTCTCTGCCTCTCTCTCTGTGTCTCTCATGAATAAATAAATAAAAGCTTTTTAAAAATTCTCTTTCATTTTGCTCTTCTGATTGGCTGATATACAGTACCTTGTCCTCAGCGTCACCAATCCATTCTTCTTCATCATCTAATTTGCTGTTCATTCTATGTATTTTTCATGTCAGTTACAGTATTCTGCAGCTCTGATTGGTTGTTTTATACATTTTCCACCTCTGTGTTGAAGTTCTTGCTGTGTTCATCTATTCTTAAATTCAGTGAACATCTTTATGACCATGACTTTGAACTCTTTATTTGGTAGATTGCTTATCTCCATTTCATGTAGTTCTTTTTCTGAGGTTCTGTCTTGTTCTTTCATTTGGAACATACTCCTCTGTCTCCTCATTTTGTCTAGTCTGTGTTTTCTCTATGTATTGGGTAGATAAGTTATGTCTCCCAGTCTTGAAGGAGTGGCTTTATCTAGAAGGTGTCCTGTGGGGCCCAGTAGCACAGTCTCCCTTGTCACTTGAGCCAGGTGTCCCCTGTGTGTGCTCATGTATCCTCCTGTGGTGGTTGGCCCATGATTGATGCAGACTCTCTGGTGTGTGGGAGACAGTGTGGATATCTATGAGGCCCGAACTTGACTGAACAAGGTTGGCTCCTGGGGTGGAGGCTGCTTGGTGGGGGAACATCAGTGCTTGCTGAGGCTGCTCACTATGTGTGACAGTGCAGGTGGCCTGTTTGGGAGGGGCTTGGGGCTAGGTGAGGTTACCTGCTGTGTATGGCATCATGGGAGCTGCCTGGGAGTGGGGCCATCCAGGGCAGGCCAGTTGGGTGGGGCAAGTAGTGCTTTCGCAGTAGATGTACAGGAAAGTGTAAGAAATGGGCCCAGCTAGTAGAAGGGGAATGAACAAAAACTAGTGCCCACAATCACTTCTACCCCTGGTGAGCATTCCAATGGATCCCTCTGGCACATGCCCTCCAATTAGCCAGTTGTGTTCCTTCATGTGTAACCCAGGTGCTTTTCAAACTGGTGCCTCTGCACTTGAACTAGGCAGGAGTAAGATGGTGGAGATGCTCTTGGAGAGCACTGTGCCCTCAGGCTCTCCCTGACGTGAGCCCTGCTGGTTTTCAAAGCAGACATAATGGTGGCTCAACTTCCCTTTGCAGGTTCCCTGGGCTTGGGAGCCAGATGTGGGGCTCAGATTCCTTGTTCCTTATGGAGGGGCTCTGCAGTTGGAATATCTCTCCTGCTTGTGGGTTGCTGTGCTAGGAGCGTTTGCCCTGACTAGAGCGGGTCTCTGCCCTCCCTGCCTGTCTTTATATCTATGATCTGTTCGGCTGGTCTTCAATTTGTTCTCAGAGACAGTTGTTCTATGTGTATAGTTTTGATGTGTCTGTAAGAGGTGAGCTCAGGATCTTCCTAGTTCACTGTCTTGAGCCCACATCACCTACTTTTTAATTTAAACAGCTTTATTGAGATGTAAATTACATGCCATAAAATCTTCCCATGTTAAGTGTCCAGTGGTTTTTAGTATATCTATAGAGTTTGTGACCTTCGATTTCGCTCTTTTTTTTTTAAAAAAAGTATTTACTTATTTATTCTTGAAGACACGGGGGGCGGGCAGGCTTCATGCCGGGAGCCCGAAGTGGGACTCGATCCTGGGTCTCCAGGATCACACCCTGGGCCGAAGGTGGCGCTAAACCGCTGGGCCACCTGGGCTGCCCCATATCGCTCTTAATTCCAGGCTCAAAGCAAAGCAATAGCTCGGTTCCTTGGGATACCAGACAATTGGAAAGGGAAGGGGTCAGATGTTTTTAAAAATTGGTACTTTCATGAGATCACCTTTGCCCTACATAGAGGAAATATGACAACATTTGTTATGCTTCTTATGGTACCAGAGTATGTATTTCTTTGAGGGCAGGGGATTTTAAGTTAGTAGCATAGATGGCACATGAAATCAGCAATGATACTAGGTTTCTATTTGAAACTTACTACTCATTAAGATTGTCCTTAAATGTAATAAAAGTGTCTGCCCGTCAAGTAAGAAAAATCAGTAAATATTTTATAATACAGTGAAAATATACTTGCATGAAAATTGTTACAACTGGCCTTATATCTAGACTTACCAGTGACTCATTATGTAATTTTAGGAACTGCCTTCAAATATTTCTCTGTCTACATCTGTGATGGAGAGAGAGCGAAATAACAAAATCCTCTTCGATTTCTTAATTTCTATACAATGACTTGCAAGTGGGCAAGTGGTCATGAACTTGTAAATTCTTTCTTTCCTATTGGTGACTTCCCTTTCCCACTCTGCTTAATGCTGTAATTTTGTGACTTTACTAATTTTGAAGGGGAAAAGAAGTCTGCAGTCTGCATGATCGTGATTTGCAGATATGTGATCTCATCATATCCTATGTGACAGTAATACAAGCCTAAAAAACACATGATCAAATATATACTAGGGTGAATGTGACAGTGAGGAATTAAAAGAAAACCTCAGGACTATATGACCTTGGTCCATTGCTTGACTGGATGTAGATCCCATATTTTCAAATACCAATCCCCTTGGATCAGGAACAAGATCTGTTTCTGTGTTTGGACTTCACAGTGCAGTTGGTGCTCAATAAATGCTGGCTGCAAAGAACGAATGTATTTTGGTTAGCAAGAATGCAAAAAAAAGTTGGTGTAGCAGAGCTCAAAAAAGGGTGAGCGTTACTCTGTCAGAGAGACTTTTAGCATGAAAGTAAATGCTAACCTCTAAGAAAATGTGAATTGTTTGCTCTCTTGGCAGACCTATCTGCAAGTAATAAAGGCCCTAGACAATGTGGGCATCCTCACAAAGGGGAGAAAATTGCTGAGTACAATAACAATTATGCCTTTATTGGTTTAGGACCATGCAGATACATAAATAGACATGTTCATGTTAAGTATGTGGGGCCAATATATTAAAAAAAAACAACAACCTGTAAATTAAGGAAATGAGCCACTGAATGAGAAAAATCAGAGTCCCAGAACAGCGCAATTGTAGGGAACATGACATTACCTTGTTTATACTTTAGTGCGGCCAAAAACATCATTCTAGCTGCTCTTCCCTATCTTTTCAAAGGCTTTGTTTCTTTTTCTTCTGTCATACAAAAGCTGAAGTTACAATTCTCATTGATTCGAGTCAGCCAATGCATTTCTGGCAATTTGTAAGCAAGTGACAGTTGGCCTGATTCATACGAGTGATTAATTCACCTCTTGGCACCCAGTGTCCTGGCAGGAAATAGGATGGAAGCCTTCATTCTGCCTTGACTCTGGATCTCAGGAACACAACTGTTTCTTTCAAGCACTGGGGTGTCTCCACGCACACACAAGGACCTGGAGTAATTTGCCAAAAGCCACTTTCCAATGGGGATTTCATTGGCTTCTCTATTGTGTGTCCTTAAAAAACAAAACAGAACAAAACAAAGAAACAAAAAACAATACAGTGTACTAGTTCTTGCATGTGGGTGTTTGCCTGAGAGAAATGGCCAACTTCCCTCCATCTGGCTCTTCTACTGCCTGCCCATCCAACCCTGCTGTCAACTACCGACATGGTTGGAAATAAGAAATCGAGACAAAGATGGCCGGGGAACTGGTCCTTGCCTGTGAGTCTTTTTCTTGACCCACTATTTACAGCCCTGAGGGTCTCCCGGTGAAATTCACACAGAGGATGACAACAGGATGGCAAAGCCCCCTTCATTACTGGCCAGGTAATGCGGAGCTGCGGAGCTGTAGCAGAGGGCATGGTGCCAAGGGAACTCTTTTGCCTACACAAGGAAGACCGACTCGAGGTGCTTTCCTTTATCTATCCTAGACAAGTGATTCCAAAATGAGTTTTTCCTCAGAGAAACTTGCATGCCTTTTAAAATATAAATTCCCAGGCCCTACTCCCAGAATTAATTAATTATGTTTCTGGAATGGGGCCCAGGAATGTATAAAATATCCCTAAGTGATAGTTAATGCAGCTAATTATTTAGAAACTGTTGCCCTGAGACTTACTCTAGATCCAATCTGGCTCTCAAAAAGGATGGGGCAGGGGAGAAAGAACCTTCTTTCCAAGGAAGGGGAGATATTCAGCCTCATGGTACATGACATGGGGCTGCCGAAACAGAGGAGCAAGCTAAGGAACAGTAGAGCTGGCTTGGCCTTCTGACAAGGAGGGGGGCGGGGGGCTGCTGGTCCTTCCTGTGCTCCAGCCACATGAAAGGAAAGAAAGGAGAGGGAGTCAGCGGGAGAGACATGTCTGGGCCTCGCCATCAGCAGGAAGAGCCGCTGGCCCTGGTTCACCTTCAAAGACCATCTCTCAAGGGCTCTGTTAACTTTATACAGTAAAAGTGCCCCTCTGTACTGCACACTTGGTTTAGAAAGTCCATTAGTTGTAAGATGGAAGGTTGAGGAGTACCAAGTGTTCATCCTGTCTTTTCTAACGTGTGGGATGGGCATAGGGTGCAGCGCTAGGTAGCGTCAGGTGATGGCCTAACCTCTATGGGGCAGAGGCAGCCTGAATGAGGAGGCCAAGGAGATGCAGGGAAGAGGGGAAGAGGGGGTGGGAATAAACAGGAGTATTGGGGAGACATGGCCTAAGGGTTTCATTTTCCTAGACGTTAGTGCCTCTTTTTCATCCAAGTTAGGATGCTAGGAACAATCTCTGAACCTCTTTGTTCATTAAAATAATTAACAATTATATAAATTGCTTGTTATTAAATGACCTGATTATGAACTCAACTATGTTCCTCACTAAAAATAGCTTAGGAAAACAACTATACCCAGCACATATGTCTTCATAACATTCAAATAGGATGGTGGTGGTGTGCAGGGGTAAGGCAATTAGGCATGAATTTGCAGAAGCAAAGGAGGATATGTTCTGGATATGGCTCCTGCTGGCTTCTCTATACAGAGCAATTGGAACCAAAGTCACTTACATCATTATTCTCAATGTCTATCCAGAAAAGTACATTTAAATAGATCCCATTTTCCTTTCTATGCACAAATATAACTTAGGATTAAAGATAAAAATCATCTTACAGAAAATTCCTTCTTTATCTTAAACTTAGTGATGTGAAATTGAATATTCCTGAGGAGCTCTGAACAGCTCCCCTATTCTCGCTGAGGAATTTTTTTTTTTATAGATAGGAATTTTGTAAACCAATTAATGACTATTTTAACTAAAATGAACAACTTAAATGTTTATATTATTTATGGAGCTCACTTTTATGGCTACCTGGATGAAATATGTGATATCTCTGGATCCCAGAGTCCTCATCTACAAAGGGAAAAAAGTAGTATCTTTCTAACTAGAGTCTTGTGAGGATTAAAAGAGGTAACCTATAAAAAGAGCTTGGCACACTCCCTGGCACGCATTAAACAATAAATATGTGGTTGCTTTCATTAATATTTTATCACCAAAAGTCACAAGGATATCTTCTCTTTTCTATTTTATGTGCCATCTATTGTTTTTCATTCTTAACCAGTTTTGTTTGCCAAATAGCAATAATTCATATAAAAATCTTAAATATATTTTAAAGATTTGCATGCATAAATGATACACATATACACACATACATTCACATATGTATGACATATTCATATATATAGATAGATAGATATCACATAGAGAAGAATATTATATACTCAGGTCAACTGGACTGACTTTGCCCAAACTTTTTATTCTCCATTGGTCTGATTACAAATTTGGAAAACCTGAAATAATTGCTTTTTAATTTGTTTTTCCTTCCTCCTCTATTTTTTGCAAGAGGATTTCACCAGAATGCTGTTCAAATGGAAAAAAATAAAGGAGAAAACCAACTACACTTAGGGTAGATTTATCTAACCTGGATGATTTCCATAAATGTTGACAAAGCATTACAGCAGGAAAAAATACTCTGTATCTCCGTAAGATGCTAAATATGTCTTCCATTTCACCCCAACTTTTGGTGGTTTCTAATTTTCTTAGACACAAGCAAGAAAAATCAATGAGTGCTTTATCTTCCCGATTTCTCATTGGGCAATTACTGAGTTTCCCAATCAGTATTTATACAGTTAAATGATCTTTGAAGTAACTGACTTCTCATTTATTCAAGAACTTAACAAATTTCAAAGGTAAGGAAACAGAACACTTTATTATAAAACTTATAAAATAATTAAATATTACACATATATTTCGACTCTTCTCTATAACCCATTGTTTTATTCAACAGTTTTCCTCAGAATTAATACCACTTACTCAGAGAAGCAAGTGAGAACACATAAGAATAGGCTATTAATAAATTAATTTTTCCATAAAATAATAAAATGATCATTATATAAAGAAACAAATAACTTGCAATTTTTCAGAGGGCAAGGGTGGTGGTATGGAACTGTGTGTTTCTGATGATAAAATGGCCACAACCCTAGGCCAAGCCAAGTGGATTGAGAGACTATGCTAATCATTTTTTTTTCTCTGAGATTCAAGAACGCATGATTTTAATTAGAACGGGAACAAAGGATGCTCTAAATTTAACAAACCACTGTCTAGTTGGTTGTGCTGAGCTGGCAAATCCCTGTTTGAATTGAGACTTTATAAAGCAGTAAAACTGGGTTACATTCATCAAAGAAATTGAGGAATAGAGTAGAATTATATAAATATGCCCTTTTTAACCACATCTCAAAAACTTACAGAAGGACTCAGCCTTGTAAGTTACTTTGGTTTTGGCAAAATAGTGTGGTATTTTCCAATTGAGAACAATTTTAAGCTCATTAGTGCCTATCAACAGCTGGCTTCTGGTGACTAAAAACATCATCTGAAAGATTATAAAATATTCTTATTCACTGAAGGATCTTGGCTTATTATGATTTATTAATGTTAACATAGCAAGAAGACAGATGGGGTTTTCTATTGCCACTCTTTTTTCTTGTTAACTAAATCTTAGGGAAAATTTAAACATGACAGTTGGTAGAAAAAAAACCACAAGTGGTCTTTAATTTTCCAAGCAGCTCTGATATTATGTAGGGAGCCTTATAAATGATGGTCTACTCTCCTTCAAAACACTGCTGTTTTGCTCTTTAGCTCCTCCTAGATTTTTACCAGAAATGAAAATCTCCCCAGTTCTGATTCCCAAAGAGCAGACTAGAGGCTTCCGTGTACTTGTTCCACTAGCACCAAAAGTTATGAGGTTGATATACTGCATAGGACATCAACATTTGCCTTTTATGTGAGTTTGTGGGCTTTTTTTTTTTTTTTTTTTGAGTGTGAACTTCAATTAAATGGAGATCTTAAATAGTCCATGTTGCCCTGTTTTCAGAATATTCCTTGGAATACTTTTCAAGTTGTAAATTTTAGTCTTGGAGACTCTCTAAGCAGAATATCCTCTAAACAAAATTATAAAAACAACACACGCACACGAGATAAACGTAACATGAAGCTTGCTAGTCCAGCAGCAAGCACAGTTATGAGCACCATTTGGCTTCCTGTGTGACTCCGAGCTTGGGCTGTCCACAGTGCCAATCAAACTGTGAGCTCCAGGTAACAGTTAGGCAATGTGTTCCATCCAGACTTGATTGCTCCAAGCCTCAGTCTTTGACCTGAAGTCTTCAAGGACCTATGCAAAACGGAGGTCTTGCCGTGGAACCCTCTGAAGTTCAAAGGGAGCAATCTCTCCCAGCATTGACCAGATTCTCACTTTGTCAGAATTAAAATGTGACGTAGCTCAGTGTGATCCATCACTTCTTTCGTGTAACAGTGCAAATCAAAGTTCTTTTGTCCTTTCTTTTGCAAGTCAGATTTGTCCTCGCTTCCCACGTTCAAGTGCTTCGGAGTACCATGTGCTTTGGGGAAGTGAACGGGGAGCCTGTCTGTTCTTGAGAGTCAGCTCCACAGATGCTGCAGCAGCAAAGAGGTGGCCTGCAGTGACCAGCCTTCGATGTGAAATGTGGCTGGTCTCTCCAGAGGCGAGAGGTAAGATCTTGGCCCTCAGGTGTCAGGGAGGGCATGGAGATCAGCTCTTCCTTGTGCATGACTTGCAGCACTGTTGACCGTAAAATTTGTGGTTGCAGACGCCGTGCTGAGGAACTAGGTGACACCAGCTGAAGAAATCCACACAGGATGGATCCTCTGCAATGAGAAAAAGTATTTAACCCCTCAGGAAAAACCTTAGCTTTTTTCTTAAGGTGAGAGCCTACAGGTCAAAGACCTTGGATCTGCCAGCCTAATGCCTCTGAGTGTTTCTGCTCATTATACACTAGCACTTCGCTGGGAGGGTTGGGGAAGCAGGATTAAGACATCAGAAGGGACTAAATGTTGACAGGAGGGGGAAAGTGGATGTTAAAAATGTTCTATCCAGCCAGAGATTCATGTCTGACCCCAGTAGCCTGGAGCTACCATTCTGCATCCCTAGCACAGCATGTGAGGAATCCCCTGGGGATGTTGTTAAGCCACTGCTTCTGATTCAGAGGGTGTGGGGTGAGAGCTAAGGGGCTCTATATCTAATAAGCACCCAGGGCATGCTGCTGCTACTTGGTCCACAGACCTTACTTTGGGGAACAAGAGGCCTAATGTATCAGGAGTCATCACACCTGGGTTTGAGGCCCAGCTGCAGTACTCCACATCGATTTAAATCTCATAGCCAGTCTGCAACTAAGTGAATTTAAGTCAACACCAGTCCTAACTTCTTTTATTAACAGATGTGATTATGGACCGTGGAAGCAGGACATTGTACATCAGGGATTTTCACCCAGAAGGCCCTCCCTAGATACAGAATGCGTGTGAAGCTGTATGTAAGATTTTCTTTATATAAACCTCCGTGCACATTGGGTCTTAGCTGTTTTACTGGATTCTCAAAGAATTTTCACTTCAGAAGTGCTTAAGGAAAAAAAAGAGTGCTTATGGCCTACCTTGTACATAAATAAATGTCCTCATTCACGGTTGGAAGGGTTTTCCCCTTCATCTATGCAAGGCTTAGAAGTCACTTTACCTTCACCTTGCCCAACGCCCCCTACTATTCACAGGCACCTACCTACATCCCTTCCAAAATTATCCTTCAAGTGCCCCTCTCAGTATTATACTACATGTTGGCAAATCGAACTCCAATAGAAAAAATACAAAAAATAAAAAATTTTAAGTGGGAAAAGTGGAAACAAGAGCAATAAAATCAATTATGATAAAGGTCACATTAAATAAAGCATCAAAGTAGGAAATAGGCAAAATTACATATAACAAAAGATGTGCTAAAAAACATGTTGGTAATGAAGATAAGATTATGTCATAACTAGGCAAACATTTCAAGTTACATAAAATCCTTTTGCGTGAAAAAAAAATATCCTTAAGTAGCTCTGCTCTGTGCCCTTGGACATGGCTGCAAGGCTCCCGGCTCTCCTGTTTCTTTTCCGGCTGCTCCCGATCTGTCTCCTGCTCTCTCTGATTCAGAACTGCCTGTAGTTCTTTCCCCATGCCTTTGTCTTTCTGCTAAAATACACCTCTCCCATCTCATATTAGTCCTGCTGATCCTCTCAAGGTAAGACAGTTCATGTCATGTCTCAGCCCCAAACTCTTCCTTTGGCCCCTCCATCCACCTAGAATGAAAGGTTTAGTCCTTACAACGGATGATGTGGCCCAAGGATCTGGTTCCCCCACTACTGCTTGACTCCTCTTCTTCCTCTTGTCCCCTCCCCGACATGGGCCACCTGCCTGATGCCATAACGTGCCAGGCATACTGATCCAGGCATCCAGATCCTTTCTTTTCCCTTTAGTTTCTACTCAAAGGCCACTGACAGGAGGGCCTTCCCAGACTCCCCCATACAAGCAATGTGCTCCCTGGCCTCCCAGAAAGCACTCCCTCCTCCCTGCCTTGCTTTACTTTTCTACCCTGGGTCTATCAGCCCTCATCCTATTATGTGTTGCCTTATTGTCTGGCTCCTTTCTAGAACGTAAAATCCTCGAGAGCAGAGTTCGCTGTTTTCATTACTTTATTCCCAATGCTTAGTGCCTGTCACAGAGTAGCTGCTCAAGAAAATGTTTGTAAAAAAAAAAAAAATAGCTTCCCTCTAACTATCATGGCTGAAACAACCAATGTGAAACCCACAAAGTCTCAGCTTGGGTATAATGGTGAAGGAAGAGAATTTTTCTTCTTTTCAGGAAGTCCTGGATATGGAGTCTAGAGAATTTTCTGACAGGCTGGTAAAGATATAAGAGAAAAAAGGAGGACAACAGGCTTTTTGTTCTGAGCATCTAGAAGAGGGCATACTGACCTGGACCATCACAGGGATTAGGGGTGGGGCCCCAGGAGAAGGGTGTGGGATCTGTATTCAATTATTTTTAATATGTACTTGTACAGTATCTTCTATCCCAATCAACTAGCACATAGCCTAATCCACCAGAATGTACATCTGAGTCAGTTTCTATTTAAATCATAGAGATTATCCTATTGAGGCAGTGGAAATACTGCATCAGGATAAAAACAGACCATTAAAACGATGAGTTAAATCTGAAGTCCTTACAATGGCTGACCAGGCCTCCAGGACCAACTTCAGCTAATCACCTAACACCTGCCTACTTTATACATCCTCCTCCAGGTGTCTGGCTGTTCCTTGATCATATTCACACATTCCCACCTCAGGGCCTTTGCATGTGCTGTTCCAACTGGCAGGAACACTCTCCTTCTAGATATGCACATAGCTTGTGTTCCTTTAGGCGACCTAAAGGTGACCCTAAAGGAAGGTGAGCTATGTGTGTATCTAGAAGGATGTTGCCAGGCACCGGGGTGGCTGAGAGGTTGAGCATCTGCCTTTGGCTCAGGTCATGATCCCAGGGTCCTGGGATCGAGGCCCATGTCAAGCTCCCTGCATGGAGCCTGCTTCTCTGCCTCTGTCTCTGTGTGTCCCTCATGAATAAACAAAATCTTTTAAAAAAGAACAGGATGTTGCCTTGTTCTTTTATCCCTAGAAGAATGGTAGGGATATGTGGCAGGTGCTCTGTGACTTGGCTTTGAATGAAACAGAGAACCTCACAGTACTTTACACACAATCTTGCACTTCACACATGTTGAGCACCTACGCTGTGACAGGCGTGGTGCTGGATGAACAAAATAACACCAATGGCCTCCCTCCCCGTCTTGGAACTAACACGTGTCTTGGCTCTCCCCCCACCACGTACTCCTGCCCAGCAGCTTTCATGATTGGCCACTGTCTGTTAGCCTGTCTCAAAGTACCTAGGGGGGATCCACTGATTCTTGGCATGTGTGGGTTTGTCCGGGGTCATCTGACTAACAGGGGGAAAGGGAAGTCACCAATAGGAAAGAAAGAATTTACAAGTTCATGACCACTTGCTCAGAATGTGGGTTTCTTCCCCCATAAACTTTGTGCTGAGAAAGGCTGCAGGTTTGTAGAATTCTAGTATCACCTTGGACGTGACGTGGCTCTGAGAAGCTGCTACATTACTAGTTTTCTGGTCTCATGCAAGCCTCAGATGGGGAAGGAGAGAGGGCAGAGGGGGGCAAATTGATGCCCTGGGCCTGGAACCAAGGCTCTAAGATGTAGATAAACAAGGATAACGATTTAGAAATGTGAAGTGAGAGGACAAGGGAGAGTGACAGTCCTGAATCTGATTCACCACCAATTGGGAAGCACGGGCTAAGAAATTTAGTCTTGGAAAAGCTGTCATTGGGAGAAAGGAAATTCAGCAGGTACGTGGTGGAACATAATTTCTTTAGCACAAGGAAATCAGATTAGGGGAAAGAGACCTTTCCTGGTGTGTTTGTCAGGTGACTTTAAAGAAAGTTGGGCGAGTGGAAGGCAGTATAGTTCACGCAGATGATTCAGTTGCCCATTTTCTCAGCAGCACGCACTGCGCTTCGTTGGAAGGACGGTAGCCACGCCACACGGAAGCTGTGGTCCCTGGCTAACTCATGGCTCAAGTTCCCCGAGGACGACTCCCGCTCCCGCCTGTGTTCCTACTCGTGAGCGTAATCTCTGGTGCACGGTGGTTACTTTTTCACTTGCTTATTCAATTAAAATGGTGTTAAAAAAAAAAAATGGGACTTGCAAGATTACCATTTCCCCCTTTCCAAGTAAGAATTAATGGCTAAAGAGTCGTATCATAGAACTAAGCGTTCCCTGCCCATGTGTGTGAACAAGATCATTCTGAGCAGGAGCTGCCCTGGATTTGTGCCTTGTACACCTGTGGGGAGCCCCGTTCACACCGACCGCGCTGGGAGTGGCACCCCCTAGAGTTGTGCCAGGAATAAACTGCACAACCAGATAGGATGGGTGAGACTAGTAAAGCTGACTCGGGCGTGGGGCCCTTTACCTCGCTTTTCAGGAGCTGGGCAGAAGTTTGTGTTACAGGCTCGTAGCACTGGAGGTTTCTGACGGAGCAGACAGCTTGAGGAAGGCCGGCCCTGCTGAGCACAGCGGACCAGGCGAGTCTGGACACCCCCTCCACAGGTCACCGTGCACTGCAGAAGAGGGGAAGAGGGAGGAGTCAGCGACACCCAGCTGGAAGGTGTCCCTTCAGAGGTCAGCAGTGTCAGAGAAGCCTCCGTGACATGACCAGGGCGCCTGCTGATGAAGCAGGGGTTGGCCGGAGCCTGGCACGCAGGCCCATGGCCACGGTCTAATACACGGGAGCTTTGTGATCTGGTTAGAAGGGGATCTTAGGCAGATGCGTCTATCTCAGCCCAGAGAGTGTGTCTCCAGTTAAGTGGCTCGTAAAGGAGAGAGCTTCCAGAAATACAGAAGCTGCCATAGAATGCAGAACAAATCCTCACAGTATTTAAAGAATTCCAGATAATCTCTGCGGATCCAATAGGGGGGTGGTTCAGCATTAGGACAGCGAATAAATAATACTTCGTCCGAGGCAGCGTTGGAATCCTGCCCTCTTTGCCCAGCCAAACTCTGAGTTGGCACAGTGGGTGTGGTGTTTCCTAGATAGAAGTCAAGGGTTTCCCTGTTCAATTAAAATAAAATAAAAAATAGATGACTAACGAGGACTATAAACTTTATTTTTTCCAGACACATAATAGAGAGATATTTTATAACTAAGGAATAAAGTATCAGGAAAAAAGCCCTTTGCATTGATTAGTTTTTGTTTTGCTTTTTAAAAAATTTACTACATATTTTCTTATTTTCAGATTTCTTATTTGCAGATATGGTTAAGTGTTCATTTTGAACAAGCATCATTATATGGACCCGTATTTGGAAAAAATAAGTGGGAGTAGAAAGCATATGAGTTGTGGATTTAACGCCAAGTTCACGTATAGCCCTATGACCGTCATCATCTAAACCAGGAGTTGGCAAACTTTTTCGATAAAGGTCAAGATAGTAAATATTGTCAGCTTTGTGGGCCATGTTGTCTTTGTTGCAACCATTCAAGCCCGCCTTTGAAGCACAAAAACAGCCGGGGACAGACGATATGTAAACAAAAGAGCACAGCTGTGGTGTTTTTTGTTTTTTACGGCTGATTTCTAATAAAACTTTATTTACAAAAAAAAATAGGCAGAGATTGGGGGCACAGATTTGGCCTGTTGGCAATTCTGTGCTGATATCTGATCTAAACAATCTTAAAATAATCAATTTCCAAATCTCTTAAATGACTAAGATAGTGATAAAAAATTTGAAAAAGCCCACAGCCATCTAAATAGTGCCTAGCATGATGTCCAGCTGATTAGAGATATACAATCGCACTAGTTTCCTTTCCTTTCCTCTGTAGTTAGTTCTCAGATCTTCCCCAGTACACACAGGCTCTCACACACACACGCACACTATATATACACGTATGGATGAAGGTGAACTTACATAGACACAACTTCATAGACCTCCATTTGTGCCCACACATCCCCCCACCTAGCCCCTGTGTTTAATGATGGGGTGGGCGGCACCTCTCAGGCCGGCGAGTCCTTGAAAGAGCTGTGACATCTGTTGGTTGGGAAGTGTGAGGACCACCACACGGCCCCTCTCCCAGGCCAATCCCAGCCAATCAGAACCGAACTACCGCAACCAAAATATCATCCGAGTCTTCTGAGAAAAGGGTCCCTCTAACATCTGATGATTTTTAAGAGCTGGTGTCCTTGCCTGAGTTGACCAACTCTGAGCTTTTCTTGCCTCCTCTACAAAACAGGGACAAAAATACGCCTGAACAGGCTGTTGCAACAAATGTCCGCTGTTACATAATTCAGAAACATGCCATAAAAACCAAAGGAGTCAAGATTATGAGCAAGGTTTCCAGAATACAGAAGACTCTAGTGGGGATTTTAAAAACAGCAGCGACGGTGACCTTTCAGCACCATGTGACCAGCCTGGTATACGTGCTTTGTATTATCTTCGGAGCTCATGAAAAAAATCCGCTCTTCAAGACATTATCGTCTTGATTTTCTAGCTGTGGAAGCCGGATTATGAAACTGGCCCAGGGCCACATGGGGTGGAGCTGGCCAAGATCTCCAGTTGTTCGGCCTCCAGAACTAGAGCTTCTCTTCTTTACATTTGGACGGGGGTGGGAGGGTGGGGGGCTAATAGCAGCCTTTGCTGGGCCTCCTTTTGGGGAACGCAGCCGAAATCTGCACACGCTCACCTGCTGCCACGGCGACGAGTACCACGCAGCCGCCACGCTGAACCCAGGATGGGCAGGACAAGCCCCTCTCTGGCAGGTTTCTTCCAAGTCGAGGTTTGGCTTCTTAATATTGCGGCACCTTCGCTCGGGGAAAGTTAGCAGCTTTCCCTGGAAGGGCTTCTCGCTGCATTTCATCTCCCTCTTCCTCACGCCCAAGCCACAGGTCCTCGAACACTAGGAGCCAAGAGAGGAGGCATTAGGTGTGCAAGGCTCCGCGGTCAGGCGTGCTGAGCAGAGCATCGTCCACGTGGACTTCTAGGAATGGGATCGCAGCGGGTCAACCATGTGTGCTCGAGGATCCTGAAGATGCGGCAGCCGTGTCCCTCATGCCACTGCAAAGGAACCCAAGCCTAGGCAATTCGGAGGTCCCTGGTGGGCGCTGTCCAGCAGCCCCAAGAGGCCCCTGTGGGCGCGACACGGCTCCTGGACAGTCGGGCAGGCGGGGGATGGGCACAGGGCATCGTGCAGCCTCACGTGGCCGATCGCCTGTGGCCTCTGGCTCTGAGGAGCTGCGCGTCCAATGGGCTAGCAGGGCACAGGGGCGGCCACGTGGGAAGGAGCCACCAAGTCACAACTTGTCCCCTACCCTGCGTCTCACTGGGCAGAGCCACCACCCAAAGCTGTGTGACAGCAGGAAAAAGGGCAGGCTGGAGGCTGAGGAAGTATGCGAGAACTTAAGTACTTTAAATGGCATCGCGGGGTGAGATGGGGAATGGGTAAGGCCCGCGGCCTCCTAACTGTCCTGTAACCAAGCGGAGCCTGGTGCCCAGAGGGGAGCGCTGAGCTCACGGCAGCTCCCCGCGTGGGGAGGAAGCGGGGCCGCGGGGCAAGTGGGCAGCTCCAGGTTGCACAGGAGGGAGGAAAGGCTGCAGGGAAAAGGGGGCGTCTCATTTGCAGGTGCATTTAGCCCTGCGGCTAGAACCCCAAGGGAATGGGGGCAGGGCATGCACTGCTGGGTATGGTGCTTCTCGTTCAGACTGAACAAAGGACACCAGCGGCCACTACCAGGGGCTGCGGGGCTGGAGGCCCTGCCTCTGCTGGCCGCCTGATCCCCTCCGGAGCGGACACCCCGCCATCAGGACCGGGTGCAGCCCCCAGGCCTCCTCTGCTCAGGGCTCCTGCGTCTATGCATGCACTGCGGTTTCCCACACCACAAAGCCCAGGGACATCTTCACGGGCCCTGTCCCCCCCGCCCCCACATATGCCGGAACGAGGCATGGCCACCTCGGGGGCTCAAGAAGATCTCCACTCCTGAAACATCCCCTTTCTTCCCAGCCACGGCCACCTCCCGGGAGCGCCCTGCCCGCCTCTGGGCTGCGCTCTCCATGCTCAGTGCCAAGTGGCCCCGACCCCGGCCCTGAGGAGGCCTCAGCTTGCACCACGCCCTCCTCCCACTGCTCCGTTGGCTTCTCTCCCCGCGCCCCCTCATATGGCGCACACGTTCCTTCTGGAAGGATCTTCTCTCAATCCCCCCCTTGCCCAGTTCTTGCTCATCCTTCAGACTCACGCTCCTTGGAACATCTCTCCTGGCAAAGACTCTTCCTGGCGGCAGGGCTGGGGGACCCCAAGGTCTCCCGTGGCATTACAGACCCCCCAGTGCAGCAGCACTCTGCGCGCCCCAGCCGCGGCGCATTCCATGCACGGGGTGGAGACCTGCACCTCCACTGCCCATGCACGGGCCCGCTCAGTGCGATGGAGGCTTTGGCAGGGTCCCATGAAGAGGCAGGAGGAAGAATGGACGAGTAGTAGGCACCTGCTCCATGTGTGGAGCAGGAAGGAGGTGTGAGCATCTGGGTGCTGGTGAGCGAGCGGAGCATTCCAAGACACGACCCAGCGGTACAGACTCTCACTCCTACCTCACTCCAGGAGGAGACAACCCACTGCAGCCGGTTATTCTTGGGGCATCGTCCTAGCACGCAGCCCTCCTGTGACTCTGGCCTTGGGATGCTGGAGCACAGGGCCTCCGGGACCTCCTCTGCCGTTGGGGAGCTTTTGCACAGGACATCGCGCTTCCTCACCCCTCGCCCGCACGTCTTGGAACACTGGAGATGGGGGGAAAAGGTCATTTGCATGCTGGAAACAAATTAATGAGGTATTCACAAAACTAACATTAAGCTTTAGAACCAAATGCCCAATATAATCCCTGGCAGCCAGCAGGAGAAATCTTTCCTCCCTCCAGAGGCCTTAAATGCAGGTTGGCATTCACCTTCACCAGCGAATGCCCGGGGCCGAGGCTTTCTCTGCGCAACATGCATGATTTACCGGGAGAACGGTACGTGGCCTGCTCCCGGCCCTAACTGTGGCTCGCTCCCTGGCACAGGGCAAAATGGGTCTGGGCACTTGGCTAAGGAGGATTATCGTGCTCCTGACAGGAAGTAGAACAGAAACACATGTACACATGTAGCAGCAACAGATCATGGTGTTGACAGAAATGGGTTGAGGGGTCCAATTCTTCTCCCTACCCACCTGCTGCCTCTGGGGTGGGCTCTGTGCTAACTCTAGGGGAAGAAATAAGTAAGCATCGGCGGATGTCCGTGAATGGGCCAGTCCCTCCTGCACCAGCACGTTCTTGTCCTTTCCAAGGACTCTGTGAGAGAGAAAGTGGGGAGTAATCTCCTCACTTTCAGATGAATAGTTAAAAACTTGTCAGGGTCACTTAGGAGGTGTTGGCTCCAGGTCTGGGTCTGCCCTCAAGGGACATGTCCCATCCCTGGCCCTGTTTTCTGATCAGAAGGGCCATATGAAATGTGCCCCTTGGGCCTTGGCTCTTTGTCAATATGCAAACATCTGGGCATGATTCCAAGCCTCTTCAGAGGATCAACATGACTCCTGGCTCTTCACGTCCTTAAGGAAGAGGGATGACGAGGACGATAGTATCATACTCTGCAAACCACAGCAGCAGAGAACGTTTATTTAATGCCTTCCATGTGATGATGCACGTTCACCTATTATCACACAACCTTCTACCAAGCCTCTGAGATACTGCTCTTGTCCCATTCTCCAGAAGGGTCATCCGAGACTCAGAGCTTAGAGAACCTGACCAGGATCAAACAGCTGTCACGTGGCAGCGACAGGCAGACAGATTTGTGGGGCATCAGACGGGGAGATGTACCATTAAGCAAATCATCATTCATTCACTTTCAAAATTGCAAAATGGTTGATCCTTACTCAATAGAATTCTTATGTTTTCATTGTTTTTTTTTATTTGTTTTAAGAATGATGAGACATCTTAAAATTGCATCCCAGAGGATTTCAGAGACATGGTCTCGAGAGAACAGATTACAGTAACAAATTTTGAGGGACTCCTTTCAAATTCATCATGAAGATGTTCTCAAAAGGACACATTTGGTCTTAGTAAACACCAACCAACCAACCAACCAATTAAGGGCATAAAACACTCTCTCAAAATATTTCCATTTGGGGCAAACTCTGAACGAAAGCTTTTCATGATGTCTCATTTGGAACTGCTTGGTCCTCCATTTCTTTTCTCCATGCCTACCCACACACATTTAGCTAAAACAGCCCTCTGAATTCTCCTCTTGTAAAAAAAATGTGCCTCCTTACTTGCAGAGAAAGAGATCAGACACGACCCCATACCCTTATTTAGATGGACCTTCTGCTATAAATGAATATATTCCTTCATTTTGAAGCATACCGATGCATGTCAAAGATACTCTTTCCCCCTGCTGTCACCTTAATCCCCTAACAGAGTTTTAACATTTAAAAAAAAAAAGATCCCATGATCCATAATTGAAACGAAAGCCTTAATCTGACCTCTGTTGCTACAACTCTGGATGTAGCAGTACATGGCTATATTTAATCAGAAATCAGTGCTCTGGGATAATGTTCCCTAAAGGAAAGCATGGTAGGAATGTGATCGTGGGCTTCTCCCTGGCTTCCCAGTTCAGGTGATGGAACCCCTGCATCTTTCTGATTATTCCATAAAATTTGCCTGACATCCAGGCTACCACAGAGCAGAATTTTCACCGTCAGCACATCTGGGACCAGATCAATCTTTGTTTCAGGTGGCTGTCCTGACACTGGAGGATGTTTATCTCTACCACCTGGATGCCCAAGGCATCTTACCCCCAAGTTGGGACAGTCAAAAATGCCTCTAGACACTGCGCCTGAGAGGACCTTTGACAAACTCGGGCCCCGCTAAGCACCTCCGAGCTGTGAATGGCAGGTAGGTCTATGACTGTTATGACTTTATAGATTTCTACCTTTCCCTGAGAATTTGTGATGATGGGAAACTTTATGCCTGACTCCCCCCTCTGTATCTCTCGAACCCCCATGGCTCTTTCCCCTGAAGTAAGAGTTCAATACCCTTCCTACAGCACCACCTTTGTATTTGTGTTTTCCATTTGCTTTGGAAAATTCAGGAGCCATTCCGTCTGCTAATCACTGACACTCAAATCCCTTCTAGCTGTGCTCACTGGTCTAGCCTCAATGGCCCTCAATACTCCACTTTCTAGACTTCTAAGGAAGACTCTCAGCTATTGTGCAGGGGTTCCCAAAGTTCAGGTTGCATAAAAATCACAAAAAAAAAAAAAACCCGTGAATTAAAATGCCTTGTCACATTAACTCCATGTGATTCCTGGGAAAGCATTAAATGGGTGAGTGCCCCTTATTTTTGCCACCTTTGTCCAGAAGCAATAAGACTCATGACTCCTAAGTCTTGCCCAGTTACCTGAGACCACGGCCCAAGGCTCCATTCCGGAGGGCAGGCATGACTGTTGCAGACTTGAACCTGAGTGGGTGTGCTCACTGGGCAGAGAGAATGCAACACTGCTTCCTCCTTCTGGAAGGGCTTCTTCTGGACACACTGGATCTTTCTGCTCTGCTGGCCCCCCGCACACGACCTGCTGCACACACTCCATTCGCCTGGCTTCCAGCTTGTAGTGAAAAACAAAATTACTTCCAGTGAAGCTGAGGCTTTGGAGCATCCCTTCCAAAGCAGTTACTGCCTAAGCATTAACCACCTGATGGAAGCCTTCGGTCAATTTTAGAACCAATAAGATATATGCATACATATTCACACTCACACACACACACACATTTACACATATGCTAGACCAGTGGTCCTCAAAGTGTGGTCCCCAAGCTATTAGCATAGCATCACTTGAGAACCCGGTAAAATTCAAATTTGCAGGCCCCACCCAAGACCTGCATAATCAGAAATTCTGGGGATGCAGCCCAGCAACCTGTGTTTAATGTTTGTGTGAATCATATAAAAAAGTTCAAGAATCACTAGCTACACCATAACCTCCAGAGATTGGTTTAATTGGTCTGGAAATAGAGATGAGCACAGACATTTACCTGCCCCAGGAAAATGCAGCCAGAATTGAGAGTAACTTATCTATATCTGTTCCTTCCACTTACGACCAAGAACACTGAGTCTAGTGAGAATAAATGATATTTCCAAGTTAAAAAAAAAAAGAACCAAATCCTAGTAATTATTCTTCTCTGGGCTTTGAAGCTTATGCTAATGTGATAGGCTTATATTTAAGGGAGTGATAGGGAGTCATATTTAATCACCACACAGTTCTGGGCAAAAACACATTCCTGCTCTCTGCTAGGGAAGAAACGTGTGCCATTTGGAAACCTGAGCAATTCATTCATTCAGCCAAATCTACTGGGATCTTCGCTTTGTGCCAGGGACTCTCCTAGGCATCAGGGTTGGAAAAATGAACAGGGCAATGTTCTTTCCATTAAGGAGTCTACACCACAGTGATGAGGTGGATATGTGAATAAGGACAATACTATGGGATAATTGCTGTAATAGATGTTAATACAAAGTACAGTAATGAGACAGAGGGAAGAGTGATCCAAGGGGGGCAGGGGAGTAGCGGGGAGGGATGCCCGCAGGAGACAGAGGCACATTCACCCGTGGTCTTATAGGAATTATTTCTAAGGAGACAGTTCTCCCAACTATCCCGGTTACTCTTAAACTTTATGGATGGGTTAGAGACACAACCTCGTGTTCTTTATTGAAAGACTGCCAGACCACATTTTTCATGGTGATCTGAGGCTTGGAGTGCATCTGAATGAAAAAGGTGATGCCGTGAAACCTACTAATCCTTCCCAACAACTACAGTTGATTAATTGATAATCTA
Source organism: Vulpes vulpes (assembly GCF_048418805.1). Lineage (NCBI taxonomy): Eukaryota > Metazoa > Chordata > Mammalia > Carnivora > Canidae > Vulpes > Vulpes vulpes. Next base: position 175,305,685 of record NC_132791.1, on the reverse strand, counting down.
GGATTGGAAGGCCTAGCATAAACAAGATCCCCCAGAGGCGACCTTCTGCATTTCAGTCATAGGAGCGATGTCTAAAACTGACCTTGGTTTACCAGAGAAAAGAGACTTATTATGAGATTATTAGTTTCAACATTTTCCTATAAAGATGGCATTTCTGTCTACCCAATTCAAGTTTTTCCTTCATGTGATAAATACGACGAGTCCCTGAAAGTAGGGAAAGAGCACAACACAGGCAGATTTTTTGTATGCCAGACATGGTCCTGTACCCATGGGCTCCAGGCTCACTCCCCATCTAGCCTCAGTTCCTATTGACCCCGCCTCCGAGCCCAGCTCCTACACTGTCCATTTTCTCCTCCTTGCTCTTTTACACATGACCTCTTCCTAGCACATCTTTCACTGCCTCTCAATTATTTCCTTACACACCCATCTCTTCCCTTTGATTGTAAGCTCACTGGTGGCAGGAAATACAAGTTCTCCAGACCCCCACTGTCAGCCCAAGGCTGGCACCAAGTAGGTGCATATGACATGGCTGTTGTATGAGAAAGTAACGTTAGATCACATGAACTCCTTTGTCCCTATAACTCAAATAGTCTAAGACCTTATTTCCAATATATGTCTGGGGAACAACAGTCCCTGAAGGTCCCATTATTCCAACAGAAAATACCAAGATATAAATGATACGTGGAGAAGAAAGGAAAGAAAGGGAAGGAAGGGATCCTGCCTGTTGTACCACACCAACCCTGCAGTCATTATACGAGCCTGTTCTGCTTTTAAATCGCCAGTAAGTGGGCAGCCCAGGTGGCTCAGCAGTTTAGCTCCGCCTTCAGCCCACGGTGTGATCCTGGGGACCCAGGATCAAGTCCCACGTCAGGCTCCCTGCGTGGAGCCTGCTTCTCTCTCTGCCTCTGTCTGTGCCTCTCTCTCTCTCTGTGTTTCTCATGAATAAATAAATAAAAATCTTTTAAAAATCGCCAGTAAGTGGTTACTGCAGAGCATCATTTCTACACATGGTCATCATGGAAGTTCTAAAAGTCGAGTACAAGCTAGGCCCTCTCTCTTTTGATGGATGGACATATGAGTAGGGTCCCATTCTTTGCTTAGCAGAAATAACCAACAATAGGAAGGAGGCTTAAAATCACAAATATCAGCTTGCCATTCAAGCAGACTCACAGTTCCTACACACACACACACACACACACACACACACACGTATCTAAAGAAGACATTACTCCAAAAGTGTCAATAACACTGTCTGGTAACCATATCTTAGAGCCACTGGATATTTTTTTAGAACCAGATAATTCTTAGCAAAACGGGAAAATCCATGGAAGCTCACCAAATTTTTGTCTACTCTTTGTGTTCAGGACACAGCTGGTTCCACATTCTTGGAGAAAAACTAGGTGGACAACTGGGCACACAGGATTGGTGAATAGCTGAAGTCCCAAACAATTATGATAAATGTACTATTATAAGGAAAAAATATATGTATGTGTATAAAAATATTGTGCAATATAATTGCATCACCACAAAGTAAACGCTGCTTATTAAGATGGTCTGAAGCATTAGCTAACACAACACTGCTTTAGAAGAAACTCTGTCAATTCTATATAAATACATTTGGCAGACGATAAATCACACAAAAGACTCCATTCGGCTGGGAAGATTACTTAAAATTAGTGTTCAAACAATAGTGTGGCTAAAACTATCCTAAAACAAACCCACCCAGCTCCCCAAAGAGTGCCATCATCAGAAGTGGATTACCACTTGGCCTCTACCTCTTTTTATTTTGTGTCCTGCTACTGTGTAATTTGCATTTGGGGTTTCATTGAAGGTCTGCATAGTATTATGATTTTTAGATTCTTGGATGACTATATGAAAAGCACACAACCACACGTAAATTTAATATAAGATTTTGTGTTATTTAAATATCTGTGTGATTTAGTTCAGAGGAGGCTCTATATAAGATTAAAAAAGAGAGAGAGAGAGACACCTTTAAATCCTGTGGTTAGGTTTGGACAGCTGGCATCAAATGAAAGTCTAAAGCAAATCTGTGTTTTTCTAGTTATATATTTTCACCTCAATTGTCTCTTTTCTCTCTTGCTTTTTTTGGGCATTCTATCTCTCTCTGGGTCACTTTTGAGCAGAAGCATCGGCAGTGGGTTTTAATTTTCTCATATCAACAAGAAGAGCATACAAGTGCAAATATAACCAGAAAGACATTTCCAGATGACTTACTAAGCAGGGCAGGAGAAAGCATTGCATATTTTGGGTTCAGTTGTTGGCTTGGTTCTCGCATTGCAGAACGAGGAACTGACTTGAGTGTTTTGATCTCGTAAGCAAATGGCCTTTATGCTTATGTAACCTAATAAGACATCAAGAGTTACAAAGTGAAAATTACAGATAACCAGATTCAACTTCGTTTCCAAGTGCAGCTTCTGACTTAGCAGGCCTCTGATGTTTTACTTAAGGTACAGAATCCAAATACTGTGTGGAGAACACCTCCTTTTGATAAAATCTGCAACTAATTTGAATCCCATTCCCCCCCCCCCAAGATCATAGTTTTCATATTTTAATAGTTTTAATGTGTAGCTTCTTAGTTTTCAAGACCGCTGCGGATTCTTGAACCATGAAGTGACAAATACAACCTTCTGAAAACAGGGTGGCTGGAAAGGGGAACTCCTCAAAAACTTTAACTCGCGCTGCATCCATCTATTGGGAAATGTTCTTCAAAGAAAAACTGTTGGTTAATTATGTGTGGAAACTCTACTATCCTGCTTTTTCCCTGAAGCATCTTCTACTTCCATAAGAAATGGATAGAAACAAAAAGTTGAACTCTCTGAATATGTATTCAAACCTGTCAGCTATTCTTGTTTTGTTGTTTTGCTTCAGAGGCACCTATTGCCTGACTTGCAATGTTTGTCCCCGGACTTCTCATCAGAGGCACGTATTTTTTGTGTGCGAATAATTTTGTCTGTCAGTTCCCCAAATAGGAATGCTGCTTCCTCTCTGAATTCTGTTTGTTTATATTTTTCCTTAAAATGGAATCTGAGAAACAATGAAAAGTCACTCCTGTAATAATGATTAGGTCAAAGTAGGTCTGCTTGGAGGAGGCATTTACCGAACACTAGGATTCCCTTACATTAATCGTTTACTTCCAGAGCATTGATTCATTTGGACTCTCCTCCTCACATGCCTCGGACACACTACAGTCTGTAAGTCATGTGGAGGGATTGCTAAATCAAGTCAAGGGGAGAATCCCACAATGCACTTCTCTAGCATAATCCTCCCTCCACTTGGACTCATTCCCCATAAATGGAAAATGGATGGACTCTCTCTCCTTCCCAAGGAACTGTGCTCTCCCGGAAATACCAGGAAGTTAGTGCAAATGATCTCAAAGAGCATTTGACACACGAAAAACTGCTCATCATTCAAGACCAAGTGCAAAAAAGCTGAGTATAAACATGTATCGATAGCATGGTTTCTGTGCAGTGAAAAAAGAATATGATCTGTGTGGTGTATGTCTGAGAACATCTAACACCCCTGTTTTTATACTTGCATAAGAAAATAATAGAGTGACACAGACAAAAGTATTAACATTGGCTTTTGCTGATTAAAGGATTAGGGAAAATTATTTTCTTCTGCCTAGCATGTTGCCTTTAAAACGTGTATTACTAAAAAAAAAAAAAAATAATAAAATAAAATAAAATAAAACGTGTATTACTAAAAATATATTACTTTTGGTCATTTTACATTTTCTTCTCTTCTCTAAGTATAACACGCAGTGTTGTATTAGTGTCAGGTGCACAACATACTGATTCAACAATGCTATGCATTGCTTAGTGCCCATCATGATACATGGGCTCTGAATCCCCTTCATCTATTTCTATAAAAATGTATTACCTTTCAAGTATTTAATATATTTAAAAAAGAAGTATTTCCTTGTATTTTATTAATTAGCACAAACACCCGAAGCAGCCTCATAGACTGAAGAACTTCTTCATTTTCTGTATTTCTGCTCTGTGTCGGGTTCAAGATGCCCCACTGTGCTTAGGGGATGGACACGGTTGGGAGACCCACCGTCACCAGATGCTCTGATAATGAGAGAATGAGTGACCAAACCTTCATGCTTCATTTTTATGGGTCCATTTAGAGACTTTCATTCTTCTTCTCAAGGGGGAAAGCATAACGCAAAGACTGCCTTACACACAAAAATATGAGTGTTTTGGATCAAAATAAAAACAGTTGCCTTCTACTCACTGAGAGGATGGTTGTTGTTTCCCCTCCCTTAGGAGAGGGATTTCTCAGATTTAACACACTTCCCTCCCAAGAGAGATTTTGCTGGCCTCATCCCAGAGGGGATGCAGTGATATGACACCCATGTTTCAGACAGATGCCTTATGTTTGCCTTGCCTGTGTTCTCTCTGGTTCTGACCCTACCTTCCGCAAGCTTCAGTGGAGGTTCTTACTGACAGAAAAGTCAGTATAGGGAGAAACTGTCGGCTGAAAAGAAAAATATAAATAAAGGTGTCTTTTGTAGATTTCCCCTCCAAAATTCAGATATATAACTTTTGAGTCCTGCTTCTGAAAGACTCGGATTTTGGGAGACTTGGTTCCTTCTCTGTAGGAATATCCTCAAAGAGTATAATATTTGCTTTTTATAGGGATGGTTTCCATGAAAGACAGTTCTTTTGTTGCTTATTTAAATCATACAATTTAAAGAGGTCTGAGATTAAAGAACCTGTTTTGAGAGGAGACTTGGAAGGTAGAATTGGGAAATCCACTACCTCCACCACAGGAGACGGAGCATTCGGACTGCACTGTACTCCAGGCGTGGCTGTGCCTTTTTGAGGCTGGCTGAGTTCCATTCGCGACCTTGGGAAGTGCATACTTCCAAGCTATCCCCGGATTTTTGCCTTGCATCAGGACCTGGACAGCATAAGATACAAACCAGAGATTGAGAGACAGGTCAGACCCTGGCATTCCAGAAATCTCACCAAACGTCTTAAAGATATTTGTACGAAATTTTGACCTTAACGTTGGGTCACACCATTGTTTCCAAGTATGTTTTATGTTGATTTCAGGTTTTCCCTTGATACTTTAAAATGTGTATTTCCGTATCATCAAAACTGTAATTTAGATAGATGCTCAATAGGGAAATATGGCTTGACATTTGCTATACGCCCACAACCTTCAACTCTATGAAAGTCCATTAATAAAGCAAAAAAAAAAAAAAAAAAAACCTCTTTTTTTTTTTTACAGTATATTGAAGGAAGTAAGGTTATATTATGAGGTCCAATCTTCCCATTTAACAGGACACAGTACTAACACACAGTGCTGCCTCACAGATAATGGTGGACACTGAAAAAATATATATTTATATTTATATATTTGTGTATTTATTCATATATTTATATATACTGGGCCACAATTTGAAGTTTCCTGGGTACCATGAGAAGCTGGACACAAGGGAGGTACTCCAAAAACTGCAGACTACCCCTATCATCCACTTGAGAATCCAAGAAGGCTTTAGTAGGATTTCCAAAGAGAATCTGTCCAAAGAGAATGTGTCTATTGATTTTGTACCAGGATGAACAGATAAGACAAAAATAAATAGGATCAGAAGTAGGGGTTGGTAATGTATATACAGGAATGGATTTAATCTCTAATATCAAATGGACTTAGGATACAAGAAAAGATGCTCAACATCACTGATCACCAAGGAAGAACAAATGAAAACTATAATGAGATATCACCTCACACCAGCCAGAATGGCTAAAATCAACAACACAAGAAAGAGCAGGTGTTGGCAAGGATGCGGAGAAAGAAGGCTCCTCCTGCACTGCTGGTGGGAATGCCAACTGGAGCACTACTGTGGAAAACAGTATGGAGGTTCCTCAAAAAGCTAAAAATATAACTACCCTATGATCCAGCAATTACACTAAGATTTACTCAAAGAATACAAAAATACAAATTCATAGGGATACATGCACTCCAATGTTTATAGCAGCAGCATCAACAATAGCCAAATTATGGAATAGCCCAAGCGTCCATTGGTTGATGGATAAAGAAGAGGTGGTATTATATACAATGGAGTATTACTCAGCTATAAAAAAGAACGAAATCTTGCTATTTGCAATGAAATGGTTGGAGCTAGAGAGTATGATGTTAAGTGAAATAAGTCAGAGAAAGGCAAATACCATATGGCCTCACTCATGTAGAATTTAAGAAACAAAACAAATGAGCATGGGGGGGGGGGGAATGAGGGAGAGTGGCCCAAGAAGCAGAGTCTTTCTTTAAAGATTTCATTTATTTATTTGGGAGAGAGAGAGCCCAAGCAGGGGGAGCAGGAGAGGGAAAAGCAGGCTCCCCACTGAGCATGGAGCCCAACAAGGGACTTGATCTCAGGACCCTGGGATCATGACCTGAGCCAAAGGCAGACACCCAACTGACTGAGCCACCCACATGCCCAAGAAACAGAGTCTTAACTCTAGAGAACACACTGAAGGTTACCAGAGTGGGGGTGGGTGCTCGGGGGGGGGGGGGGTAGACAAAACAGGTGATGGGGATTAAGGAGTGCACTTGTCCTGATAAGCATCAGGTGATGTATGAAAGTGCTGAATCAATATATTATAAACCTGAAACTAAGATTGCATTGTATATTAACTAGAATTTGAATTTTTAAAAAAGGACAAGGATTTAGGATAAATCTGATCCTATAAGGTCTGGCCACTAAAATAAGAGCAATCATTGACTGGCAGATCCTACTTGTTAGGCCCTTTGCTGGGCATTTTCTATGCATTATCTCAAAACATTCCTATAATAGCTCTACAATATAGCTGCTTATTTTTTCATTGGAAAAAAAACTGACAAGAAAGAACTTGCACAGAATCACACAGAGGACTAGTGAATAAACTTAAAATAGAATGGGACCACCAACAAAATGTGCCTAAATACTGAAATTTATCACCTTGCTTTTGGTGTAGGCAAACATTATTTACCTCCCTTTCTGATGCTCTCTTTTCTTAAATATTGCTTTTCTTTTTTTTTCCCTTCTTTTAATTTCCAACATGAGTATAAATAGCTGTTTCTCTCCCACCCCAGGAGTCTTATGGAAAATACTTTACCACTAGGACTGGGCATTCATGCCCAAAGAGCAAAGCAGATTTCCAGCTAAAAATAGGAAGCCCTGGCTCTATCTCTGTCTGGTGGGATCCCACTTCAGTTAAAGCTGGGTGGGTGGCAGCTGCTCAAGGACCTTCATTATACCAGACCACTGCTCAGGATGCTACAAAGTGGTTTCCACTTTGCTATTAGTTTCAATGTCTCCAGGAATATTATGGCTTACTCTGAAGATTCCATGGTGTGAACATCATTTGTTGTACAACAAAATGAATCTTGGTGCCTTCCAGAAACAACCAACATGCTGACAGATGGGTCTTTGTTCCCGTCGCCCCCATCCAAACCCAAACCAACACTCAGCAGGTAATAATACCATTAAAACAGACAAATGCCAAATTCTCATTAGTCACCAATGAAAATGTCAAAATCAAGGTCCTAGAAGTCTTACTTTTGAGGATCTTTCTAGTCTTTTTCTTCTTTTTATAGCTCTGTCATACAACTGTTCTTGATATTAAGTAAACAACTTAGAGTTTTATTTGCAAACTAGAATTTTGAGAGAGGTTTTACATTCCGAAAATAATCTTGATGCTCATTGACATTTCAACTCAATTTCTCCTTCAGTTAAAGTAGTATCTTGTATGTAACACTTTGGGTTTGTTTTCTCTGTGCCATATCTCTTTATGCAAAATCTCTTTGTACAGAGATCTCATAGGAGAGAGTAATACAGTGCACCTGCCCATGTGTAGCAGTAAAACGTAGGTGAAGTACATAGGAGATATAGTGAGCACTAAAGCCCATGGGGCAGGAGGAGTTTTACAACCCATGGAGTTGTATCACACACAGGCGTAAGGGAGACATGTTCAAGTGTTAAGCATGACAGAGAAAGAAATCCACTCACTTATCTCCACTTCCTAAGACCATCCCATTCTCTTCCATTCAAACTAGATCCTGACTTTGACTACTATAGGGCAAAAGGGTGCCCAATGGAAATGTGAGAAAAATTAAAAATATTAGTTCTTGCCTTTTGAGTTTAAAAGACTTATGTTGTGGTGATTTCAGAGGGGTTTAACACACTTTCAGTGGGCATTGAAAATATATTCTACTTTCATCTTTTAGACAGACTCTAGAACCTAAGCCATACGTGGCCAGTGGTTTCACTGTAAAACATTTTAAAATGTTGCTGTGAACGGTAGGATGTAGTTTAAGAAAAAAAAATTAAGCAGCAAGTGTCATTATTATTAAACAAAACCAATCAAGATGTTAAGTTTCTCTCAGCCTCCAGGAAAGCTACCCATAGAGAATTATCAATGCTACCAACAAGGAGAATTTACACCATCTCCCCTGTCAAACTTGTTTCTGCATCTGTACTCATACTCTAGCTCTCCTTCTTTTACCCAGGATGCCCTACTCTAGCTCCTGTTTGGTCCAGGTTCTCCACCACCCGCATCTATATAATGACACCACTACTATAGTTGCCCACTCCCCTTATCTTGAGCTTTACTGAAATGTCCCTATTAGATCTTTTCCATCAGCATCAAGCATGCTATAATCTCTCTCATCTTAATAATATTCCGCATAAGTGGGTGGGATAGATCGCTACTTAATCTCTCCAGCTCATGTCCCATTTCACTGATTCCCTTGACAGCAAAAATCCCTCAAAGAGTTGTCTTTACTCTTTGTCTCCATAGCTTTTCTCATTCACCCATGATCCTTCTGGATCAAGCATCCCTCCCCCGCACATCATTGAAACTGTTCTTTCAAGGGCACCCTGGCATATCCAATAGTTGATGGGTCCCATCCTACTGGACACACTGATCACTTCCTCCTTGCTTTGCTACCAGCAGCTCATTCTCCCAGTTCTTTTCCTGCCTCACAGAACTTCCTTCCTAGTTTCTTTGCTTGAATCCTCCTTATCTTCTAACTATTTATCAAAGTGACCTCCAACCTCTTTACCTCTCGTTTATCTACATACGTTCATTTTTTTTAATAATAAATTTATTTTTATTTGGTGTTCAATTTGCCAACATACAGAATAACACCCAGTGCTCATCCCGTCAAGTGCCCCCCTCAGTGCCCCTCACCCATTCACTCCCACCCCCCGCCCTCCTCCCCTTCCACCTCCCCTAGTTCGTTTCCCAGAGTTAGGAGTCTTCATGTTCTGTCTCCCTTTCTACATACATTCCTGTAGGTGATTTCATGGGATTTCTGATTTTAAGTACAGTTCATATGCTGACTACTCCCAAATCACAACTCCCCACATTTTCCAAGAGAACATTCTACAATGATGATAGGGTACTATAATCCCATGTTGCTTCACATGGTAGCCACAAGCCACATGTGGCTACTGAGCTCTGGCATACTACTAGGACTAAATAAACTTTACATTTAATTTACATCTAAACTTAAATAACCATATGTAGATAGAGGCTCCCCTGTTAGGCAGCAGAGCTGGAGATGAAACCCATCCTCTGAGGTCCAGATTCACACATTCAGCTGCCTAGGGAGTAGCTCTACTTGAATGTTGAAAAGGCCTATCATCATACAATATGGAACTCATGGCTCTCCTCTCTGTACTCTTCTCAATCCCATGTAATGGCAATTGTTCTTTCCAATTGTTCGGGCCAAAATAAAAAAAGTTGGAAGCATCCTGATCTCCTTTTTCTCCCACTCTGCATCTGATCAATCAGGACACAGTTGTTCCGTGTACCTCCAATCTGATCCTGTCTCACTTTGTCTATCACTACTATTGCTTCTCTGGTCTGAGCTACCATCATCACCTCTTCTGATTTCCATGGTGAAGGTGCTCTAGGGCTGAGGAGGAGCCATATTCTCCAATAAAGGAGATAAGGCTGTACCATTTAGTATTATAAAAATCGCTTGCTGACAGTTACTTAAGGGATTACAAACAAAGTGCCTTAGAACCCGTGAAGGAACATCAAATGCTACTGTGAAATTTGGGGTGGGGGCAGGGGGAACAGATCACATGACTAACTGAAGAAGCTTTGTAAGAGCTGTCATTTCATTAATAAACTATCTTGGTGATGATTTCCACAAAGAAGCCACAAAACAACAGAGAATTTTTTCTTTGAGGATTTCTATTCCCTTATGAGGGGCAAACCTTTATACCGAGTTTCCCATTTTTCTTGCCTCACAGTTTAAACAAAAATATCTAAGGATCCTCTGAAGGGTAAAACTTTAATTTTAAAAAATTATTTAAATTCCGGTTAGTTAACATACAGTATAATATTAGTTTGAGGTGTACAATATAGTGACTCAGCACCTCCATACGGCACACAAGCGCACTCCTTCATCCCCATCACCTATTTCACTCCCCCTCCGGCCACGCATCCATCTCTCTTCTGGTAACGCTCCGTTTGTTCTCTATTTAAGACTCCATTTCTTAGTTTGTTCCCTGCCCCTGCCCCTCCTTGCTCATTTGTTTTGTATCTTAAATTACACTTATGAGTGAAATCATGTGGTATTTGTCTTTCTCAGACTGACTTATTTTGCTTAGCCTAAGACTTTCTAGCTCCATCCATGTCATTGCAAATAGCAAGATTTCATTCTTTTTGATGGCTAATATTCCTTTGTATGTATATGCCACATCTTTACCAATTCACTTGGACACTTGGGCTGTTTTCATAATTTGGCTATTGTAGATAATGCTGCTACAAATATTAGGGTTCACATATCCCTTTGAATTAGTATTTTTGTATTCTTTTGGCAAATGGTCCTGCAATTGCTGGATTGTAGGGTAGTCCTATTTTTAACTTTTTGAGAAACCTCCATACTGCTTTCCAGAGAGGCTGCACTGGTTTGTATTCCCACCAACAGTAGAGGGTTCTCTTTTCGCCACATCTTTGCCAATACCTGTTATTTCTTGTGTTGTTGATTTTAGCCATTCTGACAGGTGTGAAGTGACATCTTATGGTAGTTTTGATCTGTATTTTCCTGATGATTGGTGACATTGTGCATCTTTTCATATGTCTATTGGCCATCTATATGTTTTCTTTGGAGAAATGTCTGTTCATGTCTTCTGTTTTTTAATTGGATTATTTGGTTTTAGGGAGTTGAGTTTTATGAGTTTTTAAAATATGTTTTAGATTCTAACTCTTAATTCGATATATCATTTTCAAATAACATTTTCAAATATTTCCCATTCAGGAGGTCTTTTAGTTTTGTTGATAGTTTCCTTTGCTGTGCAGAAGTTTTATATTTTGATGTAGTCCCAATGGTTTATTTTTGGTTTTGTTTCTCTTGCTTCAGGAGACATATCTAGAAAGCAATTGCTACGGGTAACATCAAAGAAGTTACTGCCTATGTTCCTTTCTAGGATTTTTATGGTTTCAGGTCTTCTCACATTTAGGTCTTTAATCCATTTTGAATTGATTTTTGGGTATTGTATAAGGAAGCAGTACAGTTTCATTTTTTTTGCATGTTGTGTCCATGTTGTTTCCCAACACCGTTTGTTGAAGAGATGGTCTTTTTCCTCTTGGATATCCTTTCCGACTTCGCCAAAGATTAATTCACCATGTAATTGTGTTTTTTCATTTCTGGTTTTTAAAAAAAATTATTGGAGTTCAATTTGCCAACGTATAGCATAACACCCAGTGCTCAACCCATCAAGCGCCCCCCTCAGTACCTGTCACCCAGTCACCCCAACCCCCCGCCCACCTCCCCTTCCTCCACCCCTTGTTCGTTTCCCAGAGTTAGGAGTCTCTCATGCTCTGTCATGCTCTGTCACCCTCACTCATTTTCTCTCCTTTCCCCTTTATTCCCTTTCACTATTTTTTATATTCCCCAAATGAATGAGACCATATAATGTTTGTCCTTCTCCGATTGACTTACTTCATTCAGCATGATACCTATTCTGCTCCATTCATCTACGTGTCTATTTCTGTGCCAGTACCATAGAATTTTGTTTGTTATAGTTTTATAATATAACTTGAAGTCCAGAATTGTGATGCTTCCAGCTTTGCTTTTTTCAAGATTGCTTTGGCTATTTGGGGTCTTTCCATACAAATTTGTACATTCCATACACATTTTAGGATTGTTTAATCAAGCTCTGTGAAAAATGCTGTTGGTATTTTAGCAAAGATTGCTTTAAATGTGTGGATTGCTTTGGGTAGTATAGACATTTAAACAATATTCTTCCAATCTACGAGCAGGGAATGTCTTTCCACTTCTTTCTGTCATCTTCAATTTCTTTCATCAGTGCTTTAATAGTTTTTAAAGTATAGTCTTTTACCTCTTTGGTTAGGTTTATTTCTTATTATTTTTGGTGCAATTATAAATGGAACTGATTGCTTAATTTCTCTTTCTACTGCTTCATTATTGGTATATATAAATGCAACAGATTTCTGTATATTGGTTCCATATCTTGTGACTTTACTGAATTCATTTATCAGTTCCAGCAGTTTTTTTGGTGGATTCTTTAGGGTTTTCTATATAGAGTGTCATGTCACCTGTGAATAGTGAAAGTTTTACTTCTTTCTTGTTGGTGTAGGAGCCTTTTAATTCTTTTTGTTGTCTGATTGCTGTGGCTAGGACATGCAGTACTATGCTGAGTAACAGTGGTGAGAGTGGACATCCCTGTCTTGTCTAGACCATACAGGAAAAGCTCTGTTCTTCCCTCACTGAGGATATTAGCTGTGGGTTTTTCAAATATGGCTAATTAGTATGTTGAGTCATGTTCCCTCTAAACCTACTTTGTTGAAGGTTTTTACCATGAATAGATGTTGTACTTTGTCAAATGCTTTTCAACGTCTGTTGAAATTATCTGATGGTTCCTATCCTTTCTCTTATTAATGTGATGTATCATGTTGATTGATTTGCAAATATTGAACCACTCTTGCAACCCAGGAATAGATCCCACTTGATCATGGCAAATGATTTTTTTAAATGTATTGTTGGATTTGGTTTGCTAGTTTTGTGGAGGATTTTTGTTTCTACCTATCAGAGACAGTGGCCTGTAGTTCTCTATTTTAGTGGGATCTTTATCTAGTTTTGGTACCATGGTAATGCTGGCCTCATAGAATGAATTTGGAAGTTTTCCTTCCTTTTCACTTTTTTTGAAATAGATTGAGAAGGATAAGTATTAACCTGAAGAGTAACATTCTTGAGCTAAAACTTAAAACAGCAGCAAAGATTTGATTCCAAGGGGGCTACTAATCCACTTTATATTATCAAAGTACTAAGTTTACTCAGCCAGCCAAAGCAAGAAGAGAAATAACTTACACAATTTATTACAAATATTCACAACATTATATGAATGTATTCATATAATATATGGCACACAGGACACATCATTTATATTTTGTTTGCGGAACACATTAATACATTCAGTGAATGCATAAATTAATAAAAGATTCTCAGCACTAAAAGTCAAATGACTTAAGGCTTGAGTAAATTGTCTATGTTGCTGTAAATTCACATGCAGAGTCGTGTGTGCCATCACGTAGACTGAAAGACAATATTTGTATAAACCAGCAAAGTTGACTTAAGTGTCTAACATCAGCTTATAAAGGCCTCTGAAAGACAGTAATTATTTAAATAAATAGATATCAAGGCCAAGTATATAAAAGATGAGTACTTGCCAATTATATTATTTGCTTCTCAATGATAATTAAGGTATTCTCTGCCTTTTTCTTTATCCTGTATTGAGAAGAAAAATGACCAAGAACAGACTACATAGCAATCATCTTGCCTCTCACTGTTTGATGCGGCAAATAGTCAATCCTTTGGTAACAGTGTGTCCACCAAGCTAATAGAATCTCTGTTAGTCACTCTTTCATCCTATTCTCAAAAGAGAGGACTGTCTTTAAAAAACAAAAAAAATCAATCCTAAAGAATGGCTACAGAAATTGTAGGGCCTGATACAAAATGAAAACGCAAGACCTCTTGTTTAAGAAACATTATTGGGGCACCTGAGTGGCTTAGTTGATTAAAGGTCTGGTTTCGGCTCCGGTCATGATCTCGGGGTCCTGGGATGGAGCCCCTCATCAGGCTCCCTGCCTGGCAGGAGTCTGCTTCTCCCTCTGCCCCTCCCCCTCTCTCAAATAAATAAAGTATTTTTAAAAATTATTAAGACTTTCAAGTTAGTGACAGCAGAGCAGTAAACCAGAGTCCTACTGAGCATGAGGCTTTGCGGACTTTGCCAGTCCCACATCCACAAGGCCAGCTTCATCTGATCTCTAAGGTTGTCACCTGTACCAGTCTTAAGACACAATTTTAGATTTTCCAAGTTCTAAAGTTCTAAATGACCCTATGGTTCTAACCTTGATGTCACCCATCCTTCCCATATGGGGACTATAGCCTCTGGTGAGGTGGGCTTGCCCCTAAGTGCCTCACTATGACCCTGGCCGTCCCTTTGATCACAGGCTGTCCCACCCAAACCTGGAGAGCACGAGCATGATGCACGATAACCACACAGCCGAGACTCCAGCTGCCCCCATGAATGCTGGGCAACACGTCTGGAAACATCCGGAATAAGGGGTGATTTAGAACATGATAGTCCCTGCCACTCACATCTATTTTAAAGCATTTGCAGCAACCTTGTCAAAAGCAGTCAATAACTGTTCTCAGCACTAGTGGAGAACGCAGATGCCCTCCAGGTCACGGGAATGCCCCCCACCCTCCGTCAGTGGCAGAAATTCACAATAACTGTTTCAGAGCCACCCCACACTGCATGTCAGACTGTACGGCGAGCTGGTAAATGCACAAATTTAGAAAGACCGCCAGTGATTCAGTCTACTTAACTGGACTTAGTCCAGAGAATTTTCCAGCCAACTGGCACTGGGTCTCTAATTTACAGCTGGCAAGCAACCTCCTTAACTACTTCCAGGTCCTCAGTAGAACTGTTTAATGTCTACCTTTAACACACGAACCACCTGACTTCAGACACAACATTCAGCAGCTTTGACCGCAGGGTGCAGAGTTATAAAATTTACAGCTTCTTAAGTTGGAAAACCACAGACGGGCTGGACTCTACCAACTGCCCTCTGAGGGAAGGGGGTTTGGTTTCTGCCTAGGGCATAGGAAGTTAAAACAAAGGACACGTTGAGTAATCTTGGTAAACATCTTTCTTTTGCTCCCACTTTTAATATTTAATGTTAAAACTATGAATGCCTTCAACCAGTGTTGCATTTTTTTCATTTAAGGCCTTTTATTATTTTAATTTTAATTTTTTAAAGATTAATTTATTTTTTTTGAGAGAGAGCACATGCACACGGACGTGGCGGAGAGGGGCAAAGGGAGAGGATCCCAAGCAGATTCCGAGCTGCATGTGGAGCCCCATGTGGGGCTCGATCTCATCACCTGAGCAGAAATTAAGAGTCCCAAGCTCAATGGACTGAGCCACCCAGGGGCCCCCTCATTTAAGGCGCTTTGAAAAAAAAAAAGTCCTAATTCTCCCATGTAAATCAGAGTTACAGAGAGGCTTTAAAGACTGGCTTTTTAATTAATACAAGCTAGAAAGCTTGTTTCTTGTCTTCAATAATGCATTTGACTGCTTTGAAATAACAGCAATGCTTATTGCACTTATTGCATGCCAAAGTACTGTATGTGCATCGTCTCACTTAAAGTTGGTAACAATAGCACGTATCATGAGGAAGGCTGAGTGCTACTCATACCCCAGTCCTGTAGCTGAATAGACCAATTCCAGGGGCACGGGCCCAGTTAAGTGGCAACACTGGGACTCAGGTCTCTGACACTGACTCCAACTTGACATCTCTCTTACAACACTCTTCCCCAAACTCTGAAACACAATGTCCGGGACCGCACTTTAAAATTCTGAACACTGGGACACCCGGGTAGCTCAGGGGTTGAGCACCCGCCTTCAGCTCAGGTCATGATCCCGGGATCCTGGGTTCGGGTCCCGCATCAGGCTCCCCGCAGGGAGCCTGCTTCTCCCTCTGCCTGTGTCTCTGCCTCTCTCTGTGTATGTGTGTCTCTCATGAATAAATAAATAAAATCTTTTTAAAAAATCAAACAGAAGCTCTGGACCCTGTACGAGCTGCTGGAAAGACTGTCTCCCCGGGATTCAGCGGCTCGCTGGAGCGTGTGCCTGCTGCTTGGGGCTCACACCTGGAACCTGTATTTCCCGAACGGGCCAAGGGCTGGGTTGAGCCTCCACAACTTCTCATCCCCTGAGTCCGTCTTCTCCTGTGTTCATTTGGATGTTTTACCCAGTTGCTCTCGTGACGACTGAGATCCGACCCGCTTTATAGGTTGGCCCTTCTGGATAAACTGAGACTCGCACAGGACATTACAGGCCGGGCGACGCTCAGGGAAGGGACAGCTTTGGGCGGCGTGCTGTCACCTTTTGCTAAGGCCCTGTGATTCCTGGAAGCCCCCGTGATGTCGCAGCTCCGCCAGTGGTCTTTGCCTTCTCGATTGCTTCCAGGCTGGAAGAACACGACCAGGTGTCACCAGGGCTCTGGTGCGACAGGAGGCAGCACGGACTCCACTGGGGACGGGCCGCGCACCTATTAGGCGCCTTCAAAGGTGTGGGCGGACACGCGAGCCTGGCTCCACTTCTCGCTCACCCGCCGGCCTGCCTCCGAGTCTAATGATCAGAAATAAATAGTGTGCTCCGGCCGTCACGGAAGCATTTGCCATGAATTAACCAGAGGCCACACTTCAAATAGCGAATGGCAGCCTCTAGACGAATGATGTGGCATCAAAAAAGCGCCTCTGAATCGTCCTCCGGAGTCTGAGGTTTGCATCATCTGTTCCGAATTACTTCCCCATTATTGCTTTGCCTCTTGTGTTTTGGGTCCTTGCTCAGGCCAGCGACTTGGCTGCCTCCCCCCGCCCCCCGCCCTGCCCCGACCTGGTCCGGGCGCAAGAGCTGGATGGGGAGGTCGAGGGGTGCAGGCCACTGTGTCCCCGATCGATCGTGTGCCCGCCGCCTGCTCCCCGCCGGCCCCATCATCACCTTGGGCCCAAGTGTGGACCAAGCTGTTTATTGCAGTTTTCCTTAGAGGTCTCTCTCTGCCCTGGCTTGTGGCGAAGCGACTTCTCACGCACTGGCATTGCCAAGGCTGCTGCCCTGCCGTCGGGGGCAGGACACTGAAATGCAGGAGGGCTTCCAAAGAGTTAAACACTCCCACGCTGCCTAACAGGGAGGAGGAAGTCCTCAACATAAAAGAGAGCTTTTCTTTTGAAGACGTCTTAAAAAAAGGAATGAATGCTGTAAAAACATAGGGGATCATATTTCGGTCTCCGAATGGCAACCGTGGTATCCTGTCATCCTGAATCCTGTTTATCAGCCAGAGATGAAGTGACTTTACAATGAAACACTGGTGATGAATTTCCTCGCCTTCCCTCTGATGGTATGCTGGTTTGACACAGAGTGTGAGTCAGTTGTTTGGGGTGTCAGAGACAGAGACACAGAGAGACAGAGGGATGGAGAAAGTGAAAATGAGGGAGACGGAGAAGTGGTAGAAAGAGCCAGAAGGGAGGAGAGGAATAAGGGGGAGGGGAGAGGATGACAAGGAGAGAATGCATCAACTATCAAGTAGCAAAAAAGCTCACCTTTGGCTGCTTCTAAAAACTGTGTCACCTCTAAGGAGATTCCTTATCATGAAAAATAAATTCTGCGTGTTTATAAAAGATTAATTTGTTTGTTTTGGGAGGAGAGAGAGAGAGAGAGGTAGAGAGAGAGAATGAGTGCAGAG
The DNA here is from genome assembly GCF_048418805.1 of Vulpes vulpes. NCBI lineage: Eukaryota > Metazoa > Chordata > Mammalia > Carnivora > Canidae > Vulpes > Vulpes vulpes. The sequence continues at coordinate 175,287,887 of NC_132791.1, read as the reverse complement.
GGGAGGGGCAGAGGGAGAAGGAGACAGAGAATTCAAGCAGACTCCATGCTGAGTGGAACCTGATTCAGGGCTCCGAACCCACGACCTTGAGGCCATGACCTGAGCCGAAACCAAGAGCTGGACGCTTAACCAACAGAGCCCTCCAGGTGCCCCAATTTTTTTTTTTAATTCTTGTCAAGGTCTCTTAAAACTGTACGTTAAACAGGCCTTTTACCCTGTGCTTGAACAAAGTACAAAGGGCGTGACCTTACGTTACCTATATCTCAACCTCAACATGGAAAAATATTAAGTTTTCAGCTATCTCAAAAAAGCCCAACATATACCTGTGTATACTTCAAATTAAATGACCATTTTTTTGATGAAAGCATGTGTAAATTTCAACTCTGATGGTCAGTTTTCACATTTCTGCCAGTTCAAAATCTAATTCCTTACATAACACACACACATGCACGCACACACACACACACACACCCAATCTAGCTACGTGGGTATAGAAGTAACACATTTAGCTTCTCTCACGTTCCCAAACCCAATAAAATATACATTAGGTGGTGAGGTCCATACATAATATCCTAAAGACTTAACATACAAGCTGACTTTTCAATCCTTCTGATGACTAATGAGCGTACTGGTTCAATGATAAATTCTATAGATTTTATGCCAGATTTATGTTGTGGGGAATATGTTGAATAGAAGAAATATGTGGAAATTATCTAGTTTATAATAACTGTCTCTGTAGTGATCTCAGAAAGCATATGATTGCCAAATCAATATTGATTTTTTTTTTATTGCTGGGGTACGTACGTGTATGAATAGTTTTTCCCTGGGTGATGCAGAAATGTAATACAGGGTTCTGAAAATTAGCTCCTTTTCTTCAAGTCATTTACATGTATATGTACAAATGTACTTCAAAATAAAAACTTGATTGATGGACTTAAATAATGCCTTAAAAATTTAAGGCCTAAGACAATCATATAAATCCTTGATTACTCTTAGGAATTTCCCTTGGCCACCAAGGAAATCAATGCAGCCAGCTCTGTTTAAATTGACATCCACCTGTTGCAAATGTTGAAACATGTAGAGTCAAGGTTCCAAGAAGAATGAATGTTTGTAACAGAGACTGCATTTTAAATTGGGTGACTCAGTGATAGAAGTGAAGGTCTGTTTTCCATTTAGTTTAAACTGAGCTTCCCTATGAAGACATTCTATAAGGTTTTGACATGTAAAAAGAACCAGACGCAGAAGGCACTTCTTTTTGGTGTCAGGCCACAAGTTAACTGACAGCAGTCAATTATTCCCAGGATTGCATTACCCTTGCCTTGCACTAGGCTACACCCGGGCGGGGGGGGGGGGGGGGGGGGGGGGGGCAGTGAAAAGATCTGATAAAATCTACCACCCTGGGAGGGCAAGTTGCTACTCTCCCAAATTAAACTAAATCTGCTGCGAACAAAGTGGTCAGCAACTTCTTATGTGCAAATCATTCACTTTGGGAAAGGCAAGCATTTTAGGAAGCATATTGATTCCTCAAATGCAATTTAGGAGCTCAAATTTCAATCCTTTAAATGCTATTCATTCTACTGAACTTTCAACCATATACTTTGAGAACTAGTCCTAAGAGATGATGCAATCCAGTGGTTTTTAAAATGTGTATCACGGAAGTTCAGACCTCTTCAGAGGACTTCGGATTATGACCGTGGTTTGGGACTGAAGGGCTGGGATGTGAAAAGGAGAAGGCTGGCCTCTCGGCTTGTCACTCCTGACTTTGGTCAGAAGCTCTCCTTTCATTTGCTTTATTAATACTATTATTACTTGAGTAGTTGACACACAGGGTTATATTTGTTTCAGGTGTACAACGTAATGATTCAATAAGTTTTGGAGGCTACAAAGATGAGTACGTCCTCTTTCTGCAATTATGGGGTTTGGGGTGCTATAAAAGCACCTCAGGGTGCTGCCGTAGGATAGAGTGGAAGACATCAGTTTAGCCTCAAATGAGAAGATTGGGACCCAGAGAGTTTAAGTGACTCATGCAAAGTGACATAGGGAATAGCAGAGCCAACCATTTGTATAGATGTTCCTTGTTCTAACCTATTTTGCTTCTAACAAGAATGGGATCCACATATAAAATTCACTCTTTACAGACTATAATGTTTTGGCAACATGATTTATGTCTTACCCACTTGTGCATCTCCAATGCCTCATACACGACTGGGCAAAAATTTCGGTGCCCAATGAACGTTTGTTTAATTTTATTTTTACCAGACATGGAAGTGAACGGGAAAACTGCTTTGAAAGTAGCTATCTAGATCAAAACATACCACGGTGGTTGAAGATGGGAACTAGCTAAGATACTGGGAGGATCTGATTAATACATATGAAGGAGAGAAACATGATCTCCCCAATGCCATCCCCATATATTTTGACAAACATACCCTTCTGCTGAATTTTACACTATAATAAGAACTTAGCGAACATTCAGAAATTTTAAGAGGCCAAGAGAGAAAGTGTTTTCTTTCACAGACTTATACTTTCTGTGGATGGAATAGCATTTTTCACTTTGGTAGGTTCCCACACTTTGATTCCAGCATCCCACAGGGCTATTAAAACACATTCAACATTTTTATATTGGAGTGAACATATTTTTGGCTCCCAAAGTATTCATTTTGGTTCAATCCATAGTTGTATGGAAAGGCACGTGAACTTTATTTAACTTCCTTTAAAGAATATAGCCATGGATTACTTGGATACTGATACATAGTTTCATTTTAGAAAATGTACATTATTGCTTATTGTGATTTTAAGTTTTAAAAATCACCTTGTTCTACTGATGTTGGAAAGGTATGAACATGTGATAAAAACTGAGAAGTTTCATGATGTCCTCCTCAGAGCAATAAAGTACAATTTATATATTAAAGTCATTAACCCAAATTCTTTTAAAAGATAAAACAGACATAATGCTAGGTTACTAGATTTGATTTTTCTTTTTTTTTATCTCCTAACATGGTTGCAACTTTTGAATGAAACTGTAACTCCTTTAAAAATACAAGCCAGGCATGTCCAATTAATCATACGAGTTTCCCTCTAGATTGTTTTCAGACAGGTCACATTCCTAAGATGTTAATTTAAGCTTTCATTCAACCTGTAGGTAGAAAGAGTCCATAAAGTACAATTCTGTACAACAGCTAAGCAAATGTGACCTTAATCCATTGTGGCAAAACTACGACCTTGTATTAGTAGATATTATTACAGTTCTTATTTTAGTCATATAGTAGTAAGAAACTGTTAAAAAATACATATCCGGTTGAACCCAGGGAAGACTTTATGTTTTTATAATTTTATTTGGATTTAGCCAAATAGTTCTCCTTACATTTTGACCTATTTTCAAGGAGGTGTCTGTATTTGCAAGGAGACAGATGATGGACCTGGCCAATTTTGGAGAACTCCATCACTAACTGAGGTCCTCCTTCCATTCCTTAAAAATAGCTCCATCAGGAAAAATTTAGGACCTGGTGAGCACTCTAAAGGTTTAGTGTCAGTCAGGACTACAAAATATGGATGAATGAGATAAGGATTTATGTTTAAATTAAGCAAAGCATAAAGAAAAATTCTTAGCTCCAGGCTGGTATAATGTTCAGTGACAATGTGTCAATTATCTGGTTAATTCGATCAACGCAAGGCCAGGGGGTATTTCAGGTCCTCAAGATGAAAGTAAGAGGGAACTCTGTTATTCTGCTCTGCTCTTTCCATCATTTCTTGTCTTTTTGTTGTGGTTTTCCTGCAGATAATATATGTTTAATGGCAAACCTGAAATTACAGACAGCATTGTGAAAATCTACTAGAAAGACTTTGTGTTTATGACCAAAACCAGAGCGAGAAACAACAAAAAGAGATTGCTTGTCGTGAAGTAGTAGAAAACCTATTTCTCCCCGGGAATGATTTGCACTTTGCTCTGATTGCCCGTGGCACAAGCCACGAGAGGCACCTAGCCCCACTTCCTGACTTAGGTTGTTCTGCAGCCACAGAACTCCGTTTGTGTACATTTGCTCAGAGATGGATCAAAGGCCTCTTGGCAGAACTAATGAAGCGTTGTTGCTCTAAAACGGATACCTTGCAAGCTAAATATACCCCTTGAAAGAAAATATGACATTCCTAAAGAGAAGGAAAAGATGTTTCCTGCTCAGATGCTTCATAGAAAAGAAATAGAACATCTGAAAAAAAAAAGTTTAAAAAATATCCAGAAATCTTGAATCAGAATTCCATTCCTGTGCGTTAGGTTTAATGAAGTAATTTCAGGGGCTGGATCCATGGAGCTCCCAATCACCCTTAGTCCAGTTGCTCTCTTTTAATGCTTTTATGTATTTGAGAGGGAGAGAGAGAGAATGAGCAGAGGGGTGGGGGAGAGGGAGAAGCAAACTCCCTGTTGAGCAGGGAGCCCAGCTCAGGGCTCAATCCCAGGACCCTGGAATCATGACCTGAGCCAAAAGCAGACACTTAACTGACTGAGCCCCCAGGCGCTCCTTTAGTCCAATTCGATTTGGAGTCCCTGCTCTCATCTCTGAAATTAAAGAGTTGAGACAGTTGGGAGAATCTTTCCTACCTACAGCTTCTCTCTGAGTAAGTGACGTGAGATATCTGAGTGACATCCCACCACACAGACAGAGGTGACGGGACCTAATACCTCAAGTGACGAGACAATTTGGAGATGTAAATGGATTTAAACCATGGTCACCATCTAGAACTAAGGTTGCAAACTGAGATGTCTACTGGGGCCAGAAGTTCCCTGCTCTTAGGAAATGTCCAAATCTCTATTTTTGTTTAAGTAGGCTCCACATGCCCCACATGGAGCCCAATGTGGGGCTTGAACTCATGACCCCGAGACCAAGATCTGAGCTGAGATCAAGAGTCGGAAGCATAACCCACTGAGCCACCCAAGTGCCCTTTGCCAAGGTTTTAAAAAATATATACGGGGCAAGTTCAGAAGGCAAAGGGATGTGAATGGTTACACGTTAGGTGCCGAGTACTTTGCAAGCATTGAACTTGCCTTAAATTCTCCCTAGGATAACCTGAACACTTAGCTGGTGCCGTCCACCCAGTTTACAAATGTGGACATTAAGGGACATGGATGTTAAGGAACTTAACCCGATAGCTTGTTCAAGTTGCTTAGTTAGGAATCTGTCATCTTATTCATCCAAGGTGGACAACGTCTGACTTAGAATCCAAAGTGACATGTGACCATTTTTTTCCCAATGTTCTTCTACTCATCTTTCTTAGTAAATGTTTAAAGGCAGTTCCTTAAATAATAATAGTTAAATTAAGCTAATGTTTCCTTTATTTGAGAAGAGGGCAGCATGGACTAAGTATAGACATCCTACTTATGGATGGAGAGGTGCCTGGGTGGCTCAGTGGGTTAAGTGTCTGGCTCTTGATTTCAGCTCAGGTCATGATCTCAGGGTCATGGGATCAAGCCCCACGTCAGGCTGTACCCTGAGCGAAGAGTCTGCTTGGGATTGTCTCTCTTCCTCTGCCCCTCCCCAACCAGGCTGTCTTAAACACTTGTAGATGGAAAACATCCAGAGTCCTGTTCAGTTCTGCTTTTCCCCCAGCTGTGAGTTAGGCCAGCCTCTGAACCCTTCTCTCTATTTCATTGCTTATTTTTCTGGCAAGCCAGTGAGGTAGGCTTTCTATCCCAATTCTATAGATGAGAAACTGAAATTCAGGAAGACCGCCTTGAGTGTCTGGTAATCTCAGCCCTCCGCAAGTTGTAGCCAGCGTGGCTTCTACGCAGCCTGAAGCAAATCAACCACCTCTACAAGCAGACATCGGCCCCACTTTACAAACAAGGAAAATGAACGCATGATAATAGTTTGGCAGAGTCATCTGCAGATACACTGGCTGGTTATTATCCGTTCATTTTTCTCGTTTTGAAGGAAACAATAACCTGAACAAGTAAGGTGGATTGCTCTGATTAAAACTTTCTTGGCATTCAGGCAAGTGTTCTTTCTACTTTATCAGTCGATATCCTGGGCCAGGTGACTCACGTGGTGAAGAGCCACTGTGGAACAGCCCAACGGCAGATGCAGACTATATGGAATTATCTAAAAATCAGTCCTACTCCATCCCTTAGTGTCATGGCAGTCAAGTGCCATGCTGAGAGGCTGGCATCCAAATGTAAAGATCAGGGCATTCTCTTGGAGACCCAGTGGACTCCTGCCCTCTTCTCCCAAATGGAGATGCTGTCTCTTCCTCTGCACTTTGCAATTTTGCTTATTAGGAGACAAAGATGAATCAGAGGATAGGCGTTCTTCAAGCTAGCTCAGAGTGGGGCCATTGCTATAAACACAGCAAGACGCAGCGAGCACTCAACAAATGGAAGGGGCTCACCTCAAAGACCAGTGTCTCGTTGGTGGGTCCTGGTGCATACAGGCGTTCCGGGTGGTTGAAGGCGCGCTGGTATTCAAACACGGTCCCAGCAAAGGGGAACTCCCCAGGCCAGTCGATGCTCCAGCCCCCTGTGAGGTAATACTTCTGCCCCAGAGTTCTGACTGCAAGGTAACTGGAAGAGAGCTGTAGCTCCTGGATCTCGATGCTTCGGGCCCCCGCTGGAACGGTGACTACTGGATAATATTCTGAACAGGAAGGAGAGAACGGTGCTGTTTACCATGTTGTACACTGCAAAACGGGGCTGAGGACTCAGAGACATGGTGATGTCCATGTTTACTGGGGGGTGGGGGGTTGTTGAATAACCAATGGACATTAATTCCTACCCTATGAAGTGCAAATGATCAATTGTTTCATGTTCCCAGTGGAAGGAACACCAGAGAGAAAGGGTGTGTTCCTTTCCCAAGCACGTGTATGTGTGTGTGTGTGTGTGTGTGTGTGTGTGTGTGTGTAGAGGAGATACACTCTTCTCCTTCCCAGGACAATCAAGGCCACGCTACTCAAGAACGCTCTTTATCTTTAATCTACTTGGAGGAAACTCAGCACCATGGACCTCCATGGTGATAGTCATGAAACAGGGCTCCAGGTTTCCTTTTACTCAGGATTCTTTTAGATACTTGCTTCGGATATTCACCTAACACTGTGAGCATGAACTGTGATTCATGTCCTAAACTGAGGATTTCAAAATCAGTTCTTCATTTAATGAAGGTGTGTGGGATACGGGACAAACCGTGAAGTAGAAAGGCGTTTGTGTGACACGTCTCAGAGCGGTAGGTGTTGACAGAACTCGTCACACTGAGAAATCGCCCAGCCTTCCTTGTTCTTGCGAGGTGACAAAGCCACCGTCCTGTGTGTGTGTCAGGTGAGCCTGGAAACCCACTCGGCCATCTCCAGCTTGACTGACTCAAACTCGCTCAGCAGCAAAGCCAGAGCAATGAAAGGGCAGGCATTTCTTACCATTTGCTTTATGCTGGTTCAGGTACAGGCCTTTATAAAACTTGCAAGTCGAATTGTCCCCTTGGCAAACACCACACGCATCCAAAGCTGCTTTAGAGCCAAGTTCATGATCACATCCCACTGGCTGTGACAAAAATTTAGAAAAATAATAAGGTGAAAAAGATCAGAAAAGCCAGTGGCAAAGAATAACTAACTGGGTTTTAGTCTTCAGAACATTAGGAAGATAGTACAGCGCTAGAGTTAAAAGCAGAGTCTCAAGTTTGACTCTGGGTTCAAATCCCTGCTCTGCCTTTAGCAGATGCAAGACTAGGGAAGTTACAGACCTCGTCTAAAGCTTGCTGTCTTTGTCTGGAAAACTGCTTCTACTAATGGCAGGTGAGCTTATTTGGGCCAGGTCTACGGCTGAAATATAAAAAATGGGGAGCCTCCGATGCCCCCTGCCCCCTATGAGAGCTCACAATGGAATTAAAAGGAATACTAACTGGCAGTAAATAGGACTATTTCAAAACACAACTGTGAGGCTCTGACCACATAGTGAACATCCTTAGCAAACATGCAGCAGAAGTTTACCACTACTCTTCACATTCTTATTTGATTTTCGCAACTAGTGCATGTAGTAGAGACATCATCCTCTCCATTGCATACATGTGGAGATGGGTGAAGAGGAACTAAGACTATCAGACAGGGCCTTGCAGAAAGTCAGGGGGGACGGTGGACAGTGTGCACATGCAATTTGCAAACACCGGCCTTTTCCCCTACACGGCCTTTTCTCCAGACACAGAATCTCTCGTACCATTTCTCATGGTACACATTTGACCTGAGGAAACCCGAGTGTGACCACACATCCCAAAGCAGAAATGTTTTCTTACTTCACATATCCCATCAATACAAACATCGTGTTTGTTTGGGGAGCAAGGAGTTCCGTCTTTCACTTTGCCGGACATTGCAAAAAAAAATTCAAAGTTCTCAGCCTTGCAGTACAGTTTACATCGATCTGCCTCTAGAAGCAAAGAGATCAAGATAGCACGTGATCAGGAGGAAATAACAGGAAAATGACACGATGGCCAAAAGGATGAACTAAATTTATTTAGAAAGCTGTCATGTCTAAAATGGGAAATGTTGCAGTTTTGTATGTGGGTGTGCATGCATGAATGCATATATATGCACTTTTAAAAATAGGAATCGCATTTGCAATTCATATAAAACTGTTTTAACATGCAAAAATTTTATTTTTCTAATCCTCAGTAATAGCCTCAATACATAAGATTGGTGGGTTATATAGCTACTCTCCTTGGTTAGCAAATATTTTAGGCTTTACAGGACTTATGGCCTACTATTGACAATATATAGATGAAGGAGTGCTTCTGTGTTCCAATAAAACTTTACAAAAACAAACAAAAAACCGGTCAGATTTGGCACCGAGGCCATAAATTGGTGACAATGATTTAAGACATGGATCACTTTAGATATTTTTGCAGTTAAGAGAAAAAAATTCTAGGCACTTTGGAGAAGAAAGGGGGGCATATGGCTCATGTTTATAAAACATATAGAGAAATGTCATGAAAAGGAAGAGGAAAAAAAAATAAAGCTAAAGGCTAAAAAAATGTAACTTATTGACCATAAAGTTCCTGAGAAGTTTCGGGTATCATAGGCAAAAGGGAAAAAATACTGCATTTCTATAGAGCTCTTGTTATCAGAAAGGAGTTATGCCAATTTCCCAAATACAGAGCATTCTTCTTGGCCAGCAGCTCCAGATGACATTTCTCATGGGAGACCGTGCGTGGGCGACACCGTGCAAAAGCCCTGACAACAGTTGTACAACAAACGTGTAAACAGTTTGCAAATTGCTGTGCTTCATGAAACCTCTCGATAGAAGACAAAGTCAAAATTTAAATGTGAAAGAAGTTAGATTATTACAATCCCAATATGCAGACGTGTCAATGGATTCAAAGTTTCTCCTTTACCTAGAAATTTCTTTTCACAGCTTTTCTAACACCTCCTAATTTTTGCATAGTAGATTATGGAAGACATAGCTATACCCTTTCTTTTCTCCATCACACCCGGGAATTAACAAGTTCTAAAAAGTTCAGTTTTACCCACACAGGCTCCTGAGCAAGTTTCTCAACTAGTCTGTTGGAAACACAGAAGGGAAAAAAAAAAAATCTCACTGTTGTAAGAAAGACAAAGACTGTCTACAGTTATACAAGAGTCTTCCCTTGTTCATCTCAAACTGCATGAAGGTCGTAAGACCTTAAAATCATGAAGGTCTGTATTTGTTGATTCCAGGTACATATCAGAAGGAGAAGAGGGAGAGACAAAAGGCCTTAATCTGTCTGTCTCTTGTGCTAGGACGTGAGCTCCCCAGGCCGGGTCTCTGATTTACTCAATGTAGTTCCCTCCATATCTAGCAGAATGGCTCCCACGCAATAAATGCTCAGTAAACACCTGTTGAGCTAATCAATAAAGTGGCATGCTCTCTACTTAGTAAGTCTGCAGTTAAATTAGTGAAAAACTTGTGAAACCAAAAGACATTTTACCAGTTACAGTATTTATTTGCTTCACTTTCTCCTTAGGTACTCCACACAGAACCTATTTTAAGGCTGATAACAAAACATTATTCCATAAACACTGTATTTGAATGAAATCTGTAATCTGAGAAAGACCAAGGAATATCCAAGAAGACAAAGCCAAGGACAGAAGGGGAAGTGAGAAAGGAAGGATGATAGGATCTGGGGGAAAGAGCCATACATAAGAAACATGGGATTACGGGAGTATTCGACCAAGAGAAAATAAATCTTCAAATGCTGGACTTGAAAGCACCTGCAGGTATTCTAATTGTCCATGGGAACCTGCTGGGCAGTGCCCTTCCTAGATAACTGCTCAGTTCCTCATAGAATGCTTCCAGTGATGGGGAGCGGACGACTCATAAAAGTCCATTACGGACAGTTGATACTTATTCACCCATTCTGTCTGAAAATTATAAATGTGTGTCAAGTGCTGTTCTCAGATGCTGGAGGTCCAAGCATGCTCAACATGGACAAAGGCTTCATCCCATGGAACATAAATCCTTAGGGGGAGAAAGATAACGAATAGGTGACTATATGATATAAAGTCATGCGTGGATAAGAGCTCTGAAGAATGAAGCAGGTTAAGGATTCAGAGCATGACATGAAGGAAGGATATTCTGGGCAGGCTGGCAAGGGAGGCCTCCCTGAGGAGGTGCTATGGCTAGGAAGTTCATAGCCCTTGAATTAATCCTGTCTTCTGAAGTGATTTCAAATAAATCTAAATCCTTTTCTAGTTACTATCGCTGAATTTTTGTAGGTAACTGGTTTCTTTTCTCTTTTCCTTGGTAAGTTTCCAAATGATTCTACTGGAGAATTTTTTTTTAAATAAATATATTCCCAGCTTTATCACTGAAGTCCAAAAGGCCCTTAGACAAGTTGTCTTTGCAAGAACACATTTGTTCCATAAAGCAAGAAAGAGGTGTACCATTGTGTATTACTTTTAAAAAACTGTTAAAAATTCATTAGTAAACATCGTATATATTACCTCTTAGTGCAATTTGAAACCCTGCAAATAACAAAGTGCTGAGTGTCTATGTAAAAAAAGAAACACACACACGCACACACAAAGAAACACATATAAGTAGACATTTATAGATTGATTGCTCATTGCTTCTTCCTAAGACATAGATTGCAGAATTTCTATGCCTGTCTCCCTCTGTGGTTTTGGACAAGTCATGACCCAGAGCCATACAGTGCTCCTGCAATGAATGACTGAGCAAAGCACTATCCCTTGTTACTTGTTGTGTGTTGTCTCTAACTCTGGTAACTTCTCTATGGTAACTGATAACACAGGTTCATTTGGAGCTTTTGCACAGCTACAGCCCCTCAGTCTTATTTCCATGAACTGTCACTAAATTCAGTGTCTTCCCATTCTACATGTGTGCCCTTGGGGTTCAGAGCTACCCTTTCCCAAGGGAGGATGGCTGTGTTTTGATTAAGCAAGGGAATGGAAATAATAGAAGGCAAACAACCCCACCAGTGACAGCTTAGTCTGAGGAGGTAATAGAAAGTGAATTAAATTTGTACATTGTAAGTAAAATAAATGTTTTGAGACTTCAGTAAGGTCACAATTCAATTTAAAAAGTAAAATACAAGCTATAACTTTAAGTAATAGTAAGTACTAAGAAGCCAGTATAGAGACATTTTGAAATACATGGCTCTGTGTGTGTGTAATACCCTGCAAATAGGCCTTCCCATGTGCGCAATCATCTAACATGTCAATTGCTGAATATGGCGTCTCTATGGGGCATATATGGTTTCACGAGTTCTTGGTCTGGACAATGCATACCAATTTCAATTAACATCCCTTGGAGACTTAATTGCTGAAATGTCAAAGGTAAGTTTGGAAACATAAGTACATTCCAAACACATGAACCCTTTGGCTTACAGATGTGGGGGGCAAGGGGTGTCCTGTGGACAAAAAAAGTATGGAAAAGTAAACAAAATCTATGGATGTGAATGAAAAACTGGGGCAGGACAGGTCTAGGGGATGACGTCAACATCTAAATTCTTTTATGTAGGCAGCATTTTCTCCTGTGTGTTTGTTCCCATTACTGGGCACATAGACTCATATTTGTTGGAGGCTTATAGAGACCAAATTACCTTCCACTTTTGTATAGGGCTTCCACTGGTAGAACCATCCACGGAAAGGTTTGCTGTTATATTCTGCACACTGCTGGGCTCGGAAATCCAAGCTATTTTCATTACAAGGGTTAACATTGCACAGCTGATATATACGGCTAGAACCTGGACAGAACTTGCCACCATACTGAGGCCTGAAAATAAAATTAAAGAACTTTAGTGCCAGCAAACAAAGGGCTCATGATTAGTGACAAGCAGTAATACGAGGAGCAACAATCACGATGAATATTGTCACAAAGTATGCAGTGTATACAGCCTATCACAAGATGGAAATAATGTGGTATACAACATGCCACGTCCCTCCTTGTATCCATGGCAGGCATGACCCATCAACCAGGGGCTTGTTCTTTCTTTCTTTTCTCAACAAGGTCCTTGGGTAGGCACTACCACCGTTCAGCAACTGGAAATGCCATATTAGGTAAAACTTAACTTGTCATCTCTAATCCCAGTTTTATATTCTGGCAATTTCTTTAAAGAATGATGAAACCATATTCTTGGCCCTCATCCCTGTATTAGGGAAATTGGTAAATGCACCTGAATGTTCTAATGCACGTGTGTCTGTGTGCTACACACATGAACACCCCCCCCCACACACACACACACACGCTCACACTGGCATCAAAGCTCTTCAAATGTGGACCCAACCTATTCCCCAGCTTTCCCCCCATTTCTAAACACACTCAGCTTCCTACAGCAGGCTACCCACCTGATGCTGTGGAGAAGATCAGGACACTGAAAAGAAAGGGCAGAAAGCCTCATTTGCCATGTTCTCCAACTCAGCTGTGTCAGTCACTGAGCTGATGTTCTGATTATTGTCTGACTAGTGTATGTTTTATTCTAGGTGATCCTAAACTGTGAACAAAAATTCCCCTGTTTTCATCTGCATAATCACTCTTTAACGTTGTAGGTGGCCTACTCCTCTCCTGCCAAGCACAATGGGAAATGGATTTCCAGAGTAGGGAATCCCATTAGAACATAAATAATTATGATCTAATGGCAGGCTCTTTAAGCTCTTGGTAGGTAGACTGCAAAAACCAGAAAGCAATATAAGAAAAAAAAAAGGAGCATAACCAAACTGAAAATTACCAATAACAGCTTATCTGGCTTCTTCCAGGCACAGAGCAATTGTTTTCTTTCTCATTCCCACTTTTTGTATTTTTCTCCAAAGGTTAAAACCCAACTATGGATCATCTCATACAAAAGCTCAATGCAAACATGTAACATGAAAGAACGCTCGAGGTTAATAAATTTATGTGATTAAAATTCCTTGTCTCTTTAGGAAGCACAAGAATGCTATAAAACACCCCTGGATTTGCTTCAGCATATTTTATCAAATCCTCGTGCAACTGCATGCTAAGATGGATTCAACAGAAACGGGAAGTGTCATGCTGCCAGAAAGAGATTTTTTTGCTATTTCAAAACACTTTGGAGTAACTACTTAAACATTCAGCAGCCATTGTGCGAGATCAAATCCCTGAAGACTTCTTAAATCATTATCTTAAAAGCACTTAGAAAAACCTTAAAGTGCCATCTGATAGCCTTACTATTCCTGGTCATCTTCACAAGGCATAGTTAAAACTTTCTTAGTTTAAGACATTCCATCTGAGAGTTTACAAATAACCTTCATTTAGACAACTCAGATTCAATAAAGCAAGGACCACATGTTACTTCTTCAACTCAGAAACCATAACATGGAAAAAGATCTTGAAACTTGAATAGCACCCCTTCAGTTTGTAGATGAGGCGAATGAAATGAAGGAGGCTCATGAAATTTGCGATATTCATGAATGAATATCACAGAGCCAGCAAGAGACAGTGCACAGCTAAGCCCCCCGCCTTTGACTCCCCCACGATCCCTACCCGACTCACTCTGCCTGCATTTAGCTGAGTTAGGGAGCAGGGGCCGGGTGCTGAAGAGAAGACAGTCATGCACAACGGTTAGGGAGTTGGTCTTTTATAATGAGGCAGATCTAGATTGAAATATTCTCTGCCTCTTCCTAGCTTACCTTTAGGCAATTTCATTCCACCTCCTGATCTGTAAAATGGGGGCAGCTGGGATGGTTAACTGAGATAAGTGTTGTAAAAAAATTTAGGGCTGATAAAGTACAGAAGCAGCCCAAGTTGCCATTGGTAGATGAATGGGTAAAGAAGAGGTGGTATGTATACACCATAGAATATTACTCGGCCATAAAAAAAGAATGAAATCTTGCCATTTGCAACGACATGGATGGAGCTAGAGAGTATTATGCTAAGCAAATGAGTAAGTCAGAGAAAAAAAATACCGTGTGATCTCACTCACATGTGGAATTTAAGAAACAAAACAAATGATCATAGGGGGAAAGAGAGAGAGACAAACCAAGAAAGATTCTTAACTCTAGAGAACAAACTGATGGTCACCAGGGGGGAGATGTTTTGGGGGGTTAGGGGAATAGAGGGTGGGGATTAAAGACTACACTTACCATCATGAAAAAATTTAAATAAAATGGTAAAAAAGGTTGTAAAAATAAATGGGATACAATGCTAAAAAAAAAGAATTTAGGGCTGAGTCTAGGGCAGAGTTAGCACAAATCAATCATAACTATTTTAAAATGTTTTCTGCTTTAACAACTGGCAAGAATTTGTACTTTTTCATCAAATGCTCCAAATGCAGGTACATTTTTCTGCAGCTGTAAACAGGAGTGTTAGGATAAACTAACAGAAAATCCTACCATGATATTACTTGGTGTAATAAGATTAAAAACCAAAATATGAACAGTCAGAAAACAAATGTCTGGGAACATGATTTTTTCCTTCTATTAGACCATTATAAAGTATGTTCATTTTTACTTCTGCAAAATTTATCATGTCCTGGCTACAAATAGTTATACTATTGGCTGACTAATCAATAGAATCAGTGGAGGAGCTCTGTTAAAAAAAGATACACACCCACACAGACAGATCACTCACTCCTGGGTCCCTCCAGACTTTCACAATATGAATATATGATAGGAAGACAGAGAAAAATCAGTGTTTTTTTAAAGAACACTTGGTGATTTTTTTTTTTTCACTTGGTGATTTTGATAATCAACTGAGCCTGGAAATTACTGGGAAGAATGGGCCAGAGATTTGATTCAATTATCATTCCAGAGCTATGACTGTAGTGGCATATTATTTTTTTCTCAAATTGACCTGCATTTTAGGAAAGTTCTAGAATGCCTTTGCATGTTTGATATTCGCTACCTCAATTTTTGCGATTAATTTTTTTGAACAGACTTTACAGAAATTCCACTAGGCTCTTTTAGAGTGTAATAATTGAATAGCCAGGGAACCGGAAAGAATGTCAGAGGATTAAAACTGTGGGCTCTTGGTCTGACTCTACTACTACCAGCTTGGTGACCCGGGCAAAGATTGCCAGTCTGGGACCCTCCGCCTCCCCTGGTTACTCATTTGTCAAGTAACTGGATTAAAGAACAGGTTGCAACTCATGCATCTGTTCTAGGTAGATTGGGAGCAAAGGCCTGGGAAAATGTTATGAGGTTCCTGAAGCACAGTACAGCTCAGTAGAAAACAGAGCTTCTAATCCATTAAAAAATCTGTACCTCAGGGGCGTCTGGTTGGGCTCAGTTGGTAAAGTGTCCAACTCTTGGTTTTGGTTCAGGTCATGACCTCAGGGTTGTGAGAGACCAGGCCCTGCACTGGGCTCCATGCTGAGCACAGAGCCTGCTTGAGATTCTCTCCCTCTCCACCTGCCCCCACCCCGACTTGCACGCATGCTTTCACTAAAAATAAACAAAAATGTCCACCCTAGACATGGGGAAAAATAAGGCCCACATGTGTGTGGTACCGGTTATTCCAGAACCAGATAACCTTTAAACACTTTTGAAGCTGAAAAGTTGGAGGAGTCTACAAATCAGCCAGGAATAGTTCATTTTTATGAAACAAAATATGTTCTGGGAAAATCATCATTATGTGAAATCAAAGCTCCTACTGCTTCTCACATGAGAAAATGAAACTGGTTAGGTGGAGTGATGTGAACAGACCCGATGTTTAAACTGAAGCAAAAAAAGGAATCAGTAATTTAAAATGGAGTGGGGGAAAAAACCCCAGTTTTACTACAACAAAGTGAAATAAGAACAGAGAACAACTAATTCAATTGCCTTAGGACAGCTGCTCATGTACTTGTTTTATTTGTGATGCATAATTAAAGTAAACAGTATCCCGAGGAGCCTTAATCTTGTTGAAAATGATAAAACAGCACCAAATGGAACTACATTAGTGATTCTTTTATTAGGCATTTCTAAAATTACAATATGATATTTCCATGAACAATGCCCTATTATAATGAGAGTTCTCAATCCCACAGATATGAGAGGTTTTAATTTAAATCTCAGGGGTGTCATTCACACACTTTACCAGCAGAGCTATTAAATTAGGTAATCTATTTCTTTCTTGGGAAAATACTGAGCTGTAAAATGTTGTGATGTATGAAAACCAGACCTACAAAATAGGCTGAAAAAATGAAAAGTAATATAATGATTTTAAGAATTCTATCCAAGATATGGGCTACATGCGAAGTATGAGGAGGGTGGTTTTAATAATCTGGTATAAGCTGGAAATGCATCACAAGCTTGTCTACCATCACACCTAGTTATAGGATCTGAATAAACCAATGAGTTTCAACTGGGGATGGCTTTACCCTCTACAGGACATTTGATAGTCCCAGGGGACATTTTGGGTTATCTATCACACGGCTGTCAGGGAGAGAGCGTCATCCTACTGGCATCTAGTGGGGAGAGGCCAGGGCTGCTGCTAAACATCCTGCCATGTACTGTGAAAACCCCATAATAAAAATTTCCAGTCTCAAATGTCAATAGTGCCAAAGATGAAAAATGCAATTAGCCTGATATCCCAAAGAGCATCTAGGAAACCATGGTCAAAGTATCTTCTGACCCTCTTCTATTTTGGAACAAACTGGCCTCTTGATCCAGCTCAGGCTGCTGACTCAGATGAAATGCCATGTCTTTTTAAAATTTTCCATCTGCTCCAGTTTCGTTATTTATTTTAATTCACAACCTACCAAACATTTATGGGATGCTTATAACACGCCAGGCGCTTTGTAAATATTAACTCAGTTGACACGGGCACTCTTCTCATCCCATTTTTACCACTGAGGCATCTAGGGAAGGGAGAGAAAGTTGTCTGTGGCCACATAGCTGGAGAGAGCCAGGGCCAGGAGGCACACCTAGGGTTCCAGGATTGGGAGCCTATGTTTTTGACCCTCACATCAGGCCACCACTCAAGCAGTGCTGTAAAGTGAAATCCCTATTTTCCAAGGACCCATCTCATTCTTCTCTCTCTACCACATTCTCCAAAGTCCAGCTTCATCAGTAAGGCCTCTCTCTCTCTCTCTCTCTCTCTCTCTCTCTCCTCCCACTTCTAATCCCCCCAAATCTACAGGAGACATTATTATCTCTGTTACACACATAAACCAAATTCAGAGTTCAAGTGAACTTCCCAAAGTCACACAGCTAATAGGCAGCAGACCCAGGATTTTGTAGTCCAATCTCTCTCTCTCTCTCTCTCTCTCTCTCTCTCTAACCTGGCCTCTCTCTCCATCACTGTGCCCGTCAGGAAGTGTACCTCTCATGCATGTTGCACGTGGGAATTAGAGCAGATAAAAGGAACATAAAACCATCTTCGTTTTCAAAGAACACAGACGGCGGTTCAGAACCCCGGGCTACCCCGGGCCAGAGGGTGCCTGCAGGTGACCACAGGCCAATCTCAATCTGTAGACATTGTCATTAGTCCTCACTGTGTTCTGTTCAAAGAAAATTGAATTTGCGGTCAATGTCTTAACCGTTGGGAAATTTCCCACATGTTTTTTTGGATTTCTGGTTTCTCTTGAAAAGTCAGGCAGATCTGTCAACACGTGTTGATGTACATTCCTGCAAGGCAAAAATTAGCATACTTTCTCCAGTTCATCAGTTTGACACACACACGCACACGCACGCGCGCGCACACACACACACACACACACACACACATTCCACTGGCCTAGCTCCTCTGCTCTACAGCACAGGCATCTGATTGTGTGACTGGGTGGCTCTAATTGAGGCTGAGAAAGCAGCTCAGACTAGCCCTGGAGTCCCTGATCACTGTACTCACACTCAGAGCAACTAACTCCTTTGTGGCTTTTAGGTTTCTGACCACCAAACCCCTGCACCCCCCGCACCCCAGGGCATGCAGCCTTTATAGCCAACAGTAAAGCCCAGGTTCCTTTCTGGAGGGAAAGAAAGTGCAGTTAAAAACTGGGTGGCGGTGTGGCGGGGTGGCGGGGCCTTACTTGGGGTTATTGCAGTGTCTCTCCTGGAACTTGACGCCGCCGCCGCACGTCCGCGAACACTCGGACCACTTGGTCCAGGGGGACCACTGGCCGTGGACAGGCCGGGGGCCGAGCTCCCCGAACTTCACACACTGGCCTTGCCGACACCACTGTGGAAAGAACATGCGACATGTTTCCCGTCAGAGTCCACCCGCGGAAGGCGAGGAGACGCAGACACCTGCCCATCGACAGCGAACACAGGTATGTGGGCCAGTGGGGGGCCGCGTGACCCCTCGTGACCCCCCGCCCACCGCGCCTCCCGGCCCGGGCCCCCCGCGTTTCCTGTGAGCGGGGCGAAGAGCTGGCACCCAGGGAAGGGCCGTGTGTCACCCACAGGCACGGCCCGTGCGCTTCGCGAGCTGCCGAGGCCAAAGGCTCAGAGAACATCCACCCCAGGCCCAGGGCGCCCGTGCGGGCCGCCGGCACCTGAGCCTCCCCGAGCCCCACGAGCGAAGCCCTTCAAGGACAGCCTGGGTCGCCCAGGAGGGGCGCTTCAGGAGGACCAGCCGTCTCACGAGGTACGGCCCCAGAAGTGGTCAGGCTGCCGACCTCCTCCTAAAACCCGCTGCAGTCGTGCGGACACTCCGGCTCGTCCCAACCGGCCCTGTGCCCCTGCGGAGCTTCTCGCAAAACCCAACAGCTCCCGCCCGTGAACTGTGCTTACAGACGGCGCCCTTTGACCTTTGGTCTGCAGGAAAGGTTCCTAACCCCAGGCCTCTGGTGACCTGGAGCCCTCCGAGCTCCTGTGAACGAGCCCGGGCCTTTCCTCTGCCAAGGCGCCCACCAAGCCGGGCTGCGCCAACCTCCGTTTGTCTCCTTTGCGATACGTCCCGGGCTCCGCGGCCGTCTCTGTCCCTGGGGCTCGCCTTCGCCCCGCCAGTGGTTTTATTCCTGCGGAGCTTTATTATGAGCGAGTTCTGCATGACCTGGTGGAACTGCACACTCTCCTAAGAGCCTCCGCAATGGGATGCAACGGGCTGGGCTTTGCACCCTGCCAGGTTCTGCCGAGGAGTGGGGCTTCGGTTACGGAATCGGGGGAGGACGCTGGACTTCCAAGCCTTCGCCTTTCCCCTGTGATACGTTTGGCTCCTTGGCTGCTTATTGTTTCTGCTGCACTTTGCCCAGGTCAAGGCATTGCTTCCTGTCTTCCAGTTCTTGCCGTGCACCGATTCCTCCCTGTGTTTTTCATCTCTCTTTTCCCTGGCTTCATTGGCGTCTCAGTTTGCATGAACTCATAGAACACCATTGAGCACTTTAGGGGGAAAGCAGTTGGTCGTTAAAGGATTTTGTCCACCACGAGCAGGAATCCGAATCTTCCGGACCAGGAATCCCCAGGACTCTCCCGGCTGAGCTCAGTGGCGGAGACAAAATAACAACAGCCAACACCAACAGAGGCTACGCTTTATGAAGTCGCTTCCAGGTGCCAGAAATGGTGCAGGCAGGGAGGGAGGGAGGGCTTCCCATGCACTTTCTAACATAAGCCTCCCAAAGCGCTAAGGAGTTAATAACTATTTTCTGGATGAGAAATTTAGCAAAGAAATACTAACACAGCTACCCAAGCAGCCGCACAACTAGCTGGGGCTCCATTTAAACTCAGTAACCAAAGCTTCTGAACAGGATACGTAAACTTCTCGCCTCACAGGCAAATGGCCCACTGATATATCTTAAACCTAATTTCCTTCTTTCTTTCTTTCTTTCCTTTTCTTTTCTTTCTTTCTTTTCTATCTCTTCTTTCTTTTTTTTTTTTTTTAGAAATAAGGTTTTTAAATCTGTTTCCAACCTTCAATTAATTTAACTTTCTTTTCTTTCAGAATTCATCCTAGTATTGGCTTAGGTTGCTAACAGATGGTCTCCTCTGGCTTTTTCATTCAGTATAGAAATCAGAAATAAATACGTGAATACACACACATACATACACACATACATCCCTCTTTGGCTCTAATTGCAGAGGCTTTTAGGAAAGTGTGAAGTTATGCTAAGTCATGTAGACCTCGTTCATAATATACATATCCTATATACACACATATATGTGAATACACACATGCATAATCCACATTAATAAAATTCTGCATATAAAGCTGGATCTATTCATATATATATATATATACTTTTCATTTCAAATTGAATGGCTGTAACCAGACAGACAGCTTTTACAACAGACAGCGAGCACAAGCCTTTCTTTCCTCACATGTGTAACTCGATAAAACTATGTGGCTTTCACAACCTCACGTGTTTACTGAGCATTCATGGCACGAGTATCACCGAATGGCCAAGGCCACTAGAGAGACGGGAAGGACTCAGTGAGCGCCCAGTTACAAGGGGACAAATGAACAAACATGGAGTAGCTGCTGCTCTGTAGGACCCTTGAGATGAAAGCGTAAGACGCGGCCCTGGCCTCACGGAGTTTCCAGTCCAGGGGAGAGCCAGTCCCATGCCCTAGTGGAGGAAGAGTCAGAGAACCGTGCATATGGGGGCACTAACAATCACACTGGGGTGATGATGGGTGATACTCTTCTTAGGGCTTTCTGCTGAGCAGGGGGGCTTCTATCATTCGGTCAAGGGGCGCTCCCCCAGTATTTAGAACTGCAGTCTGGTCTTTTAAAATAATGAGGTGCAGGAGGGGCGTTAGGACATCTGTTTTCTAACTCCTGGCCTGATTTGTCTCAGGTTACGGTAACTAAAGTCTAATCCAGGGGCATTTTCATCCCCGTGGAACTACCCCCCTGGCATATGTAATGTAAGACAAACGTTAGCCCTATGCCATTTGGCACTTACTTTCCTTGCTTATTAGAGCAATCTTTTCTTGTACATCTCTCTTACGTTTAATGCTGCTGCTTTCATAATGAAAAGATCTGGCTTCTGCACAGGTTTCCCCATGGTCACTAACCCTTGAGTTGTAAGTCCTGAATTTTGATGTTTTAAAAATAAAAAATGATGGGGGACCTGGGTGGCTCAGTGGGTTGAGCGTCTGCCTTCAGCTCAGGGTCCTGAGATCAAGCTACTCTGGGCTCCCAGATCACTGGGGAGTCTGTTTCTCCCTTTCCTTCTGCCCTTCCCCCCACCCTGGTGCTCTTTCTCTCCCCCTCTAATAGACCAATAACATCTTTTAAAAAATTTTAAAAATAAAATAAATAAGATGCCTTGAGCAGTACTTACATGTTCAATTAATTATTTCACTCTTTCGCTTCATCACACCTAAAACATTCCATGCACATTTTCAAGGAGAGACTTTATTGGAATTTCCTAAGACAGGGACCGCTGATGGAAAGTTGCACATTAACACCTCAATTTTTAAAAAATGGTTTTTTTCTTTAGTATCAAAGAGTTACAAATGCAAATCTTTTAAAACACGTTGAATAAATGACTCCACAAATATTAGAAAGTGTCTTCTGGACACTTGCTAATTTTTGTGGGCCTGTATCTTTGCCTGTGTCATTAATCTCTCATTGAAAATCTCTTTCCCACCCAGCTGAGGAACATCCATTTTGGGGTCCCCACTCACTGGACTTTATTTTATTTTTATTTTTTAAAGATTATATTTATTTATTCATGAGAGACACAGAGAGAAAGGCAGAGACATAGGAAGAGGGAGAAGCAGGCTCCCTGCGGGGATCCCGATGTGGGACTCAATCCCAGGATCCCGGGATCATGCCCTGAGCCAAAGCCAGACGCTCAACCACTGAGCCACCCAGGGATCCCTGTACTTCATCCTAAGTGCACACCTAATTCCAAGCATTGACAGCAACGAGGGATTCAAGATCTGTTTACAAAGAAAGACAGAGTTACTGGCTTCTGCACAGGTTTCCCCACTGGACTGTGAGTTCTTGAAGAGATAAAACTGAATTTTATTCATCTTCATATCCCCAGAGCCTCTTGTCTCTGATACCCAGCAGTTGATAAATTATTGTGCAATTGAATTCATTTGAAATGACCGAGGCTTCTACGCAGGCTCGTGCCGCCTCGAGAGAGCCAAAAGCAGAGATCAAAGAACCTGGAGTATCTCCATGCTCCCCTCTCTCACAGCTCCTCGATCATGATCTCTCAAAGGAATGTCCCCAATCTGGGTCATTTATTGCTGCCTCAAGTGCACCTCTTCCTCCAGATGCTACTAGGAAAGGAGAAAAATACCCAGAAACTAATATATGAATGTTCTTCATTCAAAACACAGAAACCTCCCATATCAGAGCTGGTTCTTAGGGTTGACTGGCCAATGGCTTTCTGGTACAACCTAGACAGAAATGCGGCTTACCCTTTGCTAGGAGTCCCTCTAAGTGACAGGACTCTCCCCCTATCAGAGGCTCAGTGACAGGTCCTGTGAGGTGAGCAGCAGGGGCTTTGTATGGGAGGACAGTCCTTCCTTTGCTACCAAAGGGGACATTTGCTCCCTGAAGCTTTTCTATACTGAATCAAGTTTAAAAGGCGAACAGTGTACAGTGAAACCTTCCAGCTTATTGAAATAGAAATATTTCATCTAAAAATAGAAACCAAAGGCAGAAAAAAAATTCTAAACAATTGAGCCAATTGGTTTATATTAACATTGAGTTTTTTTTATAATAGCTGCTAAATAATGCAGGTTAATTTAAAGACAAGTCAGAAAATGTATGTGCCCAAGGCATTCCATTCTGAGGTCTCAGTTCAAATAGTTTGTACAACGGCTTGTTTCTATGCATTGTCATGTTTCCAGCACTAAAAACTAACAAGTATGCAGTTTACCATACTCAAGCCACAAACGGTCCCTTCTGCTGCAGGCATAAACTTGGTCTCACACCTGTGGCCCACTCGATGGCACCAAAGTGACTTGCAAATGTCCTGAAAGGTAAGAAGAAGCGAGTAAGGGTGTTGATACGATAAAAATGAAAATATCCAAAGCTTTGGTACGCAATATTATATTTTGGGGTAGCTGGAATGAGACATTATCCAGGAAGTAGAGGCAAGTGAAGTTGGTAGCTGCAAGGTAACCAGTAATAACATGTTCTAGCAAATGTATAAGCAGGAAGTTTCGATGCTACCTGCATACGTGTTTAGTAGTGACAGGGAGGTAATCGTAGTTCTCTCTCATAGAAACTAAGAGACCTGGGTTGTAATAACCACCAGCAACACTGCCACCAGTGAAGCAGAAGAGGCCAAGTCTGGAATTGAGCACATCTGACTCCAATCCTTGCCATAGAATTCCAGGTGGTTCTGCACCGGACACATTATAGAAGTCTCTGATGTGCAGTTTTCTTACCTGTGCAAACTGTGATAAACATAGCTCTTGCCTCTAGGTTGGTTCTCAAGGATAAACGGGGCCAATGATCACCATCATCACCTTCCTCCTCTTTATAGTAACTTTCAAGTATTTCGACAATTCTCACACTAGACCATGAAGTGGTTGGACTCTCATGCTACACTGTGGTAGGCAGAACACTGTCCCACCCAAAACGACCACATCCACATCACTGGCACCTGTGACTTCATGCACTTACATAGCAAAGGAGAATTAAAGTTGCAGATGTAATTAAGGTTGCTAATCAGTTGACCCTGAGATGGGGAAACTCTTCATTTTCCAGATGGGTCCAAGATAATCATGAGGGGTCTTCAACAGGGCAGAGGGGGGTGTAGGGAGCCAGAGGGAGGGCAGTTTGAGGAGGATTAAGGAGGATGTTGCTGCTTTGAAGATGGGGGCAGAGGCCATGAGCCTGGGAATGCTGGAGGCTTCTAGAAGCTGGAGAAGGCAAAGAAAAAAAAAGCCTTCCCTTCTGGAATATCCAGAAGGGACACAACCCTGCCAACATTTGAGTTCAGCCCAGTGAGACTCATTCCAGATGTCTACCTCCAGAACTGCAAGAAAATAAATTTGTGTTAAGTCACCAAGTTCGTGGAAAGTTATTAGAGCAGCCATAGAAAGAAAACTAATACTGTTACTAACACCATTTAATGGTGGACACTCAACTAATTCCCCATATAAACTAATTTAGATGACGAGACTGAGCAAGTTATTGACACTTTCAATGCCGCCAAGTCACACAGCTGGTAAGTGGCAAATGCGGGACTCAAATTGGCCTGATTCCAGCCAGAGCCCTTGACCACTGCTCTGGACCTGGTTTTGCCATTAATGGGACTTGGAAAGCTCTCAACTTCTCTGGGGTCTCAGTTACCTATCTCTAAAGAAAGGGGACTGGACCAGATTCCTTCCAGCTCAAACAGCTACAGTTGCTATTCAGAATTATGTCATTAATAGGATGTCAAAATCATGAAATGTCAAAATGATTCCATTTTGTTTGCCACATTCTATTTACTAGGAGAGACGTGTGAACGAATATAATTTGGGGGAAAATATTAACAACCAGGGAGGAAACAAAATGAACTTTTGTGGTCACTTGGTGTAGCCCTGAAAATTCAATTAACCAGGCACCCAATTCCCTAAGCATTCCGGTTCATGTAGATTTCACGGTGAGAAAATATGGCAAGAACGTGCTTGGAGGTTATTTCACAAAAAAAGTTTTCCACGGAACCAAGAAAAGGAAACATAGGGAAACCAGAGATATGTGCCGTGAGCCTGATCTTGTAGACCATAAAGTCTTTACCCCCAACAGAGCATGGAAGGATACTCAGTACACTCCTTGGAAACACCACCCACCCATGGCCCCAGACGTGTGCCACACAAAACCATTTCAAATCTCAAAATAAGTCATTAGACACAATATGTCAATGTTTCCCATAGAAGTGGACCTGCCACTGACATTAGTAGAAAGCATAAGGCAGTCTTCCAGCGGGTGAATCAGCTTCATCATCTCTGTGCTCCTCCATGTGTTACCCTGGGCCTGAGGGGAACAATTTAATGTGGAAAAAGATAGTCTACATCAAGATGGAGAAATGAGAGGTAACCATTGAAACACAGCCATGGTTAGAAAGGCTTTTAGCATTAAACTGTTTTCCTCCTTACAGCCAGCAGGAAGCCATAACCCACACCCCTAGCCTATGTGGCAGCCACCGAAATGACCCCGGGGCAGACCAAAGCAAAGGAGACACGGATTCCACAGCCAATGCCAAGCCACAGGGCTAAGGGGAAGGGACAGTTGGAGAAGACCGGGAAAGTAAAGCAAAACACAAAAACACAGGAATCCAGAGTGAAATCAGACAGTCTGTATGAACATATTATTTCTTTTGTGGTGAGGTACATAAGTCAAACGTAATTATAGCCAACTACATGCTTTGACGACCAGGAGAGTCCTCTGAGAAAGCTCCCTTTCAAAGTAAACAGAAATGGGAGTTTGCACTTTTTTTTGCTTGCTCTTCCCTCTTTTCCCCAGCACATGTGACTAACTTTTCCTTATCTATAATTCCCTAGACTTAAGTAATAATTTCAGGAAAAAAGAAATGACCACAGAGACTCCAAGGTCTTGTGTTGCCTGGATGTAACTTCTAAGGGGAGTCTCAACATTATGCATGACTCTGTCCTGTCACTTGTTAACCGTGTTGTCCCTCTGCATCCTAGGGATTCTGAAGGATGCCCCTACAAGTGAAACTGGATGTGCTAAAAATGTGAATGGTCTCTGCAGGTCAAAGTTTATAAAGCGCTGAACCCATCCAAGACTAAATTCCCCATTTGTTCCCCTCAAATCTGTTCAGACTCTTCCAGCTCCTGTTATGAGACCTCTGTGATTCTGGTGGCTCAATCCAGAAATCCTAGAGTCATCCCTGACTTCTCTCTTTCTCCCAGAGAAGTCAGTCCCTTCTGCTCCCTTGAGGAAGGATGAGAAGGGGACAGAGGCAAAATCCTCTACCCTATGAAAATGGGAGTGCTAAAGAAATGGTAGCTTTAGTTACCATTGTAAATGAGTCCTGGGTATCTAGCTGCCAACATGGCAGGTACGCGCTACGTATCTGCCATCCACTGAGACAAGACACACACGTACTCAGTTATAATACAGTATCACAAGTTTATAGGGTGCAGATTGAGCCTGGGGGTAAGGAATGTTTAAATCTCCTTGGGGAAAATAGGAGGCAACACTCACTTGAGCTGAATCTTTGATGACAGTAGAAGATGATTAGGTATTTGTCACATGGGTGGTCATGCAGCATTCTAGGCTGGGAGGCATATGTGCAAAGACTTGTAGACATGAAAGAAGGGACGGTTTGAGAAAATACAAGGACATCAACATCAACTTATGTTGGGACACAAGTCCATGGGGGAAGTTAGTAAAAGCTGAAACCTGATGTAATAAATTTAGTAAGTTGCAAAGTAGGTACAATTTACTGATTATATTTAAATTTAAATACCAGGAAGTTTCTCTCTGGTCTCCACTTTTTTTCTCTCCATGTCAAGTTCTTTTTTTAAAATAATTTTTAAAATAAATTTTTAAAAATAATTTTTTAAAAATAATTTTTAAAATAAATTTTTAAAATAATTTTTTAAAAATAATTTTAAAAACAGGTATAACCGACAGGTAGCACTATATTAGTTTCATGTGTACAACATAATGATCCGATGTTTGTATGTATTACAAAAGATCACCACAATAGATCCAGTTAACATCTGTCCCCATGCATTATTGCATTATTTTTCTTGTGATGAGGACTATTAGGATCTACTCTCTCAGCAACTTTCCAATGTGCAATATAGCATTATCTACAGTCACCATGCTGTACATTGCATCTCCCTGACCTATTTTCTAGATATTTGTACCCTTTGATGTCCTTTATGCATTACAATGTCAGATTCTCAAAAGAAGAAATACATGCCCATCCTACTCTATTTGACATGCCTTTTCTTTCGAAGGAAATGTTCTCCGAGGTGATGAGCGTGAAAATATTCACTAGAATTCAAATACCTTCCCCATAATTCCTATTCTGCTTCAAACCCTCTTGGTGCATCTGTAAGCATGAGCATTTACAGAGCTTCTGCTATGTGACAGTCACTGCTGGCTGCTGAGGTACAGAGCCCAAGCTGCTCATTGCTAACTTAGTAAAATAAGCAGCATGCATGGGAAGCACTGGCCAGAGTCTCTTCCAGCACTTGGGGCATTCCGCAGACAGCACCAATTCCCGTACTGCCAGGCAGCAGGATACATGTGTAGTAACCAAAGGCATGTTCTCCCCCATTGCTGTGGACGTGACCCTCCTTCACATCTGTCCAGATAATGTGGACCCATCAGAGATCAACTCATTTTCTTGAACTCTTTGAAAGGGAAGAGAGATCAAGCTTGACATACTGAAGACAGAAAACCTGTGGCTGGGAGAGGAGGGAAGGTGAGACAGGGATGAAGGATGGCCAGCCTCAGGCCTCAGACAAGGAGGTCACTGGGAGAAAGGAGGCTGCGAGGGTGCAGCTGCTGGAGGCAGGAGGAGGAGGGCAGGGAGCACGCTCTGGCAATACACTGAGGGGTGCCGCCGTCCCAAGAGATTCATCCTCACGGTTACCAGGGAAGAGTTGTGCTTAACCTCACCTTAGAAACGTGGACACAAAAGCTGAGGGAGGTTCAGCCATTCGCTCAGGGTTCTAGGATGTGGTGAAATAAGATTTTAAAGCCAGGTCTACCGAAGTCCAAAATTTGGTGGTGGTGGTGGTGGTGGTGGTGGTGGTAGTGGTGTGTGTGTGTGTAAAACTGAAGACTGCTTAATTCAGTAGTTCTCAACCCTGAGCAGGCATCAGAATCACCTAGAGCCCCTGTTCAAGCACTGATTGCCAGGCCCTACCCAGAAACCTCCTTCTTTAGGACCTGGATGAGACCTGAGCATGTGCATTTCTAACAGTTCCAGGGGATACTGACAATTGCATCACTGGCTTCAGTGACACTGGAGCATTCTTTCCTTCCTTTCTTTCTTTCTTTCTTCTTTTTTTTTTTTTTTTTTTTTGCTTCTAACTATTATGTAAAACTGCCTTTCCAGGAGGCATAAAGTTAAAAAAAATAGACAGTGAGGAGAACAGGTGTGTAAAGCAAAGCAATGACACATCTGAAGACTCTGAAAACAAACACCATCCTTTATCTGTGCCCCTGAGATGGGTCCACACTGCCCAGACCAGCAGGGCCATTAGGAGGTTTGCTTGTTTGGGAAACCCCTCCCATGTAGTGCCAGGCGGGAACTACCTGTGAGTCTCAGAGGTCATGCCATGGTTCGTTATAAGCAGGTATTTCTTCCCCTGGCTGGGGGGCTGGTGGTGGGAAATCTCACATTCAGAATCCACTACCTTCCCTGTCCTACCTCATAGTCATCTCAAATCCCTCCGTGAAGCAAATCTCCCCGTCCCCCAGGTTCCCGTCTGTGCCTGCCTCATTCTATCCAGCCTTCTAGTCTACCATTCCCACTTCCCTTTGCTCTGCTCCCCAAGGAAGACCATCACGCTGAGGTGCTGTCTCTCCAAAATATGGTATGGTTCCAGAAAAATATCGGTCACTGAAGAATGGCTGTGTGAGCCCTGACACCATCAACACCCCTCAAACGTGTGTTGAATGTCTGATCCTGAAGGAATGAGAGTAATTCTTAAAATCTCCTTTATGTTTCTAAAGAAAATCAAACTTATTACCAATTGTGCATTTGCTGCACAGTAAGTGCTTAATAAATGTTTGATTAATGGATGCGTAAACTAGTGAAACCTTTAAGAATGAAGCGAACAAGAGATAGAATTAGGACAAACTGTCGACAAAGTGAATGTCTACTGACTTCTGACAAACACATCAACTTAACAGGCAATTAGAAACAGTTGTAAATTTATTAGCGTATCCATGATACTCCAGCATTTGCCAAAGTGAAGTCCATGCACCACGGAGGAGACACCAAAAAAATTGTGGATGGTGGGTGGATACACTTTTCTAATAATTATACATTTAAAGAGCATTAGAAAAATATGTGATCCCAAATCAAACCTGTGATTTGGTGGTTATTTATTAGGCCTGGACTTACATATTTTTAAGTGAGCTGATTTATTGGAAAAGCAACAAGTGAATCACAATACAGAGATAGAGCACAATGAATGAAGGTAGTTGTCAGGAACTGGATGTTGAGGTTAGTGACTGAAGCTTAGGAAACACTCATATTAACTGCAGAGAAGGAAGTTTTAACATCAATGTGATTGATAGGTTTTGTTTAAAAGTTTTGAGGCTTTGGGCAAATGGAATACACATTCTCTGAACTCCATGTAAAAAATGATAACTCTCATTTCAAAAGGTCTTTGTGAAGATTGAGGAAAAGTAAAATAAGTCTCTAAGAAGGTGCCTGATGTGGAGCAGAGGCTCGCATGGCAACTGCTGGACATGGGGGTGGTGGTGGAAGAGGCAGTGTTATCCACAACGATGCTGGCGGTGGTGGTGGTGCTGGTTGCAGAAGAAGGAAAGGAAAAGACAAGGGACAGAAAGGAGGAAGAATAGCAAGAGAACAGGGAAACAGAGCTATAAAACTGTGTCATTTCCCTGTTTCTAGATACCTAGGATTTCCATGTTTCTCTCTGAATACTAGGGAAGAAAAACTCGAAACTGATTCCACTGTATTGATGTTGAGATGGTCAATGATGGATTTCTTGGCCAATTTGTTTGATGTTTCTCCCATTTCTATCACTTGGACTTTTTTGCTTTTCCCATCCATGTTCCTCATAATATTGAAGGGAAGACTTAACACACAAAGAAATTGGCTGCCAACAGTAGTTTTCATATTCCATAAAGGCATATGTATATATTTTGAGGTGGTGATGATTCTCAATGTATCACATTAAAAAGAAATATGAATACAACAATGGTAGAATGATAAGAAGTAGGTAAACGTGACTGTACTCAGATGTACTGCTTGTGATGAAATCCTCATCCACACAGGAGGGATTTTCTTCCAAGGATGCAGTCAGATGGTATTTAAACCAGGCATGGCCTATGGGGGATAAGCCTGGATAATTCATTGACAGTAAAATTGCCACTTAATTATCATGCCAAACAACTGACATTTTAGAGATAACCCAGACTCTAACCCTTGGCCTTAGCAAACCAAATGTTTATATTTCTGTTAGGGACACAGACACATTGCAGAATCTTAATGTAAGTTTGAAATCACAAGCAAACATACCTTCACAAAACCAAGGCTGCATAACTTGGCTTTTGCTCCAAATTGCCACTTGCACTGTGTGTCAGCATCATAAATCTGTCCTGGTAGTTTGTCTGGATATTTATACTGTCCTGTTTGCTTGGGCTCATCCACCAGACACCCAGCCTGAGGTGTGCTGCCGTGAAAACACATCGTTGTTAATTCCTACGTTTATCCGTGATCTTTCCATGTAAAACAGTACACCTCTGAATGCACTCATGCAAAGAAAAATATAGCATGGTGAAAGATATAGGTAATACTTAAAATTAAAATGTATATATTTTTTTTTCCCAGAGAGTGAATCCTAGCCTATCTAAGAGGGTGAAATGTACACAGCTATGGAAGATTTTACGTGGTACGAGAAATTAGAGCTATCCAAGTAGTTTGATTTGGTCTGCTGGATGGGAAAAGTCAATATATTTGGAAACCCCCCAACAATCTCACTTGACAATATTCAACAAATTTGTATTGGGTGCCTACTGTGTGGTAAGCATCAGGCTAAGTGCTAAAGATACAAAATAAGCTAGCCAGACACAGTACCTGTCTTCATGGAGTTGAAAGTCATGCTGTATTTTTTTTTTTATAAATAATGGGACAGTGGTCAAAGATGTGCTTTACCTCAAATAATCTTTATAAGCAAAAAATAAACAAGTCTTTTGAAAGCATCAGGAGAAAGGATGCATTGGGGCAATAAGCAGGATAATTTCCCAAAGTCTGCTCAACTGGGATGTGTTAAGAAAAAAAATCAGTCTTGATGGTGGATATTGTTAAAAGCACCTTCCAGGGATCCCTGGGTGTCTCAGCGGTTGAGCACCTGCCTTCGGCCCAGGGCATGATCTTGGAGTCCTGGGATCAAGTACCACGTTGGGCTCCCTGCATGGAGCTGCTTTCCCTCTGCCTGTATCTCTGTCCCTGTGTGTGTGTGTCTTTCTCATGAATGAATAAATAAATCTTTAAAAAAAAAAAAGGCACCTTCCTTCCGTTTAACTTACATAGTTAAACTATGGTACCAATGAGAGGCAAAATAGCATGGTGATTAGGGATGATTTTGGAGGCAGACAGATGGGAATCTGAGTCAATCATGAGACCAGGAACAATGCTAATATTCCTCATTATTGACAATGACTTCCAATAAGAGTTTAACAGATCCAATAAGAAAAGGCATATTAAGCATTCAAAGTCAACTGTTGTTATCATCATCCCAAAACATTTAACTATATCATATTAATGATGGAAATTCAATCTGATTAAGGTGACCTTGATTTATAATATTTATTGAGTCCATTATCACATGAGATAGAAAAGATAATTTCAAGCCCCGATCATAAATTTAGAACTATTAAGACAACCTTCTAATTTTTTAAAAAGATTTTATTTATTTGAGAGAGAGAGCACACTAGAGAATGAGAGAGCATGCATGAGTGGGGTAAGGGCAGAGGGAGAGGGAGAGGCAGACTCTTTGCTGAGCAGGGAGCCCCCCGGGTGTGGGGCCTGATCCCAGAACCCTGGCATCACGACCTGAGGCAAAGGCAGATGCTTAACTGACTGAGCCACCCAGGTGCCCCAAGATAATTTTCTATTTGATGAAATGTACTTAACAAAATTTGTCAATATTTTACTGTTCGTTGGGACATTGTTTGTTTAAACATCTTTACATTTAATCAGCTTTCCCTGTATTACTAACTCTGTAAAAATCTGCAAATAATATGCAATAGTACAGGTTAAAAAAAGGTATCAATATTATGAATTCCCAAAGAAATTTTGTTAATTGCCCTAACATTTGGTCAAAGGGAAATGGGATTAGAACCTAAGTGTTCTTGTGAGTCAACACAGCATGGTGAGATACATAATAACAACTAGAGTGCTATTATAATTACAATGGTCAAATATATATGGTTGCTAAATAAAATTAGAGGAAACTTCAAAGAGTTCAACTTTGGGCTCATCATTTAATATGAATCACATAGTGCTACCTTCCTAACTTCCATTTTACTAATGCCATATAGGAGTTTTGAGTTACCAAAGAGATTTTATACCTATCATCCCTGTTGGATGTGTTCTGGACACACAGATAGCTCATGGTCATTTCAAACAAAATAGCTAAGCAAGACAATATTCCGTTCATTATAGAACACGTGTAGCATTTTAGCATTTTTAATACTCTTATGACTGAATTGATTGATCAGATTAAAATAATTAGTCACAGTAAGAAAGTATATCTAGCAGCGTCTGGAGGTCATAAAGGGGATATAGTTATAAGCATAAATCTTGGGAACAGAAGCACACCTAACTCTGAGTCTACACCTTAGCAGCTGTAGGATATTAAGCAACACAATTAACCTCCCTATGACTCGGCTTCCTCAACTGGAGAATAAGGATCATAATAGGATTGCCATGAGGATTGAATGAGGCAACATGTGCAGAGCATTTAGTACAGTATTAGACTTTCAATGTATTTTTTCAATAGCAATAATGATGACAATATCATTGTCACCACCACCACCACCACCATCATCATCATCATCACCATCATCATCATCACCATCACCAATCCCCTGAGTATTTATTTTAAACATCTGTTGAGTATGGTTTGCTGTCACCACCCCAACCCTCAGAATACTCCTGGCTTTATTTTGTCTCACCTAAGGAATTTCTTGAGATATTGCCGGCTGCATGAAGACCAGGAAAATACCCCGTTGTTTCCTGTCAGTGTGGGGGACATGATATTGCCTTCAGCCTTCCTGCAGGGATTGCCTTCCCCATCGTGAATCATGCCAAAGCTGAAATAGAAAGATGAAAACAGAAATCTTTCTGTGAACCCATCTTCCAAATTATAATCAAAGGAAGAAGATGCATTGACAATCAATGAACCCAGGTGAGAGACAGATTTATAAAATTTGTAAGAAAAAAGACAAAAATGAGTTACTATATACAACCCACCTTTGAACAACACAGGGATAAGTGCTCTGACCCTCCCCGCCTGCAGTTGAAAATTCAAGTATAGCTTTTATCTCCCTCAAAACTTCTACTAATAGCCTACTGTTGACTGGAAGCCTTACCAATAACCTAAAGTTAATTAACACATGTTTTGTATGTTACATGTTACATATCTTACAATCAAGTAAGCTAGAGAAAAAAAATTAATAAAATCATAAGGAAAATAGATTTAAAGTACTATATTGTATTTATATTTTAAAAAATCTACATGTAAGTGCACAGAGTTCAAACCAATGCTGTCCAAGGGTCAACTATAGGGGAGCCTGGGTGGCTTGTCAATTAAGTATCTGAGTCTTGATTTCAGCTCAGATCATCGTCTCAAGGACCTAAAATCAAGTCTTGTGTTGGGTTCTGTGTACTCAGTGCACAGTCTGCTTGAAGTTCTTTTTCTCCCTCTCCTCTGCCCCTCCCCCTTGCTTGCACGCTCCTTCTCTTTAAAATAAATAAATAAATCCTTAAAAAAAAAGTCAACCATAGTACTGTAAAATTTATGGAGAAAATTCTAAAGAATGCTAAGGGCTTTGTTCTACTATGTCTTGGCCCACAAAATCAAATGATATGTCTGCTTTATATTTTAAGGGTGAGAAACTTTTGGTCAAGATATCTAAGTTAAATTAAAATGATGGGATAGTCAAACTCTTTTATTTCAAGTACCAATTTTTTTTTCTTATTAGTCTCAATTGTGAGACTGTGATAAGGAAGTTCAGGGTCAGGAGGTGATAGGTATAGAAATAAATTTAGACATATGTTTGACATTCGTATTTCTTTCCTGCTCTGTACAAAGGGGCCTTGTACCTAATAGGAATTTTTGTACCACTGTTCACAATAAAATTGGTTCATTTGTACCTTGCTAAGAAAGTGGTTGTGCACATACACAGGATTCAAATTTCCTGAATATAATATGCTCATAATATTCAAAATACAAAATATTCAAATATAAATTATAGTTGTGGAGATGATTTTGCTTTTATTTTTAAGTCAGAGATCAATCAGATGCACTGAAAATGAGCATTTAATATAAATGCTGAATATGAGACACACACATAAACACTCCTAAACTCATATATCCAAAGAACTTGTCCTTTGAAAAGGTCATTTTGTAAAGCAGCGTGCTTATTTCAATATGAATGCTACTGTCCAAGGACCGTTTGAAAATCCTCTCCAGAACTGCCTCAGCACCAGATAACATGCTTTATAAATTCAACTCATTACTCTTAGGTTTCTCATTTCTCATTTCAAATTCTATTCTCAGAAAGATTTACTAACACCACTGACAACAATACTAAGTACACGCAATGACACCAACTACCAAGAATATCCAGTGTGTGCACTGAAAGTCTTTGAACAATTAATGTATCATTACATTCTGGAAATTTACACATCTGCATGATTATTTCCTTGGCATAATGAACTAAAAAAGACTCTTCACTGCAGCACAGCATGGAAGACATTCCTAAAAGACCAGAGGGTCCATTAGATGACTTGCAGTCCATCTGTAATTCTGTACAGCTATGAAACATTGTTGTTTGTTTTGTTTTTTCAAAAAAAAAAAAACATTAGTCACAATGACTGGCCTTTATCAACCCTTCTTATAGTCAGGTATTATTCTAAGCTTTACCCAAGATCTAGCCTATCTATTCTAACTAGATTAACAATAACCATTAGAGGGATGCCAATGAATCACCCAACCAATTTCATGTAAAGTAGTGAATCCAGGGGTCACTCACTTGTGCCCTGACTCATGAGCGATGGTGAAGGCCAGGCCAAGCCCTGTATCCTCATTGATGGTACAACTGCGGTACTTACTGCACATTCCACTGATGGGGGCAAATCCTATTGAGAGAGCAATTTCAAATGTTAGGCCAAAGGGCACATATACTGATACCTGATCATTTCTTATGGCTTCAAAATGTTCTGTAGTGTTTTAGTTTAACTGATTCACACAATTAGTTTTAGTTTGATTAATGTACTTAATGTTTTTGTAGAAAAGTATTATAGGCATATGATTATTTGTCCTGCCCTGATAGATAAACATAGTATTTAACATTGCTTGCCTTTTAAAAAATATTGTCATCAACAGATCCTCCTTACAGCCCTGTGAACTCAGTATGAGTATTGTAATTTCCATTTTGCATGTAGAATAAGAAGCTGCAGGACATTTATAGGCCTCATCTAAGTTAAACTGATGCAAAATGTCCACTTAACAGTGCTGTTAGCATCAAAGCTCAAGGTATATTTCCTAAGAGAACATACATCCTGGTCTTTTCCTGATGCAGACAACATGAAAAGGCCTGAACAATGTGAACAGATTAAGTGCATTTTTCTCATATTCACTATAATGTGAATATGTTTTCAAAAACCACATCATTGGGCAGGCCAGGTGGCTCAGTGGTTTAGTGCTGCCTTCAGCCCAGGGCCTGATCTTGGAGACCGGAGATCGAGTCCCACATCAGGCTCCCTGCATGGAGCCTGCTTCTCCTTCTCCCTCTGCCTGTGTCTCTCTGCCTCTCTCTCTGTGTGTCTCTCATGAATAAATAAATAAAAATCTTAAAAACAAAACAAAACAAAAAACCCAAAACCACATCCTTCAAAGAGCAGCTATCAAATCATCTCAGCCAGTACCTGATTCTATCTTGAATCACATGATAGTGGTACAGGTCTTTCTTCCCAGTTTTGGGTCCTCATGTGCAGAACAAGGATATGGACCCAGTCAGTATAAAATGCATACTTGTGGACTGACTGAATCCATTTTGCTGCTATGAGGTCCACGGGATGATCTGAGAAACTTAATGTATTGGCACATATCATCAGTGACACCATCATTACCACCACTGCCATCATCACCACTGATCTAGATGATGATTAATTCACCAAAAAAAAATTTCTTCAGTTCCTAATGTATGCAATGGAATATACTAGAAAACATAGTATAAATGTAGAAGATATAGTCCTTACTCAGTGTCTTAGGTAAATATAGAACAGCTGAGTCCCTTAAAAGTCAAGTAACCTTCTAACGGATGCACTGCTATGCTACCTAGGGGCACAGTTATACACTATGGTGATCAGTTTAATTCTCTTCAGCTACCCAGCTGCATTCATATTTATGGAACAAACCACAATTTTTCTGGTTAAACAATTTACCTCAATGATCATCCCATAGAGTTCATAAAGAAACACCCAAAACAAATAAAGGAAATGAAGCTCACAATTCTACCTTGACTTTGGTTAAATAGAACAATATTCACCACAGGGCTGAGTGAAGATACTACCCCACAATTTAAATATGATGTTTCTTCTTATTAAGGGTCTTAAGGGCCACCCACCCAGTTGAAAGTTTCCATACTGTGTTTTCACAGGCGTGAGAGAAGCCTCCCTTCATACCATACCTAGAGTGTCACACGGTTCATTCTTCCAGGAACAGATGTCAAATCCTGTGAGTAGGATGGCATGGTCGTGCCTCTTGCCATTCTTCCCAACGAGAGCCGACTGCCATTGACAAAAACTATGCAGAGACTGGTCTGCATGATGGTTGATCAATAATCCTCCCTATGGGAAACCCACACAAACCAGAGGGTGAATTTGTCAGGAGTCAGAACGTTGAATCATTCCATTTGTACAGGCAAACACAGAAACCTCATGTTTCTAGGGAGAAAGGTCTGTGGAGGAAAACACTTGAGCTAAGGTTGGAGACAACTGATAAAAAAAAAACTTAAAAATATTTCAGGTAAATGCTCACAATATTTCAAGTAACTATAGAGTTTTGGCTGATTTGTATCAGTTTTGTATGATTAGTTCTATTTTATAAAAAAATAAATAACCTGACATCAGTTGGAATATCTGTGTCCATCTCATGCTGGTACCACCTTTATAAAACTGTGATAGCTTTTAGAACCTAATTATAAGTTATTGTTGATAAAGTGCAATGCCTTCTTCAAAATAGTACAAGCAAGGTAGTGACCACAGCTTATTTACTCCTATGCCAAAATTTCCAGCAAAGGGCTTGGCACATCATCAATCCATCCATCAATCAATAAAATGAAAGCTCACTGAATGGATGTAGAAACAAATAATTATAAGATTCTGAGAGGGTAAGATAGGACCTAGCCTTAAGATAATTATTTACCAAAAATCTTTGCTTAAAACTATTGACTTGGATCAAGTTGAGGGTTTTTAGACTAGGTCTTTAATTATCCATGAATTAGGATGCCTCTGGCTTCAATGACCTTGGGCAAGGTATAAGTGGTAGGTTAAAGACAAAAGTGTCTCCCAATGACACACATCCTCCTTTCTACCCTTCTAAAATTCCAAGAACAATCTGACAGGTTGTTAACCTCTGTTGCTCTACACACCTGGACAATTAATTTTTGTCTTGTCTCTGACTCCTTGCTTTGTACGTTAATTACTGGGGTTGCAGATGAAGAGGAGAAGCCACAGGGGACTTAAAAACCTGTGGTAGTCTCCACTTCAGAAAAATACAGTTTCAGCATCAAAACACTACAAAGCAGCGGGTGCCATGCAATTAACACTTTATTATATGTTCTGGTTTTATAATTTACTCTGTGCCTGTGACCTACATTTCAAGGTAATCGATTCAAGGGCAGTTAAATATTCCTTATTTATTCTCTGCAGTACTAAGATGGTGTTGGGGAAACAGTATGTTTACTACAAGAATCTTCTGATAACTTATATTCTGTATATTTTCAAAATATCCTTTTGCATCTACCTGCAAAGTACCCAGGACATCCAACGTGCAAAATTCAACTAACCCTTAAATCTGATATCAAAGGCACCTTCCCTGTAAAGCCTACATAATATTTGTATTTTTATATAGAATGTAACATTTATACTATATATGTATATATATGTCATTGTGTGTGTGTCATATATACACGCACATATATGTAATTATTTTGTGATGTTTTCATTGTTTGAATATACAACCCTATTACATTCTACTTTCTTTGAGGATAGGATCAGCATATTTTTAAGTTGGAATTTCTAATGACTAGTTCATGGATCAATACATAGTAGGTATTCAATAAGTAGATCCTGAATGGTAGAATGAATTAAGAAATAAGTGAAGTATAGCACGTACAGGTTCTTGTTCCAGAAGAATGAGGCTCACCACAACAATGTTTATATCACTTCCAATGGTCCCATCTTTAAATAGGCTAGAAACCTGTCGGAACAATCAAAATCAAACAAAAATAAAGTAAATCTTAAAATTTCCAAAACTCTGTGTATCAATCAGACATATTTATAAGTATACAGGCCTCAACTTCACCAAATATATGTACATATGAAGCCAATCTCCTCAAAATTCATTTTTTTCCAATAAAATAATGTGGCAATATCTGCTATTCAATCCACACAAGGAAATACTCTTTAATTTTTTAAACCATTCCATTTTTAAAAAAGATTTTATTTATTTATTCATGAGAGACACACAGAGAGAGAGGCAGAGACACAGGCAGAGAGAGAAGCAGGCTCCATGCAGGGAGCCTGACATAGGACCCGATCTTGGGACCCCGGGGCCACACCCTGGACTGAAGGCAGACACTCAACCGCTGAGCCACCCAGGCATCCCAATACTCTTAATTTTTAGCTGTTCTGGAGGACGAGTAGCATCGGAGTCCTGGCAAACTCCCTTACCATGTTCATGACTGTGAGAATGTAGGTGGTGACATTTGCCTTGCCATGCTTTTCCACCATTTTCTTGTCTGCTACCACAAGAGTTTCCACATTTAGGCCCTTTTGTGATTTTCCAGCTGATCTTCTGGGTCGCCCTGCACTCCCATATTCATCAAACCTGAGATAGGTATCCTCCGTGGGAGGCTTAGGGGCATCTACAACGAACATAAGAGCATTTGGAAGGGATTACCAGTGGAGAACAGCTGAGTGAGATAGAAAGAAATCTACACAAGGCAGGGAGAGAGTCTGTAACCAACACTTCACTGATCTACTGATAAACGATGCTTTCAGTGCTTGTCCTGGGGCTTTGTACCTAGTTTTTGGTTGAGAAAGATTCATTCAAACAAGTTGGTAGATGAATAGACAATAACTCAAAAATACTCTAATGAGTAAACACACACACACACACACACGCAAACTACAAATCTAGTTGGTATAACAGGTTGACAAAAATCAATTTTGCTGGAATAGTCTTTAAAAACAGAAAATGTTCATTTTATTTTATTCTAAATAAAATAAAACACTGCAGAAGTAGATGTTACCGTTTGCCTCTGAATTCATGATGACACTTTATATATTATTTTCTAAATAAAATTTAGAATATACGTCCTACAGAAATGAACACTGTCCATGTCTAATATCCTTGTTTCATCGACACAAGCTAGAATATAGCACAAAATAAGTGGTCAATAAGGACTCTTTGACCTAATATTGAACTCGTTTGGGGGGAAATAGCATAGTTAGCGCTGATATTTAAAATATGAAATACTTCATAATAGGTAAGGTGCAGGCACCACCTTAACAGAATGGATATTGGCCATGGCCTTTAGGAAGAGGCTTGGAAGTCTCAGGATGTTGGGCCCCAGGCATAATCCCTTCAGTTAATGGAGAGGGACAAGTCCAAGGATTGCTGGGGGGCAATAGGGCATTTGGAAATGTGATACTAACAGTTATTTTAATACTTCAACAACTAGTAGAGTCATAATAGTGAAGTCAAGATAGCTCTCCAAAGAGTAAAATTAAAAGATCAAATTACATAGTTTAGATATAAAGCCTCAAGTTGGCCACTTTGATAAGTGACCTAAGTCTCAGTTTCTCAATGAAAGGAGTCTAATATCCATAATACCAATCTGAAGCCTGCTTTAAATATTAGCTTTGATATCTCCTATCAAATATATATCACTGTCACTATGAATATCACTATTATTATAAATCCATGCCAAATAGATGCTCCTTAAAGAGGAAATTTTTGTTAACACCCCAAATCCCCAAAGACCAATTAAAATGCTAGAAACATGGTATTTCATCGTTGCTCCCCATCAACTGCTCAGGGATATCCATTCCCCTTCTCCTTGGGTAGAACCACCATTTGGCTGCTCTGTCCAACCAGGCACTCACCTGCCCTTATGGCTACTGAGCCTTTAAAATGTGGCTGGTGCCACTGAAGAGACTGAATTTTTAATTTTAATTTTAATTCATTTTGATTTAAAGTAAGAAAGCAATACTTGCTGCACTTATTGGAAAACAAGGGAGTTTGGGAGAACCTGAATATGTAAATCTACACTTCCAAACTTCAATTTCATGAAACCCAAATACAAATTAATTATTTCTGATGAAAATTTGTTGTCTAAATTAAAACCGTGCTCTAATTGTCAAACAAATACTAGATTTCCAAAACTTAATATAAAATACCTGATTCATAATTTGGTATAGTGATGGCATGTTGAGATATTTTGTATATCAGGTTAAATATATTATTAAAATTAATTTCCTATCTTTAATTTTTTTAAAAAAATGCGGCCAGTAGAACATTTAAAACTATTTGGGGGGCTGACATTTATTTCTCTTAGACACCACTGGTCTACAAAGTGCAGAATGCCATGGCTGGGTCACAAATCATGCCCAAGGGGCCCTGTATCTATCTCAGTGTCACTTCCATGTAGGTGCCAATGTTCTCATTTCCTGTTAAGTTCTCCTTCAAGAGCTCAAAAGGAACAAACATCCAACCACACCTGAGGATCCACCTCTGATTTCTCTCATCATTGGAAGACTCAGTACCTTTCTCATGAGCACAGAAACCAAGATAATATGGGGACCCAAGACTAAAACATAGGAGATGCTAAATGAAAACCAACAAAAGCATATCAAAATCTTTCCTAGTATAACCTAGAAGAATTGAGAATTGGTCGCCCAGTTTTTGCATGACAGGGATGAATATTGGTCCATCTCCAAGACTGATTTCAAGGGATGCCCAGGGTAGCCCCAATTTTAACCTGCAAAGTCAGCACACCCAATTATACTCAAGAAAGCCTACGGAGGGCCCCGCATTGAGAACAGAATAAGAAAAAGTTTCCTTACATACATTTCTTGCGTCGTCCACAAAAATGCTGCTTTTGCAACCTTGGGTGGTGATGCTCTCTTTCTTGACTCCGAGATGTGCGGGGAGTGTGAGTTGGGGAGTGACCGGAAGAACGTCCGCTGGAGTCCAGGTAGCCATGGCAACGGTGGACCTTCTCCTCGGCCGTCCTTT
Organism: Vulpes vulpes; assembly: GCF_048418805.1. Taxonomy (NCBI): domain Eukaryota; kingdom Metazoa; phylum Chordata; class Mammalia; order Carnivora; family Canidae; genus Vulpes; species Vulpes vulpes. The sequence goes on along the minus strand of NC_132791.1, from coordinate 175,246,160 downwards.
TGTACAGTACGTGAGGATGGTGTCCTGCAGGTGCGCTGTAGTTATGTTCCTGGGCCAGCAGCTGAGGTAACGGTGAGATGAGGAATTCGTTTTTTTGCGTCCTTATTAGACCTGACTAAAAAGCCAAACACACAGAAAACATGAACGATTCCAGGCCTCCTCTTACGTGGTGATTTTCAACAACTGTTTACTGGCCACTTCCTGGGTGCGGGCACTGTGCTAAGTAATTGACGGGTATTTTCTATGTACCATTAGCAGTTCCATGTTTTATCCCCATTTTACGGAGGACAAGACAGAGGCTAAGGTAGGAAGTAGGAAAGCGAGCGCTGACATCGTAGGGAAGGAAAAAATTTTCCCTTTATCCTTCTAGGTTCTTGGCTCAGACCCCATTGTAATAAAAGATTAACAAGAGAAAAACAAACAGAGGTATAATAACATGTATATCTTTCGTAGAGATGGGAGTCATCCAGGAAAACTGAGTAACTCCCCAAAAGGGACCAAGACACCACCTTATAAATACTGTCTCCAGCTAAAGATGTAAGAAGATGTTGAAGGCGATGGGGGTGGGAGAAGGGCAGTCATGCAAGCTACCAGGAAAAGCACAGAAAAAAGAGATATGGTTGATGTGCGGATTTACGTCCTGGCCTTCTGCCCAGACAAGTTGCCAGAGATTTGATCACCCTCCTGGTCCTGGCAGAGAGAGGGAGGCACCCCCAAAATGGAGATTTCTCTCATGAATGTAAAACGGTAACTTCTACTTGGTTTTCAGAGAGTTTCTCATGTCTGCTGTTTCTTTTTTTTTTTTTAAGATTTTATTTATTTATTCATGAGACACAGAGAGAGAGAGAGAGAGAGAGAGAGAGAGGCAGAGACACAGGCAGAGGGAGAAGCACGCTCCCTGCAGGGAGCCCAACATGGGACTTGATCCCGGAACCCTGGGGTCACGCCCTGAATCAAAGGCAGGTGCTCAACGGCTGAGCCACCCAGGCGTCCCACCCACTGGCTCTTCAGCCTGAGTTAAGAAATAAGCTGGGAAGAAGAATTTCATCAATTAGAACACACAGACTGAGGTCGAAGCGGAGGTAGTAGAAGTCCCTGTTCGCTCTTTCTCCTCCACTTAGCAGATCTGTCTCTCGATGGTGCAGCCCGGGCCCCTCCATGGAGATGACCATGACTCAGCCAGCCCATCCAATCACAATTTCACTTTCCGAGTTTGTGGCATAAAGTGTATATATATGGACCTGATATTTCAGCTGGAGCACACCCCACTCTCCCTTCCACATCTCCATCCTCTCTCTTCCTGCATTTGGTTCCGAAGTTTCTGGACATCCAAGCCCCGGGATACCAAGTGTGGTCTGTTGGTGTGCAGTTTCTGCCCACCCAGGAGCTTGTCAGAGATGCAGACTCAGGTCTCACTCCAGATCTGTGGCATCAGAGGCTGCATTTTATTTAGATCCCCACACGATTCACATGTCTGTGAAGCCCTGAGAAGCACTTATGTGGGCCAGCAACTCTTTTTTTTTTTTTTTTTAATGATAGTCACAGAGAGAGAGAGAAAGAGAGGCAGAGACACAGGCAGAGGGAGAAGCAGACTCCACGCACCGGGAGCCCGATGTGGGATTCGATCCCGGGTCTCCAGGATTGCGCCCTGGGCCAAAGACAGGCGCTAAACCGCTGCGCCACCCAGGGACCCCTGGGCCAGCAACTCTTAAACTTTGCCGAACATCAGAAACACGCAGGGATCCAAGAGGCACACAGACTCCCTCACTCCCAAGCAGAACTGCATACCATCAAAATCCAGATCTTTTTCCTCATGATTCATGCATCAGAACTTTTGTTCTGAACTGCTCCAAGGACTATCAATGCACAAAGGGTTTCATGAGCCCGTCTTCTAGGCCTCCCCTTCTTCATGAGCAAAAGGGGAGGAATCCTTCCCTCCCTGACTACTTTATAAGGGGAGATAGAATAACCATTGTAGGAGCCCTTTATACACTCTCACCTACAGCAGTCTGGGTGGGTGAGGATGATGCGCCAATTGAATCGACACTCACTGGGTATCAGGTGCGAGGCACACAACTGTGTAGGAGTTACACAAACAGAGGATGTGCTCTGCTGGGGAGCCAGACACCTAAAAATTTAAGGATGGTACCAAACGCCAAGGGGGTGTCAGGCTGAGAGCAGATTACTATGGGAACATGGAGGCGCTGGCACCTAACCCACCCAATGGAGTGGAGGGGTTGCAGCAGACGGGCTCTGTGCTCAGGCCTAATTTGGGCCCTATGTTAGGATTCAGCTTCTCATTCCTAAAATAAGTCCCAGAATATGTGGTTTGGCCTTGACCTTCCTCCCCCTTCAGAAGGATGCTGCCTTCTGAAAGATTGTCTTGTTGACTTATAGCATTGACCTATTATCTAGAACCAGGGAACAGACAGATGCTTTGCTTGGCTCGGTGAACTCACACTGAGCACCTCAATAGCAGCCCTTGTCTAGGAGTTGGCATAAAGAACAGAGGCACACAACATGTCAACAGAACAGTTCACATTCATGTTCTCCTGGAGATTACAGGAGAAGAGAAATTGATTGGCAAGATAAACATTCAGTTGAGTAAAATCCCACAATCTAGGAATCCTGTCCATCATATCTTCAGGCTGGATCTCAGAGTAACCTGCCCTTCCCACCCAGCCCAGGGCCATGCTGGTAGGGTTTCCCTTCCTCATTTGGATACTTTCTGTTTAGTCTTCCCAAGCCATCTCCTATGTGAGCCTCCTCACATATAGTCTCTTTGTCCCACATAATGAACTCATTCCATACCCTCGGGTATTGATCTCAAATCCAAGCCCCTTCTCCTTGGCCCACAGATCCCTGCATAACCTGCCCCAGGTGGAGCTGGGCGGTTTAACCATCCCCTCTCCCTCTCTCCTCACCATTCAAAACAAGACATTTTACTTCTTAGATCTACTATGTGCTCTTACTTGAAGGTGAGCAGAATTTGCCACCCCAAAATATGCCTCTTTCGCACAAGGATTATCTTAAGCTGGTTATTTTTAAGACTCAGACCATACAGGAGAAGCTCTGAAAGCCTAGGGAAGTTACCCCCCTCCTTTTTTTTAAAGACTTACTTAAGAGAGAGAGAGAGAGAGAGCACGCAGGTACGCGCGCACAAATAGGCAGAGTGGCAGGCAGAGGGAAAGAGAGAAGCAGAGTCCCTGTGGGGCGAGAAGCCCAATAATGTAGTGCTGGATCCCAGGACTCTGGGATCATGACCTGAGCTGAAAGCAGAGGCTTAACCAACTGGGCCACCCAGATGCCCCAAGAAGTTATCTTTCTATAGGAGACAGTTATGTTTATAAAGGAAATCTCCATTTATAAGAGTGTCTCCCTCTGTGTACCAGGACTAGGGGGATGACCAAAGGTCTGGAGACACTACTCAACAGAGGTGTGGACTTAACTCTGCATCACAATCACACTCTTGCTGACTGCACTGGGCCTGATTAGTTCCCCTAACTGTCCCTCTCAACTTCTTATCTAGATCGTATTTAAGGTGGTGTCTTGTGCCCTTTTGGAGAGATACCAAAGTTCTCCTGGGTCCCTTCCATGTTATTAATCATCTTTGTTTTTTCCCGTTGATCTGTCTTCTATTACAGGGGGGTGAGCCAAGAACTTAGTAGGGTAGAGGGAAAATTATTTTCCCTCCCCCACAAACTCTTGCATACTTTTTCTTTGACCTATGATCTCCTGCTCCCATAGACTTGCTTGGCTTTCTGGTGCTCACCACTTTGTCACCTTCCCCTCAAAGAAAATTCACTAATGGCCCCACTTCCCCCCAGCCCCACTTCCAAATTCTCTGAGGCCACAGTTCTTTGCTCTTGTCTCTCTACAACGACAGAAGCAAACAAAATGCCATCCTCTCCCCATCACCAGGGACATGTAATTTAACATAATTCTCTGTGACAGCAGAAGCCACACTGGCATCCCTGCTGTGTGTCACATGTTATCAGCCAATCAACATTTGTTTATTAGTCTATAAATGTTTGTGGAGTGAGTGAATGAAAGAATCTCTGACCGGAGGCGTGCGGGGATGCGCCAGCACCCACTCCCTCCACAGCGGAGGACACTGGAGGTGGGAAGCGACAGGTCCAATACATAAAATCCAGGCACTCTTTCTGAAGTCGAGCTGTGAAGCCTGGAACACTCCATGGGATGCTTTATTTAAACTTCATGACCACCCTGTGAAGAAATCTCAGCTGGAAGCACAGGAAGACCTGGGTCCCTCCTAGGTAAACCCTGGCCTTCCAGTGCCCCCACCTCTTCTACATGCCTGAAGACAAAGGACACCATTTACAGTCCCCAGCAGAGTGAACAGTTAAGGTGGGGGGTGGGGGTGGGAGCAATGATTTATCCATGAAAGCCCTCCTGCCTTACTAACTTCCTAACTTGGTTAAACTAATATCAAAGGCTTAAGCCACTTAAGTGTCTTAACTGGACCAACCGGTTGGGAAGCTTTTTCTCTATTCTCCCTGTTTCCTGAGCACCTTAAGGCAACTCAAAGGCACAGTGAAAGCTTCTGTGTTGAGAAAGCACTAAAAAAATAAGAATTGTCTTCCCATATTGGGACAAACACTGAGGCCACATGATCCTCTCTTTTTCAGTTCAAGAGTGACAAGGACAAAAATCTAGAATAATTCTTCAAAATGAAACAAGAATTTTGCAGCACTAGCTATTAAGGAAGAAATATATTCCTTTTTGGATTGGGTTTGACAGAAAACATTGGAGTCTGACCAAATAAATACATTTTATGGTTTAAAAATCCAAACCCAGCACCTACAAAAGGAGCCATCTGTTTATTTGCGGAATGTGTGAAGCATCTTGAGTTGCTGAACACACGCAATGTTCTGACTCCAACAGTGGTGAGCAAGATGGAGCCGTGGTCTCATGGGACTTCCAGTTAAATGGGGGAGTGGGGATAAGACAAGATTACAAATGGGTATGCAATATTCCTTTGGGCAAAATATGAAGAAAAAAAAGGGTTCTAGGAGAGAAAACAAGATGAGGGAAAAGGGTGAGGAGTGTGGGAGAACATGGGAGGCTTTCCTGAGAATGGCATTTCCGGGAGATCAGAGCCCTTTCCTGGCTCATGCAGGAAATGAGGGTAGACAGGAGGGAACAGAGACCCAGTGGCCTACCAGAAGGGAATGGAGCCTGAGGATGCACTGAGGCATCCTCTAGGTCTGGGAAGGACAGGAAAGGCCTCAAGTCCCTGGGGAGGCTAGTGTGACACACTCAGAGCTGCCCCCAACTCCCTAAACTAGGGACTCCCTCTCTCAGAAGCCAGAAGAAGCCAGAGATAAAGGCCCGGCGGTGTCCCCTTTTGGACTGAATATTGTTCCCACATTACATGTCAACCTTTTCTAGTTTCAAAGATCTAGAAACCCAGTTACAAATTTAACTGCTACGGATAAAGACCAAGAGTCAATATTCTATGCAGTGATAGTTGGCCACTTTATACTTTTAGAATGGAGATACTATAAGACAATATATTTTGTTAGCAGTTGTTTCCTACTTTGGATGTCAGTGGCCAAATAATACACTAAGGATTCAGGTAGGGTATAAATCATACTTCAGGAAATTGCTCTTTAAAACATCCACCCCTCTAGGTCATATTTAAGTTCTATCAAAGGCTTTAAAGTTAATGAAAAAAGGGAGACTGCAGATTCGAGAAAAGACAAGGTCCTTGTCTTAAGTGACCTGTATCCCAGCACTCGTACCTATTAAGTAATCAAAAATGGATTCAATGGATTAATGATGTTTGCTAAAAGTGATATGATCTATCTTAAAGAAAGGTCCTGAAGTAATAATAATAATAAAAAGAACCCCCATGGGCGGTCTTAACATTCTATTGCTCTTCTTAGGGAAGGCTAATAAAACAACAAAAAAAGCCCCCATGAGGCTGGCTGGGAAAATATTGGCAAAGATATATATTTGTGATTATGAAAAATCAATTTACTTTTTATTTTAAAATTTTTAACCCATTGTTAACAATAGTGACCCCCAAAATACTGAAACTTCAGTCAAGCTGTCACATTCTTTTTTTAAAAAAAACAATTATTTTGTCCAAACAACAGGACTAAAGGATAACTAACTCATTTGTTGCCCAGCATGTACGAGGATGCCCCAAAAGGAAATATCAGTTTAGAGTGAGCAAAAAGCTTAAGGAAGCATAGTCAATATGAAACAGGAGTCCACAGTCCAGGGGCTGGAGGAGGAGAGAAAGGGACCATCAAAGAAGCAAAGGACTGGGGATTTAGAATTGTGTGAAGAAGTGACAAGAATTAAGCTAAAATGTAATAACACAAAGACAATGAAATAAAGGAAATGCTCAACATACAGACAACAGTTTAGGGGTGCCTGAGTGCTCAGTCGGTTGAGCATCTGACTCCTGATTTCAGCTCAGCTCAGCTCATGATCTTGGGGTCATGGGATTGAGCCCCACCTATGGGCTCTGTGCTCAGCAGGGAGTCTGCTTGAGATTCTCTCTCTCCCCCCCCTTGCTCTTCCCCTATTCTCTCTAAAATAAATTTTAAAATCTTTTAAAAAACAGACAAACAAAAAGTAAACATTTTACAGGTACACTTGAAGCTCCATTGCTCACTCGCTGGGCTTAAGCATTCTGAACTTCTGGTTGCCTTTTTATACCATCTGTGAAGTGGGAATAAAAGTATCTCTAACTTGGGTTTTCTCACTGATCAAATAAGTGAATATTTATTTATCAAGCACTGTGCTAAGTTGTCAACTGCTCAGTAAATCTAAACATAAAACACAGCACCATAGTGACTTTCAAAAAGGAAGTAAGAAGCTTGAGATCAAAGACAAATGATTCACCAGGTTCCCGATGAGAACAAGTAGACTATCTGGATCAGTGGTCAGGCTGAGGAGACAAAATATGACATCATGCCGAGAGCATACAGATGCTGGTAACACCTTCAGTTCTCTACAAAGCACACAATTCTAAGACACTGACATAGAATTTTTTACCATCTGCATCTATACATGTAGAAGTGGTTTAACAGACAACTTGGACAGGCCCTCACACATGGACATGCCTTTTGGGGAAAAAAAAAACATTTGGGATGCCCTATTACTGTCAAGGGGAAGAAAATCTTCCATTTTGAGAGAAAAAAACAAAAATACACATGTCAACAAAAATCTGGTATTTCCCATCCATTCACTGATAGCAATATTATCATCAACTGGACTCACAATACAAATATGATGTAGAAAGGCATTTAGACTTTCCAGATTTATATACACAGCAATCTTCCTTCAAGAAAACTGAAAAGCCCACTCAGTGCAAATTTCTTCAGATACTACCAGTATCTCCAAATTGCCTGGCAAGAGAAGGGGCCAAGATGCAGAGCCACAGAATTTTTACATTCCGTAATGGTTAAGTGACTCGTTCTTCCTTTCCCTTAGCCCTGAAGAAATTTACAAAACTCTCAGATACTCTGGTCCCTGATTTGTAAAGTGGGAATAATAATAATAGCACTTCCCTTAGAGGATTTTTAGAAGATTAGATGAGTTAATGCTTCTGAAGTGCTAAGAAGAGCACTTGGCACTGAGAAACATCCAGTAATGTTTATTGTTATCATTATTCCGTTTGATTATTTGAGGGGACAAAGCAGAGAAGTCATCCTGCTTTCTAGTAATATGTTGATATTATAATCTTCCCCTTCAATTGGACCTGAAATTCTGGGAGGTGGCCTAAGTATTGTGTTTATTGAGAAAATAGTCGAAAGACTACACAAGGCTTTAAGAGGTGATGAGACACATTAATGATATTCTCACAAATATAACTGAAGATATTTAAAGACAGAGGAGAAATCATGAGTTTTTCTACCTTGGAGATCTGTTTAATCCAAAGGTTTCAGGTTTTAGTTTTTAACTTGTTTGTTGTTTTCTTTTGATGGGGATGGGAAAGACAAATGACACGTAGAGGCGGAATTGCTAGGCTGCTCCTCTTCAATGACACTTTTTGGACCTATTAACTTCTCATCTGCATGTTCACAGGTTAAATGTGAAACCCAGACTTGGTCCATTCTGAAGACCTACTCTTATCCACCTGCCCTCTACTGAAGAAAAAAAAAAAAAAGCAGCATCATGGGGAAAAGGATACTTTGATGGGAATAAATGGAAGGTTACTGCAGGGAGAAAAAAAGTGGAGCTGACTTCCTGGAGATTATGGCAGATTATTACAGATGCTCACCAAGCATCCCACCTGCCGCACACACTGGTGCATCACTGGGCAAAGCCCAGTTCTCCCGGTGACCCCTGACCTCCACTAGGCAAGTAGAGTCTCCAGGTACTGTCAGTCTCTATGGTTTTCTGAGTCATACTGATAAGGATAGATTAGAAAAACAGTCTAAAAAAAATCTTTCTTCAGAAGTTCTTAAAATGGCCTGGCTTTTTTCCTCCTCCCTAGCCTGGGATGTTGGGCTACTTCTTCCTATACTCCAGTAGGCGGAAAATGAATTATCCTTTGCTTTCACTTACACTAACCAAATTTGGCTCCAAGACAATATTAACTAACATGGCTTTTGACCATGTGCAATGGTTTAAGCTACTGACACAAAGATGAATCGACTCTTTCCTCAGAGTGCTTGAAGTATAACCGTCTGTACTGGTATAAAAGATGCAATACTAGCAGCTCTTCAAAGATATTAAGAACATATTGATGAAACCTATTTATTTGGCTAATTAAAAATATGTCTGTTGAAATAAACACTTAATGACTTCAACAGCCCAAAGCTCATGAGACCAGAGTATAGCAGTTCCCGATGCAACATGAGGTTGGGAGATATAAGCCCATTCTGTTCCAATTTATGCCTGTGCCCATTCTCAGAAGGGCACAGACCTCCAAAAAGCGCTTTTTTTCCCCCAAACACTGTATTAATACCAAAATGGTTGACAGTTTACCATGACCTATTGTCTAAATTTTAGTATTAATTTCAAAAAATTAAATGCACACATGCTCCTAAATGCACACAATTTTTAGAAGCAGTCTTATACAGCATCTACGTTTCAACATTTATTAATTAATCCAATTGGTTAATCACCATCAATAGATGTTGAGGAATTTTTTTCTTTATTTGTTTTTATCGAAGTTTGATTTGCCAACATATAACACCCAGTGTTCATCCCATCTAGTGCCCTCCTCAGTGCCCGTCACCCAGTCACCCCAACCCCCCGCTGACCTCCCCTTTCCACCACCCCTTGTTCATTTCCCAGAGTTAGGAGTCTATCTCATGGTTTGTCTCCCTCTCTAATTTTTCTCACTCAGTTCCCCTCCTTTTCCTTATAATCCCTTACATTATTTCTTATATTCTCCATATAAGTGAAACCATATGATGATTGTCCTCCTCTGATTGACTTACTTCACTCAGCATAATACCCTCCAGTTCCATCCATGTTGAAGCAAATGGTGGGGATTCATCCTTTCTGATGGCTGAGTAGTATTCCATTGTATGTATGAATATGTATACATATACATATATACATACAGGTAGAGGAATCTCTTTCCTTCTCTCCCTCTCCCCCTTCTTTTGTTGCTCCACCTGGAGGAATAATTCATCATTTCCTATGTACCAGACACTGTACAAGGCAATCTGTCTGCAAAATCCCACCTGTCAGCTCAGTTTGATGGGTACTTTTATTAACCTCTCTGTATCTCAGGGATCTCTGACCACACAGCTTCTGCTCACTCTTAAACACACACCTTTTTAGGATTCAGGGAAAGTTCCAGAAACACTGTATTGTTTAATTGAAATCTACATAGAGGGCGGCCTGGGTGGCTCAGCAGTTTAGTGCCGCCTTCGTCCCAGGGTGTGATCCTGGAGACCCGGGATCGAGTCCCACGTTGGGCTCCCTGCATGGAGCCTGCTTCTCCCTCTGCCAGTGTCTCTGCCTCTCTCTCTTTCTGTGTCTCTCATGAATAAATAATAAAATCTTAAAAAAAAAAAAAGAAATCTACAAAGAGTAGAGCTCAAATGCTTTCACAAAAATGAATGTTTATGTGAGGTGTTTGATAAGTTAACTAACTCAGTGGGAGGGACTGTATATGTGTATCAAATCATCATGTTATATGCTTCAAATAACTTACAATTTTATTTATTATACCTCAGTAAGGTTGGAAAAAAGAAAGGTTCCAGAGAGGACATGACTTTTGGGGGGAAGAGGGCAGCAGCCCAAATAACAGAGTTATTTAGTTCCTGAGGAACTAATACTTCTGAGTTGGCTTCATGTAGGTCCTAACCTCCTGGCAACGACCTTTTGCTGCTACGCTGATGGATCCAAAGGACATAGAGGAATACCCATGAACTCGGATCTCCAGAAATGAAGGCTGAGGTCAAGTGGCACTAAAATCAGTCATCCTTTTGGCTTCCCCTTTCCCTTTGGCTTCACACCAAAGGGGTGGCAGGGGTGGACGTTCAACAGTCACTGAAAAAGCTTCTCCGTGGATCTAGAGGTAACCGGCTCAACCGCTCTCTGGAATGCGGCCTTACTGGACATTACTAATCTGCTTCAGATTTCATTCTGCAGTGCTCTGGTTTCCTCCCTTCTAGTGTATTGCGCGTACTTTCAGGGCAGGGCTGGGACACTCTGCTTTGCAACCACCACAGCATGTCCTGCATGTCAGGGGCACTTCACACATCTTTGGGAGAGATATACACAGAATAATAAGGGAAGAGAAAAAACACATCTTCTCAGCTCCTCAGAAAGCTAAATATGCCTCGACAATCAACAAGAACAGATATCAGAACTCCATGACCCTTATAGGCAGTTTGGTCATGAAGACTTTCTCATCTGGGGAAGACAGGAGGGAGCCATTTGACAGCCTTGTGTCGCATGATCCTCTTTGCTCCAGTCTCTTGAGAATCAGATCATTTCAAAGGAAGCTTAAGGAAGGATGTCATTTGGAAAACACATGACTACCATAATGGCTGTTGGCTAATTGTGAGGGACCAAGTGGAGATAGCTGGCAGGTCTGGATTTAATAGAAACCAGACTCTGCCTATTTTGCAGGGGACCGTGCAGCCAGCCTCTCCCTCTAGATCATTCCAGCCTTTGGTGCTGTGTCTGCTAATAAACAGTCTTCCTTCTCCACATGTCATGTCAGCATCCTCTGGAGGGAGGGGCATGCTAAATGTCTGAGAGGAAATGGTCATAACTCATATCCAATGAAGTTGTGTTTTTTATGTCAATTTCAGAATCCAAACTTACACTTCCAACCTCCAATCCTCATTTCCTCCAACAACGTCCTATGGAATGTAGCATTATGTGGTTAACAATGTTGACAAATCTCAACACATAGTTGATCTCTAGAGCTCCTAACCCTGTCCGGCCCTATACTCTCTTTTCAGTTTGGCCACATATCACCGAGGGCCTAGAATAAAGCAGGGGGGCCTCCTATCTTGTCTCCTTGTTGGCAAGCTCTATCCTCTCTCGTTCCAAAGTTATTTTTCTAAAGTATCACTTAAAAACAGGTCACATTTATGCTCTATTATTACAAGATGAGTGCCAAACCAAGAAATATGAATTTCAAACCACTTTTCAGTCCAGTCTAATCCAATTCCAGCCCCCAGTAGCCTTTCTAACCATCTTCAACCCTTTGTGGCTAAACTCTAGGTACACTGGCTCCATCAACAGGACAGCCAAGCTCCCATCCTGGACTTTGGTGATTACTGTTTCCTGCATCTAGATGGCTCTGTCCCCAGATGCCTTGCTTTGTTTTGCCCAAAGGTCACCTTTTCAAGCCACCCTATAAAACAAAGCAAATATTGTCATCCTCCATCTCAGTCAGCTTAGTTTTTCTGTAGAGCCCTTATTGTTACTTGATGGTCTGTCCTGTAGTTGTTTGCTTTGTGTTTATTGTCTGTTGCTTCTATTAGCTCCATAAAGCCTGGTGCTTGTGTTTCTCTTGCTCATCTCTGGCACATGGTAGGTGCTCAGTAAATATTTGTAGAATTAATGAAGAAGGAATAAGGCAACATGCCTGGTACTAAGAGAGATCTAAAAATAGGTGAGACGTTGATGCTTGTACTTAAGCATGCTTCTTTTTTGGGAGACAAACACATACCCAATTAATCAGATATATTATATTCTTTCCTGATTCATCATTATGATTTACAAGCTTCTCTTATAGGCTTCTTTATCATCATGTACATTACCACAGTGCTTATCAAAGGGAGCTATATAACTTTTTTTGTAATGTAAAATCCCTGCAAGTACAGACACTGTATTTTGACTTTATGCTCTTGGAACTCAGATGGCATTGGCATGACAGTCAATCATGTTGAAGGAATAGAGGAATATACAAAATTCCATGGGAGTGTAAAGTCAGACCACCTCTGAGGATGGCATCAAACTCTTGTACAGTGAGAAACAGCTGAGGGTTTTGAAGGCCACGCCAGAAGAATCCATCTATGTTATAGAAAAATGGCTGGACCCAAGTTGTAAGGACTCTGCCTCCTGTAACAGTGAAGGATATGCTAATTTGACACTATATAATCTGCCTGCCATTTTTGAAATATGCCAAAAACTTAGACTAGGAAATTTAAACATTACATATTAGGTAACATCCAGTTTTTCAACTTGTTGTACTATCATTGCTTCAGATTGCTATCTCAAAGAGCCTAAGCATTCCAGCTATAGGTATTCAGGTATTGAAACCTACACTCTCAATATCAAATTAATCCAGATAAATATTTTCATAAAAGTACTATATCCAAACTCTAACCCCTGGCTACCTGAAAATCAATAATCAATAGATTATTGGTATCTCCCACTGCTTAAATTCTCACTATCCAATTTTACTTGGTTTCTGAGTTTAGAGAGTAGGAAATATGGTAGCTGATGTCTAATACATGTTTGCCGAAAGTAGTGATTTTCCTAGAAGGAACAATTGACATGGGCCCCGTGACTCAGCTGGAGCAGCACAAATAGTGTCTGCTGTATTTGCACGATAGTGCAAATCCCTTTTTTGGAATAAATGATGCTGCTCCGTTCCCAAGGCTGCTGCCCACGGATGCACGGCATCAGGAAGACATATGTTTTTACTTGTTTCTGCAGTGGTGATGGGTTATGTCAAGCTCTCCACCCCACCTTGCCCTGCTTCCCTTGGAACTGACAACATTCATTTGTTTCACAGACAGCTGGAGCTGGAAGCCAAGCCAGTAACCAGCTGTCAGAGATGTGATGAAGTATGCCACGTGGCATCTACTCATTGGGTAGCTTCACCGAGTGGCTGGGTGGCTCACTGGACTTCCCGAGCTCTCCCAGGGGTAGTGTGTGTGGAAGAGCTAGAGATGAACACCATGTTGAAAACGGCTGGTCCCAATTTTCTTCAGTTATTTATCTTCTTCTGCCCTTCCTCACCCCCTGCCTTAAGGTAAAACCAAGGAAAATAATCGTAGGATTATGGGATGTTAGCAATTGTGTACTTCATCCTCCGATTTTACAGAGAAAGGAGATGGGATCCAGAGAGAACAAAGGCATTGCCCAAAGCCTTGCAACCGATCAGCAGCGGATCATTTCTGCCTCCTGTTCAGTTTTCTCATCTACTTAACAAAGAGGTTAGACTCGATCATTTAAGGCCCTTTCCACATCTGGAATTCTGTTCTTTTTATCAATTGGGATGATATGTAGGTAACTTACTGTGATGCAACGTACAAACTCTGTACAGGCAGCAACCTATCTGAAAGCCTAGTACACGTGTAGCAACAAAAATGTTTGTTGATGGCGCTTTGTAACATCAGAGCCCAGTTACAGGCATTAGAGCCTGTCTTTGACCAGTCTCAACACCAAGCTTAAGGATGCAGCTCCCACCTCGGACTCTCAGAGTTCAGATTTGAAAACCAATCTTCTAGAACAGATACTAGAAACTGAAGTCCACAGACCCTGCCTGGCTCTTGGTGGGGTTTTTTGCAGCTGTATTGAGGTATAATTGACAAATAAAATTATATATATATATATATATATATATATATATATATATATATATATATATATATATTTTAAGCTGTATAATGTAATATTTTGACAGACATATACATTGTGAAACGATTGCCACAATCAAACTAATTAACATATCCATCCCCTCGCAAAGTTATCTATTTTATATGTGTGTTGAAAACTGTAAGGTCTACTCCCTTAACAAATTTCAAGTATACAACACAGTATTATTAGCTACAGTTGTCATGTAATGCGTTAGATCTCTGGAACGTACTCATCTTGCATAACTGAAAATTTGAACCCTTTAACCAACATCTCTCCATTTCCTCCACCCTTAGTCCAGGGCAATCACCATTCTACTCTCTGATTCTACAGGTCAACTTTTATAGATTCCACACACAGGAAGTATTTGTCTCCCTCTGCCTGGCTTGTTTCACTTAGCATAATGTCCACCTAGTTCACCCATGTTGTTACAAATGACAGCCTTTTTTAGGCTGAGTAATGTTCTATTGTACATGTATACCACATTTTATCTGCTCATCCATTGATGGGCACTTAGGTTGGTCTCATATCTTGGCTATTGTGAATAATGCTGCAATGAATATGGGAGTGCAGATATCTCCTTGAGATCTTAATTTCACTCCCTTTAGGTATATATCCAGAAGTGGAATTGCTGGATCATATGATAGTTCTATTTTTGTTTAAGAGACCTCCATACTATTTTCCATAATGACTATATATTCTCACTAACAGTACAAGGGTTCTTTTCTCCATGTCTTTGCCAATACCAGTTATCTTGTCTTTTTGATAACATCCATTCTAATAGGTGTGAGGTGATATCTCATTGTAGTTTTGATCTGCATTTTTACATATACCAGTTGGCCATCTGCCTGTCTGATCAGGTCATTTGCCTTTGACTATTTTTTAAATCTGGATATTTGTTTTCTTGCTATTGGGTCACTGGAATTCCTTATATATTTTGTATATTAACCACTTACCAGATATACAGATATACATTGCAAATTTTTTCTCATTCCAAAAGTTGTCTCTATACTTGGTTTATGGTTTCCGTTGTTGCACGGAAGCTTTTCAGTTTGATGCAATTCTATTAGCCTATATTTGCTTTTGTTGTCTGCATCTATGGGGTCATATCCAAAGAGTCATTCATCAGACCAATGTCAAAAAACATTTTTCCTACATTCCCTTCCAGTAGTTGTTAAGAAAGAGACAATAGGCCCCCAAATAGAATCACTTATGCTAAACCCCATGTCCCCAAACCCAGACCTAATACTTAATTACAGTTTCTGTCTCTTCAGGAATGAAACCCTAAATGAGTCATTCAGAAATTACCTAGTCAGTACCAAGGACATAATCTTCCTGAAAGACCCCTGCTTTCCCCTCAAGGATGGTGGTCTTGCCATAATCAATCCGTATTTTTCCAATATAACTTTCTTATCCTACTCCCTTCTGCCTATAAAACTCTTCCATTTTGCACAGCTTCTTGGAGCTCCTTTCTATCCACTAGATGGGTTGCTGCCTTAATTCCCAAATCATGGAACAAAGCCAAGAAGATCTTTAAAATTTGTTCAGTTGAATTTTTGTGTTCTAACAGAGTTTTACAGTTTCCAGTCTTATTCTTAAGCCTTTAATTCATTTAGCTGCACTATCGTAAAGGCATTTTCATGCATGGCCAGTTATTCAAACTGATGCTTCTACAAGGGGACAAGCACTGGAAACTTGTCCACCTTCTTGCTGATGTAACCCCCTCCTCAGTTAGGCTGGGTTTTCAACTCTGTGTTAATGTCATTTCATCCAATTTTTCAAGAGAAGTCAGGAATTCTGTTTTTCATATAGGGCTATTGGACAGCAGCTAAGAAGTGGCTAATCCCCTAAGCATGTTGGATATGCTCTCACAGTCTGCATCCTTCCCCACTGTCCCACGTCCCTCATTACATGAGCAATCTTGTGCCTGTGGACGTTTGGCTTAGAGACCTCTGCCTTAATTCAGCCCTATCTTTGATGCACTGCTTATGTAAGAATCATGTCTCATCATCCAAGGCATTTGTCCTTTTTTTTGTAACTGCCAGATCATCCAGCACAATGCCAACTCTACATATGTGTCGCACACAGAAGTAATTGTTAAGGAAAAAGGATCTGATTATGAATGGAGAGTCTATAGTGAGCAAAGGGAAAAAAAGAAAAACTGGGAGTTTGAGTCTGGATGTAGATTCAAGTTCTGAATCCACACCTTAAAATCTTTGCAACTTTGCACCATTTGCATTCCATACCTTTGCCTCAGTTTCCTGAACTGCACAAATGAGAATAACACAGAATTCTATTTTTGTATAGCATCACTTGGGATTCCATCAGGAAACAGTTGAAGAAGTACACTGGTTGGTGACAGTCACCAAGGGATCAAGGAGTGGCGCTGTTTGCATGAGGCAGGTAGATAAACACAGCTTTCTTGGAAGGTTGGAAAAGCAGCATAGTTTATTTACCTTGTGAAGTCTGGGAGTTTGCAAATACTTGGTGCCTCCATGCAGAAACAAACTACAGAAGCCTGCAATGGGTAAACATTTCTGCTCTGTGAACCAAACTTGCCTTCTGTAGTATCCAGATTACTACTCCAAACAGATGCTGGGGATGGAGGAGGGGAGCCTGGAGGCAAAAATAGCAAATGACCTTTTGCATTAAATTAAACTAATACCCTCCATCCAGATTTGGCTTCAGAAAGACACAAATGAGACAGGATGTTAGACAAACACATATGCTGTTAACTCGTTAACATAAAACTGAGGGATTAATTGAATGTGTGCAGTGATTTCCAAGGTTTTCTTTATGCTCGCATAGATTTCCTTGGCTCATCCAACTGTTGTGCAAGTTCTCTTCCTGTTACAAGCACAGTGTGGCAGGAAGATGAGAAGTAGCTTTCTTGCCAAACATTGGGTCACTTCCATCTGATATCAACAGTTACATATTAGTCTGTCATGGGTCATGGATCAGTTTACGAAGTTGTTCACAGTGTCAGATGGCTCGAGCCACCCTTGTCCTAGGATAAGTTGTATTTCAATAAACCAAGTCTGTGTAGGCTTCCAGATTACTAATAAAAATCGACAGCTAGTTCTTGGAAGCAATCTTAAAATGCACTCTTCAAGAGTTTAGACACAAAGGTAGCTCTGTCACAACCCAGATGCTCGAGCCACATACCCACTCTTTTAAATAAAGCATTTTGGAGTGAACTGTTTCTGTTGTCCTGTCTCTCCTTTAAGTAGAGATTGCACGCTGCGTATCAGTGGTTTACCATGATCACACTGAGAAAATCAACAGCAAGATGTTGAGTTCTTTAACTTCTGCCAAAAAAAGGTTTCATTTGGTTCTCTGACCATTGCTAAAATAACATGTGAACTGAGAAGACAGCCAGTATCTTACTTTTATCCATCAACAACCAAGACTATGAGTAAAATGGTACGTTTTCTATCCAGTAGTTGATGTACTTGATGACTTCGGCCCTCATTTGGGTGCCGTGGATTCACCTACCCAGCTGGAATGAGAAAGAAAGTGCCTGACTGGCTCTTCTAGTCTCTCTGGCTTTTTCTCTCCTCATGACCCCTACCCCCACTCCCTACCCTTACCACACTTCCTAAGCAGGGCTGGTCTTCCTGCAGTTCTTTCAACTTGCCAAACCTGTTTCTGACTTT
The DNA here is from genome assembly GCF_048418805.1 of Vulpes vulpes. Lineage (NCBI taxonomy): Eukaryota > Metazoa > Chordata > Mammalia > Carnivora > Canidae > Vulpes > Vulpes vulpes. Next base: position 175,228,458 of record NC_132791.1, on the reverse strand, counting down.
CTCCAGGAGGAGAAACCCCCAGCTCTCAGCAAGGCTGGATTTACCTTCTCAGGAAACTCTTCCCTGACCATATAATCAAAAACACTGTGGACCACAGTCTGATCATGCCACAGCCTGAACCCAAATGCTTGCATTCAATTTCGGCCGCCGCTACTTCTAAGACTTGTGACCTTGGCTGAGTTCCTTGACCCTCTGGGCCTCAGTTTCCTGAGGATAAATGAAGGTTATAGGCTTGCTCTGAGCATTAAAGACACTAATATATATAAACCACTTAAAATAGTGTCTGACACATAGTGAGTGCCTGGCTGGCCTATTTCATTTGCTGCTTCACTGCCTGAAAGTATCATATTTCTCAACTGACTGGTTGTTTATCTTTTTCCACTAGTAGGTGGGGTAGTAGAGAGAAAAGACCTTGTATGTGCTTGTCCCATTTTTTAAATCCCTAGCTTCCGGGCACCAAGAGTGGTGTCTGATGCATGACAGATTCTGAATAAGTATTTGTGGATTGAATGAATGATGTCCAAGAGATGCTTTTGTGACAAGACAGCAGCCACGAATGAAGCTGGCAATAGTCAACTAAGCAAAGAAGTCATTAGTTGGAGGATTGAGGACACAATTTAATAATGAATAAAAGCAAGAGTATCTCAATCTTTGCATTAGCTAGTTCCACAAAACGTATATAAGATGACAGTCCTGTTATGAGGAGTTTGGTTTTATTTTGCTTGTAACTTTTTTTTTTTTTTTGGAGGAGAGAGGAGGTGAGGGTGGCTTTGTAAAATTCCCCACATGACTGTTAGATGAATTAATTCAACAAATATTTTGTATCTATAACAGGTTCGGCTCTGACCTAGGCCCTAGGGACAAGGAATCAGACTGTGCTGGCCCCTGAAAGATTTCTTGAAAGAGGGGCTATCTAAGCTTAGTCTTTAATGAGGATTGTGTTAGCCAGGTGAACAGGGCGGGGGAGGGAGCTAGCAAGGCAGGTGGGGTGGGGAGGGATATCCAGGTGAGGGAGCAAAGGTGAAAGGCTCAGTTGCCTGAAGCTGTTTGACTTGCCAAGCATATTATGGTTATGTGCACTGGCACGTATGTGCTTTGGCAGGTGGAAAGAAGTAGATTTTTTAAAAGCCCTAAATATAAAAAGATAATGTGGAATCCCTATGTAATTAGGAATAAAAATAACATTATCAGTAAAACTTACAATCAGCTTGACGTTGACACAGCCAGAATTTCACAACTTAAGAGAAAACCAAAGAAGCCATTACGTTCATTAAAGCTGGCAACTTTGAACTTTGTCCTGAGAAAACTAGAGAGTCATCAGGGATGTTAATCCAGAGGAGAGTCAGTGTGGCTAAAATGTGGATGATGATTGAAAGGAAGCCAAGAACCCGAGACTAAGAAATGTAAAGCAGAGGCTTTGCCTGGGTTTCTGCAAGACAAAATGACAATAGAAACCCAGCAATGATGGTAAAGAAGAAGTAAACACATTTTTAAAAATTCAGAATGAAGACTTAGGAGGGTTTAGTTATTGGCAATGGGTTAAGGAAGTTACTCAGATCCTTTCTGTAGATGCAGAGGCTGGTTCAAAGACAAAGAATCATTCAGCCTTGCTTACTTTCTGGAGATAACTCCTTGAACTCATCAAATTTATACTGTTAATACAATAGTCACTAGCTACAGGTGGCTCTTTATATTTAAATTTAATACATTCAACCCAAATAAAACTAAAAGTGCAGCTCCTGAGTCACCCTAGCCACAGTTTGAGGGCTCATTCACCACATGCGGCTAGCAGCTACCATATTGGACAGTGTAGACAGTTCTATTGGACACACCATGCCACCATCCTTCCATCAACCATATCCAATAAATTGTCCATGATTTTATACATTTCCTTTGAAGTCTGAAAGATGTCAGGCTACTGGTACATATAGGAACCTTCATCTACCTACGAGCATGAATTAAATGTTCCTGTATACATGCATTTGGAAGAGAAATGTGGTAAGAGTAAAGATCAGCCTTACATGATTTCTCAGCTGAATATAACAGAGGCTTGCTGCAAACAAGCAGGAAGCTGGCAATGTCAGATAACAATGATTTGTGTGTTCCTGATGCAGTATGGACAGCCATGATGAGAGGAAGGGTCAACAATAGGGTTCTATCAATATCCTCTCCCTTTCCATCTCTCTCCATCCATACATCCATATATCTATCAATCAGTTAATCGATCATCTTTCAAGTAGGCTCCATGCCCAGTGAGGAGCCCAACACAGGGCTTGAACTCACAACCCTGAGATCCAAGACCCTGAACTGAGACCAAGAGTCAGATGCTTAACCGACTGAGCCATCCAGTTACTCTCTCAATTTCTCTTTAAATATCTGCAAGGAGCTTTATGAACAATCTATAATCTGCTGGGGTTAGAAATAATGGGAATTATAATACACAAAAACAGTAACAAAAACTACTACAACTGTATTTCGTTTCAAATTGAACAGAAGGAAAAGTTGTTTTCCTCACATGGAGGGCAGGCAAGGGGGACTCAGGGGTTCATCTCAAATCAACAGACAACTCACTTTCTGAGTTTTGAAAGAGTTTCACAAAGGGATAAAGTGGCCTGCTAGATTTGACGGAGGTGACACAACTTTGAAAAATATAACTCATACAGCTATTAATAAAATATGTTCATTGATTACCTATGTTCATAGAAGCTTCAGTACCAGAAAAAGCCCCTCTCACATATGGGCTAATCATGGTATAGGAAATTGAACAAAAGTGATACAAATCATTTCATCAAATTGATGATCACATACTATGTGCCAGGCACTACTGGTAATGTTGGGATCACGCTACCTGTGGCTAGTGAGGGTCTGAATCATTTTCCTTCATGAGTAGAGCTTCAGGATAATCTTCTGGTCCAAGTAGGTCTGAGGAAGTACCGAGTGAGCCATGGCATGAGAGGAGACATAAGAAGGCTTCTGAAATTTGCCTTTAGGGAAGCTAGAAACCATACTTATTTCATCTTCCCAACTCAATCATTAGTTAGCAAATGTGATGAGATGAAATTAGAGGTGAGTAGAAAGAGTGTTTATGGGGGAAGCCAAAGTTCTCTGAAAGTCCAATAATGCCCATGGGGTCAGGCCCTTGCCTACCTCTGCAGACTCACCAACGACCTGCTACACCAGTTGCCCAACCAGTGTGGCTCCACCATGTGGCCTCATTGGTTCTTCATGCTTCCTCCTCCTACAAAACACATGTGCAAACCATTCCCTCCTTCTAGATAAGATGTCCTTCTCTTACTTCTCAGCTTAAACTCTGTTTACTTTAGGGCTATCTCTTCTCAATTCCCCTCTACCAAGCAGATCTTCAGTGCACCACACACCTTTCTTCTGAAGCACTTACCAATGTAATTGTGTATCTCTAGGATTCATTAATGGACATATCCATTCTAGCAAAGGTCATAAGCTATAAATTCCACAAGAGCAGGAATATTCCTTTCAAAAAGTCTATCATTGCATCTCTAGCACGTCCCAAAGGCCCTGGCCTTGAGGAGTTAAAAAAAATAACCAAAGTGGGGCACCTGGGTGACTCAGTGGTTGAGCATCTGCCTTTGGCTCAGATCGTGATCCCTAGGGTCCTAGGATCCAGTCCCTCATCAAGCTCCCGGAAGGGAGCCTGCTTCTCCTTCTGCCTATGTCTCTGCCTATCTCTCTGTGTGTCTCTCATGAATAAACTAACAAAATCTTTTTTAAAAAGTAACAAAAGGATGGAGTGGACTACGGTAAACAAGAGTCTGGAGAAATCTGGATTTGGAAAAGCCTTTTGGCAATTTCAGACGCACTCTCAAAAAAGGTGATAGATAGGATTCCTGCTATTATTACTACCATTGTTACTGTGAGTACTGTGACTGCAAGCCCCAGGGTTAGTAGTGGTACTTTCGTACGGTTAGGAAGCACCTACCACTATGAACCAGGCAGGATGCCAGGCCACTTAACTACCCTAATAGCACTCTAGGGTAAGAAAAATTCCACTAATACTTTGCAGACGAGGAAACCAAGCCTCAGGAAAAGTTAAGCAACTTGCCCAAGGCCACCCAGCTGGTATGAGAAAGCCAGAATTTCTACCAGCCACCTGAGTACCAAGCCCAAACCCTAGGCCGCGACAGTCTATAGCTTTCTACCATATTCCACCCAAGTCTCAACTGAGAATCAAAGAATTTTTAATCTTGAGACATTTGAATTGGGTAAATAAAGCTATTGCCCCTTGACAGTGATGGAAGGCAAGAGGTTAATCGACTTACTGTGTTTGCTACAAAGGGAAATTTGAAATATCAGCAGAAAAAAAAAATCAATATGGCTTCAAACTGCCGCAAATTAAAAACAGATCGCAGCCTTTTTACAAAAATATGACTACACTTCAGCATAAAGTCATTTAAAAATAACTGTTTCCAGACGCCATATGGGTTATGTACCAGTTTCACATGATTAGTATAATTTTTGAAGGAAGTTGTTATCAGAACCACAAAGTTGAAAAACCATTTTCAACCAAACCGCAGGAAATATCGGAAGGTAAAAATCTTAATGACAAAACAAATGTTGAAGGTAAGACAACTGGTCAAGAGGAAACCTGCAAAGAGCAAGTTCTAAATTCTGGCACCCAGAGAAAATCTAGATTTTAAGAAAGCTTGTAAGAAGTGGAGATTGGTTTGTTTTGTAAACCAAAGTCACAGATCAGGTACATTCCCAAAACATTATTGTTTGCAGAGAGTTGTCCCTTAACAGCTCTCCCAGCTTCGTCTTCTCAATTTGTACCAATCTGCATGGCCACTTAAAGACACTCCTATTGTTCCAACTCTAATACTGCTAATTCCACAAGTGGAATAAAGATGAAAAAAGAGTTTCAGGATCTGTTTTAGACAGTGAAAAGAAGAAAAATCAACCATGTGAAAAGAACTCTGTGCATTTATGTATCTCTAGGTGGTAAAAGAGAAATGAGCAGGATCCTCATTTTTTTCCAATTTCCCCCCAAAATAAAAAATCCCCAGGAAATTCTGGTATTTGAGGTAGAGGTGGCTACATACTCATGACACAAACATGGGCTCTGTTTTGTCTACACAGAGCTTCCCACAAAAGTGTTAAATAAGTTGTCTATATTAAACATGGGAAGAGTCACATCCAGGATGCATGGCTTGTCTAGAGAACCGAGAGAAGCTGGTGGCACGAGGCCCCTACCCCTGTTTGCCACAGGCTCCTCTGTGCCCTCCTTTTTGCATAATTCATCCAGATTGTGTTACTTTTTTGCATATCCTGCCCCCGGTGCCAGGATTTGCATTTGGGACACCAGGTATAAAGAACAATAATGGTAAGAACTAGGAAGTAGCAGGAAACCTATGGGTGGTGTATCACATATTCCAAGGAAATGGAGGATCCATCACCATAATTGTCAAATATGTTTAAAAGGTTAGATAATCTAAGGGCAGAGAGCCATGTACCAGTTTCAGCAACAAGGAGGATGTGAGAACTAATTTTGGTCACAACAATTTTAAGGCATTTATCTAAGCTTGGTTTCTCAGCCTCTGCACTTTAGATATTCTGGGCAAGTCTGTGGTTGGGTCCCTCCTGGGCATTATAGGATGTCTGGCAGCCACCCTGGCTAAGCCACCCTCAGCCCACTCCATGCCAGCCGCATCCTCCTCCTCCCAGACGTGGGACAACCGAAAATGTCTCAGACATTGCCAAATGTCCCATGGGGGGCAAAATCATCCATGGCTCAGAACCCCCGTTCTAGGTAGAAAACGGATGGAAAGGGACCAAGAAGTGACAGTTCAAGACCTGAAGAGAGGATGAACTGAAAATCCGTATCTAGAAGTTTGGGTTTGATGAGTAAAAAAGTCATAGGATGACTTAGTCATAGGATGATGCTGCAGGAAGATGCTGAGTGTGTAGGAAGGGCCTACGTGTTTATGTTCGTATATGAAAACAGAGATGCTGTGAACCCACGGAGCAGCCACCTGCATTCTGACCTGGCCAGCAGCTCTGCCAGGCCAGAAGCCACCACCCTTGGTGGGAAAGCATCTTTTGCTTCATTTTTACTGCATGGGGGGGCCAGTGTTACCTGGACCTGCCGCTGGCTCTGGGGCTGCCACTCTGCTTGGGTTTGGCAATGAGGCCACGTCCCTGCAGACCATGAGAGCCAGCCCTGCACCCTCAGCTGGAGCTCACGCGAACAAGTCTGGCCTCCATGTGAGGTTGATAAACTGGGGGAAGAGTAGCCCCTTCCTGTGGCCATCCTTGCTGCCACTTAGGGAGATGGAGACACGCCAGGTCCTGAGGACCCCGTTTAGCAGCCGAATCTAGCAAAGCCCTAGATAGACTTTCCCGTTTCACTTAAATCAGGAGAGTCAAGCTTTTCACTCTTGAAAAGAGAGCTCCAGGGGTGACAGAGTCTTAAGTCTTTATATGTTTTCTCCCCCAAAGGAAGATAAAATGAAGCGATGTCTGTTGTTTCCTCTAATTCTCAGTAAGAGACTCTACTCCCTGTTGGTGCTCGGATGCTGGGAAGTTGCTTAATCTCTCTGACCTTGCGTTGCTTCAATCATGAAATGGGGCAGATGGTATCATATACTCAGAGAGCCATCCAGGGCTGAAAGTAAGATGATGTTGTCAGGCCCAAAGCATAGTTCCTGGGTTATACCAAGCACTTCATACCATAATTACTATTCAGTATGTAACCAGGACTTAATGACCACCACCACCACTAATTACAACTGTAATCAGCCTGAGTAATACTGTCACTCGTAGAAATCACAGATTACTTTGTGTCTACAGTCTAGAATCCTACATGCATCTACCTCTAGGAAGACAGTGCCAGCTAATCTATCTTTAAAATAAACAAAAAGACTTTCTTATACCAAGAAGTACCTGGCGGCACTGGTTAGAGTGAAGCAATGCCCACGGATCTCTCAAATAAACTGATAAACTTTAAAATGGAACTTCCGACTCTGTGGTTCAGGTCCTCAAAGAAGACTTCTGTGGTGCCTTGCATCACATTCCTGACAGCCCCCCTGATTCCAGCCCCAAATGCAATGAGCAGATCAAGGGGGCTTCACATATATATCCAGCTGGCCACATCCCACCTCAAGCCAGCACTGTCTTTGCCTACCTGCTATGTGGCCGTCTTCTATGTCGGAGCCCACCCAGCTTCTAGCACTGAGGCTGGAGTGAGTTAAGACCCCAGGACAACCCTCAACTAATAAAGGACGGGACTCCATGAAGGTCACCCTTCAGGGGGAATTCCAGAAGGTACTCCTATGCTTCTTGAGAAAATAACTTCACTGTGCTCCCAGAAGAATCTTCTAGAAAGCACCCCGATACTGCTATTTTTCCTTCTTTATCACATTCTCCCTGTGCTCTCACTTCTGCTTCCTGGGAATCACCTTCCAAATAAACCACCTACACCTAAGTCCTTGTCTCAGTTTTTGCTTTGGGAAAAACCAAATGAAGACAGAACTGAGGCCCAATAGTCCTTGATAACAACAGCACCCATGTTTACTATGTACCAGATGACATATCCAGAGCTTTACTTAAATTCACTCATCAGTCCTTTAAAGTAGGTGATATTATTGATCCTGCCCTAGAGGTGTGGAAATCGAGGCATAGAGCGTTCAAGTAAATGACCATCAAATGGTGGCTCCGGTCTGGCTCCAGAGCTTTAATCACTGTGCATATTGTCCTCATCAGACACTAGAACTCACAAGCTCTGCCTATTTCCAGAACAAGTGGAAAAAAAAAAAAAAGGTATAGAAGAACTTCAGTCAAATGATGACATATTCAACCTCCTAAATTTCCTGTTAGAGCACAAAAAAATCACCCACTACTTGCTTCCCACCCAAAGAAAGGGCTATTCATGGGGAGATGCCTGGTCCCCTACCTCTGATCACTCTTGCCTTCTTCCTGGACACAGCCCGAGGCACCAGCAGTCAGTGTTCATTATCCTACAGTTCTGGGGGCACCTTTCCAAACACAGAGACTAACCCAGAGGAGGCTCTTCCAGGTTCCTGTGCGTCTAGAAGCACTGGAGTGTGGGGAGCAAGAATGGAGCCCACTTTTGAGTGCCGGCTGAATTATTGCTGGGCCTTTAAACTCTTGAGAGTACATTTTAAGTCCCAGATTTAAGCAGGATGTAAACAACTCTAAAAATCAACTTTAAGTAGGGGAATGTTTATATGCCTTCCTATCCCCTTGATATACGAATCTGCATTTGATCAACATGGATAATCAATCCAAAGACTAACAATAGAAAATGCATTTTTACAAAACAAAGAAAGTCAGGCTGGATTAGCGCTATTGGCCCCCCCAGAAAATGAAGGTTTGAGTTTCCAGTTCTTACTCTTACAAAATCATCCTAACTCTCTGCAGTTTTAAGAGATGCCTGGCTCAAGACCAAAAACTCCAGCCATAGTTGAATGCCCTGAATTCTTTACCTCTTCATCTGGCTTTTGCGTGGGAAATGCCCCACGATGTCACAAAAACACAAACTTTTATCAAGTACACAGGAAGTAATCACTGGGCCGCAATCACATGCCCACATGCACAATTAATAATTACTATTTTCGGCATCGCCATTATTATAAGTTGTAACAAAGCTACTATGTAACTACTTCTCATGTACCAAGCACTGCTTACACCTCTCTTTGTGCATTAGTCCAATTTTAATTTCTACAGGATGATGAAAGAGGGGATAATAGTGTCAACTTTATACTTAAGACAATTGATGCACCAAGAGGCTACGTAACTCGCCCAAGATCATATAGATGGTAAGAGGAGAGCACAGTAATTTGTCATTTAAGAAGGTGCTGGTGCCATTAAGAGTTACACTAATAAAAGGAAGTCCCTGGGCTAAGATGTGCCATTACTGTCAATGATAATGGCAAGCATTTATTGAGAATGCTTTCCAAAAAAAGAGAATGCTTTCCTTGAGTCACTTCATTTAATCCATATACTGATACTTGGACATAGAGAGTATTTTATTCCCATTTAGAAATGACGGCTTTAGCAATTTTACCAATGTCACAATGCTATTAAATGGCAGAGAGAAGATTTGAATTTAAGACTGTCTACGCTCAGAGCCTATGCTTTCAACCCACTACCTCACACTGCGGTATGACCAGGGAGGCTGGGAAATCGGGGTGGGGGATGGGAGGTCTCAGGGACCCATGTGGTTAGAAGTCAACAGTCCCCCTGTTTCCGGGTATCTAGGTTCTCCAGCATGGAATACAGCCTGCTGCTGTCTGAGTTAGTGTCTGAACAAAGTGTAAATGCTCTTCATGTCTCAGCAGGAGAGACAGAGTCATTCATTCCATTCAAAATATAGATGGGGGTGGGTACTTTCAGGTCAGATACTGTGAGCAAAATCAGACACAGTTCATAAGGTCTAGTGGAAGAGATAAACAATGCCCACACAATCACACAATGAAGTGCACAGTCACCAATAGGGAGACATAATCTGTTAGGAAGAGACAGCGCTGTGAAAGTAAAACAGAGACACACAAATGAACCTAACTTGAGAAGAGGGCTTTCCTAAGAGTGTGACCTTGACACAAAGATCTGAGGGACAACAGGAATCACATTTCCGTGCCTCTGAAAATTCCTCAGATGTGGTTCTTGTGAATCAAAAGCCCTGACCTTTAAGAATACAGCAGCCCCTTCTTATCTGTGGGGAGAACATTTCAAGACCCCCAATGAAAGCCTGAACCCATGGACAGTACCGAACCCAGTATAGATCACGGTTTTTCCAGTATGTTCATACCTATGATAAAGTTTAATTTATAAATGACTCATACTAAGAGATTAACAATAAATAATAATAAAATAGAACAACTGTAACAATATACTGTAATAACGGTGATGTGAATGTAGTCTCTTGTGATGTCAGAGGGAGAACCATGTGCTTCCTGAACACAGGTAACTGAAACCCTGGAAAGTAAAACCGCCAATAAAGGGGGAGGGGCAACTAAACTGTGTCTCCTAACAGGAAGAGGAAGCAAATTCATTCATTGTGAATGAATGAATCAAAAGCTTGAATTGATTCTGCACTTGTGCTACAATGATCATATAGTTCCATGAGACAATGGATGCATGCTTGTGACCAAAGGGAAGGGGGTGCTTCTCGGAGAGACAAAAAGATAGAATTGAGGGACAACTTCTCGGGACCGCATAAACCTAGTTTTCAGAGGAAATAGAATTTGAGCCTCAGCCTCTGCTCCATCCTTTTCTATTAACATATGGACTCTGGCCTTCTCTGTCAGTTAATAACCTAATCAGTGACTGTAATAAATTATAAGAAAAAATAAAATCATGGGAAATTCACTGTAAACTCCATGGCTAAATCTTGTTTAAAAATCCACATGGAAAATAGTAAACATACTTTGACTCTCAAATACTTGGTAGATGGGTTAGTTAATAACGCTCTTGGTTTTTGTTTGTTTGTTCTATTTGTATAACCAAAGGCTATAAATTCTCAAAGCCCAGTCCAGGTCATCAAGCCAATCTACTTTTCTGAAGTATTTCTTATGCAGTCCACTCTGTGATTCTTCATATCTACTGTGACTCATTCCATGCCAGGTTCTGAAACTGTGAAGATTATGATCTGATTTCTTTCTTCAAGGAGTTACCTATCTTGTGAGGATGATGGCCAAAAAAATAGGTGATTGCAACACTGCATGATGACAAAGGTTAAGTCCCGGGAGCACAGAGCAGGAGCTCTTCACCCAGTATGGGAGCATCAGAGATTTCTCAGTGCAAAGGATACTTGAACAAAGTCTTCACAAAAGAGCAAGGCCAGAGCCTCCGGAAAAATATTTTTTGCGCTGCTGTTAATTACCCCAGCCATTGGTAAGGAAAAAGTTTCAAGTGATTTCGAACCGGTCAGCTCTGAGCAAAAGTGACACTGAAATCCAGACAAGGGAAATGCAAGAGACTTCACTTCAGACTTTGTTTTGAAGCAACATTTGGCCACCCCGGTGCCGGGACTGGGGGAGAAAATCTAGACACTTCAGTGGTGTGTTGACAGCTAAGTCCAAATTCATGTCCAGACAAGCAGCCCTTGGTCAAATACATCCCGTATTTTTCAATCCTGAATGAAAACCAAAGTTAAACAATAGAATACTTTTGACTACCTTGAGCACCTCTCCAAAACCACGAGGGAGAACATCCTGTAATGTCTAATTCAGAGTCCAGCACAGCCCTGATTTTACTCGTCAACAGAACAGATTTGAGGCTCTAAGTGAGCAGATTGACTCCAGTCAGGCTCCATCTAAGGTTGAAGAACACTGCTTAAGAAATGAGCTCTTCCAGGGTGCTCTTCTTAAGCACTGCTTTTCATAAGCAAGAATCCAGTATTACTTCTACACAGGTTCTTCCTCTGCCTCACCAGATGAGAGACCTTGACTGCTTAACCTCCCGAACTGGTCTGCTAGGACTGAGATAATGAAATACCACAGACCGAATGGGTGGCTTAAACAACAGAAATGTATTTTCTCACAGTTCTGGAGGCTGGGAGTCTGAGATCATGGTGTCAGTGAATGCACCTCCTGGTCAGAGGGCTCTTCCTGGCTTGCAGAGAGCTGGCTTTTTGCTGTGTCCTCACATGGAGGACAGACTTCTAGTGTCTTTTCCTCTTCTCATAAAGGCATCATATCAGACGGGAGCCCTACTCCTACGATTTTGTTTAACCTTTATTACCCCTGGCAGGCCTGACCTCCAAATACATTCTCATTGGGGTTTAGGGCTCTGACATATGAATTCAGGGAAGTGGTAGGGGAATATTCAGTCCATAATATCTCTTTAAAAGTTTCTTCTTCTGGCAGCAATGTCCACAATAGTCAAACTGTGGAAGGAGTCATGATGTCCTTCGACAGATGAATGGATAAAGAAGATGTGGTCTATATATACACAATGGAATATTCCTCAGCCATCAGAAGAGAGGAATGCCCACCATTTGCCTTGACATGGATGGAACTGGAGGGTATTATGCTGAGTGAAGTAAGTCAATTGGAGAAGGACAAACATTATATGGTTTCACTTGTGTGTAGAATATAAGAAACAGTGAAAGGGGGATCCCTGGGTGGCGCAGCGGTTTGGCGCCTGCCTTTGGCCCAGGGCGCGATCCTAGAGACCCGGAATCGAGTCCCACGTCGGGCTCCCGGTGCATGGAGCCTGCTTCTCCCTCTGCCTGTGTCTCTGGCTCTGTCTCTGCCTGTGTCTCTGGCTCTGTCTCTCCTTCTGTTTCTCAAGAATAAATAAATAAAATCTTTAAAAAAAAAAAAAAAGAAAGAAACAGTGAAAGGGATTATAAGGGAAAGGAGGGGAACCAAGTGGGAAAAATTAGAAAGCGAGACAAACCAAACACTGGGAAACAAAGGGTTGTGGAAGGGGAGGTTTGTGGGGGGATGGGGTAACTGGGTGACAGGCAACAAGGAAAGCAGTTGATGGGATGAGCACTGGGTGTTATTAAATATTTTGTTTTATATAAAACATTGTTTTATATAAAACATTAAACATTTCTTTTTCTGGGGGCACCTGAAGGACTCAGCCAGTGAGGTATCTGCCTTTGGCTCAGGTCATTACCATTGGGTCCTGGAATTCAGCCCCATGTCCCACTCTCTGCTCAGAGGGGAGCCTGCTTCTCCCTCTCCCTCTGCTGCTTACCCTGCTGTGCTCCCCTCTCTCCCTCTCTGTGTCAAATAAATAAAATCTTTTAAAAATTCTTTTCCTTCTATAAAATGGTGATAATAATGTACCTCTGGAATGTGTTTATTATAAGACTTAAATGAATAGCAAAGTAAAGCACTTGGAACATATTTTTAAAAAGAAATAAACACTGTTGTTATCAAATGAAAGGGAGTATAGTATAGTGGTTACATTCTTAGGCCCTGGATCAAACCTAACTAGGTATATCCAGAAGGAATTCTGATAAGGGGATGGAGTATTCCACTACCTTCTTCAGTACAATCCTTCATAAAAAATAAAGTGGCATCACAAGCAAAATGATTATGTCTCTTTATCAATATCCATGTGGCTTCTTTGTATCAGAGTTCCTCACAGTACTGGCCACAAAACAAGTGTACAGTTTATGTTAGCTGCTCCCATCATTCCAAAATTTTTCTTTTCTCTCTTTTCCAGAGCCCTCAATAACTCAATAGTGTAATAATAAAGACATAAATCAAGATGATCTTGCCAGTGGACCATTCTTTCCATTAAGAACAACTAGATACATTTTGTAAGATTTCTACTTCTACTCCCCACTCTCCCCCTCAAAATCTGTTTGATGATATTAAATAACTATCTAGACGTTCAGGACCAAAAGAGTTGAGATCCTAGAGTGAAGGAAACACAATCAGGTGATCTGAGCATTTGACATTATCGTTTTCCTCATGTTCGATGAAGAGGCTGAAAAGCCCAATTTAATGCAACTGCAAAACCCCCCCGCCCCCCAGATACCTCAGTGTGATTCTTTTGATACAAAAAACGAAGAAAGGTAGAAACTTGTGTTTACAGCTATCAAATTATCTAAGATTAGAAAGGCCAACATCTCATAGAGAAGAGAAGCAGAGAAGTGAGGTCAAGAGTCTGAAATGCTTCTCTCTTTAAGGAATCTGCTACTTCAGAAATGGTGCTGATCCAGAGAAGCCAAGTAGAGAGGGACAACCCCAAATTTGGAGAAGCCAAACTGCAGTCTTGACAGTTTCAAGGGGGGATAAAAAGAAAACTGACCAAGGAAGAAGAGAAACTGGTGAATACCCTCCAGGCTGCACCTAAGAACCCCGGAGTATATTCTAGAAGTAAAGGAAAATTAGAAGGAGACTAAAGTTCAACCTCAAAAAACTGATTGGATTAAACTGATCTACCTGATGGAATCTATTCTCACCTTACTGCATCAGGAAGCCTAAAGGCTTATCTAGAATCTAATTTTTCATCCATAATGTTCATCATTTAATTAAAATCACAAGACCTAACAAGAAACAGGACCAAAGAGGGATGATGCAAATATTGGTGATGTTGACTTTAAGTAATTATGGTTAACATGTTCAAGAAAATAAGTAACAAGTGAGAAAATTCATTGGGAATTCAGACAGTGGGAAATTTCACTAGAAAATAAAAATTTATTTTAACATTCATGTTTTAGAATGGAAGTTATAATAACTGAAATTAAGAATTTAAATGAATTTCAGACACAGCTAAAGGGGGAATAGATATCTTTGAAAACAAGTAGAAAATGTATAACATACATGTGATTGGTTATCTAAAAATATGTGTGTAACACATATGCAGTTGGAATCTTAGAAGATGTGAGACAGCCTAAGACAGATGAACTATCTGAAAAAATAACGGCCACAAGAACTTTCCAAGACTTTTCAAGCCACACACCTAAGAAGCTTTACAAGCCCCAAGAAGTTTATGTATTGATTTATTTTTAAGTAGGCTCTATGCCCAGAGTACAACCTGATGCAGGGCCTGGACTCAAAACCCTAAGATCAAGAGTTGGACACTCAACTGACTGAGCCACTCAGGTGCCTCCCAAGAAGTTTAAATAAAAAAGAAAAATATACCTGGGCACATCGTAGTACTAGCATTGAAAATCAAAGGTGTTAAAAATTCTTTAAAAATCCAGAGGGAGTTTTTACTTTTTTTTAATTTTTTAGTTTAATTTTTAAAAAATTTATTCATGAGAGACACACAGAGAGGCAGAGACATAGGCAGAGGGAGAAGCAGGCTCGCTCCTTGGAGCCTGATGCTGGCTGGATTCAATCCCAAGACCCCGGGATCAAGACCTGAGCCAAAGGCAGACTCTATGTTCAACCACTGAGCTACCCAGGCATCCCAGGAGGGAGGTTTTTTGTTTTGTTTTGTTTTGTTTTAAGTTGTATTACCTTCAAAGGAACAAGAGCAAAAATGGCAATGGGCTGCCTGACAGAAACAGTAGAAGCCTGGAGGCAAGAATGATCATCTTTAAGGAGCTAGAGGTCAACTTAGAATTCCAGACCTAGTGAAGAGGGGAAAAAAAAAATTAAGGGTATGTCCAGACAAATGAACAGTGAGAGAGAAGTGTCTGCCACTATCAGATATATAAGGAAATAAATACGAGATTTCTTCAGGTTGAATATGGATAAATGAATGCACATTCCCATTCACCCACCCACCTACACACTTATTTACTCCCAGATGGAAGAATGAAAATGAAAGGGAATGAATAACAATGAAGGGAAAATGGGTAAATCTAAATAAAATGGAATTCTATAAGCAATAGTGATATCTTGGATTTAAATATAAAGTTCAACTACATGGCAATAATAATGCCAAAACCTTTAAGTAATCATATTAAGAGTATGTGGATAAAATACTCCATTTCAAATGCAAAGATTCAAAGCACGAATTTTCAAAACTCTACTATGTGCTGTTTACAAATGACTTACCTTCAAAATAAAGACAAAGAGTTGCAAGTGAAAACATGGAACAAAGTTACACCACAAAAACATCAACCAAGATGACACTGTTACTGCAGTAATCAAAGCCTACTTGAGGGCAGGAAGCATTACTAGAGGTATTGCCATACACTGCATATTTTAAAGGCAGATAATTAACCAGGAAGAGATCATGAAACTAACAACAACAACAACAAAAAATAGACAACTTTACAATCATAATGGGATACTTTATATCTCTCAAAAGCTAATGGATCAAGCAGACAGAAAAATCACTAAAGACAGAAATAGTCTGAACAGCACAATTAATGTACTTGACAAAATTGATGTATAGAATACTGTGCACACAAGGACTCAATTCACCTTCATTTCAAGGGCTTATGGAATATTTATCCTTACCCTAAATATGATCACATTCTAGGCCATGAAGCAAGACTCAACATATTTCAAAGGGCTGAAAAGTGGATGGATATTCTCTCACCACTGTGAAATTAAGCTAGAAATCAAAACCAAAAAGATAATGGCTGCAAATTAATCAAATCACTTCTAACTAATCCTGAGTTAAAAAAGATATCCAATGGGAAATTACAAAATGTTTCACATAAATGGCAATAAACATTTCACATAGTAAAACTTGTGATATGCAGCTAAAGTAATGCTTATATGGAAAGGTTTAGATTTAAAAACATATGTATCAGAAGAGACAAAAGGATGAAAACCAATAAGCTAAGATTCTATATAAAAAATAAATAACAAACCCAAGGGAAGTGGCAGAAAAAAAACTTTACATTAATTTTATGAAGTTAGCCTAACTTCAATACTCACACTTGATAAGGCTGTAATAAGAGTTTAAAATTACAAATCAATTTTTCTTACAAACACGCATGGGTAAATCTAAGCAAATATTTGCAAATCAAACCCAGCAATAACTAAAAGTGACAGTACATCATGGCCAAATAAAGTTTATTCCAGAAATACAAGGTTGGCTTTACATTTGAAAAAAAGTCAGTTAATATGCCTAATGGAAAAAAAAAAAGTAGAAAAATCATATGCCCTCAATAGATGAAGAAGTTTTAATAAAATCTATTAGCAAACTACAAATATAAGGGAATGTTATCAATCTGATGAAGTATATCTACAAAGAAACCTACAGCTAACATCATACTTAATGGTAAAAGAGTAAAATATTGCCCCCCAAGGTCAGGACTGAAACGAAGTTGTTTAGTATTATGTCTATTCATCACCATACTTAAGGTCTTTGACTTTGCAAAGGTCCAAAAAAAATTAACAAAGATTAAGGGGAAAAACTGTCACTATTCGCAGAAGATACGACTATAAAAGGGGTAACAAAAGAATTTATACCTAAATTTCTAAAGTTGATAATGAAGAATTTCCAGATGAATGTTTATATACAAAATCAATTTCATTTCCTCATAACAGTAGCAAAAATTTAGAAAATAAGGACAATTACTTCATTTTAAGTAGCATCAAAAACATCAGTCAAGAAAAGCAATATAAAGGATAATCAAGATCTCTATAATGGAAACTATAAAACAGGAAAGAATTTAAAGACTTACAAAGGAGATAAACCATATTCATGTATCAAAAAATCCTATTATAAAGATTAACCCATAAATGCAATGAAATCCAAGTAAATATCTCAGTAGCACTTTGGTAGGAATTAGCAAACTGATCCTAAAATGCATATGAAAAGGTATACCCAGTATAGCCAAGACAATTTGAATTACAAAAATGACTTCTACTACTTGCTATCAATACCTATGACAAAGCTATTAGTAATTAATAAAGTGTGGTATTAGAACAAAGACAATTTTTAAAGTGGAATAAAATAGACAAATCAGGAACAGACCAACACATATACCATCACCTGTTTCATGACAAAGATAATACGGCAATGCAGTGTGTTTAAAAGAATCATCTTTGAAATAAATGGTGAAATAAATGGTGAAATAAATGGTCCATTGGATAGTCACTTGGAGAAAAAAGTTACCTTGACTAACTCTTCACATCATTCACAAAAATGCATTCCAGGTAGATTGTAGGCTACACATGAAGGTACATAAATCAATAAAGCTTCTAGAATTCTACACAGAAAAAATATCTTTATGATCTTGGGTATAGGAAAAGGTTTTGACATAGGATGCCAAAGACTGATGAACTGGGAGACATTAAAGTGTCCAGTAAACATGTGGAAAATCCCTCAACCTCTTTAGCCATTAGGGGAATGCAAAAACCTCAGTAGTAGACTATGTACACTCCATATTTGTTAAAAAGAAGATAAAAAATTCCAAGTGTTGGCAAAGATGAGGAACAAGTGAAACTGCTTGTAAAAATGTAGATTGGTTAGAAGTACTTTGAAAACAAATTGGTAGAACCAATTTTCACATTCCTTATGACCCAGACTCTACTTCTAGAAACCTACAGAGATGAGTACACCTTTGAACCGAAAGACCTGCAAAAAAATCCACAGTAGCATTATCTGGAACTGCCCAAAGCCAAGAACAGTCAAATGTCCATCAACAATAGAAGGGATAAAGTGCAGCTCTTTATGCAATGGGATGCTTTAAAACAATAAAAATGAATCGACCATAGCTATGTTCAAACATGCTATTGAACAGAGGCAGCTGGTCAACTAAGAGTGTTCTGTGGATTGCACTGATGCAAAGTTCAAAAACAGGCAAAACTAATCTTTAGTGATTGAAGCCATGATAATGGTTACGTTTGGGAGTAAGGCATTTAAGAACTGAGAGGAAGCACAAGCAGGAGATGGTCTAAATTTGGATCTATTCCGCGGTGACACAAATGTGGCCACTTTGTAAAAAATAAATGAGCTCTCTATACTCATTCCTCCTGCATCTTTCTGTATTTATGCTATTTCGATTAATTTTTAAAAATATTTTATTTATTTATTCATGAGAGACACAGAGAGAGAGGCAGAGACACAGGCAGAGGGAGAAGGAGGCTCCCTGTGGGTAGCCCAATGCGGGACTCGATCCCAGAATGCCGGGATCATGACCTGAGCCAAAGGCAGACGCTCAACCACTGAGCCACTCAGGTGCCCCTTGATTTTTTTTTTTAAGCAGAAATTGCAACACTCTTCAAGGGAGAAGGGTGGTATGCAAGACTTCAGAAGCACCCTGGGAACTGGGTGGCCATGTGTTAGTTAGAAACTCTGGACCAAAGCTCCATTGGTTGCCTGTAGCCCGTCCTACTGAAGCAGACACTGAAGAAAGCAGAGATAAGAAACTATGTTAGAGTCAAAAGTAGCATTTAACGGGGGACTGGCTTATTCCACAGAGAGTAACAAAAAACCGTTGACCTAAGCTGATATGACAGGATAAATAGTCCCACAGACATTCCGCTCTCAGTAGCTGACTCAACAGAGGAGGTTGACAGATTTACAATGGGGAGCTGAATCCTCAGATCAAAAACCATGTGCTCTGTTTGGGGCTTGACGACCCACGGTATACACTGAAACCCTTAAATCAACAGGTTATGGCATTTATGGTGAAGCATTCTGACAGGCCTGCTTCGTCAAACAAGCCTTGTCTTGAATCTGGGCTCAGCTAAATGCTGGTCTATCAGAGGCAGGCATTTGCTAACATGGGAGGAAAAATGCTCCATTTCTGTTCAAATACTTAATGGAAATCTTTCTTGTGCTTTTGGGATAAAGGGGGAAAAAAAACAGCACAAAGGTATAGAGATGTACATAAGCTTTAAGACCTACCAGTACTAGAAAAGATTTATTCATTCAATGACTCTGGGGCTCCTGGTAACGTCACCACAGTCCAGTTCTCAGTGTTTGTCTGGGTTGGCTCTCAGTGGCTCACACAATACAACTTTTTTGAGGGACGACTGCACAGACCACATTGCACACCCATTAAATACAGGTGCCCTACGACAGTATCTCCTAAATCACCTTCACTACAAGCCATGTCCCAAACATGAGCACACACACCTCCACACATTTTATGACGTGGCTCAGTAAACACAAATGTACACACCCACACTGCAAAATTTCACAAAATACTTTTCCTAGATGATTATCTGGCATTGTCTAGACTCCTTTATTTTATGCTTCCATATTTTCCTTCTTACCGATGCTCATTGCGACTAAGCTGATTCATGACCCCCTGATCAGTTGGAACCCCAAGTCTGAAGAGGACATCTTTTATAAGGAAGTAGAGTTTTTTTTTTTCAAATGTGGGAATCAGGCTTTTTTTTTTTTTTAATTTCATAGATTCTCAAAATTTGATGAACATAGGAATTACTCAAATGCAGATTCTGGAGCGCCTAGGTGGTTCGGTCGGTGGGGTGTCGGACTCTTGGTTTTGGCTCACAGGTCATGATCTCATGGTTTTGAGGTCGAGCCCTGCCTGGGGCTCTGAACCAGCATGGAGTCTGCTTGAGGCTCTCTCTCTTCTTCTTCCTCTGCCCCTCCCCCTGCTCATGCATTCTCCCTCTCTTTCCCAATAAATAAATAAATAAATAAATAAATAAATAAATAAATAAATAAATAAAATCTTTTTTTTTTTTAAGTCCAGATTCCAAGGGCCTCAGTCCCAGAGATTATGAGAGTTGAAATGGGTCCTAGCCATCTGAACTTCTATCAAGCACTCCAAACGATGCCTCTGCAAGTAGACACAGAATGGTAGTTTGATAAATGCTTCTCTAATCCCATCTTTTCATTTTCAGAGGAAACTGAGGCCCAGATATGTACCAGGTTACAAAGTAGCTTGTAAGAGCTTCGGGACTAGAACCAAACCTCCAGAGTCCCAGACTACCTCAGCGGGTAGTCAACGACCTTGCCCCCTGTTCTAACCTCTGTTGAGAAAATGCACAATAAAGCTGAGCCTTAGTAGGGAAGAAGACTAATAATGTCAAGTGGCCCTTTGCAGAAATTAGCTAGAACCAAACCCAGGACTGAATATACTTAACTGACAACCCTGTCTCCCTTCTAATCAATATGGCAACACAATGTGCTCAGTACAGTGAATCTTTCCAAAACCTTCCTTTTTATCCTCAAGCCTCAGAGTGGGGGCAGGAATATAACATTCTGGCCTTTCAGATACTCCCTGTTTAGCCAGCTGTTTTACAAGACCTTCACATCATTTTAAACTGGTTCATTTTTTCCAGCTGAAACCCTGATTTTCCTGTAAAGTGCCAATGAGGCGTAAATACCTACTGCTTACCTATTTTAGGTGATGAACTGAAGGGAGCTTATGGCAGCAATGATTTACTGTGATGGTAGGTGCTCCTTGAATATTTGAGCCTCCTAGAGCATACTGGCCATCCCCCCCACCCCCCACCCTAAGGCATTCACATTCGCTGCCTTTCCTTGCAGGGTGCTCTTCCCCAGCATAGCCACACCAGGGCTCCTCTCCATCCTGGGGTCTTTGCACAACTGTCAGTTTACCAGTGAGACCTTTCCTGAGCACCCAACAGGGAACAACAAAAGCCCCCTCCCCAGCCTTCCCTCACTAGCAGGTATGCCTTACCCCTCCACCCACCGCAGAGCACTTTGACCTTCTGACATACTTTATATTCACTTGTTTGTATGTCTATTGTCTCTCCAAGGCATTGTGATCTGAAGAATATAAGACCACAACCTTAAGAGGTCGGTGATCTTATCCGTATGTCACTGGCGAGGAAAAGGAGAAACACAGAGAGTTTAAGGTTGCTCTGAGTTTGTCAAGCACAGGTGTCATGGTTCACAAGGGAAGCAGGAGGATGCTAACATCCTTCTTTATTACTGCTAGGCTAGAGGCCTCCTGGATACGTCCTGGCTGGCACTCAGTACACACTTGATAAGTGAGGAAATTCTCTTGAAAAAGCAATATTATTTCATTATGTTAATATATAATGTGGAGATGCATATTTGTATATGTATATTTCCATTTATATATTTCAAGAGAGAATGTGAATGAGTGAGTGCCAGGTGCTATGACAGATGCTTGAAATACAATGATGAGGGAAAAAAAATTTAAAGGCAGGGTTCACATCCTTGTGACACTTGTCGTCTAGTGTAGGAGACAGGCATTATTGAAATAATCACATTATTACACAGGAAAGCACAACTGGAGCACAGTAGGAGAAAAAGAGATGCAAACCCGACTGTGCCCAAGGATGGCAAAAAGACTCTGTGAGGCCTAAGTTTATGTGTCAAGTTGATTGGGCCCAAATATTTGGTTAAACAGTACTCTGAGTGTGTCTTTCTGGGTGTTTCTTATTGAGATTCACACTAAATCAGCAGACTGAATAAAGCAGGTTTCCCTCCCCAGTGGGGGTGGGCATTGCCCATTTACTAATGTCCTGAACAGAACAAAAATGTGGAGGAAATGGTCCTCAAGCTGGGACATTGGTCTTTTTCTGCCTTCAGACTCAGACTGGGACTATATCAGCTCTCTTGGCTCTCCAGCTTGCCAACTGCAGGTCTTGAGACTTCTCAGCTTTTCATAATATAATATGTAAGTCATTCCCATATACATATTTATATCTATCACATAAGTAAATTGGTACATATAAATTTATGTGTGTATAAATATAAACATACATATGTATATATAAATACATACATTATGTTTTTATTAATCATAAATATAATATCTAATATAATATTGATATATAGTAATACTACATATGTATAATATATAGAATTCACACACACCTGGCTCTGTTTCTCCAGAGAACCCTAACACAGCCCCATGCATGCCCAGTCTACCACCAAGAATGGAGAAGGGAAGGTGCTCCCCTGAAAAGCATGCACTGCCATTTCCCTGGACTTAGAAAGTCTCCCTCCTTTCTGTAGAATAAAAGCCACCTGCTCCTCATTTCAAGTGTTCCTGAGAAAACTCTCCTCCACTCTTCTGGCCTAAGGAAGGCAGGGCTCAGCAAGAGATTGTCTTGCTGAAACCACAGTCAGGCAGCTCTACCTGGCCGACGGGGAAGGGCATGGAGACATCCATCCACCTATTGGTTGATTTCTCCTGTCTGTGGAGTTGCCAGCTTCAGTTAGCACAGCCACCAGCCAGGAAAATTTGCTCAGGCATCACCATTTGAGCAAAAATATAATAAGATAACTAAATTTTCTGATACATTAAATGTGATCCTAAGCCAGATATAATATATTTTTGACTATTCATTGGTCTGTGTTATTTTTGCCACTGAACCCTTCCATTAGAGAGGGAAGTTTATAATATAGTGTGACATTACCTCTTAATTTCCTGACCTGACCATGGATTTTCTTAAACTCTATTTTGCTCTGGTTTCTACATATGTTAATTAGCAGAACTGTAAAGGTTATTATGAAAATCCAAAAAAAAATGAGATCTAACAAAGAGGCTTCCATTTAAAAAAAAAAAGCAGAGGTTATTAAACTAGCAAGTCTTGATCAAATATAATTAGAAGAAAATCCATGGGCAAATTTTTATTTAACATGTGTAAATTAAAAAATGTTTCAAAACTTAATACCTCCAGTTATCTTCAACATTTCACTTTTTTTTACATCTGATTTCCACCATCAAATTGTCTATGGAACTGTATAGTGGCAAAGTGCCTCTAAACCCAAACATCAACCTGTCCACAACTGAAGAGTATTCAAAAGAAAACTAAAGACACTGTGGGAGTATTATTTGGAAGATATGCTATGTTAGCAAATTAGATAAAAAGAGAATCTTTCTTTTCTGCCCATTTACTTTCACTATACAAGTCCCAGGACTTCCAGATAGGAGAAGGCTAGAACTATCCTGTCCAGTATGGGTGAGGTCGTGAGCACTTGGAATGTGGCTGGTCTGAACCAAATGTGCAGTAATTGCAAAGTGCACACTGGATTTGGAAGACTTGCGTGTAAAATAAAAGCAAACTATGTCATTTTTTTTGCTGATTACATTTTGAAAGAACATTTTCAATATTTTAGATTAACAAAATCTACCAATACGAATTTTGCCTCTTCCTTTTTAATTTAGAAAAAAATAAGACTACTAGAAAATTTTAAATGACATATGTTGGTTTGTATTACATTCTACTGGACAGCACTGTGCCACAGCAAAGAGGAGATGGAATTCCATACATCACAAAAAAGAAACAGAGCATGGGGGAGGGAGAATAAAAACACACTTCTGTTGTCATTATTTAAAAATAAAAACCCACTGCTTACTAAAATTAGACTCATTAAAATAAATATCTTCAAAGACGCAAATGAACTGCATATGAACATTGGGCAATGTAATCCATCAATAAGCATTCTTGGTTCACAACATTCCCCCACATGTCATCGTCCAAACAAATCAAAGAAATCAATTAAAAGTGGTTATGGAGTGTGAAGTCATCCTCTAAGCCAACCATGGAGAGCGGTCTCTCTCCAACTGCTCACTGACAGGCATAGAACGTACTCACTTGTATTTGTTGTGTTAAATCCATCTGCAGTTATTGTTGGCAGACATGGAGAGGTGTGTAATAACAAGAGAACTGACAAAGTAGTGAATCAAGAAGACAGATAATCCATCCAAGATGCGCTGTCAAGAACAAATATTGACAATGGTATATGCCGTCACACTCCGTGCAGTGGGCTCTGTACCCACTAAATGTCCGTTCACAAAGTGCAGGCAAGGTGTCACTGCATTTATTTGTTGGCCAATGTATGCTGAATGCCCTTGCTGCCTGCTTGCCTGCTTCCTCTTTGAGACTAGGAGGTTCTTTGCAGAAACTACCCAGGACTTCTACGTTCCTATCACAGTTAGGACTTTCACTTCAAAGTGACGGAAACCTAAGTTAAACCAGACTAACAAGAAAAGGGGATATGTTTCATGCAAATGAAAAGCCTGAAGTACTTTAATGTCCAGTATCAAGACTGGGATGACAATTCTCAGGGGATATAAAGGTGGCTGGCAACTCGGGACTTACGTTTTTTCCTTTTTGCTACCCCTAGATGTCCCAGGATTTTATTTCATTGGCTCTGGTCCTGTTGTATGTGAATCCCTACCAATCACTGTAGTCAAGGACGTCTGAGATTCCGACTGGTCTCCTACATGGAGAACGTAGGTCCGCAGGGAAAACTGCAACATTTTTTACCAAAAGACTAGGGAAAAAGATGCTGGGCAGACAAGAAATTATAGGTGACCACTACTCTGAATCCCCATATCTAACCTGCATATAAAGAGACCTATTGATGAGTTTCTACAGTGAATGAACGTATGCATGGATGCACAAAAAAATCCAATTCATGATGCATGCCAAACAGAAATGATGTATTTCTAAATTACAGGATGTTAATTACATACCTTCATATAACAAATATTTATTGAATGCCTACTATTTGCCAGGGTCTATTCTTGCCACTGGAGACACAGCTATGAACAGCAGAGATGAAGTCCAGCCCCCATCAAGCTGCTATTCAAGTGCAGAGGGCGGTACTTGCAAATTCACAAAGTGTTGATCACACGAGTGATAAGTAAGAAGAAAAGAAAGCAAGGTAAGGCAATGAGGGCGTGACAGGTGCAGGGAAGAACTTTCTGCAATGATGACATTTACAGAGAACTGAAATGCACAGGACATGAAGAGAGGATCCAGGTGAATACTGGGGGTTGGCGGGGGGGGGGGGGATGATCATCCAAAGAGCAAAGTCAATGGAATAGGGGCAGTGGGGGACTTGAAAGGTGTAAGAGTCCAGAAGGGCTGGGGGGTGGGTGGGAAGTATATGATGGTATAAAAGACAGGAAATTCAATCAAAGGAGCCCAATCACATACGGCCTTGCCTGTCATGGTCAGGAATTTGGATTATAAACTAGGAGTAATGGAAAGCCATTAGCTGCCAGGGAAAAAAAAGATGAAATAACTTGGCAGCTGTGAGAAGCATAGATTATAAGGACACAAGAGGGGAAGGAGAACCATCAGACTGGAAGCTGTTACAAGAATCCAGGTGAGAGAGGAGAGTGCCATGTATCACAGTGGTAGCAGGAGGGGGATAACGAGTGGTCAGAATTGGGTATATTTTCAAAATACCCAATTCAACTGACTGTGAGCAATGAAATGTACAAGGGGGGAGGTGTATATGATCACCTACTATTTATGCATTTTCATTTAACCTGCTTTCCCACCATATTAAAAATCAGTCATTCAACACTTGTGTTCTCATAGTGCCTTAAACGAGACATTATAAAGTTAATTTTGTTGCACTGTCCTTCTGTGTTTTTATCACTGTCACCATCATTCTCCACTTTCACACTGGACTATCTTGGAAATTAGGAACCATATTATCATTTTTATATTTCAAGTCTATCACACTATAAAGCACATAATAGGCTGGAAATAAATGCTTTGGATTAGAAGGATGGGTGGGTGGAGGGTTGGATGGGTGTAGAGATGGGTGGGTGGTAGGCAGGAAGGAAGGAACAGAGGGAATAGAAATGTCAAGCAATTAGCCAGGCGTACAAACGCCCCAGATGACCTTAACTTTGCTAACCTATTACATTTATAAAGAAGTTGGGTAATTTAAAGGATGTTGCTATTATACAGGTACCAGGTACCAATATACCACATCCTCTCAAAAGATGGTCTAGTCAAGGAAGTGATGAAGGAGACAGGTTCAACAATCAGGTCAGCTGATGAGTCTATGCATATGAAAGAATTAGCTCCCTTCTCCTGCACCCCAATTAAAACAGAGCTCCTTGCCTCTTCAGGTACTGTGAACTTCCAGTATGCCCAACTAATACAGTAGATAGAAAAATCCGTATACCTTGTCAAGATTCTCAGGCTTGAGCATACGTTCATAAAAACCCAGAGAACATTCTCGATCTCATTCCAGAGCTGCCCATTGTTCCCACTGTTATAGATCCACAGGACAGAGAGGATGTTTAACTTTTCCATAAGGTTGGCAGCAGACCCGGAAATGGAATCCACATCTCTAATCTATATCCACATGGAGAGATTCCCTCCCTCATAAGAATGCAAGGGTAAATTTTATTATAAACATATCTCTGTTTCTTCAGAGATCCATTTATTTTCAGCAGTCTGGGTTGGCATGCTGTGCAATTCAAAAGCAAATACACATCCTTAAAAAGATTTCCAGACAGTTTTTTTTGCTGCCTTCCAATCCACCCCGGTCCCCAGGCACCAGTCATACACAGTCTTCCTAGGTATGTGTCTCAAAAGTAAAAATCATTATTGAATCATCATGGTCACTGAAATTATTTTAATGACAACAGCAAGTATACTCTGGATAAAAAAAACATGCTTACATAAATGCATTTTATTAAAGAAGCCAGCTTGTGATTGGGTGCTATCAGTGATTCTCAGCTGGTGACAAACATACCCCCAGGTACACTTGGCCATATCTGGAAACATTTTGTCCTAACTGTGGGGCGCTCCTGGAATCTGCTGGGCAATAGTCAAGCATCCTTGAATGCACAGGACAGTTCTCACAAGCATCTATCCATGTGAGTAGTGCCCTGCTAAGAAACCTGGTGCTAAATTGTACAATAATTTCCGAAGCAGTCTTCAATAGGGAATATCTACGGATACTTGCTGTTTCTCCTTGAAGCCACGGATGGTCTCGCGTGCTCCATGAGGAAGC
Organism: Vulpes vulpes; assembly: GCF_048418805.1. NCBI lineage: Eukaryota > Metazoa > Chordata > Mammalia > Carnivora > Canidae > Vulpes > Vulpes vulpes. Next base: position 175,201,392 of record NC_132791.1, on the reverse strand, counting down.
ATGAGCGGTTGGTGGAAGATGTAAGAGGACCATGATTCTGGAAACAGAAGGGACTTACTATGTGACCCACCTGCTGCAGGTCAGCACTCTAGAAATTTTCCGTGTTAGGTTTTTATTGCTGCATTACAAATCACCAGATATTTAACAGCTTAAAAATAATACCCATTTGTTAGCTCGCCGTTCTGCAAGTGAGAAGTCTGGGCCCAGTGTGACTAGGTTCTCTGCTCTGGGTTTCCCAAGGCCTCAGTCAGGGTGTCAGCCAGGGCTGCATTCCTCGCTGGACGCTCTGGGAAAGAATCCACTTCTAAGTTCATTCAGGTTGTTTGCAGAATTCAGCTCCCTCCAGCTGTAGGACTGAGGTCCCCGTTTCTTGGGGCTGCCAGCTAGAGGCCACTCTAGGCTGCTAGGGGCCACCTGTGCTTGATATCCAAAGCCGGCAACGGAGACGCTCACCCGTCCAATCCCTCTAGCTATGAACCTCTTGACTTTTCCTGATTCTGTATGATCATAGGACTATCAAGTTGGACCTACCTGGAAAATCTCCCTATCTTAAGGTCAACTTATTTGAAGCCTTGACAACATCTGCAAAATTCTCTTCCCAGCAGTACATGCATAATGACTGGATAACTGGAGAGCCATGTCTGGACACCAAGAGCTACAGTTTGCACATGGCACCATCAATGTCACTTCCCTCTCAAAGCAGTCCATCAATAGGGCTTCCCTCCGCTCCCAACTCCACTTTACAGGTAAGGAAACTAGATTCCCAGAGAGGTGATAATTTCCCAAAGCTGAGTGAGGAATAGATGGGAACTCTCTGTATTATTTTCACAACTTCTTGGGAGGCTAAAAGTATTTCAAAATAAAAGGTCTTCAAAAAGAGTAATTTCACAGAGATCTCGTAACAATTAAAAACCACGGGCTTCTAAAATCTCATGCATTTTAACATGCCAGTAGAAATTTCTCTCCACCACATTTCTGTGTTGCCTGAAACAGCTCTACACTAAATAAAGGTAGGGGATCAATTATGTTCATCATTATCAACAGAGAAATTAATCTTGGGTAACCATTTGTCTCCTGGAAGTGGCAAAGTACCATATGAAAGGGAGATGAGGAATCATAAAACCACAGAATGAACCCACAGACGCTACAAAGCAGTCTGCTGTCAGAGAACTCGGGAAATCCCTGGAGAGATAATCTCCTTTTACTAGATCATGCCCATCTCTTTTAAGTGCCTTCTCTCAAATAAGGGTAGCCGACTTCCAGTAAATTAGTGGTGTGCGTTATATAATTTATATTAGGAAGCATGCCCCCTTGACTCATACTGGTAATAAGGGCAGATAAAATATTCCGGACTCAGTGGCATGAATAAGCAATCAAAAGAATTCAGCTGCAAATGAAATCCTTCGATACATCAAAGGCATCCCTTCAGGAGAGGTGAGCATGCCATCCAGATAGAACACTCTCACCAGACTTGTATTATGGTATTTGAGCAGAGTCTGCCCTGTAATTGGATAGAGAAACCATGGGAACAGGCTTTCATGGAAATAACTTGATATAACTGAAAGGGACGTCCTGGGTTTGTGGACAGAGCTGGGTGGGAAGCCCAGGCAAATTGTTTTGGTCATTGGGCAGTGCTTAGTGGGCAGTGCTCCCTGGGCCTCATTACGTTTGGACTTTAGGAATTAATCAGTACCACTTTCTCTTAAATTGTTTATTGTCGATGGTGGGAAATCATGCAATTTTACCAGCACATCTACTCCACTGGAGAGAACCATTCTCCCAAGTGACTTCCTTAGGCTCACAGAAAACAAAGGTGAAATGAGTTCACAGTAACTCTGCATGATTTACCACCACAGTAATAGCCAGTGATGCTGGGTGGCTAATGTTTATATCAGCAAGGAAATTTCTGGCTAGAGCTGATGTCTAGTATGTGTTTGGCGCCTCAGCTTTTCATGAAGTGGGTCTCTTGGTGTCTCTTTCTCTCTTGTGGAATATAGAATTGCATGCAACTAAGAAGACATATATATGCATGTTCTCTTCAGCAATAGCAAAAAACTGGAAACAAATATATTAACCAGAAGGAATGATTAAATATGTAGCGGTTAAAAGAATAAGATAGATGTACATGTACTGATAAGCAGGAAAGCCAAGATATACATTATTTTCAAGCACTCCCCCTTCCCATCAAACAAAATGCTTCAGGTATTGACTAATACCATCTATGTACGTTTTAAATGTCCACACATGCATGCACATGTATGTGTGCACACATTGCACACACACACACACACAGATGTAATAAACTCTAGTTTCAAAAGGAGCTTCAAAGCAATAACTGGAATCGTTGGCTTGCTGTGCCTCATCCCTGACTTCCTTCCATGCATTAATTCATTTATCAATACTTAAGTGAGGACATAATTTGGTCTTGTTCAGATATACATATGAATTGAGTGTGGTCTCTGAGGATCTGAGGCTTACAGAGAGCAAATAAAGTCCAGGGCTCCATACACTTATTCTCATATAGAATATAGGTTGTGTATGTATGTGTGTATATACTATATATATATATAATATATATAGGATATAGGTTATAACTGTGGTGTCACTGCTGAGTTAAGGCACATGAGACACAGGCACCTAAGGAAATGTTGGATTCCCCTCTGGAACTCAGAAGGTCCTCCATGCAGAAGGAAAACCAGCAAGGTCAAAAAGCTGAGTCAGAGAAAGACAACAGTGATGATGTCACTGGGTACCTTGGATCCAGCCTTGCTCAAAGCTAGCCATCCTAAGACAAGGAAGGAGGGAGGGGTGGAGGTGGGAAGCATGAATTAGAATTATCTCAGAGCCAAGAAATATATTTTCTTATGCCTCACCTAGTTTGAGATGGAGTTCTACTTGCCAGTGAAACTTCTAGGGCATACAAACAAGAACAATCTGCACTAAGCCACCTGCCTGACCCTTTTAGTATACGTATTGGCTGATGTGAGTTAGAGCACAGACAGTAACACTTATATGTCATGATGCATTCCATAAAGCAAAAAATAATTGTCCCAAAGAGGTTTCAGCAATCCCGTTTCCCCTGAGAAGATTCTTTGTGGATATGTTTAGGACATTGATTCAGTCAACAGTGCCCCCTGGGTTGGGATCACCTGTGAATTTTTTTTCTGAATCCCCAAATGGATACCTAGGCTCTACCCAGGACCCATGGAATTCTCTGAGGGAGAGCCTAAGTGTAGGATGCTGGGGGGTTTGTTTTTGACATGTCTAGGTCTTTCAGCATTTCAGCATGGAGGAAAAAATGCCACTTTAGACCTTGAATAAGCACAAGCTCACTGGCAGTTACAGGTTATGAAGGGCTTGGTCTGTGTCTTAGCTGAATTCTCCTTTCCACAGCCAGTTTTTTTTTTTTTTTTTTTTTTTTAATTTATGATAGTCACAGACAGAGAGAGAGAGGCAGAGACACAGGCAGAGGGAGAAGCAGGCTCCATGCACCGGGAGCCTGATGTGGGATTCGATCCCGGGTCTCCAGGATCGCGCCCTGGGCCAAAGGCAGGCGCCAAACCGTTGCGCCACCCAGGGATCCCTCCACAGCCAGTTTTAATAACTCAGGAAGTGCTCAATAAATAGAAACTATTAAATTATCTTGGCTAAAAATTTCCCACCTGTGGGTGGTAAGGAGGGTTGGCATTAGCCAGCTTTGGAAGCCCTGTTATGGAAGGAGGCTTGCAATAATGATGATTATTCCTCTCTCGTTACCACTACCAACATTATTACTATGTGCTTAGGCTCTGTTTTAAGGATTGCATGTAGACTATTTTTCTTCCAGTTCACCATCCATAAGCCCTGTTATCCTCAGCTTACCAATGAAGAAATTAAACAGAGAGGATCAGTAATTTGAGCTGAGTTGTGCAGTTAGTAGAGTCCAGAACTGGGACTTCCAAGTCTGAGCTCAAAGCCAGTACACTACATTGCTGTACTGTGCGCGCACCAATCCAAACCTTTATGTGTTTGTTGGTCCTTCCTCTTTGATTCTTTATCTTTCTCTCATTTCCTTTCTTCATGGTAGATAATGCAGTGGTTACATTCCCCCACAGAATCTCCAAACAGCCTAGCAGGATGTTACCACCACCCAGGTGCCCTTTCCCTGTTCTGATAAGCTTGATGAAGCTCCAGAATTGGAGCCATTTCCTTCCCAGAACCCTTCCCAGTCCAAAGTCAAGAGCAGTCAAAGGACAGAGCACCCAGTGCATGTTGGGCTAAGCACTCCTCATGCATCGCCATAGTCTTCCAGAGAGAGGAAGAGTTATCATCCACATCACAGATGAGAAAACAAGTGTAGAGCCATGCAGAAAGCACAGTACTCACAATGCTGGAACCCCAGGGTGTGAGCTCCTCCAGTGGCCACCTTCTAACAGGCAGGGAGTGCAGGGGAGGGTCAGCTCTCCGCCCTCCCATGTAAGCCTTGGGATCCTGCTCTCTGGCAAGAATCTTGGCTATGTTTTCAAAAGAGATTGGCTGGCATTCTGCTTAAAGTATTGCTACAAGCAAATAATTGTCTTCACAAATCACCTCTGAAGAGTGGCCAAAAAAACAAAAACAAAAACAAAAAAACACCTTTTTACCCTTGATGAATCAATAACCTAAGAAAACATCTCTGGTTTGGGTCAGCCTGTATCCAAAACTTAGCAATACAGCTCAGTCTAATCCTTAATTTCACATGATCCTCTCAAGGATCTGTAAAGTTACAAGGGGGTGTATGTAATTCAGCAAACCCCTGCCTGGCTAACGAGGCCCCACAAAGCACGAGAGCCCAGTCTCTTTCTGCCTGTCTGGACTAAGGTCATTTAACTTCAACCCTTTTATGAATGGAAACCAGCTTTCTAAAGGCTGCTGGGCAGGCAGTGGCCAGCAGCAGACAACTCAATGGCTGAGCCTTCTGAGTCATAAAATACTTCTGAAAAGGAGAGATCAAAGCTTCCCTACCGCCTATTGAAACCCAACTGTTTCCAAAGCTCCTCGCAGGGACCCAGGCTCTCCAGAGGATGGGTCCCCGCAGTCACGGTCTAAAGAGGCCACCACTAAGAAAGACATGAGGACACTGGGGCAGCCAGCCATGCAGGAGAAACACCACTTATGGTTTAATTGTTGGGGACAAAGAAAAAAGAAACGAAAGAAAAACTAAAAGGCAAAATTAGGTTGGTGTGTCAGGAAGGGAGGCTGGAGGGATCTCCTGCAGCCTTGATCATGGCACAGTTTCCACTGAGGCCCTGACCCAGTGCTGAGGCTGGGGCCTGATCAGAGAAGACAGAAGATGCCCTCAGAGCACTCCTCCACTCTTGCCCACTGGGCGTTTGCTGAGGTTATTCATCAAAGGTAAAGGACCAAGTACCCTTAGTACAGATCTGGGCAGGAAAGCAAGACGGTGGCAGTTTCTGCATGCTTGGTCGCTTGCTCTTCACATTGTGAATGGAGCTTGGTGTCAGAGTTTATTAAGCAAGGGGTGCATTTCCCTGACTGGAGCACCTGGTAATTAGGTTTATCAGGTCCCAATAAAGTCCAGTTAATCGTAGATCTAGCAATTGCTCTTTTACGGTTTATGCAGAAACCTGGACAAGTTGTTGATGAAAGCATGCCTTAAAGAGGGGGGAGTAGTCCAATTAGTATACAATTCCACCTCTTGGAGCTTCACAATACACATTAGCATATTAAAAGGTGTGAAATGTGTCACACAGAAGACTCTGTCTAATTGCATGTAAGCCTCACGTTTTCCTCACTCTATGGGAATATATGGCCATGAAACCACTTATATGGTCATGAAATCCTTTTATCCCTGGAGCATCTCTCACTAGTTAGAAATCAATACAGAACTATTTTTGGGGGGGAATCATTGCTTTGATTTTCCTGTCACTACCAGACTGTAAAGAGACACTACCTGGGAAAAAAAAAAAAAAGTTTCCATGACCAAAGTTATGAAAGTTCTAGGTTTAAACAAAGGTCTTTAATGTAGGGCATTTCTAAGTTGTTAACATGCTAATGTGCATGGTAAAGCTCTGAGAGGTAGCCTTAGCACTAAGCTTGACTATGCTTCCTCCCATTTTTAAAACTCTACTCCATGAACTTTTTCTATAAACTCGATTATGGCATCCAACTTGTTTGCAACTTTATCCACTGTGCCCTGAATGGAAGCTCATCAATAGTTGTTGAACAAAGTAGTTACTCAATGTGTCTTTCCAGTCAGCTCTTAAAACAGGACATTTCCATTAAGTTTCAGAAATGGGGTCAAACCAATAGCATTTTCTTCCAGCAGCAATTATTAACACAATTTGTGTGTATGTTCATTGTCTCGATCCAATGGTTCTCCAACGTTAGTATGCGTTAGGAACCATTTGGAGAATTAAAAACACATTCCTGACCTTAGCCTCTTTGACCTTCTGCTGTGGGTTAAGAAATTCACATTTTCAACACCTCAGGCAAAGTTAAGGCAGCTGATCCAGCACTCTGAAAAACACTGTCCTAATAAAAAAGAGCTCTAGGGTGAAAGATTTTTGAGCAGAAAGGCCTTTTGGATCTCCCAGTCTGTAGGAAGATAGACACAAGTTCGTTCTATACTCTCAGAAGACAGAATTAAGAAATACAGGTGAAAGTCATGAGAAGGTAGGTTGTAGTTCAACATCAAGAAGAGTCTCCCAACAACGGTGAGGGCTTCCTGGAGGTCATCCCATTCTCCTCACTGTGGTAGCCAAAGAGAGGCTGGATAAGGTAGAAGGGATGGCAGATGGTGATTAGATTAATTGTGACGCCAAGATTCTGCAACAAAGGCTGCAAACCCAGATACCTTCCCATAGTGCAAGGCAGTCAGATGTAGGGGCAGTGGTGAGCTGGAGGGCACGTGCTCCTGTGTAAAGGCATTCAAAGATTTTAAAAATAATCCTGCCTGGACATCACGGTGGGCAGGACTCACTCAGGGAAGTTTGCATCTTCTGTTTTTTTCCATTATCCTAAGTAAATAACTACCTGCTCAACTCCTGAATAAACTGAGCCCTGTCAGTTGTGGGGAAGGGAGTGTATTTTAAGAAAATATTTCAAGCACAGTTTAATTCTGAATTATTGAGGAAAATTCTCTGCAGGAGAAATCCTCACTGGATACGTACATATACAGGTAGGCATGCACGTACCGACGCATATACTTTACTATTATAGTCCTCCCATGCTTTCTCATTCTCTCCTGGGGCTTCCTTGGCAATCAGGATCATAGTTAGTTTTCGCCTTGGTACTCTATTATTGAATGGTGACCTACTGTCCTTTTACACACTGCATGCTTTCCAGGAGGTTGCTGCATTATAGAATGCCCTAAAGGCATTCTGATGCCAGCCATCCACCTCCACTGTTGCAGAAAACCTGATGTAGAGACTTCAAGTGGAAGAGGCTCTACCTATCAGTCCCTTTCACCTCCTGTCAGCTTCTGTATCAAGGCAAGAAGAGTTGCTTGTCTCCTCTGAGTCGTCTCTCCACAAAGCATTTAGAGGTCTGTCCCTCTCCTGAACTCTTAAAATCATTCACTGTTCTGAATCTGTCACAGTAGTTGTTAATTAACTTTAGCAAAGGTATGAACCCTTTGTTTGGCCAAAGAAGCAGGCGATTTCAATGTGTTCCAGGTGGCTAGAAGGATGAAGAAATGTTCCTCCCGCCATGATTATTGCTCTCCATCACCATCTCTCAATGTTCCTCGTGAAGTGTCCCCTGCCTGAGCTCACATGATTTCACAGTGTTCACTACTGCTATTTGCTAGTATTTCACAAGCAGATTAATGCATTGTTGGAGATTCAGAGCCATAATAAGAGAGATACTAAGCCAGCAAAGCAGTGTTTTTGCTCAGAACTCTTTTTTTTTTTTTCTATTTACAGAGAAAAAGAAAAAACACCACGGCGTAGGCTGGAAACATTTATACTATCTGTCCATACGATATGGATAGATCACAAAAGAGAATATACAAATGGCCCATCTGCATAAGAATTAGAACTCAACTTCAGCAACCATTAAGACAACACAAACTAAACCCATATAACATGGTACCACGTCACGCGCATCGATTCAGTAGCTAAAATGGAAAACACAGATAATAGTAAGTGTTGGTGAGGATGTGGAGTGACTGGAACTCCCATACACTCTGATGGCAGTGCAATTAGTACAACCAGGACCAACAACTCAAAAGAATGTGTCCATCTGCTCACGAAGAGGCATATATAAGAATGCTCAGCAGTACTCCACGACAGCCCACAGCAGGGACAACTTAAATGCCCATCAACAATTAAATGGAAACATTGTGAAATAGTCATAGGAAGGAATACTGTATAATTTTACTTATGTAAAATAAGTAAAAAAAGGCAAAGTTAAGCTAAATTAGAAGTTAGGATAGTGATTACCTCTGGAGGCAAGTGACTGGGGAGGGGACACAGCTGGGCCTTTTGGGGCACTGGTAATGTTTCATCTTGCTGGTGGTTACACGGGTGTAAACACTGTGTAAATTCATTAGGCTGTACTCTATGGTTTTTGTATTTTTCTGTATATACTTTTGCACTTTTCTGTATACATTATACTTCAACACAAGGTTACATAAAGTATTCAGAGTGGCATCCAGTTTCTCAGTTTCTCAGTTGTGTTTCTATTCTCTTGCATGTTTTTTTCTTTTTTTCTTTTTTAAATTGAGTGTGGGTGTATGTGCTTATGTTTCACAGTTGTTTGGCAGGGTCATGGAGAGGTGGGTAATGCAACGAGGACAAGCGTGATTCTCACTCTACCCCATAGCAAGTGGATCTGGCCAGGGTCAACAAATTAGAGTCAGATGCCTAGAGTGGCACTGGCCTGAGAAATCATTTTACATGATGCAGGAGAGGAAATTGAGACCTAGAGAAGTAAAGTTATTTAACTAAGTACGTGCAGCTGGTTTGTTGAGCAGTGGAGACAGAATTCGAATTTCATGATTCCAATTCACCTCAGCCTCATACACAGGCAGACGTGATTGTCAATTCTTTCACATCCATCCCAATTTTTACATCACAATGGAAAATTTTTAATTTCCTATCTGTTTAGTGATCATTTGCTCCCTATAAATTTCCTCCTTAGAGAAATAACCAGATATCTATTAATAGGGGACAACTAATCAGATTTCCTATCATTCACAGAGATTGGAATTCCAAGAGAGCTAAATACGAGGTGGCTAACTACATTTTGCTGGAACTAGAATAGCTATAGGGCAATGATTCTCCACCAGGAACTGCTAAGGCATTTACCTTGGAAGAAGTCATTTAATCCCCACAGCCCTGTGATGTAAACCCTCTTGTTATTCCATTCCGAGATAAAGACACTAAGACACATAGCAGTTAGTACTTTGCCCAAGGTCCTACCAGTGAGTGCTGGTGGACAGTCTACTCTTAACCACTACGTTATGTGGAATGGGATAGTTTAAGCTGCTATGGTGAGATGCCTAACCTCCTGAAAATGTTAGGATACTGGAACAGATAGGAGAGGGGGAAATATGGAGAATGCTCAGAAATGAGAAGACTCATCACATTCAAGCCAAACAAGAAATCCCAGGATTCGTGTGTGTGCGCGCGCACGCGCAATCATGTTAGAATATATAGGTCATTAGTAAGTCTTATTGATCATTTAAATAGATCAAGCTTAGTTGGAAATTGTTAAATCCTCGCTTTGCTCTATGCTTCAAAGAGTATACCAAAGAGTATCAAAATTCCGCGATGAGAGGTGTTTGCTGAAGTTCAGGCCACGATGTGAAAAAGAAGTTAAATAATAAAGTTTTGACTAGCGAAGGACATGGGGGTTTTCATTCACCAGCACCTACTTCAACCCCTCTTGCTCTGTGTCCTGCTGTGCTGTGTGCATTACTAACTACATCCTCAAACGGGCTTTCTCACACTTTCTTCTTCCAGCCATTCCAGAGCACGACCACGATGCGTCTCAACAGACACAGACTCTGATGTCAGTTCAAGACACTTCTCAATTGCAATGTGAACCCAGAACCCATTTACTGCCTCACAGATTTGATTGAATCCTGAAACAAGTATCCTTTACTCCAATATCCTTGGCCTAGAGCTCAACTGCTGAGGATTACACAGAGAGGAAATAACACTTGTCCCAGAAACTTTAAGTGCTCTGCATCCCTGGATGCCACATTCAATCTTGCCAGCCCTCAAGCACCCCATACCACATTCTAAAAGGATGTCTTATGTGAGCAGGACATGAAAAGATTAGTTAAAAGAAAACAAAAGGCCTCCCTTCTACAGTGAAGGTTGGGCTTCGTGGGGCTGCTGAACACAACTTTGCATTGAAATACAGTTTTCCCATTTCAAAGCAATGTAGAGGCATGCGGCTTGTTAGATTTATATAATGCCTGGGTCTCCCAAGACTTTACAAAGCGAATGGCATCCATCAAATTAATTTCCTTGGGGATCGTCTCAAACATGGAGAATAAAGAGGCCCAGACCATTAAACATCAAAAGAATGTTCTAAATGGTAATTAAAGTTCTATTATATTTTCTTTTTCTGGGAGCAGATTAGATTAATTCAATTGAGAATATTATAAGTATCAAAGCTGACAGTGTGAATGTGTCGAGTTGGCTGGAAGAACACTTAATATTGCAGACATCTGTTCATTCAAGTTACACAAAACACCCGAAAAGAGGGAGTCGACCCAGAGGGTGGGGTACTTACCAAGCCAGCACAGGTAGACACAGCGACGGAGGAGGAGCTGTCATTTCTGATAAATCCCTGATAGAAACATCGCTGCACTGTGGGTTCCCGAGTCTCTGAAGCACCATCTTTTCCAAGTACCTGGACAATAAAGTGACTGCTCAAAATCGCCGAGGGCTTAAGTTCTAAGTGTAGCTCCTGTCCAAATGCTGAAAATCGGTAATGCAGGGAGCTGCTGGCACTCTGCGCCGACCGCTTTTTCCTGCCGTTGTGCAAAATGTCGTGTGAAATATATGACCCGCCCGAGTCCACTTCTACCGGCGTGACAAAGACGTAATCTGCAACGGGAAAGGTTTAGCTGTCAGCACCCAGAACTCACAGTGCCGAAGGGTCACTTTTCCAATGGGCTGGCAAAGCGCAGCGTACAGCTCGCAGGTGTCTTTGTTCCTATCGCCACGCACCTAGATTAACAGCAATTCAGAGCAGCTCATGAAGGGAACGCTGTGGCCTTTGCAATGCGCGCCGTGACAGTAATTCCCACCAAAACTAAAAGTCAAGCACAATCTTCATGAATCTCAAGAATGTTTGTGGAAAATGCCACAACTTTCTCTCATGGTCTGGAGGGAGACAGATGGACTTAGTATGTGAGTCAGAGCCATCCATACATAAAAAGTGATTTTTGGAGACAAAATATCTGCAAAACCACAAGAGTAGAGAAAAGAACAGTTGTTGTTTTTTTTTTTTTCCTCGAGGAGATTAATATCTTCGTGCTTCAACTGAATTGGGAGCATTTGGGGAGGCCGAGTTTAAATTTCAAATGATAACACAATGCTGAGTAACTCGAGATGACATCCCAGATAAGGAGCAAGTACCAGCGGTTTCATATTTCCGATATTAAGTATATATGATAATAAAACCCCAGCACTCGTAGCGCTCTGAACATTTTACTCTGAGCTTTCACAGGGACAATCCCCTTTCATTGTAAACATAAAATATAGTGGATGCATAAAAATGTCTCAAAATTGTCAGAACTTTCCTATAGAGTCTGATGTTTAAAATTGCTCAGACATGTTGGTGGGGGAGTGTCAGTCAGGGGACACCTGGAAAGGCATGTTTAAAAATACTTTCCCCACTGCTCTCTAGAGCAGCACTAATTGCTGCTTGTTCTCAAGAGGAGGAGCTTAAAAAAAAAAAAAAACACACAACTATTTGCTGCTGGAAAATTGAAGCCGGCACACTGTTTTCTATCACAAAATGTTGAAACTGAAAAGTATCATCAAAAAATGATCTGGAGTATGCCTTCCGCGTGTTCAAACACACTCTGCGTTTCCACTTTCTAGGCACAGAATGGGAAACTAATTTGGAAAGTGTTAGGAAGATTCCGAATAACTAAGAGGCATGTTTGAGTCACTTGGGTCCTTGGTTACTGGAGGAGGAAAAGAAAGAGGAATTTCCCTTTTTCCCAAAATAGTCAACAACCAAATAAGAAAAGCCCAGGAATGAACAGAAGCCCTGTAGCTCACAGGGATCAATGACTGAGATTCTAATTGAGCCTACGTTTGGGGAAAAAAAAATATCCCATCAGGATAATTTTCAACTGCTTTCTTCAGTATGAACCATCTGTGACTCTTACTGCTTGAGCAACTTCCATTCTCACAATGTACTTTATGTCTCGCTTCTCCCATTTTCTGACTCCTTTAACTAGAAATACTATCTAACTGACACACATGGTAAAAAAAACAACTGGAAAACTTCTTCTCCTCTCTTAACCTTAAAAAAAAAAATGAGCAGGCCACACACCATTTCTCTTTTAAAAATCTGTTGCTTTACAGGTATGCGACTCTTGGTTAAATGCAACTCTTTCTTAGCCAAAAACCACCTCCTTCCTCCCCATACAAAAACCTAAGTGGGAAAACCCTGCCCGCACGTGCTCCAGTCTCTGCAAGATGTTCCGTATACCTCCTAGTCCAAACCCACCTGAAGCTCTGTCTGCTTCTACTTAGGAGGCCATGGGATAGCCTTATCCAGCCGGCCTTCCAGGCAATCAGCCCACAAAGCCCCCATGCAGTGAGCTCGGTGACGGTAATTCCTACAAAAACTAGAAGTCAAGCCCCAGAAACAGCTACTGGTTTGTTTCCAAGCAGAGAATGAGCAGGTGGATGGTAATATTCCTGTCCTCACCAGAAAGCGAGGCAGTCAGAGCCGCCGGTCGAGAGTGATCTAACCAGTCAGCTCAGGGGCTCACCAAGGATGAGACCCTTACAGGTGGCGGCTGCAACAGAGGGAACTATATGCGTACGGAACAATGGGGGGTTGTTTTAAAAACTGCAGCCAGCCTCCCCGATTGGAGAAAAAGTGAATTCCTCAAGAGTTAATTCCTAGCTCTCTCCTGTCCCCTCGCTCACCCACATCTTCCCAGTCCTTCCTCCATGACCCTGCCATTGCCCAACACCCTCCCCCCCCAACCGCCCTAATAGGAGATAACCCTGCAAGGCTTAAAAATTCTAGGATCTGAGTTAGATGTCAAGGTCCTGCTAGACGCCTGGATCAGCTGTTCTCCTGAAGCTGGTGGGACAATGGCAACAAGGATTTTCCATTGGGCACCCCAAGAAGTTAGTATGTGATAGAGGTGCAGGGTGTTCTGGAGATTTGCAGCTGGGAACCTCAGAAGATATAAAGGTCCCAGAGATCTCAAGCTACCTGCTTTCTTCTAATACAGTTTCGGGGAATCCCTGACACAAGGGCAGGGGACAAGGGAAGGAAGATGAGGAGCACGAGCAGACAGGAGAGTGAGAAGGAAAGATGGGGGGAGGGGGAGGGCCCACCAAGAATTAGTTTCCCAGAAGAGGAAAGGAACCAGGGAGGTGCCCTTTGATATCAGCCACCTCGTCCACTTCCTAATTTCTCACCGCAGTGAGGATTTTTTCTTTAAAAAAAAGAAAAAAAAAACAAGCCATCCGTGAACGAAGGAAAGTGCTGTTTTCTCATTTATGGGACTTACAGCTTGAGGCACTGATTCTTTTGATAAGTTCAGAGAGTCCTTGCCACATCCCCAGCAGCCACCCGCCGACGCGAGCTCTTCCCGGGACGCGCGCACACCTGCCAGGTGGGGTGGGGTGGGGGTGGGGAAGGGGCGAGCGCCCGGGAAGGCCCTCCTGGGTGGGGAGCCGATACGCACCGACGTTCAGGCCGCCGCCGCCGCCGCCGCGGCTGCTGTCACCGGCTACGGCTGCGGCGACCGACGCGCAGCAGAGGCAGCACAGCTGGAGCGCCTGCAAGACAAGGGGGGACCCGCGTGAGCCGCGCGGGCCGGCGCCGGGCGCCCCCCGCCCCCGCCCCCGCCCCCCGCCCCCCGCGCGCCCCGGCGGGCACCTGCCTTGGCCACGCGCCGCAGCCCCGCGGGAGCCCCGGGCCGGCCCGAGCGGGCGGCGGGGAGCGCGCACGCGAGCAGGAGGGCGCACTCCATGGTCAGGTGCGGGCGCGGCGGCTGCGGGCGGCCGGACGCGGCGGGCGGAGCGCTCGGGCCGCGGCGCGCATTCTCCCCGCCGGCCCGGCGCGCGGCGCTCCAGGTGCGGCGCCAGGTGGGAGCCGCCGCCGCTCGCCTCCCCGCGGCCGCCCGCGCCCTCCCCGCCGCGGCGCCCGCCCCCCGGGCCTCGCGGGGCTCCCGCGCTCCGAGCGCAGACGGCCGGGGGCTGTGTCCGTGTCCGCGCCCGCCGCCCGCCGCGCGTCCGTCTGTCCGCGGGAGCGTCTGAGGCTCCCGGGGCGAGCAGCGCCAGCCGACTCCCCCAGCGCGCCGCGCCGAGCGCCCGCCTCCCACCTCCACGCACGGTGATTGGCGACCAGCGGCTCCGGGCCCGTCCGAGCCCCCGGGCTGGTGCAAGGGCGTGGGATCCCCGCTCCGGCTCGGCGGGGGAGGCGGGGAGGGAGGGCGGGGGCGGGCGGGGAGCGCCCCGGGTCGGGCTCGGAGCTCGCGATCCCCGCGCACGGCGGGCAGGGGGCGGGGCGGGGGCGGGCGCAGGTACTCGCCGCCGCACAGCGCTCGGGCCGGGCCGGGCCGGGGTGCCCAGCCTTGGGGCGCTCCCGAGCGCCAGGTGCGCCCCCCTCCCCGCCTTAGCTCCTTTACCTCAGGCCCTGTCATGGCAAGGCGAGGGAGCAATCAACCCCTCGACAGAGACTGGGACAGTGGGCCCGGCGGGCTGCAGAGAGCCCAGCTACACCCCAGGAACCCAGTAGCCGCCCCCCCCCCCGCCCCGGGACCGCCAGCCGTGTGGGTGCCTGCAGGCCAAGGCGCGCTGCTGGCGGTGGCCTCGCGGCTGCCGGGCTCTCCCCGCCCTGGGACCACGCCTCCACCTCCTCAAGACCGAGTCCCGGCCCCGAGCACCGCACTCACAGCTCGGCCGTCACGGTGGACAGTGGGCGTGCGCCTCACCTGCCGCGCGTGCCTCTTCGTGGACTCAATACATTTAACTCGATCTTTGCATCCCTGCTGTTGGCAGGGGTGAACGAAATACAGTCTCCAAGGCCAGGGGGGAAGACTCTCGGCGGATAACTCAGCGCTAGAACCCAAATAATCCCAAGGACCACAAGGGAACAGAAGCGGCTCCTAACTTAGAGTACAGCTGCATCTACTTTGGCTGCGGCGGGGATGAGTGTCTATGTAAGGTGTCTCTTCAGAGCTGACATTTCCCATAAGACCAAAGAGGGTGCTGGTGGTACAAGGGAAGGCGGGTGGCCACCTAAGTGAAGGTCTTCTTGCAGAAAAAGTGCTGGCCCTGGAGGGTGAGTTACGGGCCAGAGGGAGAGGCAGAAAGCACATGGCCAAGCCAATAGGACTCTGTAGGCCGAGGAAGCTGGCCTACAAATCCTATTGCATTTAAGCTGGGAGGGAGTGTGTGTGTGCGTGGAGGACAGCACTATCTCTAGTACAAAGTCTCAGATCATGTGTGGATAGGGACCGGTGGTGCTGAGGTCCGGCCAGAGGAGAGCAAGTAAGCAAATGTGCTAGAATCAGGGAGAATAATGACGGCATCCTGGACCAGGATGGTAGCAGGAGAGGGGAACGTGTACCCTGCACCAGCCCTAAGAGTACCGACGTGGTTGAGATGAGGTCCTCGTCATAGCTTAGTCTGGGTGACAGCTCAGGACGCATCATCGGTTTCTCTGGATGCAGCAGTGACAGGGTAACGTCTGGGCTGCCCAAGTGGAGCGCTCCTGCGAGGGGAAAGGCCACACAGTGAGGAAATCCAGGTTGACCAAACCAGGGGGGCTTCCCAACATAATCTCTTTTCAGCTCCAGTGGCCTCCACTTTATAATCTGTGAAACAGGAATAAACACGATACATCAGAAGGATGGCTCAAGGATTGGCTGTATTTTTTCTGAACACTTTATATGGGGGCTTTAGAAGTGAGAACAGAGGATACACTGTATTTCTGGTACTTCATACATCGGATGTCAAATTGTAAGGTGCATCAAAGTCACCTTTGATGGTGGAGCTGGCTTACTATGCAGATTCCTGGGCCGTGCACCAAGGAAATTCTGATTCAGTAGGTTTTGGTGCAGGGCCCAGATATGCATCTGTAGCAAGCCCCTGCGGGTGCTTCTAATACAGGTGACTTCACTGCTTTATGTGATCTCAGTAAAGAACTGGACACCAAAGGAGTGAAGGCCTTGAACCTGATGTGAGTGGCTTATTGCCCTCCCCTGGTTTTCCAGCTGTTCTCCCACACTCTACTAAACCTTTGCACTTCGTAGATTCCCCACCCTCCGATGGTGTGGTACAGAAACCAAAATCCATTTCTCACCTACTCATAGCTGGAGAGATCATAACTTCCAATTCCATCCATTTGCAGATGACTAGGTCCACTTTCTTCTGTAGGGTCAATATATAAGCACTGTAAAGCCATCCCCAACTTCTGAGATGAGTGTATATATTCAATATTCTCAGAACTAGCCCTGCAATATGTATAAATTGCCTCTAGATGGTGACAGAGAGTCAGGAGCCCTTGGTCCAGCCCTTCCAAAGCCGCATTCATCTCTAAGTTATTTGGAAATACAAATTTTAGCTGATTTTAAAACTATGAATATAAGGCACTATAATGAATATTGAGCGTTCATAGTCATCTGTCTCAGTCTGCTTGGGTTGCTATGAGAGAACACTATAGCAGTGGTGATGTAAACAGCAAACGTTGGGGCACCTGAGTGGATCAGTCAGTTAGGCATCTGCCTTCAGCTCAAGTCATGCTTTCAGGGGCCTGGGATTGAACCTTGCAGGGTTGGGCTCCCTGCTCAGCATGGAGTCTGCTTCTCCCTCTTCCTCTGCACCCCAACCCCACTTGTGCTCTCTCTGGAGCTTTCTCTCAAATAAATAAATAAATACATTAAAAAAAATAAAATGAACCACACACATTTATTTCTCACAGTTCTGGAGGCTGGGAAGTCTGAGATCAAGGTGCTGGAAGATTTGATGTCTGGGAGAGGCTGCTTCCTGGTTCACAGAGTGTCTTCTTTTTGCTGTGTCCTCACATGATGGAAACTCTCTTCCATCTCTTTTGTAAGGGCACTGACTCAATCATCATGGCCCAATCACCTCTCAAAGATTCCTTCTCCAGATACCATCCGGGGGCATGAGCACAAACATTCAGTTCATCACATAAACCTAAGGGGGAAAAGAAAAAAAAATTGGTAGTGGTGTATTCTGTGGAACATAGCCCAGAGACTGGCACACAGCAGACATTCAGTAAATATTTGCAAGAAGGAAAAGAGAGAAAGAGGAAGGAAATGGTGAGAAAGTTTGAGATGGAGGGATCACAGGGTTTCGCCCTTAAGTATTTAAAGACTTTCCCCCCTTTTTTTCCCTTTTTTAATATCAATGATATGATTGTAGGCATTGGTTTTTCTTCTTTCTTCATGGACATAAGTTTAACCTTTTTTTCAAAAGAATACACCTTAAGCCATGTACCTTCTTGTGGCCAGAGTAAGAAAAAATGGCAATCCCTGTAATTTATCCAATTTTCCCTTGGTCTCTGCTTCAGGAGGATGCAAGTGTCTCTTTCATGGACAGTAAGAACATTTACCCCTTCTCCCACCACTGCTGACTTCTCTGTCTCAGCCAACCCCTTTGTTTCTCCTCCCCTTTCCATGGAGAGAGCAGAGGGACACTGTCCTCTGGCATTTTAAAGCTGCACTGAATAGTTCCTCTGGTTTACCGAATAGTTTCCTGTAGATCATGTCCAAAGAGAAGGAGATCTGGGGCACCTCGATGGTTCAGTCAGTTAAGCATCTGACTCTTGATTTTGGCTCAGGTCATGATCTCAGGGTCATAAAATCAAGCCCTACATGGAACTCCATACTGGCTGTGGAGTCTGCTAAGATTCTTTCTCTTCCTCTCCAAAAAAAAAAAGAAGAAGAAGAAGAAGAAGAAGAAGAAGAAGAAGAAGAAGAAGAAGAGAAAAAAGAATGGCAGGTACAAACTTTTTCCATTTTCTTTAGAGATAACCATCCAGAAAGCCAAGGTGTGTGCCACACAAAGAATAAAATTCAAACAAGTGACATGCAGCAAGTTTTGTTTTTCATCTGTCAGTGACAATATAGGAAGCAGAACCTCTTAGGCTAACAACTAGCTTTGGAAATAGTTTGTCATCAAGCACCATTTAGGAGTTGTCAACCGTTCTCCCCTCTAGCATTACACTTCAGTCTTTCATTGCCCCTCTTAGGACATGGACCTTGATTTCTTTGCTTTACAACCTGTACGTGTCCTAACTGACCTGTGCGACGAGGCTCCTCCACTCCACTTGCCTCTATTGATCCCGCGCTGGCTACGCATGCTGCTCCCCTGTTCTATCTTTAGTGCTTTCCCAAGACCTGCTATTAAAAGTAGTTTGTTTGCCCGAGGCTCAGGAGGCTGTATTGGAACTAGCCTACTCATTTCCACAAAGGGACTCGGGCCAAGTTCTGAGCTCCCTGCACAGTGGAAGAGTGGAATAGAGACTTTGCAAAAGCTTTGGGAAAAATCAGGCTTAAAAAGGGAAATGACTCTTGTCTGTGTGACCTGTCTTCATTCCCCACCACCAGGATCTCAGCACGTGCAGGCTCGGACGTCTGTCCCAGTGATTCCCAAGAGCACCCTTCTAAGACCAGCGAGTCCTCCCTCCAGATGGGACGGCCGGGATTGGAAGATACTACCAACCACAGTCTCCTGGGGTGTTGTCAGAACCACTCTTGGGCATCCCTATCAGTATTCCAGTGGGTCTGGGATGAGGTTCAGACATTTTTTAACGAACACCTGGTTATTTCTGATGTAACTAAATGTATCACAAACAGGTAGTCATGGCCCACTGTGCTTACGCCTTCACTTAAACACCAGCACTACTTCAGAGTCAACAGGGTTTAGAGCTGCTGGGATGCCTTTGAGCCACTACTTACCTGGGGAGGAATCAGAGTATAATAGAAATAATAAAGGGCAGGCATGGGATTGGATCCTTGCTGTAGTGATGAGTGGAAAGCATTTTTTACTTGTTTGATTAGATTTTGGGGTGGGAGAGGCTACTTTGTCTTCTAAACATTTCCATCCCCCTCTTTCTGGTTTAATCTGTGATTTGGACCTGCCCAAACACATAATAGCACTTTTACGGGGCCAAAGTTACTGACCTAAGAGGCGGGATCTGGACTCCAGCGTGACCTGTTAGAATCGCTCCCTGCTGTTTACACAATTTGGGAGAACAAATCCATCTTCCAGTGGAGGTGGTCATAATGTGTGATTGCAGCCTGGATTTGTCGGCAGCCGTCCCCCTGCTCTGCAAAAATGAAACTCCTTGAGTAGGAAAGAGGGAAATAAACAGGCTCCAGTCGGAGGCAAGTATTCTTGCACTCTCTTCTCTAATCCTTGAAATCACTACCTGTTAAGCTGTTAGGACACCTCTTCCCAACTCTCTTTCCACCTTTACGTTGATCTGTGTTGGATTTTCATCAATTTCAACAAAAGCAGTCCTAGTTCTTTTTTGCTCTGTGACCTGGAACACAAAGTCTTAATGTGGTCATCATCACTCACGCCGAGAAGATAATCCTTCCTTCACCTATTTTTGCTTTCATGAGGGTTGAAAGGAGCGACATATATAAAATATCTGAGGCAGAACCCAGAACCACCAGGGCTCAAGAAATGGTAGCTCTTCTCCCTTTCTTGAACTTCCTTTGAACCTTATTCCTGTGGCCATTCCACTTCAATGCTTGCTTAGAGGTGGTGTCATCCGAATATCCCTTCATCCAAACTCCAGACGGAACCCCTAATATTTCCCATCAGATTCCAGGGCTGCAGCTCCCAGAAACAGTGCCTAGGTGTGCATTAGGAAATGATGTTCTCTCGTACAGCCACAGTAGAAAACAGTCCCCTTGCCCACCTCCCCCCCCCCCCCCCCACAGAACAGTGACCAGATGACCCAGCAATTCCACTGCTGGGTGATGTCCCTGAAGAAAACAAAAACACTAAATCAAAAAGATACATATACCCCTGTGTTCACTGCAGCATTATTTACAATGGCCACAATATAGGGACAAGCTATCCATCAATAGATGAATGGATAAAGGTGTGTTGCGTATCCAATGGAATACCACTTGGTCATAAAAAAAAAAAAAAAATGAGACCTTGCCATTCGCACCAAGGATGGACCTAAAGGTATTATGCAAAGTGAAATAAATTGGACAGGAAGTCAAACACTGCGTATTTCACTTATGTGTGCAGTCTCAAATACAAAAGCAAACCAAACCCAGACTCACAGAAACAGATTGGTGGTTGCCACAGGGCAGGGGGACAGAAGGAAGCAAAATGGGTGAGGAAAATTATGAGGTACAAAATTCCAGTTATAAAAGAGTCATGGGGATGTAAGGTACAGGTGAGGTCTAGAGTCAAAAATATTGTATTAAGTTTTGTAAGATGACAGATGGTAACTAGGCTTATTGTGTTGATCATTTCTTAAGGTATGCAACTGTGGAATTGCTATGTCATAACACCTGAAACAAATATAATATTGTACGCCAATTATACCTCAATAAAGAAAGAAAGCAGTGCTCCATTCTGCACACGCAGGCACACCAGAGTGGCCAAAAGTTGGAAGCTATGCAAATTAGGACAGGAGCAGCCCCTCTGGGCTAATGGCACCTTTTGGGGACAGGATTTAGTAGCCTAGGACCCAGTGGATTTCATTTCAATTCAACCCCAGGCAGGACACAACCATTCACAGTGCCCAGCTTGGGGTACAATTTCCTTTTAGGCCTTTTCTTAAGTTGGATTGGGAAATTGACTAGAAGCAAAGATTCTTCCCAACTGCTGCTATGTACTGCTACTATTTTTAAATCACCAATTTTTAAAAAAGATCTTACTTATTTGAGAGAGAGAGAGCACGAGCCCTGAGGAGAGGCAGAGGGAGCAGCAGACTCCCCAGCTGAGTAGGGTGCTCGATGTGGGGCTGGATCCCAGGACCCTGAGATCATGACCTGAGCCCATGGCAGACGCTTAACTGACTGAGCCCCCCAGGAGCCCCTCTAAATCAGCAATTTTATCATTTCCCGCATTTACCCAGCCTCCTTCCCGTGTATCATGCTATCGCAGGGAGCCCTTCAAAAGGCTGGGCTCTGCAGTTGAAGGTAAATGCATCATGCTCTTAGTCACTTACCCTCGCTTGTGTCCCAGGTTCCCCAAAACAGTCCCCAAGGTGGCCAGACTCCAAAGGATAATTTTGTAATTGTGGAATGAGAATAAAACTATTTAAAAATAAATAGAAATATAAAGATGTAGACCTTGCTCCCTTCGCTCAGAGAGAACCATTAAAAATGTTCTAGAGAGGGAAAGCCCTTGGCAGTCTTTATCTTTTTAAAAGAGTTGTAGCATTTATTTGTTTTGTTTTGTTTTTAAAGATTTTATTTATTTATTCATGAGAGACAGAGAGGCAGAGACACAAGCAGGCTCCATGCAGGGAGCCCAACGTGGGACTCGATCCCAGGACTCCAGGATCACACCCTGGGTCAAAGGCAGGCGCTAAACCCCTGAGCCACCCAGGGATCCCTGAATTGTAACATTTGAAACTAATAACCACTGCTTCCTTCTCAAAAAGCATTCACCTCCTCAGCTTCCAGGTCATTACTATGTCCTGGTTTTTTTTTTTTTTTTTCTTAATGTTTACTAATCAATTATTTCCCTTCCCTTTTTGTGTCCCTTAAACATTGGTGCTCCCCAGATTTGCATCCCTGTCTCTTACCTTTTCTAATTAGATCATCTCTTGCCCTTGTGTTCTCAGATCCCACCTGAATTGCTAGGACTCCCTGAGCTGTTATTCCAGCCTGAATCTCAGTCCCCAGCTCTAGACACACACATTTCCAACCATTTATGGGGAATGTTTAATTGGATACTTCAGAGTCACCTTAAATTCAACAAGAGACCAAGCAAAAGCCACCAGTTATTCTCCAGCTCCGCCATTTGCCCCGAATTCCAAGCTGGGAAGTTTGGGAGCCTCCCGGGATGTGGGAGAGAATGGGGGCTCAGCTGGTCACCAAACCTGCTTTAGAAATGCCACGGGCTCACGGGGCACCTGGGTGGCGCAGTCAGCGGAGCATCTGATTCTTGGTCTCAGCTCAGGATCGTGAGGTCGAGCCCCACATTGGGCTCCATGCTAACCATGGAGTCTGCTTGAGACTCTCTCTCCCTCTCCCTCTCCCTCTGCCACTCCTGCTCATTCTCTCTCTCTCTCTCTCTCTCTCTCAAATAAATAAATAAAAATATATATATTTTAATATTTTATTTACTTACTTGAGAGAGAGTAAGAGAGAGAGCACAGAGTAAGAGGGAGAAGCCAGACTCCCCACTGAGCAGGGAGCCTGACTCGGGGCTCAATCCCAGGACCCTGGGATCATGACCTGAGCCAAAGGCAGATGCTTCACCAACTGAGCTACCCAGGTGGCCCAATAAATAAATCTTTGAAAAAGTGCTACAGGCACTTTTGTCCTCATTGCAGTCCCTCATGTCCTCACGGCGATTATCTTAGTTCAGGTCCTCAGCATTTGGTGCTCTTTCAGACTACTAAAGAGGGGGGTCCCATCCAGGACAGACTTGCCACATCACCCTGGCTGGCAGGGGGTGGGGAGGCTTGTTGGCTCCATGAGACAAGTGCTATAGAGGCCATGGCTCTGGCTCAACCACAGCTGTCTCCCCAGCTGCCCAGGGCAGAGGACGGCCTGGCCATCTCTGCCTTTTCTGTTTCTAGTACCAAGAGCAGGACTGAGATGTACACATTTGGAAAGACATTGAATAGAGCCCTCATAGCCCAGAAGGAAACCGGTCCAGACCACGGAGACAGGCACTTTCTTTCACCTTGGCAGCCAGCAACACCTGGGGAACCTCACTCCTATGGCCTCCTGCGAAGAACAGGTCCCACACCTGCCTGGGAACTAGTTCCAGCTGTGTTCCCTCCTCCCACATCACCTCCTCCCACCAGCATGGTCCATTTTTATTCCCTCCTTTACTAGTAACACACTGTGGTCTTTTCCTCCTTCCCTTCCTGTGTGTGTTGCTCTAATAAGTCTAAGTGCCTTGATGCTCGCCCTGGTGGTTGAAGCCATACAAGTCCCCACTTTGGCTGATGTTCTCAGCCTGCCCAGTGGTCAGGTCCCTCCAATGCCGAGATTCTGAGTCAATGGGTCTTGAGGGGTATCAGGACTATAGTCCGTGCTCCCGGCTCCAGGTAAATGGGATGTGTGGCCAGTTGAGGCCCAACCATTGTCTTTAGCCTGCACACACAGAGGGCGATCCCCAGACCAGCAGCATCCACATCACTGGGGAGCTCATTAGATATGCAAAGTCTCAGGCCCCCCCAGCCCTGAATCAAAATCTGCATTAGATAGAGATCTCCAAGATCTCCATGCTCATTAAGCTTCAGAAGGGCTGCAGTAGAGTCAAACAGGCAGGACAGAGACACTAACTGGATGAACTTGGTCTCCTCCCTACTATAAGCCTCAGTTTACCATCTCCAAGATGGCAGTAGTAACAGTGTCTTCTCATAGGGATGGGGGAAAAGGGGAGATGGATCATCCTAAACATCAGGTTAAGTGCCAGATTAAACACTTGATAAGTAGTCACCTTGTTATACACACACACACACTCTCTCTCTCTCTCTCTCTCTCTCTCTCTCTTTTCCTTCATCCCTCTACCCTCTGCAGTAGGGGCAGGCAGAGCAAGAATAATCTTTATTCCCAGGACACTGACTGTGTTAATCTGGGCAGCACAGCCAATAAGAAGCCTGCAGATGCCACAGTCACATCCAAGTTAAACATTTCCAATTTTAAGCATGCAAAGAGGTCACAGCTCCCTTGACTTATCTGCATCATCCAAAACACCACCATGATCTGGCCTTGTAGACACCCTGCCTTCCCCAGTTACACAATCACCATCCTGCTGGGAGTGCTGTATGGAGCCTGCACCCCATTACACAGGCAATTTGTTTCCAGAAGCTGCGTAGTGACTTGGCCCCACCGCGCTTGAGGCTGGTGTTTCCACTAGACTGCAAGGCACAATTTCAAGAGGCAGATCATTTAAAACCAATTATTGGAACTCAACCGGCTTTTGCAACGAATTAATTTAAGGAATCCAAGGTGCCAGAGGGATTATAGGAGAAGGGATGAGAGGGGGTATTTCTTATTTTTAAAGCAGTCTGGGATCTATTTAGAGAGGTTCCAAACATCAGGGGTTGTGTTCAGACTGCAACCTAATACTTTATAT
This sequence comes from Vulpes vulpes, assembly GCF_048418805.1. Taxonomy (NCBI): domain Eukaryota; kingdom Metazoa; phylum Chordata; class Mammalia; order Carnivora; family Canidae; genus Vulpes; species Vulpes vulpes. The sequence continues at coordinate 175,176,925 of NC_132791.1, read as the reverse complement.
TGCTCTCTTTCTGTAGAGTTCTCGCATCCCCCGTGATTGGATGGAGCCTCCTTGAAAACCTAACATTAAACTGGGACATAATAACAGCCTCGGGACATCAGAGCCCGCTTGCTCCTGCCCTGCAATACTGGACGTTTTTATGTGCATTACGTTAAGAGCTTCCATCTCTCCGGACAAAGGGGGGAAGCGCTTCCATGGTGGGTGGCCCCAATTAAACCCTGTGCCCGGTGAATTTCCGCCCAGGCTCACTGGAAGGCATCCAGGGCTGATTAGAAAGCAAGTACCTCAAATGGCCCAGCGCTGCCATAATGAAAAGCCCTGGAAAACTGCTAAATGACACGGAGGAAAATCATTACAATTGAAACTCCCCCCACCCCATGCTCCCTCATGCCTAAAAAAAAAAAAAAAGAAAAAAAAAAGAAAAAAACATCTTTTCAGAATTGCCTAAATATTGCTTTGTTCAATGAGTTCACTGTACAGTAAATGAAAGATCTCTCACTCACACACAGCTTTGAACACACTGCTTTAATTATAAAACACTTCTTTAGTTTCAAAGCACATAAAGAGAATACAGACAAAAACAAAACAAAAACAGCCCCCCCCCCCAACAAAGAAAGCAGATAAATTGCCACATTACATTTTGGAAATGGCAAAGTAGGCCTTCTGCAGAGGGACTGAAGAAACTACTTAATTAAAAAATAGTAATAAGTGCCAGTACAAGCTCTCTTTTGAAGGTCTTGAAAAATACAGAAAAATGAAATGAAAGAATCCGAATAATTCATTATCCTCCCCTCAAAGATGACCACAGATTACAGAGTATCTTCCAGTTATAAGTGCCATTTTATATAGTTGAGATTGTGTTGGATACACTTGTGCACGGCTTTGTTTGACTAGTAGTACATATATTGAATATGTTGCAGGTATTATGATTCCCTGCACCACCAGTGTGAATGGTTGGGACATAATCCATCCAAGGAATATAACATAACACACTTAGCAAAGATTTAGAATCCCCTCTGTTATGAGAGAGCTGAGGGATAACAAATCATGGCATGAGGCACCTGGGTAGCTCAGTGGGTTAAGCTTCCAACTCTTGATTTCCTCTCAGGTCATGATATTAGGGTTGTGAAATCGAGCAATGGGTTGGGCTCCACGTTCAAAGCAAAGTCTGTTTGCGATTCTCTCTGCCCCTTTCTCCACTGCACATGCTCATTCTCTCTAAAATAAATAAATGAAATCTTAAAAACAGATAAACAAAAAAAATCCAAATCATGGCAGCAACGGGGACACTTGTATCATTGCCCCTGTAATGGGGAAGGGAGGTGGGGAGCCCAGGTGTTGTCTCAGACCACGCAAAAGGTAAGTGCCCAATGAACACAGGTTGCATAAATACATTCATAGATACCATCACTCTCACACCGAGGGAATGCACCCACAAACATTAGATTCACAAGGTTCCATCTTTTCCTAAGAGCCACAATTTAGAGTTCAATCTTGCATATGAAGGATACTAGGCTTAATTAATGATGTAGAAACTAGGAAAATAGAAGCACAAGGCATACATATATCTCAGAAAGTCCCACTGTAGCAGAGAGAGACTCCAGTTTGGTTAAGAAATGAATAATCATGACAACAGCGATGGTGAAAGGTACTCCCACTAATTGATTGCTTACTTGGTAGTGAGCCCAGCATCATGAACACTGAAAGAAAATAAGCATCAAAGTACTCTGCAAAATAGTTTCCTAAACTGGAAAATGAAAGTAAAACTATCCAATGAACAAAGAAGTTAGGAAATTACCAGCTGACAAAATTTGAATAAGTGGTGGTGGTGGAAACACAGTCTTTACTGGGGAGCGTGAGGCACTGGTCTCGGGGGTACAACCCACCCCCAATCATGCCAGCAGTAGCTTCAGTTTCAGGGAGTCTTCATGTGGGAAGTGAAAGCCTGGTACTCCTGGAGCCCACCAGATGTCCGCGTAGCCAGCCCTGAAGGCTTGACTGGACCACAGCTCAGCTGGGAATGGGCTGCGTTTGGCATTCTTTGCTAACTTTCAGAATTACGCCAAAAAGGACCTTCATAATTTACATGGGCTATCCCTGCATGTCAGACTGCTCACCCAGGAAAGTCACAGGTCAGACCCAACATGGCATTTATATACTTCAATGAGAAGGGAAAGGAATTGAGAGACATAAAAATCAGGCATGCGGGAGGGAGGAGGAAGTTTAGAAGGATAAAAACTAAAAGAACAAAAACCAAAGTCAATAACTATCAAATGGATGTAATATGAAGACCAGTAAACCATTTAACAGATACAAAGGGAAGGAACAGTATGTGGAAAGGCAGCATCAGACATCAAAAACTGGTATGAATTAGGGGCACCTGGGTGGCTTAGTCAGGTAAGTGTCTGCCTTTGGCTCAGCTCAGGATCCCAGGGTCCTGGGATGGAGTCCCATGTCGGGCTCCTTGCTCTGCAGGGAGTCTGCTTTTCCCTCTCCCTTTGCACCTGCCCCTGCTTGTGCATGCTCTCTCTCTCTCTCTCAAATAAATAAATAAATAAATAAATAAATAAATAAATAAAATCTTCCAAAAAATTGATATGCATTAAATTTGTAGAGCTATTTAACTCCTTTGACCCTTAAAACAGCCCCCATGAGATCGGTACCATAAATAGCAACTGATAAGCTCTAAGCTAGAACATAGATTACAGTCTTTTTGAACCTTTTAAACTCCATCTTTATGGATGCCGGTTGATGACTGAATTCACCCCGTTCCTTAAAATGTGAACATAAAGAGTGGCCCTAGATCCCTTGTACTACTGGACATCTAGCAATCTTGCCAGAACTTGGGGGACTTCCTAGATATGTTCTTTCTCACATGACCCCTGGCTCCTGCCAAACTCTCAATGTCACCAACTCTCACATCTTCCCCTCTCCTCTCTGTCCTGCCTTGACCAGACAAAGAGCACCATGCCTTGTTTGTCCCAAACCACTCAAGACAGGGCATGGCCATTGTTACTAAAGTGTGGGGACTCAGATACTCTTTATTTTTTTGTTCTAGTGAAATACCATCTTAGTCCAGAGAAACAAAGCCAATAGGAACTTTGCATGTATATAGGAGCATAGCTCTGAGCAGGGATTGGTTCACCTGATTATGGAGGCTGAGGAGTCCATGGTGTGCTCTCTGCAAGCTGAAGGCCAGTACTATGGCTGCAGTCCAAGCCCGAAGAAATGAGAACCAGGGGAGCCCCTTGGTGTAGTTCTGGTCTGAATTCAAAGGCCGGAGAATCCAAGTGCCGGAGAAGGTGGGTGTCCCAGCTCAAGTAGGGAGAATGAATTCGCCCTTCCTCTGATGTTTGCCTCTGGTCAGGCCCTCCAAGGATTGCATGATGCCCACAGGCATTGGTGAGGGTGATCTTTATTCAGACTTCCTATCCAGATGCTAATCTGTTCCTTCACAGACACACCCAGAAATAATATTTTACAAGTCATCTGGGCTTCCCCTCAGCCGGGTCAAGTTGACACATAAAATTAACCATCACCAGGACACATGACATAAAGTTTACCTTTTTAACCATTTGAAAGTGTACAATTCAGTGGCATTAAGTGCACCCCCAATATTGTGCAACCATCACCACCATCAAATGGGTTTACAGCAGAGTCTAAACTGATTTAAGGCGGTATCAGATATCCCTTTCTTACAAGTCATCGGGCCACCCACCATGTTGCTGGAGGTCTCCATAAACCCAGACTTTCCCCTCCTCTCCTTTGCCCTGCTTTTTATGCAAACTATCTAGCCTCCACTCCCTGTCCAGACCCAGGCCTATCTTAGCATATCAAATAACTGACCGATGTGCTCTGCAGAAATAACAGTTGTCCATCCCTCACTTCTCTCATCGGTGGAGCAGGGCACCTAACAGAAGCGCAGCTGTTTCAGACTCCTTTTGCCAACCGAGTCTTTTGACCCAGTCAAAAGACACTGAAAAGAGAGTGATTCCCTCAGGCTTTGGAGAGTGCCATCTCCCTTAGAAAGCAGAAATATTAATCTTCAATTTAGGCATAAGGCAAAAAAAAGTGTTACTGTTGTTGCTAAACTTTGAAATAAAACTGCCAGGTGCTTTGTGACTCAGTAGGTTAAGCGTCTGCCTTTGGCTCAGGTCATGATCTTGGGGTCCTGGGATCCAGCCCCTAGTGGGGCTCCCTGCTCCCTAGGGAGTCTGCTCCCCCTTCTGCCCCTCCCCAAACCCCACTCATGCTTTCTCTCTCAAAATCTTCAAAAAAAAAAAAAAGAAAGAAAAGAAAGAAAGAAAGAAAGAAAGAAAGAAAGAAAGAAAGAAATGAAAGAAAACAGCCAGTTATATTACCAGCAAAAGTGGGTTTATTTGGGACCAGCAGCCAATGGCAACGAGCAAAAGCTAAGCTAGGCAAAACCAGAGGCAAATCCAGAGCACACAGGACCACTTTTACAAAGGAAAGGGGATGTTGGGAAGGCTGTTGTAAACAAAAAGGCCATTGGAGTAAACTGGGCCTTGGAAGTATGGTGGCTTTTCATTGGCTGAATTGTAACACGCTCTCATTGGCTGGGCTGTTGCTAGGGGAGAAGGAAAGTCTTCCTCCCGCTGGGATAGTAGGGAGGGTAAAGCAGTATCCGTCCACCTGCAAGGTCTATCTTTTCTTGTTGGGTCTTCAATTGAGTGCTAGGTAGGAGAGCTCCCCCTGCCGGCCTCCCATCCTCATCCCAAATGTGGTTTCCTTTTATTATTTTCACATTGTCTGTTTCTAAAATATTAAAGCTGGAATACACACTCTATCCACAGAGCTAGAAACCAAGCCAGATCTCATCATGAGTTCAGATTGACCTAATGAGTCCATATCATCTGTAAAGGTCAATATAATAGGCCACAATTGGCATGAGCCTGAGCTTATGGGAAGCAAACTACCCTGGAATCCTCCAAAACGGGCCAATACCTTTCTCTGTGCTCTTCAAACATTCAGTATTTTGTTCTGTCACAGGACATGGAAAATTAAACCAAAAACTGAAATAATATGGGATAGCTTCCCTACTGGATTTTAAGCTGCTGAGGTTTAGGGGCTATGTTAATTCTACCTTAACTGTTGGTTCTCAACTGGGGACATTCCCTATACCCAAGGGACATTGGCAATGTCTGGAGACATTTTGGTTGTCATAACTTGCATAGGGGTTGTTACTGGCACTTAGTGTGTAGAAACCAAGGATGTTACTAAATGTCCTACACTGCACAGAACAGAACCCCCAAAACAAAGAGTTATCCTGTCCAAAATGTCAATGAGACTGAGGTTGAGAAACCTGATCGTAAAGGATGTTCATTTAGCAAATATTTATTTATTTTTAAAGACTTTATTTATTTATTTATTCGTGAGAGACAGAGAGAGAGAGAGGGGCAGAGACACAGGCAGAGGGAGAAGTAGGCTCCATGCAGGGAGCTTGACGTGGGACTTGATCCTGGGTTTCCAGGATCAGGCCCTGGGCTGAAGGTGGCACTAAACCGCTGAGCCACCCGGGCTGCCCTAGCAAATATTTATTAAGCCCTGTTTATGTATCACACCATGTGCTAAGGATTGTAATCACCATGTGCTACTTCTTTACCATAACTATTTTTGTAATAATAACACTAAGCACCCAATAGGCCATTAAAGGGTATAGGGCCCTATGCAAACTTTTCACATATATAATATTATCTTCTATAATTTTCACAATAGCTCTGTAATGTCATCATCTCAAATGACAGAATGGAAGCCCAGAGACGCTGAGTAAGATTCCTAAGGCAACACAGCATCTGACTTACGTTTCTTGATTCATAACAATTGTACACAATTGCCTGCCAGATAAAAAAGCAATTGGGAAAAATAGTATATATTCATCATAGGACTCATAAGTTATTTATTTCATTTTTTGTATTTAATGACTCCACAAGTAGAGTAGGCTTTCAGGCTAGAACCTGAAGGATGACCTTTCCTATGGTGGGTGGTTTTGAGAAAAGCTAGATTGCCATTTGAGGTGGGAGATAAGAAGTCTAAAAAGGGGTCATGAATGTAGGGGATCTTGAATGCCAAAGTATTCTCCTGGGATGATGACCTTTGTTGAAGACCCTCTACAGGAGAATGACTGCGTGCATGTGCGTGTGTTGGGAGAGGGGAACTTAACAGATGGTAAAAAGCAGAGAATTGTGGAAGATGATGTGGATAATGAGGCCCTGGACCAAGGGACAGAAGAAACATCTCCATTTTTTTTGAACCTCAATCCACCCCTTTCAGTGAAAGTCCCGTTTCTTCGCCTGGGTGAAGAATAAATACCCTGTGCCCTATCATTTTACCAGGATCCTCTGCAAAGAAGAAACTGTGAAAGAATATTAAGGGTAATGTCAGTGAGAAGAAATGGGAGGAGCCAGGAAGTCTGGCAAACCCATCAGTCCGCGATGTGGGTCTGACCCCAAGTGAAGGAGAGAGGGAATGATGGTTGGGTAGAAGCATCTTAGACTTCCATGCAATATTAAGAAGGTTCTAGAAGCCCACTGAAATGACCTGAAGCCAGAGGGAGCCAGCAGAGGAGTCGTGTGTTTCCTAGTGGGGGGAGGGGCAGGGCGATGGAGGGATATGCCTTAGCATGGTTTCTGCTGTCATACTCCCTGGCTGCTGTGGCACAAATGCAGAATTTCCACAGAATTCAGGACAGCAGCTGGGCCCTTGGTTGATTACCTGCCTGAAGCAGAGTGCTTGTGAGGCACTCACATGACCACCACGCTAGGTACTTTCAAATGTTTAATAAAACAAGCACAAATCCTCTGCCTCCAATTCAGCTAGACATGCATGTGCTCAAACACATGCCCTTTGGGCAAACAGTGTCCTCCCTCTGAATTGCACTTGAGCATCATCCGTGTGTGGTGCCAGTGAGCTCATCTGCTTGCAGGACATGTTATAAATGCCCTTCTCTATGTACAGTTGATCTTATGCCACTCCACCCCATCTCCTCCCAGAAAGTCCTATTATTTTGTTTTGTGTCTTATTAAAACCTGTATCTTAGCTTTGATGGTCTGGCCCTCCTGTTTCTTTCTGCAGCCACTAGGCCCAGGATAATAAGCTATAAACACTCTAATCATGTGTAAACAATACCTCTCTGAGGTGAGCTCCAAGCACAGAAGGTGGCCCAATTGTCATTTCTCTCCTGACGGTCCTTCCCATCCTCCCCATGGTGGCACAGATGATGTGATGGGTGAGCCCGAGCCGCTGGACCCCAGCCAGCCAGCTGGGAGTCCTTTGGTGGGACCTGAAACAGTAATCAAGCAGGGCAGATGGAGGTGAGGGGCTTTCAGGATCCTACCTGAGTGCTCTGTAGGTGGCCGCAGGGCACTTGACTCAGATCCAAGAGAGGCACCTGGCTGCAAGCTGGCGTACAGCCAGTTTCAGAGGGTAAGCTTGCTGTGAATGACGGTGTCTGGGCTCAGTTCAGCCTTTATTGTTGTGTGTCTCTTTATAACTAATTCCTCAGTGAAAGATGTTTGAAACCTAAGCCTCCCTGCCCTCCCGCCCCATTTTAGTTTCAGTTGCAGGCACTTGTCCCCATTGAGAATCAGGAGAGTCCTGCTAGTGAGTAAATCTCTACTGGAAACCGAATCCCTGATCGATGCCAGGCACGGCTGTTGCAACATGGGAGACTCTCCGAAGGGCTAGAAATGACAAGGAAGAGCAAACCTGTCCATTTCCTGTAGCATCCAATAACCATTCCTACAGGCTGTGCCTAGCGCAATAGATGAAGAAAGGATGATCTCTCAAAACTGTAAGAAGTGTATTCCAAAATTTATATGGGCTAGTACAACTGTTTCTCAAAGTCTGGTCCCCAGAACAGCAGCAACAGTTCTCACCAGGGAACTCGTCAGAAATGCAAAGATTTGACACAGCCACACCTACTGAATCAGAAAGCTGGGGGTGGGAGCCAGCAGGCTCAGTAAGGTTTCCAGGTGATTCTGATCATTACTAACGTTTGAGAATCCCTACTCTAGAGACAGAGATGGTTTTTTTCACCAATAACCAGAACACCAGATAGTTTAATCATGTAATTATCCTATTGCACCTCATCACAGTGTACTTATTCAAATATGTATTCAACTATTACTATGCTCCAGGCTCTACGCTAGACATAGGAGGGCGTAATGGTAAATATAGAGACATGGTCTTTGTTCTCACCAGCTTATCTTCTAGTAGAGATAACTGATATTAACTGAATAAATGCACAGATAAGTTTGTAGGCACCAATTACTTAAAGCGTTTTGCCTAAAATGTACTGACCTGATCGGTATGGCAAATTAAGAAAAGCTTCAGTGAGGAAGTGGTACCTGAGCTGAGAAATAAAGGAAACAGAGACATGATGGCCATAAACTTTGGGATGGAGGTGGCTTTTCAGGCCATCAGCAGTTTGGCAAGGCTTTGCACGTGGATGAAGGTGGCTCATTTAAGGACCCGACAGAGAATCAGGGTGGCCCAAATGCCAACATCAAAGGGCAAAGAATCATGACACAGGATGCATACAAGAGACTAGGAATCATGTTAGAATATTGGTCTGTTATCAGATCCATGGCATCCCACTGAAAAATTTGAAGATGGGCAGGGCAATACCAGCAGACCGGCATTCGGAGAAATCTCACTCTGCCTGATGTGTGGAGAATGGGTTGGAAAGGGACCAGGCAGGAAGAACAATGAGGAGGGCAGTGCCATTTTCTGGGACAGAGATGAGGTAAAAGGATGGGGGTGGTGGACGTGGAGATCTACAGGAATCTATTACAAGTCCCGAGGTGAGGGGGACAAAGGTGTCAAGAGCGAGTATGGTTTCCAGTTTGCCTGGCCAGAGGGATGGGGATACCATTTAGTGAAGTAGCATCTCTGAAAAGCATCAGGTTTGGGACAGAGTAGGTGGGGGTGAGACCCAACGAAGTAAGCTTTTCAGGTGTTGAGTCTTAGCTGTCCTTGAGACTTACAGGTGTCAGCCTGGAGTAAGGTCTGAGAGAAAAGACTTGGGCTAGAAATATCAGAATGTGAGGTGATGCCCACATCGGTGTCTCAGGGTTGAAGCACACCAGTGAAAGAGTCTAGAATGAGAAGAGAGTAGGTCTCAGGATCCATCCCAGAGGGACTCTGTGTGGGACTCGATAGGTGGGGATCCATAATGGTTTGTATAATAACCTGAAGAAGAAAGGAGGGGAAAGGGAAAAAAATGAGAATATCATAGATTGTACTAGAATAAAACTATGGTGCTGCCATCCAAACGAGTGAGTTACTCATTTCTTGCAAGCTTGTTTCAGTAGGAAAAGAAGTGTGTTCCTCCATCTGTAAAATAGGGGGTGGGGTGGGGAGTGGTCTGTAGCTCACATAGGCATTTCCATTCCATGATGTAACATCGCACACACAGCAAACCTTAGTGATCATTGCCCTGTGCAAGGCACTCAAAAGATTCTTAATGTTATTTGTGGAATTATTACACAATTAATGAATGAATCCTTGACTGAATAATGTTCTCCATCTCCTTTCTCATAGAATTTTTTTTGAAATCCAATGTATGGTACTGGAATGGGGGGGCGGGCAGGGAATGGAGCGTGTTTGAGTTTTGCGTTCCATCCAGTAAACTTGGGCATCCACTTTGAGCCTCTATCCTTATTAGAGAAACTGGAAAAGACTAGGCATGATTTCATCCTAGCAAAAAATAAAAAAAGACAGATTAAACTATCTTTATTATGTTGCTTTCCCTAAGGAAGTGTTACCTTGTATTACATATATCAGGATGGATTATGCCAATTGCTTCATCTGACCTTTCTCACTCAAGGTACATACTCACCACTCTTAAAAATGTGTATGTGAAACACCTGGGAGGCTCAGTTGTTTAAGCATCTGACTCTTGGTTTCGGCTCAGGTCATGAACTCAGGGTCATAAGATCAAGCCCAGAATTGGGTTCCATGCTCATCACAGGAGATTGTCTCTGTCTCTCTTTGCCTCTCCCTTCTGGCCCCCAACTCCACACTCGCTCACTCTTTCTCAAAAAAAAAAAAAGTGTATTATTTTTGGAAAATCTCATCTCTTTTAGAACTATCAACTGTAATGCACTTTTATAATAAAATTAAAAGGCAATTGTCAAGAGTTATAAGGCTCCAAAGTGGCTGAACAAATAGGTATGTTTCTAGAAGGTGATGTGGGATCTGCTTTTTAAAAACAAAACCAAACAATAAGCCGGGATTGATACAGGAAGGCAAACTTATAAAATGATTAAATGCATTATATTATATCTTTGGTTAGAAATAAATATACTCAAAGGATCAACTGAAGGCATTTCACTTTCTCTTTGCTTAGCCCTGAGAACATGGGAACGGGGTGCCATGAGTGCCATGTCCCAATATACGACGACGTGAGGATGATTCCAAAGATGTCCCCAGACAACACCACGATTGGGAGGAAGTCTTAGAAGCAAAGATAGCTCCGGAAATCTCACCAATTACAAGAGGATAATCCTAATGAGTGATGCAAATTGGCAAGGTATTTATAAGGACTCCAAAAGCTTCACTGGAGCGATTTCACACACCATCCTTCTGAAACACACTTTTCTTCACATTTGAACCATTGTGAAATAAGGTGTTGTGGAATTAGCAGCATCTTAGAAACCTGATAATGAGAAGAATAAACAGTAACTAGAGCATAGTGGGTACTGCCTGTGTGCTGAGAACCACGCTAAACCTTTGTCTGTGTCGGCCATCAGATCCTCTCAATAATCCTACAAGGAAGGTACAGTTGTTCTCCCTATATCACAGAGAAAGAAACTGAGGCACAGAGAAACCAAATAATTTCCCCAAGACCACTGGATTAGTGAACAATGAAGCTGGGCTTCAGATAAAGCTTATCTGACTCCAGACTAAGCTCTCTGGACACAAACCAGCAGGCAGCCTTGTGGGTTTCTTTTTCCTTCCCTCCAGCCCATAAAGAATAGCTTCCTCCTTACTCAAAAAAAAAAAAAAAAAAAAAAAAAAAAAAAAAAAAGGACAATCAGATAGCTGTACAGACAGATACAGAAGTCATATGAATTTGAAGGAAAATAAAGCATTAGGTGTCAATATCACTGTTGTCGTTAAGAAAAATGATATAAACAGAAAAACTAGAAATGATACTTTGGAAACTGAGTCCAAGGGTTTCTTTGCTACCTTGTATTTTTTTTTCTCCATCTGAACTATTTACTCACATTTATGTAACTTGATTCACTTTACAACTTTACCATGATTTTATCAAACATGAAAATATTAATTGTTTAAAACATCAAGCTGTAATATTTTTTTAAAGTTCTGTGTGCGCCGCCCCCCCTCCCCCCCCCACAAAGCTTCTGGAGTGCCAGCAAAGGAATGCATTCCCCATGTAGGAGACTCAAGCTACAATCAAGGGGAAGGCAGGAGAGCAGACAAAAGAAAGCAAAACAATGGCCTGGAGACGTGGTGGCTCCAGACCTCTCATCTCCAACCTCTTTTTTCAACTTCCCGAGGAATCCCCATAGGGCACGACTCAGTTGCCTGGGAAACTCTGGTCTGCAGAACCTGACCACATGTCATCCTGTGACATATGGAAGGGCCGGCTAGCCACACCAAGGACCTGTCATAGACATATTATGCAAAGTCTGAACATTTCATGTACCGTGAGTTCTGAATTTAAACTTCAAAAAGTTACCCAGCAGGAAGAGAAGGTATTGCAGAATAAAATGTGAAATGTTCTAAATTCAACACTGGATTTAAGAATATATCACTGTGGTCTCATGTATACAGGAAAAAAAAAATGCAGCAAAGTCCAAATATTTAGTTACAAAAAAAGGAAACATCTAGTCAGTTCTGCTCCAGTGTCTTCTCTGTGGTCCAATTAATCAAATCAGAATGGATCCAAAGCTGGTAGCCACTTGCCAAGCCTGCAAAAAAAAATGTCTGATTCTGATTATTAAATAAACAACTCCCAAAAAAGGAAGCGTTATGAAGAAAGACAAACATTTTCTTCCCCCGAATTGCAGCGTTTTGAATTCCTCCCACGAGTTGGTGGTAGGAAAAGACTAAACTAGTTAGAAATTGAGGTTGTATCAAATCATATTTTATTCCAAATAGAAGATATCAAAATGTCTAAATTGCCTCTTAAAAATTTAAGTGTAATGGCTTTGTCTTACACTTTAAAGGAAAGAATTATGACACATTCTTGGATGATACAGGTTTAGTTATATATTTCTTTACAGAGCCCTATAAATTAGTTTTCTCTTAAATGTGCAAGCTTCAAAGCAAATACTAATGAATTCAATTTTGATTTCATGATCTTTTTCATGACTCTTTGTGCCATAAGCCAGAAGTCTGGTTCAAGCAACCTCAAGGAAGCCTTTGTTGAGATAGGAATCAACAGATGTAGAATACTTCCAACCCCAATGGCTACTTGCTACCTGTAGGAGAATGTTCCACTCTGCCTTTCTGATCTTTACAATCATCATATGTAAAGTGATGATACCTCCCGTGATTGTTGAGGACATAAACGAAATAGTGAAGTGGGAGTTCTTTGTGGTTAGGCAAAAACAAATTCTGGGAGTTCTCGACCAAGCTCTCCTTTAGGGAATATGTGTGCGTGCAGGTGTGTGTGTTGGGGCTGGGGGTTAATACGTGGCTTTAGGGAAGACTCCCATTTTGTATTTCACACACTTCCACGCCATTTGAATGTATTAAAGATGAATATGCCTCATATATAAATGTCAATGATTAAAAAGACAGAATTAAAATAGCAAGAAGACAAAAGGTACCCATGGAAGGGGTTCTTGGTCCTTGATCTGTATCTTGAGTCAAGTGACACCAAGTAGAATTCAATTTCTGAGTCTTTCCCCAGAACTGCTGGTGCTCTGCTAGGTGCTGACTTGATCCCAAGGGGAGTGTGCAGTGGAGTAACAGGAAAGACAGCACCTCAGATATTCTGGTCCATCCAAGCCTCAAGTTGCCACGTTGAGCAGCTTGATATCCTTGCTTGAAGAATTTAAGAATACAAAAGAAAAAGAACATGTAAGACACTCTGCTTATCATAACTACCATCCCAGTGCTGTTACTATCAATAATTAACATTTATGAAGATTTTGCTGTGATCTTTTGTTTTTAAGTGAACATCCCATTTCTTGTTTGCACAACCATTTGAAGAAGGCATTATTATGACCTCCATTTGCAAGGGGGAGAGATGATAGTGGAAAGGTTAGGTCTATGGTCATAGAGCTAGCAAGTTCCAGGGCTGGAAACTAAATCCCAGCCATCTGGAATGCTGCATGGGATTAAAAAACAGGACCTCAGAAGTACTGAAACAGAGAAGTTGGCAAATTGATCCTTTCCGAATATAGTTGAAGTTCATGTGGGGTTGACCTACAGACTCAGAATTTTTAGCGTTGGAAGGGAGGTCTTTGAGCTCAACCACTTTGTGCAGGTCTTTGAGCTCCACCGCTTTCTCAGAAAGAGTTTAAGGAACCTGTTCCACATATCCAGGATGGATGACCTTCTATTCTTTGCTTAAACAGCTCCAGTAAAAGGAAATTCAAGATTCATGTGGGCTAGATGTTTGCACTGTTGGATAATTCTACGCATTAAAACTTCTTCCTTAAAGTAGCAGAGTTGGCTGCTCTAAGAAATTACACCAAATGTGTTTAATTCTTGTATGTGGAAACCCATATGTCTGCTTCCTCTTTTATATGCTAATGCTCGAAATATATGAAGACAATGCTTGTGTTCTCAATAAATTTGGATGGTTTTCCTGGAGGAGAAAGTAGTTTAGGTTTGCGCAACTTAGAGTCCCAGACTCAAATTTCAGTTTGGTCCTTTGCTAGTTATTAATCTTTGGACAACTTCCTTAAATTCTGAGCCTTAATCTCATCTATAAATTGATGAACACAGTGTCTATGTCATAGGGCTTTTGGGGAGTAAAATATAAAGGCATAGCATAGTGCCAGGCACAGGGTAAGAATCTGGTACCTGTCCGCTTTCTTTCCCATTTCATTGTTCTGTTGACCTTTCTCTTGATTTCTCTAAATTTTTAAGATGACCCTCTTGAAACATGAGGTTCATAATAAAACGTATTAATTTTACTGTCAGTCCAGAAAGACTTCCTGCTTCTTCCTGTTACACTCCACCAGTGAACACTGTTCCCTCCAGTTGATTTCATTGTGTACTTGGTTCTGTTGTCTACACAATGAGCAATCCCTCCCCACGTTGTGGCAGCTGAAGATGTGATAAGCATACTTTCAACTCAAGTGGCTGATAAAAAATGACAAACAGGACAGACCCGGGGAGTGATCCCCATGTCACTCTGCTGCAGACCTCCCACCAAGTTGACAAGAAGTCATTAATCAACCTCCTCAGTCACGTATGATCATGTTCAGAGCCCTACAATCCAGTCCCCATGTCATAATCCTGCACACACAACTAACAGGGACACTTCATCAAATGCTTCTCAGAAACCAGGGTGCAAGTGTCCTCTGCTTCTCCATCCTCAAGGTACAGTTGTCAACATAGTGTCTGTGGAGTTATTTTGGCACAAAAACACAAACCACGTTAGTGTCAACACACATTTGTAAATGCTCATCAATTTAACAGTTGGCATCAGGCTTTTTGGACAAGATTGCTTCTCTTTAAAAAGATTCAGTCACTTCTTTGGTTTCCCCAAAGGGACTTAAATAATCTCCATTTTAGAATATTTGGGCCTGCCTAATCTAATGGCATCCTTCTTATTCTCTAATAAAATTCAAAATTTATAGAAAATGACGCTAATGAGTCGTCAGACCCTAGAATTGTTTTCACAAGCCCTGAAGGGAGATGTCTGCTTTTATACGCCTGATCACTATCTTCTTTCTCTCTAGGAAAGTTTCTGCTTTTCAAAAATTTATTTGATCTTTTCTTTGTTGTTAGAAGACAGAGTGATGGAGCTCCATTTCAGATCAGTAAGGGAGGAATGGACATAAATATAAAATAAATACCTTATAAAAATAAATACCTTAATTTTTTTATCAAACCAATCTTCCTTATGTCAATTCTAGTTTATTTATCTTTTGAATTCAGAAAATTGGTTTACAAAGCTTTAGAAAAAAAAAATCTTTACATTTCCGCAAGCTTCGTGAATGAGTCACTTTAGCCCCATAACTACCAGAAATCAGCTTTTGTCTGTGTGCATGAATATTTTACCTATTTGTAATCACCGATGTGCTTTTCTATTCCCATTTTACGGTGAGTATCAAAACATATCCTAGTTTGTGCTATTACCTATCCCATTAACAACATTTAAGCAAAGTGTGTGATATATCAGCTGCCTAGACTGTAATGTGGATCTTAAAACACTGAACGTCCAACCACCACATAATTTTTAAATTTAATTTTTGGGGAAGTATGAAAAAGATCTTGTCTATACAGATGGTCCCTGACTTCCAATGATTCAGTTTAGGATTTTTTGACTTTATGATGCCATGAATGTGATGTGCATTCAGTAGAAACTGTACTTTGAATTTTGAATTTGGATCTGTTCCTGGGCTAGCGACATGTGGTCTGATGCTGCTTATGATGCTGAGAAGTGGCAGCCACAGCTCCCTGTTAGCCACGCAACCAATGAGGGTGAACAATACACCGACAGCCATCTGTACCCATATAGCCTTTCTGTTTTTCACTTTCACAACAATATTCAATACATTACATGAGTTATTCAACACTTTATTATAAAATAGGCTTTGTGTAAGATTATTTTGCCCAACTATAGGCTAATATAAGTATCCTGAGCCCATTTAACATCTGCAAAGCTGAGCTATGATGGTCAGTGGGTTAGGTGTACTAAATAAATTTTTGACTTATGATATTTTCAACCTACAATGGCTTTATCAGGATGTAACCCTATCATACGTTGAGGGAAGATCTGTACTAGTATAGAATTGCTTTTTGTCTATTGGACTTATTTCCTTAACATCAATTCCCATGAGACAGAGAATTGAGTCAAAGTGAATGAGTATTTTCATTACTCTTTTTTTTTTTTTAAGATTTTATTTATTTGTTCATGAGACACACAGAGAGAGAGAGAGAGGCAGAGACACAGGCAGAGGGGGAAACAGGTTCCATGCAGGAAGCCCTATGTGGGACTCTATCCTGGCACCCTGGGACCACACCCTGACCTGAAGGCAGATGCCCAACCACTGAGCCACCCAGGCATCCCTGAGTATTCTCATTACTCTTAATGGATATTACTATTTATGCTTAAAATGATTTATAATGCTCCCACTCATGCACAATATATGTTGTTTAAAACTCCAACCACATTATGTGTACTGTTAATTTTTCAAGTGTTCTGTTCTATTAGAGAGTATTCTCTTTTATATTGTTCCATCAAGCTTTACATTAGTAGCTGTAAGTACCTGGACAGTCTACAAATTGTAACACTTGTTATATCAACTTCCCCAGCCGTAAATTAAAAAGAGGCTAATTCTGTTTATTATTCTTCTCCCTTTGAAATAATGCAATTAGATTGTGTGATGTGGCAACCTTAAATCATTTTTTCTATAATATCCATCTACTACATTTATCAGAGTTGCCTCTAATGCTACCCTTATTACAGGTATGCATAAGCCAATAATAGCAGCTCCCAACTTTGTAAAAGTACATGCAAAACATAAAGGTTTTCACAAGATAAATTGGTCTTCCCTAAAAAAAAATTATTGAGAATATATTTATTTCAAGCATCGTAGGTGTTGTGGTACTACAGGCAAAGATGAGTAAAACATGATGCTTCTAATTAGAAACATGTAACTGATGAAAGGTAATAAAAAAAGAAAGAAAGCACAGAAGTTGGGGCCAGAATATGGAAAATCGGCGAGTGACAGAGATTGGAGAAATGAATTTGGGATTGAAAATCCCCTGCCTGGGCAGGAGGGGGAGGTGGAGCTTTTATTGATGAAGACTTATCAGAACCCCAAAGAGATGTCTTCTCTGGAGCTCAAATTTTTAAAAAGTACCAAATAAAGCCAATGCCTAGGGAATCAGAAATAAACTCTTCTCCCTAGAGAAGGGTCTTCTCCTATGGTGTGTTTTTTAAAAGCTGAGATTGTGCTGAGCAACGCAACTCTCTGGGAGCTGTGCTGTGGGAGAATGCAGTGTGTTTGGGGCGTGTTTGCTTTTGGGTGGGGCTTTCCCAAGGAGAAGAATTTGGTCTGGGGTCCAGAAGAGCTCTGAGAACTGGGCTGGCTTTTTCACAAGCCTATAAGAGTGGAATGTGACTTGTACACTGAGCCACCACCATGTT
The DNA here is from genome assembly GCF_048418805.1 of Vulpes vulpes. NCBI lineage: Eukaryota > Metazoa > Chordata > Mammalia > Carnivora > Canidae > Vulpes > Vulpes vulpes. The sequence continues at coordinate 175,159,599 of NC_132791.1, read as the reverse complement.
TTGTCATCCCTTGTTAGGGACTGTGAAAGACAATTTGTCATTTCGATGTTCATCAGGCAAGTCCAGCAAAGACCAAGCATCTGCAACTTCTTGTTCTCCTTGGCCACCCAGAAATCCCCCTGTGGCCAGCCCTGGATCTGGAGAATGGAATGTCTGCTACCTTACCCAGCAAGAAATGTCGTTTATTGGTCTTACATAATTCTGGGGACCTACATTCCAGGGCAGCTTGTCAAAATACTGGTCAAGTTAATATGTCATTTGATTACCCCCTCATGACTGCCAAAGAATCAACGAATTCGATACATAAGTAAATAAATAACATCTTTTTTTTTTTTTTTGCCATTTACCTTTTCTCCCACTACTGACAAGATATTGAATCACTCACTTTGGCTGATTCATCTTAAAATGCATAATACAAATTGTTTCAAAGGGAGGTTGACAGACCTGGAAGCAAATCTTGGCCCTGCCACTGTAAGCAAAGGCACTGGCTTCAAGTGTGTGGTTTCCTATGTAGTGAGACTGAATTCTCTCCCAGATTTTTAAATACCTGGTCCTTTCTTATTAGTCAGGTGCCAGTGAACTATCAAGCCCTCAGGGAAGATTTCCCTGATCATTGGACTTAAGTACAGTCTCTCTCCCTCATTTACTCTCCATTCCATTCTGGCATTTCATTTTTGGAATTTTATGTTTATTTTTCATCATAGAACTCGTTGCTATCAAATATTATCTCATTTATTTCTTTTTTTTTTTCTGTCTCCTTTAACAAGAAAGTAAGCTAATTCAGTACAACTGGTGTCCTTATAAGAAGAGGAAATCTGGGGCACCTGGGTGGCTCAGTCGGTTGAGCATCTGCCTTCAGCTCAGGTCATGATCTCAGGGTCCTGGGATTGAGGCCCAAGTCAGGCTCCTTGCTTATAGCATGCTCATAGCATGGAGTCTGCTTGAGATCCTCCCTCTCCTTTTGCCCCTCTCCCCCACTCATGCTTGCTTGTGCTCACTCTCTCTCTTTCTCAAATAAATAAAAAGAAAATAGAAGAGGAAGTTAGGGCACATGAAGAGACACAATGGAGGAGCAAAGATCATGCATAGAGGCAGTAAGATGGAAGTCATCCGCAAGCCAAAGAGAGAGGCCTCAGAGGAAACCACAGGTATTTTTGATATGGTGAAAGAGAAAACCACAGTGCTTTGTGATGGCAGCCCTCACAAACTAATACTCCAAAAGTACCTACAGGAACCCAAGGAATAAACTGGACTTCAGCAAACTTCAAAACTTTCTGTCTCAAAAGACATTATCAACAAAATGAAAGAAAAAAACACCACCACCCCCACAAAATGGGGAGAAACATTTGCAAATGACACGATAAAGGTTTAATATCCAGAAAATATATTTTTAAAAAATCCAAAACTCAACACCAAAAAAGACTAACAATCCAATTTTAAAAATGGCCAAAATACTTGGAGAGACATTTCTCTAAAGACAATATACAAATGGCCAAGAAGCACATAGGAAGATGCTCAGTGTAGTCATCAGGAAAATCAGAAGCACAACGAGAGGGGGCAGCTGGGTGGCTCAGTCAGTTGAGCATCTGCCTTTGGCTCAGGTCATGATCCTGGGGTCCTGGGATCCAGTCCTAAATCAGGCTCCCTGCTCAGCAGGGGTCTGCTTCTCCCTCTGCTCCTTCCCATGCTTGCACGTGCTCTCTCTCTATATATATCCCCCCCCCTCGTAAATAAATAAATAAATAAATAAATAAATAAATAAATAAATAAAATCTTTTTAAAAAGAAAGCACAATGAGATACCACCTCATACCCATTATGATGGCGATAATAAAAACACAGAAATGACAAGTGTTGGTGAGGGTGTAAAGAAACCGGAACCTGCATACACTGGGAATAGGAATGTAAAATGATGCAGCTGCTGCGGGAAACAGTGCGGACATTCCTCAAAAAGCTAAATGTAGAATTGACTTCCAGCAACTCCACTACTAGATATATAAAGAATTGAAAATGGACTCAGGTATTTGTATGCTAATGTTTACGGCAGCATTATTCACAAGAGCCAAAGGTGAAGTCAACCCAAGATCCACAAACAGATTCAGGGGTAATGAAGGCAGTCTATCCACATAATAGAATATCACACAACCATAAAAAGGAATAGAATTCTGACACGTGTTACAATGTGGATAAATCTGGAAACATCACACCAAGTGAAATAAGGCAGACACAAAAGGACAGTGTATGATCCACTTATGAAATATCTAGAATAGGCAAATTCAAAGAGTCAGAATACAAACCTAGAGATCACCAGTAGACAGAGGAATAAGGGAGATTGGGGAGTTACTGCTTATGGGTTACAGAGTTCCTGCTTGGGGTGATAAAAAAAAAACTTCAGAAACAGATCACGGTCATGGTAGCTTGGCACTATGAATGTTAATGTGTACTTAATGTCACTGCACTGTACACTTAAAAATGGTTCAAATGGCAAATGTTACATTTACCATGAAAAGGAAAAAAATGAATAAATGATTTATAACACCACTGTTTTTCTTTGTCCAGATTGGATGTGTCCTATCAATAGTTGGTATAACTGATGCTATATTTAAGTAACTTTTTGGGGGTAGGGGCACATGACTGGCTCAGCCCGTGGAGTATGTGACTCTTGATTTCAGCCCCATGTTTGGTGTAGGGATTACTTGAAGCATTTTTTCTCCTCGGATTTTATTTCTAACATGACTTTGGATGTATGCCATTATGATTTTGTAAGTTGGGGATTTCACATATCCTGTACATATTCTTCCTTGGAAGCAAGCTTCAAAACTGGCTTTGGGAGTCTTCTCTAAAGCCGCAGACTAGGTTCAGCTCCCTGTGCAAGGCACCATCACAGCTTGCTTTTTCTTCATAATGCCCATTATCACTGGTATCCCTGTCACAGTGTGTGGCATATAGTAGGTACTTAATAAAAACCTATTAATGGATAGAAGTAGTAAATGTAGCCAGAGTATGCTAACTCTTCTAGTAAATGTAGCCAGAGTATCCTAACTCTTGCATGATGACAAATCAAAGCAATTTAACTTCATATAGAACATCAAACTTCCATGTTAATATCGTCGATATTAAGCTTTTCTTTTTTTTTTTTTTTCAATCTTCGGTAGGCACTCCATCAAAGATGTATTTTAAGCTTGAAATCTCCAAAACAGCGTGAATTTCTTTGAGTTACTATGTGTAGGAAAGTGCCCAGTGTAATTTATTCAAAATTCCTTTAAGGAACCCTAAGTACACTCTTTCTCTCCAATCATGTCTAGTCTTAGGATTACGTGTGTGTTTAAGGAGGATACAAATGTCTTGGAAACATAACATTTCTGTGTTGAAAATGCTCCAGGTGGAGCTTCCACAGAGCCAAAGCATACGTGGCAGGGATGAAGGGCTTTTGGAGGGATGGGGAAGGCAAACTCATCCTGAGAGCAAATCAGTGAAGATTTCAGGAAACGTGATAGAACAAGCCTGATTTAGAAGATTGAGCTCCCTCCTCATAATTGACTCTACAGCTGTAGACATCTTGACCTCTTTGTGTTTCAGAGTCTTTATTGTAAAGTGTAATCATTAGATCTATATCATTTGATCATGGTAGGGGTTAAAGGAGATGATGAGTAAAACAGCTCCTGTTTCAGGTGCTTAATTAAACTATCCTCACCACCACCACCATTGTCTCCCTGATAAAGTAAATGTGACACGCAGAGGACTCCTGACCCCATAACCAAGACCCTCATGCCTCGTCTTGGAACCTAAACTCATCAATCTGTTGGACGGCCCCTGATCTGGGAGCAACCACAGTCCTAAAGATCCAGGTCCTTGAGTCATGGTTTTTAAGTTCATTAACTATCAACAGTGTTCCCTGCAATATCAACACAGTGAACAGTGTCATCTTTCTCAAGTGTCCACCAACATACTCAGATATTAAAATTTACTGTTTAATTTTAATTTCTTGAGAGAGAGAGAGAGAGAGCAAGGGCAGAGAGTGTGGGAGAGAGACAGAATCTTAAGTAGGCTCCACACCTAGCGTGGAGACCCATGTAGGGCTCAATCCCATGACCCTGAGATAACAATCTGAACTGAAGAGTCAGACGGCTTAACCAACTGAGCCACCCAGGCACCTCTAAAATTTGCGGTTTAAAGAAAAAAAAAAACAGGGATTTTTCTATCAAACCTCTCCACTTTTACATTTTATTGTGTGCTAGTATTTTGACCCATGTGGACCTGCTTACGGATGTTTTATGTGGATAGGAATAGCCTGACTTCTGTAGCCATGTCTCAAGAGCTTTATCAGTTCTCAAGAAGCTTGAGTTCTCAAAGTGGGTACAGGAGCAGCTGGTACAATGCCCGGCCTATTTGCTGAGGTTTCTGTTCTATCACTCTCCTGGAGGCACTGGACAGGGCCAGTGTTGTTCGAAAATAGTTTATTTTTATGGAACACCTGTATAAAGCTTGCACCAAAGCCATCGGTGATAAAGGCACAGGGTCCTGCCCTTTGCAAGGAAATCTCTTTAATGGCCAGGGCCGATTTCAGCCTACCAGGGATTTGACTATTTAATTGGACTTCTGGTTAGGCATGAGAGAGCCTACATTCCCCATTCCCAACTGCAGAAAATGTGAACCAGGCACCAGTGGTAGTTTTGGAGATGGTTTTCGGAAGCGCATGAACAAAACAACAATGAAATCTCGGGAGCTGAACATTACTGAAAAGGGACTCACTTTCTCACTTGCTGATTACATCAAGAGGAAGTGTTTTGGCTCAGAATGAGTAGGTCTTTAATACTTCTCTATTAAAAAGAGAGATTAGCAAGCATTAAGGAGAAAACAAGCCCGAGGCTAGAACCTTTGGCAGGCAACAGTATCTAATTAGAAGGTAATTGGAAAAAAATACAATGAAAATAATACACTGTTTTAAAATTCTTATTATGGCAAGTGATATAAAGATTCCTTTTTAAGTATTTCTATTGGGAAAAAAATGTGAGTTGGCTTAAAGACAAATATTAAGGAAATATTAGTACACAGGGTCCTCTGAATATGTGCTGAGGGATTCTGATGTTTCTCCTATAATCTCCTTTTTGCTCCTTTACTTGCAACCTGACAGTAGAGAATAAAAATGAGGAATTTTTAATCTCCTGAAAATTCTACATGCAATAGAACAATGGTCTCTTGGCTATTCCCTTCATTTTTAGAGTCAATAGCTTGTTTTAATTAGATAATCTCTAAGGCTTCTTCAGGCTATAACTGCCTACTTTTCAGATGAGGCTATTGGGGCGCAGGGAGGTAATGGAATTTGCCCAAAGTCACAGGGCTAGTAAGTGGCAGAGCCAATCCAAGGACTCATGGCTCCCTGTTTGCCATCTGCCGGGTAAAGTTGTCCAAGTAGGTTTGAGGCAATATTCCCCCTCTTCGTGGTTCCAAATGTACTTTCTTCCTGCAAACTCTAGCCTGTAGGTATTGGCCAAGTGGGACAGGAGGAGCATCAGCCTGCCAACTCCAAGGCAGAGACCATCTGGTGTGTGAGAAAGACATGTGTGATGATGACCTCAGGGATGGGATGACACCAGCCCCAAAGCCACTGGAGACTCCGCAGTTCCGTTCTTCCAGAGAGCTTAATGATGGTCTCTTCCTTCCTATGACATGGGAGTCTACCCTGTGTTTATTGTTCCCACAGCCTAGACCCAGGGTGGGCCTTCTGTGATTGCTTCCCAGCCCCACCCTGTCTAAACATGCAGCCCCTACCGAGTTCTCTTCTGACGCCCAGCAGAACTTCCCCAAACCCCACCACTGATAAAAAAAATCCAAAGCCATCATAGAAAATGCCAGAGGTGCCTGTGTCATTTTGTTTATTAGATTTGGTCCCGCTGATGGTTGAAACCCCACTTACTTTTTAACAAAAGGAATTTCAAAGGGAAAACTGCCATAGGGAAAATCACTTCCTGGCCTCACTTGTCCAAACAGGCACCCATCCACTTAGTGTGACAGGCATCCTACTGAATCATTCAGAAACTGAAAATTGCAAAGTCTGTCCTGTGGCCCCAATTTTTCCCTTTGGGCATCTCTTTTCTCATTCATTTTGTAATTGGGACAACTGGGAACTCTGTAAAATCAAGTGCTGTGGTGTCGTTGTAGGAAAAGCACACTGATCTACTGGTTTAGCAGGAACCGCATTGGAATTCTGTAGAGTGACACCTGGGATGCGACAGGGAATCTTTCTGGGAACTTAGGTTACGAAGGTTTGCACCCAGGGTTCACTCTCAGCTATCTTGACCAGCACTTTCTGAACTGTAGCCACCATCAAATGAGGAGTCATTTGGATAATGGGTGAGAAGACAACTTTACAAAGAGGGGAACAGTCTAGTTCCTTTCTTCCTCTGCTCAAAAATGTGGCTGCCATCAGCTCTTTCATCCTTCAGGGAGAAATCTGGATGAAACTGCCTGATACAGAATGAAAATTCATGCTATGCTGTCAGAGACCAGTCAAAGATCACTTCCTGACATCACCTGGTGCTCAAGCAGAAGGCCGATAAATGCACCAGCACAGTGGCAAGACAGCCCAGTGGTCAAGAACATGGTGGGAAAGTCAGGCTGCCTGCATTTGAGAATCTTGCCTCTAACACAAACCAGCTCTGGACTCGAGGCATTTAACTTCTCCGCTCATTTTCCATAGGGAGACTCTAACAAGATCTTCCTCACTGGTTGTGGAAGGATCACAGAAAACCCTGAGAATGTGCCCAGCACTAAGTCTTTATGGCTTCAACATGCATGTGCCAATGACAATAATAATTGGCAGCCTTTGCTCACCCCAAGGTGAAGAAACTAGGGCCCGGAATTCCCTCTTCTGCCCAGTTATATGTGATATATAATAAGTAGAAGTCTCATCCCTGCCTTCCTACAATTCAGGATCTTGTATTGGGTACGTTGCTTCCTCTCCATATTAACGGGACTCTTTTAGTTGTAAGTAACAGAAGCTCAATTCAAACCAGTTTAGGCATACAGTAGGATTTACTGGATCATGCAACTGGGAAGTCCAGGCACTGGCTTCTGATCTGGTGAGATCTGCAGATTATGAACGACCAAACTGTGATGATCTCCTTTTTTTTCTCTAATGTATCACTCTCCCCCGCACTGCCTAGCCCCACTGTACTCCAATTCTTGCCTGTGTCTGCCTTATGTGTCGTCTTGTACTCTCCTACTGCACACAAGTTCTTTGCATGGTTTGGTAGATGGCTCCCAGAGAGCTCTGACTCATGCCTTCCTATCCTGTGTCCCAAAAGACGAAACTCCTTTTCTTTTGGCCCCAGATGAACAAAGTCTTGGGGAAGAACCTGGAGTGACCCAGCCTAGGGCCTGGAAGTAAAGGCTGGGCCAGTTGCCATGGCTGGAGTCACATGGCTCCAACGATTGGCTGGGCCTGCGTTAATGCCCAACCAAGTCTCTGCTCAGGAAAGAAACTAAGTATATTAATTTTTAATCTTTATTTTCTCCAATTTGTTGTTGTTAGTAACTCAAGACATTGTATATTTTCCCCAACCAAGAGTTCATTTGTTTGTTTGTTTTCAACGCTGAGACTTGCTGAGCTAGAGTATCGTTCACTATGAGATGGGAGGATGGTGACCGATCCTGGTGAGGTCCCTGTGTCTGCACCCTATGTTTTGACTTAATTCAGACCTTGAAGGAGCAGGAAAGTGGTCTGCAGTGCTCCAACGAGTATTCTGTGCTCCTGTTTTCAAGCCCTCTCCTCCCACCGAGATCCTTTCAAGAGAATGCAGGGCACAGGAAAGAATATAAGTAACTATTTTCAAGACACAAACTTGGGATGAGATCTGGGCCCTACCACTTAAGAGCTGTGTGAGCTTAGACAAGTTATGGTACCTGCCTGCACCTCGCCCTCCTCCCCTGCAAATGAGGGTAGCTTAGTTATTTCAAAGCCTCATTGATAAGGTTAAATAAGATATTGGGAAGCATATCTTCTGCTTCCATGTAAGATAAATTAACAAGATCTACCCTCCCACCTGAAATAAACCAATAAATGAAGAGAGGCAAAATGCAGGGAAAAATTATTTTCAAGACACTGTACACCAAGCAACAAAAGATTGTGATCCCTGGGAGATGGAGAAAAATGAAGCAAGCACTATGATTGCTCCAGCTCACTTCCTTGAAAAGGCTTGCAGTCTGTGGGAGGAACCTAGAAGAGACTCTGTGAGTTGAATCACTGAGCTGAGTGTCCAGGGAGACTGGGGCAGCTATAATATGCAGACTTCTGTGACCCCGGTACGCAGGGCAGAATTTTGGAGACAAGAGAGCTGCATGTGGAGAGAACCCCAAGGATCAGCAAGACGGTCCTCCCTGAATACTCAGCAGAGTAGTGATCAGCACAGGCCTGTGAGGAAACTACTCAAAATAAGGGAAAGATTCATCCAAAAGGACAGAGGGAACATTGCCTGGTACTCTCACAGGACCAGGGATAACGCTGCTCACCCCGGCTAGACCTCATATTTCATGGGCACTGGGGAGAGTGCGCAGGAAGGCCTTGCTTCGGTAGTAGGGGTTAATTAGCTCTAGACTGAGCATTGCTTCCAACCTGCCCAGCAAATCATACCTGGGAAGATCCAAAATGATGGAGCTGTTGCCAAGAAACATCACTGCATCTCCAAAAAACCTCCAAAATGTTTATCAAGGTGAAATTCACAATGGCTGACATCCCAACGTCAGCACGCATGCAGCGGAACCAGAAAATACGACCCAAATGGTGAATAATGAATAAGCTGAAACTAACCCAGAACTGCCACAGATGTTAAAATTAGCAGACAAGGACATTAGAACAATTATAACTGTATTCCAGATGGTCAAAAGTTGAGCTTTAATTAAAGATGGCTTTGACTTAAAAAGACATAAAAGAGGTCTTTCTTTCTTTCTTTCTTTTTCTTTCTTTCTTTCTTTCTTTCTTTCTTTCTTTCTTTCTTTCTTTCTTCCTTTCTTTTTCTCTCTCCTTTCTTTCTTTTTCTCTCTTATTTCTTTTCTTTCTTTTCTTTTCTTTCTTTCTTCTTTCTTTCTTTCTTTCTTTCTTTTTCTTTCTTTCTTTCTTTCTTTCTTTCTTTCTTTCTTCCTTTCTTTTTCTCTCTCCTTTCTTTTTCTCTCTTATTTCTTCTTTCTTTCTTTTCTTTTCTTTCTTTCTTCTTTCTTTCTTTCTTTCTTTCTTTCTTTCTTTCTTTCTTTCTTTTTTTTTTTCTTTCTTTCTTTCGATTCACATTGAGCTTCTAGACCTGAAATGTATGGTGTGTAAAATGAATAATACACTGTATGAAAAGAGAGGATCAGCGAACCAAAGGGCAATTTCAAGTAGCCTAATATACATGTAATTGTGTTCCAAGAAGAGAGTACATGTGGGCAAAAAGAGTGTTTGCAGAAATAGTCAATAATCCGCCTAAAAATTTAATAAAAGCTATACGCCTATAGGTCTAAGAAACTCAATGTCTTCCTAGCACAAGAGACATGAAGAAGTCTACCACAATCAAAACTTGCTCAAAATCATCAAAATCATAATTGAAATATGCTTAAAATCAGGAATAAATAGCAAATCTTAAAAGCAGCCAGAGAAAAAGAGCCATGTATAGAAAAGCTCAGATAAAGATGAAAGCAGCTTTCTTAGTGGGAGCAAGGCAAGGAAGGGGGCAGAGGGGTAGTCCAGAGGAATGAGTAGGCCTTGCCTTCTGTCTTCTTCTGTACCATCTGCAAGGAAGGTGATGGTGGCTTCCCAGTCTGTGGGGAGAACAGAAAATAAGAGAGTTTGCTCTAAGGATGGAAGCTACCTGACTGGGAAAATGCACACGTTACCTCTGTTCACACCCCACCGGTCAAGGACTTAGTGCCAGGGCCACACCTGGCTGCGGGGATGCCTGTAAGCATAGGCTCTGACCTCAGACAGGAGGGAGACAGAGGAACACACACACAGAGTTCCAGGTGATCGCCAGCATGGGCCGCATCGCGCTATTGCTACTTAGTCTTTATCTGGCGGCCTCTTTATATGGCCAATTAGCAAATGTGTGGCTACCTCAGAAGACTTCAGGCTCCATGAGGAAAGAAACCAAGTCAGCCTGGTATATTCCTGTCCAAAACCTGGTTTTGTTGTTGCCGTTTTGTTTTCGTTGCTTTTTCTTTTTTATACTGTTTCTCTATGTTTTTTAAAAGCAGGCTTATTGAGATATAATTCATGCACCACACAATTCACTCAATTAAAATGTACAGGTCAGCGTATTTGAGTATATTTGCAGGACTGTGCAACCGTTCCGTGGCCTATTTTAGAGTGTCGGGCCACCCGAAAGGAACCTCATACCGAGTAGTCGTCACTGGCTTTTCTCTCCCCTGTTTCAATGCTAAGCAACATGTAATCTAGTTTCTATGTTCCAAATGCACGAAATAGCAACAAATCTGCATTCCTAGCACCTGCCATGTGGTGGGCACTCCATAAATATACACTGGACATAATTAAAATGTTTTGTTGTCAGCAAACCTTCTCAAGTTAGATTCCCGCCCCCCCCGCCCAAGGATTTTTCAAAATACATATTGCTACTTGGGTGAATTCTATCATTTTCTCTTGGTGTCCAGAGGAAGCAAATAAAATCACACTATCCGGCAGCTGGTAATGATCTCCTTCTGCCTCCACCATGGACACCCATGAAGGGAACAATCCTAGCTCCCATTTTACAGATGAGCACACCTGAGTCTGTCTCCCCTTCACCCTCTGGCTGATTCTGAGAATTGTTGACCCATTTACCCAACACACATTGGAGTCCTCCACTTCAGCCAAGCCAGAAAACAAAACCCCCAAGCCTGAGAAAATGTTGTTTTAGCAGGACTTCTTTCAGCCCAGGTGTGCAACCTTTTCAATAAACCATATTTGTTTTTTTTTAAGATTTTTTTATTTATTTATTCATGAGACAGAGAGAGAGAGAGAGAGAGGCAGAGACATAGGCAGAGGGAGAAGCAGGCTCCATGCAGGGAGCCCGACGTGGGACTCGATCCCGGGTCTCCAGGATCACACCCTGGGGTGAAGGCGGCGCTAAACGGCTGAGCCACCTGGGCTGCCCTATAAACAATATTTGTTTTTAAACTGAACCCTTACAACCTGCTGTCTCATGTGCCCGCCAACCACCCTCCTATCAGGCAATCTGCCTGTACCATCACTTTCCCCCGAGTAACATAAATATCCACACCAACACTCAGAAAAACTGGACATCTTCGCAGACAAGAATTTTTTTGTTCCTTAAACTGTTTCCCAGCTTGCTCTCAAGCTGCCAAGGTGCCTCTCTTCAATCACTTGATATTCTGACTTTTCTTACAGTAAACTCTACAAACAACCGGGAGCACAGGCGCCCTCTCTGACTGTGTGGGTTCTGGGTACGTGGAAACAGGAGGGCTGCCGGGGGCCCTGGTTTTCTTCTAGAAGGTCCTCACAGTTTGGATCTCTTGGCTTTGTTTTAATACAGCCACTTAAGGTACCAAAATGAAAACAAAACTTGTTTGAAGTATCTATTTCAGAGCTCCTGGTCCTCGCCCCCAGCCACGGAGTTGCCAAATGCTGCTGTCTGCACCGTCTCTCCTTTCCAACTGGGCCCTTTTCAAGGAAACAGTGGTCTTTCTTTCCAGACACCTTGTGGAAAGGATGGAGGAAACAAAGCAAGGCTGGTGAGGGCGGGGGCTTGGGCTGAGTGGCAGGCTGGTGCGGGCGTCTGGGAGCAGCCCCCCACTCCACCCCAGGCCAGCTCCTGCAGGCTTTGATGTTGTGAAGGCCTGTGGACCGCAGCCGGGGAAACTGAGATACACTGACCTGATAATTGATTATTCAGCTGCACCTCGCGAAGACCCAGCCTGGCGGGGGCTGACAGCTATTGCTTCCTTTTGCTGCCTCGGGGGGTGGGCGCCAAGGAAGTCTGGGGTAAAGCTGCAGCCTTTTGCGGGACGGAGGTAGGAAGTCAACCCGCCCGTGAAGCCCATTTTCAGGTATTCCCAAGCCTCCTTTTTTTCTGATCCAGGGTGAGATGGGCAGGGGTGTGAGGCAGAACCTGATAAGAAGGGAAAGACAGAGCCATTGATGCCTGGGGGGAGAAGAAGGAAAATGAGTGCAGACGCTATGGACACACGGAATTTTTGTGGGCTTAATGATTTTTCAATTCTGTGTGGGGTGGATAATATGAATGTACTGGAGTCCAGTGTGCGCACAAGTTGGTGTTTTTTTTTTCCTTAAGATAGTAACACCGATCTACCATGTTTTCGTTTCACTACATGTTGACTTTCACTTATTTTAAAATATATTACTGAAAGAGCTTATGAAATTTTATACCACTGTTCCCCTCAATGCAATTTTCTTGTTACTTTTTGACAGATGAACAAATGTCTATGATAATTTTTGAGTAATAACTTCTAATGGTTGTTTTTCCTGAGCATAATGGGCAAACATTTCTGGGGTGGAAGAGAAAAGTTGGAGGCTGTCTAGGACAGGGATTTGAGCTCGTTGTCTAGGAGTCTTATGGGGAAGGGGAGAAAATGGGAAAGGACACATCAGATTTTCCCAGGAGAAAATTCATGCACACACTTAGAATTATTTTAAAATCATCTCATTGCTTAGATTTACTGTTGTTCAAATAATTTCACCCATTTTGGAATTTCAAGGGATTGAGTTGTTTACTTACTATATATTGAGCTGATTACTATAAAGGGAGAAATGTTGACTTAGTTAACAACCTTTCATTTCTAGACGGATAAACTGATCTTAGGGTGACTTGCAAAATGCAATCCTGCTAGTGCAAGTGGCAGAGCTAAGAATTGGGACCCATCACTGTGATTCCAAACACAACTCCTTTCTTCTGATACTCTTGGATTTTGTGGCTAGAAGTACCTATTTGGGTATCTGTCCCAATTATCTGCTAAAGAGAGGAAAATGAGGATCCTCTGCATGACAGCTGATATGCTACTAGATATAGTGAGTGTTCAATAGGAAGCATTAGTCTGAGCTAATTACTGTGCTAAGTGTTTTATATGTATCATCTCCTTCAAATCTCATAACAATATTATAAGTTGGGTACTTACAATACCCCCATTTGTAGGTGAGAAAACTGAAGGAGAAAGAGAGATTTTGCACAAAGTCACACCATCAGTATATGGCTGACTCTGTATGAGTATTCATGACAACTGAATACAGAATCCATACTCCTAATTGCTGGAGCATACGGATATCTAAGATTTCAGCTATTTGGGTTCTCAAACAATGTGGCTCCAGCTTGACTAGAGTTTGAGTAGAATTTGACCATTATTCCTTCTCCATGTCTGATAATAGCATGGACTGCCTCATTATGTAGTGAGCTGCGTGTCATGGAGGGGTATAAAGTAGGTATAGAATATCCACTGAGAGGGGCACCTGGGGGGTTTAGTTGGTCAGCAGCTGACCCTTGGTTTCAGCTCAGGTGATCTCAGGGTCCTGAGATTGAGCCCTGCATTGGGCTCCATGCTCAGCGGATTCTCTTTCCCTCTGCCCCACCCACACTCTCATTCTCTATCTCCCAAATAAATACATAAATCTTTAATTAAAAAAAAAAACCACAAAAATGTCCACTGAGAAAAGATATCTCTGATCCAGGATGAAGCCACTAACTTGAGGTCTTTCCCAATATTGGGAGTCTCTGATGCTCATGACTTGCCTCTTAGCTTTGGACCCATGAGTCTTGGCTTTCCTACTCATCTTTCAGGGTGTGGTATGTGTCTGGCACCTTTGCCACAAGCATTTTTGCTCATGTAACTAACTGGCCATAAGGAGATTTTGCCATAAAAGACAAAATCATTAAAGTAGAAGAGGGACATTAATTAAAAAGGACATAATGAAACATGAAAAATGAACAAAATTAAAGACATTGCAAAATATTTAAATACATTCAAAATGTATTGTATATATTCATGTCAGCACTGCAAGTAACTGATTTTATTTTGTGTACTGTATGTAAGCATTTGTCTTCAAAGTCTTCAAAGTCTTTCATTCACGGTATACTTTTTTTTTTTTTTTTTGCTTATGGATTCATCTTCTTGTTCAGCATTCCACTTTTTCTTTTTTTGCTAAAATTTCTTTCTCCATTAAGAGAGGTATCAGTTTCCAAATACTACACTGCACATTTGTAACTGAGCTTTGTGCTGTGCTGTGGAAGCATCTGTGCTGTTGTCTGTTCTTGGCATACTGTCACATGTTTGTCAATAGATGTTCCAAAGTTCTATAAGAAATGGTCCACTGTGTGGACCATTACGAGGGCTGAGATTAATAGAATATAAAACTGAAAGTACTCTGTCAATGGAGAAAAGAAACCAAACTGTCAATCAGGTGAGTTTTTAAAAATATCTTTTATAGCAATATTGCCTTACAGCCAAGTAGTTAAGGGACAAAAGTTCTGTGTCAAAGATGGTTATGGCAAAACTCTCTAGAACCATTCTGCTATCCATTGGTGTCACCAAGGTGTATATGGTCCTGACCATACTGCTAAGTTGCATTCACAGTATATGTGAATTCTGGGGAGAAGGATTTCTGAGAGTACAGTGATGCCTTTTCTCAGCCCAGTAAATCAGGCAATAAACAACACTGAAAGAGTAAGACTTTTGCCTGAGTCCTAGCTAGCATGGCAACAAGCCCCAGGCTTGCTGTAGAATGCTGAAACCATACCAACCTAACAAATCTTTGCTTGGAAGCTCCTTGCCACACAGACAGACACCTAGCAGCATGCTGGAAGCACAGATTATGTGAACAGGAAAGGACTCTGTTATTAAATAAAAGTCACTTTCATTTTGACATGAGAAAAAAACAGAGCAAGCAAATTGTTCCATGTCACACAGCAAGTTGGTGGTAAAATCAGCACTGAAACTTTGACTGCAATACCTCCAAGATCTTCCTGAAGGCTCCTTTCATCCATCTATCCATCCATATAACAAACTTCTATTAAAAGTTTTCTTTCCTGTTGTCTATGTAAGATGATGGAGTTTAAAAGATAAAGACTCCCCATTTCCTGTTTTGGGAGCTTATCATGCAGCAGGGAGAGAAACACATATCCAACCATTACAATAATTTGGTAAGAACTGTAATCAAGACATATGGATTCTATAGAAAGAGAAGAAGGTGGTTGAATTTCCAGGGAAGGCATCCTAGAAGGAGTTATGTTTGAACTAAACTTTGCGGGATGAGTAAGAATGTGTTAGGTGAGAGAGTGGGTAACCAAAGAAAAGGTAGGGCAGATGTGTGAGTGGCTATGTAGACATGAGACAGAGACAGAGAGCTTTCACCTCGCATGAATGCTAAAAACAGAGGTGGGAAAAGCTTTACAAAATAGAAGCAATGGCTACCTTAGAAAAATCTTTGGGATGTGGGAAACCTCCTACCAAAGGAATCCATAGAAATGTGGTCAGTCTGGAAGAACTGTCTTAAAACAATGTAAAATATCCGATGACCTATCTAGCTAGCTTGCCTTAACTCATTTCACATCAGTGCAATCTTCTAAGATGGTTGTTGGCATCAGGAAGAAAGTCGGGGAAGACTAGGGAAGCATAGCATTCTTTCAACCATATTCTTCTGTGGAGCCAGCTTATGGTTATGGTCGAAGCCATATATAATTTAGTGACACCAAGAGACACCGTAATCTGAGAGAGACAGTGGGGAAGCCAAGACTAATGTCTCAAAAGCCAAGAGGCAAGCTACAGAAAGCAGGTCTCATGAACCATAGTTGTTGGTTCCATAGGTGAGCAATATTAGTAACTCCATCTGATGGTTCAAGAGTCCTTTGGCTGGGCCCACCCTTCTATATGCAAAAGGCTCATTTCAAGGGGGTCCAAGGATTGCTATGAGTGAAAAATATGTTCCATGTGGTTAGGGTGGTAACAGAATGGATATCTCACTGCCCACTCCGAGAAGGCCCATATCCCTCAAGGAACTGACAAAGCTAAAATGGTCTCTCCATCAAAGCTGTGGCACGGTGCCAATAAAGCCAAAATGAAGAGTTTACAGTTCCAGAAGGGGTCACATGTCTCTTTGAGGAGAGAGTGACTGGATTTTCTTTCTCTTTAGCATGTCTCTGCCTAGACATGCTTCATTTTTTTTTTTCCAAAAGATTTGCTTTAGGTCAGCCGGAGAGAGGAGTTTTGCTTAACTCAAGATTTGGCACAGGCAGCTGGAATGGAATAAATTTTGAAAGATCCAAAATGTGGGGTCTGGAATGACCAGCCAAAGTTATTCAGCTTTTTTTTTCCACATAAAGTTAGTGACTACTGAAAAGGTATTAGTAAGTCTACACTGCCTATAATTATTTGACACATATGAAGAGCTACACAGCTCCTATTTTAAATACATATACACTGTGATGGTTAACTTTCTGTGTCAACTTGACCAGGCCACAGTGCCTAGATATTTGATCCCCTATTATTCTGGATGTTTCTGTGAAGGAGTTTATTGGATGATATTGACAATTTATATTGGTAGACTTTGAGCAAAGCAGATGACTCCCATCATGTGGGTGGGCCTCATCCAATCAGTTGAAAGCCTTAATCGAACAAAGATGAATTGCCCCCATGCAAGAAGGAATTCTACCCACTGGCTGCCTCTGAAATGGAAGAGCAATTTTTTCTGGGTGTTCAGCCTACCAACCTACTCTAGATTTTGGATGTACCAAGCTGCCACAATTCCATGAGCCAGTACCTTAAAATAAATCTCCCTTTGATCAATTGATTGATAGATAAATGATAGAGAGAGACAGAGAGAACCATCCTGTTGGCTCCGTCTCTCTGGAGAACTCTAACACATACACACACACATATACATACTAAGGACCTTCTACATCAGGTTGTATGCCAGGTTATTTATATCCATTTAATCCTCATCAGCACTTTACAGCATAGCTATTATTACCTCCATTTTGCAGATGAGAGAACTGAGGCTCAGAAAAATCAGATAACTTGAGCAAAGTCTCACAGCTTTTAAGAGACAGAGCTGGCGCTTGATCTCAGGTCCATCTGACCACGAGACTGTGCTCAGTTCTCAAAGTGATGACAAGTAACCAGGCAAAATGAAACAAATTAAGAGGCAGAACATGTGAAGGGAGAGGACCCACAAGGGTGGAATCACCTCCCAATAACCATCACCAGCAAAATCATCTGCAATTGGAAGAGACAGGCTGCTGGAAGAGACAGAGCTGCCCTGGCAAAGGTATGTGCAATCCAGATCCCTCTCACTCTGTGTCTCTGCCCGTTCCCCACACTGCTGTGGTGTGATGGGTTTTTGCTGATTCTGGACGTGTCCTGGACATTCGTGGCAGCCCAAAAGGACGACAATTAGGTTTCACATTAGCTTCCCTCACGACTTCATCACTGACTACTTTTCTTTGTTGAAATATTTTAGAAAATTATCCCAGACATATTTCTGGAACATGTAGCACTTGGACATTTTTTAAATGAAGGACATTCCGGTGAGAGCAAGTCTGAATCTTGACTCATCCGAGGATGTATATTCTTGGGGTGCTGGAAGCTGAATCCCAGCTGTGTGATTTTAATCTGGGTGGACACGGATATGGGGCAGTACCCCAAGTTTCTCCCCAGCTCCCCAATGTATGGCTTAGTTTAAGGTGGAAGAGGATGATTAGTCAGCCAGCCCTACTTCCTCTACTCTTCCTCTGGCTGGCCATACTCTTTAACTTTTCCTCAATACACAGTGCTACCAACATGAACTGGGAAGCCTCCACCCAGCTTTGACTGGGAGCAAACCTTAACTGCTCCTCTGCTTAGAAATAACCAACTCAGAGTGCCCGAGGATGAAGCCATGGGAGGGCACCTTTGTACCTAGAGACACAAATTCAATTATTTCAGCATTTGAATAACCATCCCCATTCTCTATGAGCTTAGATAATCCAATGCTGACCAGACAATTGTCCCTCTTGCTCTCTATAGTGTGAACATGTATTTTCAGCATCCCCCAGATTTCCCACTGATGAATTTGCATCCCATACATGTCTCAGTGCTCTCCAGCTTTGATTCTGTTTTGTTTTTATTTCTCCCTTTGTATAGTCTTTAAGTAGTCCCTGATGGTATATGTATGTGATTTCATATCACGAGAATGGTGTGGCCATAGCAATGAGGCATTAGGGTGTTTCATAAATCAACCACAGTTTGGGGAAACGATGACAAGTGTGATTTATAGGCTATTTCAGCTCTGATTTCCATATAGCTTTTCTCTGATTCACGATTATTCCTTGGAGGAGTAGAAAGTACGGTGTGGGTGGTAGGTTCCCTCCCCAGAAAATCACGATAGTCATCATCTCCATATAGAAGCACAGATATTTATGCTTTCCAATGGATGAGTGTTGTCCATGGCAACTGAGAAACTCTCAAGTCTGGAAGAAGTGAGTCAAATAAAGTGCACTTTCTCTTGACCTGGGTAAAGCAAGACTAATTTTACATATTGGCCGAGAGCATTAGAAAATTGCCAGTAATTTATGGCATAGCAAACCCCTAGAATGTAACTTAACTATCAATATATAAGTTGAATACATAAATATTGATGATCAACTTTTGTTTACATTAAGTGGAAGCAGAAAATGTGATTTTACCAAAAGTTACTTTTTTTTTTTTTTTTACATATATATGACTCTTGGCCTATTGGCCTAAGCTAGAGTTGATTATATGATTTATCTTCCAAATTAGGGCCTTTCTAAAAGTGAAGAGGGTTGTTTCTAAGTATTCTAGTCAACAGAGGAAGTCTGGCAAACTGGAGCCTTATCACAGGTCAGAGTGACCACTGTCCTCTGCCCTCTCACTAGATCCTTAAAGATCAGGGATCAAAATGTCTTAGTCATCTGTATTGAGAGATTTTATTCTCTGCTAGCGTCTAAAAATATTTTTGCTTTGAATAAATGACAAATGGATGTTGGAAATAAATTCACCCAGGTGTCTGGCATAGGTAAATACTCAACAAATTATACTAGCTAAGTGTATCTTAAATATAAATATGAATATAATCTACCATGGTTTAGATGGCCAGCATCTTTTGCAGATGCTCAAAACCAGTGGTTTTGGTGGACACTTTAAGATTTAAAAGAATTTTTTTCTCACTCTTTTTGAGTTTTCCTATGATTTTATAGAGAACCCCAATATATAAAAGAAAGAAAAACAAGTATGTATGGTTTAGAGAAATGCTCCTCAGCATTTGCAGTGCTCCTAAAACAGAGCTGCAGATCCAGATACTTCACTTGATTAAAGTCAATCTCTGCAAGTCTAAATAAACCCTGATTAAAATGTTAAAATAGCAACTAAACACAATTTGGAGAAAGAATCCCAATATTTGAAGCAAGTTCAGAGGGCATTAAAGGAGAATCAAGAAGAAATATTTGGCATTCATTGGGTTTTTGGTTTTCTTTTAAAGTTCAACGCATATGACACAGCAAGTTGTCTTCTGAGCTATTCCTTCAGCCAAACTTTGGGGACCGAACAGAACAAAAAGCAAAAAAGGCCACAGCTGTGAGCTGCATTTATCTTCAGATTCTTTCAGACCCAAGAAAACATTCAGTGGGAAGCAGATTTTCTGAATGAGCTCTATGATATTTTTCTTAAACTTGACCTTCTGTTTATCCTACCAAGTCCTTGCTTTGACCCTGTAGGCTATGTTGATAGCAGTTGCTCTTTGCAACAGTAGCTGAAATGTAAGTAGGTGCTTCCACTTCAGAGTGATCCCAGAAGATTCCACAGGATGCTCTGTCAGACATTGTGAAAGTTGGAACTCAGATATGGACTCACTGACTCATTCCAGGAGAAGCCTCTTGCCCAAATTTCACAAAGCCAGAGTTGTCTGCAGTGGGTCTATGCTAACATCACAACAGTACTGCACCCAGAAACCTGCCAGGCCCAAGGTTCCAGGAAGTGGTTGGCCAATGGCTAGGCCACACGTGGGCTTCTTACCCATCCCACATACTCCCTTCTGTCTCAGTGGATCTTGGAACATCACTATTGCTACATAACAAATCACCACCAACTTAAAGACTTAAAGCAACATGTATTTATTAACTCATGGTTTCTATGAATCAGGAATCCAGGCACAGCTTAGCTGGGGTCTCTACTTCAAGGTCTCTCACAAGGCTGTAATCAAGGTGCCAGCCAGGCCAGGATCTTCTCTTAAAGTTCAGTTGGAGAAAGATTGGCTTTTAAGCTCATGTGGTTGTTGGCAGAATTTAGTTTTGAAAGATCGTTGGACTGGTGGCTCTTGCCAACAACCAGGTAAGAGTCATCCTCAGGATCTTGGCACATGGTCTCATCATTAGAACAACTCACAACATGGCAGCTTGCTTCACTGGAGTGAGAAAGCAAGTCAGAGAAAGAAAATGTAAGACAGAAATCATGATATTTTATAACAGAGCGTGAATGTGGAAGCAAATACCAACATCTTGCCATATTGTATTGGTTGGAAGCAAGTCACATGTCCTGCCTACATTTAATAGGAAAGTATTACACAAGGATGTAAGTACCAGGTGGTTGGGATAATTGGGGGCCATCTATGAGTCCACCTGCCTTATCATAGTTTGCTGTTAGAGATGTACTGGAAGCAGAGGGAAAACTAGAGGTCAATGCATTCCCAAGCAAAGCTTTCAATCCTGTGTCTCTGAACTACCCCCCAACCTCCTCATATGCAATTCTTCTTGCATAAGCCTTTTCTGTCTTCTGCATACACATCAAGTCTACCAACTCTTAGGCCCTACATTATCTGCCCTTCTCACTACCTAGAAAGTTCTTCTTTGAACTCTATCTAGGGCCCTGTTGAAATATCACATTCTCAAAGACTTAATTTTAATACCTATTGAATACTTATTTATTGAGCTCCTACTATGTGTTAGGCATTGTGTGGGACTCCCTCCATAAAAGAAGAAGAGGAAGAGGAAGAGGAGGAGGGGGAGGAGGGGATGGGGGAGGAGGAGGAAGGGGAGAAGAAGAAGAAGGAGGAGAAGAAGGAGAAGGAGAAAAGGAGGAGGGGGAGGAAGGAAAGAGTGAGGGGGCGAGGAGGGGGAAAGAAAATAAGAAAGAAAGAAAACCAGAATCCATGACATCAAGGAATTCCCTATTTAGTGAAAGGGATAAATAATAATAACTAGCACTCAGCACACCCTATTCCAATTTGCTGTGGAGAAGCAGAGGCAGGGTGTGGACATAGCAAACTAGAACATGTGACACAGTTGGGAGAAACCCACTAATTTGCCCACTAGTTGAAATCAAACTTAGCTTGGTACATAAACCTTTCACAACTGATTCCTTTTTGCCCCTCTCTCTTCTCACTATATAATGCAGTAAAAAAAAAAAAAAAAAAAAAAGGAAAAAAAGACAGATGTAGAATCCATGCCATGCTTGTCCCTTCCTGTCCATGTGTTGTTCCCTCTGCTGAAAACATTCCTTCCTGCTGTTGAACTTGTATGTATCCTTAAAGGAGTCAAATAAAACACTACGCATGTCCTAGTCTTGGGTTACTAAAGCAAAGTATCAAGAGACTGGGTGGCCTACACAATGAACATTTATTCCTCACAGTCCTAGAGCCTAGAAGTCCGAGGTCAAGGTGGCGGCAGAGTTGGTTCTTGGCGAAGGTCCTCTTTCTGGTTTACAGATGGCCAGCTTCTCACTGTGTCCTCATCTGGTGGTGAGAGAAAGCTCTAGTGTCTCTTCCTCTTCTTAGAAGGGCCCTGATCCCTCATAAGGGCCACAGCCTCAGGACGTCATCTACATCTAATTACCTCCCAAGGCCCCGCCACCCAGTACACCCACATTGGGGTGGGGCTTCAATAGATGGAGCTGTAGGGAACACAGACATTCAGTTTCTAACAATGTCTTTTAAGCAGCTTTCCCCAGGGACACCTGGGTAGCTAAGTGGTTGAGCATCTGCCTTTGGCTCAGATCGTGATCCTCGGGTCCTGGGATCAAGTCCCACATCCGGCTTCCCCCGGGGAGCCTGCTTCTCCCTTTGCCTATGTCTCTGCCTCTCTCTTGGTGTCTCTTATGAATAAATAAATAAAAATCTTTATGTATAAAAAAAGAAGCTTTCCCCAAATGCCTAGGAACTTAAGCCCATCCATGCGCTATGCTTCTGTGACCTTCTGTACAGCACATCTTACTTATCACTGTGAACGTGACTCTCTTATGAAGCTGTGAGCACCTTGGTGGCAGATCTAACTCAGGCTGGTCCTTGCTCAGCTCCGTCTTTCCTTGCAGCTCACGTGAACACCAGCTCCAAGTCGGGCAGCCTAGATCTCAGCAGGAATGTTTGCAGTACCCGGACATCCCGTAGTTGGTGAGAAGTTCCAACATGTCCACCCAGAAATTAGAAACCCGAACACCCCTGACTCTTCACAGTGTTTAGTATGTTATGGTTTTTGAACCACAGCCTCAATTGGATACATCTGTCTCCAAAAGAACTTAAATTCCAACATGAAAGTCAGGGAGGAAAAGAGTGTCCTCACATTTGCAAGGCGGGTTCCCAAAGTGTGAATTTTTCTGTCTGGTTAGGATTGCTTCCTTACGGTTGGGACACCCAGGCTGATGCTTTCAAACTCCATCATCAGTGTTCTTAAAGGAACTGCTTCATTGCCAAGGTTCTCTGTGAGCTTTAAAGTGCAAGCTCGCATTACGATCATTTTTTATATGCAATCTCCAAGGTATTTCAGGGTGCAGAAGACATGCCTTTTCTAAATCTTTAAAATAAAATGTAATATGTTTTAGAAAGTCCTGATTATTTCTGGGCTTTTAACCTAGCCCCTGAATTGACAGTGATAATAAAGACTGGGGTAACAATAGTTCCCATTTGGAGAACCGACCATGTGCCAAGAACTACATGGTAGGTGCTTTCTCTACAGATGTTTGTGGGGTCTTTTTGCAGTTTTACTTTCTGAGACCATTGGAGGTTGATACAACTGACATACTTTACAAATGAGAAAATTTAGGCTCAAAGAAGTGTCTGGGAGCAGACAGAGAAGATATAAATTTTAGGGGAGCCAAGAGGAGGCCCCAGGTCCCAAATGACTGTTGGTTGGAAGCCACCCTCCAGTTTTCTACCCCATCCTGTCTCCTGACATATAATCCTTGGCGATAAAGTCTTTTGTCTCCAATGAGAAATGAAGTAAGCGCACATGAAGTGAGGAATTAGGGACTTACAATCACACTAAGATACATGTGACCAGTAAGTATGACTTTTTCGAGGATGACGATAAAAAGAGGTAGGAAGAAGAACACACTATGGGAAGGATGTTGAAACAAGCACCTTGGATGACTGAAAGGGAAGGTAGAAATCATCTCATCTCCCCGTGAGCAGATGGCCCAGATGGTAAAGGGTTGTTGCACTGAAGATAAGGGTGAATTGGTAATTGTAACATTGCTCTAAAGCTTGGTCCTGTTATTTATTCCTTCACTCCTTTGGCAGGTATTGTCATGCCTGTCCATCACCTACGATTAGATAAAATGCCTACCTTAAACAAATACCCCTCAACATCTCTTAGGAAAGTTTTTAAGAAAAGGAATGCTTCAGTAAGTCACCAACAACCAATTCTATTTCCATACACGCAGCTTAAAAACCTGTTCAGTAAAGAGTGAACTCGTAAAAACAGTCATTTCCCAACATTGCAGGGCCACGGGGTAAACCCCTATGGGCATCTCAAAACCTCACACCCCTTCTTTTTATGTCGCTGAGGCCACATAAGCCCACCCCAGTTCTCATTCCACTCTGAAGCATTGATGAAAGAACTGAAGGAGGCTTTAGTTCAATATATGATGATCTGACTCTACTTAGCGACCCTGCTCTGAAAATAAGGTTTCTGTGCTGCCCCATGCTATGACCCAGCATCCACTGCCCAGCATGGTTCTGATAATGACATGAACCCCCACACCCAGGACTGCTGCCGTGACTTTTGTCCTTCCCATTACCCCTTTCTGTTGCAGCTCCTCCTGTTCGTCATGCCTCTACAAAGCTTGCCGGCCTCAGTATTGCCTCTTGTGAGAACACATGGTGATGTGGGTTCCATCATCACATCCCCTACTTCCATTGGAAAAAAAAAAAAAGAATCGAGAAGTACTCTGGGCTCAGAGCTGCTTTGCATTTTTTCCTTTGAGCAAAAATTAAACTTTCTTCTTGAAGGGGTGAAGAAAAGCTTCCAGTTAAATAAAAAGTTCTGAATGAGACCTCTAATAATACCAAAATCCTAATGGCCAATGAGTATTTGTTAGTGTTGATCTGAAACTCACAGAGCAAATACTCCATGTACATAAAACTTTGAATCATACAAATTCTCCTCATCAGGAAAGAAATTTAAAAACAAACTGAGAATATACAGATACTCATCCTCAATGCCAGTTTCAATCAGTGAGATTTAGGTGATCTGAAATAGGATGTTCAATATAGAGATAGAAAGATAGATAGATAGATAGAT
Organism: Vulpes vulpes; assembly: GCF_048418805.1. Taxonomy (NCBI): domain Eukaryota; kingdom Metazoa; phylum Chordata; class Mammalia; order Carnivora; family Canidae; genus Vulpes; species Vulpes vulpes. The sequence continues at coordinate 175,135,106 of NC_132791.1, read as the reverse complement.
AGATAGATAGATAGATGATAGATAGATAGAAAGACAGACAGGCAGACAGAAAGACAAATGGTGGAGGATGGATGGATGAATGGATGGGTGGATGGATGGATGGATGGTTGGATGGGTGGATAGATGGGTACGTGGGATGATGGATGGACAGGTGGATAATTAGTGGTTAGTTTTGTTTGAATGAGCTGACATTTTCCTTCTCCATCACTACCAGTACTCTGAAGTCATCCTAAAAGGGGATCTGATGTGACACACCAGCTAAATATCAGAAAAGAGATTTCAGTATGAGAAGTTGTATCATTCTCTCCATGCACAGTCACCACCCAGGTTGGTGATACAGAAATTGGTAGAAAGATGGTATTCTCATGAGACAAGTGCACTCCTCACTAGGATGTGAGTGAAATCAGAGCCCTGGTCATCAGCAGTCCCTTCACTCTTCTTGACTCTGGATCGTTCAAGGAGATGAGGGCTTAGTTTGTGTTCTCTGCCTAAGAAATCCAAAGCAATAGAAACTTGAAGAGCAGAAGTGAGGCAGCTGGGAGGAATTCAGCTACCTGTATCCTGAGCGCTGAGCATGGAGGAGTATGTCTGACTCTCTTCTGCCCACCCCACCCACCCCTCCCGGGGCTGGCGAAAGCCCATTTGGAGAGAGGCAGTGTTACCAGGAGGAGGAGGAGGTGCCGACAGTGAGTTATGGCTTGCCTACACAGTCAAAGCGGCAGCTAAGGAAAAAATTCTGAGGCGAGACTTAGGGAGGTGAAGATGATGCAGAAAGTAGGTCAGGGAGGGCAGGGTGGGAGTGTGGGGGGTGTTCTGCCTTAGATTAATAGAGGCAAAAATGGAAAACATAAAAGGAATACATGTAGGTCACGGTTGAGAAAAGGTTGGACGGCTCATGAGCCTCCCACTAAGACGACATGTGAGCTGTCTTTGTAAGGAACCCAGAGGGAAGCTTGGGGCGAGTGAACTCCCATTTGTGCAATTTTGCTCAAAATATGTCACTTATCTGGGGTGCCTGGGTAGCTCAGTTGGATAATGGGCCAACTCTTGATTTCAGCTCGGGTCATGATCTCAGGGTCCTGGGATCAGGCCCTATGTCAGGCTCCACACTCAGTGAGGAGTCTGCTTCTCCCCACCCTCGTCCCTCTGCCTTTCTCCACCACCCAACCCACTCTTGCTCAAGCATGTGACCTTTCTCTCTCTCTCAGATAAATAAATCTCTCTCTGTCTCTCTCTATATACATATATATAGAGAGAGTCACTCATGCTCAGGCCAGCTTCCACCCTGATACCATTTTTGCAGAGACATGAGCCTTCAAAGTTCATCCTCCTCTTTCAAATGACCCACGGCAAGAATGCGATCACATGTCAATTCAAATGATAAACAAAGGCAGGATTCTTTAAGTACCTATCATATGCCAAACTTTTTCACCTAGTGAGGTAGACACTCACTAGGTGGGTGAGTGTTGGGCTCCACGCTTAGTGGGGCGTCTACTTGAGGATTGTCTCCCTCTGCCTCTCCCACCCCCACTCACACTTGCTCTCTCTTAAATAAATAAATAAATCTTTTAAAAAAGAAAAAGAAGAAGAAGATGATGACAATTTTGCCTGATTCTCAGACATTCCTGCATGTCTTATGAACAGAAGCACTGCCTTTGCTAGGTACCATCTTTTAAGGATGTGTAGCAAACAGCCTTGGAAAACAGAGTGTCTTCCTCTGGAGCAGTGGGCAGGCATGCTTACTGGCCAACTTAAAGACTCAGGTTCCCTAAACTGATGGTTCCTCTTCTGTGACACACCCTATGACTCATGATGTGGCACCTGGCCCTCTTTGCATTGCCCTGCGGGAGCCGGGGCAAGGGAAGCTGACACAAACATGAGGCCTACACTGTTGCTGTGCCTGGAGTAATATAGTTCTTTGTTTATTTATTTATTCATGAGAACTACAGAGGGAGAAGCAGGCTCTTGGTGGGGATCCTGAAGTGAGACTCAATCCCAGGACCCTGGGATCACGCCCTAAGCCAAAGGCAGACGCTCAACCACTGAGCCACCCAAGTGCCCCAATACAGTTCTTTATTGCTGACCCATGACTCTACTATCTCCAGCCAATATCCATGGATCCTTGGCAGACTAACTTGATAGCTTGCAAGTAGGGTAAAATATCAGATCCCATAACTCTGGATGCTTCCATAGGGAAGCAGGGAATGGACAGAGAAATCCAGACATTTATCCTCCTTCCGGTCTGCTGACACCACAACAAGGTCCAGATGCCCTTGTGTGGCACATCAGAAAGCATCCAGCTACCTCGTGCATCCTCAGGCAATGCAACCTAGAGAGCATCATGGATGTGAACAAGCCACTGCACCAGGCCCCAGGTCCTGAATGAACATCATTCTTCCCAAGGCTGCCATCCATTGACAACACAATGAGGGCACTGGAGGAAGTGAGTAAGAAGGGCCCATACTTCTAAGAGCTTAATGTACATTATTTCATATTTCATTTTACAGTAACTCCACAAAACAGGAATTACAGCTCTCAAGAAGGTAACTAACTTGTGCGAGTCACAAGCTTATGCCCAAATCTATCCAAACCCATGACCACCATTAGCATGCTAGAAGACTCTTTCTCTGACACCAAGGAATTCATTATTCTTGAAACATATTCCCTTTAAATTCCTTCAAAAAAATTCTTTAAACAAAGAACTATGTTCTAGTAAGAAGAGGCAATTGCCATTCTGGGTGGAAAAAAAAAAAAAAACCTGTTCAGTTAATGAGGAACACTTGTTCAAGCAAAGAAGCTCTCTGGGGCAAATGAAACTATTTTTTTCCTTAATTATCTGAAGTCCATGTTAGGGTAATCCAAACCTCCCCACAGAGAGGATGCAGTCTGCATAACCCCATTCCATGTTTTTCCCTTTTTCCAACTGCAGGACACGTGAGGACCTGGGAGTGACCCTTTTAGAGCAAAAGAAGACATGACGCCAATAAGTGTAGATAGTGAGAGTGCTTTTTGCGGAGCCAAGAGATATTAGTAAGCCATCAGTTCACACTCCAGTCCAGAGTGAGGCCTAGGTGCAAATAGGGGTCTGCCCCCTGCTTATGTGACTTCCAACACAGGGTGCCTACTGTCCTCAAGGTATCCTGCCTTCTGACAAAGCCCACTTTGAGAAGCACTCAGCAGCCCTTCTGGAAGAGTGGAGAAAGCACCCGGGCACTGTGGTCAGTAAGGTTGGGCTCCCTTGTGGGCCTGTCACCAGCTGGGGGGTGCAGGAGGAGCCCCTCACCCCCTCACATGCTCCTGTCACGAGCAGGGGTCTCAGCTTGAATACCTGGTGATCAGTTGGGAGAATCATTGCAAATAAGTCTCCCTGGGCTTCCCCGACAAACTACAACAAAATGACTGGCATACACCAGCCAAAATTTATTCCCTCCCAGCCCTGGAGGCTCCCACAATGAAGGTCCTGGCAGAGCCATGCTCCTGCTCCCAGCTTCAGGTGATGGTGGGCAATCCTTGGCGTTCTTTGACCTGCTGCTCCACAACCCCCATCTCTGTCTCTATCATCACACATGTCTTCTGTCTCTGTGTGTCTTCATGTGGCCTTCTGCTCCTTGTGTGTCTGTCCCTTCGCCTCTCTTAAGGACATTGGTCCTATTGGATTAGCCCCCACCCCACTCCACTGTGACCTCACCTCAATTTACATCCTTTTTTTAAGTTTCTATTTATTCATGAGAGACACAGAGAGAGAGAGAGAGGCAGACACACAGGCAGAGGGAGAAGCAGACTCTCTGATGGGGGACCAATGGGGGACTTGATCCCGGGACCCTGGGATCATGCCCTGAGCCAAAGACACACACTCAACTGCTGAGCCACCCAGGCATCCCTCAACTTACATCTGAATTGCACCTGCAAAGACCAGATTTCCAAATAAGGCTATAATCACAGGTACCAGGGGTTAGGGCTTTAATGTATGTTTTGCAGGGACACAGCTCAATGCACAGCACTTATTAACAATAAAGGGCCTGGCTGCGAGCCATATAGTTATCCGGCATCTATTACAGTAGAACAATAACAGCATAATGCCGTGGTCATGCATTTGTACTCCCTCATTTTCTACTACATCACAGGCATAGCAGCCTCCTTCGACCTCCTTAAATATGCCAGGTCCTTCTAGCCTTAGGGTCTTTATTCCTCCAGCCTGAAACATGCTTCCTAGGACCTGTGCATGTGTGACTTCTTCAGGATCTCTCTTTAAATACAACCTGCTCTGTTAGGCTTTTCCTCATGCCTCCCTTATCTTCCACCTGGCCAGTCCATTCATCTCCTTGGTAACACTCAGCATGTGTATATCATACGTATTTTTTGTTGTTGTTGTTCAAGGAACATCACCTCCCACTGGTGTGTCCAGTGTACGCAGGCTGGAGTTTTAGTCTGTTTTTCTTACACACCAGCTCAGTTCCTGGAATGTAGTAGAAATTCAATAAATACCTGTGGAGTCAGTGAATATAGGAAGGAGAGGACTCAGAGAGAGTGGAGTGTGCTCACAACCAGTGCCGGGAACCACGTTTGCTGCCAGTGGGCCCTGGTTGGTGTGTGCCATCTCCTGCACATTATGCATCAATATTTGGTTCTGATTAAGAGAGTGGGTTTTAGAGTCAGACAGTTGGGGTCCTAGAGCTGGTCCTTCCCCACAGAGCCTGTGTGAACTCTCAGTGTTCCTTAGCCTTTTTGAGACTCTCTATAATATGGACATGTGATTTGACTTCATGAGATTATTGTATAAATCATTCCTTCAACAAACATTTATTGAAAATCTTGTTGGGTGCCATGGGGGAAAAGGGTAAAGGCATATAAAGCGCTTAGCAAGGTTTTTGGCATGTTGGAGGTGTTGGGTCAGTGGCATTTTGCTCAACTGAATACCTTACATGAAAAGACAGAGCAAAGGAGGAGATCCACCAGGTAGACTATGAAGATGACCAGAGAGACCAAATGTCCTCAGCATCCTTTCTTATGAGACCAAAGGTGCCCTGTTCTGCTGCAGTGTAACCAGAGAAGTCTCCACTCAGCAGCTGGAGGAGGGTGAGAGTGGGAAAAAGAATGTGAGGGAATATTATGCAAGAAAAGCATTATTTGTCATCATTCTGTGGGGGGCTCATGGGGGTAGGAGGGTTGGCACCGCCAACTCCAGACCAATCCTATCAGGCAAAGGTGAGTGCTGGGAAGGTGACAAGGACATGTAGAACAGCACAGACCAAATCAACACTGGGGACCAATCCAGTTTCTCCTATAAATGCGAAGGATGGGGCCAATAACCATATTCATAGTGCAGGTTCATTGGAGTGTCATGGAACACCCTCTGTGTACCGTATCCTACACTGAACACTCGGTCACATTATTTCAGGTAATCCTCACATCAGCTCACTGAGTTCGGCATTAACATCCCCATTTTGCAGATGTAGGAAATGAATCCTGGGAGAGGAGTTAAATTTCCCAAGAACAACCAGCTGCTAAGTAAAGCATTCCTCTGCCCGCATTCCTTCCACTCTTGACAGTCCATACCCATCCGGTATCCAAGATTCCTGGGTGTGGAGTTTTTGAACCTTAAATAGGCCAAAGTTCTAATTGGGTTTTCAGTGTGTAAATATCTACTTGGCCATGTTTATTTCATCACTTTTGTAGGGCACAGAGTCATCTGAGTTTACTGGCACAAAGGACTTTCTGCAATGACACTGCCCTCTGATAGGACTCCATTCTGTCAAAACTACATTAATAAAATACCATTTTATCTTTGCAAATGAAAGAAGGGAAACCTCAAAGCAGTGAATCTAGACCAGGGTTTCTCAAGCTCAGCACTACTGACACCCGGGGCTGGATAATTCTTTCTGGTGAAGCTGTCCATTGTGATGCAGGACATTTAATGCCTCTACCCACATACCAGCAGCACCTCCTCCCCCAGTTTGTGACAATGAAAAATGTCTGCAGATACTGCCACAGGTCCCCTGGGAGGGGGCTGGTAAAAATCACCCGATTGTGAAATGGCAAACTAGACAAATATGGGTTCAGATTCTTCATCTACAATTTTTCGGGCTTTGGGAAAGTTGCACATTCTCCTTGAGTCCCTGTTTTCTCATGTAAAGTATGGAGATATTAATTTCTACCTCACAGGGTCATTGTCAAAACTGACGAGACAATGCATGCAAAGTACACTGTATGTGGGCTCTCAGTGGGGGAGTACAAATCTCTGAAAGGACTTCTAAAAATAAGTACTTATTTTTGCAAGACTTCTGATTAGTTTTCATAATGCTCACATTTGAGAACCTTGCTTCCTTTATCCCAGACAAGATATACTCTTTCAAACTGTTGCCGCCCATCTCATGCAAGTTGCTTTAATATTTTATGAATAACATCTACCAAATATGTTGTGCTCATGATCTTTTCATGTTTTTTTTAAACCATGTTATTGAGGCATGATTGACATGCAAAAAGTTTCACGTATTTAACACAGACAATTTGATGAGTCTGGAGAGGAGTATATACTCGTGAAACCATCACCACAGTCTATGCCATAAACATGTCTGTCATCTCCTAACGTTTCCTTTTGATCTTTACGACAGACAGTCGTACAAGGAGGGTGGCACCATCGCCATTTTAAAAACAAAGAATCAGATTTAGAGACATTAGGTAACTTAGCCAGGATCACACAGCTAGAAAGTAGGGTTCAGACTCTCACTCTACACCCCAAGATATTTCCTAGTATCTTATCTTCCTTCTGCACACATCCAACAGGCATTTCCTGAGTTCTGTACTGAGGACAGGGTCTCTTTCATTAAGACTTTGCAAGGAAAAATAAGCAATTGCCTTAAGTGGGATGAATGGATTTTACACAGGGGGAAGAACAAAGGGTTATGAGAGCACAGAGCAGGCACATTTATCTCATCTAGAAGGTTCTAGAAAGCTTGCTAACATAAAAGATACAAGGGGAATTATGAAGAACAAATTGGAGTTAGCCAAATTGAAGAGGGAAACAGTCCAGAGAAAGTGAACATGGGTGCAATCTCCTAGCATCAAAGAGAACATGAAGAAAGTTGTTCACAAAGGATGAAGTTTGGAGGGCAAGGAGAGAAGTAAAGGGTGAGACGGGAGGTAGGCAGGGGCCAGACGGCCCAGAGCTCTTCCTTTGGGTCAGGGGGCTTCTTGGGGGTTTCAATTCTCTCTTATGTCCTACTTCTCACATTGGTCCCCTAAAATCTCTCTCCAGCAAAATGACCTAGGGAAGAAAGAATGAACAAGACTGTTGACCTTATATGAGACCGGTGACAAGCCATATGCCAGCAGGCTCTTCATAGAAGCCCACCTGGAAACAGATGCCAGCTCAGCAAGCCAAGCAGAGGCAGGGCCCCCGACAGGCTGACAGGGAGGAAGATGGGCATGCCCATTAGGGAGGCTGGACGACCCCAGTAGGGTGACTCTTGGCACAGATTTCCGAGCTGGACGACCCCAGCAGGGTTCCCTGCTGATCTTGGGGTCCGTCACATCCTGAAGAGGATGTTTCTTCAACGGTACCTCCAGCACTTAAGAGTTTTTCATCATGACCAGCAGCCCTTGTCTCCACATTTTAAAACTTTCAAATAAGATATGCAACAATATTTCAGACTTAGGAAACCTAAACTATCTAATCTGGCTGTTGTACAGTGTGTATATATATATATATATATATATAGAGAGAGAGAGAGAGAGAGAGAGAGAGAGAGAACATGAACACTGTGTGGAAGACAAGCCTTGTGGAGTTTTACCTCCTACCCCGCATGTCGAACAGAGTGATGCTTGGCCAATGGCAGGGGACAGGAAAAGGAACCATAATTCTATGGTAGCGTAAAAATGTCTAGTCTGCTCTTATTTTTCACAGCTCCCGTCACCACTGATAAAAATACTTGGCATCCAAAATACCTGGGGATCAGTTGTTCCCACAGTGTATTATGTTGCATTTGTTCTCACTTTGCAAAGAGCAGAGCAGGTTGAGAAAGGATTGCCTTAGGGAGGGAGAGAGTGACAGATCTGGAAGGGAGAGGGTGCCACGAGATAAACTCACTCAGAAGCATACACACATGCACATGCACACTGAAGTCACACATTATTCAAGTTTAAGGTTTTAAAGTTGTGACCTCAATAACAAATCACACGTAATATAAAGTTACCCTTGAAAAACTCCCTAACTAAAGAGGGAAGAAAAGTGAAAGGTGTGAGAGGAGAAGTAATGTTTTGTTATCAGGGAAGCTGAGGGCTTGGGGTTGATATGTTGCTGACTAGTAGGGACAAGGGTGCTTGGGGTGAAGGTGAGGGCAGGAAGGGAAAGTCAGAAGATTCTTCTAGATTATTCTATGCTGCCCAACCGAGCTTCAGGAGAGGAGATGGGAGTTTTCACTGTATGTCTCCCAGTCTCTGCTGATGGGCACTCCTAATGGAGTGGATGTAAGGGAAAAAAACAAAAACCTAGAGCTTTCTCCACTTAAAAAACAAAGATAGTCAAGAAATGATTCCTTTGTTATCATGTAGAACAGGCTTTGAAGGGAGGTTGTGTTTGGGTGACTCTGGAGACTTTAAAGTTGACCTGACCCTCTCATCAGGAAACACTAAGAAGTTTTGCATTTAATTTTGGGGGTTCACATCTCCCTCCGAGACCACCCATGGACCTTCCTCTAGAAAGAAAGGGTTTGCTCAGTAAATTAATTATGCATGGAAATTGCTCTTTGAAATAAGTAAAATTCCTGCCTCTACACTTCTAAATGATTTTTTTCTTATGGGTAAGTTCCCATTCTGATAAAGTCACTAGGGAGGCTTACTGAATGATGCCAAACAGTCACCTCTGGGATTTTCACTCTTCATCAAGGTGTCATAACCATTAAGTCTACAGGAGAAGTTTCAGGGAAGCTGAAAAGATACACTGGTCTGTCCCTGGGTGAATCTGAACAAGACATTTCCCCATCTCGAGTGGGAGTGTCTTCATCAGTAAAGTGAAAGGGTTGTGCCATATAATTTCTAAAGCTCCTTCCAGCACATGAAAGAGTGAACGCTTACATCCCAGACCCTCCAGAAGTTCTGATAAGCCTTCCCTGGAGAGAAATCAATAGTTCAATGTTGATGTGGATGTGAACAGGAGAGCAAGAGCTTTCTGCAGACAAAGCAAGAAGGAACAGGGGCTGTGTTTTGATCAAGAACTGAAAATAAATCAGTTGTCTCATTTTCCCTTCGGCCTCTGCTTTGCACATTAAAAACTATTCTTAAGTTTAAAACATTCCCCCAAAGTATCCACAGTGGTAGAAAATTAACTGTAATGAACTGCAAAGATCTCTCGCAAAGCACCCGAAGAGAAGGCAGGAGAATGTCTCTGTTTCCCTCGTGGTTCCTCTGTTGACTTGACTACCACTCCTATTGGCTATTAATTACTTTCTTATAAGATGAAACAGAGCCAAAACTGCATAAGAAAGAAAGAGGAAAAGGTGAATCATCCTTTGTTGGTAATTATTACAGTCCAGGAACTATGCATTTGTCATTTCATTTCTCCCAGGAATTTATTTGAATGATGAGGAAGCAGATCCAGTGGTGGTAAGAAATGTGCATAAAATGACCCAAACAGAGATCATGAGAACAGAGATGTCAGCCCCGTCCTACCTACTCCCAAACCCTACGTACCTTTCAATAAACAAGGCTGGCTCCGTGAGAATATGACCTCCACAAAGACCTTCCTGAATCCAAAGGCAAGGATGACCTAACATTGAACCCGTCACCCAGATCTGTAAATGTCCAGCATGACCCAAGGGCCACAGATGATGACCACAAGGACCACAGCGAAGGGCGACACTGCAGGCTGCATTTCAGGAGGCACAGATGGACACGGGCAGCGTCCCTCAATGGCAGAGCACCACAGGGGAGATGAGGACTCAGAGCTATCCTTTTCCATCAACCAGCTATGAATCTTGAACCACCACTTACCATATCCAGACTCCTATCCCTTTGCCTTTATTTTTTTTTTAAAGAACTTTATTTTTTTTATTTATTTATGATAGGCACACAGTGAGAGAGAGAGGCAGAGACAAAGGCAGAGGGAGAAGCAGGCTCCATGCACCGGGAGCCCGACATGGGATTCGATACCGGGTCTCCAGGATCGCGCCCTGGGCCAAAGGCAGGCGCTAAACCGCTGCGCCACCCAGGGATCCCCTCCCTTTGCCTTTAAAACACAGATGGATGGCATCTTTAGATCCCCTTCCTCCCTGGGCCTTTGTGATAATCAAACAGAAAAACATACATAAGGACAACTTTGAAAAAACCAAACAGTAGCTTTATGAATGCAATGTTTGGGAAATTCTAACATATATTCTGCATCTTTAGTTTCAGCCATTAGTTCAGGTAACTGGGGCCCAGAGCAACCAGCCAGGTAGGTCCCTAACCTATCTACAATTCACTCCTGGTGATCTACACTACCGCACCCTCTGAAGAATATAAGAATAAAAGGAGATTTCAGGTACTGTTCCAACAGAACAGCCATATGTCCCCTGACTAGCGGAAGCCCAAAACATGAGTTTACAATTTCACCCAGGAGACCGAAACTTCTCTGTTTATGTCAGTGTGAACCTTAGCTGGGCTCATTTCTCTCTTTAATGCCTGGTTTCCAAACACCAAATTGCAATCAGAATTTAAAGTTAGGAGTACCCTGTCACAGAGCTAACAAGTGGTGTTATTATTCAAACTGGGGTCTGCTTGACTTAAAAGGTGATGCTCTTTCCATAAATGCTACTCCGCCTCCTATAGCAACAAAAGACTACACATGAGAAATAAAGCTGGAAATTCCACTTGTCTGATTAATACAGAGTGCCTATCTGGAGATTTATGTTTGTTTTTCTACTAAATAAATGGTTACATTTCCCCAGCCAAGAATACATTGAGCTAATTAATAACAGCTTTCTTTCAAAGTCTACTACACAGAAAAAATTCTATCCCCAGGGACCAATCCCTCACAAAGGCCATGGACAGACTATCTCAAGAGTTCCTCATTAAGAGACCCCTGAGAGCGACCACGCATTGTCACACCATTGGCCATTCACACCTTAGCAAAGACTAGCCCTGGTGAATTGTCAACAGGAAAATAATGCGGAATGAACAGAGGAAGAAAGGAGGGAGGAGGGAAAAATGAGGGAGGGAGGAAGGCAGACAGGATAAAGAAGGAAAGAAATGTGAGCCCACTGTTTTCCAGGGTCCTGCTACACTGTTGGATTTAACAAAATACAGTATTAATACTTTTGTGCATTATTTACTATGTCTTCAAATACCTGAGGTCAACTTTGTGAGCTCTAATTTACATAGGCAATAAAATGCAGTTTGAGGAGTTCATTCGAATAGGTAGGCATCACTATAATCATGATAGGACATTCCTATTGCCCTAAGATCTTCCCTCTTCTCTATTTACAGTCAACTCTTAACCCCAGATTCTGGCGATCGATAATTTGATTTCTCTCCATAAATTTGCCTTTTCTGGCTACATCATCTAAATGAAACCACACAGCATGGAGCCATCACACTAAGCTTCTCTCAGTTGGCACAGTGGTTTTGAGCTTCCCTCCTGCTGGAGCGTGTCTCAGTATTTCACTCCTTCCTTTTGTTTTTCTGAACAGAATTCCATCATATTCATATTCTACCGGTGGTTCATCCATTCATCTCTTGCTGAACTGTTTCCAGTTTTGTGCTATTATTCATAAAGCTGCTATGAACATTTGTGTACAAGTTCACATTTTGTGTGAACCTAGGCTTGCATTTCTCTTTGGTACATAGCTAGGAGTAGAATTGCTGGGCTATAGTAAGTGCGTGTTTAACTTTTCTAGAAACTGCCAAAGGTGTTCTCATTTTACACTCCCATCAGCAATGGTACGGGAATTCCACTCACTTCATATCTTTGCCAACACTTGTGGTTGTTCGTCTTTTTGATCTCTGACATTCAGTGGGTGGATAGTTGTGTTTGTTTGGGTTTTAATTTGCATTTTCCTGATGACTAGTGATGTTGAGCATCTTCTCATATGCTTATTAGCTGTTCACATGTCTTCTTTTGTGAAGCGTCAGTTCAATATTTTACTCATTTTTTTTATTTTTTTCACCTTTTTATTATTAAGAGTTTCTAAATATTCTGGTCACTGGTTCTTTGTCAGTTGTATGTGTTATACTTTCTTCAAGCCTGTGGCTTAATGTTTTTTTTTTTTTCTTATTTGAATGATGCCTTTTAAAGAACACATATTTTTAATTTTATTAAAGGTCACTTGAATTTTTTAAAAAATTTATGGCTTACAATTTTTATTTCTTATTTAATAATACTTTATTTAGCCATAGTCACAAAGATCTTCTTCTATGCATCATCTCCTAAACTTTAGGTCTTATACTTCAGTGCATGATTTTAATTAATTTTTGTATATTGTAGGAGGTAAGGTGTTTTTCTCCCCATTTGGATATCCAACAAATGGTGACCCCTCACAATTTTTTTTAAAGTTATCTTTTCCCCCCTCATTGAATTACCCTCGTACCTTTAATCGTGTGGATCTATTTCTGGATTTAGTAATAAATTTGATTGACCTATGTTTCTATTTAGACTAATATCACATTATCTTGATGACTGTAGCTTTTTAGTGGTTTCCAAAACAATGTAAGTCTTCCAACTTTGTTCTTTGTTCTTTCAGCTATTATGGTACTTTATATTTCCATGCCATAAAATTATAAAGGTTGGTTGATAATTTCTCAGGAAAAAAAAAAGCCTGATGGGATTTTAATTTGGATTGCATTGAATCTATAGACCATTTGGGAGATGGAAATTGGAGACATCCTAAACTATGGAATTTTCCAGTTCTGAACATATTTTATCTTTCTTTTTAAAAATACAGATTATATTTGACTTAGAGATAGTTCTAAAAGGTATCTAAGTGCTCATTGATCCCAAAGACTTCATTTTGTACGTAATAAACCATGATTTTTTTTTCTATGAGTGCCCAAGTCTTCTTTGTTCACTCAAGTAGTCAAAGAAAACATCTTGATTATCAGCCCAATATCCTTTTCCCTTCTTTCTTGCTCATCAGAGCTTAATTTTAGTTAAATGATAAAGGAAAGATATAGAAGAAAATTGCTGAGTATATTGGGGTAGGAGAGAATTCTTTCTATACAGTGCCTGCATTCAAGCATGTACACACAGACTGTGACCAGGGGAGTTGAGAGAAAGATGCTAAAGTGTACAAGGAAAATGACTAGAGAGGATTAGTAAGTATAATTGTGTGTGAATTTGGGTCTCCTTCAGTGTCCTTCAACTGATACCAGTAATGCCTGTTCGGGGTGAAGTGTGGTTTGTGAAGGTGATGCTGCCACAAGACTGGACCACATGGGCTCCTGGATTTGCAAGAGTCCCAAGCACATGGAGGAACTCAAGCCCATCAGAGGCCTGACTTCATTTAACAGGAAAGAGAAACACAGCAGAATCAGATTTGAGTTCCAGGCTGTCCTCGTTAGGAGCAGAAGTTGGTCCCAGATGAATGGAACTGGGTCCCTGCCCTTCTCAAGCCATGACCCCATCCCGTGTGTGGAGCCAAGTTTATACAGCCATAACTCACCACACGTCACAAGATCCTAGGAGCACCTGGGTAGCAGTACTCACCATGACTGATTTCTCTATGGACGTGGCTGATAGCCAGTAGGCATTGGTATGTCTGTCTTGGATATTTATGTATTGAAATATTTCTATATGTGATAGAAACCAAGTGGCTCAATAAACAGCCATTTACTCCAAGGCTTCTCCCCACCCTATAGAGCCTCCTGCTGCCCAGTAGCCCCCAAACAATATCTCCACATAGTCCAGCAACCAGAGGGTTAAAACCTAGCATAGACAGCCCCCCATTTCCAACCCCAGGGATGTGACCTTCATCCATTCTGATTGGTGTCTAGATCTCACCAGCTGTTCAATATTGTAAATGTCACCATTTTTCTACAGAAATGTTTTAGAAGACATTTAGTTTCACAATACCCATTTCCTTAATATTTCTGGCCTATGTATTCCTTTACATTCTTACAGACACTAAAGTACAAGAGAGCTCCTCCAGCGGTTATAAAAAACGTAACAGCCACTATTGTTGATTAAGTACCTACTATATTCTGACTCTTTATGGGAACGATCTAATTTAATCTCCAAATAAACTACAGAGTAGGCATTTTTGGCCTCATCTTATAAGAGCCTGAGGCTCAGGGTGGTTAAGTAACTTCCTCAAAGCCAACATCTGGGCCTCTTTTGGTTTGAGTCTTTCCTGAGTTGGGTAATGAAAGCTATTTAAAAATAAATTCTCAATTAAAAATATGAGGATCATTCTCAACTGTTCCAACTCACTTAAAAATGCTAACCACATCGCGTCGTAGGATGTCATCTTTAATGTGTTTACCAACTCATGATAAACACAGGAAAGTGTTCTGACTCCGTTCTGGCCGTGGCCTGACTGCTTCTCACTACAGTGGGGACTGGCACGCACGTGCTGGGAATGTGAAGTCACCTCCTTCGGGCACTGTTCTCATAACACCATCCACTTTTGCACTCCAGCTCCTACGTTTGTGTTTTTTATTTATATTCTCAGCCATCATTTTTCCATGCTTTTACACTCTCTTGTTATAAAATAATACATAGACTTCATAGAGACGGCCTTTGTCGCAGTGAGAGGGCCGGATTTAGCGGTTTCTAGGGGGGGAATTATTTGGGATAACTGATTGAAACCAAAGTGCATTACCATTCCTTGCCTGCAACAATAAACACTAGGTCTTCAAAGGCTGACCAAGTTTCCAGTGATCCCCAACAATAGCAGTTGTCATTTTCAAATGATGGTCCTTTTGAAACGCCAAGTGGAGTGAAGAAAAAGTGTGTGCTATTGCTGATTAGACAGGAATATGACTTGCAGAGCCTATGTTACTCTCTTGTCTGCAAATTTTCTGCCCTGATTAATTACAAAGAGTGCCAGAGTGTGTTGACGTTAGTTAAAAGCATTTGCTCTTTCCAGCCTGTCCTTATACCCGAATTAAGGATTTCTGTGTCGAGGTGAGGTCAGGAGGGTTCAGATCTGTTTTCCACTGATAAATCTTTCTGTCCCATAAGGATTAAAGGAACTAATACATGATCGCCTGTGTGTATATGTCCTCATGATCAAAGAGCTCTTGGCCAAGTGGGAATGCCTCAAAGAGATAATAAGTAATTTGTTCACTACAAACATTACAATTATCTATCCCTCTACAAAGTACTGAGAATAAATTCTCTAATCAGAGTTAATTAGCATCCTTGTTGCTTTGGGTTTAACTGGCTAGTTCTCTTAAAGGCACATGAACGTGAAAAATTACATGCCTTTCCTGAGCCAACTTTTTAAACTCTTTCAAAGTTAGTTGGAGTAGCTGCCCACCAATTAGCTTCAAACCATTTACTTCAATTCGCTGAAATCAACTGAACAAAATTACCTGAGGTCCTCCTCTATGTTCATTTACTCTTCCGTGCTTTTATTTGTAGACTCCCTCCTCCGTGCCAAGTGCCTTTTTAAAGGCTTAGTGCCCTCAAATTCACAAAACAACAAGGGATGCCTTAAAGAGGAATGAGCGTAGGTGCACTGGAAGCCAAAAGAGAAGAGAGAGGATGGAAATGGCCTGTCTCAGAAGGTGACCTCCAAGGTTGGTTTAGAAGAGTGAGCAGGACTTTGGTAAGTTTATATGAGGAAGGGCATTTCAAGAAACACGGGCAACAAAGTCATCTGAAATAAAAATCATAGTCATAATAACAGCAACACATATTGTGCTTTGCATATTCTAATTCACTTAATCTTCACCCAAAATGCTATCAAGCACATTCTGTCATCATTTCTTTGCACAGATGTGGAAATAGAGGGTAGAGAACATGAAGTAACTAAACAAGACACAGAGTTCATATGACGTCAAGTCAAGATTTGAACCCAGGCCAGCTGACTTCAGGGTCTGAATGTTATACCAAGCGTGCCCATGTGCAGGCATACACATGAAAAATACTGAAATCTTTTTTTCGGAGGAGCCATGGTCTGTAGGGATAGATGAAGCATAGACCCATCCTGCACTTAATACATTTTCTGCAGCAAAGAGTTCATTTTTAAAAGATTTTATTTATTTGTTTGAGAGAGAGAGAGAGAGCACGAGCAGAAGGGAGGAGCAAAGGGAGAGGGAGAAGCAGACTCCCCACCAAGCAGAGAGCCTAACCCAGGGCTCGATCCCAGGACCTTGAGTTCATAACCTGAGCCAAAGGCAGACACTCCACCAACTGAGCCACCCAGGTGCCCCTGCATCAAAGAGTTCTACAAAGAAAATGCAACAAAGCACCGAGAAGATGAAGAGATCTATTCCAGAGGAAAGGTAGGGAAGCCTCTTTATGGGGCAAAAGCTCAATTCTGAGGAATATCAGCTGACCATGCAATGCTTCACTTTGTTTTGCAAACAAGAAATTACATAAGGATGAAGTGCTCTACATGGCACCTGAGCCATGAAAGGTGTCTGACTCAGGTGCCGTGTCTCCCTTCACCCCTCCGTTCCAGCCTCCTCCACTAGATCTTCCAAAGCCCTCCCATTCGAGATGGTCCATCTTGTGTGCTACCATGGGGCATGGAAGAAAAACGGGGGGTCTAAGGTCATAAATATTTTTCCATATAATTGCACCGCAATAACAATGAACTATCAGAGAAGAATATGTAGTCATGCTGTTCTGCTCTCTTACCCATAGGAAGAAACTCTAGGATTAAAAAAAGTTTACTCAGATTTGCCTTCACAATAGTGTCTAGAATCATGTTCTAACAGCAATGGTCCAGTACCTGAACAGTAGCTATTATTGCATTAGTTGTCTGTTTTTCATGTTATTTTCTCCCTTCATCCTTCCAATGACCCTCCCCAAATATGCATTATCATCTCCATTTAGTGGATGAAGTAACTGATGCCTATACAGTTTATGTGACTTGTTCATACTCCTAGCACTAAAAGAAAGAGATGAGATTTGAACCCAGACTTTTTATTGGAACTGTGGATTCAATGTTAACTATTCCCTTTCAGTAAGTTCTCCACCAATTTTAAATGAATTGAAGAATGGCAAAATCCAAGCCATTTCCTCTTTATTTTAGGATAACAAGAGGAGAGACTAAGTCTGAAGTAAGAAGCCCTGGTATTGAGCCCTACCTGAGCACTCCAAACTCAAGTTGCAGGACATTTGGCTTCTCTAAGCATCAGTCTCCCCGCCTAGAAGATGGAAATAATATCTTGTCCACAAATAGAGATGAAAATTAAAGGTGGTGGTATATGTAAATGTGCTTTTAAAATCACCCAAGTGGTTTTACTACCCTTGTAGAAAAAGAAAAAAAAGAAGACAGACAACAAGGATTCTGGGGCCTGATTGGGAGGAAGTACCCATACTTATTCCTTGGTTTCCTCACATGCAAAGTTAGTGGTTTGGGCTGAGTGATCTTCAAACTTCTTATCCCATAGAAGAAATATTTTTGCAAGTAAAAGTCCCAACATGTGGTATAGATCAATCCATGAATCTATGCTTGGCCATGAAGCCTCTCTGATACCCATGACTCTGAGGGTCAGGGTTGGAAAACCTTTGAACTCAACAATCAGGGACGTTCTAGTCTCCAGTGTTCCTGTATTTGAGGCCATCCAGGTAGACCAATAGCAGTTGATCCAGAAGGGATACCATGCTCTTGATACCTGGGCTTTATAAGAGCTGGTCATTGTGATGAAAAATAATCTAGGTCAGGTCATTGAAGACTATGTGTTCTAAAGTAATTCACAAGTCACACTCTTTCTGACCCTGAAAGCCCAATGACGCTTTCACATTGTTGATCCACCAACCTTCCTATATGGTCATCCTTAACTCTTGCATTTCTCTTGCCCTCTAGTTTAATCAATCCATCATAAATTTTATGGCTTTTCATCTCCAAAATATATCTAGAATCCTTCTATGTCGTTCCATTTCCACTGCCATATTCCAAAGCCAAGACAGCTTTGTTCAGGCAATAGAGAATAATAGCTGGCTTTCTTCTATCTACTCTCCATATAGTATCAAACAAATAAGCTCTTGGCCCCCAAATGGCTCTTAGATAAAATTCAAATTCCTAACTATAGCCTCCAAGGCCCACCTGAATGGACTTCATGCCCTCTTCATCACTGGGTCCAACCACACTGGCTGTCCCTAACTCAGAGACCAACCTCCTTTCTCTCTCCAGTCTTTGCATTTATCCTTCCTTCTATTTGGAGTATTTGGAGTATTTCCCCTTCACTTTTTTTTTTCTGGTTCACTCATCTTCTTCAGCCCCAGGTCAAATAAATGTTTTTCCCCACAGGAATCTTCCCAGCACAGCTCAGATTCTTCCCATCTATTGGGTGACCTGCATATTCTCCCTATGAGCTTAATCGCACTCTGTATTGATTGATTTGCTTGTCTGGTCTTAACCCACTTGAATATAAGCCCCAGGAAGGTAGAAGGACCTTTTGTTTTTCATTCACCATCCAGTCCTTAGACAGTACCCAGGACACAGGAGATGCTTGCTAAATCTGTGCTGAAAGAATAAACAAGGAAGTGTTCATTAGCATTTGAACTGAGGAAATTCTAAGTATACCCACCCCTAAAGAATCTCTGTCTTCATATAGCTCCTTCATCTTGTTTTATTCTCCTGGCTTTTGGCAGTAATCTCAGCATCTTTCTTGATCTAACTGGGGTGCACAAAGCCCTCACCCAGGACTCCTGTGTCACATTGCAGGTGTTCTTTACAATTCTGAGAGCTCATTCTGGTGTAGACCCTCCCAGTGTTGCTGGGAATGGTCAAAATCACTTTACCAATTGTTTTCCAATTTTCTAAATAGTCATCCAAGTTATATATTCATCGGATTATATGCACCTACACGTACACGTTTGTTTCTGAGCTACAGCAAATAGTATATAATCAGGGCATGAGAATAATTCCTGCATAGCTTTGCCAGAATAGATGAGACAGTGTTCAGCCTAATGAATATACCATCACTTTCTCTTTGCTTTAGCAACCTAACATTATTAAAAAAATTTTTTTTAAGATTTTATTTATTTATTCATGAGAGACACAGAGAGAGAGAGAGAGGCAGAGACACAGGCAGAGGGAGAAGCAGGCTCCACGCAGGGAGCCCGACGTGGGACTTGATCCAGGGTCTAGGGGATCACGCCCTGGACTGAAGGCGGCGCTAAACCGCTGGGCCACCCGGGCTGCCCAGCAACCTAATATATTATATTGCTGAACTCATTCATTGGTGCAACCCTTTAGAATTTGCAAAGATCTTTCATATGCATTCTTTTATTTCACATTCACAGTGCACTATGAGCCAGGCATATCAATATAGTGATTATTATCTTTAGATTATAAAAAAGGAAACAGTCTCAGAAAGGTCAGGAAAACCACTAGAGACTTTGCAATTAAAAGGTGGTGGTGCCCACAGTATTGTTTGCAGTGTACCACCTTGCCTTCTCCAATCAGCCATTGCCTGAAAGAAATAATTGACACGCAGACCCTAACCATGGAAATCCAGCTTACCAAGCAACCCAAAAAAGCTTTTAATGCTGCCCCTATTAGCCATTGTAAAGGATACAAGAGCTCAGACCACTGGTTCTTAACCAAGGGTGATTTTGCACCCCTGGACATTTGGTAATGTCTGGGGACATTTTTGTTGTTACAACTGGAGAGGGCAGTACTACTTGTACCTAGTGACTAGAGGCCAGGGATGGTGCTAAGTATCCTATAGTACACAGGACAGCCTCCCACAAGAACAGTCAGGTCCAAATTGTCAACTGCTGAGTCTGAAAAACTCTGGCTTAGAATAACTGCTATTAGGATGATAAGAAAAAGGAAGGAATACAGCTTATTTTTCCCATTGGCACAAGCTATTTTAGCATTATGTGGGGTGAGCTCTTGCCAACTTCATGACATGTTCTGCCTACAAAAATTGGGCAATAGGTTGTAGAGAAAGGTCTCCTAATATTTTGCTAAAAGATAATCCCTGTTTCATGCATGGAATAAAACAAAAAAATAAACTTCAACATACAGAAATTCACCTTGCAGCTCACTTGTCTTTTTCAGTCTGTATTTATTATTTTTTGAATGTCAGATAATAAAAGTATCCACTAAATGTAGGCACAATGATATACTATGAATATATGAACTGTTCTCCTGATCTCATGAAGAATCCTGGAAAATAAACATAAATCAACTAATGACAAGAAACATCAAAGGCAAAAAAAATCATCTAAAATGTTGTCCACACCAGATTTTTAAGCTTTAAGATCAAAGTACATTCTCTGGATTTTTTCTTATTACCATGTCCTATGCAAAGGGAATCTCCAGTAGACCCTCCATGTGTGAACAGTCTCTCAACACAGTTAAAGAATTATCAAAATATTGAAAATATTAACAGTTTGTTAATACGATATTATAATTATAATATAAACAATTTATGATTCCTGAAACTCAAAGTTGGGCTACATATAAGCTTAAAATAATTTTAAATACATGTCTTTTTCCCAAAGTATGGCTGCCAAGCAAGTGGTAGCTGGGATGAGGGTTCCGTTTCACCACAAAAGTGTAAATCCATCATCTGTGAGAGGACTGTAAATTATTCATTCAGAGGAAATTCCTCTCGCCTAGCCTACTGGGGGAATCCAAGAAAAGCAGTATGAAAATGACTTACTGCCTCTGAACGCTGACCTGAAACCTGTACAGATACTTCATTGCTAAGAGGAAGCTGGCAGAGTGTGGGTGATTCAACAGCAAAGTCCAGAGTGAAGTTCTAGGGTGATCAGCAAGAGGTAGATGGATTCCACTGCTTCATTTCTTCCCCTAACGGAGAACACTTCTAGAAACCTAATTTGTCCTCTCCAAAATACAACCATCTGACACATCAGAATCTTAACAAGCCAGAGATAGAAAGGAATCAACTCTTGCCTATGCCTTCCACACACAGTTCTTGGCAAAGGCATATGCATGTATATGAAGTGCTAAAAGAATAATATACGAGGTGCATGAAAAAATTAATCAACCCTGAGATGATTAGCCAACACTTTATCATATGTCGTCCAGACAATAAATAAGATGCTTAACAGAGGAGGGTATGGGAATGCATGCTTTATAATAGGCCAAAGATATTCCTTCCCTTAGATTGACTAAAGCATGAGTCAAAAGGGCCATTGGTCATCTCTGAACAGAGCTGAGATCACAGAAAGTATTGGAACTTATTCTTTTAAAAACATGAAAGTATTAACATGTACTTCATAGGATCAGCATATTGGTCAAAGTAGACACTGTGTGCAAAGGGGCTGAGCAAAGATGGGTTCTATACATGTTTTCAGAATGAAAAGAGAAAATGAGGTAGACATTCTTCTTCCATGTAGCCTCAGAGCAGAGACACAGACCTGATGCCACAGTATGACAAGGAAGGGAGGGTTAGCTTGGCTTGGCTTAGAAGAACAAGTAGGAATTTGTGTAACATGTGCAACAGTTTAGAGGCTAGGCTCAGAAACCTAACCTTGGGTGACCTTGGGTAAATAACTTGACATCTGTGAGCTTGTCTGTAAACTGGAAATAACATCAGTACCTTACTCCGTGTATAAATAACTTGATAAAAGCAAAATATTTAGGATAGGCGTGACACATAAAAAGGCACACAATAAATGTTAGTTATTGTGTTATAATCATTATAATTACTATTAGCAAGGACTAGCCAACACTATACTCATTCAGGATGCTTGGGGAGACAGTGAGTTCTCACCAGTGTTCATAATTAACCAAAACCTAGAAAATCACCATTTAAGAAAGCCATGCCTTGGCTCAAAGACTGCTAAGACCCCAACCACTTCTTGATTCTAGTTATAACTGGAAACTAGGGGCACCTGGGTAGCTCAGTAGGTTAACCGGCTGCCTTTGGCTCAGGTCATGATCCCAGGGTCCTGGGATAGAGCCTGGGATCAAGCCCAGCATCAGGGGGAAGCCTGTTCCTCCCTCTCCCTCTGCTTGCCACTTTGCCTACTTGTGCTCTCTCTTTATCTCTGTCAAATGAATGAATGAACAAATGAATGAATGAATGAATGAATGAATGACTCAGATGTCATCTACACTGTTCTTTCCTCATCAAGCAAATAATTTTCTAATACCATGCATTCATCACTAAACTTCCTCAAGCATCAAAATGCATCTTCCATTAGATGAAGTCTAGGCTCCAGTATTGGAGGAGAAGAGAATGCAAATAAATAAGACAGAAGTAAATTATTCTTTTAGCCCAAAAAGGAAAAGAAGGCATATTCAGTGAAGGTCAGTCTGCACAATTTGACTGGATCCTGCATGTGATGAAGAAGAGCCATAGGCCTCGTTTTCCACTCCAACCCAGCCCTATCCAAACTGGAACAGAATGATGGACAATCCACCTAGAAGTAGGACTCTGGGAAGAGGAAAAAAGGAACTAGATAATCGAAGTGGTCATCGAGGGGAAGAGGAGAGAGAAGTTGGAACTTTCCAGAAAAAGAACTCCTCTACTGACCATGGGAAAAGAGTACTCAGATAAGGAGAGTCCATGTCATAAAACCCACACCCATTAAAGTGTGCAGTTGGCTTAGAACAAGTTGAAGACAATATAGGGGCCATTCTTCTCGTAGATTCTGTATAGAATGGAAGATGGGCTCTGAACTTGAAATAAATGATTATATTATGTATTCTTCAGATACCACATGTGGATTTAATCAGCTAATATAAGGTTGCTTACTAATGAAAGGTAGATATAATTAAATCCCTTCTTAAAGGAAATATCCAAGAGCTCTTCACTCATTCATTCATTCATTCAACAAATAAGGATTGATTTGTGAGAAATGCCAGAAACACTAGGAACTCTGACTCTTACTCCTCCCTCATCTTTCTGAAGCTTTAAAATTCTTCAACACTGGAGGTCTAGGAAAGGAAAAGAGTCAGAAGCCCTGCCCTGGAGCCTCTGTCCTTCCCACAGGGCAGGAAGAAGCCAGCAGGATGGTGTTGGATGCAACTAGACAACCCCATCCCTCAGGCATTGCTGTGGGTGAGATAAGGGATGGGAGAGGCCAGGAATTAGAAAGGTAGGCACTTTTTCTACCCCCACTTAGCCATCCCCACACTGCCAGTGACCACCAGCAACATCAAATGACAGTTTCCCCACATATTTTTCACGTGATGATTGCCCTTTGTACAATAAGCAAAGTAGAAAAATAATTTGTTTTATACTACTATTTAATTGACTTTATTTATGAGCTTTGCTTAACGTTTTTTGTCTAATCATCACACGGCCTCAAGATTTATTAGAGTAATTGCTTATGGTTGAATATGTTTATAATTTATAAAAGGCTTTCACAAAGAGATCATCCTTTTGGTCCTCAGAGCTACTGTGGGAGTTAGGTGTTATGGAATATTCACCATAATAGATCTAGAAACCTAAGGTTCAGAGAGACTAAAAGATTTGTTCAAGAGAATGCAGAACGTTGCACATTCCCATTCTTCGAAGTTGTGTGACTTTCCCATCCCTGTTAACAGGTTCCTTCATGGGTGTTGAATTGCATAGAATCACCCCACCGACACCTGCTTTGGCATAACCAGCCCTCCTGGCTTGCACTCATGCAGACTGATCTTCTGCAAAGAGTGGGAAATAGGAGAGGGCATGTTCAAAGACCTAGAGCAAAGCATGAGTGTTGAGTAGATCTAAAATCAAATTCTGATGATTCTGGAAAGTACCCTTCTTGCTGGTGGACAAGTTAGTTACTTTCTCTCAGTCTTCAGATATTCATCTGGAAAATGGGGCAAAAACAGTGCCTGCTTCGTGATGTTGTGCAGATAAACATTTTAAGCATGCAAACAATGTGTACATATTATCTAGTATCTATCTCTGCTGCCAGGCACTGTGCTGGCAACCCTGAAGGACAACAGCAATTAAAGGTGGTCCAGAAGCAGCAGCACCATTAGTACTAGTGGTAGCAGCATTAGTAGTACTCCTTGTAGTGACCGTGACAGCAGCAGCAGTAGTAATAGTAGTAGCATTAAAATAGCAATAGTGTGATAGCAACAGTAGTAGCAGTAGCAGTAAGAGTCACTGTCATCACAATCACAGTCACACTAGCAGTGGTGGTGGCAGTAATAGTACTAGTGGTAGTAGCAGTGGTAGTGTAGAGTAGCAGTAGTTATAGAGGGTGTCTGTGGCTAACTAAGCCTTGATCTCTCAACCAAGTCACAGGGAAAGAAAAACCGGGTGACCATCCATCAGTAAACACATGCAGAGACCTCTTGAGAGGTCAAAGTTTTTCTAGGTTCAGTGTGTTTGAAATGGCTGAGGCCACATGACCAGAACAGATTTCAGTGGATGAAAAAAGACCTCTTATTTCAATAATCAGAAGCCACGAATGAACATGGAAAGTCCTACACAATGACTGGACTCTACACATAGAAGTTGGCAGCAGTGGCCCCAAGAAACAACTCCCGTGACCTTGATGTCTTCTCTGTATCACCTGGGGGAGCAGCAAGCTACTGAACAATCAGAACCAATGAAGGTGAAACTTTTGTTTCAAACTCCTTTTCCTCTTTTAATTTTCTCTTGATCCATTTCTGAAAGCAAGCAGGGTTGAATGAACTTCTTTTACTAAGAAGAAAACGAAAATAAATTACGGTTCCTTGAATGCCTACCAAGTATCTCACTCCATGCTGGATGTAGTAGGTACCTGTATGGGAACCAGAGTCCAAAGGAGTCAAGCAATGCAGCCTCCGTGAGAAAGCTGCAAACCAGCTGGTCTGACTTCAGATCCTAGATCTTGCTCACTAAACTCATTAACCTTTCTCACTGCTTTAAAAAGCTATTTGACTTTAAAAATAAGACACTGGGGAGGCTGGGTGGCCCAGTTGGCTGAGCATCTGCCTTCAGCGCAGGTTGTGATCCTGGGTTCTTGGGATCAAGTCCCACGTTGGGTTCCCTGCTGAGCAGGGAGTCTGCTTCTCTCTCTCTCCCTCTGCCTGCCACTCCCCCTGCTTGTGCTCTCTTTCCTTCAAATAAACAAAATCTTTTGAAAAAAATAAAAATAAGACATTTCTGTTAAGTTGTATCTAATTCAAATTTCAGTTTGTGTTCAGCATTGTAGCAATTAGTAACCGACCCTATGTGCTCACTCTTACCACCTTAGTACTCACTGGCTTTTGCCCGAGTGCCTTCTCTGGCTGCTGAAGCGCATTGCACCCGCCTACCTGCAAATGCCCACTGGTAAATTTGCTGGGAAATTAGTTCCCTTGGGAACATCCCTCAACCAATGGCCAGAGGGAGTCAGTGAATGAATGCCCCAGTTGCCTGTGTCTCAGGAAAATGACACAAAGCGATGTGTTCTCTATTGGCACCCAGCAAGATTAAGAGTCAGTGGTCAGCAGATTTACTGGCTTGATAACACGGGCTTTATTGGTGGTCTTAGCTTTCTGATCTTCAAGTGTCCACTCCCCTACTGGTGTTTCTTTCCTTCTCCCCACAAACTTCTGACACTCAAATCCTTGCCCAGGGTCCACCTCGAGGGCAGCCGAAAAGCATCAGAGCAAATTTGGTGTATGTGTGAACTCTGTTCATAAATTCCATCACACAAATGTAGGATCACACCCATTTTTCCAAACTCTTTTGTATTTCTTTAATTACTTACAATTATGCCCAAGAAGCTGATGTTTAAAGTTAAATATAACACATTACGGTCACGAGTACATTATTTTGAGAGAACATTTCAGATTATGTTTGGGTTTTTGCAGCTTCTAAAATGTCTACCAATTTTTCCATTGTTGCAAGTACAGCAGGATTAATTATTACCAGCTTTCTAAAGAAAAGGCGGGGGGAAAGATCCAAAACATTTCATATGTAATACAAATCTCAGTTAGGAGAGAAAAAAAAAAAAAACAAGATCTTGGCTTTCCAACTATGTGTCAGAGTGAAAAGTAGCCACATGAGTAAGACTGAGAAGAAGATGAGGAAAAGTGGTGGAAGAGGTGGGCACGAGGGCATGTTTATTTGAGTGGTTTCAAGAGGGATGTATTCATAGCCCTTCGGGTGCAAGGATCAACTAGTCTTCCAGGTACTTATTCTATGGTATCAATTACTTCCTTGTGCCAGATTTCTCTGAGGATCATTATCACCATGCACATGTGATAGAACAGACTAAGAGAGCTTAATATAGTCAAGAAAACACATTAGCACTGTGTTAATATCAATAATATACAATGGCCCCAGCAAACTTGCATGGAAATTATATCATGTTATATTTTACAGAGAACTTTCATGAAGGTTGAGAAAGAGAGAGGCGGCTCTTGACAGGTGGGAATGGGGTTGGTACTATCAGGCACACCTTGGTGTCTGTAAGAACCTCCTGGTACTTGAAGGCAGATTGTCATGTATCCCTGTTGAGCACAGATAATTTCACAGAACACCAGTACTGGGGAAAATACCATGATGGAGCAAGATAAAGACAAGTTTACTCAATAATCACGGCTGAGCAAATGCAAAAAAAAAAAAAAAAAGAAAAAAAAAGAAAGAAAGAAAAAATTGCGGGACACCTGAATGGCTCGTCTCAGGGCGTAATCCTGGGGTTCTGGGATCAAGTCCCACACTGGGCTCCTTGCAGGGAACCTGCTTCTCTTTCTGCCTGTGTGTCTCTGTGTGTCTCTCATGAATGAATAAAATCCTTTTTTTAAAAAGTGCATTGTTCAAAGAAAAAATGATAATAATATTCATTCATTCAAAAGACCTAGGTTACACTTCTTTGGCTACTGTTAAGTGACTGCTATTTCTTTGCCAATTACAGCATGAGCTTTGTTTGCTTTGTTCCACCTGCCCTCTAGATAGAAATGATATCTAGTCACAGAATGACCTTTATTGTCCTAACAGCATCCAATCTAGAGCAAAACCCCATTTCCTAGAGCCCTCCCCACAGTCACCTAACACAAGCCTATAGTAAGTCCTTCCAAATACCCTCTTCTTGAGAAAACCCACAATTTCTAATCATATGCATTGTCTTCCTGTTAGCAAGTTAATAAATCATATTTTGTTCAGCTGCAGATGAATCTCTGGCAGTTTTTGGCTGAAGGGCATTGTGAGTGTATGTTCATTTATTCAACAAACTTTTCTGAATCAGGCATAGCAAATGATATATCTTTATTTTCTTTATGGAAACTGACATAAATTCTACCCTCAAAAGGTGTATAGCAATGCATGCTCCAAACTCAAGCAATTTTTAAAATGCAGGGAGAAATGTCAATAGATTCAATAGCACATTAAAACTCCTGAGTTCACACCAGAATGATAGTGAACGTTGCCTGTAAATATTATCCCATAATTCCGAAGAGAATGGGAGATGGGTCCTCAGAAAACATAGAAAGACAAAGAAGATAGAAGGGTAATTATTGAGGAGTCTTGGCTTTTCCTGAAAGTCAAGCTGAAACAAGGACTTGAAGTAGATTGAAGTCCAGGAGGCAGTAGTGAGGGTCCAAAAGAAGGGGAGAGAAAGGAAAAGCCAATATGAGGGAGTGTTATTGACATGGCCAAGGCCACTACTATGGGCAGCTGAAGCTCAATCTCACCCAGATCTTCTGAGTGTGGTACAAAATAAGCTGTCCACCCAAGGAATAACCAAGTGTAGTACCGATCCATTCACTTCCGTTGCTCCATTGGTTGATGCTGTCCATGGAGACATTAACTACCGTAAACTCATAGGCTTCTCACACTTGCTTCATGAGGGGCAACTTTTGACATCTGCCAGGAATGAGAAGCTCTGGGGCAAAATGTGAAATTCATGTTGCATACGCTTGAGGCAAGTCATTGTCAGTGTGAAGTGAGTCCAAACCCACATGAACTATCCAGGGCAGTCATAGGGGACGCTAGTGGTGAGGCTGAAAGGCTGTGAGTTCAGGCTCCAGGAATAGCTGCTACACAGAGTAAGAAAAGTTACAGCGCAGGTGTGTGAATGAGGCTTCTGTGGAGGAGGAAGTTTGTTATCCAAATGGGGCCCTATGGAGTCTGGGAAACTTGTAAATATAGGTACTACTGAGAACTAGAGAAAGATATGGGATGGAAATGGAGGAGCAAATAGTGGGAAGAAATGTTTATTTAAATTCTATATGCCTGTTTGCAGATGTCATCCACCTCACCTTATCTTTGTTCACTTCACAGCATATTGTACTCCCCAGTGTGATGGTCGCTCACTGTCATCTGGTTCCCCAAATGCAAAGCCCACCTTTCCACAAACCCTATCCTTATATATGGAACCTTGGTTCAATATTAAATATCAATCATTATACAGTTGAGGAAAATGTCCAACATAAAAACTAGAGAAGACGTGATAAGAAGAAAAAGAAATGACTCTCAAGGAAATAGAGATAATGACTCTCAAGGAAATAGAGATAATAGAGATAATAGAAGATCATTTTATAGACAAATTTTTATTAATTTTTAAAGAGATTTGAAAACCTAGGATATCCATAAGATAGAACCAAAAAAAAAAAAAAAAAAAAAAGCACCATCCTAGGGAAGTCTGCAGAAAGGTTAAAGGAAATCTCCAAGAAAACCAACTGAAAAGACACAGAGACAATATGAGATGTATTTATTTCCTAAGACAGGTGGAAGTATCAGCACAGAAGGTACAATATCCAACTTATAGTATTTTCAAAAAGACAACAAAAAAATTGTGTTTCTAGATTTCACCAAGATATGCCTAGGCATAAGTATTTTTGAATTCACTAAGGGAGACCATTGGCAGAATTTCCTATCAAGAAACATGTGTGTTAAAAATTTAAGTAAAGTTTAAAAATAAGTAAGTCAAATATACTCATAAAATTTATAAGAAAAGCCTCAACATCCCAATAGAAAAAAATCCCAATGGAAAATTTTGATTAAAAATGTGTATCTTTCACATAAGACATACTAGTGTCCAATAACCAAAACTTAAAAAAAAAAACCTTTAAATAACACCAAAGATAAAAATAAGAAGTGACTAATGACTAATGACATGAATAAATGTCTAGCCTCACCAGGAATTTTTAGAAAATGAAAATTGAAATGAGATTTTAAAATTTCCCTTATCAAATAAACTAAGCTTTTAAAAGTCAAACATTTTTGGCAAAGGAGAACTGGAAGAGATACTCGAATTCTCTTCTCATGGGAATGCAAATTGGTACAAATTATCTGGAAAATAATTTTATAATATGCATAAAATCCTTTTTAAAAAAACCCACAAAAACACATGTCCCTTGCTTTCCCCAGTGATTTTTCCCAAGTCTATCCTAGAAAATTAAACTTACATCTCTCCCTGTACTTTCTAACAAAAATATTCACACAGACAAAGAAAGGGGAAAAAACTCAGACAGAGACATATATAGAAAAATGTTTATTATTTTGGCATAAACATTGGAAATAAGCTAGACATGGAACAAGTAGCTTCAAAATTGTGGCTCATCCATTCAGGTAGTCATCTAAGAGGGTGCTTTAAGAGACGACTTAATGAAATGCGAAAGTATTATTGATTAAACGTTGGATTTTAAAAAAGCAGGATTCAAACTAAATTATACAAGGGGATAATACAAGATACACACGTATGGGGAGAGATTGAAGGGGATCAATCCTGGGGAGAAAAAGACTCCCAAATGTTAACAGTGAATGTTTCTAATTGGTTATAATGAACTTTTATTCTCCTCTTTGGACCCTTTGGTCTTTTTCCCCAACCACTTAAAATAAGCATGTATCTTTTAAAATAAAAATTAACATTTTACAATTTCATTGTAAAATATAGCTGTTTAATTATTATAGAACTTATTTGGGATTTATTTTGAGATTTTGTTAAATGACCAACAAATGAAATAAACAGACAAAACTCATAGAACTGTTTTTCTGGGACTATGCAGATAGAATAGAGGAGGAAGAGTAGGGGAATAAAGGTGGTGAGTAGGGGACCCTCTCTTAATGTGTATGTTTTGGGGAGCTGTGGGGCTGGGACCAAGAGGCCTCTGCTTCCATTCCAAGCCTCATGAAAAGGGAACAACTGGAGTCCATCAGTAGGAGCTGCCTTAGTTTCCTCCCCCAGACATGTGGAGCTAAAGGGACCTCCAAGGGTGGTCTTGCAAATTCTAATTGTTCCCCTGGTAGAAGTTCCCAGAGCTGGCTCAAACTCATCAAGACATACACTTTTTAAAGAAATAGAATAATTCAGTAAGTTCTCAATTTCATGCACTTTTATCCTTTCTAATAAGTGATGAAATCACATTTTATGTCTGGTAATAAATTAATGAATTTTATACCGACGTAGGACTTTCCATAGAGCTATCTTCACAAGGATCCAATATGCATAGTGGTTAAGATCACAGAATTAGGTGTCAAACAAATTATTTCACCCCTCACACCTGTTTCCTCATCTACCTAATGGAGATCCTAAGAGAACCTACCTCCTTGCCTTTCTTATGAGAATTATATGAATTAAAATACGTCAGGTGCTTAGAATAGTGCTTAAAAACAGAACATGCCCTGTGGAAGTGTTTTCTGTATTAAATCAAAGTAAGTTGGAAGCATTTCTTGGTCGGATCACACTTACAACATGTTTGCATTGGGAGACATAATTTCTTCTCTGTTGTCTGTACTTACCACCATAAAGCAGGACAACAACAAAAAGATCTGTTCATTCAAATATGTATAAATTTTTTAAAAAGAAAAAGAATAAAACTAGCAGTGGTGAGAATTTCTTTTGTCTACTCCAAGTCCCAAGAAGGAAAAAATACAACATGGTGGCTGTTGGAGCCCACCAAGCAGAGTACATGAGGCTCTTCCAGAGAGGAAGCAAAGGGAAGGAGAGAGCTCAGAGAGGCAAGGCTGAGTGGCTGACCTGAGGAGAGCAAGGGTCCCCCAGACTTGGGACAAAGTTTGGGAAGTCCAGTGAGTCATGGGAAAAGAGCTGTGATTTATGAAAGTATCCCCAGGAACTGGCAGGACCTGAGATGATGTTAATGCAGGGAGGAAGGGATGCATCATCCCTGCCTCCAGGACTGAGGTCCAAGCACAGGTATATAGAAGTAGGTGAACAAACTTAAATATCAATGACTGATAACAAAAACAAGGTAGAGCAGAAGGAGACAGGAACCAGTTATGGACCATTAAATTTCATTTATTCCAGTTACTCTCCCAGCCTGTGAATTGGGATAATCACTCCCATTTTAAAGATGAGAAAACCAAGAAATAACTTGTCCAATATCACACAGACTTGGATGTGAATCCCAGTCCCTTAATTTCCTATTTTCTCCTGTACTTTCCCTGACTGCTCATTTATCAGTACTCAACACCAATTTATTATCAGTAAATCCTGGAGCTGAAGTATATGCAG
Source organism: Vulpes vulpes (assembly GCF_048418805.1). Lineage (NCBI taxonomy): Eukaryota > Metazoa > Chordata > Mammalia > Carnivora > Canidae > Vulpes > Vulpes vulpes. The sequence continues at coordinate 175,103,650 of NC_132791.1, read as the reverse complement.
ACAGTCAAGATGAGGCAAGGCTTGACCTTGCCTGCTTGGTCATCTGCAGATGTCTTGTGATTTAGCCAAACTCCCTGCCTGGCCCTCCTGGCCAACATCTACAGAGGAAGTCTATTCATGGCATTAAGGCCTATACGTGGTATTACCATCCAAGGAAAGGGAGGAGAGGAGCAGGCTGGATAAAAATCCCTAAATACCAGTCCCCATCCCTGTGGAGCTCTTGTTCATTGCTGCCAAGGAGACAGAATTGTGGCAGCAGAGAGCCTGGGCTTGAATCTCAGGTGGGATGATAGACCGTGAGATATAGGATCAGTGAGTCTTTATCTGAGCCTGACTCACTTTCTCTACAGTGCAATTGCTATCATTCCCGTTGCATAAAAGGCCTTTGTGAGGGTCCAGAAAGATAATGGAGGGAGGTGCTCAGCCAGGTGCTTAATTAATACCAAAGGCCTCCAGCTCCTCCCCAAGCGTAGATCTGCATTTTCTTCTTCCCACCAAGAGAACATCTGGGAACCTGGTCCCTGAAGGACACACCCCACTCCCCCAGGGACAAGACCATATGCAATAGCCACACAGACATGGCTCAAACTAGGTGACCTCTTTAAGATCTCCCTAACCCCTCACTGAAATTCCCGTGATTATTTTCAATGACAGAAAGAGAAGAGCAGCAGGACATGAGGACAAAGAATGTTAGTTTTTCTAACAGCTGGAAAAGAAAACAAAATGAAGAAAAATATTCCCCATGAAATTCTTACAGTAAAAAATATAAACCATGCTGTCTTTAACCGGGGTCACCGAGTAAGTTCAGACTGTACTCGGGACATGTATACCTTTGCGATTGTCCGACGGCTGCAGCACAGACAGACAGTGTTAATCATTTTCTGATGGTTGCTCTGAGCTGTGGCTTTGGCGAGTGAGAAAAGACAAATTCCCAGAGCTGAAAACTGAAAAAGAAACACGGTACAATCATGGGAATCCAGGGGGGAAGACAGTCTTAGGCCGAGTTATTATATATTCCTGGTGAAGTCGTGCGAGGACTTCTCGGCCGTGAGCTGCCACCAGCATCTGTGCCAAGAGCTTCACAGGGGAGGCTCCTGTGCCGCTGCGGTGGAGGCAGCATGGGTGGTGGCTGGGCCAGGGTGAGCTCTGCTCCCCCAAAGGACGTTCAGCAATGTCTGGAGGCTTTTTTGATTGTCTTTAGTTGGGCGGGTGTGGGGGTGGAGGCACTGCGGGCACCAAATGGCTAAATATCCGACAACGCACGGGAGAGCCCCCACCACCACCACATCCACCTTGCGTAAAGGAATTTATTCAATTTATTCAGCCCCAAATATCAACAGGACTGAGGTTGAGAGACTGAGCAAAACCTATAGAGAAATACAAGTTCATCACTGTGGCAACAGGCAAGACTGGACACCCAGACCCAGCACATGATCCTGACTCCGCTATCTCTTACAATGACACTTCCCTCCTCAGGGCCACATGAACCCTCAGCCCCGTGTGTGTGTGTGTGTGTGTGTGTGTGTGTGTGTGTGTATCTTTTCTCTCTCTCCCCTGACACTGAAAGTGCATCACTTGTAAAGTCCTAAACACATCGTACACTTTCACAGCCCTGTCTGTTGACTCTGGTTTAAATCTCATGATAACTCTGTATGATAACTCCGGTTATGATCCCTACTTTACACACCAGGAAACTGAGGCTCTGCACAGCTATATAAATGCCCAGCTGCAGGATGGCAGAGCCAGGATCAACCCCAGGCCTGTCTGATTTTGAAGCACTGGCTCCCAACTGCTAACATCTACTTGCAAAGACTAACCATACCACCTGGGCACACCCAGCAGGTCACTGAATATCCCCTGAGCTTGGTCTTCCCAGGGGATAGAGACAATAACAGCTTTATAAGGTCACCTGATTGAGGATAATAGAAGGCAAGAAAGACTTCTTTGGGAGCTCACGCAGGTAATTCCTGGGGCATGATGACTAGGAATGTCCTATAGTTGAGTAGAAGAAAGTAGAATTCTCAAACTTTCTTCTAGTTTAGATTCTAGATTCTGGCCAAACCTTAGTAATTCTTCAGGGCTTGACTCCAACACTCTCTACTCTCTTGGTTCCCCTATACTTTCCTCGGCCTCTAAACTACAGGTGACCTCTCCCTGTGACACTGGACAGTGTTCTTTTGTAGACCAAGTCACAGTAATCTTTCTTTCTTGTCTGACTGTAGAATTACTCCTGTGTGCATGTCACCATAAGTTTCCTGAAACAGGAGTTCTAGCATCAGATGTTAGGGTCCCTCAGAACACAGTACACAATAGTTGTAAATGCTCAATAAACACACACTGGATGAACTTACTCAAGAGATGAGTGACAGAAGTCATAAAGCTTGTTATGTGCTAAGTGATTCCATACAGTGATCTCATTTGATCCACCTGAAAACCCATGAGTGGTCAGGACATTATCTGACCCTCCTGTGTCTCTCCTCCTACGCCTTTGTATTATTTGGAGGCTGCTTCAGTGGCTTTGCATCCCTTCATTCTTCTGTATGAATGAAGATTAATCTTTCTGGGACTCATTTTCTGTCTCTGATAAATGTGGTGGTTGAACTCAACCAATAGTTGAACTCAGTCATAATGGAAGGGTAGTAGGGTCCTAAGAGGCTGAATTTGGGGCCTGATTTTGATCCACTGTGGGGGCTTCCATTACTGCCATTGCTGCTTTGGCTAGGTCATCCACACCACCATTGGGTACTGGCCATCTGTAAGTAGCCCAGCCTGGCAGTACTCGACATTCTTCTCAGCAGACCCCTCTATTGACTGCATGTTTGAGCACGGGGAACCCTCATTCCACACTTACTGTTCAACCTTGGTCATCACCTGGAGGCTTATCCTCTTCTAGAAAGTAGCCTTGAAGGGACACCCAAGTCAATCTTGCTTATTTATCTTATCTTCCCTCTGCTTCATCCCATCACTCTCTTTTCCCATTGCCATTCCTATCACCTTCTCAAGGAATCCTCACATTCTTTCTTATATATAGCCATTCCCCAGCTCCTCAGCCCTTGGATAACCTCCCTCTCTTGGAAAATCCAACATAAGCACAGACTTTCAAAAGGAAAGTCCTGTTAAGTCTCCCTATCAACTTTTCCAGATATGATGGTAAGGTTCATGAGCACGAACAGAAACATTATTCCCTTCTCACCTTCCCTGAGCGTAGGAAGAAAAAAAAATACCCACTCATCTCATCATTCCATCATTGCTTCAGTGATTAACCAGAAAAAGTCTACTTTTCTTGAAACACTCATTTTTTTAAAATCTTACTGTTTTTTTTTCTATCAGTCTCCCTGACTGTATTTCCCAGCTATCCACCAGAAAACAAGGAAAAAACACATATATACACCAAGGCAACTGCAGCCCATCCATTCTCCCCAAAGTGCACGATCAGGTCACGTGTAGGGAGATTAATGTGATTCTGAGCTTGGAAATGTGCTCCTTTATGATTATTAACGAGGGTGCCTTGGAAGGAAAGGACTTTGCAAACACAGCAGTTTAAAAAATGTATTTTCTTCCTTGTTTATGAGACACAAACATATATAATTCAGTTCAAGGGTTGAGATTTTCTGTTATGATGTGCCAGGGATTATTTATCACAATTGCAAATAATTTCCCAGTACAAATTATCCCCATCTTATCATCCAAATGTACTTCCCTTCCACATCATTCATGTCATGTTGAAATCTAAGGCCATAAAGTTGAGACCATGAAATAAGTCTTCCTTCGGATGGCAGCATATGGTGTGTGTAGGTTGGGGTTTTTTAAAGTACAATCAAATTTACCACTGTCAAAGATTGCCCTCCCAACTTTTTCTCAGCTGGTGTACTCTGGTGTCTGAAGCTGATAGGAAATTATGCACTCGATAAAATATGAGATTGCAAGAGAGACAAAGCCAAAATAAGCAGCAGTCTACCAGAGGAGAACCCACTTTCAACAGCCAGTGCTTCATGTCTATCACGCTGATTGAAGCCATCCAGAGGTAAAAACATAACCTTTGAGATATGTGGGACTTAAGGATGACAGCTAAGGCATCCTACTCAAAATATAAGATGAATGTCCACAAATGTGTGCTGGACCATTCTAACTACGTTGAAAACCTGGCAGGTTGGAATATTTGTGTGAAAGGAATATGAACTCTGATTAGTGAACTTCTGCGAGAGGTATAAGCACATTTTTCTTTATTACATAGGGAACTTTTTGTTAATATCCATGAAGAAGCAAGAGATATATAAGAAGAGAAAATCAAAATATGGAGTTTTGTGCTTTTATTGGGAAAATAAAACCAGATTTCAGGAAACCTCAATTTTCAAAAAAAATATTGCTCTTCAACAAAGCCAACACAAAAATGTGTCCAAGTTGAGTCCCATGACACGATGCAACTTTAGAAAATAGTAAGAAAATCAAACAATGCAAGAGCAAATAAAAATCATCTCGATTCCTAAAAAAAGGAGTCAAAAGAATGCTCTGCATTTATCTTTAATAAAGATTCTATTTAGATGTGATCTGTCAAATATTTGGAGGTATGTGTCCGTTGTTTTTGCAAAAGAAAGTGTGGAATGTTCATTTTTCCTTCAATGGAACATATTTTTATGATCCCTCAAACTTGTTTTTTGTTCCTTATCCACAAACAGGCTCTGGTTGCTAGGACGCATTGTCAAACTCCACCGGGGGCATAACCACAAGCTCTAATATCAAGGACCGTATTCTTGCTCAGAGAGGTGGAATGATTTGCTTCAGGTCACACAGAAGATGATTAAAACAGAAGGCACCGGTCTAGAAGTTAAGAGCCTTGTGTTCGGGCCCTGGAGCTGACAGGCTCAAGCTCTGCCCCTTAAAACAAAATCTCCTGAGATTCATACATTTTCTATCTTTAGAAGCAAACTTCTCAAATCTCTCCTTGTCCCTTTATGTGTCCTCTGCACCCATGGACTCCTGTAGCCAGTTTTCCCATAACTTGGACCACTCCTGTAGTGTACTTACATCTGGAACCTTTTTCCTCCCATCAACCACCAAGCCCCTTGTGGCTTTAAAGACCCCTGCAAAATCTCTGCTCCTCCATTAAGCCCTCCGTGATGAGGTGCAAGCCAGAAATCCGCCTTCCCGTTACAAGGATTAGCACACACGGTGCTGAACAGAAGAACACAGAGAATCAGTTCATCCGGGACCCGATGGGATGTGCCAGAGAGAGTTCCAGCTGCTTAACATCTGCTCAGCACTATCATATTCTGCATTTGTCCTCAAAGTCATTGCCCTAGGCTTTGGAACTCATTTGGATCTCCCTATGTAGCCATCAGCAGCTCGTGTGGGAGGTGGTGCAAGGAGGAGAGCTCTCCATTATGAATATCTCTCTACTGCCTTTCAGCTAGAAATAAGGGACAGCCAAGCAGGCGGCCACCAACATGGTGGGCTTTGGAGTGTATCAGAAAGCTTCCGTAATCCAAGACAAGACCTTCAGCAATTGCCTAAGGCTGCCACCACTCATGCCTCTCCTTATGGGCTGCTGGGAGGTGAGCACATCTCACCTCCCAGGTATTTTGTTACTCGCTGATGATAATATGGTGGGATGAGAGAGTTCTAGACTAAGAACACCTGCATTCCAATCTCCATTATAACACATGGGACAGGTGTGGACGTCATGAAAGTGTCTACTCTCCAGGTGTGATTGTCCTCTTCTCCAAAATGGAATTAAAAATACTTGCCCTGGGGCAGCCCGGGTGGCTCAGCAGTTTAGCGCCAACTTCAGCCCAGGGTGTGGTCCCGGAGACCCAGGATCGAGTCCCACATCAGGCTCCCTGCATGGAGCCTGCTTCTCCCTCTGCCTGTGTCTCTGCCTCTCTCTCTCTCTCTCTCTCTCTCTCTCTCTGTGTCTCTCATGAATGAATAAATAACAAATCTTAAAAAAAATACTTGCCCTGTAAAGCTCACAGAGTTGAGGCAGAAGTAGGATTAAATCATGTATAGAAAAACAATTCAAAAAGTTCTTATTGAGGTAAAATGCACACATAGAAGACTGTGGCTTTCAGAAGCGTACATTTATGCATTTCCCCACACTGGTACACCTGGGTAACCAGCACCCGGCTCAAGAAACAGGGCACAACCCAGAAGCTCCCTTTGCCCCCTTCCAATACCCTCTCCCATCAAAGGTAACCACTACCTTGATTCCAACAGTAGAAATTAACTGTGCCTCTCCTACTTTATAGGAAGTGGGATCATGCGATATGGATCCTTCTGTGTTCTCTCCTTCCCTCAACATTGTGTTTGGAAGATTCAACCATGTTTGTGAGTAGCTTTAATCACTTATTCTCCTTGTTATAGGATACTCTGTTATCGTATAACAGAATTTTATGATATTCTGTTATATGAACACACTGTTTTTTTTAAATCCACCACTATTAAATGGAATGTATGAAAAGTGTTGCTAAGCAATTCACAAACCTACAGGAAATATGCAAATGTAAGATATTATCATCGATGCTGTAAGGCTGTTCTTCAAAGACATGGAGGCCTTGGGAGAAAATATCAAGTGGTGAAGTTATAGTGGGAAAAAGGAAGGGAAGGTACAAGATGAGATATGTTTGGGGTAAAGAGAAAATATACAGAATGTAAGGGATATCACATGCATGAGATGCTGCCAAATGTTTTCAAATGCAGCCATTTACTTCAGCAAATATTTGAGTCCCTACAGTATTGTTGAAGGCTTTGCAGTATTTCATATGATTCCAATAAAATTCCTATAAGGAAGGAAATATAGGTACTCTTATCCACATGGTTGTGGGACAAAACTGAAGTCCAGAGAGGTGTGCATCAACCAACTGATGGCGGCGAGTAGAGGAAATTCATTCATTTGTACGTTGATTCACTCAATGAAGGCTTACTGGGCTCTCAGAATATGTTAAACACTATACAACATGTTAGAAGATGTGCAAAAAGACGGAAGCCCTCATGTCAATTACGGCATAGTCGAAGAGATGGTCATTGATCAGTAATGACCCAGGTGAATGAAAAACTGGAACTCTGTGCTTAAAGGGAGAGGCCTATGGTGTTACTAGAGCATGTGCGTGGATGTGGTGGGGAGAGGAGAGGACTGGTGGCTACGCTGAGGCCTGAAGAATGTGTTGGAGTTGGCCCGATGAGGAGGAAAAAGCATCCCAGGTGTAAGTTGCAGCACCAGCAGAAAGGAGCAGGGCAGGTGTGATGGGTTAAAAGATGCTCTAAGGAGACCCAGACGCTGTCATCAGGAGGTTTGTTTCTATCCTGGAAACAGTAGTTTCCAGTAGTGGAAAGTCGTTCTCTAGATAGCCCAGGACTGTTCCCCAAATGCCGTGAAATTCAACAAGGAAATGTGACACGGCACATAGTTGCCGCATACCAGCCGTACGAAGGACACTGAAATCTGTACGACTGGATCTTTACAACAAAATACCCTCAAACATGCTGAATGGATCCCACTTGGGATAAACCAGAGGAGCCACGCTCACTTGGCAAAACCATTCATCACTTTGCAAAAGGAATGGGCAGGTGGCTTCACTGTCTGCAGGGTCTCCAGCAAAGGTCTTCTGATGAGGGGGCACTTGGCCCTCTCCATACTGAGCACTGTGCATTGGCGGGGCCTGCAGACGAGGAGGCAGGGGGCACTGGACAACGAAGGAGAAGAGGAGGTTCCTTGCCCAAAGGCTGACCCTGGTCCTCATGACGGCTCTTCTGAGGCCACCTGTATGACCACAGCGTCACCTTGGGGACTGCGATGTGAGGTTTTGGTTTTTCAGCAGGATTTGAGGTTTCTCTGGCTGCCAAAAGCTACTAAACTTGAGAGGCACAGCCTTGCACGGAGCTCCCCAGGGAAAAGGGTAATGCCTGGATTATACCTAGCCCGTTGCCACGATGTGAAGGGTCTTCTCGTTTGATAACAATGATATTTTTAAAGTCACTGCTAAGTATTACGAGGGCCTTTCTCCAAGAGTATGAAACAACCCTTATGTTTCCTATCAAAAGGAGAACAAAAATAAAGCTCTACAATTTCTCACATTAGAGCTGGTGTCATATACTTCTCTTTTGCAGTGTTTGGCAACCTTGATGTATTTGCCTTTTTATTAGTTACATTCTCAAGCCCAGCAAAGGTTTGGCTTCTCAATGTGTTTTGAATTAGATTCATGAAAGCTATAAAAAAAAAAAAATAACTGGCCGGAATTAAGCTAATAAAGTCCTAAAAAGACTAAAGAACTGTGCTGTTGTGAGAGTCAAGCTTTTTTTTTTTTTTTCTAAGAATTTTGGTACCTGGATTAAATATATATTTTTATAGGACCATAGACCCTTAGGAACGGAGGGAAGATTAGAAGCCCACCTGGTCCAATATCCCATCTGAGGTTCCCTTCCCTTCTACAACACTCCAGCTAAGCGCTTTTTCCCTCTGTTGACCAAACACTTCCAGTTACCTGTGGCCCATCAACCTCATTTTGGCTATCAACGCTGGCACTCAACGTATAATAATCTTGCCAGGTTTTTCTGATTTTCTCAATGACTATCATACGCCTTCCTGAAAACCAGGGATCTTAGAGCCTCCGCATTTCTAACATCCCTATTCTGAAACAAGGAAGGCAAAATTAATGTAACACAGCTGATTCTGTTGACTCTCAGTTATCATCACTTCCGAATTTCTTTTAAATAATTTATTTACAAAGCTATACACATTAAGACAATCAGCTGAATTTAAACTGCTCCATAAATTATAGTTCAAAATCTTCAGGTTTGTGTTGTTGTTGTTTTAAGATTGTATTTAATTACTAGAGAGAGGAAAAGAGCACATAGAGGGAGAAGCAGACTCCTGGCTGAGTAAGGAGCCTGACACGGGGCTTGATCCCAGAACCCCAAGATCATGACTTGAGCCAAAGGTAGTGCTTAACAGACAGAGCCATCCAGGCAGCCCAGGTTCACAAATTTTAACCTCCATCATTCAGTCAACAAATACTTGCTGAGCCCTGCCACATGTGGAGAACCATGCTGGACCCTAGGGAGGCAGAAATATAGGAACTTTTATCCTGTCCAGAATTCACAGCAGAGGGGCGCCTGGGTGGCTCCATCAGTTAAGCATCTGCCTTTGGCTCAGGTCATGATCCCAGGGTCTGGAGATAAAGCCCCACACGGGGTGGGGGGGGGGTCCCTGCTCAATGGGGTGTCTGCTTCTCCCTCTCCCTCTGCCCCTCCCCTTGCTTATGCACTTACATATGCTCTCTCAAATAAAAATCTTAAAAAAAAAAAAAAGACCTCACAGGGAAATAGGTCATGAATAAGTACTGATGACAGTGGTGCAGGGATTAGTGCCAGCATAGAGATCAGCTCAGGGGGTACTGGGAAGTTTGTAACCCTGGGGATACAAACTGACAAAAGTGAGGGCATGGAACTCAGCCTGGGACAGGTGGTTTATGTGGGGAAGGTCAGGAAAGTCCTCAGAAGAATCTTGAGTAAGAAGAAGGAGTTGTTCAGAGAAGGTGAGAGGAGGAGAGATAGGAATTCCTTCTCAGGGAAACAGTTGTTACAAGAAGCATGGTCTGTTGAGGAAATTGCAGATAGACCTATGGTCTTTAGAGGACTTTTTTTCTTAAGCTTTTAAAAAAATAGACTTTTAAAACTTTTTTTTAAATATTTTATTTATTTATTCATGAGAGACACAGAGAGAGAGGCAGAGACACAGGCAGAGGGAGAAGCAGGCTTCATTGGGTTCATGCCCATTGTGGGACTTGATCCCAGGACCCCAAGATCATGCCCTGGGCTGAAGGCAGGCACTAAACTGCTGAGCCACCCAGGGATCCCAGACTTTTAAAACTTTTTAAAAGATTTATTTATTTGAGAGAGAGAGAGAGAGAGAGAGAGTGTGTGTGTGCATGGGGAGGGGCAGAGGGAGAGGGAGAAGCAGACTAGACTCGCTGCTGAGCAGGGAGCCTGAGATGTGGGGCTGGATCCCAGGACCCTGAGATCCTGACCTGAGCCAAAGGCAGATGCTTAATCGACTGAGCCATCCAACTGCCCCTAGACTTACTATTTTTTAGAGCAATTTTGGATTCACAGAAATACTGAGTGGGAAGTACAGAGGGGTCCCACAGAACCCCCCTTCCACCCTTATCTCGACACATGCACAGCCCCCTGCATATCAACATCCTCCACTGGAATGGCACAGAGTGGTGATTGATGAATATACACCAACACTTCATGAGTACCCAAAGTCTGTAGTTTACACTAGGGTTCACTCTTGCTGTTGTACTTTCCTTGGGTTTGTACAAATGCACAACGACCTGTACCCACCATTTGAGTATCACACAGAGTAAATGTCACCACTGACATGTACATCACAATTAGTTTCTGTAAAATGTATCAAATTTTCAATCTTTAATAAAACTTTGTTTTTTTTATTCCTGATGAATAAATACCAAAAAATAAAATAAAAATAAAATAAAATAAAATAAAATAAAATAAAATAATGCAGCAGCTAGTTAAGGTGTAAGGCTGCGGATTTCACTGTTCTAAAAATCCTCTGTGCTCTGTGTTCATCCCCTCCTCCCCTCAATCCCTAGAAACCACTGATCTTTCACTGTCTCCCCAATTTTGCCTTTTCCAGAATGCCATATAGTTGGAAACATTCAGCATGTAGTCTTTTCAGATTGGCTTCTCTCACTTTGTAATATGCATTTATGTCTTCTTACGGCCTGATAGTTCATTTCTCTTTAGCAGTGAATAATAGTCCATTATCTGGATGGACCACAGTCTACTTACCCATTCACCTTCTGAGGACATCTTAGTTGATTCTAAGTTTTTCAATTATGACTAGAGTTGCTATCAACATTCCTGTTCCAGTTGAATGTGAACAGAATATTTCAATATATTTGGGTGAATACCAAGGAGCGTGATTGCTGGATCCAATGGAAAGGCTAAATTTACCTTGGTAACAAACCCCCAAACCATCCTTTGAAGTGCCTGTACCATTTTCATTCGCACCAGGGCCGATCTTTTATTCAATTATTTATTCATTTATTCCAAAAAGAGTCTCTAAGCATCTACAGCAGGACCAGCACACAGAATAGCAGGGTGAACAAAAAAGAAGCACCCCCGACCCTCCTGTGGTCTGTACCCAGGCAGAGAACATGCTAGATTCATCTGCAAGGTTATCCCAAAAGATGAGCTGCTTCTTGGCACTGTCTGGGGAATGGCTGAAGAGGAGAGGAAACTGCTCTGTCCAGTATCCTCTCAGGGCGCACATCCTGGTGGAGCAAAAGGTTCTCCCCACACCCTGAAGGGTTGGCTGACCCCAAGGCACAGCTAGCTTGCCCATGGAGAAGGATATGACAAATGGGTTTGACTGTTGAAGAATGATGTGTTACTTCCCATGTAGACTTCAAGAGTTCATGTTCTTTATCCCTAGAGTTGTCCTCTGACAACTTAGGACATAGTGGTTTCAAGCTGAACTGAATGCCAAGGTTCAGCTGTCTCATGACTTTCAAACATTTTAACCATGGAGATCCTCCTTGGATAAAATCCTAGGTGAAACCCCAATGTGTAAATCAAGTAAACTGAGTGCATTTGTTTCTGACTGCTTCTACAAACAAATTATGCAAATGTAGTGGGTGAAAACAACACAGATTTGTTATTTAGCGGTCAGAAGTCCTAAAGCCAAGGAGTCAGCAGGATGCATTCCTCTCTAAAGGCTCCAGGACAGGATCTATTCCTCTGTTTTTTCCCAGCTGCTGGTGGCCATCCAATTCCTTCTCAGGGCCCCTTCCTTTGTCTTCAAAGCCAGCAGCATAACATACCCTCACCCCACCCCACTCCACCTCTCTCACCACACCTCCATGCCTCAACACTGACTCCCCAGCCTCCTTCTTACAAGGGGCCTTGTGATTACACTGAATGCACCAGAATAATCCAGAGTAATCCCCCATCTCCAAACCTTAATCACACCTGCAAAGTCCCTTTTTCCATGTAAGGAGACACATTCATAGGTCCCAGGGGTTGGGGGTGGACATCCTTGGGGGCTGTTACTCATGCTACTACAGTGAGGTTGCTCTGGTCAGAGCACAGGTGGAAGTCTAGTACCTAGACAACTCCCCATATTGCACAGACCACAATTCTAAAGCAACTGACCTAAAGCCTTCCTTAGATAATGGATGAGGAAACAAGAATCTCAAGGCAGGAATTGATTTCTTTTAGGACCCATAAAGGTTTAATGGAAGATCAAAGCTTAGGATCAAGTCCTGGTCCCATGCCCTTTCCCTTAACCTCATTACTTTAAAACGTCTTCCTGTGAACAATATCAAAAACAATGAAAAGGAGCAGAGTTTTAGTATAGTACAAGCCGCAGTCAAAATTGCCATGTAGCTCTGCAAAATGAAGACACAGATGATGTTTCCTTGGGCCATGGAAAGCTGACATCGTGTTAGGAATTGGAAGGCCTTCCACTCTGGAAACATCTTAGTAAAGCAAATCCCTGTTGCTCAGCAGCTAACTGCTCATCATAAAGCAGAAGTCCGGGCCATCCTAATTGGAGTGTAAGCACCCTGGCAAGGTCCACTGAGACCAGAAGGCCTGTACATGGTCTGGCTGCATGGTGAGATCGCCCCAAACCACTTGTCCTCACATTCCTGGCCTAGTGAGTAACCCATCTGCTCCCACAGCCCCATGTCATTTACCACTTTTTTCCTCAGTCTCAAATATGAGCCACAAGTTTGCAAAAGACTAGACTTTCTGACATTTGGGGGATCTGGTGTTTATTAAATTGGAAGATTTAAACTGACTGTGATTTGTTCTCAATTTAGGGCAGTGACAGACAAATGCCTGAAGAGTGGTGCGTGTGTGTGTGTGTGTGTGTGTGTGTATGTGTGTGTGTACACGTGCCTATGCGTGCATGTGTGTTGTGCTTGTACAGCATCCGGGATCCAGGCACATTTGGGGGAATAAACAGTTTAAAAGTCCAGGCAGCTAGAAGTTATAGAGAAAGGAAAATAAATGCACACTTGAAATCAATTATACCATAAATGAAGTGGGACAATCGGCCAGAGCACAGAGGGCACCTTGTGGGTGCCTGGTGTGGATGTGACCACATCTGGCAATGATGCCTGCTATACTAAAATGGCTTTTAAGAATGAGTGAACAGGTCATCTCAGTCTGTTCATCTCTGAGAGGTGGACATGCCACCCTAAGCTCCCTTAGCGCCTTGGGTGCTGGGTCTCTCCTGACCATCCTGGTAATAATCATCTGGCCTTCTCCACCCAATTTAAATCATATTTGCCAAACACCTACTGTGTGCCAGGGGCTGCTAAACACTTTAGAAAAATTTCTTTCAATCTCCACAACAATATGTGAGCTAGGTACTATCCTAGAATCAAACTTATTTCACTAACTGAAGCAACTATAGCAATTATAGCTCAAAAATGTTCATTGCCTAAGATCCTTGCAAGTAAGAAAGGTGGGATTTGTAAAAAAAAAAAATTTGTTTACTTATTCACGGGAGAGAGGGGAGAGAGAGAGAGAGAGAGAGAGAGAGAGGCAGAGACATAGGCAAAGGGAGACGCAGGCTCCCTGCAGGGAGCCGGATGCGGGACTGGATCCCAGGACTCCAGGATCATGACCTGAGCCAAAGGCAAACACTCAACCACCGAACCACCCAGGCATCCTGGAAAGGTGGGATTTTTAACATAGGTTTATCAGACTCTGAAATCTGAATTCTTCCCACCACACCAGGTTTTGGACCCCAGGCTAATGGTAGGGGTGATATATGATTATAGACATAAACTCTGTCCCCCAGGAGATCTGTTTGGCTCAAGAAGGAAACCCTTTAATTCACTGATTCATCTTTCAATCGAGCTCATTTTCAAGAACATGAGAGGATCCAAATATGCACTAGATCAAAAATTCTCTATCCTCGTGGAGCCTCCATCTACTGGGGGCAGGGACCCAGATGGTCAATGAGGGAACAGATGAATGTATTGCTAGTTGTAGATGTTGACAAGCATTAGGAAGGACATAACCAGACAGCTATTATGGAGAATAGCAGCTGACAATGTCCCACCAGGGAGCACATCATTTTGTAAGGTAATGAGCTCCATGTCTCTGGAAGTATTTAATCAAAAGGTGGGCGGCCCACAGATATTCCTGCCACTATGAGAAGCCAGTGTCATTGGGGGAAGTAGATACCCATCAACTTGATTCCTTGTGACGTCCATTCTACCTACAGCAGGATGTGACATTCCCTGAAGATACAGGAGGGGTTCCAGAGGAAAGGACTTGGGTTATTGGTTAGTATTCATGAAAACTGGGGCCCATGCCAGGCACATATCAAGCTGTATATTATGGTTATTGTTGAGGGAGAAACAACAGAAGAGAAGGTGTTCAAATGACTGGAGGCAGGGCAGCGTGGGGGTGGGGGGCACACCAAAGGCATCTACAGGGATGGCCCAAAGGCGGTGAGCTCCGGGTTCAGGCTGAGTTCAGGCTCCACCAAGGTTGTTTGGGGGCCTCATCACTCAACTCTGCAAAGTCCGGCCCACAGGAGAACCGAGCCTGATTATCTGCTCACACATTGGGTTCCAGTGCCCCTTCGGAGCAGACAGGGGAGGAGAAGTGTCCGGTCTGGGCTGGAAACTGTATAGGCACTTAAGGAGCACTTCATCTTAAAAGGGGAACTGTTTTGCTTTTGTCAAACTGGTTAATTTGTCCCAAATGTTAGAAACCCCTCGTCCTCTTGAAAGATCAGCCGTCTACTCAGTGTTCAAACAGCCAGACCAGGGGAGAGCTAAACCAAATACCTCCTCGATCTCAGCTCTGCCTGTGTGTCCAACCAGCAAGTTCACATCGAGAAGAGATGAATGATTTTCACTTGCAGCCTGAAGAAAAAATTTTGGCGGGAGTTAGGTCCAAAATGGCAATATTCTGCGGAACATGGGATGTCAAGTGCCGACAGCAACCCGATTCTGGGGGTCAAAGAACATCTCTGATTCAGCTCAGACAATGTCGGTGCTCCCGCCCCACTGACGATGTCCTGGGTTCACGACTTTCAAACTGAAGTTAAGAATTCGCAGAGTTTTGAAAACCCCTTTCTGCACAAAGGAAGGAAAGGAAGAGTATGTATTTCAAACTTTTAAGGTCTGGCAAAATTCCAAGATTTATTAAAACACACACACAGAGCACAGAGCCAAGGATTTTTGCAACACTCTTTTTTTGATGCTTTTTTTTTTCTAAAAGATTTTATTTTAATTCCAGTTAGTTAACACACAGTGCTACGCTCTTGATATACACTTTCTCGTGCAATTCTTAAAACAATCCAGTAGAGCAGACACTTGGAGTATTATTCTCTCCCCCACATTTTAGAGCTAAGAGAGCTGGGGCTCCGGCAGATTAAATGCACTGCCTGAGATCACACAGATGGCAAATTGGTAGAGCCAGGATTTGAACCAGTTCCATCTCCCTCCAGGGAGGCGGTGCTCAAGCAGGGCCAGTTCTGCCCCCCAGGGGACACTTGGCAACGTCTGCAGACATTTTTGATTGTCACGACCAGGGGGTGGATGCTGCTGGCATCTAGTGGGTGGAAGCCAGGGGTGCTGCTAAACCTCCCAACATGCTCACAGCAGCTTCCTGACCACAAAGACTATCCGGCCCCGAGGCTCAGAAACCGTAGTCCAGAGGCTGTGCTGTAAACTGTCACCCTTCCACCTGGTTTTTCGGTTTTCGTATTAATGCTCTCCTGCAGCGCAAGTGTCTCCAGGGTTATTTTAATCCCGTTGTGCTATATGCGGGTGTGTAAAGCACCTCACAACCTTCCTGCCATCACATCAATGAGAAACACATCACAGCATCGCAGTGTTTTCTGGTGGACTTCTCTCTCTTGTACTTGAAACTGTGAGACGCTTTCTTTCTCGGGGGCAGCAGGCTCACATCCATGCTTTCGCTGATAATCCTAATAGCAACCATGCAAAGTGAGAAACTGCCCATATTGCAGTGGAGGCTCTGATTTGTCCAGGGTTAGCTGGATAAAAAGTCACAGAACCAAAGCTGCACACGCAAGGCCCAGCCCTTGCACACTTCCCCACGGCAGAACTTCTCAAACTTCAGCAAGAATTTGCGTCAACTGCAAGGCTTGTTTTGAGCATGCCAGCCCGACCCCAGAGCTCTGGTTCCAGAGGCCTGCACTGGGGTCCAGGAATGGGCTTTTCTGAGATGCCCCCCATGGGGTTTTAACACGGTTGTCTCACGGCACTAAATCTTGAGGAAGGCTGTATCATATAATGCTGGGCATGAAAT
Source organism: Vulpes vulpes (assembly GCF_048418805.1). Taxonomy (NCBI): domain Eukaryota; kingdom Metazoa; phylum Chordata; class Mammalia; order Carnivora; family Canidae; genus Vulpes; species Vulpes vulpes. The sequence continues at coordinate 175,087,324 of NC_132791.1, read as the reverse complement.
GTATTTCATTGTCAAAGGAGTAGCAAAGATAATTGATTTTGCTGATTTCATAGCAAATAACAGGAGATGGGTGAATGCACGTGTGCACATATAACTGGAAAAGAACGCAGGTGCTTCCATGGTCTATGAAATGCAACCGCAGAGGGGTGGCTTGGGTGCCATCGAGATCTGGGTTCCAGCACCAGCTGTGCCCGGTCTCGAACATTCATTCTCCTTAGCCTCTCAGGGCTTCACTCTGTGATCGTTTGCTACTCATTGGTAGAAGAGAATTAAAATTATCTGCTTTGGAGAATACGCTCAGCGTTAGGCATTTATGTCTGGGACGTACTTACTGGAGTATGAAGATCCACTCAGCTATACTCGGTAGGTGCTTTTGCTGTTGTTTGCAGAGTTTGCACCGAGCCTGGTCAGCTGGACGCGGCGACACGGCAGCCCGAGCGTGGTGGTGGGGCCCCCCCTTGGCAGCGTGGAGCGCACCCGTAATCCAGCAGCAGCTCGGTGAGATGGAGCACCGTCCCCCTCACGCATTCCCCCTGCCCACTGAACCAGAATAAGCAGCGGTGCAGAAGCATCTGAAATATTTTGAAATTTATAAACATGCCCAGAGCAAGAGCCTGTCTTCCCAGCTCTGATGAGAGAGTGCCAGAGTCCCCTTTTACCTCCTTACTGATTATCCATTTGGGCTGCAAGCGACTCATTCATGAATAAACTCAGAGATGTCAAAGCGTGGTCAGGTGATCACAATTAGAGGTCTTCTCTGTAATTATGTGATTATTTCTGTCTGAAAACCCAGCCCAAGTCAAATGCATTCAGCCCTGTTGGATGGTGGGTGCTGCTCCGAGTCCTTGCACAAAATGGACAGTGCTTGGATCTCAGGGTCAGGTGAGGCCTGGGGTCTGGTGCAGGCAGTGCGGGGCAGCTACACAGGCCGCAGCGTTCGTGACCTCAGCAGTGGCCACTGAGCTCTTGCCCCGTGCCAGGCACACACCGGACCCACGGTCCCTAGCAGGGACAGTGCAGACAAGCGCCCTGTCTATGAGATGCCCAGAGTCCAATACAGTGTCAAAGTCCCTGGGAGAGACGGGGGACATTCCACAAGGTACCCAGCTGGTGCCACTCAACACCGCCAAGGTCATGAACAACAAGGAAGGGCTGGGGAACTGCCACATACCAAAGGACACTAGGGAGGCCTGGCAGCTAAACCCAATATGGTACCCTGCACTGCGTTCTGGAACAGAAAGAGATGCTAATGGGAAAAAACGGGGAGTCTGGAATTGGGTTAACAGTAAGGGACCCACATCAGTTTCTTGATCAATGAACCACAGCAGGTATTTTAAGTTGCAGGAACTAATGGAGAAGTAGGAGGTTAATGATGCAGGAGATGGTGTGGGGTATAAGGAATCCTCTACTACCTTCACAACTCTTACATCTAAATGACTCTGAAACATTATTCATTAAAAAAAAAAATTCAAAGTTCTGAAAAAAAAAAAAAACCCGTGAATCTTTTCATTCCTATGCTGAATATGCTGGTTCAGCGGTTCTACCTTTTACTTTTTAAGTTGGAAGCAACAAAAGTGGACTCTCAGTAGTCCTTTCTGAGGTTCAGCTTTTCCTCCATCAGGTGAGAGACTATCGGTCTTATGCCATCAGGCATCACAGCGTCCTCCAATACACTCCCTTAGTCAGAAGAGCAGTGGCTGCTTTAGATTGGGGAAGCTCATGAATAAATTTGCAAAGGACTATTTTCTGCTCTTTTGTTGCTTTAGATTCAGAATGCCAGGAAGAGTAGAGAATGAGTCACCTGCTTGTCCCTTGATGAGAGAGGGAGAAGCACCTTCGATAATTATCCCAGCAAGACAGGATATGAATCGGGAGGGTGGGAGAAATCTCCCCTGGGGAAGTTAGGATGCTGTTTCTGGAAAGAATGAGAATGAACTAATTGCTGGGCAGCACAAGGAACAGACGTTCACACCTGGAGTGGGGCTGAGGAATAGGCATTTTAGCAAGAGCCCTCCCTCCCGGAGGATTCTTTTTCATAGGATGGAAGGATCCCACTTGAGAATCGCTGGTCTAGCATGGCAGACAGATGCCAGTCATGATACAGCGCAGATGCTATTTGTCTTCTAAGGAAAGCAGAAAATGTAATAGGAGCCCAAAGAGAGAGACTGACTTTGACCACAGAGATGAGGGAAGGCACTATGGAAAAAGTGGCAGTGAGCTGGGTCCTGAAATATGGGTAAGATTTCAGACAGTGGGGAATGTCAGTATGAGAAGTTCCTTGTTCATATTTTCCCTTTGAAATAATAATAATAATAAAAAAATCAGACCAAAGAAGAGCAACTACTGTGGTCCAGTTGGCTAGCCTGTGGGGTGGCAGAGAGATAGGAGTGAAGAGCAGCCAGTTCCAACAGGAGAAGGGTCTCTGAATGTCCTGCCAGGTGCTGCTAAAGGGCCTTCTACCCCCAGAGCAATTAGGGTGAGGCCCCTGCTCAAAAAGCTCCAGCTCCCCCTGTGCCGGGGCAGACTACAAACTCCCTGAGAACCCGAGAGGGTGAGCCTGGGCGCAGAGAGCTGAGGAAGGAGGATGGTGGAGTGGGTCTGGTGACACATAATGGAGACCTGAACCATCATTGCCCTGGGAATGAAAAGATGGTGAGGTTTGGAAGAATAAAGATAGGAGAACTTGGGGTTTGAGTGGGCATGAGCGGGACATTCCCGACTTCTGCTCAGAGGACCAGGTGAATGGGGTGTATTTATGGTATAGAGCCAGGCATGGCTTTCGGGTCCTGGAGGCCTGTTGACTGAGGAAGGGGCCCTCGCCTTCACACTCTGGATAATGTCACCAACACAGGAGGCCAGAATGGCCGTTCAGATGAACTGGAAGAGCCAAGGTCCCTTGGATGATGGTCCCTCGGATGATGGTGCCGAGTTTTAAAGTCTGAAGAGTGAAGCAAATACAAAATTCAAAGAGTGACCAGTGAGGTCTATGGCCAGGACCATCACACTCTGCCATAGGAGAAAGGTTAAGGGAAAAGGTCAAAAAATGAGACTCTGAGTAATATGTCTTGTTAGCTCCATTTTATGCAACTGACCCCCTTGGGTGGTCACAGGCATGGACATTTGACTTAAAGACCAGACAGAAATTCACAGAAACGCCTGGAAGGTTGAAGTTTGATGGTGAGGGGGATAGAAGAGAAATGACCTGAAATAGGGAAGTAGAAGGAAGAGCTGGACTGGGGAAGAGCCTTCAAATTAGGTACCACGGAAAGGGAGGAGCTAAATTCAATACCTGGTCTGCATCTGCCAGCTGCATTCATTCCTTCAAGAAATATTTATCAAGTGCCTCTATTAGAAACTGTGGATTCAAGGGGCCCTGGGGTCACACAGTTGGTGATCTCGGGGTCTTGAGATTGAGCCCGTGTTGGGCTCTATGTTCAGTGCAGTGTCTGCTTGAGATTCTCTCTCTCCCTCTGTCTCTGCCCCTCCTTCCCACTCTCTCAAATAAATATGTCAAGAAAGAAAGAAAGAAAGAAAGAAAGAAAGAAAGAAAGAAAGAAAGGATGTAAAACCCCAGCTCTTGTAGGACATAGATTCAAAGAGGGAATCAGACACAATCCAAATAAATATATGATGCCGGGCTGTTTCTAGAAAGAAAGGTAATAAAGGCTGAGCACAGCAAAGGAAGAAGATTGGTAGGCAGGCAGAGAGATTCGCAGTTACATTTTTTCCTTCTGATTCAGGACATCAAACTTTGCCAAATATAAAGGAATTATAATCAGATTATTTAGAATACAAATTGTGAATTAAGCAAATAGAGTCTGGACCAGGAGGGGATCATTTTCTGATGAGTGAGAACCATGGAGAACAGCCTAAGATTATCAACTGGAACCAGAAGGACCCGGGTTTCAGTCTCAGCAACTCTACTGTGTGACCCTGTGCAAATTACTTCACCTCTCTGAACCTTGGGGTCTTTGTAGAAAATATACAAAGACTACATCTTTGAAAGTGTGTGTTAAGGATTAGGGATAATTTACATAAAGTGTTAGTATAGATCCTCCTGTAGACGGTCACACAAGTTGTCAAAAGAGGTAGAAATTTGTGTTTCCTCTCCTGGGCAATCACTGAAAACTGAGCCAGCACAGTCTACTGTCCCTCTTGACAACTGAAATCGAATTGAATGCATGGAGATCATTCACATCAATGATGTTACCCCAAAGAAGCTGTTGATTACTTCCTGCTGTCTTATCCCATAAAAAGTCCTAGTTCCTGTGTTTGCAGGATTGATTGTCCTATTCTTCCTTCAATCCTGTGAGCTGGCCCATATATTTTTGCTGATCACCCGAGAAGTTTCAGTGACTTGCTTCCGAAACACCTTACAGAGTCAGTTAATATTAGTAGTAGTATTTGTATTCCTAAGATGCCATATTATATGTATTACATGGTATTAGTGTTAACGTCTTCCTTACAAGTAAAAATCTTAACTGGGCCCTAGGTTTGAGGATGATGGAAAGAGGAGTGAGGCTCTACATGGCAACAGATACTAGATTCCCTCCAACCCCCCACCCCCAGATCTTGATACTTGGGGAAACACCACATGCCTTGTCTAAAAGACACAGGATGTTTCACCAAGGTCTTGGTCCAGAGAAAAATAAGCTACATAAACTGTCTTTCTGCTTGCCACAATGGCTGCTAAAAAAAAAAACAAAAAACAAAAAACAAAAACAAAAAACAAAAAAAAACTTGGATCTGGATGTCTGTCTCAGAAGTGCAGAGCTCTGAGGAGTCTAAGTGAGAAATCAAACCCCAGGGGAGCAGGGATGCTAAGGCTGAAAGAGCCCTTGGAAATCAGTGTCCTAGCCCTTGTTTCTCAAACAGAAGTAGATGCTTGCCAAAATTTGATTATATTGCATCCTACTGCTGTGCAAATTTTACTTGGTGGTTGTTATGTTAGATTAGAATAAACATAAACATACATGGATTTTTGTGGTCTCGTGTTCATCCTTAAGAAATTTCTCTCTTAATATCAGCTGGCTTGAGCTCCATCTCCGGCTGTTTGGAGTTGACTCCAACACATTTTATAGCTGGGAAACTGAGAAGACCCTTGACCAGGGTCACACCACGAGCAAATAGCAGGGCCAGTCCTGGAACTAGGTCTTATCCTTTTCCAATCTCATTAAGGAGGAAAGAGGTAAGTAGCAGGAGAAAATGTGACTTTGGCTTCCTTTTGCTTTAAATCAAGTGTGATTTTTTTTTCCAGAGATATTCTTGGGTTGTTAAGCTGTAGTTCTGGGGAGGTAAACTCATCCTGTGAGTTGTGTTTTTCTACACCGGCTGGCTTTTTCCATTCAAATCCCCATCCATGGCCAAGGAAGGGCAGCACAGGGCAAGTCTTGTGTAATGCACCTAAAACAACCATTTCTTTATCAAGGCCTGCCAGTTTGCTGGGCTCAGTTGAAGCTTCTGTCACTTTTGCTACAAAAAAAATTCATGACACGGGCTTTGGTGGTAGGATTCTGAGTCATCAAAAATAATTCTAAATAAGATCTGTATCTACTGGGAGGCCCGAGATGAGAGCTCCCTGAATTCCCTTTCACGTGGCTCCATCCTCGCCCCCGAATCACCATCCCATTAAAATCCCCACCACTCTGTGTCAATATTAAATATTGAGGGTAACCCTTGGAGGCATGTTGCTATATTTCCTTCATGCTTTATTATGCGCATCTTTGTACAACAGTTTTGATTATACATTTGTATAAACATTTTCTCCTAAATTGTCCTAAACTGTCCACGTAGTATTTCCCAAGAACTTTGCTATGTTATTATGAACTCTTTACAGGTGTCATTTAGGAGAGCTACACAGTCACTAATTCATCCCCTGGTTGTAGGTAATTGAGATAATTTTCTTTCTTTGCTAATTAATAATTTAGTTAATAAATAGCATCTGACCTTTTCTTCCCTGACCCTTCAGACACATTACTGAAAACGGAATAGCTGTCATAACAGATGCCCTGTAATGTCTGAATGTGGTCATTTTATTTTATTCTAGCCAGCCTTGAGGAATTTCACTGAAAAGACTCTTCCCTAATTGATATATAAAATGTAACAGTTTGCATATATTATCTTCCCTTTGTTCCTGAAGTTAAACTGTGTCCACCTTCTCCAACTAGTTACATCTCTTCTTTGGTGAAATACATTTCTTGCCTCATTCTGTTTTCAACCTAAAGCCCACTTCTCCCATCAGAGGCCTTCTCTCTTCAGCATGAAATAATCACTCTCTGTTTCTGCAGGGCTGGCTTCCAAGAGAACCACAATCAAAGGCCAATAATTATGCGTGGCTGTAAGAGAAGCTCTAGGGTATAAGTATCATCTCTCCACCTAGAGAACGGCACTAAGCTTTGCTCCCCAGATGCACTACATATTCAATCAATGTCAAAGGGAGAGGGAGGAGGAGGAGAAACAGGAGGTAAGGAGGCCAGGACCAGCTTCTTAGGTCATGTCACCATCAGGTGGATGGGGATCACAGCAGAAGACAGTGATCAGGAGACCCTGGTCTGTAATCTGAGTTAAGTACCTCCATTAACCCAACCTCCCAGGCCACCATGACATCGACACTGCCTGTCTATAAGCTATAGAAAGGACATAGCCAGCCTCTGCATAAATGATCTGCAGAGGCAGGGCTGAGTCATCGATAAAAATCTAGAAGGTACACTAGAAGGTACCTGTTAGGTTGGTCAATGTTTAAATAATGCCAGATTTCCAACATAAAGACTAATTCCATGGAAATCTATAGTTAAGAAATGTCATACTTGAAGCAAAACCGGAAGCTAGTAAACAGATTAATCTAACCAATTATTTCCAAAGGCCCTTGTTCTCCAAACACAAGAAATCCATTCCACCTCCTTTGCGGTACCTCATCTATAAGGAGAGGGTGATCATGCTTCCAAGCTATGTGAACAAGCACAAACCAAAGATTGATGTGCAAAGCTGCTCCTAGAACTAGATGTGGGAAGAGAAATTACTCCAGCCTGTTGTTTTTAATTAATCTCTTGTGCTCTGGCCTTATCTAGTCCCGGAAAATGAAAACCATATATTCTGCAATACGTGTGCCAAATTGTATGTGTAATTTAGTGGAAAACCCCTAACAATAAAGGAAGAAGTGCTAAAATTATCAGCAGTTCCCTGGGTCCCAGGAAAGCTTGGATAACATTTTGCAAACATCAGAATGCCTTACCCTTCTTGTATCTCAAACCTCAGAGTGTATTTTGAAGCTGTCTGAAATCATCCCACAGATCCAAGGTTGTTGGTTATCAAGGGACCAGGGATGAAGACTGTGATGAGCCTCTGTTTGCTCTCAGAACAGTTATGCACCTTAAGGAAACTGAAATTCATATATATATATATATATATATATATATATATATATATATATATACTAGGAAATTTGAACCATTACTCCAAATACTAATGGATCAAGAAGTCTGATGTGGGGGGGGGGGGAGCATGTGTGTGTGCATTCGTTGCAGGTGAGGGAAATAGAGTTGAGGTCAGGGTTCTGACTTCATTAGTCTAATACCAAACACAGTAGGAGAGACAATCATTATTCCACCATCTAATATTAATATTAAAGACATACTTTACCACTATTTGCCCAGTTCTGTGCTAGCTATTCTTTGTTTTTTTTAAGATGCAAAGATGTGTTTTGTCCTTACATGAGGAAAGTAATTTGGTGCATAGATGTGTGTGCAAGTGGGCGTGTAGAGGTTACCACTCATTAAACACTGCTGAATGTCCTAACATCACATGCTATACACATTTCATAGAACCTCCTGCATTAGGTGTTACCCTCATCTGTGAAATGGAAGTAGTGATACCAGCATCTGAAAGTTAAACAGATTTCCCAAATAGTGGGAATGCTAGGATGTGGACTCAGCTTTTTGTCAGTAAAGTAAAATACATGAGGCTACACCCTCCATCTAAAATTAATAAGTATCCCCTCAAGTGTAGACAGTTTTAAGGGCCCACCATATGCTTTCCCACATGTTATTTCTTAGAGTTTTCTCAAGAAAATGGGAACTTACTCCTTTATCTTAGGGAGGTTAAGACTCAGAGATGAGATGTTTTATTTCGGGAGATAACTATGGGTAACATAGAAGCAAAGGTAGCAAAAGAGCATGGAAATCGAATCAAGTCATTCCGCTCAATGCTGATGGTCTGCAGGAGAACATCTCGGCTTCTGAAGACCCAGCCTCAGCCTCTTCTCCTTCATCTTCTCCACCTTAGGACTCTCTTAGCCACAATGAGCTCTTTTCAGTACCTCTCTACTGTCATGATTGCTCTCAGCACCAGGCCTCCCTTCATGCTCATTTATTTCTCTAGAACAATCCAATTCCTACCACACCTCTTCCATTTCCATCTGGATAATGTCCACACTCTCCAGTTCTCTCAATTTATTTGTTACATCCTCTGAAAGCCTTCCCTGAAATCCACAGGTGTGGACGAGATGCCCCTTCTTTGTGTCTCCTCAAACCTTGTTTTGCCCCTTTGGAGCACTTTGCTGTACTGTGTACTGTGACAGACTCTTCACTTAGCCATATTCCAACCATGAATCCATAATCTTCAGGAAGGCAGAAGAGTGATCAGGAGACCCTGGTCTGTAATCTGAGTAAGTACCTCCATTTAACCCAACCTCCCAAGCCACCATGCCATCGACACTGCCTGTCTATAGACAGGCTATAGAAAGGACATAGGCAACCTCTGCATAAAGGATCTGCAGAGGCAGGGCTGAGTCATTGATAAAAATCTAGAAGTGTCCCTCTGCCCATACAGGGCTGGCCCACAGTGAACACAGCCTGATGATTTGACTACCCTCAGAGCTTCTGTTCTTTTTTGCAGGTGGGGAGATGTCAGAAGGCCTGAGAAAGTCAGGGGGCATTCTCTGGGTGAGATAGCCCTAGACTCTGGTCTTAAATGGTGGGGTGAATTTGCACAGGGAAGTGGGGAGGAAAGGACTTCCACAATTTGAAAAATGGCATCAGGTCCTGTTGAGTGTGACATCTGCATGCAAAAGGTAAGAATTTTTTTTATTTTTTTTTATTTATTTATGATAGTCACAGAGAGAGAGAGAGGCAGAGACACAGGCAGAGGGAGAAGCAGGCTCCATGTACCGGGAGCCCGACGTGGGATTTGATCCCGGGTCTCCAGGATCGCACCCTGGGCCAAAGGCAGGCGCTAAACCGCTGCACCACCCAGGGATCCCAAAAGGTAAGAATTTATGCAAGTTCAAGAGGAGGATGAACGTGGGTGAGGAAGGATTACAATAATCTGACATTTGCTGAGCGCTTGCTGCATACAGTCACTGTTCTTGTACCTATACATTCATCAATGCTATAATCCCACAGCAGCCCTATGGGAAGTAAGTTTCCCAAGGTCACCTAGCTGGAAGGTGGTAGAACTTGAATTTAGACAAAATTATTGTGTTAGAGCCCATGCACTTTCCATAGAGTCTCACATGATATTGGCACTGGGTCCATCCAGTGGAAAGAGTGGAGCAGGAGATTTAAAATCTCACTTCTGGGGCATTTGAGTAGAGTCTGCTCTTGATTTTGGCTCAAGTCATGATTTCAGGGTCATGAGACTGAGCCCCACATTGGACTCTGCACTGGGCATGGAGCCTGCTTGAGATTCTCTCTCTCCCTCTCTCTCTGCGCCCCCCTCCCTCTGCCCTTCCTCTTGACTATCTCTCAAAAAATGTATTAACAAAATAATAAAATAAAATCCCACTTCTAGGGCACTTGGGTGGCTCAGTTGGTTAAGTGTCTGACTCTTGATTTCAGCTCAGATCATGATCTCAAGATCCTGAGACGGGGCCCTACAACAGCTTCGCACTGGGCATGGAGCCTGCTTGAGATTCTCTCTCTCTCCCCCTCTGCATCTCTCCCCAACTTGCTGTCTCTATCTCTCAAAATAATAATAATAATAATAATAATAATAATAATAATAATATAATAAATAACATCCCACTTCTAGAAAACAAGCATACACTGTCAGCACAGCGCAGATGCTATGGGACAACTGTGAGCAGGAATCTCTTGGCATGATGAAATCAGGGCTTTTGGAATACTCTTCTGACACTGTGGTTAAGGAAAGAATTGGAGGAGAAGAGAGTGGCAATCTGGAAAAGATAAGCTCTCGTAGTGGCTCAGAAGCAAGAATAAAAGAGAAGAGATGGTTAAAGAGACATTTAGAAAGTGTTAAGGGGCAGGTAGCAAAGCATATCAATAATTTAGATTATTACATGAAGACACAGCCCTGGAAAGAGATGTGCCGGCCAATCCTTATAAGTAGCGCCGAAGGGAGGAGCTCTGCCTTGTAAGGCATCGGTGTATACAGTTGCAAGCAGGGCTGATTTCAAGCTATCAGCGCCACATCTCTGACCTCAGAGTTGGGATGAGGCAGGTACAATCCACCCTTGTGAGCCAGCCAGTGCCAGCACACCACTGGCGCTGAGGCACAGAGGGACCAGTTGAGAGCAAAGTAAAAATGCTTCAAGGGAGATGCCTGAGTGGTTCCGCAGTTGAGCCACTGGTTCACTGGCTCAGTGGTTGAGCATCCGCCTGTGGCTCAGGGCATGATCTCCTGGTCCCGGGATCCAGTCCCGTACCCGGCTCCCCGCAGTAAGCCTGCTTCTCCCTCTACCTGTGTCTCTCCCTCTTTCTCTGTGTCTCTCGTGAATAAATAACATATTTTTAAAAAAATGTTCCAATGGTATGAGGGAGCCCTGCTCTGCCCTGATGCACAGCAGTTGTTAATCTGGGCCACAGGAAGTGGCCAAGGAAGCTGGTCTGCAGGACGGAGACTAAATCCAGCAGCTTCTCCTCACCAAGCGCAGCCCATAACCGGGCACCAGGCTGAGCAGTGCTAACACGAGCGGAACCCCATTCAGTCCTCTAAACCACTCCGGGAAGTGGGTATTAATGTTTCCCAGATGACACAACGGGAGCTTAGAGAGGCTCATTTTGTTGCTCAAGATCACACAGCACGTGCGTGGAAGATTTAAGCGTAGGTGTGCCTCCCACCAAAGCCCTGTGTTCCGCTTCTCAACGACTCTCCCTGTTAGATCAGAAAGGGGCTTGGAAGAGACTGACCCTGAGGGGGACAGGTGTCTTAATTTCCATTAAGGATGGATGCCCACACTTATCAACTGACCCCACAGAGACTGTGTGTGCTGAAAATTCATAGCTCACACCAAGCTGCGCTGCTAGAGACCCCATCCCCACCCCCAGATTTCTAATAGGATTTTCTTACAACCTTTTCCCTAGATTCCTGTAAGAGAAGGAAATGATAAGGCGATAGGACAATGAGTTATATCTATTTCACAATAAATTAACAGCATTCCTCTGTATCTGTGTGTCGGACGCGTATCTAAGACAGAAACACAGCTCCTGGCCCAAGCTTCCCGCCCCTCAGTCCTGGAGGACTTCTCCCTCTCGGCCACTTAGTGTTGCCTCCACTGAATGTTCCCGAACGTAGCAGCCAGAGGGGAGAATGAGGCTTCACAGTTAACGTGGGCTGCACTGACATTTTCAACCACCATACAAGCCACAATAAAACGTCGCTGAGAGTGACGATGTATATGCAGAGCCACCGAAACACGGTGACCCGGTCACGCTGTTGCTTCTTCTGGTCAAGAAGGAGACATCAGTTAAGCTGGCTGGTGAAGACCAACAGCTTCAGAGCCCCCCAGCCTGGGATTTAAGATGGCCATTTTGGAGAGGGAAAGGAATACAAGCTCACGGTTGGAAAACGCATAGGAAGCCAGAAGGAGGGACACACAGTTCACAATCACGGGGATTCATTCGCAAATCAGAGCCAGATTCCAAGATGGTCTCTGAAGAGCCTCACTTCCTGCCTGGTGTTTGTGGCTTTGGGTAGCTCCCTCTGATCATGAATGGGGCTGACTTGTGTCATCAGTGGGATACTGCAAAATGACTGTATATGCCTCCTCAGGTGAGGGCACGACGACCATGGCTGCGTCTCCCTTAGATCACTCCCTTTGGAGGAAGCCAATTGTCACCTCATGGGGAAGACACTAGCGGCCCATGGAGAAGTCCACACAGGGCAAGGAGTGAAACCTCTAGTCAACAGCCAGCACGGACTGGCCAGTCACGAGCTAACAATCTTGGAAATGGCCCCCCCAGCCCCCATCCTGCTTTCACATCCCCATCACCCCAGCCAGTGTCTTGAATGCAGCCTCCCAAGAGATTCTAAGTTGCTCCCAAATTCCTGACTCACAAAAACTGTGTGGGATAGCAAACGTCTATTGCTGTTTTATCCTGCTAAGTTTGGGGGTAATGTATTACACAGCGAGACAGCTAATACAGATGATGACTTAGGTTGGGGTCCCCTACAAGTGGATCCTGAGACAGATTCAAATGCATGTCCTTTATTGAGGGAAAACTCTTCAGGAGAAACCTAGGACAGAGTGAGGCAGGGAAGGAAGGAAAGAATCGAACAAGCCCATGATGTCAAGTAAGTTCCAGCCACAGGCTTGGGCATTAATTACACCACTGGGCTGTCTTCCTTGAAGCAAGGGGATCGGACTGTGGTGCTCCTGTATCCATCAGCCATCAGCTGTGGGCTGTTCCCCTTTGGGGGTAACTTCCTAGTGGAAGGAAATTCTCCAGAGAAGGGGCAGATGAGAGAGCCACGAGATGGTGGGAGAGTCCACAGATCGGATAAAGGGGCTCTGGATGGAGCTCACAGCACTAGTGTGAATGGGAAATCTCACGTGACAGCCCTGTTCCACGGGGCTCCCCCTTCTACTTCCCCACAGGCTGCCACTGCACGATGTCACCCCCCCGGGCAGCTGCCTCTCTTGAATGCTTGGTCCTGCTCCAGCAGGTCCTTTTACCCCCTTGGAACTGGAGACAAGTTAGGATTTCTGTGGACTCAGGAGGGGTGAGTGTGTATTTATGCCTCAGGAAGAAAACAGAAGAGTAGGGGGAAACGTGGTGTTAATCTGTAGAGAGACTTTCCGTAGCTTAACACTTGTAAATCCAGGCAACCCTGCTGTCCTACAAGTTGAGAAACTTCCCAAATGAACTTCACACACACACACACACACACACACACACACACACACACACACACTTTCAAATTCATGCCTTTAGTTAATTAGCTTTTGCTGTTTATATTTATCGGTATCTTGCAACTTCCTTACTGGACATACCCTTGCCACTATTAGTGGGAGGAGATGATACAGTTCATTAAGAGGAAAAAGGAAAACAGACAAAGTCACAGTGTTGGCTGATCCATCTCAGACAGTGAGCCCAGAAGAAGCTGCAGAAAGTTCAGTGGCTAGGGGCTGGTCATAACCCCCTTCCATGGAGGCTGCATTTGGGGTCTCGATCTCCAGGAACTCAGCCAACAGCCCAACGCAGCATGGGATTCCTGCTTAGGAGGTGGGTGCCCGATGCATGGATGCAGCCCTAACTCGCCTCAGGGAAAAATGTCTATAAAACCATCAGATGTTTCTCAAAGAGGGGATCTTAGCATAATGCCTAAGCCCAACTAAGCTCAAAACATCCACCTCTGAGCTCTGCTTTGGGTGGCGCTGCAATAGTTCCTCTTTGGCTCCTCACCTGTGTCTTCGCCAGTAGTCCAGGAAGAGGTCTGGGGGCAAAAGGAAGCATGGAACACCCTGCACATTTTTTTTAAGATTTTATTTCTTTATTTGAGAGACACAGACAGTGAGTGAGGGAGAGAGCACGAGCAGGGTGAGGGACAGAGTGAGAAGCAGACTCCACAGAGTGGGGAGCCTGTTGTGGGGCTTGATCCCAGGACTCTGGGATCATGACCTGAGCCGAAGGCAGATGCTTAACCAACTGAGCCATCCACAACCCCCCCACCCCCCCACCCTCCCAACATATTCTTTATTTATAGGTTGCTGGCTCTTGCTCCTGGGTTTATATATGTGCATGTCCCAGCGGCCTAATTCTGCACAACTTCTTTAAAAAAGGGATGCTGGGGTCTTGCTGCTTCTCTCTCTTTGCCCCTAGAAGTCTGTGCCAGGTGTATCAAGTTTCATTACTGATTTGTATCACTGATAACCGTATTTCCTGATACAGGATCCACTGGGGCAGATTCCCAGTATCTACTAGTTAAATAATTCAGAATCCCTCCAGTCTGGTATTTTTTTCCCTAACTGAATTGTGACATATAAGATTCTTAACATTCTCCATCCACAACATCAGGCTGATCATAGAGGGTTAAAATCTTTTGCTGAGTGACTGGACATGCACATGCCAACAGTTCTGAGAGGTGGCCTTTTAGGAAGGGAGGTGTGACCTGGGCACCCTGGCCTCCCCAGCCCAGGCATGCTCCCTCTCAGGACTGTGCACTCGGGCTCCCTTGGCCAGACCTGCCTCCCCCCAGAGAGCCACCCTCTGCTCACCTACCCCAAGGCTTTATGCCTTGTCTCCAAGAGGCCACCATGTCTAAAATCCCAACTCCAATCCGCTCTAGTGGGTTTTTTTTTTTCTTAAGACTTAAAAACACCGGCCAGCCCCGGTGGCTCAGCGGTTTAGCGCCTGCCTTCAGCCCAGGGCATGATCCTGGAGACTCCCTGCATGGAGCCTGCTTCTCCGTCTGCCTGTGTCTCTGCCCGTCTCTCTCTCTGTCATGAATAAATAAATTAAATCTAAAAAAAATAAATAAATCCTCTATTAAAAAAGAAAGACTTAAAAACACCAAACATTTCAAATACTAAAGTATTCATATTGTGTCTTGTCTCTGCACTGAGCACCGTGAAGTGGAATTTTTTTATTATTTTTATTGTTTTTTGGTGGTGGTGGTGTTTGTTCACTGTTGTGTCCTTTATCCATCATCAGCACACAGGACACGCTCACGGAGTATGTATCGAATTAACCAATGAGTCAATGATTGGTTCACACGCGTATCCAAGTACAGTCTCTGCCACTTGCTGGTAGTCTGAGCCCCAAACCCGAGGCGCTTTGTGCCGCAGGATGGGGCCGCCATCTGGCCTTTGCGAGCCTCCCTGAATTCCAACGTCCACAGGGCTACCCTCCACTTCACTTTCTGACCTTGTCGCTTTGCAGAAACATCTCAGCTTTGCCTGAGAAAGGAAAAGCACCTCTGTCCAAAAGCGGACTTTCAGCCAGGGAGCCTTGAACAAACAGCCTGGCTGGGCCTGTCCGTGGGAACCGAGCTGAGGCTGCAATGCCCCCCCGGTCGCCTGAGCCGTCCCGAGCACGTCTGTGCAAAGCGCTAATGAATCATTTCCATCTTTACCATCAACCGGGGTCACGAGCGAGAGTATTGTTCTTGGACAAGAACACGCGTCCTCAAGAAACTCACACTTGGGGTGACCTCCCCAGTAGGTCAGACTGTCTGTGTCTCTCCGGGGCAGACAGCGTGAGCGTTTGAGTTACAGCAGCAGGAAGTTCCCTCCTCTGCGAGCCGGGATTTAGACTGCCCCTAAGCCCCAGAAGGAGAAGTGGGCAACTCAAGGTGTCAGTGAAATAACTCAGGTACAGAAAATATAGGGGATTCAACATCCACCAGGGCTTAAATTGAAGAGGGTGCGCGTGTGTGTGTGTGTGTGTGTGTGTGTGTGTGTGTTTTGGGAGGGAAGGTGGGAGAAAACACGCAGAAAGAAGCAACAAAATTCCTTAAATATGATTGGATCTCTAAAAAGTCTTCTGAAGGATGCCTGGGAGGCTCAGGTTGTGATCCTGGGGTCCCACCTCGGGCTCCCTGCTCTGCAGGAGAGTCTGCTTCTCCCTCTGCCTCTCCCCCTGCTCATGCTCTCTCTCTCAAATAAATAAAATCTTTTTTAAAATGAATAAATAAAAGGTCTTCTGGGCCTGTCTGTAGAGGAAGAGGATGATGCTCATCATTACTGCTGTCCGCGGTGACACGGCACGCTCACTGCAAGCACCGTGGTCAAGTCCCAATGTTACAGATTTTTCCAAAAGGCAATAGAAATAATTTCTACTTGCTGCGGGCCCATTTGGTGTCAGGAACTGAGCTTTTCACTTCACACCTCTCTCGTCGTGACAACAATGCTTCGATGCAGGACATGCTCTTACTCCTTTATTCGAGATGAAGCCACCAAGTCTCGGAGAGCTCAGGTGCCAACTACAGGAATGGCAAGGCCAGGAGTCAGGCTGGCTGCGGAGTTTGCTTCTATTCAGCTGAGGGATGAGGGAAGCTCCGCTGTTCCCGCCTACTTGTGATTTGCCTCCTCTCTTCTGTCCATTCCCCACAGTCTCCTGCTTGCCTCTGTATCTTTGGAAACCACACCCCATGGCCTCTGGCTCCGTGGGTTTGACCAACCGCAGGCAAGGGCAGAAGAGTCCATCACAGCAGTGAGGACAGAAGCATGGGTGTGTCTCTACCCCACTTTGGTTCCTAGAGAATCTCCATGGCAGCTCCAGCTCCTGGTGGACAGCCCTGGCTTCTGGACTCTGGGGATGGCACCTGTCGCTGTCATCCCTCCAGGCAGAGTGGTAGCAGAGCTGCTGCTCATCGGCCATGGAGCCCCTTTCAAAAATCTGAATTTGGAATGACACTGAGCACCGGCATGGGGTAACCCACCAGGCCTTGTCGACAGACTTCCGGCAGCCTGCCACTCGCACTTACCGGCTGTGTGACATCAGGTGACTTATTTTTACCTGACTCTGTCATCAGGACAAAAGATCTGTGCTACGGTGTGTGGTTGCTTGCTCGGATCAGAAATTGTGCATGTAAAGTATCAAAGCACAATCCCTGACGTGCAGAAGGCGACTAATAAAGGTTACTTATTTTTCTTGCATTTTAATTAGCCTCAGGAAGCTGAAAGATTTTAAAAAGACTGAAAATAAACACTTTTTCAGGAGTGGTGAGAGACATGCGTTGTTTTCAGTTCAGGAGAAAGGGGGAAAGTGACGTTTAAGATGATGAGCTGTGTAGTCAACAACAGGACCCGCAAGAATGCTAAGACTTGCAGGAGTCGGAATGGGGGTGGGGCCAAAGAAGACAAATATGACAAAAATGTTTTTGTGTAAGGCTTTTTTTTTTTTTTTTAATCACTCAGCCAGGAAATGTTTATTTAGCTTCTCTTCGATCTGCGGCTGGGGGAGAGACCTAGGAACCTGAGAGCCTCGCGCTGAATATATTGAGACCTGAAGAGGCAATCAGAAAACCTGAGCGCAGGTCTCAGCTCATGTCCCCTCTCTGGGTCTCAGTTTCCCCGTCTGCTAGCAGATTATCAGGTCGGCGGCAGGCGTCCTTGAAAACATGCACTGACCCCTCGATAGAGTCTGACTCAGTACATTCCTAGGAGATCCCCCGCAATAACTCATCCCCCAAAGCTCTGGATTCTGACAGGCGCTCCTGCAGCATCTCCTGGCCTCAGATTTCAAAAGTGCCCTCTGGATGTCTTTTTTTTTTTTTAAGATTTTATTTATTTATTCATGAGAGACACAGAGAGAGAGGCAGAGACACAGGCAGAGGGAGAAGCAGGCTCCATGCAGGCAGCCCAACGTGGGACTCGATCCCAGGACCCCAGGATCACACCCTGGGCCAAAGGCGGATGCTCAACCTCTGAGCCACCCGGGTGCCCCAGCCCTCTGGATTTCAAACTCTCTTAGATGGTGCATAGACACCTACAGGAGAGAACAGGGGACATGAGGGGCCGATGAAGATCACAGGAGGTGGGGAAGGCTCCTGCAGGAGAGAACCAGCTTCAACCCAGAAGGGTGGGTAAGACCAGGACAAAAACATGCGAGAAGTTGTCTCTCCAGGTTGGAAATTTTAATCTGTGGGCAGAGCCCCGAAAAGGCAGGGGAGGGTAGACCACAAACACACGCGGCCGAACATGGATCCGAATCCAGTTCCAAAAGGCGGTGACCTAGAGCAAGACTTGATTTTGCCTGCGTTCTACTTTGCCCACCTGTGAGAAGGACATCCTGACAGTACCTCTGTCAGAGGCGACTCGAGGGTTAGTAGGACCACATACGTACCCTCCTTAACGCTCCCAATAAAAGCGAGCAAATCCCAGGTCTGCTTTCAGGGACTCTGCTCTTTTCTACAGCCCCTCGGATGGCTCGCTGTCCCTGTAAACTCAACACGCCCATGCTCTGAGCCACCGTGCTGAAGTCTGTAACTAGGCGGGCCACAGGATTCTTTGCAGGGGGATGGGAACCATCCTGCACATTGTAGGACATTTCAGCATTGCTGGCCCCCACCCACTCAACGCCAATAGCACCTCCCAGTTGGGACAACCCAAGATGAACCCGGACGTTGTCAAACGTCCCTGGGAAGGGCAAATTTGCCCCAGTAGTTAAAGAACTAGGGAGTCAGAGTAATGAAAATGCATTTCTCTGGAGAAAGAGGTAGAACCAGTGAATTGAAGGGGGCCAGGAGGGACTGAAGGGTCAGGAGAGGGAGCAGATTTTACTGAGATAGCAGATATTTGTTTTTTTGGTTTTGTTTGCATCTATTTCAAAATCTTAGACCACAAGGTGCTCTGTAAATGATTTGAAGAGCCAGCAGTTTCTCTACAGTAATCTGTCCCCCCACCCCCCCCTCCGATGGAAAGAGTGTCTAAGTCCCAATTACTAACCACAGGCGCAGGTCTTGGCTGAGCACCAGAGGGCTTTTTTTCTTCCTTCAGTTATATGGTCGCCTTGGAGATCCCAGAGTTTCCCACCCAGCCCACGCCTGACCTCTCCTCTCCCCACGATGCTCAGATGGCCCAGGGAAATCCTGCAGAGGACCTGCCAAGAGCTGTGGCCAAGGTAACAGATCTGCCTCCTTATCTATAAGCCGGTCAACTTCCCCCAATTCTTTCCAAGAGGAAAACTAACCAGGCGGCCGGGCTCCTCAGAGCTGCCTGACAAAGGCCAGCTTGGCCGCCACGGCCACCTCCTCCCTAACTCAGCTGCAGGGCCCCCAGGCCGGGCTGGGAGAGAGGCAGGGAAAGCCTGTTGCTCGTTTTCCTCGAAGGCCGCCGTCTCCCTTTCCAGCGCCACACGGGCTGTCACCCCTCCTCCCTCCCCGCTCAGACTCTGGAGGGCCCCCTGTCATCTTCCCACTTCAGCTTTGCTCTGGCCTTCAAAGTCAGGTGGGCAGGATTGAGAGGGTTTCCTTGAGCCTCACACTAATCCAAATACTCCAGGTGAGCACATCAAACAGCTGCTATAGTGAAGTACCGTTCTTAACGTCCAGAATGTTCTTTGTCACCCCTATTTCATCATCGGCCACTTTGTTCTCCACCCCAGGCTTTTGCCATGTCATTTCCTGCGTGGAAGATGTTACCTATGTACACTTGAAACGACCACTTGAAGACATGAAACAGACTGCGTGCTTAACTTTTTTTTTCTTAATCTCCAACACGTAACTCTGTTTGGTGCGGGCTTGGCATGGATTGTTAAATTAGTCAAGAGTTAATATGGATTCTTAGCTTGGGCTTGACTCAGAACTTCACTCACTTAGGCTCAGTCACGAATCTTACCACACTGTGGTTGTTTCTGGAACGTCTAGCATGTGCCAGGCACTGTACCTGGCCCTAGAGCTAAAATGCTGGAAGAAACAGACATGGTCCACAAGTTCATGCCTTGCTTTGGTATTCCCAAACCCAGACTCCTCACTGGTTCAAGCTGCCCCTCCACGTTGAGATTCACAGTGCATAAAAAGTTCTATGACTCAAAGCATTGAACCCCCAAGACAGAAATGTAAAGGCCAACGATCAATCCCATTGCTCACTTGAGCCCACTCTCCTCCTTAGTCCATGCAGAGCCTCTGTCCTTTTAGCTTTCTTCCTTTCATCTCTGATTTCCACTCCCATTCTCTCCCCCTGTGAACTATACTGTATTTAATATATCTCCTTTAATATGCTCGTGACCTTGTAAATTATGTTTTATGTACACATATGTGCATATGTGCTTAATTCCCATTGAGGGTTTTTGTGTTCAAGATCATATCCTGTTTCTTACTTTGCTCGACTAGAATCTTTATAAAAAATCTGTACAATTATACATCTGATGAGCTCATTTAGAATGCTGTGCTCGGTTTGTGTTAGTTTCCTAGGGCTGCTGCAGCAGGCTGGCACACATTTGGAGGCTTAACAATACAAATTTATAATCTTGCGGTTCTGGAGGTCAGAGGTCAGGAATGGGTCCGACCAGGCTAAAGCCAAGATATCAGCAGAGATGCATTCCTTGCCAGGCATGAGTCTGTTCTCTAGCCTCCATGGCTCAAGGGGAGAATCAGTCTCCTCATCTTTTCCAGCTCTAGAGGACACCTCGTTGCTTAGTGGACCATCTTCGAGGCAATGACAGGTCAAGTCTTTCTCAAATCATATCACTCTGACACAGATTTGTCCATTTCCCTCTTCCACACATAAGGACTTTTGTGATTACAGGGGGCCCACTTGGATAATCCCAAACAATCCACTTTAAGATCAGATGATTAGCAAATTCACCATATGCCACCTAAACCCCCCCTTTGCCATGTAACATGTTCACAGCTTCCAGGGATTAGAACATGGACTTTTCAGGGGGGGTGGGGCAAAAATGATAGTGTATTTCCCGTCTACCACCGTACTCTATAATGTATGTCCACCATATGTTAATTAATACAGGTTTCTGTCGCCAGGAAAATGAAAGACCCCTCCAATTCCTTACTGAATCAAAGAGTGCCCAGCTGTTCATCCTAGCAGATCTAGAAGAGAATTTCTTGGGGATATACATATGTAGGAATGGCATTACTGAGCTTTAAGTGATATTTATAGTTATGATACTATAGGATTTCAGAAAAAAAAATCACTTTTTGACTCTCACATAGTCCAGCAGTATTTCTACAGAAAATATCTCAAGAAGATGTTAGAGGTCTTCCCAAATTTCTAATTTCTAGTCTCTCTCCATGCTCCAGGCACACTGCGGGATCGCCCTCCTCTGACTCCTTTGAAATAAGACACGGTCACTTGACTTGTTTTGACCAATGAAGGAAATATGAGTAGAAGTGAGATTGTGTTCCAAGGACCAAAGCTTTAAGAGTCGTTGCACAGTCCCATCTCCTGCCATGGAGAACAGACTCCCATGGTGACAAAGAGCCTTCATGCAGCTGGATCTCTGAATGACTCCAAAGGACAGAGATCAGTCCCGCCTTTGCCAACGAATTGGATGGCAGTGTCAGGAAAAAATAAAACTTTTATTATGTAAAAACCACTGAATTGTATGGTTTTTATTATCACATCATAAAGTAGCCTATCCTGACCAATAGGTCTTTAAACCAGGAAATGTCCAAGTTTCAGCTCTAGTTAGAGATTGAATATCTTTATAAGACGCTTTTTATCACTTTATTCCTCCTTTCGCCCTCAGGCTAACAACCTGCCTTTCCCTTTCTCCCCATGCATATGGTGGGGATACACTGAAATCATCTCTTTACTTGAGATTCTCGCTCACTGATTAGGGCCACACAGCAGTCCTGTACTTGACACTGTATTCCTTGACCACAAGGACCAGATCTTGTCATCATGCCCAGGTACAAAAGGCAGTATCTGGCACATAATGCCAACTCAAGAGACTATCCTTCTCATCTTACACCTATTAACCAAGGCTCAGAGAGAACGGGAGACCAGCCAAGGTCACACAGCCAGGAAAAAAAAGAAAAGGTGTCAGGATGAGAATCCAGCTCCCAGGGCAGTGTACTCCCCCTCGGCCGGTCAGAGGGAAGCATCCCATGATACTACCCAGGGCCTAACCCCATTCTACCCTGCCCACCCCCACATAGATGCAGATGAGAAGAGGGACTGTGTGGATTCCCTTCCCTGTTTTCAAAGACTGTGGAAAGGATGGTCTGCTACTTCCAGCAAAATTAGCATTCAGGGTAATTGCTTCTTAGCATCTCTGTTACATATTTGCTAATACTTCCTCTTCAGTCAATTGCAAAAGGGGCCTCACAAGCCTTCTCCATCAGATGGGATATCATACACCATGATGTAAGTCCTGTATCCCAGGAGACATAAACAACTCAAATCAGCAAGTGTTCCTGGAAGTAAATATAAACTGGAAGGTCCAGGGACATACAAGGAGACTCCAGGCATGAAAAGAGGGCCCATGTTTGGTTTAAAATATAAATTAGAGCTTGAATGGGGAAGGAAGCAAAATGATCCATTTCCTCTCATATTATCATAAATGTGGTTAACAGCGATCCTAAAAGTACTCAGAGGCTTGGCTGTCGGCAGATGGTGTGGCTCCCCTTATCAGCCCATCAGCTGGGCTAACATGACCCTATGGAAATGTTTTTCTCCACTGCATCTGTGCAAATAAACACTGGTAATTTCTAATATCAAGCTGCTTGTCTGTAAAGTGATCTAAGTGATGTAAACTTAATTCACAAATTATGGCTCACCTCCAGTTGGACCTAAAACATCAATTTACTAATTCCTCTGATTTTCCCCTTTTCTTCTTGCTCTTGACCCTAACAGATTATCACCCTGAAAGTGAATAAATGGTCCTAAGCCAGAGGGTCCCATTTGTTTCTAGGACTCAAACTTCTACTTCTTTGAAAGGGAATAAGGGTTGTGACCCCAGATGGCTAGAGGTGATTATTAATATGCTCTCCCCATGGTGCTCAGAACCCAGAGATCTGGAACAAGAAGGCTAAAGGATATGACTGGTGTAGAGCTAGTAATGACCCTGGGGAATGCTAAATGTTTGAGCATGACGTAAGAAAGCTTGAGCCTCAGCATCAATCTCTAGGTGAGATGATACAACAGAGTGGCCAAGAGCTTAGGACCTAAACCTGGGTTTGAATTCTGCTCTGCCATCAAGTGGCCCCTTGCCCTGGAATGGATCTACTTAAATTTTCCCAGCCTGAGTTCACTTGGAAAAGGACAATAATAGATGGGGTCAGGATGAGAATTAAGTGAAATAATTTATGTAAATGCTTTACTGTCCTTGTATGAACTACTACATGAGTAAGAAGACTAGGAGTCACAGACTTTCCACTGAAGAATGGTTCCATATTCCTTCTTGAAGGACACCCAGCCTGGGACAAGACTTCAAGAACTAAAAAAAATAGCCTAGGACACACAGGTTTTCAGAGTCTGGGGGAGCAGGCAACCCTAAAGGAAAGAGTCATCCAGTTGGACCAGAGGTGCCATCTTGGGATGTGGTGACAACGGTGAGACTCCAATTAGCATGGATAATGGAACTGCTCAATCAAGGAGGGGATGCTACAAGGAAAGGCCCCTCCTTTGGGGCAGGTGAGAGTCAAAAGCCAGTCAGGTATCGCCACTGAGAAGGCACTAGTCTCAAAACAGCCTCCAAAGATGTGGTCAGAGAGGAGCCTCTGCCATCTGAGTGTAATACCACCCAAGATGAGGGAAGGGATGTTATCCTCTCGCTTCAAACTCTTCAATGGCTTCCTGTGACCATAGGGAGAAAATAAATTCCTTTCTGTGAGCAACAGGGCTACCACTTCCTGACTCCCCAGCAATACCACCCACCTCGGCCCCCAAGTATCACGCTCCAGCTACACTGACCTCCTCTCCACTCACCAAACATCTCAGGCTGTGTCCCGGCTCACTACCTTTGTTACATCCGTCTCCCATGAGACTTGCCCACCTCCTCTCAACCAGTTAGCTCCTGGTTCTCAACGCATCTTGGCTCCAGAATCACTTCTTCAAAGGAACCATTCCAGGATGCCCTTAGCAAGTGTCCTCGGTGCTCTGGTTCCAGCCCTCAACTGTCCTGCCTGTCTAGGAGCTTGTCCCTGTGATTGGTCCCCGAGAGCCTCAAATCCTTTGTTAATGTGTTTCACCAGCTAGTACCTTCTCCTTTAGATACTTCAAAATCCCAAACTGTGCTGGAATCTTGACAGCCCCTTCCCAAATCAGGAAACAGCAAAGTCAGGTGTGGTTTACACACCACACTTGATTCTCTAGTCACCCTACGAAGCCTCCACCACCTCCTGTTACTGTAGCATCAACTAGTAAATTGGAGGCAACCAGCACTCGTTTTTCAAGACAGCCGAGAGGAACTGCTGTCAGCTAGTCAAGGAAAACAGGCTGGGAAACGCAGCCCACCATCTTCCAGCCCACGATGCTCCCCAGACCGTCCACACCTGGACGGGGCTGTCAGCATGCAGCGGGAGGCTGCTACAGCTTTAAGCAATTCGTGTTGGATGTAAGCCTTCAGCTGATGGAAATGCCAAAACGGGAATAGGGAGGCGTAATTACCTTCCCTGTGATTGTCCTGAGGACATGAGCACCTTTCTGGTGTCCTAGGGCCTGTGAGTCTTTCCCATAGGGCTGGCCTTGAGAATGGAGAGCCGACCAGGAAATTAGAAGAACAGCTCCTGCTTGGTGTGTAAAAGTACGAAAGTCTGCCCTTCCTGGATGCTTTGGAACCCCAGCATGATGGGCAGCAATTGCCTTTGGAAGTGTCGCTCGCTTCCTCAAAGAGAATTTACAGCCTTCCCCCGACCCAGCCCAGCATGGCGTTACCTAGGATTTTCTGAACAGTGGTGGCTCATGGTTCCCAACATGATTCTGGTCTGGGCCCCAGATGCGTGCTGCCCAACCTCGATGATGGCCAAATCCAAAAGCACCCAAAGGAATTACTGAGAGGTGGAGATCCAAAGCCTCAAATCCTAGAGGCCACAAGTGATCTGGAAAGTTGACATCCAACTGTAGCATCTCAGACCCAAGTCCCCCACTCACGCACGACCCCGTAACAGGGTCGCCTTGGCTCACAGTGGGCTCAGAGATTCTCTTTGCCTTCATACCTATGAACTTCAGTGACTGTTTGTCATTATTGGCTATTCAACAATCGCAACAGTCTGGCGGCAAATCAGATGACCCTAGTCACAGCAGGGCAGCTAAAGGATGCTCCTCTTGCTGTCTAGAGACAGCCAGAGAGGGAGAAAGTGTGTTAATGGCGGCAGATTACATAGGATGTCCCAAGATTTTGAGTCTTGAGCAAATCGACTGCAGGTCAGAAAAGAAATGGGTTAGAATTCATGAATTTCAGGTGTGAGCCAGTGCCTCGCCGAGTTATCACACTAACACCTAGAGTCTAGCTGTAAAACACTACAACAAAAATCACATGGCAAGTTGAAACCTTTAACATAAAAACCTCCGTGCTAGGTGCCTGCTAGTACAGCTTACCGCGCGATCCCCCACCCGATGGTGTCTTTGGGCTACGTGTGCACACCCTGGCTTCTGCGTGCTCACCTACAGTCAGCCACGGGGGGCTTCCTGGGGCTGATCTTGGCTTCCAGCAGAGCTGGCTTCGCTCACAGGCATGGGGACCCCCAGGTTCCGTGGAATCTATGCCCACCTCCCAACCTCCCCTTGGGGGGTGGCTCTTAACCTGTTCATAGCTGACAGGTGCAGCAATGGGAAATCCACCGGCTCCCTCGGCCCGGATCCTAAGGCACGGCTTGCCTTCCAGGTTCCCTGATGAGGTCAGGCTGACGCTCCCCTCTGGGGGACTCTGCGGGAAATTGTGGTCTTCTTCAGCACCCTCTTCTGCCCTGTCCTGCTCTCTCACGATCTCCCTGAGAACCTGCTTTGACCTTGAGTCTTCCTCCCAGGGTATGCTCTGGGGCCATCTCAGCCTCACGGGCTCTGGTCCTCTACTCCCCCACAGCAGCAGCATTAGCAGCTGTGAAGGTGAGAAATGGTAGACTTATTTTGGAGATTACCTTTGATCAGATAGACATTTTGCGAGTATTTTGTCCCAGTCCATAGATTGCCTCTTCACTCTGTTCACTATTTCCTTTGCTGTGCAGAAGTTTTTCCATTTCATGGAGCCCCACTTGTCTATTTTCATTCTTTGTTGCCTGTGTTTTTGGCGTCCTACCCATGAACTCATCACCAAGATCAACGTCACGGGTCTCTTCCCCATGTTTTGCCGTAAGAGCTTTACCTAGAGTCAACAATAATGTATCCTACACTTAAGATTTGTTAAGAGGATCTATCTCATCTTGTATTCTTACCACTGTAAGACTTTTTTAAAGGGGAAAAAAAAGAAAATATATATATTTGCATATGAAACAGGTCAAAGAATTACCATTGGCATAAAAAGGCACCAATGGACTATGTGGTGATATCAAACCACGCCCTTAGCTTACAGTCTTACAGGGAGGGATGAGCTCTAGATCTATGTTCGTACACATCGCATTAGCTTTAGACTACGTTATACGTACATGCACACATAAAATAGTATAAAGAGATATAATAGGAGCACCTGGGTGGCTCAGTCATTAAGTGTCTGCCTTCAGCTCAGGTTGTGATCCTGGGGTCAAGTCCCACATCAGGATCCCTGCTCAGCAAGGAGTCTGCTTCTCCATCACCCTCTGCCCCTCCCCTACTCATTCATGCTTGCTCCTGCTAATCTCGCTCTCAAATAAAATAAAAATCTCTTTTAAAATGTTAGATAAAATTAACCAGGATGAAGGATAAAATACTTAAATACCAAACTTGGAGCTGAAGTTTAAAAGCATAAAAGAATTGCTGAAGCATAAAAGAATTATCTTAGGGTTCCTTCTCTCAAAGGCAAGTTTGTGGGAATGCAGTCTGGCTCCCTTGGCATCACCCTTAAAGGGTTGAGGCATGCCTCCCAAAACTCAGTCTTCCTTCATAACCACCTCCCAAGGATGTGACACCCATGAAAGTTATCTAAAGGTTTTTGTGGCCATTTGGGGGGGACCACTTCTCAAGGGTGATGCCTTCAATGAGTTTCCCCTCAGTGCGACAGGGTGAGAGCAGGAAGACTATAGCAATAGAGGAATATGGGTCTGGAGGCTGCCTCTACTGCTAACTAGCTCCATGACATCACAGTTCCAAATACTAAAATTTTCATCCAGCTTCCCTTTTTGTCCAGTGGGGCAGCTATCTCATCCCCGCAGGTTTGCAGTGAGGATTACAAGTGTAAAGCACCTAGCCCGGTACCTGGCATGCAGCAGGGCTCAAGGAAGTTTATTTTCTGTCTGTCCTATGCCATACTTAAAAAAAAAAAGATTTTATTTATTTATTCATGAGAGACACAGAGAGAGAGGCAGAGACATAGGCAGAAGGAGAAGCAGGCTCCATGCAGGGAGCCCGATGCACGTCTTGATCCCAGGACCCCAGGATCCTGACCTGAGCCAAAGGCAGGTGCTCAACCACTGAGCCACCCAGGTGCCCCAATACTTTTTCTTTCAAGGACTCAGACCTAAGGAATATAAAGACTGACTTGAAAGGCTGAAAAATGGTCTGATTCAAAGGACTTCTGCAGACAGATATTTGGTAAGCTCCTTGAAGGTAGAGGCTAAACCTTTTGAGCATTCAGTACAGTGCCAAGTCTGTGGGAGCTGCCCCATAAACATTTAGAGAATAATAGTTGCTTACGACCTGGATTTTGGTCTCAGTTCCCTTGGAGAGGTCGCCACCTGGTGGACAGAGATCAAAACAGCACATCTCTGGAACCTGCGCTGTCCTAGGGCCATGACAACCCTGACAGTCCTACCTGCTACCGTTTACAGCTCCTGGAAGTCTGCACGGGTAACAAGGAGCATCCAAAGAAGCAGAAAGGGCAATTTAGAAGGAAATAGCAATTTCTTGGGGTTCTAAAAGATCAATGCATCTTCTTGCCTCTAATCCTTTGCTTGGAAACTCCATCTGGTCCCATTTCCTGGCCTTAAGAGTTATGAGTGAAAATTAGCACCTGAAATCCTCAAACTTCAAAGCATGTTAACCATCAAGAAAACTAACCCTAAACCAAGCCAAATGACCATGGAAAAACAGAGGCCATATTGAGCTGCTCACAGTCTATTTGTGGTTGGCAGGGGCAGCAGGAAACCATACAGAAATATCTGGTCTCTGCTGCCTTGAAACATTAACACTCCTCGACCATTCCAAGATTTAAGATACAAAATCACCTTTCAGGGAAATACATGTGCACCATACAGCGGATTCTCTGAAAGGCGGGCATGCATACTGATGAAAGAGAACAGAAAGGAAATTCTAAATGAGAGGTGATGGGAGAAATCCTAAGCTCCTGTTCAGTGAATCTATGATACAATGGAAAGAACATGGCTTTAAAGGGCAGATAACTCTGCTACAAATCCTGGCAAAGTATTCGGCCTTTCTAAATAAATAAATAAATAAATAAATAAATAAATAAATAGCAAAATGAGTTGGTGAGTTTTCCTCCATGTAACCACCACATGGCTGCTTCTAGGTATGATCCCCAAGTCCACACCGCCATGGTGACCTGGGATAGAGTCTTCAGCAGTCCTGAGGTTCAGAGGAAACCACCCCAACCAGCCTGTGCCTTTGTGCAAGTATTTGGGCTTTATTTATGATCACATGCCATCTCACCCTGTATTACTCAGATAATCACCCCATTTCACCAATCAGGTGTTTTCACAATGAGTGCATGGAAGTCTAGGGTCAAAGAAACATTTATAAAATAATGCCCACAAACTTCCTGAACAGACTTTTCAAGCAAAGCCAGTGACATAAGGAAAGCGCTGCCCACTTCCATCAATTCATTTCTGCCTCTGCTTCCTGCAACATCTCAATTAGCGGCTGGGATCAGCTCCACTTGGGGAAACCTGCAGACCCTTCCAGCTAATTGGCCCAGGAAGAAACGAGGTACTGGAGTGGCATTCAGGTGACACGAGCTGACCTCTGCTTTTGCTTTCCCTAGTGGTTATTTCCTGCATGGAAGGGGGACTCGGAAAGGATATTTATGTTGGTGGCAAAAACCCCACTGCTGAAAAGCAAATTGGGTTGGGGGTAAGGATATCAAGACAGTTATTGTACAGTGGAGCTCTACCCCCATCCCCAGAACCCAACTAAGACCCCGTCTTCACTTACTAATCATTCTGAGCATCCTTCCTTGATCCTAGAGGTGGTGAAGGAGTCCAGCAGACGCATTTCCTGCCCGCCGTGTTGGAAAGTTGGCAATGATTTCACAGCTGAGATCTTCTTGTTGAAATCTGATTAGGTTCTTTTTTGTTTTCCAATCTGATTAGGTTCTTTTCAGTGTTATCCTTAGAGTCCTGGACATTATCCCTGAGTAAGACCTGGCAGTGGCAACCAGGCACAGCAGCTCATTGAGGAAGACCAGCAGTGAAAATCCCCCGTGCACAGCCAGACACCTGACAGGAGCCCGACAGCTAGCAGCTAGGTGTCTGCGTCACCCTTGAGGAAGGGACTCCTTAAGCCTCAGTTTCTAAATCTCTAAGATGGGCATAATACTCCTCACAGCAGAACCCTGTGGTGAAAAGTGCAAGTATTTCCTCCTTTGGAAGTTAATAAGAGTGTACATTGAAATCACCAATGAGAAGTGCTTGCAATGTTTGCCTGACACTGAGTAGGTGCTCCAAAATAATTGTATTTTGTCCTTATGATTATCCAGGGAAGCCAACGTTGTTGACCCTATTTTATGGAGGCAGCTCAGCACAACTTTTTCTACGTCACACATCTAGCAAGCTTTGGGGCTGGGGTTGGATAGGGCCAAAACTCAGTTGTGAACCCAAAGCGTATGCCCTCTCCAGTGGGGCAGGGATCCTAAAGCTTTGAGGAGTGGGGGCATCAGAATCTCTTGGGAGGCTGGTTAAAAGGGAATATTCTTTGGCTTCATCCCAGTTTCTTTTTCTTTTTTTTTTTAAGATTTATTTATTTATTCAGAGAGAGCGAGAGAGAGGCAGAGACACAGGCAGAGGGAGAAGCAGGCTCCATGCAGGAAGCCTGATGCGGGACTCGATCCTGGGTCTCCAGGATCACACCCCGGGCTGCAGGCGGCACTAAACCGCTGAGCCACCGGGGCTGCCCTTCATCCCAGTTTCTAATGAAGAGGGGGGCAGATTTTAGTAGAAGTGGTCTTTAGCCACTACCCTAGAATTCGTCTCAGGGTAAAGCACTATTCTATTATTTACTACTACTACTACTACTACTACTACTACTACAAGGAGTGGTACTATCCGTATTACTATTAGCTTTTACTTTTATAACTATAGTGGAAGCTCACAGCTTGTTCAGAGATAAAGAGAAAAAAGACACAATCACATATATGAACACACATACATATATATGTAAAAAGAACAGAACTGATTCTACTCTAAATGGTGGTAGAGAGTTACCTTATTAGAGCTCCTTGGACCAAGTAAAAGTGTGTTTTAATACATCCGGTAAGATGAAGCATGTCTGGCGATCCTAAAATTTTGACCATAAAAATGTGCAAAATCTCTGAAAGTCTCTGAGTTGCAGGGTCTTTTGATAACACTAGGAGATTAAGGAAGTGAAACTCATTCATTCACCCAGCAAGCAGGTGTCCCTTAGCTATTTTGCGTTAGGTACTGGGATAAGTGTGAGGGATACAGAAATCAACAAGACTGGAAGCTCCATGAAACCCCAGAACTTGTCTTCCCTGTTGAAGAAACAGAAA
This sequence comes from Vulpes vulpes, assembly GCF_048418805.1. Classification (NCBI taxonomy): domain Eukaryota; kingdom Metazoa; phylum Chordata; class Mammalia; order Carnivora; family Canidae; genus Vulpes; species Vulpes vulpes. Next base: position 175,056,875 of record NC_132791.1, on the reverse strand, counting down.
CTTAAGTAAACCAAGTAATTCCAGCAGATAAGTGCAAGCTGAGAACATTAAAGGTAGAAAGGGCTCATGCATGTAAAAAGCCAGATAGAGGGAACAGCAAGTGCAAAGGCCCTGAGGCAGAAAGGATCTTAGTCGATCATGGGAGAGCAAAAAGCCCTAAGATCTGGCTGTGGAAACGCAGGGCAGAGCATGAGGGAGGCAAGGCTGGAGAGGGGCAGAGACCACACAAGCTCTCATGGGCCCTAGGAGACAGTTTGAATTTTATTCCTGATGGGGTAGCCATTGGAAGCTTTTGAGGGAGAAGCATAATCAGGCCTGTCTCCTAAAATCCCTTTGGCCACTGTGTGGAGAATAGACTGGTGGGGACAAAATTTTTTTTAATTTTTTTTTATTTATTTATGATAGTCACAGAGAGAGAGGCAGAGACACAGGCAGAGGGAGAAGCAGGCTCCATGCACAGGGAGCCTGATGTGGGATTCGATCCCGGGTCTCCAGGATCGTGCCCTGGGCCAAAGGCAGGCGCCAAACTGCTGCGCCACCCAGGGATCTCTGGTGGGGACAAAATTATAGGACATCAGTGAGGTGTACCACACGGAGGGAGGCCAGAGCGAGGCAGTAATGCCAGCTTCTACCCTGGACTCCTGGTTAGGTAGGTGACAACTGCCCTCATGGAAACCAGAAACCAAGCACCTGTGGGCTGTGTAGACCTCGAGTCTGAAGATCTTGTTTCTCTCTGCCCTCTGTCCCCTTCAACACTTGGACCCCATATAGTACACTTCCCTCGAAGAAGCAGCAGGGAGGTCCCCTTCCAGAAGCCACTCTCGTGACACGCTCCTCCATCCCCCACACCAGGCCAGAGACCTTTGGCTCACTAGCCCAGTAGTTCTCAAGGGGGGCAGCTGTCCCCTGAGGTACCCCCAGCAGTGTCTGCACAGGATTTTGTTGTCACCAGTGGTGGAGTGGATGCTGCAGCCAAATACTAGGTCAGGCCAGGGATGCTGCTAAATATCCTACAATATGTAGGGTAGCCCCAACAGCAGAGAATTACCTGGACCCCATGTCAGCAGAGCCAAGGTTGAGAACCCCTGGATGAGAGGTTCATTTCTTCTCCTATAAAGCCAGTGTCTCCCAAAACAGGTCTCCAAGGGGCAAAACAAGGAAGAACTCAAACCCTACTGAACGAGGCAAAGAAAAGGAACATAGCACAGATTTACTTGTCCGCTAGTGGATGCTGGCCACTGCATTTTCCATGTGTTAAACTCACTTCCTATTTATGTGGGCTTTTTGGCCAGTTGGCTTTTTACGGCAGACCTATATAAGACGGGTATTTGTAGTCCTCCCATACCGCAGAAGGGGAGACTGAGACCCCTGCCATTGAAGCAATCTTAGAAAACCACAAAGCTGGGATTCAAACCCAAGGCTCACGGACTCCAAGCGTGGTGCCCGTTTCTGAATTCCCTAAAAGCTCTCAGGGCAGCCAGGAGGGAGAGAGAGCAGTCAAGTCTGATCGTGGGAGTGTGGTGTCCTGCCTGGGAAATGTAAATAATTTAGAGTGCAGAGGCGGGGGGGGGGGGGGGGGGGGGGGGGGTAATCATCCCGTCTGGCTTCATGGGCCACCCAGATGGAACCCTGGACCCCTCCCCACCATCCACGCCCTCCACGCACCCCCCGCCCCACCCCAGCTTTTCCATCAGCATCAAGATGAAAGGTAAAGATACCACTTGGCAATCCAGTTCCTTAAGTGGAGAAACACTACTACAGACTGAGTCAACTCTAAGGAGGTAGAACTCAACTAGCGTGTGTGAACTGGATGCAAGGCCCCGAGACAAAAACAGCGAGGGCTGGGAAGTCAACTAAGAAGCAATATTTAAATGCCTTCCACTGGTTATAAAACATAGCATCAAGGAGACGTTCTACGCCAAGCCAAATGCAGGGCTCTGGGATGCCAGGGCAGACCCTGACCTCAAAGGGCCTTTGGTCTTTAAGCGCTAATTAAGAAATGTGCCAAAAGAACCTTGACTTGGGTGGAAAATGGACCATCAACATCCTGTGTCTGACGACCGAAGAATCAGCAGGATAAAGGAACAAGGACCATTCAGAAGCTTGCGTCACGTAGTAGGAAAAGGAAGCTACAGATGTGAGTGATTAACAACCTGCAGAAGTCAGGGAAGAGCTTAGGGACCAAATGGCCCTTTAATTTTAGTAAGACTTGGGGCTCCTGGGTGGCTCAGTTGGTTGGGCATCTGCCTTCAGCTCAGGCCATGGTTCCAGGGTCCTGGGATTTAGGGCTCAGGTCATGATCTCAGGGTCCTGGGATCAAGCCCCATGTCTGGGGCCTGCTTCTCCCTCTCCTCTGCCCCTCCCCCTGCTCATGCTCTCTTCTCTCTCTCTCTCTCTCTCTCTCTCTCAAATAAATAAAATCTTTCTTAAACATCTTAATAAGACTCACAGGAGTAAGAAAACTTGCATCGTGGAAGAGGAGAATTAGAGCTCTAGAAATTGGAAGAGGTAACACACCGGGAGGCCAGAGCCATCTGGAAAGACAGAGACGGGATGTAGCAAGGCCTGTTCAGGTACCAGTCACAGGGGACACTGTGCCTGGAGCCCCTCTTACACTGTGCCACTGAGACTCGTAAGAGCCACATGTGAGTGCTATTATCGATTCCACTGAACAGGTGAGAAAGCTGGAACACTCCCCTGCCACCCCAGCAGGAAGCCCAGGGAGGGGATCCCAGGTGCTTTGGCTCAGAGCAGGTGACAGCCAAATGGCACAGAGGCTCCACCTAGCACATTGCCCCTTTCTTTCTTTCTTTCTTTCTTTCTTTCTTTCTTTCTTTCTTTCTTTCTTTCTTTCTTTATAAATGCAGAAACGAAGTCTTCCTGGAACACAAACCTGCCCATTCGGCTGCATCCGTGGCCGCTAGGACAGCGAGCTCAGTAGCAGGACAGCAACCGTAGGGCCGCAAGCCTCAAGTATTTACTATCTGGCTCCTCGCAGAACGAGTCACGGGCTGCTGCCCGGAGCTGGCGGTGCAGGCCTGGGCCCCCGGGGAGCTGCGGCCGGCAGCCCTGGACCGAGCCCTCCCCGGGGGGCGCTCCTGGGCCCCCCAGCCCCGCCCGGCCCCGGGGCAGTGCTGCTGCCCAGGCACAGCGCGAGGGTCTTCTCAGGACAGCTACAGCCCTGAAAGAGCACATCCCTTGAGTGCCTGAATTCCTGTGGCATCTCCACTATTTATATTGAAAACACCACAAGAACTCATTTTTCATGCTATTTCAGCTGAAAACAGCCATGGCAGGACCACAATCTGGAGATCAGGCCGGCGGGGGAGAGTGTTTGCGCAGCCGGGCGCAGCCTCGGGTGCCCCAGGTTGCCTGTCCAGGTGCGCTGGGCCCAGGCCAGCCTTTCTTCTGGGATAGTGGGCTTGAGGAATGAGGGGAAGCCAGGAGGGCGAAGGGGCCTCGCTGGAAACGCTCGCCTCCTGTAATCTCGAAAAGCATGAAGACGCGAGCTGGCGCTCGCACATCCACCTTGTTCGACGACCTAACATGGTTCATTAATTGAAATAAAATGAACCAAAATGGAATCCAGATGTTAAGTATACGTGCGCTCGCACAGAACTCAGAGACAAATCACCAAATGGAAATGCACCAAAATACTAGCGAGGGGCGTGGGGGTGATGTCGTGGTCTAGCCCAGTCGCTTGTTTTTGTTCTGCTTTACTTTCGTGCCACTTAGGCCAAGAGAAGGGGACAGGAAGATAAAAAAAATGTTTACTTAGGATTATTTCATGTTCCTCCCCCTAAGAATACCCCACACAGAGGTATGCCCCACCCAGGGGCTGTGTTTATTGTTCAGTGTGAGATCCCTGGTGCCCGGCACACAGCCTGGAACATAGTAAGTGTTCAATTAATAGGCATTGGTTGAATACGTAATTATGTTTTTATATATGCCAGATGATCCACAAGGAGCATGCATTGTTGTCACAACTCTTATCAAGCACATCATTTAAAAATATCAATCAAGTCAAAGAACAGAAACTAAAGACATTTAAGGGGAGGTGGGGGGGGGGATGAGGTGACTGGGTGACGGGCCCTGAGGTGGGCGCTTGTTGGGATGAGCACTGGGTATTATACTATATGTCGGCAAATTGAGTTTAAAAATAAATAGACAGTTTAAAAAAATAAAGAAATAAAGACCTGTTTAACCAATGTTTATTGACTACCTACTATATGTCCACGTCACCATTTTCCCCTACCTCCAGGAAGCCTTGCGTGGTACAAAATGCACAGTAAATATTTGATTAATGCCTCACAAATATCCCTGACCACACAAACTGCACAAACCACCACCACCACAATTACCACCTACTTCGAGAATGTTACATAAAACAGAAGAACAGCTACTCATATTTAAGAGATTTAATGTTCCAGTGAGCCCATCATCACAATCCCTGAGAGTCTGGAATACATTTTCCTGGGAGATGATAAAACCAAATTACAACCATAGCACAGAGGAGAACCCAGAGTTGTTGTGGATAAGTTACCAGGAGCCATCGTAAGCCAGGAACTAAACTAACAAGTTAGCATTTATGAACTCTCCCAACGCAAAGCCTGGCACCCAACATGCCTCATCCCACTGGCCTCCTGTAGGCCTCAAACTCTGAAGGCCTTCAAAAAGTGAAATGAACGTCCTTGAGAAGATGCCACCCTCCATCAACCACCTTCCAGAACCATAAGAAAGAAAATAAAAACGACCTATACCACATGGCACATCAGCACGATCCTATCACCCCAAGGGAGGGGAAAAAAGGAGCCAAACCAAAATGGCAGCCTGATGTAGTTGCTGTCACGCTCTTTAAGATCACGAGGCATTATCTATTCATCCCACAGATGAGTGTTAATCGCCAGCTGTGAGGCAGGCCTCGGTACTGGGAATAAGACGACCAGTAAACTTTGCCTTTAATGGCAAGTATGATTAATTCCTTAGGAACAGGTTACAATTTGCTAATGGCCCTCTGTGAGCCAAGTTTTGTGCTAGGGGCTTTGGAAATGGCACTCATCCATTCAGTAAGCATTTGTTAAGCCCCAGGCAGGTACACTCAACCCTCTGCTGTAGCACTAAGGCCACACGAGACAGACCCAGATCTGTCCTCGCGCACCACACTGCAGGGCAGACCAGCACCCCTCTATAGACATTATTCCAGTTTCACGGAGAAGAAGAGTGGGAGTAGACACGACCTACTCAAGGTCACACCCAGTAACCTGGCCAGGCCAGGAGCTGGGCCTGGCCCATCCCCTCCCCCATAAAAGCCTGCCAGGGCCAGCTGGCAAAGAGTGGAGTGAGACAGCTTTATTCCCTAACAGCAACTTGGGTTTGTTTTGTTTCTGTTTCTACATAAACACCCCTTGTCTGTCTATGAAACCCACAGTTCTATTTTCCACTCTGCCAAAATAATAATGATGGTAATAAGAATATCGCCCCATTTTTCTTCAAACGCATAGCCCTTGCAGGCGATTTCTTTTTCCTCTTTGAACAGAGTCCGAGTTAACCAGAAATCCTTCACCTTCATTTCAACGTTGTAAGAAGTCATCAGAATGACCAGGTGGTGAATGGCAAACTCACCCTCCTGAGCCTCTACATCCAGGAGGCGGTGACAGGCCACAGTGGGAATGGGGAATAGGAGAGTCATGCCTAAGGGGCACTTGCCTCTCAACGTCAGCTGATGGCCACGATGTGAAAATTAAGCCAAGCATCGTCAGAACTTCTGATTTTACAAGTGAAGCCAGAGGTCCAGCTTGCCATGTCAAGTCTCCCAATATTTAGATACTGGCAATAGATGTTTTAAAATTTTTCAATGCGTATAGCAACATTTTGCTGGCTAAACAATACATATTTTGGTGTTAAATCTGACACAGGTCTCTGCATTATTCCAAGTGTTCTTTCCAGCAAATACTGTACACGTTGAATAATATTTTAATGTATTTATTTACGGTGCCTATTGGTGGTCTTTTCCTTCCACACGAAACCAACTACATAGAGGGGAAATGTGTTGGTATCAAATAGCCTTACCCCTTACCGTCCAAGTGCCAAATAGAAGATGGCAGCAATGCCAATAAAGTGTAGAGGAGGAAGAGGTCATCCAGTTCTCAAGGAACTGCCATGCAGGAGAGGAGACTGTATCTTGGATCTGAAGATAATAGAAAAGTAGTAGAAGAGTAGATTGAGGGGTGCCTGGGTGGCTCAGTGGTTGAGCATCTGCCTTCGGCTCAGAGTGTGATCCCGGGCCCCGGGATCAAAACCCACATCCTACATGGAGCCTGCTTCTCCCTCTGCCTGTGTCCCTGCCTCTCTTCTGTAGGTCTCTCATGAATAAAAAAATCCAATCTTTAAAAAAAAAAAAAGAGTACATCAAGAAGAGATGCAGCATCAACCAAAGCTTGGAGATAAAATTGAGCAAGTCACATTCAAGGATCTGTAAACATGAGAGCCTCGGTAGAGGAGAAAAAAAAAAAAGAGGACGGGGGTTTGTGGAGGGTGGGGACAGAATGTTCCACTGAGGGCAAATAATCATGTATAAAATGGCGACAGTGTAAGTTAAGGGAGACAACTCTTGATATTCTCAACACTTAACAGGATGCTGCTTCATGTATAGACAGCTTCCCATAAAAATTTCAGGATGAAATTAGCTCATATGCATGAAGGCCTTCAGACCAACACCAATGTGCAGGGCAACAAGGGATTATTAATATTGATGAGGAGACACTTTTCAAAGGAAACTTACATAGGACTCCTGAGAGAGGAATAATAAATTGAGGGTCTCTGGCAACTGTTAATGCTGTTGTCAAAGTTCAGCAGGCATTTCCTTCTCAAAAACAATGAAGGGAAACTCATTCCATTGATTTCTGATCCAACTGGGGATACTAAGCCAAAAGTGGAAGGGAAATAGAGGTTAATATGTGGCCCTTTTTGGATTTCAGAGTCATGAGACACACCCTGTCCTACACCCACAGCCTCCCCTTAAAAAAAAAAAAAAAGCAATTCTCTTAGATGAGAAAGAAGTTTTATAATCATCTAAAATCATGAACTTTCAACTGCATGACAACACAAGGAACCAGACAGACCTGGGTTCAAGCCCCAGCTCAGCCACTTGCCAGCTCTGCCACCTTGGACTAATTACTGAGCTTCTCTGAGCCTCTTAGGAAAGGGATGAGGCGGCAAAAGTGCCCATCTCAAATGACTTACGAAGAGGACAGGAATGATGTACAGTGAAACCTAATTACCCTCATGTAAGTATGGAATCAGACACAAAATGATCTCACTTCACGCAGACATCAAAGCCAAGGAGCTGATTCCGTCAACTTGAAAATCCCACAAAGACTTCATCCAGGATGTAAACTGGTTCTTGATATTTATCTCTCTTCTAACTCACCCTCAGTTAGGCCGTGCTGCCTGCACATGTAGAAGTTTCTCTCCGCAGGGTAATCTATATGCACAGATTGCCCACAGCTGTCCCAACCACATGAAAGACCCGGGCACTCCCCGGTGACCTCCTGGCACGAGGTAGTCATTCATCAAATGCTGGGAGCTCAGCACCAGACACGCCATGAAAGGTTAGCCCTTGGTTTTTATTGCGTGGGTTTTAGCTTTCCCTGTCTGTGGCCATTTGTGCAGGACAAAGCTTTCTACTGTTTACAAATGTTTGAGAGCCTTGGCCTTTTCTTCTTATTGACTTTTAGACACTTGCATCATTAATCTTTAATTTTCACTAAAAACCTCAGTCAGCAATGAAAATGAGTTGCTGCCTTCTGCCATGAGTTTCAAGTCCTGCTGGACTGTGCACTTCTAGAAGTCTGTCTAGGTGTGATGGGGTGTGTTGGGGGAAGAACTGCCATTACCCATTCTTGTGCAAGGATTGGGACGGTCATTTCCGTGACGCTGTGTCTGCACTGGATACCAGTGCCATACCTGCCAAAGGGCATTTAGCGCAGTGTTTAGTACACCATGAGCATTCAACAAAGAGCAGCAGTTGTCTAATGACTATTATAATTATTATTATGGGCTGCATTCAGTTATGGCTATTTCCATAGCCTGTATGCTTGAGAAAAGAGAAAAATGTGTCAAAGATAGGAAGTTCTGAAGTGAATACCACTTTTATCCATAATAACGGTTGCACAAATAGCAGAGCAGTCAAAGAAATAGCCAACGTCACAATCTAGTCCAAGCTTCAGAAGGGGCATGGTGCAAATTTGTTATTTTCCTTACTGAGGTCATATGTGAATAGAGGAAAAATAAGTGGCACGCTTTTTGTGCAAAGAGATTTATTTTCTTCCAGATTTCTTTTAAACAATTTTCGAGGTCAGCACCATCACACACAACACTCTGTGGTGATGGAAAGAAAAGTTACATAACCTAGCGAAAGAGCTAACAGATACATCCATGTTCTTAAAAATTCAACATGAGTTAACAGTTTTAATTAAGATTTCATAATATCACATTCTATGAGGTGTATATATTCTTTTTTTTAATTAATTTTTATTGGTGTTCAATTTACCAACATACAGAGAAACACCCAGTGCTCATCCCGTCAAGTGTCTGCCTCAGTGCCCGTCACCCATTCCCCTCCACCCCCCGCCCTCCTCCCCTTCCACCACCCCTAGTTCGTTTCCCAGAGTTAGGAGTCTTTATGTTCTGTCTCCCTTCCTGATATTTCCCAACATTTCTTTTCCCTTCCTTTATATTCCCTTTCACTATTTATTCTTTACATAGCTACTCCCTGACGTATTTTTTTCCTGACCTATTTTTATTACAGTTAATTTCCCTTTAGTATTAATAACTCAAAGGATACTTTGGAAGATATTCCCAATAATATACACTGAAATTGGGAAAGCTAGGAGTTTTCTTAATAATTCTAAGCTCTTTAGAGTTCTGCAGATCATCTAAGACTACCAGACTATTGTAGAGAGTCAACGTTGTGCTGATCCATTCACAAGTATGCCACTTGGATAGAATTATTACACCCTCATTATATTACATCCTTCCCCCATCTGATTTTTGGTCTATTAGCTTTTGACCACCAAAAATGCGGTTTATGATGCCCAGAAATCTGAGCGAGAGCACAAGTTCAAGACCTGGGAAAGCTGTTAAAGAGAGTGCACAAATGGAGGAGAGTGTCCTGGGGAGGCAGGTCACTTGCACACACCAGCTGCTGGACCCCTCCATCCCTACAGAGGTGCCAGCTGCTATCCTGGTCCAAGAACTCTGCCCGCATCACTTTCCATGGGTCACAGGAGAAGACTCCATTCTCTTTACATACTACTTTGTACTTTCGAGTATTATCACATCCATTATCTTATCTGACCATCACAATGACCCCGGGTGGGGGACAAGTTGGGCAAGAGAATATTATATTGTTCATAGTTTTTACATAGTGATCCAGAGATATTAACCTGTTTAGGATTATATGACCCTCCCACAGCAGCTCTAGGATTAGAATTTAGGTCTCATAACTTCCAAGGACACAGGTCTTCTGGTATACTCCATTTCCTCCTGCTCCCCAAGAACAAAAGAGGGCAGCTGTTTGGACTGATGAATAGCAAGGATACCAGAAGGTCATGTATGCTGCCTAAATTAATAATTAAGGAGTTCTGGTTCCAGGTAACCGGGAAGAAATACACCCCACCCTGCCTCTCCCACTGTGTATAGCTATAAAAACACAGACATAATTCAAGAAGCAGCAATTTGAGGACTCTAAAAGTAAATAGTGGCACTTAGATTGGGGAAGATCAGAATTTGAAATACCACTGAACCAGTGGTAGGTTTTCCAGGTTTGTTCCCTCCAGTATACTTTGGCTTGAACTTAAAACTCTAGACCTGACAGGAGACACCAGGGCAGAGCAGAGAAAGCTGCAAGAGAGGCCACCTCCTTCTAACCTGAGGGCCTGAAAAGGAAACTTCTAACTCCAAATGAGAGTATGGAAAGGTCCCATTTTGTTTTCTCCTGCATTTCTCTGTTTTCTCATCATACCCCTAATCAATTTTGTAAGGGTGGTGAAGTGACCAGTAACAGGACCCCGTAAGAGTACAGACTGAGGAATTTCTGCCAATTTGGTGGAGAAGCAATCCCAAGGGGGCCCTGGGGGACCCTCATTTTTCTCTCTGTACTCCCACCATTTTCGCAGCACAGTGGACCCAAGTGACTAATCAAGTTTACTAGTCAGAGGACCAAAAGGAGGTGCCCCAGGGAACCAAAAAACACTGTAGAGATCATAAGGAGGGAGGAACTCAAGAAAACAGACCCATAAATGTGTTAACGAATACTTGGACCCTCCGCCCCCCTTACAGTGCATGCGTGGATCTGACACCAGGCAGCAGAGCAAACATCCATCAATGAACAAACCACCTTCCAGGACCACCTTCCAGGACCCAGACCGGCCACTAGGTGGAGCACATGCAGGAAAGATCCTCGTGAACACTGAAAAGCTTTTGAACACTGAAGAACATTAGAATCAGCCCAGAGAACTTGGAGTTTGACCGCAAATAAGTCAACGGCTAAAAACATAATAAAACATCAACATTCTCCAAGGATTATAGAAATACCCAGAGTCTCTTAATATAATATGAAAAAGGTTCAGGATACAATCCAAAATTACTCAACATATGGAAATGAGGGGAAAAAATGAACTCAAAGGAGTAAAGACAATTGCCAGACCCCAACACAATGGTGATACCACTGTGGAAATGGTATCCATTTGTGGATATCTATTAGTGGAAATATTGAGATTATCTGACAAAGACTTTTTAAAAGCTAGTATAAAATGCTTGAGCAAGTGCCTATAAACACTTTGAAGCCAAGGAAATACATAAATTCTCAGGAAAGAAATAGAAGATATAGAGAAGAATCAGATAACTTTAGAACTGAAAAACATAACTAAAATAAAAACTTACTGTGTGAACTTAATTGCAGAATGCAGACAAGAGAGAGTCCATGGACTTGAAGATAGATCAATGGAAATTATCCAATTTGGACATGGAGTAAAAGATGGAACAGAGCCTCAGGGACCTGTGTGATAAAGACAAAAATGTTAACATTCATGTGACCAGAATCGCAGAAAGAAGGGAAAGTATAGTACTGAAAAACTGTGAAAGAACAGTGGCTGAAAACATTCAAATTTGGTGAATGCCATACCTGAGTAAACTACAAAAAATTAAGAAGTAGAGGCAAAGAACAAGCTCATTACCCATAAAAGGACAACAATTGAAATGACCACAGATTCCTCATCAGAGACCATGGGACCATAAGGAAGTGGTGCAATATGTTTAAGGTTTTGAAATAAATTAACTGTCAATGCAAATTCTTTACCCAGTGAAAATATATTTCAGAAATAAAAGTGATATGAAGACATTCTCAGGTGAAGTTAAAAAAAAATCATTTAGAACAGATCTGCTCTAACCAAATTTCAGGAAGAGAAATAATCCCCTATAGAAATCTGGAATAACAACAACGCAGAACATAAGCAAATGAAAGAAAAGAAAAATTGCAATAGGCCATTCTTCTCTTGAATCCCTGCAAATACATTTGAAGACTCAAAGAAAATGAAAGAAATCATTGATATAAAATGGGTGTATATGAGGGGAGAGTATAGAGCTGTATATGGTATCATGTAAAGACGTATAGGATGCATATGGTGGAAAGGGGTTACATTCTACTGGCAATGGTAAGCTGCTGATTTCCAGTAGACAGTGGAAAGCTATAGCCAGCTAGCCAGATATCCCCTAAAGCAAGTACTTAAAAACTTTATAAAGATTGAATAGATAAAAGATTCTAAAAGTTAAAAAAATAGATAATTTTTTAAATGTTCAAATAACCCAAAAGTAAGTGGGAAAAGGGGAAGAGGATGCGACCAAGACAGACACGGTCCTTACTCTTGTGACAACAACTAAAGAAGCAGATGAATATTTGCATTTTCTGATAAAACTGAAGGAAAACATAAAGCAGGGCACTCTTCCATGAATTTACAGTGAGGTCAAGGAATGCTTCTGTGAGGAGATGGTCAGTTAAAGAGTGTGTGCCTGTCTGGGGGAAGGGCACCCCAAGAAGATGGGACAGCATGAACAAAGACCCCACATGGGAGACCAATAGGGTGTTAGTGGAACCAAGACCATCATGGCTAGAGCAGTGACCAAGGAAAATGAGAGATAAAAGAAGGACAAGGCGGTAGGATGGTACCAGCCAGAGCTTCTAAGTGCAGTTCGGATCGCATTCCAAGTGCAGTGAGAAGCTGCTCAGGTGTTACATCTGGTAAGCAAAGGCCTCTTTTTAAGATTTTTTTTAAACCTCCGTACCATTTTCCATGGCAGCTGTACCACTTTGCATTCCCACCAACAGCGCCCGAGGGCTCCAATGTCTCTACATCCTCGCCAATACATCTTATTTTTATAAGATTTTTGAGTCTATTTACATGAGGTATCTAGAAGAGTCCAACTTACAGAAGCTAAGAGCACAAAGGCATTTAAAGCTTCAGTAATGCAAGATGAACAAGTTCTAGAGACCTACTGCCCAACTGCATCTACAGTTAGTAACACCATATTATTTGGTCATTAATGTTGTGTAAGTTGTTGTGCTGTTGTGCTGCACACTTAAAATCTGCCCAGATCTCATGTGTGAGGTGTTCTTACCACAACACAATTGTTGTCTTTTCATTAAAGAACATTAAAATGATGGGGCACCCGGGTGGCTTAGGCAGTTAAGCATCTGCCTGCGGCTTGGGTTATGATCCCCGGGGTCCTGAGATCAAGGCCTTGGTCAGGCTCCCTGCTCAGTGGGGAGTGTGCTTCTCCTTCCCCCTCCGCCTCTGCCCCTCCCCCCACTCATGCTCACTTGCTCTCTAATAAATAAAATCTTAAAAAAACACACACACATTATAATGAGGATCAACACTCATCTAAAGACAGAAAGGGAAAGAAAGGGTTACTCAGGAGAACCCTACCTACCCCCACCCAAGGTGGGAGATTCCTGAGCAGAACCTACTGAGGATAACGCTGCAAAATAAACAAGGAGGTCCCAGGCAAGAGCCAGCTTTCTCATTCCTTTGACAGCTGAATGGTTAGCTTCTCTGGGCAGAAATGTGTACAAATCTGGATTACATCGAATAGTCAGATGCCTTATCTAAAAGACGACAGCCAAAGCTTGATCTTTGGCCTAAGGGGAGAATTAAAAGGTGTTTATGTTTCAGAAATAATCAGAGTCAGACATCTCAAAATTAAAATTCTTTGTCAGCCTATCAATATTTATGAATGTGTAAAATTTCCGACAGCCCCATTCCACAATTTCCATGCGTTGTGGGTTGAGAGATGTTTGACCCTGGGGAGAGATAGCATCTCCATGCCACACATTTCTCACTTCACTCTGCAGAGCAAAGTCTGTTTAAAACTATGACCCACCTTCTAGTTAAGTTACCCATACTCACCTTCCTCGTTGAAATCAACCAGGATGAGGTTACTTAGCGCAGACGTTGCAGGATTGACAAAAGGAAATTACAGGTTCCTCCGTGTATAATCAACTCCCAAAACCCCATGAATTAATGAAGGACTATTATATGCTACAGCCAATCTAGTTTGGAACAAAGGCAAGATTTGCATTTGGAATAAATGGTTTCTGGTTGCAGTTTTGACATTAATGTATCTCATGTGAACTTGGCCAAGCCTTTTTCTTTCTTTCCTTTTTTTTTTTTTTAACCTTCAGCAACTTCAATTTTGTTATATGCAAAATAAAGTCATTGTGTGTGCATATGCATGTATGTATATGTCTATGTGTGTGTGTGAGTGTACGTGTATATAGAGGTCAGGTTGTCTGGAAGCAGAGCCTGAGACAGGGATTCAGATGCATGCGACTGAGGGAGTGCTCCCTAAGATAAACCTGTAAGGCAGGTGAAACAAGATAGATGTATCCATTGGTCCCATAAAAGAAAGCTGGACAAGGCACTGATAGATACGTTGTATATGTGAAGAAGAGTATATGGCATATATGTGAATAAAGGTAACGAAGGCACACGTGTGTGAGCATGTGCGCACTCACACACATGCAGTGGGGGTGTAGAGGGGAGAAGAAGGAGATTAACTTCTATTTCCTCTATTGGCTTGCAAGGTTAATATGGGAACATGCTAAGGAAATACTTGAACTTGCCCTCATGCATCGTCAAAGCCATCAAATGCTTTCTGGACTCCCTTTTGGTATTCCCTCTGCCTCTGACTGCCCTCCACCTAAACCAAGCTTATTTGTGACTTCAAAGTGGCTATTAAGTGCCTCTTCTTTGGAAGGTTCCCACATCTACCTCCTCCTCTGACCACCCTACCACTGCACTCGTTATAATGTAAGACACCATTAATAAGGACCCAAGACCAATACCCCATGTGCAGTACCCTTCTTAGGGATCAATAATTAGTGGACTCAAACCCCAACTTTCCATTAGGATTAATTATGTGGCCTTTGGCAAGGTCAAAACCTCTCTACGCCTCTTCTGTGATTCCACTAAGCTCAAAACTTTTATTAAACATGTGATAGCTTTTTCAAGCTATGGTTATGTGTTATTTGATGGTTACTTTCTCTGCATGAAAGAGCACATTTCTAGCATCTCCCAGTTACACAGATGCCATAACACCCTGGAAACCTCAGGAGTCCTTCAAGAAAGGAGTGATTCTACATAGATTTCAAGGAAACAAAAAGAATGCATAGTTCTCACACTGAAGGAATTTAACATTGAAGAGAGGAAAAGCACGAAAATGAAGGCGGGGTGGGGATGGGGGTGGCGAGTCCAAGGCTAGGAGCCAAATGCCCTGGTAGCAGCTGGGCTCAGCAAAGAATGCACAACTATTTTTAGCCTCTATTTGGGTATACTGATTTCCGGAACAATATCCTCTAATTATGATGTCTGGGATTGTATCCTGCCCTCCCACCCTTACCCCACCAGAAGCAGTAATTTTGCACTGCCTGGCAACTCTTTCCAGGTGCTCCTCAAACCAGACAGACTCTCAACCTTCTGGATATGCCATCCAGGAACTGGTTTGATTTCAACATCCACCAAAGCACTTTGCTTGCAGCAAAGGGCAGTCTTGATCCCCCACCCCTCCTCCATCACCAGGCTGTTCCATGGTCTCCTGGAGCCAGTTGGCATCCAGCACAAAGCATTGGCACTGTTTTTGTTGTTGTTTTCAAAACAATACTACAAAACACAATTCATCTTTGCAGCTCATGCAGTAGAAAAATGATGTTTATAGACTATTCTGGTTATCTATTGCTGCACGTATGACAAGTCATTCTGAAACTTAGCAGTTTAAAACAGCCATTGCATTCTTTCTCAAGGTTCCATGGGTTAGCTTGGCAGCTGGAGAATTCTGCTGCTCTTTCTTGGTGTCTTTCACGCCCCTGCAGATAGCATTTGGGGCAGGTGTCCTCTAGAGGCTCCACTAGGATATTGGCTTAAGTCTTAGAGCATCGCCTGGGTAACAACGTGCACATGAGGAGGAAGACACCACAGGATAAAGAGAGAAGAGGAAGAAGCAAGAGATGAACACCCACGTATCATTAAAAAAAATAACATGAAAACAAAACAACAAAATCCCAGGAGAGCCTCAGATTCCTGCACAACTAACTGCCCACTACCTCCTTTTCTACAGCTCCTCTATGACCTCACCAGCCAAGGTTTAGGGTGAAAAATGAAATGACAGGAGTCAGGGAGTAAACATTCAGGCACAACCTCATATACATGCTTAACATCTGCATGCACATACACACACACGCACTCACACACACACACCACATAACTACGACAACTGAAGGAATCGCTTATAGAGACGCCTTCGTGAGAATCATCATTTAGATCTGAAAACCTGAGCTCTCTGAGGTTTACAACATTTCTGATAAGGATCTCTGTTGCTCTGTGGTATGTCTCTTGCCATAAGTTTTTAGCCCTGAAAGGGGTCTTGGAATTCTCAAAGTCTATTCCCTTTCCCAGAGGGAGTACTAAAAGGGATAAAGTAATGAAAAATGATTATATATTTCTGAATTTTCATTGCTAAGGAAGTACAAAGGTGATAAGATGACTATAGATTTTCTTTCTGAAAATGGCATTCTAGATGCGACGCCTTTCCTGCCTGCCTTATCCCAAATAGCAAGCTAATCACCCTTCACTCAAATTTATTTTTTTCTGTGCATTTCTAACCAGCCTGAAATTATATTAGCTTATTGTCTGCCTCCCTATAAAATATAAACTCTATGAAGGCAAAGAATTTATCTACCTTGTTTACTGCATCCTCCCCTCCTCAATTAGTACATAGTAGGTACTCAGTATCTGTTGAATGAAGTAATTAACATTCATTTCATTCTAATTGAGTATAAGACACTGTACTATTTGCTTTGTGAGGTTATGCTATGCAAGATGAGAAGTTATCCTCGATAAAATCGCAATGTACATTAATAACTCTACTGCTAAAGAAAAGTACAAGGGGTTGGCAAATTGAACACCAATAAAAAATAAATTTATAAATTTAATATAATTTATAAAAACTAATTGCCAAACAAAAGTTAAAAAAAAAAGTACAAGGGCATTCAGAGGTATAAACAAAGGACTATTAATCACAGGGGGGAAAAAATCAAAGACTATGAACTTGAGCACTAACCATTAAAGTTCACAGATGTAATTCAGACAAAACTCTAGCACACAAGAGGGCTTGCTGTTGCTTGGGTACAGTCTGGAATGCCCATCATCTGAGAGTCAGAACTTCTGACTCCATAACCTTGGATCATTAACCTTCACTGTGTGGAACTCACCCACTTCCCCTAGAAAATAAACATTTTTGCCTGGATCATCACAGAGTTTCCCTTCCATGACAACATGGCAGGATTTAGGCAAGAAGGAGCAGGGTTTGGGTACCAACTCCACAGTAGGGCTGTGGTATGAATAAGGAAATGGTATTAAACTGATAAAGATGAAAAGACCCATAACCAAACCATCTGCTGTCAAGATTTATCTACAATGATATTCTACTGAAGTTAAACAGAAAACTGCAAACCAAACTGGAAACTTTTTGGGTTTTTAACTAATTTTGGCCTGAAAAATGGCAAATATTGCTGAGTTCCCATTTACCTCCCCCAGATTCTCATAGGTTCATAGCCACTTTCTCCTCAGTGTCCAAATAACAAGTCTTTCTTCTTTCATCCTGCCTTGGTCTACTGTCTTTGCTCAACACTGGAAAGTTGTCTTCTATTATTTCTTTGATTATTTCCTCGTTTGCATTGTCTCTGTTCTTCTTTGGGGGAACTTCTAGTCATTGGGAGTTGGGCCCTTATATTGATCCTCTATATCAACAATTCTCCCATGTTTTCTCTATCTTTTGTCTTACAGAGAGATTCTTCAAAATATTTCTTTCAGGTGTCAAGGAACATTCCCTTCCTAATGAAGACTATTATGACCATAACAGTTTTAATTTAGAACAAGGTTTTTTGACCTTGGTATGATTGACATTTTAAGATGGATCATTGGTTGTCATGGAGAACCATTGTATGCACTGAAGTATTTTAGCAGCATCCTGGCCTCTATCTCCTCAATGTCATTGACCCAGGGTCTCCAGCCAACACAACCGAAAATGTCTCCAGAAGTTTCTTCCAGAATTCATCTCTAGTTTTCTTATGTAGGTTTATTCCCCCCTATTGGGAGCTCTTCCCTGAATAAGGGGACAGACCAGGAACTCAGGGTGAAGCCTCTGATTAAGCAGGCTTTCCCACAGGATGCACCAATCCAAAGCAGGCAGGCAGATTGACTGACCGCCTCCTCCCAAAGGTCAGACTGGAGTGTGCTTTACTCTGGGACACTGACACCCCCACCAAAGCTCTAGGGAATCTTGCAACACTCACCCAGGCTCCTGACTCTCCTCCAACCCTCACCTTTTGTAACCTACTACACCCAAGCCAGGAACATCCCGAATGTTCCAAGAAAGATAATTCCCAAATCTAACTGCCCCTTGATATCTGTTTTAATAGGGTCCCCCACACCAGGAGGTCTTGATATCTGCTAGAGTTTAAGAATAACTACCTTAAGGGCACCTGGGTGGCTCAGTGGTTGAGCATCTGCTTTAGGCTCAGGTCATGATCCCAGGGTCCTGGGATCAAGTACCACATCAGGCTCCCCACAGGGAGCCTGCTTCTCCCTCTGCCTATGTCCCTGCCTCTCTTTCTGTGTCTCTCATGAATAAATAAATAAAAATCGTTAAAACAAACAGTTACCTTAGAACACAGTGTTGGGTTCTCTACTGTTGAACAAAGTGGTTGCAGTGTGAAAGTACTTTTTGGATTTAAAATTTTAAAAAAAAGCAATGGGGAACTCCCTTTAAAAATTGTTTTTATTCTAACTTTCTGCTACTGGAGACCCTGTATATTTAAAGTTCCTTTTTTTTCTTTCATTTTGCCCTTGCTTCTAGGAAACTCAGCCAAATTGGAAGGTCAGTCATAGTAAATATATCAACCCACAGAGCTATCATGTGGATTCCTTCCTCAGTCTCCTTGCCTTGCCCAATTTCTTATTTTTGTTTTATTGGATTTTGTTCCTTTGGAGAGAACAGAAAAGTTATAAATACAGTCAATAAATAAAAGACTCCTTAACAACAGTGGCAATGTGTTCTTATATGCTGCCATATGTTCTATTCTGAGTATGAAATACAGATCATGCAGACTGCGCAGATGTTACCAGATATTAAATTGTTTCAAAAATAGATGACAGAACAGGAAAATTCAAATACTGCCTAGGGGAAAAAAATATTTTCATGTGTAACTCCCGGAGATGCTCTTACAAAATAGAATTATTATTGCTCTTTTGTTTAAATGTAAGAGAAAGGATTTAGGCTTAGATTTATTATATTAGTATATTAACCACTATTGTTCTTTTGGCTTCTTGCCTTTGGGTGATGTTTTCTTGTTCAGAATTATTTTCTGTTTCCATCATCTTGAAACATACAATGTGCGTTTCAATTGTCTATTTTCCCTGAGCCAACAGACCAAAATAATTCCCATTTGAAAAAGCTCTACAATTTTATATGTAACCAACAAAACACCAGGACTACTGATAAATTTAATAACTCCCAAGAAGGGGTTATATTTTGGGTTTGAACTGCAACACGTTCAAACAGGTCATCGAAAAAGATGTAGTTAAATAAATGCTCAGTTAAAAACGAGATGAACCACCAAAGCAATAATCAATAAATATTTCTTGAGCAACACTTAAATTGCCTCTATAAAGTCTGAACTTTGGAGAACCGAGAAAAAGCATAAAACTTATTTTCTGGAGACTGTAAACTGACTATGTTTCCACTGGACGGCGCAGCTCTAGATCCTGATGTCCTGGACCCCATTATTATTATTCTCCATGCCTTCAAAATCTGCCTGACTCATTCCTGAAGATGTGGTCTAGTCATTTTCGAGGGGCGGGTCCCACCCAGGCCCCTGACAACTGGCTGGGTCCTGTGCAAACTCAGGCAACTGCAGCTGCTGCCCACCTGCTCCAAATACTAGCACCTGTCAGACCCTCTGCTGCTCTGTCCCCCAACAACACAGAGCCCCCTGGGCGTTAACACTGGAACACTCCAGACTTCTAGTAATTCTCAGAGCACACCCTCTGTATTAATTTCCTATAGCTGCCACAGACATCACCATAAATTTAGTGGCATAAAAACAACATGAATTTATTACCGTACATTCTGGACATCAGAAGTCTGATGACAGACTCGCAGGGCTAAAATCAAGACATCAGCAGGGCTTTATGTC
This sequence comes from Vulpes vulpes, assembly GCF_048418805.1. Taxonomy (NCBI): domain Eukaryota; kingdom Metazoa; phylum Chordata; class Mammalia; order Carnivora; family Canidae; genus Vulpes; species Vulpes vulpes. Next base: position 175,037,065 of record NC_132791.1, on the reverse strand, counting down.
TTCCTGCAGGTTCTACGAAAGCATCTGTTTCTCCATCTTGTCCAGCTTCTAAAGGCCACCTGCACTCCTTGGCCCTTGCTTCCTTGGATCTGTGAGGCCAACAAGAGTTTGACCGAGTCTCTCACATCACATCTTTCTCATACTAAAGCTTCTTCGCCTCCTGCTTCCACTTTTAAAGACTGTCGTGATTATACTGGGCCCATCTGAATAATCCTGGCTCTCACCTTTATTAAGCGTTGCTGATTAGCCACATTATTCCACCTGCAACCTTAACTGCCATTTGCCACATAACAAATGTATGGGTTCTGAGGATTAAGACATGGACATCTGTGGTGAGGAGGGAGCATTACTGTGTCTACCATGACCAGTGAGCCAACAAGAGAGGGACTGGATGACCAAGAGACGAGGCTCGTGGACTGACGACGGAGGGGGGTGTCCAGCTCCAGGTGATGACCCTTGAGTTCCCGTGAGGCAGCCTGCTTTCAGGAGAGTTGCTGTAGGGCAGAGAGCAAGTTCAGCTCCCCATTTGCCTCTGAGCTTCACTCGCCTTGTCTTAGGCACGAGGATAATAATGACACGTTTCACGGGGTGACTGGCAATGTGACAGGTGAAAACATGTCAGTGTCTGGAACATAGCAACTGCACAATAGAAAGGCATCGAAAGAAAGAAAATGTAAAATAATAATGACACTAATAATGAACATATGTTCCATGGTACCAAGGTGCTAAGTCTAGAGATAAAATGCCCTAGATCTGAGGGTATCTGGGCAATCATCAGCAGAGGATAAAGAATAGCCAAACTGTGGAAGGAGCCTCAGTGTCCATCGAAAGATGAATGGATAAAGAAGATGTGGTTTATGTATACAATGGAATATTACTCAGCAATTAGAAATGACAAATACCCACCATTTGCTTCAACGTGGATGGAACTGGAGGGTATTATGCTGAGTGAAATAAGTCAATCGGAGAAGGACAAACAGTGTATGTTCTCATTCATTTGGGGAATATGAATAATAGTGAAAGGGAATATAAAGGAAGGGAAAAGAAATGTTGGGAAATATCAGGAAGGGAGACAGAACATAAAGACTCCTAACTCAGGGAAACGAACTAGGGGTGGTGGAAGGGGAGGAGGGCGGGTGTTGGAGGGGAATGGGTGACAGGCACTGAGGTGGACACTTGACGGGATGAGCACTGGGTGTTTTTCTGTATGTTGGGAAATTGAACACCAATAAAAATTAATTAAAAAAAAAAAAGAACTGAGGTTCAGAGACAGAGAAAGACTATCATTCAATTTACAGAAGAAATAAAATTAGAAATCAGCACTGGACTGGGAGCCATGTGACTCCCTCTTCAGTACCACCCAGCCATCTATCAGGACAGTCATGCCAAGCAAGGATGTTCTGCATCTAACAGACGGTGGCTGTTTTGCCCAACCCACTGAGCACAGTTCCTTCAAGCTCTTTGTGGGGGCATCTGGCCTTTCTGACGTATGGGCACTGCTTTCTGTAAGCTAAACTTCCAGTTATGTCCTTAAGGTCATTGTTTCAACAAAGTTTCGATGATATGGGGAAAATTTTCACCATATATACAAAACAGAATGCCTAACGGTATATCCACAATAGCAGCCAGAGATAAAGATTTTTGACCTGAAACTACTGCAAAAAAAAAAAAAAAAAAAAAAAAAAGTGTTAATGTCTATCTCGATGTTGCACGTGGCAGATGTTTTTTTTTTTTTTTTTTTTTTTTTATTTATGATAGTCATACAGAGAGAGAGAGAGAGAGAGAGAGAGGCAGAGACACAGGCAGAGGGAGAAGCAGGCTCCATGCACGGGGAGCCCGACGTGGGATTCGATCCCAGGTCTCCAGGATCGCGCCCTGGGCCAAAGGCAGGCGCCAAACCGCTGCGCCACCCAGGGATCCCGTGGCAGATGTTTTTATTTTTCTTCTATCTTTTCCATGTTTTCCAGATATTCTGAGTCAGCTCGATTTTTATAGTAAATGAAAGTAGAGGCACTTATTAAAAAAAATACATAATTACAATAATGAGAAAGATTAGTTTTTTTGGTCAATGATTGTGTTCCCTTGTGACCCCAGATTTCAAGAACAGACCTTTCCTTTATCTTCTCAGAAGTATTTCTCTTAGCTATTCCTTCCTCTGTTTTTAGGGGATCTCTGCTTCATCTCACATTGCTACAAAAAAATAAATAAATAAAATGGCTTTGATACTGACTACCTCAGTAAACAAGATTATGGACCATGCAAAACTGAAATGTCCCCATCACTGAAAATAATAAATCAAAACTTGTGGCTGTGCATACATCCCATAGTCACCATCATCAGCTTCACTTAACCAAAGTTCTCCGGCTTCATGATGTTTTCCCTCTCAGTTATCACTACATTTATTATTCAGGCAAACTCCTTTCTACCATAATTTCATATAAAATAAAGAAATGTGTTCAGAGACTGTAACTCTAAGTAGGAACACAAGTCTGGTCTCTCATAACCCACATTCCCCTGGATGCAATTAGTTTAATCTCTTCTCTGAACATGTTCTTAATATAGGCTTTTACCATGGACCATTTTTCATGTGTCTTGGTTTTTCATCACTCAATTCCTGAGTAAGACCACAGACATTAAAATGATAACATATCATGTTGAAATCATGGGTAAGTTCAAGGGGGAAATAACACGCTCCATCTACAGTGAAAATGAAGGAAAGTGATTACAGATCATGACTGCATCATTTTCATAATATTTTGGACTTGTTTCTTACCTTCACATTTGGGTTAACAGAGTTGCATTTTGAGAGTTGGTCTTAGGCAGTCAGAGGTCATTGTGCACATGGTTTGGGGTGGGGGGCAAGTATTCTCAGAGCCAGGGCCTTAACAATTAAATGGCAAATCAGATCCCTATTACAGAAGGATCCCAAAGCCCCTAAATAAAAACAAAGAATCTTACTCAAAAGGGATTATGAATTTAAAAACCTATCTAAGAGAAAGAATCTATCTAATATCTAAATTTCAAAGTTTGTGATATTAATTATTAAGAATATAGGGCTCAGGGTGCCTGGGTGGCTCAGTGAGTTGAGTGACCAGGTCTTGGTTTCTGCTCATATCATGATCTTGGGGTTGTGAGATCGAGTTCTGCATCAGACTTCACATTTAGTGGGGAGTCTTCTTGAGATTCTCTCCCTCTCCCCCTGCTCCCACTCCTACATGTGTGCTCTCTTTCTCTCTCTAAAATAAATAAATAAATCTTAAATATATATAAATGGCTCTAGGAGTCCCAAGATCAATCAGCATGCCTTTCTCCACAGAGATTCAGAAATTCCCCAATGCGGCCCCCATCAGCCAGCTTATTCTCCTTGCATCCTATATCCGTTAACTCTCCCTCCACTTTACTCTACTGACTACTACTTAACTGAGTCACCCGGGTGCCCATCGACAACTACTTCTTTCTGTAGTTTCAGCCCCTGAAAATGCTCTGACGTATGTAAAGGTCATTAACTGTCAAGACTAGAATTTGCTTGATCTCATCAGCCTGTTCATGTCTTTTAAATATCTTCTGCCTCCACTTTGATGATAATTATTATCATAATCATATTAATGGCTAACACTCACCAAATGCTTTCCATGTGCCAAGCATTTTTGTTTGAATTACCTCATTTAACTCCTGTGACCACAGTATGAAGTAATATATCTGTTATTAACCTCCCTGAGCCTCAGTGCTCTCATCTATGAAATGGGAGCATGAAAATGATGATCACACAGCCGGTAAACATTATGTCTGGGAATCACAACTAGGAATTCTTAACTCTAGGGTCCATGCTCTTTAACGTTCTACTATGCTTGCTTCCTTGCTATCAAAATTCCCAAAGTCAACCTCACCCATTTAATCTATAGAACTTTTCTTTTAGAGTTCCTTTTATTCCAAAGGAAATATATATATATTCTTTGACATATATAATTTTAGAATAACAGAAAAGTTGCAAATATAGTACAAGATGGTTTCCAAACATTCTTTATCCAGCTTCCCTCAAGCCTTGGCTTTTTTTTTTTTCACACTGTCTTCAATCTTCAGGTCATCACTGTCTAACTCAAATCAACTGAACCGCAGCATGATAGGGATACAGCCACAAAAAAACATCTATTAATTTAATAGTGCCTCACACAGATGACATGACTTTCCTCTTGGTGGAGGCTCCCAGATGGCCACCTCACACTTTATCTGTTATTATTCATGATTCCTTCTGTGCATAACACAGGCACTGACCTGTCACTTTACATAACAAACACATCAAAGATTCTTAACTTTGTGGAGTCCTTGATGAATTTATAGAATTGTCCCTCTCCCTAGAAAATTCAGAGACAAACAATCCTACATATTTCAAGTAGTTTGTAGACTCGGGGTACCTCTCTTTGAGTACAGTCTGATCTGTTTTTTTTTTTTTAAGCTAACAATTGCAGTCTGACCTGCTAACCCCACTCAACTATCTTTTCCTCAATCTTCATAGAGCTTCTCCACATCACTCACTCTGGGGAGGCTGCCAAAGAATTGTAGAAGCACTCCTCCTAAGACATGGCTTTCAACCACTGAACCGATGTTGGTTTGGGGCTGCGGAAATGGCTGAGTGCCAAAGAATACATGTAACTGCCACCAGGACAATCTCATCAGGCAGTGAGGACAGTGGATCCACTTCTCCCACCGCGTCAAATCCATTACTTCAGGGATTTCCTGACAAAAGGGCAGCCCAGTCGGCTCCTCAGCTACGTACTCGCTGAAGGTCAATCCACTTATTCGTGCAGACCCCAGTGACTTCTCAAAAATTAGTATTTATGAGTCTAATGTTCTGTCCAAGCTAAACACTCTAAGTTAAATGTAACTGGCTTTTTTTTCTTGATAAAATGAAAGCCTGAAATTTTCAGGCCAAGAGTCTACCAGAAGATCAGGTGGTTATTTTTTTTTTTTAATTTTTATTTATTTATGATAGTCACACACAGAGAGAGAGAGAGAGAGAGAGAGAGGGGCAGAGACATAGGCAGAGGGAGAAGCAGGCTCCATGCACCGGGAGCTTGACGTGGGATTCGATCCCGGGTCTCCAGGATCGCGCCCTGGGCCAAAGGCAGGCGCTAAACCACTGCGCCACCCAGGGATCCCAGATCAGGTGGTTATTAATGAAATTACAACACCTGAGAAAGTTTTTATTTTTTATTTCATTTTTTAAAAGATTTTCTTTATTTATTCATGAGAGAGGCAGAGACATAGGCAGAGGGAGAAGCAGGCTCCCTGTGGGGAGCCCAATGCGGGACTCGATCCCAGGACCCTGGGATCATGCCCTGAGCCAAAGGCTGAGCCACCCAGGTCCCCCTAAGAAAGGTTTTAAAAAAGAATCAGGGTGGACAGTTGGTCCTGAGTTACTTGGAGCTCAGGATGAATGAGTCTTTTTCAGGTAACAGGAGACCAAAATATTGATTGCATTTTCAAATATTAATGGGTTAAAAATATATAAGTTTTTTTCCAACAATACCCACATTTAAAAAATACAAATTTAGTCTATCTTCAGCATAATATGATGGAAAGAACTAGGGTTCAGAATGAAACAAATAAACCTGAGTTTGGATGTACCATTTAACCTAGCTATGTGACTTTGCTTAGCCAAATTTTCCTTTTCTCTTAAATGAGGAAATAACACCCATAAAAAAGGACCCTGATGAAGATGAAATGTGACAATGTTGCACCAAGGACTGACTCAATAAATCTTAGCTCTCATTCCCTTAGAATTCTTTCCAGAACTTGCAGGTGTCCAGAGCAGCAAGAAAATAGAAAATTCTACAACTTGAGTCACCAAAATTTGAAACTCATCAAAATTCAGGGAATTTAAGTGATTAAGGGTACAAATCTCTGTATGCTTGTCAAGTCAAAAGCCAACAAAGAACATTTAAAACCGATTGGGATCATTCCAGGCAAGATGGGGTAAGCGTACTCCACCCTGTCTCTTCATGGGATGCAAATTTAGCCCTGGGCAGAACCAGAGGGCAATTATCTCAGAAGGAAAGGTAGCCAGCAAATAGGAGAAAGCAGAATGGGTAGTATAAGGAAACTAGTGGAAAGATTCCCACTTTTTCCCAAACTCTGGGATCACCGCAGATAGACACATAGGCAGCTCCAGACCCAGAAGTGTACATCGATGTGGACAGAAGGAGCTTCAAGAGAAGACCTAGCTTTCCGGACCAAGGATTAGGAAAGGGGGCTGTACAGTGATATAAATTCCTAATTTTTGTTAAGTTTCTGTCCCAGCCACCAGGCAATCGTGCCACACTGTAGCAGCAGCAGCAGAGACCAGGCAGATGCCTAAAACTCTTGGTTACAGATTGTTTCTAATAGCATAAGGCAAATTAGCCATTACATTTTTTTTGTTTCTGTTCTCAAGAAACTAAACATAATAAATTTTTGAAAAATCATGCCCACACACATAACATGACTTGAAAACTAAAGACAAAGAAAAAAAAAAAAACAACTCTTGAAGGCACCCAAAGGGAAGAAGACATATTACATAGAAGGGAGCAACAACTCACATCACTATGGATTTCTCATTAGAAACCATGGATGCCAAAAGAATAATCTTCAATTTCTGCAAGTCAAGAACTGTCAACCAGAATTCTCTATCCAGTAAAAATGTCCTTCACAAATGGATGTGGAAGAGACGTTCTAAGAGGCATCACTCCCACACAAACTTCTCTGAAAGAAATGCTAAAGGAAGTTCTTTAGACAGAAAGGAAATGATATGGCAAGGAAGATTAGGACATCAAGAATGAAGGAAAGCACAAGAAATGGTAACTAGGTAAATTTAATAAACTATTCTGTTCCTCTCTAATTGGCTACAAAAACTATGGATGATGATGAAGGTAAAAATTATAACACCGATGCAGTTTTCAAAGTACATAGATGCAATTACATACAATAAAATTATATATAACTGTATATTATATACATAATTATAATATAAAGAAGGGAAAGGTAGGGTGATATGATGAGCACTGGGTGTTATATGCAACTGACAAATTATTGAACACTACATTGGAAACTAAGTGTGTACTATATGTTGGCTAATTTAAATAAAATTTTTAAAAAGAAAGGAAAGGTAAAAATACCTATACTCCATGTAGTCAGGTTTCTGCACTCCTCTTGAAGTAGAAAATATTAATTCTGAGCAGAAAGTGTAAGCTGAGTATGTATTTTGAAATTCCTAGAGGAATAACAAAAAGATACTCATTAGAAATATTAAAATGAAATACTAAGACATCCAATCACCCAGAACAAAGCAGAAAAGAGGAAATCTAGAAACAAAAAACAGAAGAACAGAGAACAATAAAATGGTATACCAAAGTCCAAACATCATTACATATACACGAAATTAGTATCTAATCATACCATTTAAGAGGCAGATATTGCCAGAATAAATTTTAAAAATAAATATTCTCTAAAGACATCCACTTAAAATATGATGTAGATAGATTACAGTAAAGGATGGGAAAAGACATACCCTCAAAATGCTAATCAAAAACAGCTGGAACAACTCTATGACTATCAGAGTAGAAACTTCAGAGCAAAAACAATCACTAGAAATAGAGGGACATTATGTAATGATAAAGAGGTCAGTTGACCAAGAGGCATAACAATCTGATGTATTCACCTAAATATGGAGCTTCAAAATACATGAAGCAAAAGCTAACAGAATGAAAGAGGGCAATAGAGAAATTCACAATTATAGTTGAGGACATCAACATTTTCTTTCATAGATTGAGTAGACAAAATGTCAGCAAGGATGTAAAATAACTGAACACCATCAACCACCTCGATTTCGTTCACTTTTCTCAATGGTCCCATTACCAAGATGAGAAACACACTGTATCAAAAGAACCCTAGTGGCAGAGAAATTGGATTAGACAAAATCCTGGACACACAGTAAACATACCAGAAACATTAGTCATCATTAAAACCATTACTATTTCTGAAATTATTGAAGGAGAGCAGTGTTCCTCAGTCTTTTTTATTATCATCTCCTTAAGAAGCTTCTTTTGGACATCTTTTTCCTAATCATTCCCCTGCTCCCTGAAATTTTAATACCACAGATGTATTGTACAGCTGTGTGTCCTGAATGTGTGGTGGGCCTTTGGAGAGCCACAAACTACTGTAATATTTAAGAACAAATTTCCACCCTCTTGGGAGAAATATTACCCCTATTGAAAAGGCACATGATAAATAAATTAATCTCTGACATCCTATAATTCTAAATACGTATAGATCATAAGACCTTTAAAACTATTTACTTATGTTTCATAAAATATGAACTAAAGTTGCCAGCGAAATTGTTTATTGTTAAATTATGTTCTGTAGCATTTGGGAGAATAACAGGTTAAATCTAAGGTTTTTGGGAAAGACTCTAACTAGCACAGGTGGGCAGCTGGCCAGAGACTCAGTGTCATTACATAAATATCACTACATCCTCGAAATATATTTATGTGCAAGTTACTGGTATACACTCTAAGTTTGAAGATTTATGAGATTATAAAAAATTTTTTAGTCATGAACAATATGAAAAAATGAAATATTTTTCTTCTAGTCATGTAACCAGGCAGATTGAAATGTTCTCCTAATTTCTCTTGACATGCAGCCCATCTCTCATTAGCTTATGAGGGTGTCTGTAACTGCAGTACCTGTCAAACACTTATTCCCAATGATCAACGATCACATTAAAAAGACAGCCCAACCTCATCTTGTCTTTAAAAGTAGAGAAAGAAGTCTAATACTAAATGTCTATTCTGGAGCCAAGGAGGCATGTATTTTCTCAGCCCCTAAATCACACACTGATGGTAAAATAAGACCCAAGCAGCTCTTTGGAATAATCTAGCCTTTCATTCTTTACTGACCTTAGAGATATTTAGCCCAATCTTGACTAATAATCCTTCATATCAAAATATAAAGCTTCTATTTCGCCCCTTAAACTTCTTCTCATCTGTTTCTTCTTCTTCTCTGTTCATAATGAGTTATTTGTTTCACATTGTGACCATCCATGGTACCATCCAGTTGACAATTATTGATGTCAAAAAGAAGGAATACAGTGATGCCAGAGATGAAAGTAGTCCAATTTCCCAGACAGTGTTGTCTGGGAAGATCACACTCAAGTTCAGATTTCCACATTAAGGAATTTACATTATCAGTTGATCAGATCTCAGAGATGGACTCAATTTAATCAAAATCCTAAATGGTGGATATAAATAATAACATCAAGCTTCTCGTTTTAGTTTTTTGGATTTGTTCTTGTTTTGTTTTTAATTTACTCTGAAGAAGACACTAGTGAATGAAAAATGGATGTCTGTCATTCAGATCACATCTACCCAAATAGCAAAGAATACATGGGAACAAAATAGTAATCAGATTGACAGATCAGAATGTAATCCCCAAAAGAGGTAGATGGGTGGGAAGTGATGATCTAGAATAGCAAAGACAAATAGTTGGCGTGTGTTCCATTATTACCCTTCCTTCACCAATTGCAGACATTGTTAATCAATCATTGCATGCTTTTGATGATGAGTTTCGATGCAGCCTCTATATCCATCCCATACAGTACTCTAGGCAGCTTCTTCCAATCAGTCAGAGTTATTATATGAAATGAAATATTATATGCCATATCTGGCCTGGAGAGATGATTAGTCCAAGCCATGGCTCCCCCTTTTCTGCCATAAAACAGAGAACTCTTCACTAGTTATCAGTTTTACATTTATAGCAGGCTTAGTATTTTTCTTCTACAGCTGGGACTAGAAAATTATTGCCAAATTCTCCTTTTGTTCTGGTGGACCATGTCTGGCAGATAAAATCATAAAAAGAGAATAATGTTGAACTTTAGGAAAAAGACTCTTAAGATGAGCCCTGACCATCTGTGGGTGTAGAAATCTCCATGGACATTTGGTGCTTCTTAAAAGTACTAACGCTGTGTACTGATGACCATCCAAATAAAGAAACCACCCAGCCCATATGATTCAACTTTTCCATGCCTAGAATTACAGATAACACAGACCAATTAGTCTTCTTTTTTTATTGAAATACAATTGGCATACCATGTTAATACCAATCACAGTCTTGCTTGATAAGTGAGAGTAGATACTTAAGACCTCCCAATATGGTGCTCTTGACTGTTCTTCCCAAGCAATTAGATGTGGTATGTCAATTGTTAGTTATTCAACTCTCTTTTCTGGGCATGGCAAAAAGACACTAAACTGACATTTTTTCCAGTCCTCTTAAGGTAAATATGGCTGGCTGACTTGTTTAGTCAATGCTCTTTGAGCAGAAGACCCTTGAAAAACTCTAAGAGACAGTTCATGACTAATCCCACTCTCTTTCCCATTGCCAAGTGGCCCGCATCATTGTACAGAGTAGGTGCAGCACGAACTTTGAGCTTGTAGTGATATGAGATAGAGTGCCCAACCCATTCAGGATAGGCACTGTGATGGTTACTTTTATATGTCAGTTTGATGGGGCATAAAATGCCCAGATTAAACATTATTCCTAGGTGTATCTGTAAGAATGTTTCTGGATGAGATTAGCATTTGAGTTGGTGGACTCATCCAAGTAGATGGTCCTCCCCAGTGTGAGTGGGCATCACTCAGTTGTGGAGGGCCTGAATAGAACAAAAGATGGAGGAAGGAGAAATTGGTCCCCCCTTTTTTTTCCTTCCTCACTGAATGGGCTGGGACATTTCATCTCCTCTTCTCCCACCCTCAAAGTAGGAGTTACATTGTTGGCTCCCCTGGTTCTCAGGCCTTCAGACTCAGGCTGAATTATACCACCAGCTCTCCTGGGTCTCTAGCTTACAGACAATAGGTCATGGGCTTCTCATCCTCCATAATATAACCATAATACATTACTGTTTCTATTTCTCTGGAGAACCTGACTAATGCAAGCATGTGGAATGAGCAAGAACTAAACCTTTGTTCTTCAAGCCATTAACATATAGGAGCTGTTTGTTCTTTCAGCACAACCCAGCCTATTCTAACTGACATATTATGCAAGGGAGACTTTTTTTTTTTTTTTTTTTTTTTTTTTTTTTTGCAACCCTTGCAAAATCTTTCTGGGAACTCTCAGTAGGAAAATTTTGGTCTCACCAATGTCCCTTCAATTTTGACAAACTTTAAACATGTAAGCAGATAAAAATAAGCTCTCTTAATATTGTAGGATCTTTCTTTAGATGAAATCTCTAAAAGGGACCAAAGAGCTGGTTTGAACACAAAAGAGTAGGAAAGGGAAGGAAAGAAAGGAGAAATGCAAATTGGAACAATTCTTCAGGCCTTGGGCAAACTTGTGCTGATCCTTGACTTTTGATTTGTCCAGGATGGCTGGGCAGAGGGCCAAGCCAGTCTGTGTTGGAATAAGAATACCGAACCACAGGGTATGTATTGGGCCCAGGACTACCGCTGAAGGCAACATGGGAACAGGAATGGTTAAATGTGACCCACTGTCATTTTCCAGGCAAGCATTTAACTTTTTTGTTGTTTATATGACTCATCCACAAGAGGAAAAAAAATTAAATAACTGATTTAAAGAAGGCTTGGTACTAGAAAGGGCAGGATTTTCTTTTGCAATATGTAGTATTTTTAGGCTATAAAATATTTTTCAACAATACAGTTACAAATTTTAAGAGATGCCATCCAAAAACTATAAACTACAAATCCAACTTCTAAAAGTTCACACAATGTCAAATAATAAATCATTTTTATATAATATAAACATGTTTTCTTCAGTAAAATAGGCTGCTGATATTTTAAATAATGCTATTGATTAATTCCCAGTGAGGTATACAGCAGGTACTTACTCACCTGCCTTGAACTGTTGTTTTCTTTTGAAGGGTTTGTTTTAGGAGCAGGTGGGGAAAGTGATAATGTCAACTCACATAAAAATATTGTCGTCTCACAGTAAAATCTCATCAAAACTACATATTCAGTTCTGATTATTTAAGATTATAAGGTCGCTGGAATATATTCCATAACTCTGTGTCATTGAAAGATCTACTTTTATAGAACATTCCAAGGCAGAAATTCAATTATTGGACAGAGATTATGAACAGGTTTTTTCCCCTTAAACCCGGGTATTTGGTATTTTAATAAGGGCGTAGATGAATTCATCTACTTATTTCATCAAAAAATACTGTAAGTACTCTCACTCATCAGGCTCAGTTCTAGATGCTAAAGGTATTACTGTGAATAAGACAGGCAACAACCATGGACTCACAGTAATAACAGGTACATAGGTAGAGAGAGAGAACTAATAATTTATTACTACACTACATATAAATTCTATAGTCAAGGGATAGAGAATGATGATCAGAGGTACTATTTAGATAGGAGAGTCAAGGAAGGCATCTCCGAGAAGATAGCTTTGGGAAGAATCCCAAATGAAATGCAAAAGAACTCTCAGGGGAGAGTAAGTGCAAAGGCCCTATGGTAGGAACAAACTTGGAAGATCTCCGAAAGAGATATTAAAACTGGCAAGATGTGAGGTGGAATAATGAGAAAAGGTAGTAGATGTCACTGGAGACCAGGACAGAGAGGCCAAAGTCCCGGATGGTTCATTTATGTGGATGGTCCCCCATCCTTGTGTTGAGCATTTTTGCATCGATTTTGAATATTTCTTATCTGTTAATGTAAAGCTCAAAATTTCACTCCAAACACCACATCAGCCCATCCTTCAGTGTTTCGATATATAGTGTTAATATTATTATTTGGTTCTAAATATTTTTAAAATACCACTATGATTTTTTAGTTGAGTAATACACTGTTTTGAATCAAATTACTTAAATGATCAAACATATGGTCTTTGAGAGCTTTTGGTGTTGGTTTCTAAGTTTATTGCATGGTGGACAAAGAATGTGATATGCGTAATACTGATGCCTTAGTTTGTGTTGAGAATTACTATGTAGCCTAGTACAGGATCAAGTTCCACAGGTGTTTAATATATGCTTGAAAACAGAGTGGGTTCCAAAGTGTTGTGGAAGAAGGGGGCAGGGCAAAACCAAGGACTAGAGACACAGAGAGTGAGGTAGGAGGTGGTGCCAGATGATGCCAGGGTGGCTGGTGAGGAGGGAGAAAGCAAACCTCTCCAGGGATTTCCATCAGATTTTTACTAGGCATAACCCATCCATAACCTGTCAGTAGTCATTTCTTCCTTGTAAGGCTACAGTGAGGATTTTATGAAAAAAGTATGAAATGTATCTGGGTTTGATCAGGACTTAGCCATCAGCCCTTCCTCTAGCTTTTCTCAACTGTATTTATTTTAAGGAATGTCTAGTCAACAGTCTTCCCCACTGGGGTTTTAGTACTCCTTTAAATTGAGTCCCACATGAAATGTAGGACATGGGTATCTCACTATGCGACACATCCTTTCAACCTCTAATTTGCATGAAAATTACTAGATCAAATCATCTTGTCCTGCATAAAAACCACAATTGTGAAATCAAGTAAGCCCTGCAAAAGTGGCCAAACCAGAGGATTTGCCAAATGCCACCACTACCAATTAGAAGCCATGGTGATTTAGGGCAGCATCTTTCAGAAATAAGAAGTCTTTCTTCCAAAGAGCACTACTTAAAGGCCCCTTTTCTAGAGAGAGCACAGGGTAATGGTGTTTACCATTATTCTTTCCCATCATCTGACACAACTGAGTGTTGAGTGTTCATATGGCAGGAAAGTGCTACATTTTCTGGCTTTGTGATCTTCTTTAAGACCTATATATTCCCTGACTGTTCTCAAACATAATATAAGAAATCTCCCTTTTCTCTTCCTTCCCAAGTATAAAATTCAGAGCCATCAAGTTCATCACTGCAAGGAGACTTTTTGGTCGAGAAGGCTAGCTAGACTGTCCAGCTATGACTCCAACTCTACAATTTACATTTCTTATAGGATTCCTGATGCCACCACCACTGGCCTTGCACAGCATTGGAGCAGAAGAAATTACTCAGGCTTTAGCCTAAAAGACCTTTCTCTTCATATCCCGTAATTGAGGCAACATTAGGATGGTCATAACCAACTCTGCTAATGCATTCCTATCTCCCTCCTGGGAAATGAACACCAGAATAAAGAGTGCTATGAATGTAGATAATCTAGTTTACCGGAAATGATCCACTCAGTGTGAGATTGCCCTACATGCTGCTGAAGGCAATTCCAAATTTTTCATCTGCCTTTAACTCTCAACAGCAAGAGGTTCTTTCCTGATCTCAGATCTTAGGCGCCCTAAGGCTCTGAATCCAGCAGAGAGAGACCCATGGCCCCATTGTGGTTTACCTAGACTCATATCTTCCTTGATAGATTCTAACAGTGGGAATAAAATTCACATGAAAACCTTACCTCCTATTCTTCCATAAGCCCAGGCTGGGCTTTGATGGCCCCAACCATCCACTGCCTCTCAAAACAAATCAAGAAATGCAAGATCTACACATAAACAGCAGAAGGCCACTTCCTTACAAATATCTCATTCTCCAAACTCCAACTTCTCAAAACCTGGAAAAAGCTCGTGCCACAGAAGATGGAATGTATTAAGTGTAATATCCACTGACTATGTTGTGTCACATCTTTAAAACACAAGTGTTGTTCCCATACAATTATATGTTATCTTTCATAATTTTGTAATAACTGTCAAGCTGCCATCTCTTTCTCTCTCTCTCTTTCTTTCTCTCTCTCTCTCTCTCTCTCTCTCCCTCTCCCTCTCCTAGCTTCCAAATACCCACGATTACTGAATTGTACAAGAATAGCCATAGGGCAAGGCAGAGTGTGCTATGACCCATCTCCTCTAGTGGATGATATGCTCCGAGAGGTCCAGCCTATGTCTGAATCATCTCTCATGCAGCTGGTGATTTTGTACATGCTAGTGACTTGACCTTGAATTGCCTGTGGGAGACACTTTTCAACTTGACTTCCCAACATCAGCATGTTCTTCTCTGTTTGGGGAATTCTGTGTTCCACTACAGATGCTGAAAATGTCAGATAGTTGTTGTCCCAGATTCCCTTGCAGCTAGGGTATGAGTAGACACGTGACCTAGGCTCTTCAATCAGAGGCACCCACAGGCACTTTGAAACAGGACCCAATGGTGCCAAAAAGTGGGACTGTCTCTGGCAGCAATAGAGGTTGCAGCAAGCTAGAGCTCCCAGGGCACAGCTATAGGGCTCTAAGATCAAAAGCAGTCAGAGCTTTCCCCACCCCCCCATACCCAGACTACTTCTAGGGTATGATTTTGATCTTTGTCTCCAACTTTGTAAATCTGAGCCAGGTTTTCAGCCCCTAATAATAATAATACCCTTTTAATCAAACTTATTTTCTGTTTAAATCAGGTAGAATCAGTACCCAAAACTTCCAGCTAGGATTTTTCACTACACTTTCCCTACATGGAGAACCAGCTCAAAATTCCTACCAATTGGTTGATGAGTGAAAATACGAGGTACTATTTTTGATCAAATTATTGATCAAATTCCTGCAGATAAACAGAAAAATTGATTTTTTTTAAATAGCTCAATCTCCTGTTTCGGAGTCTATGGATACAGTTCAGAAAGCTATTCTTCTTTCTCTGGAAATAAAGATTATCTTCCCAAAATGACTGCCCATCAGTCTGATAACAATACTCTATATATTTTTAGTGACCCACAAAAAATTATTATCAGGGATGATAGAGGTGAAAATGCGTTTTTAAAATGCTTTCCACTTTTAAAAGTTGGAAATCTTCAGTTTTACTTTTCTCTGGTAAATACTTTGGACCATCGGTTTCTGCACACTTCTACTAAAACTTTTTAAAGTAAGGGACACTCCATGTTTTTGGAGCAGAAATAAACATTTCCAAATAAATCTGCATTAATCCAATCCTTCATTTTGCCATGGACTCAGGACCAAGTGAGTTGTGGTGAAGTCCCCTCTCACATACTGGGAAGACCTTTCCTGAACAAGGAATAAAACCCTGTCACCTTCCAGGGTTGCTCTCTCTATACCCCCCTTTCCTGGCCATGGAACTTCTGTCTGAGGAACCCTCTCTTCATCATGCTGAGGATGAAAACACATGAGGTGTCCTCTGGGCAAACTTGGGAACACACCTCATCATATTGTCACCAAGATTTCAGGACAGAGGAGTGAGCAATGATGTGCAAACAGATTCACAAGTAGGCCATTGTTTCAGGCCGTGGTTACTCCTGTGTCAGCATGCTTTCAAGTGCATGCTTCTTACCAGCAGGGTCACCCTTAAATTACATAGTTGCGGGTGTAGACAGAGCCTTCCCAACCTTGGCTCTCAATCAGAACAAAATTTGTGCTGAGACATAAAGAAAGCTCTGTGCTGCTGGGAATGTTAATCCAGAGAAATCTAAAAACAGTGAGCTGCTTTACTGTGGGTGCCCAATGGGACCTTAAGATAATACTTTGCTAGAAGTGAATTTCAGACAAAATTTATTTGCTGAACTACCAGTAGAGAAATCCTACCTAGAACCCAATAGGATGAATTGGATTCAACCTGCTTGTCAATTTTAAGCAATGGGTAACTGCGTCCTCATCACTGGCTCTAGTGAGAAAGAGTACACAATTGATTAGTTATATCTGCCCTGGGATTGGCAGTGAGGAGTAGTAGCATGAGTTTCATAAATTTAAAAACTGTCATCCAATGTCACAGCATCAATTAAGCACTGCCTGACTTCTGCAACTCAGTGTTGAATTCTCCATCTTTGGAAACCCCAAAACTGTCTCCTTCTGCTTTTCTTGTAACACTTACTATATTCTACTCCATTATTTACATGGCTCTATTTCCCTCTACCAAATCTTTAATGCTCCAAGTCAAGAAATTTCACTTTCTTTACCAGCGTATTCCCCTTAGATCCCAGGGACCTATTCCTTAATTCAGCAACAGGTATTGGATATTGGAACTTCCTAGGATCTGAGATAGAAGCATAAATAAGACCCAGTCCATACCTTCAGTAAGCTCATAGCCTCATGGACTACAGAATTAATGAGGCAAAAATTATATTCTGGGTCCCCCACTGGTGTGATCTGTGTTAATGATCATCTTTTAGAGGGGGTTGGTGTTTTATGACTTAAAATTTTTTTTTTAATTTTTTTTTTTTTTTTTATGATAGTCACAGAGAGAGAGAGAGAGGCAGAGACACAGGCGGAGGGAGAAGCGGGCTCCATGCACCGGGAGCCCGATGTGGGATTCGATCCCGGGTCTCCAGGATCGCGCCCTGGGCCAAAGGCAGGCGCCAAACCGCTGCGCCACCCAGGGATCCCGGTGTTTTATGACTTATGACTTATGAAGTTGGTTTCCATATACATTGTGCTCTAGCATCATCCAAGTGCCATGGAGAGGACAGTGAACTGAGGTCCTATCAGGAAAGTTTTAAGACTTGCCCATAGTTCTAGCACAATGTGTTTTGACACATTGACAATAAATTGAGAAATGTTTTTCAAAGTAACCATTAAGCAAACAGGGAAACTCTCTTCTGTAGTGCTGTGACCTGAGATCTGACAATTGCCTCAGCTTCACACACAGCACATGAGCTTCAGTGTCTGTGATTGGCTGAATAATGGCCCCCACTATGCCAATGCCTGGAGCCACATGCCAATGCCCAGAACCTGAGAAATATGCAAGGCTTCGTGGCAAAAGGAAATTAAGATTGCACATGGAATTAAGGTTGCCAATTAGCTAGCCTTAAGATAGGGAGATTGTCTTGGATCTTCCAGGCCAGCTCAATATAATCACAAGGGTCCTTAAATAGAGATGAGGGGCAGAAGAGAACAGATAGACAACAGCATGAGAGGACTCAGCTGGACATGGCTGGCTTTGAAGATACAGGATGGGGCCACAGCCAAGAAATGCGCTCAGCTCCTGTAGGAGCTGGAAAAAGCAAGGAGATAGATCCTTTTAGAGTGCCTGGAAAGAATACCCTTCCCAACACCTTGATGTTAGCCCTATACAACTGATTCTGGACCTCTCACCTTCAGAACTATAAAACGGTACATGTGTATTGTTTTAAGCCATTAAGTTTGTAGTAATTTATTATAGTAGCAGTAGGATCTAACACAGAGTCCTTGTGAATAAGTCAGTTTCAAAATATCCTTCTTTACAGGAGTTTGTGAATGTGTGTATGTGAATGTGTGTGTGTGTGTGTGTGTGTGTGTGTGTATTAAATAAGAGAACACATACACGAGGTCTTTTGCATGAATGTTAACTCCCTTCTGCTCTCCTTTGGAAATACTATATCCTGGAGTCTTTTCCTTCCTTCCTTCCTTCCTTCCTTCCTTTCTTTCTTTCTTTCTTTCTTTCTTTCTTTCTTTCTTCTCACAACAATTTCTTCTCACAACAATTTCTTCTTTTTTTCTTTCTTTCTTTCTTTCTTTCTTTCTTTCTTTCTTTCTTTCTTCTCACAACAATTTCTGCCCTAAAAAAAACACTAAAGAAAAGACAAACAAAACTCCTTTTCAAAGAAAGTAGGTGTCCATTCTTACTACCCATGAGAATATCTGGGGAGCTTTTTAAAAATATAGATGCCTGAGCTATATCTTAGATCCACTCGATCATTCTCTTTGGGAAGGAGTCACAAGCACAGGCCTATTTTTATTTACTTATTTGGGGGAAAGAGAGCGAGTAGGGGGTGGGGGAGGAATGGGTGGCGGAGGGAGAGGGAGAGAATCTCAAGCAGACTCCCCACTGAGTGTGGAACCCACGAGTGGGGGGCTTGATCCCATGACCCTGAGATTATGACTTGAACTGAAATCAGGAGTCAGATGCCTGACCGAGCCACCTATGTCCCCCAAGCATCAGTCTATTTTGAAAGCTCTCCAGATAATTGTAAGATGTGACAAGAGATGAGAACACCTGTGCCAAAGCCACAAAGGTGCCCTGCGCAGCACAAGAGAGAGCCTCTGGACCACCATCTAGCACCCCCGTCCTTCTGCCCCTACACCGGTCTCCACTCATGCCCAAAATATGACTTCCCAGCACCTTCTCCTAAATATGCTAATTTTCTTATTTTGTTTTTATTTTCAGAAAGCTCTTACCAAAAGAAAACTGACTCAGAACTCCAAGAGATAAAACAGATGAAAACAGGAATGTGGGGAGCCTAGAGCCCTCTGGATTCTAGCCTTCCCTCTTCTCTGAAGCTGAAGTTCCAGAGTTGGAATTATGGTTTGCTCAGTTGGCCACAGACCTGAGCTGGACTATGGTAACCATCTAGTGTGATATATTCCAAACCGTGTACCACAGACTATCAGAGCTTCAAGACAGTAACAGATGTCACCTGAAAAAATGGTAATAACGGAGGGGGGGTGTCCGTGATCAAATACCTTAGGAAAACAGCACCCATGCTCTCCCACTTTTAGACATTAAAGGCTCTGGGATGCCCTGCAGTTTAAAAAAATATATACATTGTTTAACCTAATACCTAAATTTATTTGGCCAAGGAACTGTTTTTGTAAGGAACATCTGTCATCTTGGGGACCCAGTTTGGAAATCCCAATTCCTTCCTGTGAAAGATGAGAAAGTAGGGACTTGGGAGATGATGTCATTTGCCTAAGGTCATTAAGTACGTCTGACAGTGCCTCCTTGACTCCCCTTGACACACCTGGGCTCCCTTGACCTGGGCTATTTCCAGCATGCTGACGGCTTTTCACCCCCAGGGTGTTTACACTCCCGTAACTGTCTAAGAACTTCCTGTAGTCCCATGGATGCTTGTTCTGGGCACAGCTCGGGGTGTAGCAGAATGGCAAGACTTGGTGCATAAATGCCCATGTTTCCCATCCTCCCATGTGGGTGGGTTCCACAAGGGTTCTCAGAGGCTCTCCAGTGAGAGTGAGCTGTAGTTGCCCACCTCAAAGATCTGCTGATGGGCACCCCTCCTACTGGCTTTCTCCCTTCTCTGCACCTAACCCTACTTCCAATCACCTGTGCTTCCCAGGATCACTTTGCTGATGAATTCTTATCTCAAGGCTGCTTTTGGGAAATGCAAACAAAGAGCTACTCACAAAGCAAGTTAGGAATAATGATCTAGATTTAAGGTGTAGCTCAAATCAAACATGATTTTTTTTAAGACTTAATTTTTTAGAGCAGTTTTAAGTTCACAGAAAAACTAAGGGGAAGGTACAAAGGTTCCTATACATCCCCTGCCCCAGCACATACATGCATAACCTCCCCCGTTATGAAAACCCTGTCCCCTGCAAGGGTTCATTTGTTAAAATCAGTGAACCTATACTGACATGTCATTATCCCCATAGTTTACATTAGGGCTCACTCTTGATGTGGCACCTTCTGTTGTGCTTGGACAAATGTATACTTACATATATCCATCGTCATAACATCATACAGAGTATTTTCAACTGCCTTAAACGTCCTCTGTGCTAATGATTTGGTTTTGATAAATGAAATCAGATTCGAGTTCAAGATGCCAAGTTTGAAGTAGACATAAACATTTCCTCCTGAGACAAGCAGCTACATTCTACTGTCAAAATCAAAGACATTTAAGCTTCTTCTTCCTTCTGACCTTAAAAAAAAAAAAAAAAAGTTGGGTTTTTTTGTTGTTGTTGTTGGTTTTTTTTGTTTTGTTTTGTTTTGTTTCTGTTTTTTTTTTTTTTTTGTTTTTTTTTTTTTTTAGAAATAAGGCCGTGTTAGAGATAAAACATTTGCCTTATCTTCAGAAAGTAAGCAGGGCTTCTCCATCTTTGTGCCCTCTGGAGAAAGGTCAGAGACAAATAATATGTCACGTTGCTAGAATGTTCTTTGAGAGCTAAGAAGGAAACAGAAATGCCTAAGAAAGTTGAACTCAGGAATTTCTGAACAGGCTGCACATCTGAGGTGGCTTCTGGCTGCCAGTTTTTTTTTTTTTTTCAAAAACAGTGAATAAATTTGCTCAAGAAATTAGCTGTCGATAGCAGGAGTATGAAAACCTAGCCAGAGCTCTAACTTTGGCCAACGATCTCAAACTGTTTTCCAGATATTTGGGGCTCAGTAAAATCTAACACATTTTCCTCAGCAACTTCTTTTCCCCCTTTAATTTCCAAACACTGAAATTATAAGGAAATTTTAGTATGTGTTTTTTAAATACGAGTTGATACAAAGCAGGCAGAAATTCATTTGTGCATTTTCTGATGATTCTTTTAAAGGAAGGATTTTCAAGAAACTGCATTTGATTCTGGGGGATGCAATTTTCCTCATATCTTGAATTTTCATACCTCTGCATGCCAAGGAGGACAATGAAGTCTGAAATCTCATGAGAGAATCTTATACCAAAGGAGGGAGTCTGTGGGGATTTCAGGCAACTTGGCCTCATAGACGTAGGAAGAGGACAAACACCTATCAAGGCAGAGAAAGTCCTCTTCCCTTTTATCTTAAGGAGACTGAGGATGGCGCAGGCCAGTTGGACAATAGTCAGGAAAGGCATTATAAATAGATTAATAAGTTGTTAGAATCCATCTGCTCAACTCTGAGTATTTTAAGAACTGGCTGGATCCACGGCTGTGTGCTTCAAAACACAAATCCATCTGATTGTTCCTCATCAAAAGTCACATTTGCCTAAAAATCTGTCCCGAGAAGTATTACTCTTGTGCCCTATGAGGGCGTGACCTGTCACTCCTCTTTAAATGCCTTCTTGATCCTCAGCTTTTTCATGCCCATTGCCAGAAACCTTCCCCTGTTCTGTGGTCTGACCTCAATCCTAGACAAATGACCAGACCATCTGACTCTCCTTGCTTTGCTCGGAAACCAGATCTAGCTCTGAAGGGCGGGGAGTATGTCTGAAGAAGTCTCACACTGTGGAGCTCCTACTAGTGGAAGATATTAGCTCTTCTGGACATTTCCACCCCTGATGCCTCTGACCAAGTTCCTTCTCCGTAAACATCCTGCCTTCTCAATAAGTGCTCCTGTCCCTTAGAGGCAAAGCACCCTCTGGAGATTACAGAGGAGGTCTCCTACAAAGGATGCTTTAAGAGGGTGATGGAAAGATCCCTTCTGACCCACAATGACTCTCTCCAGAGCCTGTCTCAGGAACAACAACAACAAAAAAATTATTCAACTCTTTCCTCTGATTTAAAACATGGAAGATAACTGGCTAGAGAAATGGGGAACATAGAATGTCATTATCGACCACAGGCATGCTGGCTAAAATGAACTTCTCCAATTTGTTCTGGTCATCGACAGGGCTGATAAAAGGAATCATGGATACAAGATATTTGCTTAGAGATCTCACAAAGATAGATGTCTGGAGCCCAAAGAGTTGAGCAATCAAAATACTTTTCCTTTGTTACAGGAATGATGAGGGCAAGGGGGTGCAGACATTAGGTAACAAAACAGGGGTACTACATACCCCCAAAAGAGGAACAAAACCCCAGGGAGAAGACACAGGTAGGAAAGGATGATGAAAGTGATGGCGAAGACAATGCTAGTAGTTACCACCCAGGGAGAAGACACTATGATGGATATTTGGCACACATGATCTTATTTGATTATCCTAGGCCCTATATCAGAGACGTATTTTCATTTCCACTTTACATATGAGAATACTGAGGCTCTTCCCTGACCATAGTCACATAACTAGTTAAAGGCAGAATGGTGGCTTCAAGCCCAGATTCTCCTCCAAAGGTCATAGCCATTCTACTTGGCCATACCATCTTTCTAATAACGCATTAGTTGTATTACAGTTAGGGAGCACATGTGTGGTTTCTCAGGCAAAAAGAAAAGAGAGAGAGAAAAAACTCCCACTAGATTTCCCAGATTAGAGGTTGGCCCGAGAGCAGCAGAAATGTACGCAAACTAAATCGATGATTGCTCCTTGGCCTCACACACCACCATTCACCTAAGTCTTGTGGCTCCTGATTGCAGACTCAGAGGTATTGCAAGGGATCTATGTATTCATATGCACATCCAACCTCGGCTGCAGACAAAATATATCATGCTCATACCAAGATATTTCTGTGATTGATGATATACCAATTGATTCATAAGTGTTATTGAATTCACAGTAGATATTTATCACTCTGTATTTCCCAACCTAGGAATATTAAAAGCATAATTAGAATCATATGAGATGAATATTTTTGTTATTAAAAAGGGATTTTCAGCCCTACAATCCAGAGATTCTGTTCTAGATACATATTCAACAGAAATGCATCAATGTGTTCAATAGACAATATTCAGGAATGGTCACAGAAGCATGTTCATAATTCCCCAAAATGGAAACAAACCTAAATCTTCACATGAGTGCAATGGATAAACACATTGTGGTACAGTCACAGTAAAATACCATGTAGCACTAAACGTGAACAGATGCACACAACAGGATGAATCTCACAAATGTGAAATAGAGCAAGGAAGCCAGAAACATAAAAAGTTCTCTCTAAGTAATTCCGCTTCTATAACATTCAAAACCAAGCCCAACTAACCTATGCTGTGGGAAGTCAAGAGAAAGGCCACCTTGCAAAAAAAAAAAAAAAAGGCCACCTTGAGGGTAGTGAGTGGAAGTTGAGTGAGAAAGGCTTCTGGAGAGGCTTAGAATGTTTGGTTTCTCAACCTGGAGGTTGGTTACTTGGGTGCATGTCATTTATGATAATTCTCTGGCCAGAAGTGAATTCTTACTCACCCAAGCCCCAGAGTGCTATCATACCATTCCTCTGCTCCCAACTCTGGGGTTCTCAGAGCTGAGAATAGCATAGGACTGACCAAGGATGGGTCATCAATAAAGGTTTTCTGTGGTTATAATAATGCACATACCTCAACCTCATTATGCAGTGGTTTATGTTTGTCTGACTTCCTGCCCTCAAGAAGCTCACAGTCTTAGGAGGAACGCATGTCTACTCATCTTTGCACAGCCTACCAGCCCAACCCATTGCCAGACAGACAGCAGCTGCTCAGGTAATGAATTTGAATCAAGACAAAAGTCATCCGGAAAAGGAACTCACAGGGATAAAGCAACCTTGAAGATGTCAGCAGGTCTATGTCACACAGCTATGGCAGAAAAAACCGCCCTTCCTCCCCCATGCGTGGTATTTCAATGGGTTTACATTGACTAAAAATCCCCTTGGGGGCCCGGTTATCTATACAGGCAAAAATGTGAGCTTTACAATAAGAAAACTGAAAGCAGCTGAGATGTTTGGATCTTAGTGATGAAAAGCTCAGCCTAATTCCAAGTCCCTTGGATCAACCTTGGCACAGGCTCCTGCATACCAGGAAAAGGATCCAACAATCAAATCAACATGGCGACATGCAATGAAAAATGACAGAAGGGGCACCAACAGATCCGCCTGCAACTCCACTTCAGCCTCATCTCCCAGGAAGAACACTGGCCTTTCTGCAGCGTCCCTACCGTGTCCCCAGTCTGTCGTTTTACTTCCTTCCTTCCCTCTTCCTTCCCTGTTCTCAATAACCTGCATGCCGTTTGGGGCAAATTCACAGTGAAATGATATATTTCTTTAAAAAAAAAAAATCATTAGTGCAAAATGAGCAATGCCAGAGTGTTAAGATTCCTGAATTAATAATATTGCTGCCATCCATGATTTTAACTTTCTCTTTTCTATTGGCAGAAGCCAAAACATTATGAGATATTTTCCAACATTACAGGCAAACTGTGCATTTTTAGATTTGTGGGTAGGCTGAGTGATCTCCAGCCAGAGTCTGAGCCCTCGGCTCTACATTCCAATGTCATTCTCTTACCACAGCATCATTTCTGGCCTCCCCCAAGTCATCGCTTTGGGGAAAATGAAGCACATTTTCAGAATTTAATTTAAGAATAACCCAGACAACCTAAGGCCAACAAGGCAGTTGGTGAAGTCAGCAGAAGGAAGAGCCGATCCTGGCAAGATAAATGTGGTCAACACCTCCCATCAATAAGACCTTTATACCTGCGTCCAGAATTCCAATGAAAATCAAAGTTTACAGGTCCAAGCAGCCTGAAGTGTCCACATCTCTTCCTGCTTTTATTACAATTACAAGGAAACAGAGCATTCAGATTAAAATCTGGAATGTAGGACTCACCTGCTTATCATTCAGGTATCAATTTCTCACTGAAGCCTGACCCAAGGCTAGTTCGGGTTAACATTCTTCCTTCGAAGCACAATTGTAAATTTACTAATCACACGTGCAATCATTTGTATGATGTCTGTCTCTCCACGGAAAGGAAAGTTCCATGAGGGCAAGGACTGAACCCGTCTGGTATACCCCAGTGTCACAGACTCCGCAGGTGGCACTCAATAAACACCTGTCTTGGGGATCCCTGGGTGGCGCAGCGGTTTGGCGCCTGCCTTTGGCCCAGGGCGCGATCCTGGAGACCCGGGATCGAATCCCACATCGGGCTCCCGGTGCATGGAGCCTGCTTCTCCCTCCGCCTGTGTCTCTGCCTCTCTCTCTCTCTCTGTGACTATCATAAATAAATAAATAATTTAAAAAAATTTAAAAAAAAAACACCTGTCTTAGTTAACACTAGCTAGTTGATGACAGATTGCTAGAACCTAACAACCCAACAACTCCTACCCACTACAGGAAAATAAAGGAAAGTCTTTTTTCAGGAGTCCAAAAAAGGTGAATCCATGATAAGATTTTCATTGCTTTCTCTCTCTGGGTTCCCATGCTCTAGGGCCCTAAACCATCTCCTGTACTTCGTGTGTGGCACCACCATCCTCCAGGCTCACCAGCTTCAAAGTCTAAGCAACACCACTGGATCAACATCACTGGACCGATGGACTCTACCTCTAAAAATGTCCTCCCAGCCCCTGCTACTCTCCTTCCACACAGGGCACCCCAGTCCGGGATTTTGCTCCCCCTCTTCTGGTCATCTCACTGCCCCCTGACCTGCACTCTTTTAAGCAAGTGTGTTCATTTCTAGCTAGCAGATAATTCTTGGTACTTTCAGATTGCCTCCTACTAGGAAAAGCTGTAGTGAATTCCTCATATCCTGGTGTAACCCATAAATGTTTCAGCTTAGAATATTCCTTGGTCCCCAGATTTCTTCCCACATGTTCCTTCAATGCTTGGCTGAAATGCCACTTCATGCAGGAAGCCTTTCCTAAATCTATTTCCACCCAGCAAACGCAACCAAATGCTTCCACCCAATTGGGGGGGGGGGGTTGTAAATGTTCTATTTTGTAAATCAGAAGGCGTCTGCTTAGCTTGTTACTATTAGTCTGGAAAGATCTTCTGGACATAATCTAGATCATATTGGTCTTTGTTTACCAGAAAATGCCAAACACTATGCCTGGCACATAGCAGCTTTTTGCAAATATTTCTTGAACTTAATCAAATTCATTCCTTCATTCATTCTTTCAGATGTACTGTCTCTGTTTGCCAACCCCTGTCCCAACCCAGGGATAATGAAGCAGAATAACTGGGTGAATTTTGAAATGAGACTTTAACCCTTCCTTGACTTCATTTCCTCACCTCTAAAAGAGAGTTCTGCCGTGGCCCAAAGACAACAATGCATGTAAAGCACTTAGCCTGGCACATAGTATATGCTCAGCAAATGTTAACAGCATTAGTAGTATTGTTTCACTGTTCCATAGTTGGGCAGGAATTATTACTAAGCCATTCTTCCCAATTCTGAGTTCAACTCTATCTCCTAACTCCTACCACTGACCATAGTTTCTTTGCCTGTGGGCAAAGAATGAGATGGCTCTGAAGCAGGCTCAGATACACTTTGAAAAATCGGTTCTCAGTCCCAGGCCTGAGATTAAAAAAAAAAAAAAAAAAAAAAAAACAGGTCAACTGGGGAGAGAGAGCTGGATTTCATTAATTTCATGGGTTTCTGAAAAGGGCTAAGGTTCTGTAAGTTGGTGTTCATTTTCTACCTTATGAGTTTCACTCTGGGGGTCCAATATTCTGCTTAAATTTCACTTATTTCCTTTAGCTCAAGGATTTGGGTAAGCAAGGAAAATTCTGCAAAGTGACTTCACCACTGGCAATAATTTGTCCTTGGCCAAATTGACTTGCAATTACTCTAAGAGTGTCAGAAGTTTCCGAATTAGCGTAGGCCCTGTCTGATGCTGAGTAGACTCCTTGGGGTGGGTCATGTCCATTACTTGAATCTAGCGCAAGAAGGATCCAGCTGCCCTGCAGAAGCATGTGCCCTGCTGTCCTCATCTCCCCCCACACCTGGCCCAGTGCCTGATGGGAACTATGGCACCAAAGGACTTTAATTCATTTCTCTGGGTTCCCAGACCCACTTCGATTATACTCATCTACCTCTGGGTTCATTGTTTGTTAATAAATGGCTCCCACTGACAGAAGGTTCCTTTCTTTAAGAGCCAAGGCTCTCATTTTCTTCAGTGTATTCTATAACTGCCCCATTGCACTCTAAGGCTGCAAAGACCAAGCTGTGGAGAGGCCTCCACAGCCACAGGTAGGGATCAGGGCTGATGACACTGTAAGCTTATCTTTAGGAATTCTGCAACCATTTCTAGAAATAAAAAGCTTTAACTCTCCAGTAGTTGCAGAAACTTATTTTCAACTACAAAATTCAGAAAAGTCCATACTCTTCTTCAACTCAAACACCCAAGGCAAATGAATTATGTTGTATTTGTCGAAAACTCATTCCATGCAGTGGGATGGCAGTAGTGGCCTCCTAACTGATCCTATATTTTTTTAAAAATTTTTTTTATTTATTTATGATAGTCACAGAGAGAGAGAGAGAGGCAGAGACACAGGCAGAGGGAGAAGCAGGCTCCATGCACCGGTAGCCCGATGTGGGATTCGATCCCAGGTCTACAGGATCGCGCCCTGGGCCAAAGGCAGGCGCCAAACCGCTGCGCCACCCAGGGATCCCTGATCCTATATTTTTGTCCTCTATATTTTTGCCCTCTATAACCTCTTCTCTACCAGATCCCAGACAGATTTTTTTATGTAAGTCATAATATCTTAGAACCCTTCTTTAAAATGTTTCATAGCTCCTGTTGTACTCAAAATGAAATCATGGACTTCGAAGCCTTATCTACTCTGGCTTCTGATATTTTTCCACTCCCCCACACCATCCTGCTCTTTGCTTACCTCACACAAGCAAACAGGTCCCCTTCCAGTCCCTCAAATGTGTGCATGGAGTCTGTCCTGCTTAAGGGCTCGGATTTTTGTACTCACTCTTCCTTCCACCTTGACTGTTCTTCCCCGAGTTACATGGCTCAGTCTCACCTTCTTCTCTCATCTTACATTGAGCTTCCTTGAAGAATTCTAAAGTAGAACCCCATTCCTCACCCTGCAAATCCATTCTTTAAATAATTCAGCTTGTTTGTTTTTTTTTTTTATGTCAGCCTTCCTAGGATTGCCATGATTTATATAGTTGATGGCCTCAATTCTAAATAAATGAAAAGGCTAATGAGAAGAGAATCTATGCATAAGACTTGTGGCATTGCCCAGTGTGGGGCCAGGTGGGGCGTGTGTACATCAATCCTATAGTCACTGAACTAATGTGAATTATATATAAAACTATCTCCATAACAGCCATGGAGCCATCACCAGGAAGAAGCATTAAGAAAAGGAAATACTCCCTTCACTTTAGCAACATTTTGCTCAAGGAAATCCTATTCATGATGGAGCTTCTCAACTGCCATTGAAAGAACTGAGGTTGATGTGATTGCAACAACAGATTGTTTCTCTAATATTCGGTGTTCTTCTAGGATTGAATTACCAGCCTCTTTCATACTCTTTAGATGCTGCAAAGCAATAAAATTAATCAGGAGAGGAATTTCTTCTTGATCACTGTCCCTCATAAGACGGACACTTGATATAGAACTTCTTTCAGAGGTAAGTGAATAAGCCTGTGGTTTGTAAGGTTAGCAAGAGGCATGTCTAAGTGTCACAAGACCTAGTAATTGAAATAAAACAAAAACAAAAGTAAAAATAATAAAAAATAGTAGCAATATTAGTGAATCCTAACATGTAGTGAGTGTTTATTCCATCTTTTTTCTATTTAAGTCCCATATCAATCATTTGAAGAGTTTATTTGTCCATTTTACAGGTGAGAAAATTGGGGCACAAAGAGATTAAATAAACTAGCTCAAGGTCATTCAGGTAGGGAATGGGGTGTCAGGATTTGAATCCAGGAATCTGACTTCAGCATCTTCATTCTTAACCACTTACAGCCCCTCCGTGGGCCAGAGAGACTTGGGAGTCAGCACCTCACACATGATGGTGACAACACCCAAGTACCCCGAGTCCCAAACGGGAATCACAAGAGGCTGAGAAGTGTGGTCAGTCCAAGAACTCCTGTATGGTGCAATCTCACAAAAGTTCTAGGACCTCTTGCATTATTTCCCCTCTCTTGCACTGGGCAGATCTGTACCTAACCCTTGCCTAAACTGCTTCAGTAGGCTCCCCATCATCTGTTTCTTCTCTTTCATCATGCAGCCAATCATCACTCCAAATCTGGTCCTCATCACATTGACCCCCCCTTCCCATTCCCTACTGAAACACCTGGGTTTGAACTCCAACTTTGCCATTCCCCCTCTGGGGGAAACACATACATGTTACTTATACTCATCTTCAGTTAGGTGCCTTCTTCTTAAATGTGATGAAAACAAATTTCCCAGGTGTACCTGGGTGGCTCAGTCAGTTGAGCATCTGCCTTTGGCTCAGGTCATGATATCAGGGTCCTGAGATCAAGCCCCACATCAGGCTCTCCATTCAGTGGGGAGTCTGCTTCTCCCTTCCCTTCTCACTCTCCCTCTGTGCTCTCTCACTCTCAAATAAAGAAATAAAATCTTTTTAAAAAAAATAACTTCCCCATAATGTTCTTTTGAAGATCTAGTTCAGTGGTTCTCAAAATATGGTAGCTGCATGAAAAATAAAGCACTTAGCATTTAAGGCTTTCTAGGTTCATGGCTCCTACCAACATTTCCAAGTTTACCCCATATTGATGCCCTTCAACAAATATCTCTACCTCTGAGGTCACCTGTCCTCTAGACCGACATCCCTCCAAGGGTGGTCTAGGACCCATCCCTCCAAGGGTGGTTTTGGGCCCTCTGTATCAGATTCATCTGACGTGCCCTTAGAATTCAAATTCCCAGCCCCCACCTTTGGCCTTGTTCATGAGAATCTCTCTAGATGGGTCTTGACTAGCTTCATTTTTAACAGGCTCCCTAGGCAATATTTGCAAACACCGGTGATGAGTCCCACTGTCTGTCTGTGACAATGTTCCCTCTGCCTGAGACTACTCTCTGCTCACCATACCTGTCTCCCAAACCTCACTGATAATTCAGAGCCTGACTTAAATTTCTCCTCCTTCATAAAGCCATTCCAGGTTCTTCCCTCCAGAAATAATCTGTCCCTCCTTTGAATGATCTTAGCACTTATTTATATACTGGTGACTCTTCCTAATAATTCCAGTCTCCTTGAGTTGGAAGTCAGTATGTAATTCATATTAATACCTATTTCATCAAAGATACCTGTCACAGGGCTTTGCACAGAACTGGTGCTCAGTGGAAATGAATCTAATGGGTAGGATGAAGTCCCATCGTGATACTTTTAGATCATCTTGATAAACTACATGTATTAAATAATAACCAATTCATTTAAAGAAGAGGAGAAGAAAATTTGACCAAGTAGACTTCATTTTCCCTCATTTCCTCTCTGCTCCCCATTTCTGATTCCTGCTGCCATTGCTGTGGGGATCACACCTTTATTCCTCAGCTTGTGAGGGAGAGTAAGTGGAACCCTTCAGTGTTCCCCTTTAACTCAGGGCTGGCTGACAAAGTTAGGTAATTTCTCTTTCTATTTAAAAGTAGGCAAAAAAGGAAATCGATATAACAATAATAAACCATATAAAATTGTCAAGTTTCCCTGATACAGGTTCCGGTTTAGCCCAAAGGGCTGGAATAGTTTCTCCAGTATCTTGGCCAGCGTCCGGCTCCATGAGTTCTGCAGATTGATGGCTGTTTTCCTTATGGCTAAGCAGAAACTAATGAGTGTCTTCAATTGGCTCCCTTCTTTTTTTTATAATAAATTTATTTTTTATTGCTGTTCAATTTACCAACATACAGAATAACACCCAGTGCTCATCCCGTCAAGTGCCCCCCTCAGTGCCCGCCACCCATTCACCCCCACCCCCGCCCTCCTCCCCTTCCACCACCCCTAGTTCGTTTCCCAGAGTTAGGAGTCTTTATGTTCTGTCTCCCTTTCTGATATTTCCCACACATTTCTTCTCCCTTCCCTTCTATTCCCTTTCACTATTACTTATATTCCCCCAAATGAATGAGAACATATAATGTTTGTCCTTCTCCGATTGACTTACTTCACTCAGCATAATACCCTCCAGTTCCATCCACATTGAAGCAAATTGGCTCCCTTCTTAAAGCACTCTGGTACCTTTTACTCCTATGCCTTGGCTCAGGCTGCTCCCACAGAGCTCCATAGACCTGGGGCTTAAACAACAGGCATTTATTTCATATGGTTCTAAGGCTGAAGGCCAAGATCAGGGTGCCAGCATGGTCAGGTTCTAGGTGAGGGTACTTTTCCTGGTTTATACAATGTCTAGCAGCTCGCTGTACCCTCATAAGACTGGGGGAGAGAGAGAGAGTAAGGAAGAGAGACAAATCATCTCTCTCCTGGTTCTTCTTATAAGGATATTAATCTCGTTCATGGGGGCTCTAGTCCCATGACCTAATTACCTTCCAAACACCCCACCTCTAAATACTATCATATTGCAGATTTGGGCTTCAAAATATGAACTTGTAGGAGACATAAACAATTAATCCATAATACCCCACCCATCCATGATCTCCATACAGTCCATCCTAGATTTTGTTGAAAGGTGCACACACCTTATCCCCAGCAGTGGCAAGCAAGATGGCAGCGAATATGCCAATATAATTCCAGAGCTAACAATGGAAGCTTGTTTCAGTAAGGCAAGAGCAGCCATCAATAATCATTTCCATCCACACTCACCTCACTCTTCATATTCCAGCCTCGTCACTCACCCAGCAGGTCTCAAAACACACCAGGTGCTTTCCCTCTGCCTTTGCATGGGCAATCCTCCCTGCCTATTATGCTCTTCCCCTATTCATGAGAATGTATGAACTTGCTTCAAAAATCATCTTTCCTTTAATATCCACCTTAAATATTTCCACAGAGGGGGCTTCTACAATTGTAGTTTTTTTTAAATTAAAGTAACTTCCTTCCCCAGTTCCTTTCCGTTTTATTCCCTTATTTATTTTCTCTGCACCATGTACCACAATCTATAATTCTTCTATTCTTTTCTCGATGTGCTTGCTCCTTGCCTGTCTTTCTGGCAGTGTATAGACGGAACAAGGTCAAGAGTTGTGTCCATCTCGTTCACTGCTCCTGACACATAGTAGCAGCTCAATAAATATTTGTTGAATGATTGGATAAAATAAGTATGCAATATATAATCACAGGAAAAGGAAAGAAAGTTATACAACACCATCAAATCTTTCATTCATATACAATGTTACGAAGAGGAAATAATTACTTATGATTTAATTTTGCAACAATATAAGATTTCAACATTAGCTCTAGGATTTAAGTTATTATTTTGCTGCTAAAAGGAATAGGTCCTCCTTGTCCTGGTTTATGATTTACCATAATACTAATTCTATAGACTCTGAATTATAAATCTCACTTCTCCCAATGGAACTCAACTCCTACAGACTAAAAGTTGACATCTTTATGAGACATCAACAAAGAAAAGACAATTTGAAGAAGCAGATGTGGCTATTTTAGAAGGAAAAAAGTCGACATTCTGTTTTAACTTTGCAAGTCTCAAAGAATTCTTTCATGACAATACACTGAGAACTACTTCATGAAAATAAATAGCCACAGAGGAATATGGATTTAATTGCTTGAATTGCTGCATTAGCTAAAATAAAACAGCTGTGATCACATTCTGGGGCAAAAACCATTGTTCAACAAAGAGTTCTATTAAAGATCACCCCAGTGATGAGTCTGGCTTTCTAAAAATCAGTCATACCACTTCCTGGACCACCCATTGTTCTTAGGGTTACAGTGATTCCAATTTGGGGGGCATCTGGGTTGGAGAAATGTTGTCTGTGCCATAGGGCACAGAACTGCTTGATAGATTTTTCTCTTTCCCTCAAATACACAGCTCAAGTTACTCAAAATTACTCAGCAAAACAAATTCCTTTCATATTTCTATATTCCCAAGACACAGAAAAGGTGCAGGGCTGGCGGTTGGGGCTTTCTGAGTTCCAATTCACTAACAGATGAAACAAGAAGCAGCCTTACATCCAAATTCTTCTGAAGGAACTTTTCTGAACAGACTTTAGTCACTGGGAAAATCAATCTCCAAGGGGGTGGTTTTGATATTTCTTAAGATCAGAAATCACCTTGAGATCATGATAAAGTCATAGAGCCCTGCACAGAAATTCACAGATATATATTAACACCATATTTGAAGCCCATCCTCCAGAAGCTCTGCAAACACCCTGTCATTCATGGTCTACAAACCCAGAACTCTTATTCTAGAATGCAGAAGCAGGGCTTGAGACATGGAGAGCTAAGAATTCAAATAATAGTTGTTGTTTACCAACCACCACGTGTATCCACTTTTACTCAGCCATACACTAGTCTCACCTCTGACCCGTCCACTGGTCCCATTTGCAGACCTTGAAGCATGTGATCAACATCAAAGCCAGAAGTTAAGGAGACAGGAAAGTTTGAGGGAAAGAGCAAAAGCACTATTAAGAATAAGCCCAAATTCTTAAATTTCTAATATTCTATCCAGCCCTACGTTCCTAAGAGTCTGTCTGTTCCACTGACCTCATGAGTCATTCGTTATCATAGTTAAGCGTGCCTAAAAGCCGGCTGAGAAATTACCTTAAAATGCAGATTTCCTCACCAGCCCCAGCTTCAAAAGGATTCTGTGACTTTTAGTAAACACTCTGGGTGATTCTGAAGCTGGTGGTCACTGAAACCACAATTTTGATGGTTTCTAGTTTTGTATTTTTTCCTCAGTGTCTAATAAATCTCAGTATTTCAAGATCCAAACTACACACCCCTCTTCTTTTCTCCAGAAATGGCACAAACACCTATCATCTCATCAGGAGTACTAGATGTGCGGCCATTCCATCCTGGCCTACAGTGGGGCATTTGGGAAAGAGATGTAGGGAGGATGACTCGGGGCCTGAAAATTGCCCACCTAGTGACTTCAACTGATTCACAGCAGTAATTTTCCTTTTGCCATGTAATGAAACACTCGAAGGTGTAACACCAGGGGAGAAGGTGGGGATGGTGGAGAGTGACAAGACCTTTCCCAAGGTAGTGACTCACCTTTCCTGCCCACCCTCTCTAGGGCATCTCCTGAGGATTGTCCTCCTACCCTCCACAAAGGATCCTTTCCCTTTTGAATTCCTATTTCATTTAGTTTAACTGTTTTGTGTGAATCATGAAGTAGAAAGAATGTAACCTCTTGTCTCATTTCTTATCTGCCTCCCAACTACTAGTTCTCTGAGAGCCAGCACTTCCTTAAGTGCCTCTGCTTAAGTGTCTCTATGTCCCACAAACATACAGCCAATCATAAGC
This sequence comes from Vulpes vulpes, assembly GCF_048418805.1. Taxonomy (NCBI): domain Eukaryota; kingdom Metazoa; phylum Chordata; class Mammalia; order Carnivora; family Canidae; genus Vulpes; species Vulpes vulpes. The sequence continues at coordinate 175,002,531 of NC_132791.1, read as the reverse complement.
ACAGAGTAGGTGCAGCAGCATCTGTCACTTTTGCCTGCCCAGCATCTATCCCCCACACCCTGCTCCTAATTCTTTTCTGGGAACCACATTCCAATATCTCCAGAACTACCTTCCTTCAGCCTACGTCCATTCTTTTCAGAGAAGCTAGTTCCACATCCTGAGTCCCACTGGGCACCTGATCTACTTTGGGCTAATCAGGAAAGCCCATTCTCCTGAAACAACAATTGGTTCGTGGTTGTCACATGACCCAAGCTGCTGGGCCAATGAGACTCAGTCCAGAAACTTTTGCAAATATGCCAAGGAAGTGAATGGTCTCCTTTGAGGTTGTTGGGGCTAATGGGTCCTCACCCGCCATCTTTTCTCCACTAGAGGAAGAGCTGCTTGAGAATGAAGCCACACGGATATAGGCAGGTTGAGGGACACAGGGCCAGTGACTAAGTCCTAGAGACCTGGTTTATGGATTCATTTGGGCCAGAAGCTAGAACTACCTCCTGAACTTTTCAGTTATCCCTAGTACACAGCTAATAATATCACATAATATTTGAAATAATCTGAATGTTTCTATCACTCCAACCAAAAAGATGCACATTTATTTCATCTTAATAGATATTGATTGGTGAGTTAATAGCCATTTTTAGACTTGGGAAATGTTGAATATGTTATATCCTTGAAGTCTACAAAATATCTTTTTTCTGCAAAGCAATGTCAGTTGCTTAAATTCTTTGGCAAAGAAGATTAATATGGTCCTAAAATTATGCCCTTTGGTATCAAACCACTGAATCTGGATCCCAGCTCTGTCACTTACAAATTATGTGATGTTGGGCAAATTACTTAGAAATCACTAAACAGAAGAAGATTGCAGTTTAAAAAAATATGCATTGGTATTGGAAGATCATTTCTGCATAGATGATGGATTGAAAGGTGGAGAGACAAAGACAGGAAAACAATATCAAGATCAGACAACAGAGGATCAGGACTTCAACTCAGGCAGCATCACTTGGGATACAAAACAAAAGGCAGATTGCAAAAACTGACTTAGTAGCAAATTGAATGTGGGCTGTGAGAAAAAAAGGGAAGAGTCAAAGTTCCCAAAAACTAGTTCAGCTATTTTTTATTTTGAAATCCTAAAACAGGGAAATGCACTGCCAGGTGGTGGGGTGCTCTTAAATTCTAGTTTACCCATGGAATTATTTTTAACAACACAGTTAGCCTTCAGGGTAGACCTATAGCTTCCTCCCTCTTGAAGAAATTGAGCAGTTTCTCACTTCTGGGCAACATAGGGAGATCTTTCCAGCAGGTGATGCTTTCATCGCTTTGATTTAAAGCTGAGTTCCCAAAGTGTTAGAGGAGTCCAACTAGTGTTATATTAGGTGGTTTTTGGTGGATTACAGAATGACTAGCTGCACACAGACAAGACGTTAAGTAACTCTGAATCACACTGGGAGAAAGCTGTTTTCTTTCGGGCTTCTTGATTATTTTGTCAAGGCAAAAAAAATCCTACATGGGGCCTAAAACATCTTTAACACCTCTTTCTAGCCCTTGCTAATCGCCTCGTTTAACAGGGAGCACGTCTCAGGCTTAAAACCTTCAAGGGGCCACAATATCCAGCTAGAGTTAAGTGCCTTGGTGGAATTTATTTTTACATGTGCTTTCTTTTAATGGCAAGTGGAACTTATTTTCTACATACAGTGTATATCTGTACATCTCCTTTTAAGATAAACCTTAAAAAAAAAGACTATTGAAAAGTAACGGGCTGTAGCTATGGCAGGAATTGGGAAGAGGATCTACAAAAGGTGACTGTCTGGAGCCGGCGGTCCTAAAACATCAATAATGGCACTATGACAAACGTCCCTTTAGAAGGCATAGCACTCTGAACATCATTAAAAGTGTACTGCGCAGCTAACAGCTTATAGAGAGTAAATGTACCCACTCTTTGGGCACACACGAGGCCAGAAGCCGGGGCGCACCTGTCCTGCAGGGCAATAATTTCTCAGTACCTGTCATCTAACATGTGTGTGCAGCATCCTGGAAGCCCCTGAGAGTCCAGCTCCATCTCCTCAACACCTCCTTTCTATAAACAACTCTGGAGCTCGGTTTACTTGTTATAAATAAAAACGCTCAGCCCGCTGCTTGGAAATGCTCGGGCTCCTGTTCCCAGACTCTCTGCGCCGCGCCCGCTGGGCATCCTCGCTGGGCATCCTCGCTGGGCATCCTGCCGCTGCATCAGCCTCCCCGGCCGCCGAGCCTCCATCCCGCGGACCATTCACGCGGGCCGCAGGAAAATCGCCGCAGCTCGCGCAGCAAGCCATCTGGCAGAGGGATGTTTAATTTCGCAAGCCATCTTGTTTATTGGGTCGACTTTTCAAGGCAAGGAAACCACACCTCTGGCCACCCAGGACCCTTCCAACGCTACCAAACGGTTCCCCCTAGTGGCCTTTCGCAGGGATTTGTAAATCACTCAGAGCTGAGAGCACAGAGGCCACCCAAGCCCTGCAGCTTTTGGAAATTCACTGTCAAAAAGGGCACTGAAAGAAACAGCAGGAAAATAGTAAATTGTCAACCGTGTGCAGTTCCTGCCTCGTATAGTCCTTTATTTTGCCAGTGAAGATCATTAGAAAATAAGTATCGTTTGACATCACTTGAAACTCATAAAAGCAACCAAGATGTCCTTCAGGAGGTGAATGGATAAACTCTGGTACTTGCAAGCAATGGGATTAATTCGGCACTAAAAAGAAATGAGCTATGAAGCCAGGAAAAGACATGGTGGGAACTTAAATGCTTATTACTAAGTGAAAGAAGTCGATCTGAAAAGTGACTCCGATTATATGGCATTCTGGAAAAGGCCAAACTATGGAGAGAAAAAAGACCAGTGGTTGCCAAGGGCTAGTGGGAGAGAGGGTGAATAAGCAGAGCACAGAGGATTTTTATGGCAGTGAGACTATTCCCTATGATACTATAATGATGGATACATATCATTATCTGTTTATCCAAGCCCACAGAATGTGTAACACCAAGAGTGACCCCCAAGGTAAATTAGAGACTTTGGGTGATCATGAGTCACTGCACTTTCATGGATTATAATACATTTATTTTTATATGGTGGTCAATGTTGATATGGGTGAGACTATACAAGGGGTAGGGGTATTTGGGAAATCTCTGTACTTTGTGCTCCATTTTGCTCTGAACTTAAAGGGCTTTAAAAAATAAAGTCTATTTTTAAAAATAAAAAATATATATATATACATAAGTAAATAAATAAAATCCAAGGAGAATACTGTTTTGGACATGCTGGTCAGTAACTAATTGGAAAGATACAGACCTTTCCTCCTCCAAGCATGCTCTGAGACCACAAGCATCATCACTGTTTGGGAACTTTTTTAGTAATTCAATTTCAGGCCCCACCCCAGAACTGCTGAATCAGAATCTGAATTTTAACAAGATCTTGGAGTGATTTATATTAAAGTATAAAATGCATTCATGTAGAATGTATGATCGCTGCCTTTGAGGTGCTTTCAACTCTATTCAAATGGGGAGAATGTCTTTAGTATAGTTTGCAATAGAAAGAAAGGCAAAGAAAAGATAACAGTAATGAACTTCACACTTTTGATTTCACTCCTTAGTTCCTCTACCTGCTGCTTTGTCTCACCTGAGATGTCATTACCTCTTCTCCATGTGTACAGTTCTTGTTGAATATTATTCAGTAAGAACCACTGGGAACTCACCATGTGCCAGGCACAGTGTAGACCCTATTCCCAAAAAAAGCATACAGAAAAGTTAATAGGGAATTAGAGTTTTGTCTGGCCTCCCTGTTGGATTAAATATAACAGGAATGAGCACAGGGGGTCCTCTTGAAGGGGGTAAGAGGAAGTGATAAACCACGTTTTTTTTTTTCATCCATCATGTGCCAGGCACTATTTGTTATCTCATTTACTTCCATAATGATTTCACAAGATGAGAATTATATTCCTTCTTTAACCTGATAGAGAAACTGAGTCACTATGTAGTTGAGTGATTTGCCAAAATTCTCACAGCTGAAAACAGCCACAGAAAGGTTACCTCACTCTCATTCCCAGTAAGCCCTTGGAAAATAGAACTAAGTATTTATTTATTTCACTATTTTAGGCTCACTATCTAACATAATATCTGGCAAATAATAGATGTTGAATAAATATTTGTTTGGCATTTGAATAAATAAATGATTATCCACATCTGTCAAGGTTGAAAAGAAGATGGTACATTTGCCCTAACTCTGCTAATTTTTTTTCTTTGCCTAGCATCAGGCCTTGAAAACAGTAATAACTACAACTATCCTTTTAAGTCATTTATTATGTGCAAAACACCTTTAATCTATTTGAAATTTGTTGTAAAAAGGAAGTAATAAACGTGAAGTAACTTGACCAAAGTCACATTATTAATAGAGTTCAAGCATATTTACTAAATGCTTGCTTATGAATAACTGAGTGAATGAATACACAAACTTACAAGGCCCAACAAGAGTCAAAATGAAATCTCTCTAGGCTTCTGTTGCCTTGAACATGAATACATGAATACAAATCCTTCAGTTTTATGATTCAAGGTGGTTTGTCCCAGCTTAGAAAGCCTCCTAAGAGATTTTTTTAAGGTTTTATTTATTCATTCATGAGAGACACAGAGAGGAAGAGAGAGAGGGCAGGGGGCAGGGGGAGAAGCAGGCTCCATGCAGGGAGCCTGACGGGACTGGATCCTGGGTCTCCAGGATCACGCCTTGGGCTGAAGGCAGTGCTAAACCACTGAGCTACCGGGGCTGCCCTCCTAAGAGATTTTTAAATATGAAATCCTGGGATAGAAACAAGAAAAATGCTCTACTGAAAAAAAAGTTAGTTGCTCAGGTACACTGTTAGATGTGGAAACACCGAAGACACACCTGCCCTCAGGAGTTTGAGAGAAATTCCAAGTCATGGCTCCCTGTTCATCTGTAATTTGGCCAAAGGGCCTCCAAAAGCACCACAAAACCTAATTAATTTGAAATAGATGAACTTCTATGTTCTGAGGCCATATGACATTTCAGGCCAATTATGCAACCTTCCAAGCTCAAGAAAACACACTATGTATTTGACCACACGCTTTGCTCTCAACTTTTAAACCCATATGTATATTTTAATGACAATCTAATCCATATGGCTCAGATTATTTCTATTAGATTCATCAGAAGCAATTTTGAAGAAGCTACACCCTAATAACTTCCTCAGTGTGCTGTGCTAGACTTGAACTCCTTCTCCATGGGTTTCTCCAGCAGAGTCTGCTGGGTGGAATTTGTATTAATAAAGGCGACGTGGAGATTAAGAGCTGGGACCCCAGAGCCAGACCGCCTGGGTGCAAATCCCAAGTCTGTGATCATCTCACTACTTAGGATGTGTGTGACTTTGGATTTGTTTTCTTTGTCTGGAAATGGGTAAAACAATAACCTCCATGGGGTTATTAAAGATTAGCCAAGTCCATGTGAAGCGCTTATAGAAGTGTCACTGTGTGCCAGGCTAGTACTATTTTAACCATTGCTATTATCATTAGTACATTTAAGCTGCAAGTAAAAGAAAAATAACATTGGAATGGCTTGTACATGATAATTTATTTCTCTCTCATATAAACACAGGAAGTCCAGGACCAGGGTGATGACCTCATCCCACCTAGAACCTGATGTTCCACCAAACTCCATACACAATCCTCTCTTTCTCATCCCAAATGGGGACCCCCTTGCCAGACAACTTGTCCATATTCCAGCCAGAAGGAAGGAGGACAAAGGCAAAAATTATACATCCTCTCATTAAGGGAGAAGTTGTGCTAGAAGTTGTGCACAACACTCTGCTTACATCCCACTGAGCAGAACTTAGTCTCGTGGTCATGTGTAGTCTTAAAGAAGACTGGGAAATGTAGCTTTTAATATATTTAATAATAATAGATAATATTTAATAGATAATAATAATTTAATAATAATAGCATCACTATTATTATTACTACTGTAGGGTAAAAAAGGAAAAACAGATATTGGGAGACAGTTAGCTGTCTCTGCCACAGATTCAGAGTCTATTCCAAGGGCTATTTAAGGAGTTACTCAGTTTCCCTGATTATCTTCCATGTATGCAGGAGGTATACCTGTTTTTAAACTTCCATTTGTTTTTCTCCTGTTTAAAAAAAAAATACCATCTGGATCTAGGATGTATACCAAATGAAGATCTTTGGATAATGGAATGCAGTTTGGGAAGACTGCATCTTTAATTGTGCACTCAGCCGTCTCCACATTCTGTTTGCTTATAAATCCCATAAATATATGCTGCATAAAACACTAAATAAATGTTTATTCTAATTATTGTACAAAAGTGACCACAAATCTCTCCTCTCCAGTCTCACCAGAATTGTACCCATGGAAGGATTCAGATGATTGTGGATTTAGGAAGAAAAGGAGAACGGGGTGACTTTGAACATTGCTTCAATTAAAAAGGAAGCCTTCCCAAACACCCAAGGATAGCCACTTTCCTGTCCATCATTACTGAAAAAGTGATGGCATGCCTGCAAGTCCAGGGAGCTCTTCCAGAAACTCGTGTGAGACAAGACACCTTCCCAGCCAGTCTGATCCTTTACAAATAAAAGATGTTGACAACACATACATAGATAATAGGAAACATACTTTTGGCCAGTGATCTAGCTTTTTGGTCAGGCTTGAAGACTGTAACAGATATTCTGGAAGCCTCCCCAGCATCCTACCCTACTCTCTCCTTCTGAACAGAGTCGTATTTCCCAGCCTTGCGGTTCAGTTGGGGATTGGCTTGAGTCAATCGAAGAATGCAACCCCGTGTCCACAATTATTATTTCAGAGTTGGGCATGTGATGGAATGAAATGTGAAGGAAAATTGTTGGCCATTCTCTTGGGATCACAAAGAACATTTGGTTTGAGAATGATGATGGCAAATTAACAGCACTATTACATATAGAGTGGCAAGATGAAGAGAAATTGATCCGTAATGACATGGTTGAGTCAGTAGATGGAAACTTACAAAAGCCTATGGCCTTTGAAATTCACAAACCAGTAAATTCTCCTATAGTTTAGGCCCCTTGAGTTAATGATTTTGTTTAGTATTCCAGTTGATATTGAGCCATCAAATGAAAACCTGGAAATATTTAATGAGACAAATTAATCAGGAAGCCATAACTAAACATCTGCCGTATCAGTCTACCAGGGTTGAAATGCTGCTCCACCATTTTGCCACTTCTGTGAGCACACTCAAGTCATTTGAAGAAAACATGAGACTCAGTTTCTGTATCAGGAAACTGGAGATAACTGTAACGGTCTCTCGGGATTGTTGTATATAAAATGCCATACAACATAAATGAAAGGCCCAGGACCAAGCCTGCTTCCTAGACAGAGAAATCAATGAAGACACAATAAGGTCACAGACAAAGGGAAAAGGAGGCTTATGTTTACTGTGAAATAAATTCTATATGAAGAGTTTCTCTAATGTACATCCAAGGAGGAAGATATATGGATGGGTGGATGGATGGATGGATGCATAGCCGTGGACACCAGACTTTACAAAGATGAAAGATCCCAGACATTCCTCAAGCAAAATTTACATATCATTAAAAATCAAAAAACTATTTATGGCATAGTTCCAACAGTTTTTGACAAATGCATATAGTTGTATAACCCACCATCACACTCAAGGTATGGAATGGTTCCATCATCCCCCAAATTCCCTCCTGCTCTTTCGAAACCCACTCCTCCTACCATCCCCAACTCACAGTCCCTGAAGATCAACAAACCACTGATCTGTTCTCTGTTCCTACAGTGTCACCTTTCCACAATGTCATGTAAATGGAATCATGCATATTGAATCTTTTAGTCTGACTTCATTCACTCAGTATAGTGCATTTGTGATCCATCTATGTTAGGGGATAAACCAGTCCTTTGTTTTTACTACTATCCCTGAACATTTGACTAAAGCTCACCTTCTCAATCATATGCACCACAAAGGATGGTGACCTTCGGGCACACACAGCTTGTGTGTTCCCTGTTCCCAGTTTTATATCTATATATATACATAGATATAGTACATAACATTATATATAAATATAGAAATCTGTCTATCTATCTATCTATCTATCTATCTATCTATCTATCTATGTTTGGAAGTGTTAAAGGGAAAGAAGCATGTTAGAGTGTGCTATGGACTGAACTGTGCCCTCCACCCCTTGCAATTCACATAGGGAAGCCATAACCCCAAGGTGACCATACTTGGAGATAAGATCTTTAGGAGGTAAGTAAAGCTAAATGAGGTCATAAGGGTAGAGCCCTAATCCATATGATCCTTATAAGAGGAAGAGAAATCGAGATCTATCTACCTCTCTCTCTCTCTCTCATTGTCTCTCATCCCCTCCCTCTCTTCTCTCTCTCCCTCTCTCCTTCTCTCACTCTCTCCCTGCCATGTGAGGACATGGGGAGAAGGTGACCATCTACAAGCCAGGAAGAAACTCATCACCAGAAGTCAACCCTGTGAAACCTTGATCTTGGACTTCTAGCCTCGAGAACTGTGAGAAAATACATTTCTATTGTGTAAGCCTCCCAGGCTGTGGTACTTTATGATGGCAGTCCCAGCAGATTAACAGAGTGACTCAGAAGACCTGGAGCTGGTCATCAGTGAGATGGGTTTGGTCCTAAACATCTGTTTCCTTTTTCTGTGGGAAGGGGATGAACATAACCTTCCCTGCACGCTTATTAGGAAGGCTAAGCCACTTGGGTAATATATGTAAATTGTTCAGCACAGTTCTTAGTACCTGGAAGTGCTCAATATGTGGCATTTCTTATTGGCTAGTTTGTATCCATCTCTGCACCCAATATGAACCCTTATTAAACAGGGATGCTCAGGAAATACTTGTTTAAAAATACTGAAATATAATCAGCATTCTAGGGGACCTCTCTGTATTTTAATTTTTTAATTTATGAAATAAAATAACTGATGCAAAAGGATGTTCCTGACATCTGACACCATCTATTTTCTGTTTGCCACAATCTAAAGAAGAATCTTACAGTATTCCTTTTCATTTTAGTATAAGCAGATTTTAGTCATTATTACCATAATTAGGCATTAAGCTATTTTTCACCAATAATCATAAAAAGAAAGCATGTATATCTCCCTGGAGCATAAACTCTCTACAACAAGATGAAAATATTTGGGGGAGGGAGAGTGGTGGTGGGAACAGGCAGTGGGGTGCCTTTTTTTGCACCTGAAATCCAAATACGTTCTTCTCAAGGCTATAAATAAAGGAAGACCAAAAGTAAAGAGGAATAAAAAGTGCCCCTTCTCTTGAACTTCATAGCTCCCTTGGGGAAGGAAGGAGGACCTGGGGGCTGTATTGGCTCTCCACTGACAGCCACAGTGGTGTGCTGAAGTCTGCTCATCCCAGCTCTTGAGAGCGGATTGTGCACTTTACCCAACTCCCTGGTCAGTGAAACCATGTTGGTAGCTTGAAATTGGCCGCGGTGGGATTGTTGACACCATTGAAATTGCCAAATGCTATAAAGCTGGGCTTCCCTTACCCTTCCTAGGGCCAGATGTTAAACATTTACCAGCACACCACTGGGTCCAGAAATCTCTTAGAAGGGCGGAGAATGGATAACAGAGGTCAGATGAATGGACCAAGAGTCAGGAAAGTTAAGGAAACCCAGAATTTGGAGTTTGGATGCAAGACCTTTCTTTATCTTTCACCATTTTTGAAATTTGGTGGGGATCTGTGACTTGTTTCTGAGAATTAAACTGTACTGGAGAAAATTATCCTCCCAGATGCTGATTGTACCTTCGCTGCTAAAAGAGTTACTCCCCAATAAACGGTTAAGAACATGTGCCAAGATGTTGTCACCAGGAAGATGGATATAACTCACATTGCTATGTAGTATGTTTAGAACTACCCAATGTCCAGAAACAGGGAACTCTCTTTACCCCTGCTATGGTGGGTCCATAGAAAGGGATACTACACAGCTTTTAAACAGTCCCCTAAATTTGGTTTTTGCTGTTATGGGAGAAGAGTCATGATACAAAATAAAAAAGAACAAGTTACAAAGCAGAGTGATATTAGTGAGTTTTATAAAATATAAATGCCTCAAAGGTTATAGGTTATAGGTTAACCCTGAGTGGTGGGGTTCATGGTGACTTTCTTCCTTTGGTGTTTTTCTATATTCTCTATCTTTTCTGATTTCTCCATAGTGAGAATACATTACTTTTTGAAATAAGAAAAAAAGAAATGTTATTTTTTTAATTATGTAAAAGAAATGTTTTTTTTTTTAATTATGTAAACTCTACCCACACCGTGGGGCTCGAACTCATGACCCTGAGATCAAGAGTCACATGCTCCACTGACTGAGCCAGCCAGGCACCCCAGGAAATGCTATTTTTTAAAAGCCATTTCTCCAATTAGAGCATCTAAGAAGTTAAAAGCTATAATTTGGTTATTAATTAATTAATTAAAGGAAGGAAATGTAATACCCAACATAACAAGGATTTTTGAATTATCGATTGTACCTGAAACAACCATAACTCTTTATCCCCCCCTTTCTTCTTCCAACAGTAATAATACTTTCTCATATTTACTAAGCATCTTCCACAGGTCAGCCATGGTACCAGGTAAACGAAATACATAACTTATTTATTCTTCAGGAAGAAAAAAAAACCCATGCAATAGTTACTATTTATATCTTCACTTAACAGATGCACAAACAGAAGCTTAGAATGTAAATAACTTCCCTAAATCCTCACAGCTGGTTAAGTGCTGTACCCAGTATCAAACCCTAGTTAACAAAAGCACACATTTTGTGTGGATCACAGATAATCGAGTTAATCTTTATTACTCACATGGTCACACCTTTAAGCAAATGGTAGGCTCAACGCTGCCAGTGTTAAAGATCAATTCACATATTTGGTCCCTTGGATTCTTTGGCTGTGATAATAAACAGTCTAATCAACGATTGCGATATAATAACCCACACCTCATGTACTTAAACTAAAATGTAAAGGAACTTTGCATCGGTATACTACCAACATGACTTAGGGGCAGTCAACGGGGTTTTGTATTGGTCAGTCAATAACTAATTAGTAAGCGCCTCATGTATACAAGGCACTGTTGGCAGATTCTGGGGATAGAGTATTAAATCAGGTAAACACAGGCTCTGTCCTCCTGGAGCTTCCAAGAAAGAGTAAGGAACTCAGTAAGCAAGACGGGTGTTGTGATGGAGAACCACAGGGGTCCTGGGGAGGCGGCCCAAAGCTCTCTCCTTTGACATAGTAACAGGAACACTCATAGCTACGACCAGGCATAGCCTAACCTAACCACATCTTTTCTATAAACTGTGTGTAGCTATTTTTTAAATCCCTTCTTTATTCTTTGCATTCACTCTTCCAGATATTTGCGAACCGATTTCTAAGTGTCCACAGACTCACAACTAGAAAAGACCAGGATTCCTGCAAAATGCTTCTTGGCAATAGTCGGGGAGTCTGAGACCTAGTGAGGAGTGAGCTGTGGTGGCTGCAGTAGAGGCCTTTCCAATATTCCACTTGAAACACTAACACTCCCCCTGCTTGGCCTCTGGTCCTTTAATAAAAGCAGTTGTCTTTACTCCCTGGATTCCCAGGGACCACCTTACACCCCTAACCCCTCAAGGACCCAAGGATTGCCTTCTCCCCTTAGAGAATCGCTTAGTCCGGCTTGCTGAAGGGTGGCCTTCTCGAGCACCTTCCTTGCGTCAATATGTGCAACCGCCAGCAGAGGGCAGGAGTGCACAATGCAGCCCATTCCTCTCCTACTAGGAATAACCAAGGGAGACAGGAGGGCCCAGATTTACCAGCACCAACGCAGATTAAAGCACAGAATAAATCACTGCCTGTGTGCTGTGTGCCTGACAGCATGAGAAATCCTCTGGGCTGAGAGCCCATGTGCCTGGGTCCCAGTGCTGGTGAGAAGTCAGTCACTGTACCTATGGGTCTGGTTTGTGCAGGTCACTGCCTAACCACAGCCATGTTGGGGCTGGACCAGCACTTGGGGTTCTTAAAAAGATTGCAGGACACCCTCAGCAATAACCATCAAGAAACTTAGAAAAAAAAAAGATTACTTACAAGTCCTGGAAGTTACACAGCCCAGTGGGGCCACACAGCAAGCTCACAGGTAGAGAGAGAGAGAGAGACCAGCTCTGGGATTCTGCTTTTATTGGGGTGGAGGGTGGGGGCCTTGGGTTTCTAGGGCTCACTCTTCACTGGTGAATTTAAAATATAAGAGCCAGAGTTTAATTTGCAAGAAGAGGAAAAACAATGGCCCACATGGGCGGTTAAAGATCCCTGAAATCAATCAAGATCTCTAAAACAAAGGAGCCTGGGGGCTGCGGGTGGGGTGGCCTGGTTTTTATCTAGTCCTGGGGCTGGCAGTATGTTTATTTGAGATAGTCTAGTGCATCTGAAGTGGGTGCCTCTTTGAAGTGGATGCCTGGGCAATCACAGCTTAAATCAGACACTTGCGTGACAAAGAGAAAAACCACTTGTCTGAGTTTACACTATAGGGTTTCAGTGTCCCCTATGGTGAAGGCATTATCCTAGATGACCCCCTGGATTTTATTTCTCCTTGAAATTCTGTGATACTAGCTCTCTCACCTATCCTGAAGTAACTCTCTCAAAGTCCTAATCTTGCTGAAATATAAATGTATATGAGTATGTCTTCCCAGTGCATAACCTGGAAGTGGAATTTAGAATGTGAGACCATTCCCACCAAGCGGCTCCAAGTCAGTCCCTCAAGTAGAAGGCAAGAGCTTCCCATGCTTGAGAGTCAGAGGTTGGGGTGGTTGTAGTCGTAGTAATAATAATAAGATAATATTTATGGGTGTGCCATAAGGCTACATGCAAAGCACTGTACATGAGTTAACCCATTAACTCCTCCCACCATACCCGTTATCCAGATGAGGTCACAAAGCCACAGGGAGATTATGCCCAACAATGTGCTGATGGCAATGGTGGCACTGGGATGTGAACTCCAGAAAGTGGGCACACAGCTGTTCTCTGTTACTGTGCTCGAGGACTTTGGGGATGGGAGAAAAACTGACCAAAGACAACTATGGCTCCTTATTTGAACCAGGATTGGTTCATGCATTCACTCACTCACACCCTCTCTCAAGTGTCTACTATGTCCTGGGAGCTTCCTTAAGCCCTGGAATCCATACAGTTGTAATGATGACATCCTACCCATCCCTACCCATCGCGTGTTTTTCGACCACAAAGCTCAGGAACCTGGGGTTAAGACAAATTTAACACTAACCTGGAGTTGTGGTTTTTGCTGGGTAGGCACAGTGAAAAGTGGGGTTTGGGGAGGTGGTTCAAAGAACTACGGAGACAATGGTTCAGACAATCAACCATGAAGTTCAGTTAAAAACACAAGTTCCCCACCCCCACCCCCACCCCCGCCCCCAGCTGCAGCTGGTCAAGATTTTATGACCCCACCACCCAGCTCTTTTCCAGAATGGTCTTCAGTCTGTGACACTAAATAGGCCATCTGCCCCAGAGGAACGGCCAGGGCTACAAGGTTCTATCAATAGCTCTACCACTGATCATCTGAGTAGCCCAGGAAAACCATCCACCATGTCTGAGCTTGTTGCCTCATCTACCCAATGAGGCACCATTCAGCTCAATTACTAGAGAAATATTTTTTAACCCAGGACAATGTGCCTGGCATTGTGTTTGACACTGAGGACACAAGAGTTCGCATTCTAACACATTCTAGATCTAACACATTTTATTTTATTTTATTTTATTTTTTTAGATCTAACACATTTTAATCTATAATTATAAAACTGTTCCTACCTCTGAGAGTAGGTTCTACAGGATGCCACAACTACTCTTAGTCTATGTTTTAGGAGACCTATTTTGGACTAAACTCTATATGGGGGTTATCTTTGTAACACTTCACCATAGCCCTCTGGAGCAGATACAATTATTATTTCCATTTTGCTGATGGAAAAACTGAGGATTAAAAGGACTCAGTAAGAGGTAGTAGAACCAGAACTCAACCACAAGCCTGTTTGTTCCCAATCGCTATGGAAACAGAGAACAAGAGACCCAGCTCTCCTAGGGGGTGAAAATTTCAGCCAACAATTTCAGATAATGCCTGTCTGCCTCCATTCCTGAGAATGAGTTGGGCTAATCTCATCAATTCCTCTCCCAGAATTACATTTCTCGACTGACTCTTCAGTGCTTATCTAAGAAAAGTTGGCTTAATACAGAGAACTGGAATTCAAGGAAACGATTTCTTCCAATGTTTCCTTCCCATAAATGTTAGTCCCAGAGCTCATTGAAAGAGATGTGAAATGTTAATTTGATACATTCCCCCCAAAATAACGCAGTCGTGTCTTGGTTAATTCATCGCTGTTGGTTGAGCAATGCCATTTATTTCCAGGGCCTGCCTTGGATATAGCACAATTATGGAAAGGGGCTGTCAGCACTAATTGCTCTATCATATGCCCAGAAAGTCCTACAGAATCTGAAATGCTGACAAGAAGTTCAGGTTTAGCGGAAAACATCTGTAAATCACAGATCTTTTAATATTAACTAACATGGAGAAAATTTCAGCTTCAATGACTTACTAACTCCCTGAGCCATCTTTAAAGTCTGTGTTGTTTTTTTTCCCAAGCCAAAGATTGGAACAGCTTTCAAAGCTATGTTTAAAAGAGAGGACAGCCCAGCATAGGGAATATAGTTAATGGTATTATAATAGCGTTGTATGGTGACAGGTGATAGCTATACATATGGCATACACAGCTGGTAGCACAGCATAATTCGACTTGTCAAATCACTGTTATACACCTGAAACTAATGTAGGATTGGGTTAGAGTGTATGCTACAATACAAATAAGTGAACAAATAAAAGAGTGTACGGCCAGGACGCCTGCTGTATAATGTTTAAGATGACACTTCAGATACTTCAGCTAACCTAAACAGAAAATTGAGCAGGCTATTGGTCATTTTTTTAAAAAGTTTTTTAAAGATATAATTTATATACTATACAATTCATTTAAGTATACAATTCAATGATTTTTTTTTTTTTAGGGAATGTTCAGAATTGTGCATTCATCACTCCAATTCAGTTGTCCAACATTCTATTGCCCCAAAAGGCTCCCGCACCCTGTACCAGCTTGCACTCAACTCTTCATTCCCACTCCCAGACCCAGGAAATCCCTAATCTTATTTCTGTCTCGACAGGTCTGCTTTCCCTGGACATATGTACATGGGAACATACAAAAACGTGTTTGTGTCTGGCTTCTTTCATTTGGCTTATGACTTTGAGGGTCATCCATGTTGTAGCAAGGAACAGAACCTTGTTCCTTTGTATCAGCCAGTAGTGTTCCATTGTATAGAGGTAGCACCTGTTGTGTAGGCTGATGGGCATGTGGGTTGTTTCCACTTTCTGACAGTTGCAAATCAGGCTACTATCTTTGCATGAACATATGTTTTCACTTCTCTTGGAGGATGCAAGGGAATGGAATTGTTGGGTCATACACTCAGTTGTTCACTTTTTTTTTTTCCACTTTGTTTCACTTTCCTTATACTTGTAACTTTTTAAGGAATGGTCAGAGTTTTTCAAAGTGGCTGTACCATTTTACATTCCCTTGCTTATTTTTAATAAGACACATTAACAGGAGCGTGAGTTTTCCAGTTGTTGCATTAACTCCACAATGTTGGGAATTTCAACTATCTTTAATCCATTGGAGGCTTTTTGGTTTTAAGCTGCTTCAAACTTTGCTGTTGCTCCACAGGTGGGGAGAGGTCGAAAAGGGAATATTAGGCCTCTTAGCAAAGAATCCAGCAATTATATACTTAAATTGTCACACAAATACACGCCCAACCTTTGCACACTTCCTTACTGTTCATAGCAACTTTCTGGCTTCCCTTATTGACTCCACACTACTATCATGAACTCCAACCCCACCCCTAAACCTGAGTCAAGCCCCCTTTTTCATGCAGTGTGTGCCTTTTGCTACTGTATAATTTCCTAGCTCCTCTCAAGAAACTATATTTTGCCAACCTTGGTCTGCTTAGTACTCAGCATGGACTTTGCTTCATTGTACATATTCAATAATAGTCTATGGATCAGTGAATAAATCTATGAACATAGAACATGCCTGCCTGTTCAGTGTATCATCGTGGTCTTAATCTCAAATAACTGAAGCCTGTTATAAAATGTAGATAATGAAAGCCTCGATCTCTGTCTAGGTAATTTTTTATTTTCTTCAAAAATAACTAGGAACTGAACCTAGCATTGACTTAAATCAGAGTCCAAAGGAGGCTGCAAGCTCTAAAACAAGGCTGCCTTTTCCATCTCATCAGCTTTGTGGGTCAGTCTAGTTACCAGATTTCACCAAGCATCAGTTTCCTTATCTAAATCCAGTGGTGTAAGGATTAAATGAAATAATCTACATAAATCCCTAAGTTGCTATTTTGTTACATCACCATTCTAACGTTTATTGCATATTTACTAAAGTCCTTATGAATATGAGTATGGAGGCTGATGTCTCTTGCTTATAAATGCAATATCTCCTGCTATGAGCTCTCCTAAAAATGCAGTATCTCCTGCTATGGGCTCTCATATGCATGTCACATCCCCAGGGCGCTTGGGCTCACATCTATATAACAATCTCAGGTTATCAAACCAACCTCCAAATTATAGCCATTTATTGAGACTATAAAAAACAAGATCATGAAAGCCAAAGATAATAAATGGCAATGAATCTATTGTACATGCCCACATGCGCGCACACACACACACACACACACACTCCTCCAATTTCTTCAAATCTTCGTGGATCCTATAATTTCAGAACTGGCATCCAGGGAGATTCTTGTCTAAGGGAGGCTGGTTTCAGCACAACACCCATTACCAAGAGCTCCAGCTTGCCTGAACACTATCCACCTCTTTGGTCTCTTTTGGGTGAATGAACAAAAGCCACGGGAAGCCTCTTTGGAATCCTTAGACTGGGAGCAAACCATGGCATGGAAATAGCATTTCACCACATGTGATCCAGTCCAAAAATAAAGGGGTTTATAAGGCTGCGGTAATCCTTGGTGCTGCGTTGACCAGCATCTTCCATGATGGGGTCATGTGAGACTACAGAACCAGGAGATGTGCTACAGGTGTGCATTTGAACACCCACACATTCGTGGAAAACCGCTATATTTTAAGGCCAAATTTGATTAGGATCCTCACGGACCACTTGCAACTCTTGGTCAAATCATTTAGCCTTTCTGAAACTCGGTTTCCCCATATGGAAAAGGGGATCAAATACACTGCTGAGTCATTAGGATAATTACATACAATAAATATAAAACAGTCCAGCAAAGTGTGTGGCAAATCATAGTCACTGAATAAGTTAATGGATGTCGCTATTCTACAAAGGATATATGAATATACTTACATATACACAAATACTATTCAGCAATATGTTTATGAATATGCAGCCTACAAGCATAAATCTCCCAAACACAGAGATGAGAAAATAAAGGTAAGTACTTTTTAAAATTATTTTATTTATTTGAGAGAGAAAACAAGTGGTGGGGAGGGACAAAGAAAGAGGGAGAGAGAGAGAAGCTGACTCTCTGCTAAGCAGGAAGCCCAATACAAGGCTCGATGCAGGCCTCCATCCAAGGACCCTGGGATCATGATCTGAGCAAAAGGCAGACACTTAACCACCTGAGCCACCCAGACACCCTGGTAAAGTGCTTTTTCAAGGCTCTCCTCTCCATGAATTTGCATAGTTTCTTTTACATCCGGTCCTCCTGTCTACACTGACTGGTTGTGACTGAGCTGATTTGCTTTTTTTACTTATATATTCTGATTACTTATAATGGATGGTGAGGTCACTGAGTCAGCCAAGTAAATGAGCTTGCCGAGCCACCCAATTGGAAAACCGCGTAATGGGGAGAACGATGACCTACCTAGCAGAGGTAGCTGAGGCTTCCTGTCCTGCCTCAAGCACCTGAGACAAGGTCAAGGACCCAGACTCTAGGAGAACTTACAGTGAACAGTGAATGTACATCCTTAGAAAACTAGTAGCTTTGTCAACACGACCTGCCTCCTCCAAGACCACTAACCTCCAGAGCACACTTCTCAAAAGACAAGGAAAGTTGCCCAAAGTGGTTCAGAGTGGCTTTTCATTTCAACAAAGAATAAACACTGGTTCATCAGTGAGTGAGTGTAGTCTGGCATCATGGCTAGTAAAACCTGCCGTCATTTATTACACTGCATTTTCCTAATTGCTTACAAAATTTGTTCTACAATACTGTGTAAATAATGTCAAGACTTGCCATCATGAAGTTTACTCATCAGACGTCAGTTGTCTTCCACTTAAGCGACTTAAAAACAACCAAAAATGAATTAGGATTATTGAAAGCCAACATGAAAAGCTGAGATATTAAATTTTTAATGCCTTGAACATAATGATGTAGTTGATTTTGTGTTCTTGTTAGTTGTGGCTTTATCATTTTGCATCAGTGATCCTGCGAATGCGTTCATTTTTCTGCAAGGCTCATAGGGTGTTGCTATGGCAACAAGAGCTGCTCCGACATACTCCTCTAGGCCCTGTTTGCTGGCTTTTTCTGTAAACACTTAATTATGCGTTGCATTCTGCAATCAGTGTGGTCGGAAGAGAGTTTGCTTAGCTGATTTCAGGCTAAAGATGAGTCCCCCTCATAAGCAGATGCTTTCATAAGTCTGTTGAGTATAGATTTTAATAAGTGGAGCAAAATCAAGAAACCTCTAAGAGAAAAGCAAACAAATAAGAAAGCAAAGAATCAGTGTAATTATTTCTGATAACCTACCTGTATAAAAGCTTACCAAAGTCTTATTAACAACCTTAATTCCATACTAAAAACCCTGATAGCTTGGGGAGGGGCAGTGGATTCTTCTATACCATACAAGTAGGCAAATCAAACAACAGAAAATATGTTGAGGAAGAAGGTCTTTTTTTTAAGATTATTATTTTTTATTTATTCAGAGAGAGAGGGAGAGAGGCAGAGACACAGACAGAGGGAGAAACAGGCTCTATGCAGGGAGACTTGATCCCAGGTCTCCAGGATCACACCCTGGGCCAAAGGCAGATGCTAAACCGCTGAGCCACCCAGGCTGCCCAAGGAAGAAGGTCTTATCAAAAGATAAGATCCTTCTTTAGGTCAGGGATTCTCAACTGAAGAATGGGCTTCTGGGGTCTGTGACCTCCCCCACTTTCCAAACGTATAAGCAGAGTATTGTTTCTTGTGTGTATGTTTTCAGAAACAGGGCCCATAACTTTTATCAGAAACTCAGAATAATCTCAGATAAAACAAGATAGAGAAGATAGAGGTCCACTGATGATCATAGTCTAGTGAAAAATACCCCATCTTCTCAGAAAGCCTGTGTAACTGCCAAAATGCAGGAAGGGCTTTTTTGCCATAGAGACTCCACCCCCATGTGGGCTCTTCAGCACAGATTTTGATGCAGATGTGCCTGGATGCAGTGAGCTTCTTCCTCCTGTAAAGGAACAAGTGCAGATTAGACATTCCAAATAAATAAATGAATGCTATAGAACATGAACCACGTGTTCT
Source organism: Vulpes vulpes (assembly GCF_048418805.1). Lineage (NCBI taxonomy): Eukaryota > Metazoa > Chordata > Mammalia > Carnivora > Canidae > Vulpes > Vulpes vulpes. The sequence continues at coordinate 174,982,900 of NC_132791.1, read as the reverse complement.
AAATTACAACAAATGCTGTGCCCCAGTGAATGACTCAGTTTTATTAAAATGACTTAGTTCAATGAGGGCACTTACTTGACAGATGCCTGGACCTCCCCTTCAGTAAATGTCAACAACACGGGTTGAGTATTTATGCAGCTCCGTAGGATGTATGACATATGACCCCAAGACTTAGGGGCTTAAATTCACATCTCCTCCTTATCATCTCTCATGGTTCTATGGAGTAGAGTGGGGGCAGCTTGTCTCTACTACACAATGTCTGGGGCTTCCCCTGGTTTGATCCAGTGGCTGAAGACTGGGCTATTGGGACCACCTGGCATCTTTGTGCAGCTCAGGGCCTCTCTATGAGCTCTCTCATGTGGCTTCCCCTGCATGAAACTCTCAGGGTGGTCAAACTTCTTACATGGTGGCTCAGTGCGATAGAGTGAAGTTTTCCAAAGGGCCAGGGCAGAAGCTGCAGGCTTCTTGGGATCTGGCTCTGTCAGTCCCAGAGCATCATTCCATTTGTCAAGAAGACACCAGAGCCTGCCCAGTTTGAAGAAGAGGGGGACTTGGCTCTACTTCTTAATAGAAGGAGTAGCAAAGAATGTATAGCTGTGGTCAGCAGTTCAAAAGGCAGAATGGACATACTAGGTAACGCTGTTAAGTAACTGCCCCAACTTCTATACATACACATCATCTCAATTAGCTCTGCAAAGGAGCCCTGTCATCCCCTTGTACATGGGAAAATTGAGGCTCAGAGAGATTATGTGACTTGTCCAGGTGGTAGCAGAACAGGAATTCAACCCAGGACTTTCTACAAATTCTGTGCCATTCACTACTACGTTTCCTGGTTCTACTTTGATTCAAGTTCTAATCAGTATAGCCCAGGATTTCCTCTCCCTTTTTCCTAACATGTTTCCTATTTGGATCTTACAATAGAGTGGAATTACTCATCCCTTGGGGGGAAGGGGGTCCATACAGGCATCTTCCCAAAGAGATGACAGGATCTCAAAGTGAGAGAGCTCTGGATTCTGTGATGGGAAACATAAGGGTAGGTTTGGCCAGCATCTTGCACAGGATCACACAGGTGGCTGGGGGAGAAACCTGTGCTGGGGCATGGCAGCTTCTGGTCCCACCGCTGGCACTGGCTTCTTGTCCATGTTGGGGCAAGTACAAGCCTCTGAAAAAAACACGTGGTGGAACCAGGGATCACTAGTGATAGTCCCTTCCCCTTTATACTCTCTAGAGCTGAACCTTGTCTAAGGGAAGATCATTTACTCTCTAATGAGCGTGCTTGAAGTGCATTTCTTAACTTGCCTTGAGATCCTGTCAATTGTTTCATCTAGTCCTAATCGAATAGAGCCTAAAGCCATTTTCAGCTAATTACAGGAAATGCTTCTAATGGGTAAATGAAGTCTGCTGCTAGCCTGGGAGGCTCACCAACTATTACCTTTTCCTCCTTTCCTAAAGGTTTGCTTTGCTTTCTTCTTTAAGGACTTGTCACTCCCCAATCCCCCAGAATACCCAGCCATGTTAGAAGCTTCCAGAGAGCAGTCTGACCTGAGAGACTGCTGGTGGGAATCCACCAATTATATGACCAAGAGCCCTGATTTTACTGACCACAAGTTGCTAATCACTGTAGTGCAATAAAATGCTCATTCTGTCTTTATGAAAACAAAAGATGTTTTGCCACTTACTTGGAGGCTACATTGCCTGCCAAAAGCAAAGTGGTGGGAGTTGGAATTACCCAGAAAAAAAAAAAAAGCTTTGAAAATGTGAAAATGTCCATTTCCACAGTGTTACTCTGCTTCCTTTAAGAAAGGAGCCGAAGGAAACTCTGGGTCACACAGCCCTCGGTGCTTGTGCTAATGATGGGCCAGAGAAACTCAAAGTTATAGAGGAAACAAAAAACAAAAAACTTGGCTGAGATTGTGCCTAGTATTAAGCCCAGCTGCAGCTAGAAAGAGTAGTGCCTCAGATTCCAGCTACTGGCTCTTAAGCAGGATTATCTATCACATGGCCCATGAGGTTGAAAAGAAAACCCAGAGAAGTGTAGATCCTTACGTATTTATCAAGCATCCAACTGTTTAGCTCAAGATCAAATATGTTAGTCATCTGTTCCCATTAATCCTTAACATAATGATATGTCTGCAAAATAAATAAAACCAAGCATAAACTACGTGTCTTCCCTGGATACACACTACACCTCACTGAGTCAACCTATGCCTAATTCTTCACAATTCCGGCTGCCCCAAATGCCTCTCCTCCCTGCTTTCTGATATTTTCACCTCTGGTTAATGGTGCCCCTCCTCCTTAAGATCAAAAGAGAATCTTATCTTGCCTTCTTGTTAGTCTCCAGGACTAATCAATGTTTGTGATAGATATTCAAATGACCTAACAATACTTACAGGAGGATATTGATGCCTGGGGAATTAAATGGTCCATCTAAGGTTTAGCCACTGTTTAATGGCAGGATTTGAACCCAGGTCTCTAGCTTCCAAAGCTTATGCTCTTTGCTATCTCCAGCTATCAAATGTTGCAGCCCCACCCCGCTAGCATCCCCCAACTATGATTCCTTTCTCCTAGTCCCCTGAATTAGCCGTATTGTTTCTTAGAGTATTCTAGTCATCTCCTCCTGAGGCTTTATCATTTCAACTTTGTCCCTGTGCCCATCCATCCTTTAAATTGCTCATGGGATGGTCTCATCAAGCATGGACCAATTGAAAATGTGATGATCTTGGAGGTTTGATGGCATTAAGATGGAATCAGTACAAGGGAGCTGGCAGTGCCTAAGCCTCACATTTGCCAACCATCCATTAGTTCTTTGAGGAACTGGTGACATGGATACAATGGGAACTCTGGCATCTAAAGAATGAGGTTCTACTTTGGGGACAGATGGTGCTCATCACCATTCAAGCAGGGCTCCAGAAAAATGGTCTGAGAGGAGGGGTCTTTTCATCTTCCCCTCACCTGAGATCCAATTCTATCACCAGCCAGCTCCAAAGCCCGAAGTCTTGAGACCCAGGTGAGAGATAGAGGAGGAAGGGCAGGAGAAAGGAAAGGGAGAGAAGAGGGAAGAGAAAGAGAGAGATAAAGAGGAGGAAGAGGATAGTGGGTGTTGGAGGGCTTTTGAGAATAATGAACTTCTGAGTTGGGCTCTAAATGGGGAATAGGACTGTGCACAAGAGGAAATGTCCCTCTACCTGAAGCAGGACACAAATGCTACCAATTGCAGGAAATAAACAGTGAGTTCAGGAATCAAGGGAGATGGTCAAAAATGTAAGTTGTGGGGTACCTGGGTGTCTCAGTCAGTTAAGCGTCCGATTCTTGGCTTTGACTCAGGTCATGAACTCAGGGTCCTGAGACTGAGCCCCGTGTCAGACTCCTTGCTGAACATGGAGCCTGCTGGGATGCTCTGTCTCTTCCTCCTCTGCTTCCCCTCACCCCACCACCCAATAGGAACATGTAAGTTGTCTTCAAAACAACCAACAGCATTCACAGGAATAGTTCTTTCAGCATTTAGACTTAGAGGATTAAGATGGCAGTTTGGCACCTATGGGTTAAGAGGCATGGAGGTACTGGGAAGACATACAACCTTTTATCCTGTAGGCTTGTGAATTAAAAGCACAGGGTTTGAGAACAAAATGCCTTGGATTTAAATCTTGGCTCTGTAACTACCTGGAAAATCTCAGGTATTTGTGCCTTAGTATCTTCATTAGTAAAATGGGGGAGAAAAACACTACCTATGTCTTAGGGAAGGGAGAATAAGATGAAACCATGCATATTAAGTGTCTAGCACAATCCTGGTGTATACTCACCAATAATTGTTAGTTACAGTTAAATTCTATATACCCGGAAGATCTGGGGATCCACTCAAAGTTGGCTGTGGTCACCATATGGCCAGGTGAGGTCATTCTAATGTGCTAGTCTAAATGTGTACACACTGCTTTGTTCCTAAGAGAAACATCAGCTCCATACTTTGCGAACTGGAGAAGGTATAGGGGAGGACAGTCTGGAGAACATGTTGGCCACAGTGTTGGAATTCTCAGCGGACTGCTGGAATGTTACAATTGAACTGAGCCCTCTGGTCCCAGCAGGTTTTGCATTGTAGGTGCAGAAAACTGAAAGAATGAAGCAGCAGCTGAGGAGGAGTACATTACAGCTGGGTATCACAGAGCTGCCTTTGAAGTACTCACTTCAGCATCTTAAGAACCTAACTATCCCTTTAAGAGGCCCCAAACTCAGCAGGCTTTACTCTACTAGGATGCTTTTCTGATGAGGCTGAAGGGAGTTCCCCTAAGGTTCAAAACTCTCTTCCACCCCACCTTCCATTAGACTTTCAAAATAGCCCCTCAAAGCTAGAACTCGCTCCCCCCCCCCCAAAAAAACCACCAAATCTGGTGCCTAAAAGACCCCAAGTCAGGATTCTGAATTGCATGCCAGTTCAGCTGCTTGAGCTGCCTAGAGAAATACATGGGAGAGAGTTCTGAAAGTGAATTTGATATTAGTGGTTAAACATACAACAAATATTTTAAGTAATAAATATTAGATGCCAGTAGCTGACTTGGAGTGTTCAAATAGGCAAGCTTGGCTTGAGAAGCTTTTCAAACCATATTCAAAATCCATAATTTGCCTTTTTTCCTGAAATGCATTGCTTTTGCAGACACGATTTGCTAGATTTTAAAAACAGGCTATTAAATTTAGAACATCAAAGAGCAGAGCCCAGGGGGTTTGAGACAGAGGGGGTGAGTGAGTAAGACTTTCATGTTGGGAAGGTAAATGGTAAATTCAGGAGACACTGATCAGCCATTCTGGAAAGCAGTAGACCACTCCTGAGGTGTGTACCATACTGCAGGGTGCAGGAAGAGGCTTTAATTCCAGGCTAAGACTTTTGGGCTTTGTTTTTTTCATAAGGATTCTCTGTTGAACAGACATTCCCTGTCAAAGAATACAGTGGGCTTATTTGTGAAGTAGTGAGCCCTCTGGCTCTGGAGGTGATTAAGCAGAGGCCAATATTCTCTGTCAGAAATGCTGCAAAAATCAGATGGGAAGGCAAAATAGTTTAGGCATTATAATGTATATTCCACAGAGTATTCCTTTCTTAAGGGGTACAGGGATTGGGGGAGGAAGACCATCAACAACAAAAAAATTTGTGAGATAACACCAAAAAGATCCAGATTTTCTAGAAAACAGAGATCTAAAGATACTAGGCCCACTCCCTTTGGCTACATTTGATAACTGACAGGTATGGCTGAGTAGCTGTTTATTCCTTTAAATGAGTCAGACCCTCCTGCAGACTCCACATCATTAATTTCAAGTACCTGCTGGGCCCCTGGAGGCATCTGCATATTTGACCCTGGGGCTTGCTGCTACATACAGTTTTTTCCTATATTCAATGGTGAGCAATCATGCCTTAACCATTCTGTACTTCCATTGCTGAAAAGGGATTCTCAAGGTCTTGATTCAAAAGAGGCCATCTGGGCTGTTAAAAAATAAAATTCAGCAGAGTAAATCTGAAGATCTAATTGGCTTTATTAAGCCACTCATGAGTTGGGCAGCTTCCCATATAGCAAGGAGGATACTCCCAGGAGTACAAAATGGAAGGTTTTTATAGGAAGGAGGGTGGGGTAAGAAGTGATTACCAAAAGAAAGGAAAAAATGGTTTCAAGCAAGCTCAAAGTGCCTTTCAGGAAAGGGCAGAGGGTCTTATTATGCAGATTGCCTCATCTTTCCTTGGGGTAGAGAGAAGGCCTTTGTGACAGATGACTCCATTAATGCTAAAAATGCCCAAAAGATCAGTTTTAAAACTATATGACTAGGAGAGGTTAAAACTGCAACGTAGGGGGGTTGCCTGGGTGGCTCAATTGGTTGAGCAGACTCTTGGTTTCTGCTCAGGTCTTGATTTTAGGGTCATAAGATCCAGATCGAGCCCCTGGTCAGGGGCACTTGGCATGGAGCCTGCTTAGGATTCTCCTCCCTCTGCCCCTCTCCCTCTCGAGCACACACACACACACACACACACACACACTCTCACACTCTCTCTAAAATCAATAAATAAATCTTAAAGAAACTACAATTAGGGTAAGTGTGAAATTCAGATTTGGTGACTTGGTTTAAGTAAAGCAATTTCAGGCCTGTGGTTTTATTTTATAACAAGTTTCACTGTGTTTCTTGAAGAAGTTGCAAAGGACTGGTCCCCTCTGATTAATCACCAGGCCCTGCAGGTTCTCTGATCTGCATTTTTGCAATAACATTCTCCTCCAATGAAAAAATGTCACATCTGTCATAAGCCCCCTAAATCTTGAATTCATCCAAAACACCCGTGAGATGAAGCAAAATCAAAGATGCTCAGGTTTAGAGGGGAGGGAGGGACTGGTGATGTCTCCACCATGAAATTAGAGGCTTCTAATACTGTGATTTCCCCTGGTGCTACTCCAGACACAGCAGAGGTAACTCGTTTGTATAATTATTTGAACTCGGCAGATAATGAATGGGAAGCATTTTGAAATGAAATTCCTTTTCCACTCTACTATCCACTCTGCCATTTCAGTGATGCTTCAAAAACACAGATGTGATTGTAATGGAGCAAAATTTCCACCAAAAACGTGACTTTTGGCAGGTGGGTTGTTTTAGGTTTATTATTTTTAAGAAACAGAAGACTCAAGACATTGTCTTTTTGCCTCCTCTCAACTGTCTAAGAGAAATTAGAGGGAGACCTAGGAAGGGAGCTATCACCATAGATATCAATAGTATAATATGAATGAACTAGTTGTGGTACACAGGGAGGAACCCAGCAAGGCCTGTTTGATCAAGGCCTTCTCTATGTCCTGTTGTTTCTGAATGGCCCAGCCAACTGCCATCCTTTGTGTTGAAGCCCCAGACCCCAACCCCCCCTCTCCTTAGTCCAGGATGACACATAATCTCATTTTGCCTGTATGCACTTTATTAAATTTTATTTTCTCTTGCTAATCTGTGCCATTTCAAGTTCATTCTTAGACCAGCCAGAAGAATCTTGAATAACATAGAAAAATGTTTCCTCCCCAACATGATAATACCATGTACTTGCTTATAATCCTCCACCCCTCTCTTCACCTGCAGCCTAATTAACAAAGTGAGATGTTGCATGTGAGGTGATATAGGTAGGGTAAGGGGATGTAGGCAGTGTCCAGGTGAGCCTCTCAAGTTTCATTAGTCACGTATATAATTTAAGATATATTATGTAAAAACATAACAGCACATCAAACTCATAACTTCATTTGAAATGTAAAGTTTTTTCAAAATTCTATGTTTAAAAAACTTCCTTCCTAAATATGTTTAAGTGAACAAGATAAATTAATTTAAATAAAAAACAATAACTTTTAAGCAAATGGTACTGGTATGTTGGGAAGGAAGAATTTTCCCTTTGCCCTTCTAGATTTTTGACTAGATCCTCCTATAATAAAAGACAGATCAACAGAAGAAAAACATTTTATGAAATATGTATACCTCCTATATACATAGGAAATACACTGAAAAACTAAGTAATTCCCCCATATGGCCTAAATCACTACCTTAAATATCATTTCCAACTAAAGACAAAAGAAGATGTTGGGGGCAGGGGAACTAGTTATGGGGGTTACCAGGAAAAGAAAAACACAGCAAATAAGGATAAGACTGCAATGTCGATTTAAGTCCATTCCTTGTCTATTTAGAAGAATTTCTAGAGATTCAGTTATCCTTCTGCTCCTGGCACAGAGAGGGAGACACTCTTACAAATGGAAGTTTTCCTTATAAATATAAATGTCTTCTACTACTCAATTTTCAAAGCATTTCCTATGTCTGCTTTTTCTTTAAAATAATCAGCCTAAACTGATCCTTATGCCAAAGAGGCACATTTTGGTGTGGTCTATTCTGCTCCCCTTCATATGTTTATAGAAAAATATCATGAACAATGGTACTTGAATGGTTGAAATAAGGTTTTGGAAACACCAGCCTGCAGGAGAATGTGCACTACTTGGAATGTCTTAAATTTTTAAAAAAAGATTCTTTGTTTATTTGTTGAAAGAGAGAGTGAGCAGGGGTAAGGAATAGAGGAAGAAGGAGAGAGAATCCCAAGCACAGCCTGATATAGGGCTCAATCACACAACCCTGAGATCATGACCTGAGCTGAAATCAAGAGTTGAACACTTAACCAACAGAGCCACCCAGGCACTCCTTGGAATATCTGATAGGCCCATCATAGCTTGGCCTACTGTAAGCTTTGCAGTCTCATCTAATTGCTGCTAATCACTATGTGTTTTAGAAAATGGCTTGGCTTTCTGGGAATCTGCATGCTTCTTTAGGCCTCAGGACTTTTGCATGTACTATTTCTTTAAGGCTGAAGTCCCCTCTGCTCCCCTTTCCACCTGGTAAACCACCACCCAAGCTTATTAACCGAGCTCACATCTCACCTGTGTTGGAAAGTCTCCCCAGTGTTGCTAGGCAAATTTAACTCCCTACTTTATCCCTCATAATTTTCTTTAGTATGTACTCTATTAAAATATGCAATCATCTGACTCTATTTGTTTATGTATCTGACTTTACAACTAGGCTGAGACCCAAGCAGCTAAAAAACAAACAAAAAAGCCTTACTCATCCTTGTATACAGAGGCACTTAATAAATCCTTACAAAAAAAACAAAAACAAAAGCAAAAACAGGCTTTCCAATGAGCTTCAAGCCAAAACAATTTTTCATTTTACTCCTTCCCTCCCACCCTTGCCCTATTCTAATTTACTCTTCAATTCTTTTCTTTTTTTATGATAGTCACACAGAGAGAGAGAGAGAGAGAAGCAGAGACATAGGCAGAGGGAGAAGCAGGCTCCATGCACCGGGAGCCTGACGTGGGATTCGATCCCAAGTCTCCAGGATCGTGCCCTGGGCGAAAGGCAGGCGCCAAACCACTGCGCTACCCAGGGATCCCCTAATTTACTCTTCATAAAAGGCTATGGGGGGCAGCCTGGATGGCTCAGCGGTTTGGCTGTGCCTTCAGCCCAGGTCGTGATCCTGGAGACCTAGGATCGAGTCCCACATCAGGCTCCCTGCATGGAGCCTGCTTCTCCCACTGCCTATGTCTCTGCCTCTCTGTTTCTCTCTGTCTCTCTCATGAATGAATAAATAAAATCTTTAAAAAAAAAAAAAGGCTATGGAAGCAACATGATACTCACTTAAGAATACTAAAGCTGGGAATCCTTGGGTAGCTCAGCAGTTTAGCCCCTGCCTTCAGTCCAGGGCGTGATCCTGGAGACTGGAGATCGAGTCCCACATAGGGCTCCCTGCGTGGAGCCTGCTTCTCCCTCTGCCTGTGTCTCTTCCTCTGTGTGTGTGTGTGTGTGTGTGTGTGTGTGTCTCATGAATAAATAAATAAAATCTTATAAAAAAAAGAATACTAAAGCTGAGGATGGTATTTTAACAAGCCTCCATCTCTCACAGACAAATGACAAGATAGGAATACACACTAGTGACTTGTTTCTCAGAACACTATGCTGAGAATTTAGAAGGTATCCTTATTCTCCAAAGACTCATTCAAGAAAAGAGATAAGATACCATCATGAGTCATTTAAATGTTTCAAATGCTAATAGCAAGTGTAGTCACCTAGAGGTGGGGGGAGAAGAGAAAGCTTCTCAAATCTGCCCACCAGCCTTCTCTCCCCAGCTATGCTCTCAGTCAGGGTACCCTCCCCTCCCACCTGATCAGGTGTGCTTACTCACAAGTGTCCCGCCCACCTCAGCTCTGCCCTTGATCTACACCCAGGACAACTTCAAAGGCCTCCTATGGTCTTCATGTGGTCCTTATGGTCCCCTCCAGTCCCTCATGGGACTCCATGACCCCAACAGTTCTATGCAGGCCAAGCTTCTCCTGCATAGACCTGTTCTACCTGTGGCTTTCTCCCCCACCTCTCCCCGCCAGCTCTGCTCCAGGCTTACTGTTCAGATCTTGGCTTACATGTTGTGTCCTCACAGGGTCCTTTCTGGATCTCTCTTTGGAAAATAAGTACTTCTTCATTTCCTTATCAACACATTCTGGTTATTTTCTTTACCATTTTCGTAAGTATGTCTGTGTTTGTGGGGGGGGGGGTGCCTGGGAATGTATGTGTGTGTGGTGTGTTTAAGCCATTTAATTTTTTTTTAAATTTATTCATTCATTCATTAAAGACACACACACACACACACAGAGAGAGAGAGAGAGAGAGAGAGAGATTGAGAGAGAGAGAGGCAGAGACAGGCAGAGAGAGAAGAAGGCTCCATGCAGGGAGCCCGATGCAGGACTCAATTCCCGGACTCCAGGATCACACCCTGGGCTAAAGGCAGGCACTAAACTGCTGAGCCACCCAGGTGTCCCTAAAATTTTATTTTAATGCCAGTATAGCTAACATACAGTGTTAAATTAGTTCCAGGTGTACAATATAGTGATTCAAGAAGTCTAAAAATTCCTCAGTATCACTTGTTATTTTTTTTAAGATTTTATTTATTTATTCATAGACACAGAGAGAGAGAGGCAGAGACACAGGCAGAGGGAGAAGCAGGCTCCATGCAGGGAGCCCGATGTGGGACTCGATCCCAGGTCTCCAGGATCACACCGCAGGCTGCAGGCAGCGCCAAACCGCTGCACCACCAGGGCTCCCCTGCTCTTATTTTTAAAAAAGTAAGGAACTTTAGGTTAGAATATCTCCTCTCTCTTTTTCTCTTCTGTATTCTACCACCTAGCTGAGTGCCAGGAACATACCGAAGACATGTGTATTTGAAGGGAGGAAGAGAGCAGAGAGCAAGGGAAGGAAAGGAGGAGGGGAAGGAGGGGAAGACATCCGAAATTTCCATGAACCCTATTCTTCCGTGCATTACATCCATTCGTTTTCTTCCAACAGAATTACACTTCTGAAGTGGAGACTTAGTGCAAAACGTGGTAGGTCAACTGGGGTGAAGGAGGAAGGAGAAGTACACAGAAAATTGCTCTTGGTCTGCGGTATCAGTACCAAAGATGTTGAACTGTATAGACAAAATAATTTGGCTGTATAGACAAAATGCAGTTTTGCTTGTAAACTGCATTTTATCCAGGTAACTGTCACTTATCCCTTCCCTCTTCCACTGTCTTGCTTTCTGGGAAGGAGTGATCAGAGCTAGGTAATCTCTCTACACATAGTTGCTGCTTCTTCCAGGCGCACCTTTCACCAATGTTTTGTGTCTCCACTGACTATGTAACATGGCTTTAAAATGATTATCAGCCTGAGAGTGAGCGAGAAGTCTTTACCCAAATGTCCTAAGTGCCGCCATGTGATAGTACAATAAAACTATCGTCCTCGTACACTAATGAATTTAACAAAGGTGTTTATTTTAGAGCCTTTGTCTCAATAAAATACATTGAGTTGATTTCTCCCTGCACTCCCATGACATCACATTCACCCTCCTTTGCTCCTATGCTCCAACTACTCATTCCTATTTTCTGGCTCCCTTGCTGGCTCCTTCCACTTACCTATCACGTTAAATGTTGGAGTTTCTCCAGGCTTCTAGATCCTACACACTTCTCAATAAGAACACCACCAGGAATATAACAGCAAACACTGCCTATGAGCCACTCATCTATGAGATTTTCTCAAGCTTTCTCATTTACCTCATGAAAGCTAATAAGATATCATCCTCTACTATTGTCTCTATTCCAGAGGATGGAATTGAGACACAGAGAGATTCAGTAAGTTACCCACCCTGTGTAGTATGGCTGGTCATGGACCAAGCCAGGCAACCAAGTACCACAACCTCAGTTCATAACCATAATTCTTTACCCATGGTTCTCAACCAGAAGCAATTTTGCCCCCTTGGAAATAATTGAAAATATCTGAAGACATACTGGTTATTACAACTGCGGGGGGTAGGGGGTGCTACTGGCATCAGGCATCAGAGGTCAGGGTGCTGTAAGTATCCTACAGTGCACGGAGAAGTCACCCCAACAAAGAATTAGCCAGCCCAGGATGTTAACAGTGCTAAGCTGAAAAACCCTGCTCTACACCTCTTTTGTAACCTTTTACAAGGTGAGCTTGTCTGTACCCCAAAGTCCAACCTGTACACTAAATATACTAGAATTGACATTCTTAGCTCTGACCTCTCCTTTGACTTTTTCAACTTTCCTGCATTTGGATGTACAACTTGATATCTCCATTAGATATCACAAATTTTTTGTATCCAAAGCTGAACTCGTGGGCCTTCCCCCAGTACAAATCCTCCTCCAAGGCTCCCTATCTCCACAAATGGCACCACCATCCAATCATCTACACAAGCCAGAAACCCAGGAGATCCCTTGGCACTGCCTCTTTCTCCCTCTTCTCCAATTCTATCCAACAGAAGTATAATTGATTTTACCTCCCAAGGGCTCCTCTGGAGCCCACCCATTCCTCTCCATTACTACCAATATCACCCTCTTGTTCCCAGTTTCCCTGCAGGCATTTCTAGCTTCTTGGGCAATGACAGTCACCTCCTGAGCTCAGCTTCACCACTCTGCATCAACCAGGGAACCTCTCATATATTATGATCCCTGAGAAGACATCACTTAAGAATTGCTATGCTGATCAAAAAACAAAACAAAACAAAAAAGTTCAAAAGATATTAAATAGTTATTTTATCCAGCTCTAAAAGCATCCTTCTCTGAGCAGATTTCCCAGTTTGGCCATTGTTAATCCATTGGTATCTGAACAGACGGCACATTTAAGACAGAATGGTTAGGACCAAGATGGCAGAGTAGGAGACCCAGGTTCTATCCTCCAACAACGAACAATAATTATTTTTTTTAATTTTTATTTATTTATGATAGTCACAGAGAGAGAGAGAGAGAGAGGCAGAGACATAGGCAGAGGGAGAAGCAGGCTCCATGTACCAGGAGTCCGATGTGGGATTCGATCCCGGGTCTCCAGGATCGCGCCCTGGGCCAAAGGCAGGCGCTAAACCACTGCGCCACCCAGGGATCCCAGCGAACAAATTTCTAAGTGTATCCTGTGCAATTAATTAGACAGACATCCATGTAATGAATGAAAATAGCTCTGGGAAAGCTCAGGAGTCCACTGAAGAAGCTGCTTCAACACAGTAGAGCAAAACCCGTGAGATTCATGGAAATATGTACATGTGTCTTTTTTCTCAATCTTAAACACTATGGCTGGCACATAGTAAGCACTTAGTAAATTAAAAATAAAAAGACCCTGGATATATATTGAGCACTCTGTAAGCACCAGGTTCTACACTAAATGATGGGATCACATTGATGGAAAAGATTGGCCTGGTTCCAAAGACCTTACAGTTACAACCTTTTCTGATCATGAACCAAACATCTTAACTATTCCAACAGGGAAGCTGTTTCACTTGTTTCTGGTAGCCAGTCCCAGAGGCCCTATCCTCCCGAGAACATTGGCTCTGGATCCTTTTCCATTTACCTTAATTCTTTTTTTTTTTTTAAGATTTTATTTATTTATTTGAGAGAGACAGAGAGAGCAGGAACAGGGGGAGGGGCAGAGGGAGAAGCAGACTCCCTGCTGAGCAGGAAGCCCGCAACAATGCTGGCTCTATCCCAGGACCCCAGGATCATGACCTGAGCCAAAAGCAAATGCTTAACCAACTGAACCAACCACCCAAGCGGCCCTTCCTTAATTCTTGCATGAATTTCTCTCATCCACTTTGATGTTTGAAATGAGTATTTTTTATAATCTTCATTTTTTTTTTTGCTTATCCCCTCTAGGACTAAATGCCTGGCCAGAGTCATCATGCAAAATATGAAAAATCAATGCATTGTTGCTCTGAGCGTCCTCAAAGGAGGTTATGTTCCCTCTATTGATTCACTGGACCACATTAAAGCCCTGAATTGAAATACTGACAAATCTTTGTCTATGTTTATGGATTTTTATCAGGCTAAAGAGCTTTCTTGTACATTTTCTGCCATAATACAATTTCTGCAGCCTGCAAGAGCTTCTGGTTTCAGACCACCCAAACTGTTTTATTTGAATCCAATATAAAATGCTCTGGAGAGTAATTGATTTATGGCTTAATGACTTTCCAAACATAGTATGTTCTAGGACAAATTATCTGCAGGGCATAGCATGTTGTGGTTGAGTGTAGAGAAAAGCCATGTTGCCAGAAATAGTGTGATTCTCCCGCTTTTACATATCAACTAAGAGATCCTTGAACCCCTAACACTGGATTAAAAAATGTCTTAAATTTAAGGACACTGCTTGCCTTCAATGCAAAGTAAAAAAATAGAGAATGAAATTAATGCAACATCATGGTAAAACAGGATTAGAAATAAATTGACAACCAGGAGGCCTGGCTTCAATCCCCTAACACTTTCACTCACTACATATACACAGATGTCACTTTTCCCCTTAGCGTCCCAATCTGCGGAATGAAGTAGCTGGACTGCATCAGAGATCACAAACCAGCAGCCAAATGGCAGGATTTGGCTGGCAACCTAATTTCTTTGGGTTGCACAGTATAAAACAAACACAAACCAGCAAGCAAACATTAAAACCCAACATAGCCAAGATTTTTCAACTGAAGAGATTTCCACTCAAATTCCACATCTCCAGGCTCTCCAGAGAAATCAGAAGATGGGGCCACATCCATATGCATTCCTCATGGACATGGCTGTTAGAAGGTGTAATGCTAGCCACTTTCCCTGGCGCCCCAGCAATACAGTTCGCCACCATCTCCTGACTCCTCATATCAATCCCTGGTACTGGAAGAAGTTAGTTTTCATTTATATTCACATGACTCTGTTGTTCTCCTATTGTAGAGAACCATTTCATTTTCCCACTAGTGATGGGGCGGAGGGGAGAGTATGTACAGGAGCAGATAGACAATGAAAGCTGCGTGCTTCAATAAAAGTGGCAAAGAGAACATGTTTTTGTGGAACCAAAGACTATTTCTAAGTGTATCCTGTGCAAACAGGATGCATCCTTGTTGAACTGATGCAACAGGATGATTTCACTCATTGATGCTACATATCTGGAAGGCCAGTGTTAGTGTATACTAGTGTATACTAGTGTTAGTATATAGTGTATAGTGTTAGTGTATCATCTCCCAGATGAGATGATCTCAGGGGTCTCTTCTAGTTCTAGTAACTCTATGAAAAATGTGTGTTCTGCTTTAGAAAAGCCATTTATAAGTGCCTGGGTGGCTCAGTCAGGGAAGCGTCAGACTCTTGATTTCAGCTCAGGTCATGATCCCAGGGTCGTGGGATCAAGCCCCCACATTGGCTCAGCACTGGGAGTCTCGTTAATATTCTCTCTTTCCCTCTCCCTCTGCGCCCCCCCCCGACCCCTCACACACGTGCCTGAGTACTCTCTCTCTCCCTAAAAAATAAAAATAAAAAATAATTCTAAAAAAATAAATGAAACAAGAAAAGGGAAAAGCCATTTATTCACCTTTTAGGGCTCTCTCTTTTTCTTTACGAGTGTAACTCACATACCAAGAAAATGGATGTCTCTGGAGAAGAGGATCTTAACCATATTAAATGGAAAGTATGAATTGACGAAATGAAGCACTGCTTGAGTTCAGAACACATTATGTGGGATGAAGCCATCTGCTTAATAGTCTATCTCCATGAGTAAAAATCACCTATGCTCTTTGGCAGGGGCAGAAATGAAATTGCCAGCATGATGGGTGGCATATTGATAAGTTGTGTATAGAAAGGCAGCTCATTTCTCTATGTCTACCTAAGCATTCATCACCTACAGCCAGAGCCCATGGATCCAGTTAGGTCCTGCAATGCAATGCACTCGAGAGTCTCTGAAACATCCTAGAAAAGTGCAAACTTTTGCGTGCCTATGCACATGAGATGATGGTCCATAGCTTTCACAAGATTCTTGAAAGCCCCATGACTCCTCATCCCCAAAAGTTAAGAACCCTTGACATACGCAGGGTATCAATTAAGCTAACCAACTGCAGATGTGTTCTTGCTGGGGCATAATTACAATGACCGCATTTTCAAAACTAAAAGCTGGGGTGCAGATTTGAGCACACAGCTGGACACCAAGACAGGATATTGAAATGACAATTGTTCCAGGAAACCCAAGTCATTCAGTCACTTTGGAAATAAGGCTGTCAGGATGTGACAGGAGCTGAGGAAATGTGGTGTAATTACTAGGGGGTCCTGTCAAACAAGTTAGAAAAAGCAGTAACTGTGAAGACCACAGAGTTACTGGCAAAATCAGTACTAGACTCTGGATCTTTTAATGACCTTTTTACAATTCCATCCCCTTGCATTAATTTCCAGATCAGACCCTTTTCCTTACCTCCCAGCCTAGACACACACACACACACACACACACACACACACACACACATTGTTCTATTCCCACTGGGAGAAAGCCTAGCAAAATAGCTCCTCTAGTTGTGGCCTGCTGTCTCCTCCTCCTCCTCCTCCTCCTCCACCTCCTCCTCCTCCTCCTCCTCCCTCTTCTTCTTCAAGATTTATTTATTTATTCATTCATTCATTCATGAGACAGAGAGAGAGGCAGAGACACAGGCAGAGGGAGAAGCAAGCCCCATGCAGGGAGCCCGATGGTCCTGGATCCCAGGACCCCGGGATCACACCCTGAGCCTAAGGCAGATGCTCAACTGCTGAGCCACCCAGGCGTCCCTCTGAATCTTCTTCTAGTCCAGGACATATGTCACAGTGATTTACATATCCTATATTTTTTTTCCTTTCTTTTTTTCACCCCTTCCTCCTCCTTTCTCCCCTCCTCCCTCTCTCCTCTCCCTCTTTAGCAGCTGTGATTCCAAAGACTCAAATTTTGATCAGAGAGTCTGTATCAGAGTAACAAACAGGAAAAATGGAAAGGAATGGAAAAACTCCCAGACCCTAAATTCTCATTTGTCAGTCAGCCTACTAAAGTTTCTTCTGCTCCCTCACTTGCGCACTTGCTCTTCAGAGCGTGGTCTCAGAACCAGTGGCAATAGTATCACCTGGGAATTGGCTAGAAATGCCGCATCACAGGCTCTTCCTCAGACTTAGAGAATGGGAATCTGCGCTTAGCACCCCATTCCCAGGGCGGGGGTGGCAGGGGTTGCGGGGGTCGGGGGTGGTGGTGGAGATCTGGATGCACCTTACAGCTGGAAAGACCGCAAGAGAGGCAGGTGCCCGGCCGACGGTTAGAGCGCCCCAGCTGGCCAAGGGCCGTTATTACAGCCATCCTCAAGAAATCAGGAAACCAACCTGCAGTGAGATCTGGTGATATACATAGACCATAGAGGTGTCCCTTATCCCCTCATAAAGAGTCGAGAATGGTCCCTCTTCAAGACTTGAATGCAGCATGATGGAACGGCAAAAGGACCGCTGTTCTAAATGTCCAAAACCTGTCTTCTAACTGTAGCCCTGCCACTTATCCTCAGGTCACTGGAATTCCCTAAGGCTCTGTTTCATCTAATTCAAAATAGAGCAAATATTACCTTTCCTGTCCATGGGGCAGCGTTTCTGCAAATGTCAAATGGGAGGGAGGGCAGGGTCATGGTTGAGAGTGAATCTAGGGCCCTAGATTTAGACAGCCCCAAATACAAAATGTTTGTCCACCACTTCTTAGCTGAGTAGACTTAGGTAAGTAGCTTGGCCTCTCTGTTATAATAGTACCTCTCCCATAGGGTTGTTGGAACATTTTAAAAACCAAAGGCAGGGATCCCTGGGTGGCTCAGCGGTTTGGCACTTGCCTTCAGCCCAGGGTGTGATCCTGGAGATCCAGGATGGAGTCCTGCATCGGGCTCCCTGCATGGAGCCTGCTTCTCCCTCTGCCTGTGTCTCTGCCTCTCTCTCTCACTCTGTCTCTCATGAATAAATACATAAAATTGAAGAAAAAAAGAAACCAAAGGCATGGGATGCCTGGGTGGCTCAGTGGTTGAGCATCTGCCTTTGGCTCAGGGCATAACCCAGTTCCGGGATTGAGTCCTGCATCAGGCTCCCCGCAGGGAGCCTGCTTTTCCCTCTGCCTATGTCTCTGCCTCTCTCTGTGTGTCTCTCATGAATAAATACATAAAATCTTAAAAAAAATAAAAACCAAAGACACTCCATAGGCACATAGTAAGAAACTGGTCAGTGTTATCACCAATGTGAAAACCATTTGGTAAACAGTGATGAGCTCTATGCATGGGTTTCATTCTCAGTAGTAGGCAGGCATGCAAGGTGATCACCCCTAGATGAGAATTAAGAAGTCACCCATGGCTCACCAAGGAATTTCCCAGACCTCTATCCCATGTCCTAAAGTACACATAGAGGCACCAAGACCTTAGTTTGAGAGTAACTCAGGGTTTCTCCGTGATGTATAGGTAGCAAAGCCATGTAGTCACAAGGCTCTTTGTGAAAACCCATGAAATAGTGTTTAATTATAAGCGTTTGCTCATAAATGCTCACAAATGTTAACTGCTGGCATTGCTGTTATTTTTAGTTTCATAGAATATTATCTTGTGATAGATTCTAATAAACCTAGGAGGCAGAGAAGCACCAAAGGGTGAATCAATAGGATTTCCTCAATTTTCCAAACATGGCTTTATGAAACCCATTTTGTGAAAATTAAAACAGACCTCTGTCTCATGAAATTATCGTGTTTTAAAGGTTTTACAGGTAGGATCCCAGTTTATCCTCACAAAAGGCTTACAGGCTAGAAAGGAGTAACATCCCCATTTCACACATGCTGAAACTGAGACCCAAGGAGAGAGAGAGAGATTTGCCTAGGGCCGCGCACCTGGGCACAGCGGAAGCAGACCCTGGTCTGTGAGAGCAAAAGCTGTTGCTTTATCTTTGCATGAGTCTGTCTCACTCTATTGTTTGGCTCCAGCCAAGGTCCAGTTCATTGAATATCTGGGAGAAAAGAGTGTGAGCACCACCGGGGAGATGGGACTGTTGCATAGCAACCCTGCGCTTGAGCGTGGTGAGGGGAGAAAGGCTCCTCAAGGTTTTAAAACACCATCACTAAAAATAGCCCAAGAAATGACAGCTAAACATGAGGTCTCCTCCAAGAAGAAAAACCTATCTTGTAACTGAGTGTCTTGGCTGTGTCGTCCTTGAGAAAAGCACGTGAAATTATGGTAGGCTGAGCATCAGCAGCTTCTCTCCACAAACACACTACTTCATTCCACTCATTCACCTCATAGGTGAAGGGGCTGCCATTTGTATGGTACTCATGAAGTATCTCCATATTTCTTTCCACTCCAAAGCTGGAATTCAATCCAGGTCGAGGCAAGTGCAGCCTAGTTGATTGCAAAACATGGCCTTCGGCTTCCCTGTATTAATCTTCCAGAAATTAATCACCTTGGTTGGAACCACCTTTGGTGCAAATGCTTCTGATGCCTACATTCGTCACTCCAGGAGAAACCATGCCAATTACCGTGGCACCAACTATAAATTTCATGGCTTCTAAAGAATATTAGATATTTAATTAGATCTTTAAAACCCTCTCCACCTAGTACCTTAAGGGTCCCCGGGTCTTCTTCTGAGGCTGATAATTAAAGAAAGAACTCTGTCCTAAATCTGCTAGCTTCCTCTGGGAATCAGAAAATGTCCATCAGGATAATTACTAAGCCTGAATATTGGCCTGACATGAACAGGCACAAGAAGCCACAAAAAAAAAAAAAAAAAAAAAACAAATGTAGCCATTTGCCCACAAAGAACTTCCAAGAATAATGGTCACCCAAGACATTCATCTCCTAATCCCTAGGACCTGTGACTATGTTAAATTACATAGCCAAGGGGAAGGAAATAAGGTTACAGAAGGAATGAAAAGCACTAATCCATTGACTTTAAAATAGAGAGATGAGCCTGAAAAAAATAAAATAATAGTGAGATTAGCCTGGATTATCCAGGTGGGCCCAAGGCAATCACCAGGGCCCTTAAAAATGGAAGAAGGAAGCAGGAGAAGAGAGTCAGGTAAATATCTGACTATAAAAGAAAGACGCAGAGAGATGTAACACTGTTGGCTCTGAGGATGGAAAAGGGGGCCGTGAGCCAAGGAATGAGGGCAGCCTCCACAAGATGGAAAGAGCAAGGAGACTGCTCTTTCCTAGAGCATCCAGAGCCTCTGGAGCATACCAACACCTTGACTCTGGCCCAGTGAGACTCCTTTCATACCCTTTGACCCCCAGAACTGTAAGTTGATAAATTTGCACTGTTTTAAGCCAGTTTGTGGCACTTTGTTATAGCAGCCATAACACCCTAATACAAGCTTCATCAACAGCTCAGAGCTCAGTACTAGGAACATAAGAATGAGGGAGACAGCCACTGCCATTACCCTCTTGCAGTTTCTACTCTGGTGGTGGAGACAAGAGGGAAAAAAACAAAGAACCACAGACTGCAAGATGCACCATAAAGAAAAACCAAAGAGGAGTTGACAAAGAGACTAGCAGAATGGGAATGGGGGAATTTAGATGGGAACAATGGAAGGTATCTCGACACAACATCTCAGCCTAAAGAAAGTGAAGGGGTTGAAGGGGAAAGAATGCCAGGTGAGGAAGATAGCACATGCAAAGTCCCTGGGGTGGAAAAGAGCCTGGCACACCCCAGGCACTGCTGGAAAGCCAAAGTGGGTGAAGCACAGTAGGCCAGAGAAGAGGACGTGTGAGATGGCAGTGACCAGTAAAGAAAAGGCTGGTCATGCTGGGCCTCTCAGGGCTCTGTGCCAGTTTGGATTATCTGCCAAGAGTCCTGGGTTTGAAGGACCTTAAGTAGAAAACTGGTGCAATGCTGTTCAAATTTAAGAAAATCCCTTCTGTTGCGTGCAAAGGAATGGATTGAAATGGGGGACCACGGAGACACGAGGTCTCGGCTACTGTCCACATGGGGTATTGAACGTGGCTTACGCATGGGTCTAACTATGGAGATGGGGACAAGGTTCAAGACATATTTTGCAAACAGCACTTCTAGACTAGCCGAGGGGCTGTCGGTGAGAAGTAAAGGTGAGGAAAGTATAGCACCGCTCTTTGTGTTCATTTTGTTACCACTGCTACTATTTTCTTAAGCAAGAAGGAGACAAGAGGCAGGATGCCATTTTTATCTTAAACACTAGTCAGCTCTTGTTCGTACAGCTCTTCATTTAGCAAGTGTTTACTGAGCACTGACTACAAACCAGATGCTATTTTAGGCAACTGGAAATATTACAGTAAACTCAATATACACCCTGTCCCAGGGTGCTTAAATTCTAGTGAGTTGGGCAGATAATGAGCAAATCAGTGTAAGCACGTATAATGAAATCTCAGGTAGTCATAGACAATGAAGAAAATAATACAGCGGGGCATTCCTACTTCAGGGGGGATGGGAATCCTGGCTAACTCATGGAAATTACGAGTTCATTAGCTAGCCTAACCAGGAAATAGGAAATAAAGATGTTGATTGTGTAGTTAAGATAATTAGTAATAACTGCAAACAGGAGTTGTCATGAGCCCTAAGGCAGCTACATCTTTTTCTGTCAAATGATATTCTGAGGTGAAACTTGGATTGGGCCGTGGAGAATGCTTTTATTTCTGACAGAAGGAAGAGAGTAGACAGGAAGAAGGGGAAGAATGAAAAGGTGGAGTGACAGGGAGGGGGAGGCATGGGGAGGTCACTGCCAGCCCTCAGTGGGCACCAGATTTGTCCAACCTAATCGTTGATCAGTGGACCACAGCATGCTTGCCTGATGACACACGGGTACCCTTTTTCCTTGGTTTCCACAAGAAGGGGGAATAAGTGCCCCGACTGTATGATTTGTGTAGAATACTGAAATTCAGAATTCCCCCACAAAATAAAATTGCCTTTGTATTCAGACATTACTGGAGTTTGTCAGGACAGGAAAAGCATTGCTCCCCAAATCAGAGGGGCCCCAGCCACAAAAAGAAACATAGTCAGGCGAGTAAACTCTTTTGGAATTTTTCTGTGCTGAAAATAGAAGCCTAGGACACCTGGGAGGCTCAGTGGTTGAGCATCGGCCTTCAGCTCAGGTCGTGATCCTGGGGTCTGGGGAACGAGCCCCACACGGGGCTCCCTGCAGGGAGCCTGCTTCTCCCTCTGCCTATGTCTCTGCCTCTCTGGCTGTGGGTCTCATGAATGAATAAATTAAAAAATCCTTGAAAAAAAAAAAGAAATTATACTAATGTTATTCCCAGATTATTTTTAAATTTAGAGAAGTCAATAAATAAATTAATTAATTTAGAGAAGCCCACTTGACATATCAAAGAAGAATCCAGAAATGGGTAATATTTCTTCTTGAATCACTAAGTCTAAACTATAACTTTATTAATATGGGGATGCCTGGGTGGCTCAGTGGTTAAGCATCTGCCTTCAGCTCAGGGTGTGATCCTGGAGACCCAGAATCGAGTCCCACGTCGGGCTCCCTGCATGGAGCCTGCTTCTCCCTCTGCCTGTGTCTCTGCCTCTCTTTCTTTCTCTCTGTGTCTCTCATGAATAAACAAAATCTTTAAAAATATATATATAACTTTATTAATATGAGGAAAGAATATTTTCTAGTTCCAGGATAGCACGAAATACTATTCTCCTCTAGACGAACCACCTTTGCCTAGAGTCAGAGACTCAAACACAATAGGAAAAAAAATGTGAACACACCTTAAGGCTTCCTCCCATTTCCCCAGAAATCTAGTGTGAAAGAGAAGAGGGAGTCTCAGCAGAAAGGGGAAGCACAAGTTACAATTTCTCAGCACTCAGACAGAACCACTCATGCCACGGGTGGAGGGGAACTCAGCATGGACTCCCACGGCCAGAGGGATCCAGCAAATCACCCCCTCCTCGTCCTAATGAAGCAGGATGGGTTTTATACATGCACAATCCATGCACACTTCCTCACAGACGGGTAGAGAGGAAATTCTGTGTTTCAAGAAATATGGGAAAGAGTGTTTGCAGAAGTGAAAATGATTCCTATTTTTCCCAAGTTTGAGATGTAGGTAACGAAAGGTATCTCACTCTCCTTTTCTCTCACTTGTCCTGATGTGTGTCTCATGGTACATGGCCAGGGTTGTCCCACTTCTCAGTCTGGAGGACAAGACAGGGAATGGTGCAGACTTAGGTGAACTTCAAGGGGCAGCCACCGCCCATCATCATGTTGCGAACTCAAAATGTAGCATGCAACAGAATCCCCTGAGAATCTTTTTTTTTTTTTTTTTATGATAGTCACAGAGAGAGAGAGAGAGAGAGAGAGAGAGAGAGAGAGAGGCAGAGACACAGGCAGAAGGAGAAGCAGGCTCCATGCACCGGGAGCCCGACGTGGGATTCGATCCCGGGTCTCCAGGATCGCGCCCTGGGCCAAAGGCAGGCGCCAAACCGCTGCGCCACCCAGGGATCCCTCCCCTGAGAATCTTTATAAAAATGAGATTCCTGAACCAGAAAGCCAAGGATTCCAGTCATGGGGTCCAGAACAAGGTTCTGGAGTCTGCACTGAAAAATCACCTTGTGCCAGCACTAACCCAGAAAAACACACTGTGTGCTACAATTGCAAGCTGCATATGTAATTATATTTTCTAGTAGCTACACTTTTAAAAGGCAAAAAGAAAAAGAAGAAATTCATTTTAAAAACATATTTTATTTTGGAGTGCCTGGGTGGGCTCAGTCAGTTAAGTGTCAGCTGAACAGGGAGTCTGCATAAGATTCTCTCTCTGCCCCTCCCTCTTGCTCACTCACACTCTCTCTCTCTTTAGAATAAGCAAATAAATCTTTAAAAAAGTACTTCGTTTCATGTCATACCTATCATTTCAATTTTTTAAAAGATCTTATTTATTTATTTGACAGAGAGAGAGAGAACAAGCATGGGGAGAGGCAGGCAGAGGGAGAGGGAGAAGTAGCATTCCCACTGAGCGGGGATCCCAGGACCCTGAGATCATGACCTAAGCTGACAACAGATGCTTAATTGACTGAGCCACCCTGGCACCCCTATAGCTGTCATTTCAACGTGTAGTCCTTATTAACAAAATGCTTGATTTTTTTCCAAGTCTTCAAGATTTGGTGTGCAGTTTATACTCTCAGCACACCTCAGTTCATAGTAGCCACATACCAAGTGCTCAACTGTCATTATTGCAAGAGATCTATCATTCTCAATCAGCTTTGCAAAAATCATACTTGCATCGATTCCCATTGCTGAAATAAAAGCTTCCTGGCTTCGTTTGTTCAACTTGCTACAACAAAATACCACAGACCAGGTGGCTTATCTACAATAGAAGGTTATTTCTCACAGTTCTGGAGGCTGGAAGCCAGAGATCAGGGTGGGTGGTCAGTGTGGTTGGGTGAGGACTTCTCTGCAGACTTTTCATTGCCCTCCAATGGTAGAGGAGGGAGCTCTGTGGGGTCTCTTGTATAAGGGCATTAATCCTATTCATGAGAGCTCCTCTCGTATGACCTAATCACTTCCCCCCAAAGACTTTATCTCCTAATACCAGCACATCAAATTTTGGAATGTCAACATATAAATGTTAGGAGGACACAGACATTCACACCATAGCTGTGCTCAAGTCCAGAGAATATATTTGGCCACTATCATTTGTTCCAAACCCCCCCCCCCACACACACACACACTTGGAATAGCAGACTAAATTCCCAAATCCAGCTCTGCCTATTAACTCTATGACCTTGGTTGGACAAGTGACCACTTCATCCAACAAGATCCCAATATCCTCATCTATATGTAAATTTCTTGAACAGGAAGATCTCTGGAGATGCCTTTCTAAAACTCAATAATGCTAACAAATGGATTGTCTGCCCTTTAGTTCCAGAAAAAGAGCATTTTTCTTTTATTCCTGTCTTTGTTTTGTGATTTGTCTCCGGTAGTAAGAGGCGAGGCATGGAGGACTCATCTAGTCTTCAGAAAGCTTGGGTGGCACCAGTTCTGTGAGGCTGAGAGTAAATTACCGACTAGCCTATGAGATGGTCACACCTGGGAGAGTCTCTCCGCAAAAATGCTGCTCTTAACTTATGCTCACCTATGAGGAAGCTGAGGATTTAATTTAAGCTCCTGGTGTTAATTAGAACAAGTGAGACAATGCTGATAGCACAAATGACCCCCGAGTCTCAGTTGCTTAAAACCAAAGTTTCTTTTTCCCTCACACAGATGGCACATCCAATGTGGGTCAATACTATTATGGGTTGAATTTTGTTTCCCCCAAATTCATATATTGAAGTCCTAACCCACACTACCTCAGAATGTGATCTTATTTGGAAGTAAGGTCAGTGTAGCTATAATTAATTAAGATGAGGTCAACTGGAGTAGGTCAAGTCCCTAGTCTGATATGACTGGTGTTTTCATGGTAAGAAGAAGTTTAGAGACAGACATGCACACAGGGAGAGAGCCAAGTGAAGATAAAGGCAGATATTGCAGAGATGTTTCTAGAAACCAGGAAATACCAAGGATTGCCAGCAAACCACCAGAAGCTATGGAGAGGCTGGAACAGATCCTCCCTCTCCCTGTCCCTTAGAAGGAACCAACCCTGATGACACCTTGATCTCGGACTGTTGGCTCTGAATGAGTTCTGGGATGGATGAGTATCAGTCATGATGAGTGAATAATGGGCGAGAACAAGTGTATGTACACTATGCACTCGCCCCTCAGGTTCCAGGGGGAGCAGACACAGATGTTGGGGCAATGCCTATCTCACCATCAGCATAGAAAAGAGGTCAGAACCCCTGATGTTAGGCCTCGATTCCAAATAACATGTGACAATCCTTCCCCAGATATGTACATCCCTTGATGGTTTTTGAACCGTTCCTACTTGTGTTCTCTCTTTCTGTAATTCTCAACACTCAGAAGGCAGGCATCTTCGAGAAAGGGAAAGGAAAGTTTCACAGAGGGTAAGTGACTTTCCTAAAGTCACGCGGTGTTAGTGGCTTTCAAAAACCAGGATCAAAACCCATTTTTCTCAGGTTTCTCTTGTCATACCCCCTGGTGCAGAGGCTCAGCTCTCATGACTCACTGGCAAACCCCATAGTCTCTGTTCTAGAAAGAAGTTTGAAACAGGAAAAGGAAACACCGTGCCCAGCAGCCATCAGTAAGATACGCTCCAGGAGCCAGCATGTAGGAAGGCCTTATGCAAGGACTTGGTCACCATTATTTCTCTTGACGTTCAGGAATCATCCGGGTAGGGCAGGTTCTGTAGGATGCATGGGTTAAGGCACTTTTGTTCTGACACGTGTGAAGGAAACCAGAGGCACACTGCTCCACAATGTAACAAGTAGGCCAGTGTAGAAACATGCGTGCAAGCTCCAAGCTTCTAGGTGTTCAGGTGACATAACCAGATAGCATCTCCATCCCGAAACTTCGGCTTGAGAAGCTTCTCAAACATGCAGCATGAGAAAGATGATTAAGGCATTTCTTTTAAGATGACTTTTTAATTGCAAAATACTAATATCCCAGCATCTCTGCCTCCCTGAGCGGAGGGAAATATTTAGAAAGTGTTTGTGTGTCCTAAGAGAAAGGCTGGTACATAATCGCAAATTACTACCACTTCTGCAGGTCAGGCTGCCGAGATGATCTCCCGGCAGGCTGGCAATCAGAAATCTGCTTCTAATCTGGTGGTTTTTCACAGCTGGTAACCTTTTCCTTTATTCCTGGATAGAATGGAAAATTAGCATTGTATGCTGACTCCTTTCGCTTTCACGGACCATTTATCATATCAAAGCCCATTTGTCTGTGTACCAGCCTAACCAAATTAGGTAAACAGAGTTCCAGGAGGAACCAACAGCTGTTAGTGAGACAAGTAATCACAAAACACAAAGCCCCCTGACAGCAGCTGCCACCTAAACACAGTTTTCAAAAATACGGCAGCTAAGAGGCAGTTTAAGGAGAGCATCTTCGGGGGACTATTTACAGTGCTTAGGTTGAAGTGGAGGCTTGGATTCCCAATTCCTTGATCTGGCCGGAAAGCCCTGCGGACCTGGCCATGCCCACCTTCCTGAGCCTTTCCCTGCCTGCAGGGGCCAGACCCAAGGCTGAATGTACTCCATGCACTGCCCCACTGCATCCTGGCAATGCACCCAGGCAGATCTAACGGTTACTGCCATGCTTCTCGAGGACTCTCTGCAATTCAGAGAGGTTGAGTGATCTGCCTAGGGTCACACAGCTAGAAAGGGGAAGAGCTGCTTGAATCAAGACACTCTCCGCTCTTATGTGTCATTTAGTCATGGGCCACACACACTGTGCATGAGTCTGGGGATTGTTAAACAAAATATTCCAACATTTTCCTGAGATCGAGCCTGTGCTGGGCCCTGGGCTTGGCACAGAGTCTGCTTGAGATTCCCTGCCCGTTCCGCTTGTGCTCTCTCTGAAATAAATAAACAGGGACACCTGGGTGGCTCAGCAGTTGAGTGTCTGCCTTTGGTTCAGGTCGTGATCCCAGGGTCCTGGGATCGAGTCCCACATAGGGCTCCCCACAGGGAGTCTGCTTCTCCCTCTGCCTATGTCTCTGCCCCCCTCTCTCTCTGTGTGTCTCTCATGAATAAATAAATAAACTCTTTAATAAAATGAATAAATAAATCTTAAAAAACAAACCCATTCTGACCCTCCCTTTGGTTTTCTTTTCTTTCATCAGTATGTGACCAGGTGGTAGAAGGTAGAGGTGGTGGCAGCAGAGGGCGGAAGTGATGAGACGAGTTGCAGAAGCCTGTGTGGGTAGGTTTTAGGACCTGCCAATAATCCGTTCCCCCCTGGGAGAGGTTACCAGCCCAGAGCTGGGTTTTGGTCTCAGGTCTGTATCCCTTAGTTTCTGGCACTTTCTCCCTGGCTGTCTGGTCCGGGGTGCGTCTTCTATCTAACCCTGATGTACCATTGGGATTTGGACAGCGCCCTGACAGGGCTGGCTCTGATAGAGTTAGCTCCAAGAGAAAGGGGGCTGGGGAGACAGTGTCCTGCTTGATTATACTGGATCCTTCTCAGCCCTGCATATTGTTATACAGGGGGACACAGGTCCTCACCAGCAGTGAGAAGAGCCTATTGTCTGTGGACATACGAGGAAGATGTAAACTGGAAACATTTAACAGGATGTAGACACAGGACAAAAAAGAGAGGAGCCTTCTTTTCTTCCCTTGGCTACCTGGGAGGTCGCAGATAAACCTGAATGCAATGAACATCTTGCCACCTTGCCCTCCGCTTCTGGTACAATTTCCTACTCTTTCCCACTTACACAATCTGTGTCTCCGGTCTTCTTTAGTTTTAATATCAGGCAAATCATCTTAAACCAGTTTCTAATAGGCAAGGTATACATTACAAATAAAAGACGTCTCAGGGCATATACTTACACACACACACACACATATATTAAGTAGTAGTCAAATAGACACAAAAATACAGAGAAAGTATAAAACCCATGCTCAATAAGGAGAAGTCATACATGGATATTGCCATTGGAGTGAAATGGTTTTTATGCAAATCCTAACTCCATCTGTATCTGTTCTATGCTACTCACCTGTTTATCTGCTCTCTCAGAATGTTCACAGGCAAAGAAAGGGAAAGAAGTTCCACTTTGGAGCGTGGTTATAAGGATTAATTAAACCTATCCATGTAAAGCAAGGAACACACTTCCCTACAACACCTCATACATGGGCCCCCAAGCATAAAGGGCTGTCACTGATGACGATTTCTGATATAGAAAGAGTATAAAACTCACATTGTCACGGTGCCGGAAAAGGAAAACAAGTAATCCCAGGGCTGCCACGGTGACGGAAGATGCTATCAGAAACACATTTTACCTCTACTAAGCTGGCATACATTTTAATCTCAATACAAGGTCAGAGTTGGACTCATGTTGTAGCAACTGTAAACATCTCATTTCCCATGAGGCTATACAAATGAGCCTACTTAGCTGCCCAGTACCTACCTGGGGGAAAAAAATGTTACTTTTAACTATGAAGAGACAAAAAACATTAATAGAAACATGCTCTGCTTTTTATCCCTGCCTCTAGAGCACATCTGTATTCTGAATGACAACACAGAAAGGAAATACGGTCCGACAGCAGATGCTTTTTCCCAGAAAGATGACTCACCTCCTCTGTGAGTGTCCTGCTGAGACTTGTTTATAAGGATGGTGTCCTCTGGGAACCTCTGGTTGTGCATGTTTTATGCTATGCATTTTGCTTCCGTGTACACAGAGTGAGGCAAGTTCACTAGGAATGTACAATCTTGTAAAAATTTATAAAAGCAAATTCCATGCATACATCATGTATTATATATAGCAAGGGGTATATTGTGCGCTGCTAACCTAGCCGGAATGCTAGAAGATGCGAGTGGCCCACTGCCCACACTGCCTCTTCCCCAGTAGAGAACCCAGCACTCTCTGGAGACAGAAGGGTGCCCCCCACATCTCACCCCTCTTAGGAGTTGCTCCTATACAGCAAGCCAGTCCTCTCTCTCTCTCTCTCTCTCTCTCTCGCTCTCTCCTCCCCTCTCTCCCTCTCTTTCTCTCCTCACCAGCTGGCCTCCATTTATCTTTGTAGGCTTTCCCCCACTACTGGCTTCCTGCCCTTCCTTCAAGCATCCTCCAAGCTTCTCCTTCCTCCTAGAGTGACTAACCCCCTCACCGAAGCCCATCAAAATCATCCCTGTCCTTCAAAGCCCAGTTGAAACATTTTCTTCATTTCCACGTTTAGCAAAAAAAAAAAAACAAAAACAAAAAAAAACAGGTATTGAAATCTGGATGCTGCAGTTACAGTAATAGGGGAAAAGATGCACTCTTCCCGTCTCCTGGATCTGAGATTTTAGTGAGGAGAGGCAGGAAATTACGGAAAAATAAACACGTATGGTATCATTCAGCGATGAGTGCTTTGAAGAGAAATAAAGTGGGTTAAGGGAAAAATGAATGGCAGCATTATAGGGGCTATTTTGGGCAGCAGATCATGCTCCCCCATGAAGGTTTCCTTTATCCCCAGGAGGAAACAGTGCCTCCTGCCCCTAAACCCTACTCATCGCTCTAATTCGACACCGCCCAAAGTGCCTTCAACAAAACACTAGTTCAGATCAATGCTAGTGGGTATTATGGGAGTAAAAAGAACTCCATGGCCAAATACATCAAGAAAAGCTGCCATAAACAAAATAAAGGAGACTTCTTTACAGCTTTACTTCTTGGAAACTTTGCCATGTTAATATAGATCATAAATCTGCAAGAGGAGGCATCAAATGCAGCTTTTCCCAAATGTATTTGACCACAGTCTGTCCCACAGAGCACTTCACAGGCCTGCATTTGCTTGGATCCCACTTTGGGAAACACAAAATTTCCCTTTCTAGAATATCAACACTTCGACAAGTGTGAGCATGACTTTTGATCATTGTGTTCAACACATGATAACACAGCTCATGCCATGTAGTAGGCATGAGCAAATAAGCACTTTCGTTGCTAACAGCTTATTGTCTTGGGTAAATCTAGAGGCCTGATACAAATCCTCACTGATGTGATAGGAGGGAGGACAAGAGTAGGTGTCTGCCAGAGGGAATGTGAGCTCACATTTTTTGTTGCTGTTGTAAAAGAAGGGAATTAATAAGGATGAGTGCTTCTAGGTTCCATCTCCCAAAAATACCCTGGGAAGAAACCTGCAAGAATTTTCTCCAAAGCACATGTTTAACTAGAAGTTAGGTCCTCGAGCTGATATTTCCAAAAAGGTTGCAAGATGGTTGGAAACTCAGAAACTACAACCATCAGACTGTGCTAATATGGTGACCACTAGACACCTGTGGCTATTTAAATTACCTGAAAATAAATAAAATTTAAAATGTTTAGTTCTTCAGGCACACCAAGTAATCAAGTGCACACCTGGTTGGTGGCCACTGCATTAGAGAACATAGAGATTCTTTCCCTCATTACAGAAAGTTTACATACAGCACTGCTAGAAGCATAACCCTCCACCACCAGATCCTTGAAATTGCTCCAGAACAGCCTGTGTCCTTTTCTGGCTTCCACTGAAGACCTCAAGCAATGACCAGTACCCTTCTTCCCTGACAACACTATTATGCAGCCATTTTAAGACAACATCTGGGTGGCTCAGTTAGTTAAATGGCCTTTGGCTCAGGCCATGATCCCAGGGTCATGATCCCTGCATTGGGGTGTGGGGTGGTCCCTGCTCAGCAGGGAATCTGCTTCTCCCTCTCCCATTTCCCCAACCCCACTGTGCTGTCTCTCTCACTCTATCTCAAATAAATAAAGTCTTAAAAAAAAAAAGAAAAGGACACCAGCCATGGGACAAACATGAAACCAGAGGCTAGCAGCAAATTGGTAGCATCTTCTCAAAAGACTTGTCCATCTGTCTCTCTGCCCACCGCAGTGTTTATTATGCCAGTTATATCAGGAGAGGTTGCATGCAGAGTGTCACTCCTACGGGCAGAGCACAGGTAGCATGGTTTCTGCTGAAGTGTCAAGAATGGGTTGAATAAGGCATCAAGATAGGTGAGTGGTAGAGTCTGGATTTGGGGAGGGATATGAGTTTCTGCCTCCCCCACCCACCTGTAAAGGCAAGAGAATTTAACCAGGGTTGCATTGTGAGTTCTGGGTGGCCCAGGCCAAGGTGAGGACACAGGGTGAATTCCCTGTGGAGTAGAGGCTGTCTTCTTCTGCAGACACTGAGCTTCCTACATGCACTGGAAAGATCTTAAACCAATTTCACAACTAATTCACAAGCTAATTGGGACCAGACGGCTCCTCATTGTGGGGCACAGTCACGCCATTACATGCATCCTAGGCCGAGCGTTCATTTAGATTACAGATTTCCCAGCACACTTGTTACTGGTAATTAAACCTACTTGATGGTTCCATTACACAAAGAAACATGACAGTAAAGGAATCAAACATAACTAATCTTTATCTCATTTCTAGAGGGGCACAGAAATGAGAACCAACAATGATATAAAATAGACGAATTATGCACGCCCATCAGTTTTGTGTTTTTTGCCAGCCTGGCTCACGGAAACACAGAGATTTTAAGACATCTTAATATGCAAGCATATATCTGTTTTATTGTTTCACAATGAAAATTAAACGTGGATGAAAACACCATGAATTACTTTGAAAAATCACATTTGCAGTGCCTGGAAATAAATCCTCAGCAATTTATGTTTTTGTAATCTAGGACAGTTCTAAAAGCATTTCCCTGTAATCCCTACCTAACCTTTAATTCCTAGCCTACACCTGCTGCCAGAAATCCAGGGCTGCCTCAGGTCACTGACTTTTTGGCTCAGGTGCCTACCCAGACTTCTGGGCCAGGCTGATTTCCACTATTTTGTTTTATTTTGTTATTTATTTTATTTTATTTTATTTTTTTCAGATTTAAATTCCACTTCTCCCCCTTTCAAAGCATATACTTATATCACAATTACCCAAAGGTTATGACACAAATGCAGATGCTTGGGCCCTGAGTCAGTATCCCTGAGGCCTCAGCTCAAGAACATACATGTTTAATCAGCCCCAGGAGATTCTTGTGCAAACTAAAGCTACTCACTACCATATTTGACACCAAACCCTCAAGAGCAAAGACCAACTGCTATGTATCTCTGTATCTCTAACATCCAACTCCATGCCTAGCCAAGAATGGGCACTTGACCAGGGAATGTACTGAACCAAACTCATAAACTCTTTTTTTTTCAATGGGTCTTAAAAAGAAAAATAGAAAAAAAAAAAAAAAGGCAAGGACTGCATCATGTAGGAATCTCTTTATAGCCAATTCACCTCAACGCTTGCTCAGAAATGCATGATCCTTGGCGAGTTTTACCCTGAGAGAAGGACCTGTGGGGTGGGATTTGGGGACACTGAGGTGTCCATACAGCATCCTTGCCCCCAGAGGACTTTGATGCCGAGGACCCCTGACCCATAGAGAAATTCGTCTTTAAACCTAGTCCTTGGGACACCTGGGTGGCTCAGTGGTTGAGCGTCTGCCTTTAGCTCGGGTCATGATCTTGGGGTCCTGGGATCGAGTCCCATGTCGGAGTTCCCACAGGGAACCTGCTTCTCCTTCTGCCTATGCCTCTGCCTCTCTTTGTGGGTCTCTCATGAATAAAGAAATAAAATCTTAAGAATAAATAAATAAATAAACCTAGTCCTCAAAGAACTCCCTCTCCTTAAAAGAGGGGAAGGCTATGGCTCCTTAACCTCATCTGATTTGGGGGTGAGGGAGAGTTGATGGAGGATGGGGCTGTGAGCTTGCAGGGTGAGAGGGGGAAGCATGCGTCTGCTTGGCAAATGCTCCACCCAGCAGTGGTAGCCAGTACACTCTGATGTGTCTATGAGACTTAATCTAAAGCCCTCTCCTGGGGATCCCTGGGTGGCTCAGTGGTTTAGCACCTGCCTTTGGCCCAGAGTGCGATCCTGGTCCTGCATCAGGCTCCCAGCATGGAGCCTGCTTCCCCCTCCTCCTGTGTCTCTGCCTCTCTCTCTATCATGAATAAATAAATAAAATCTTCTTAAAAAAAATAAAAAAATAAAGCCCTCCCCTATGACTTCCCTCCAAGAGTTTAGAGATCCTCCTGCAAACTGAGGGAGTGGAGGAAACTTGGATTTCCTAGGAAAATAATGCCCAGTGCTATGTGTTCCCTAGTGTCTCACCTGCTCTCCGCAGCCTATCTAGGCCCCAGGGCCTATGCCAAGAGAGAAGTCATCATTTGCTGCTGGTTCTCGCTCCCCAGAGCAGTTAGCCCTTTCTCCACAATTAAAGCACTAATCTGGCATTAAGGCTAATTGTTTGTTATAGGTCTTTTCCCCAGATGTTCTTTGTTCCTGAAGGCTGACTGGTATTTTCTTATCTCTGTACCACCCCAGTTGGCCATGAGGTGCTGCTCAAATAAAGTTTCCAGGTGAGTAGACTTCAGATAAGGCCCCTCCTGCCCCCTGGGATGTGCTTCTTTAACGAAACTGCACCAGTGAGGTGTTAGCTTTGCAGGCTGGCCTGAACCTTGTCACAGCTTTGCTTCTCTTTAACATGTTTTCCAGAATTATGTTACTACCAACAAGTCTGTGTGCAAAAACTACAGAGACAAGTCACTTCCCCTAAAAGACATTGCCAGTTTAACCTTGAAGCCTGTTTTGTTTCACAGGTGCAGATATATGCACACACCTCATACATATATAATCTTATTATGATACATTTCACCTTGTGATGCTCTCTGTGCTATGGCTTCCAGCCTTACAAAAGCCATAAGAACTGAGTTTTTTACAACAGTATTTCTGATCTTGAAAGAAGATGCTGTGCATATAGCCTTGGTGCACCTCGGGATGCCGTGTTATACATTAAAGCAACCCAAACTCCTGTTACCTTCTGACTTTCTGATGTTGGAAGTATGTGAATTTTTCTGAAGGTTTAAAGCATCTTTTTCTGCTCCTAGGGCCCAGACTTTTGGAAGAGCCCTCTGATCACCTCCGGTGTCTCCCCACTTTCATTCCATTCCCATCTTGCTTCCACAGAGATCTTCTTGGAAACCCTGACCTGTTATTCCTCTCCCTTTAGGAAGAAGTTCAACTTCCATTTTGCTTTGGCTTCCAAACCTTTTTATGTCTTCCCAGAGCTACACTCTGCAAAATGTCCCTTTTCGCTCCAACTGTGCTATACTGCCTCTCCGTCTGAACAAGACTCTTCACCCAAGCTTGGCTTCTGCTGTTCCCTCTGCCCAGAATGTCGACTTCCCACCTTGGCCTTTTGAAATCCCACGTATCTCTCAAATGCCACTAGAGTGCCAGAGCTGTAGCTCAGTGGATGAGATCAAAACTTGGCTCTTCCATTTACCTTCTGTGTGACCATGAGCAAGGCACTCCAGCGTGCTCATCTTCACAATGATCCAATCAAAAGATATCTAAAAGAAGAGCAAATAAAATCCTCAATGATTTTTCAGCCTTCAACTTAATCCTCTGAATCACTCTCCTATCTATTTTCATATAGAGCTGAGAACACACTGTGCATTATGAGAGCTGAGGATCATGTTTATTATCACCCCCAATAGACCAGGAACCCTTAGACATCAAGGGGCCCCATCTTAGACATGGCTAGTACGCAGTTGCTACACAATGGATATTGGATGAGGGGCTTGATTTATCTCCTATTCATCATCAGACTCACATAATTCAAAGGTCAGTTGCCTCTGAGAAGTGATGTCAAAATAAATGAACACAGAGGTCAGAACCAGCTAATCTTCAACCCTAGTGGTGTGACATAACACAAGACACGTAGTTATTTCCTAATCTGGAAAGTGAGGATAGTAATAGCTCTAGAGAAATAACTCTACTTTGTGCAGTTGCTCAAATTAAGTTTGCTAATGTAGGTGAAAGTGCCATGAACGTTGTTATTTGGATGTCATCAAGCTTTTAGTTTGGGTTCTCCCAGCCTTGCCAAGGACTGGCCAGGTGAACATCTGAGACCTGAGTAGTTTTAAAGGTCTTA
Organism: Vulpes vulpes; assembly: GCF_048418805.1. NCBI lineage: Eukaryota > Metazoa > Chordata > Mammalia > Carnivora > Canidae > Vulpes > Vulpes vulpes. The sequence goes on along the minus strand of NC_132791.1, from coordinate 174,947,576 downwards.
GGAACCGTAGCTCAGCTGTCCCATGATTGAGCGCCACAGTGTGACTTTCATGGAGATCAGGCAACTAGGTTTTTATGGACCCCTTCCTCCATAAAATAATAAAATAATTCTATTTTATGACTGTATTCATATAAAGAAGGGTATAACTCAGGCTGGATTCATTATTTCATGTTGCCTATTATTATATTCATTTTCTTCTTCTGATTTTAAAGATTATTTATTCATTTGAGAGAGAGAGCACCAGGGGGGAGGTAGGGGCAGGGGAGAGGGAGAAGCAGACTCCTCGCTGAGCAGGGAGCCCCATGCCACAGATCCCAGGACCCTGGGATTATGACCTTAGTCTGAGTTGAAGGCAGATGCTTAACTGACTAAGCCACACAGGTGCCCCTCTTCTTTTTATTTTTTTTTAAATTTTTTAAAAGATTTTTATTTATTCATGAGAGACACAGAGAGAGAGAGGCAGAGACACACAGAGAGAGGCAGAGACATGGGCAGAGGGAGAAGCAGGCTCTATGCAGGGAGCCTGATGTGGGACTCGATCCCAGTACTCCGGGATCACGACCTGAGCCAAAGGCAGACGCTCAACCACAGAGCACCCAGGGGTTCCTTCTTTTGATTTTTAAAAGAATATAAGTTGGAACATTTTTGTGAAGCCCCAAGTTACTGTGGACCCCAGGCATTGTACCTCCTCCTGAGCCTGTGCCCCATGGAGAAGTCAACCTGGCTTTCAGTCTTTGAAGTCTGGGGTCTTACAAGTATCAGCTCAAACCAGGCTCCCCTCCAACTGCCTCTCCTCCAGCCACTTCTGCGGTCTTCACACAAACTTATTCTTCTTCCTGTAACTCCTCTGTCTCTTTCCTTTATTTATTTTGCACACATGCCTTAGAGTAGCTCCCCAATGATCACACTCCCTTACAGCACAGATTGCTGGGCCCTATCCCCAGTTTCTGACTCAACAGCTCTGGGGTGAGCCCCAGAATCTACACTTTTAACAGCACCACATGATGCTCATGCTCTGAGGACCACACCTAGAGCACACGCACACCTGCTTTCTCCTCCCTTCCTTCCTTCTCTTTCTTCTTTCAGATTTTATGTGTTCGTGAGAGACACACAGAGAGAGGCGGAGACATAGGCAGAGGGAGAAGCTCCCGTCGGAGCCTGAGCACAGCTGCTTTCCTCCCCATTTCCGTGGTCTCTGGTAAGCCTTCTCTGACTTGGTTCACCCACGTTTCTCCCTGTTTCTCCCTCATATATTCGTCAAGGACTAAAGGCCTCTGCTTTATCTATGCACTTGTTTCATCCATGTCTCCCTCCCTCTCTCTCCCCCACTTGCCTGTAGGCTCCGCGTGTCTTTTTGCTAGGTGGGATCTGCGCCCTGCTAGCACATAGTAAACATGCGCAGACGGCTGCTCAGAAAACTTGAGCCAACTTAACCTCCCCGCAACAGTGAATGCAGGTGTCAAATGCTCTGAACTCACCAGCACTGCATTTGTACGTTCTTTCCTCTTCCCTTTTTTTTTTTTTTGTTTTGTTTTGTTTTGCTTTTTTGTACAAGGACCAACCTCAGAATTCTTCAGATGCTTTTCCCTCCTGAAGAAGCCGGGCAGAAACCGCTTTGCAAAACCGCGAAGGGCCTGGCCCTAAGCCCCGCCCCGCGCCCCCAGGCCCCGCCCACTCCCTCGCCCCGCGGCCGCAGGCCCCGCCCACGCCCCGCCGCCCCGCCCCGCCCCGCCCACGGCCGCAGGCCCCGCCCCCTCGCCCGCCCACGCCCCAGGCCGCGGCTGCTCTGCGCATGCCCACCGGCTGAGCGCTTCCGAGGCGTCTCCATCAGAAAACAAACTTTTGCCTGCGGGATGTCGGGACCTAGTCGGTCCCCGGAGCCGGCCAGGTAAATCCTCCCCCGCCCTGGGCACCCGGAGCCCCGGAGCGCCGTGCGGGCCTCCCTGCGGGGCTTCCTGCCGAGCGCACCTGCCCCGCGGAGCCCGGCCGGAGCGCCCGCCTACCTGGCCGGCTGGGCCCTGGCGCCTTTGCACCTCCCCGCGAGGCGGGCGGGCTTCGGGCCGCGGGCCCACTCCCACGGGCAGAGCGCTGCGCCTGCCCAGATGCCTGCCCCCTCCGTCCCAGGGCTGTGCGGACCTTGACGCCGGGAAGCACGAGCGCGCCCGGCAGCTCAGGGTTCGGGGCCCCGGAGGTGACCCTGGGTCTCGGTTGCGGAACCTGACCCGCCTGAGCCCCGAGCAGGCCTCATCTCGCGGGCCCGTTGCGAGGCTGGAAGAGAAGCGCGGAAAGTGCACCCGAGGAGCGCATGCAGGCGCCTGCTGCTGGGGTGTAGTGTGGGGGTTACTCCAGGGACCAGCCCCAAATGTGGACAGACACATTCGCCAGTGCTGGCCCCACTGGTTGGTTCTGGGACAGCCTCTTAAAAGCCGAGGTTGGCCCGGTGCGTGCCTGGGATGCGCTCGCTCCAGAACGCCCTCCAGGGCCACCTGATGCTGGAGACATTTAGGGCAGTAGTTGCCGCTGCACTGGGCGCTGGCCGGTGCCAGCCACCGTATGCTGACACCGATGGTGTCACTCCGGGCTCACAGACACCTTCAAGCATGTCACAGATGCGGAAAGCAAGGCTTGGGGAGGTCATCCCTCAACACTTGAAAACCACAACTGCCTTGACTTACGTATCTCATTTTGCCCACGATGCCTTTCCCAGCGGAAAATTAAAACCAAACGGTTAGTTTCTAGGCCTGGCATAACAAACTACCAAAACCTGATGGCTTAAAACAACGGAAATTTATCTCCCAATGTTCTGAAGGCTGGACATCCAAAATTTCCTGCCTCTTGCAACTTCTGATGGATCTTAACGTTCCTGAGCTTGTGGCAACATCACTCCAGTCTCTGTGTCTTCACCTTGCCCTCTTCCCTATGTGTGTGTCTATGACCTCTCCTTTATACAAGGTCGCTGATCACTGGACTTAGAGCCCACCCTAAATCCAGGATGATTTCATCTCAAGATCCATAACTACATCTGCAAAGATACTATTTCCAAATAAAGTCACATTCTGAGCCTTCTGGGTGACATGAATTTTGGGAGACGCTATTTAAACTGCTACACAAACCAGCCACAAAAGACACCAGTCGAAAGGACCAAAACATTCAGGGTCATGAACTCAGGGCACCCAGTGTGTTTGTTATAAATCCAGATACTTTGCACATTGTCCTCCAAGTGGGTTACCCTGGTCCACAGGATCAGCATCACTATTGCTTGGGAGTTTGATGCTAACTTCCAGGCCCCACCCCAAACTTCCTGAGTCACAGTTTTGGGGGGGGCGGGGCCCAGCCCTCTGGGTGAATCTGTTGCCACTAAAGTTTGGGAACCACTGTTACCAGGCAATTGAAAACGAAAGGGTTTGATAATATAAGAGAAAGTCCTTAACCTGACAGTTGTCTAACCTTACAATGACTTGTTTACCAACACTGCCTTACTGGAATATAATTAAGAATTCAACATTTAACTAGGGCATTGTTGAAAGAATATTTTACCATAATTTCTATTTAAGTTTCAAAGTGAACTTGTGTACTAAACTGTATTCTTAGTTTTTGTTTTGTTTTGTTTTGTTTTTTTGCTCATTTTATCTTGCCAACAGTCATGTGATTTGTGTGTTATTTCTGCTGTGTTCCTGGAAAATACAATGAGAGTCAGAAATGGTAAGCTCCAAGATACACAGCGAAACAGAAACATAGGACTAGGAGCTTTTTATCATAACTCTGGTTACTAAAATATTTGGTTTGTTTCCATTTTAGACACAGTTTGATAGATGAAGCTAAGGCTCGCTTAAAAAAGCATGATGTTGGGACCAAATATTCTCACTTGTCGTCTAACAAATTTTCTGTCCTTTTACCATTGTTGGTAAAAGAAGGAAAACTCTACCTGTTGTTCACCCTCCGGTCAGAGAAGGTAGGTGACAAAAAGATTCCTGCCATTCAAGTTCCAGGACATTTGAAAACCCCACAACAGTTTGTCACTTGCACACATTTTGAGACCATGCATTCTCAAATGGACTTTCAAGATTGTGATGTTCAGGGGTACAAGAAGCCACAGGATAACAAGGCATTTTTTGGAGAAGTTTTTTTTAAAAAATAAGTAATTTAGCTAGCAAGTAATTTGAAATACTTTTAGACCAGGGTCTCTTAATCTTGGTGCTATTGGCATTTGGGCTGGATAATTTTTTTTGTTGTGTGAGCTATTCTGTGCATAATGAGATGTTTAGCATCACCCTGGGCTTTACTCACTAGGTGCCAGTAATACACACACACAAACACACAAACACCCCCTTTGTGACAACCATGGGGTCTCCAGACATCCCTGTCCTGGCAGGGGTGGGGGATGGGTACAACTGCTGCCTCCAACAGCCACTGTTTTAGACTCCCACCCGGGTTATAATATGAAAATTCTAGAGCACAGAAATTAACAGCCTAGGCCCTGAAGCTGGCTGCCTGTGTTTGAATGCAGGCTCACTCCTTGCCAGCTCTGTGATTTTGTTCTAATTACTTGCCCTCTCTGTGCTGCAGTCTCCTTACCTGCAAAATGCAGACAAAACACTAGCACTTGCTTCATAAGGCTACTATGAGGATTTTTCCAGGGAAACAAATGCAAAGCAACTAAACTGGCCCCAGCACATGGCAAGGATGCTGTAAGCTTCAGCTGCCATCACTATTGCTGTTGGCAGACATGGCCTGAGGTTTTCAGATAAACTATTCTAACTTTAAAGAAATGTTGGGCTGGGAATGGAGCTTCCCTGGGTACACCCCTGGATATAGTCATTCTCCTTTGCTGTTGGGGTGCTTCTGAGGAAAAGTTGGGGAAGCAGTAACTTCAAAGCTATCCAAGTACAAAAAATGAAACTGAGCCATACAGCATGGCTTCAAAGCAGAACAATGAATAGTATTCTCTCAGGGGGGGAAAGAAAGCTGAGGAATCAGCTGAAGTTTTGTGGGTTTGAGATCAGACTTGTGTGGATTCTTTTGGGTCTGGGTCAGGTAACAATCACATAAACACAGGTGGTAAGAAAGTCCAGATTCCAACAGAAGATACCTAGCTGGGAGCCAGGGGACCTGGGTCTGTTCTCAGTTTTGCCAAAATGCAGAGGAGAAGCACTTCAATATATTTTTCGAACCATCAGACAAATAATAATGTAGACAATTGAGGCAAGACCAAAATGGATCTCAGGTTACTGCTTCATCCAGAGAGCTTTGCCTGTTGATTATTATGTGAGAATCATCTTACACCATAAACTCTGGTGTGCAAAGATCACGTTTAAAAAAAAAGTATTTAAAAAAATTTTTTTAATTAATTAATTAAAAGTATTTAAATCTAATTAGATCTGATTCTACCCCTGTCTCATTCTAGGGGCAAGAAATTCCCTCCCAGGCTTTACTGGAGCTGCACAGCTCCCTGGAGTAGCACAAGTAGAGAAAGGGAAGGGGTACCTGTCCCCAATCCCTCCTGCTTTAGCATGGGCTCTCCTACCAGCTCTGGAACCTAGAACAAAGTTTTTAATCTCTATGAGTCTCTGTTTTCTCATTCCTAAAATGGGATTGAAAACAGTGCCTAATGTTATGAGGGTAAAGAATCCTCCTCTCCTCTCCTCTCCTCTCCTCTCCTCTCCTCTCCTCTCCTCTCCTCTCCCCTACCCTACCCTACCCTACCCTCCCTTCCCCTCCTTTCCTCTCCCCTCCCCTCCCTTCCCCTCCTCTCTCCTCCCCTCCTCTCCACCATTCTACTTGTCTTTCCTTTCCTCCCTCTCCCCCCAGCTTGCTAGGGCTTGAAACAGGCAAAAGAAAATGCAAGAACAAAACATAGACTAAAGTTTTGGGAAATTAGCCTACAACCTTACTGGCTTCTAAATAGATTTCCATAAAGGTTTTATTTAATAAAAATTTTTATGCCGTTAAAAAGAAAGATTAAAAACGTCTGTAATTGGGGCCCTTTTTGGCACTGACAGTTATGAATAATGATTTTTATGAATGTGTCTATTTTCTTCAAAACAGCATAGCATTTTCTTAATAGTGTTTGAAATAGCCATCCCATCAGGTCTGTATTTCTGTCGAGCCTGGTGACTCCCCGTAGGTGCCTTCTGCCACGAATGCTCTGGTGCTCCATGTGCTACCACAATAGAATACTTTTTTTCAGAGGTGATGTAACAGTAGGTTTGTTTCTTAAACATTTGGGTAGTCAGTAGTCGAGATTGTAGAAACATATCCCTCAACCTTGTTTTCACCAACTCTCGTAACTGTAATTGACGTGAAGATGTGTGTGATTCCTATGTCCTGTAGCAATTCCTGCAGTGTTCTTGATACACTAGCAGAGAGTTACTTTAAAATGTTATCTTTTGTTTTTTTTAAAAAAGCTTGCTTAAATGGGACTTTAAATTCTAGAGCACTACAGAATTTATAACAGCATCTAGTTTATTCTTACATAGATATATTGGCCCTGGTGCTAAAAATGCCAGTGAGATCTCTTGATTTAGCTTCTGAACATCAAGAACTGACCTTACAAGGTCTCATTAATAAATATATCACATTGGCCAGACCCTGTGCCATGAACTTCAGCCATCAGCCTATGTGACTGGCTCTGTGACCTTGGGAGATATACAGGGACATTATTCCTGTGTCATCCCATTGAGAAGAGGCCCACCTGGACTCCTGCTGAGCCTGAGGCCTTATGGCAGTTCAATAGAAAGGATGGTGGGCACCAGGCAGGAGTGAAGTCAATAAAGTTGGGTTATATTTTTTGTAACCCAACCCAAAGATGGAGGATGCTACAAATGGAGCCACAGTTCTTCTAAAGTCAGGAAGGCATGGAATCAAGAGTGGAGTGGAAGGGGCAGTGTAGGGAGAAGAGACTTCTATTCCCTTGCATGCATGCACAGAGATACAGAGGTGCCGATGTGTCAATGCTAATGGCTCAAGTGGTCACATTACCTGCCTTTTAGTAGGCCTTAATACATGTGTGGTATGCTGGTTAAGAGCATGGGATGGAGAGTTAAAACACTGGTGTACATTCTGGCTCTACTACATATATAACCCTTGTGTGACGCTGGTCAGGTATTGTTTTATTTTGTTTTTTGTTTTTAACTCTTTTGAGCTTCTGTTCCCTTGTCAAAAGAGGAAATGGTAATAGTATAATAGTAGCTTCTATATCCATCGATGGATGGATGGATAACAAATACATGATATACATGGCATAGGTAAATCCATAGAGATAGAAGGTAGGGGCAAGGAAGCGGGAGGTTGGGGAGCAAGTACAGGGTGAAGAAAATGTTCTGGAACTAGACAGTGGTAGTGGTCGTACAGCATCATGAATGTATTAAATGTCACTGAGTGGTTCACTTTAAAATGGTTCATTTTAGGGGCACCTGGGTGGCTCAGTCAGTAAAGCATCTGTCTCTTGATTTTGACTCAAGTTGTGATCTCAGGGTCATGAGATGGAGCCCCTTGTCAGGCTTTGAGCTCAGCAGAGTCTACTTAAGATTCTCTCCTTCTCCCTCTGCTCTCCCTGTCCCCCTGCTGCTCACACTCTCTCTCCCTAAAAAATTAAACATGGTTCATTTTATGTTATATAAATTTCACCTCAATTAAAAAATAAATGCTTTTTAAAAATAACAGCATACGGACCTGTTCTAAGGGCTAAGTGGAAAAGCTTCTTGTGAAGAAGCATGCCTGGAGCAGGGTAAGCACCCAGTAAAGGCTGTCTATTGATAACATTGCCCTTTTTATTATACTTCCTTTTGGCTCCCTCCTCCCCCCATTAAGCATAGATCTGTTTCGTGTGCTTGGTATCTTTTAGGGACAAGTAGAAAAAAATTACAAGTGAAGGAAGTTCTCAAAGCTCATTTTTAAAAAGGATTCAAGTAAAAACTTTTTTGGGGAGGGGGTGTTCTTATCCCCCCCCTTATTACCCCCAGTGTGGGAGTGGTCTCTGGCACAAAATAGGTCAGTAAATACTTGTTGAATGAGTCAACTGGAATCCTGCATCACAGCTCTGTTCTTTCACTATCCAGCTAAGAAGGTCACCTGGAGAAGTTTGTTTCCCCGGAGGCAAGTGTGAACCTACAGATGTGGATGATGTGGCCACAGCTCTCCGGGAAGCCCAGGAAGAAGTAGGGCTACATCCTCATCAGGTGGAGGTTGTCTGCTGCCTGGTGCCGTATCTGTTTGATGTAAGTGGTAGAGTGGAACTGGATTGCTTACACTGTCGTGAGCCCCTGGTGGATCCATGATTGTCAGCATTCCGTGTATGGGCAAGCATGACCCTTGACAGATGGAGCCCAGAGACAGATTCTCATGTAGACTCTGCCCCTTGTCTGTCAAGTGGCCTTGGGCAAGCCCCCTTTCCCTTTGGAGCCCCTCTTTGCCCATCCAGAAATGAAAGGTTCGAACTCCATCTCTGAAAGTGGATCTCTAGAATCCTGCAGGTGCTTCAGGATTCTTTCTTTAACATTCAATTTACACTTTTTTTTTTTTTTTTGCCAGTATACATTTTTTTTTGAGAATTCAGTTGAAAAAATAATCATGCCCTTGAGCATGCTGTGTTCCAAACTTTAGCCTTTTGGAAGCCACTAGTGTCTTACCTTTGTCCTAAATATACATATTTTTATACATACCATGGAATCAAGCTTATCCATATCACATTAATAGAGAAGTACCCTGAGATCACTAGGCAAGCTGTTTAAGAACTATTACTATTTGTAACTACATTTCTGTGTGAATCAGGACTTCCTTGATTGTATACATAAAAAAACAAACATGAAAGCAGTAAAATGAATTCTGGGGCTGATATACCCAGATCTTACTGCACATGAACTTTCAACTGTTGCATTAATGGACTTTAGAAGGAGTAAATATTGTAAATTTGTACTTGGATGACAGCATTATTTTATTGGTTTAAAATTTCTAATATAAACTTGTAATGTTAGCATAGTTACAGATTTTTTTTTTTAGCATAGTTACAGATTTACAGAAAAGTTGCAAAAATACTATGGAGGGTTCATGTATTCCGCACCCAGTTCCTCCCATTGTCAACATCTTACATCACTGGTGTATGTTTGTTACAACTAAGAAACCAGTGTTAATACACTGCTATTACCTAAACTCCAGACTTTATTTGCCTTCTACTAATTTTTCTACTAATGTCCTCTTTTCTGTCCTGGATCTCATCTAGGATACCATAGTGTTTTTGGTTGTCACGGCTCTTTAGTCTCTGGTCTGTGACAGTGTCTCAGACTTTCCTTATTCTCGTGACCTTGACACTTCTGAGGTGCACTGCTCAGGTATGTTGTAGAATGCCTCTCCATTTGGATTTACCTGATATTTTCCTCGGTTAAGCTAGGGTTATGGGTTTGGGAGAAGACTACCACAGAGGTGAAGTGCTCTAATCCCATATTGAAGGTAGGTATAAACTGTGTGCTTTATATACATTGGGCTTTCAGGTACATTTTTATTTCAGGAGGAGAGTCCCACTGATGCATAACAATGAGAAAAACAGTGAGTCAGACCATCCTTTATGTTCCATTTGGCTTAAAGTCTCGGTGGTACAGTCTTGTGACGATCAGTGATGCTGAGACATCGATCTTAATCAGGCCCATTTTGAAAACAGAAAGGTCACCACTCAAGGGAGATTTTGTTCAGAAGAAGTTAATGGCCTCTCAAATAAATGCCTCCTAAATGAGAGGGGAAAGCATGGGATTAGGACAAGAAATGTATCAATTACTTCCTAGGCAACTAAGTTTTCTAATGGGAACCCCTTCCACTCAACGTCTACAAATCCCCCAGCCTAAAGGGGGGATTTATTTTAAAACTCTATTGACAGATTGAACCCTAATGGTAAAAAAAGTTCCCAAAGTGAGAGTAACTCAGTTTCCAAGGCTCCTGGGAGCTACTGAGTTCTGCCTATGAGGGGTAAGAATACGACTGTCTTCACAGGAGAATGTTGGGTCTTCAGGAGATTTCGGTGGGCCAGATGCTCCTAAAGCCAGAGATTTCTAAAATGACCTCCTCTTGATATAATAATGCCAATCACATTATCAAGAAATTAGGACGAACAAAGGCTTTCAAGAAAGATGTCCTGTGTTTGGAAGTGCTGGCGAGGGTTGTTTTGTTCTTTGGGACCTTGCAAATCTTTTAAACGTAGTATAAAACTACCATTTATTAAACACAAGCAGAATCTAACTCAGTGATTCTTACTTAGAGCTGATTTTGCCCCCGGGGTACATGGCAATGTCTGGAGGTGTTTTTGGGAGTCAGAGCTAGAGGGGGTGCTGTTGGCTGTTTCCCACCTCCTTCGTTAATCCTCCAAGGCAGGCTATGGCCCTCCAAGCCCACCCAAGGTGTCCTGCCATACATGTATGTGCTTCTCTTTCTAACAGCTTCGGGAGACATTTCTCCCTTTTCTCTTTAGAAGCCACAAACCCATACATTTCCATGCATTCTCCTTCACTTTGCCACCTCTGCAGCTTCAGCTCCTGTAAGCATTTCGGTGCCTTTCCTTTCCCGGGAATGTTTCTAAGCACATGTGGCTTCTTCCAGGAGCCTGGAAACATGCCTTATCCCTGCTGCCACAGCAGGAGACAGTCTCCATGGGATTTCAGCTCAGCAGGTGGTCAAAATTCAGTCTTTCCTTTGTCTTAGCATGTCTGCTGTGCATGCACCATCCTTTTTTCCTTCTAAGGCAGACACCTGTGTTTTGGGAACTATGTGTCCAGAGATTCTGGTTCATCCACAGATTTCCAAAGTCTTTCTGACTTTCTAAGCTAGAGCCGTGTTGAACATGCCTGACTTCCCAGCAGAAACATTCAGTATAACAACGTTACCTCCCTTTGTGGCTTTGATTCCCCCACCACACACACCAGTTATTTCCTTAGACTCAGACATGCGAGTCCAAGGGCCAGCACTGCCACGCTAAGTTGCTTGTCCATACCTGTGCCTAGCAGTTTGGCCCTTCCAGTAAGGGTGAGTTTGTGCTCCTAGCTCAGCCCTCAGGAAGAGCTTGAATCCGAGCTGCAGCTGAGAACTCTCCACTGCAGTATGTAAGCCATGTGCAAGGCTGGTGTGTCATCTCTGAGATATGGCGACATTTGTGTCTTCACAGCACTTAAGCACTATACTCTAGCGTGTGGGCAGCAGCCGGTGAATCCTGGTTTCTACCAAGTCTTACATGGCCGTGACCTTGAGCAGGTTGCCTCAAGTCTGCTGTTAGAGCTTCTTCAAGTTCAGACATGTTGTGAAGAAGCAGGGAGAGGGTGCTGAGTATTAGACCAGGGCCCCAGAAGCTGTGGTCACTTCATGGTGATAGCAACCACAAATGCACGTTGAACGAACACTGCGGGTTCTGTTCAGAAGCCATCATATCCCTCTGTGTTTCTGAAAGTTCTCACCTGCAGCTTTCCATCCTTCCTTGCTCACTGAGAGCCTGGAGGGCCTGAGAATGGTCTTGGCTGGGCAGGCCTTCACCAGTGACTGTGCTGAGGGGCATGACAACCTAGCTCTGCACCGTGCTTTACACCTGGATGCCCTGCAGCACCCTCACCCTCGTGCTTTACACCTGGATGCCCCACAGCACCCTCGCCCTCGCCTGGCCTCCTCCCTACCTCAGGCTTTGTCTTGGGAGTGCTTCCTTAAGAAATCACTTTCATCTGAGTCTTCCCTACCTCCCAGAGACTGCTTCTGGGGAACCTGTGGCCAAAGAGGCCAAGCATTCACCCAGGGCCATGTGTTGTTCACTGCTGGTAGAATGCTGTTTCTGCCTTGGGGCCCCTTAGGATCCCAGATCTCCCACCCCAAGGACAGCTAAAGTCTACACTCCTGGTCCAGATACTGACTTTCACCATGAATTCAGTTAATGGTCTGACTCATTACTGCTCTTAAACATGCTTCAGCTGTCACACCCCTGAGAATTTTCCATGGACCTCTTTATCCTGCTCTATTATCCCAGCCTCACAAGGTATCCCTGGCTTTTCCCAGCCACTTCCTCTTGGAATGCCCACCCCGCCCCTAACTCAGATTCTTCTCACTTTCCATTTCAAGCTTATGCAGATCTTCTCTTATGATGCAGCTCCTACACTAAACCCCAGGCCTCACCCTGGAGATTTCCCAGCAGGTCTTTCACTTAACAATACCCTGCATTCATTTGCAAGCAGTTGTGGTTATAAATAGAAATCCTTCTCCACATATAAACATCTGTTATGTAAAATAGTTAATATATAATGATAAATGTAGTTTCCCATAATTGGGTATATGACACAGTTAATATTGTCACTTTTCTATTAATAAGATGGCACATCCTTATCTGTACTGATGGGGAAGGGTGTCTATCCCATGCATTCTGAGGGCCGCAGAGTATCCTGTAGATACACTCATAACTGACCGACCCTGAATGTCCATCAGTGGAGGAGTGATAACTTTATAGTTTGGGACTATTGCAAATGATGCTTCAGTCTTGTATCTTTTCTCACTGGTAGAAATTTATCATACAGATATATTTACACAAATGCGGTTGCTAGGTCTAAGGGACCATGTTTTTATGATATTGTCAGATTGCCCTTCCAAAATATTATACCAGTATGTTCACAAAAGATACCATTTTCAGACTTGTCTCATAGACACTGCGTCAGGTAGCGGCGAGACTACGCCCATTTCAAAGGGGATATGACGTTCACCTCTGGAGCAAATTCTTGCTCCTTCCCTACCCACCTTGTGTAATTGACTGCTTTGCACTGTTTTCTTAATCTGCGTATTTTGTTTTCTGCTTTTAGAGAGATACATTGATAACCCCGGTTGTAGGATTTATAGACCACAACTTCCAGGCCCAGCCTAATCCCGATGAAGTTAAGAGTGTGTTTTTGGTGCCTCTAGAATATTTCCTACATCCGCATGTCTACCACCAGAGCTACCTGACACGTAGTGATCATCATGTTGTTATTCATTGCTTTGAGTACACAAGCCCTGAAGATGGTGTCACTTACCAAGTCAAGGGAATAACTGCAAAACTAGCCCTGTTCCTTGCCTTAATTATTTTGGGGAGAAAACCCATCTTTGAAATGGAGTTTAATCTCAATGACCTAATTTCATCCTCTGAAGAGAATTTCCTGAAACTTCATAAACATGCTACAAGCAAGTTGTGATTTGTGAGACCACCACCCAAATAACTAAGAGGATTTTATGGGTGCTGATCCAGAAGAACAACAACAATGCAAGCTATTGGAATTTGACAGGTGCAGCTCTTTTTTCTGCAATATGAAGACCAAAAACCTTGACTTTTTCCCTACTTGCCCTGTATTACCTGGAAGAGCAAAAAGTCTTTCAAAAGTGGAAAAATGTGTTCATAGTGTTGCATCATTTCACCCACAACATGTCAGTATTTGTTCTACACATGAAAGGTATCTGGCACAAAGGTATCTGGCACACTTAATAAATATTTGCTGAATATATGAATGACCCTGTGGCATTTATTTTATTCATGAGAGGTAATATCTTTTTCTGTCTGTTGTTACATGTGACTGGAAACTTCTGGCTGGCCATTAGGATCTATCCACCTTTTCCTCCCTGGCAGTAAAGTCGAAGCTAAGCTCCTATCTCCCTAGGAAGAAACTGTATTACCCAGCATCCCCTGCAGTTAAATGTGTCTCTGGAACTTAATTTGGGCCAATGGGATGTGAGTAAAATTTGGTCTTGCAGGTCATCTCTAAGTGAAGAGATAAGCCAGCTTCCTTGGACTCTCCCCTTTCCAGGAGCTGCAACATGGATTTATCTGCAAACCAGCCTTGACCGTACAAGGGAGGACAATTCCTAGGGGGATGGCAGGACCCAAAGGTGGTAGGAGTTTGGATCTCTAAATGACTCTGGAGTAAAGCAAACTGCCACCCTGCATTGTTCACTTGGTCTTGTTATGTGAGAGAAGAATAAAATTCTGTCACTTTTCTGCCACCGTTATTTGGGGTCATTTTATTAGAGCAGAGCAACAGCTCTGCTAAATAATAAACCATAACACTTGAAAATGGCTAGATGGCTATTTACCCAAACTTGAAGTGTTGCCAGCAATTAGAATTTGGGATGATTCTGACATTTAACACATGTGTCTGTGACATGCACAAGACACCCATGGGTGTTGGTAGATTTAGCAGTCATCATCCAGAGCAACTGAAACAAAGGAATTTAAGAGGCCCACATGCCCACCAATTGGGAGAGACAATGTTCTCTCTCTTAAGATGATGAAAGCAGAAAAACACTGGTTTTGATCACAAGCCCTAAGTCAAAAGTCGAAAAGACAAACGTTCTGAATTGCATGCCTTGAGATCTACCACTCTTATGTGGACATCTCCATACATGATGCCCTCTAGTTAGCAAGAATTTCTTTGTTCAATTATCGTATTAACCATCCTGCACAAGGTCAGAGAAACCATGCATGAAGCAACATGACCTCAAGTCCGTGGTGGCAATTTCCTATCTTACTGACAGTTAGCAGAGTTTTAGAAAGCCAAACCAGTTTTAGCAAGATTCTGGTATAGCTGAAAATGTGATTGCCTACACCAAACAAATCAATCGGCTGGCGGAAGAAAAACACCCGATATGCTGCTTTGCACCCATAAGCATGGAAATGGCACAGATCTGTCTCCAACCTTGAAAGCAGATGTTGGATAAGCTTCTCCATTAACATTCAGTAACTGGCCCTGCATGAACAGGCCTAAACTGTTTCCGAGCAATTATAGAAGCATTTGCAAATGTGTATTTACAATCTGACAGCAGTATAATTGCCTGGTAGATTGTTGACCTCTCTGGCAGTGCAGAAAGCTGCCTTTCTGAACTGTTTGTTTCTGTGAACTCCTCAGACCTGCCTGGTTTCTAAGAGGAGTTGGCTCAGCCGAAGTCTACAGTCTGAGTGAACTTGTGGCCACCCAATTTAAGGGGATAAATATTTAGCAATGGAGGTATTGCCTCCCACAAACACCCTTTTTTGATGTATTTTCTATATTTTATATGTTTTAGGACATTTCTGTTCAGGGTTCCAGTTAAACATCCTTTGGTTAAAAGGAACAGAAGTCTAGCAAATCTGGCTCAAATGAAAGAAGTTATTGGCAGGGTACGGCTCTCAGGGAGTCTGCAAAACCACTGAACACATCAGCAATGGGGAAGGAGCAACCTCAGCTAGCTACCTCAAAAGCAAGAAGTTGTAAACCTTCTGTGTTCCATCCAGTCATTACTGTGGGAATAACCATCCATTTGAGTTCATTGATGGGGCATAGAAAAGCAACAGAAGCTCAGTGTGTGAGTCTCCAGGTCCTTGGAGGAAGCGTCACTTAGCCTAGCTTGGGTCACCTGGCAGCTTCCCAGTAACCTGTGGATATGGTCAAGGGTAGGGTTCGGGGCCACAAATGCACCCCTTTCTCTAAGTCCCCAGAGTCAGCAGGCTGTGAGGAGGAGCATTTTTGAAGAAAGTGGGCTAGGCGAACATCCCAAAATATTTGCTGTCTCCATCCCTAAAGTCTATACCTAAATTCTGTAGACTGTGCCATCCAGCCAGCTCAGCTAGGTCTCCTTTGCATCCCTGCCAGCCTCGGTAAGCAGGTGGTTAAAAGCCGTGATCCTGAGAGTCAGCATGCCAACATTTGAATCCCAGCTCCAGCATCAGCCCGTTTGGTGACCGTTAGCAAGCGACTCATTGTCTACGAGCCTCAGTTTCCTCTTCTGTAAGTGGGAGAAAGAGACTTTTTGTTTTAGGCCCCTTTACTGAAAGCACAACTAAATACTCAGAATAATGCCTAGGAAGTAGAAAGGGCTCAGTTACCTGTTAGCTGGTAGTTGTAGCATTATTATAACTGCAAGATTATATGATAACAATAATATTAAGTATTGTCATTTCTCTGGTTCACACATCATCATTTCCTTATGCCAGAGATTCCTGAGCTTTCTTGGTTCACAGTGAGCACCCTTGGCATCTCAGTAATTTTTTCACGGTACATGTAGGCCAAAAGAATAATTTCGTTTGTTGTATTGTTACATCCAAACAATTTATTTTATTTTTTAAATTTTTAAAAAAGATTTTATTTACTTATTCATTAGATACACACAGAGAGAGGCAGAGATAGCAGAGGGAGAAGCAGGCTCCTCACAGGGAGCCTAATGCGGTACTTGATCCTGACACCTGGAATCACACCGTGAGCCAAAGGCAGACGCCCAAACACTGAACTACCCAGGTGTCCCACATCCAAACAATTTAGTAAGTGTTCATGTCCTACTAACTTGGTAGCCATTTGAAATTATACCATATGCTAGAAAAATACTATTTTTATTTGAATCTTATAATCACTCATTAAGGGGATACATGCACCAGTTCAGCCCACAAGTAGATTGAAGATTCACATACAGTCTTGTGATAGGAATAAACATGCAGACACAGAAGGGACACATGACTCAGACTTGGGACTCAGGGAAGCCATCTCAGGGGAGATGGTGGCTGAGCTGAGCCTTGCTAGATAGGGAGATGCTACTTGAGTGAATGGAGTGGTGGAGGTGATGATGGGCACTAACATTGATTAAGCACTTGTTATATACTGGCCTTTGAGTTTGCTTACTCATTTAACCCTCATACCAAATCTGCAGTGAGTATTAGTCTTATTCCCATTCTTAGGGAATTTTGAGGATCAGAGAAGTTAAATATTTGCCCCTGGTCACACGGTTCATAAATGAAAGAGCCCATCCAAACCCACATGTATGAATTTTGGAACCTATAATTTTTTTTTTTTTGCTACTTCCCACTTACTCCCAGATGAGGCTCATTTCATCGTATAGAGGCAAGAATAAAAGGTTAAATTTATGTTTCCCTTGATTCCCCACATATGAAAGGGAAAACAATACAAACTTAATAAATTGGAGGGAGAACAGAGTTTATTTTTGCCTTCATCATGTCCTCCAGCTTCTTCAGCTGGCATTGCACACAGTGGAATGAGTAATTAGCTAGGATGATTTTAATTAAAATGGAACCTACCAATTAATAAATGAAAGTGCTGGCATACTTGGTAGTTTAACAACTCAGTGTGTGGTGCCAGCTTTCCAGTTAAAGAACTGAGATGGGGAAATATTGCTTCACCCCTCAGACAAGATGATTAAATAGAACTTGAGTCTTATGCTTGGTTCCAGTTGGCTTGTTATCTGAGACTAGCACAAGGTTTTGATATAATCACTGGAGTGATCATCACTCAGTCTAGTTGTCTTAGATGTGGTGTGTGGGTCCCTAATGGAGTCTGTGTGTATATTGCATTTAGAATTCCTGATTGCCTTCCCATCGCCACTCAGCCTTTCCCTGTGCCTTCCCACTGTCGAGCAGCACTCAGCCTCTCAGTGTCAATCCCTGGGTGCCCAAGTCTTCAACCACCCATGCTGCATCAGAGCATGGACACTGTTTCATTGCACTGCTTTGCTTATCTGATTAGTACATGTGTATCTTTGTGTCTATTCCAGCCATGACCCAGGAAGGGACAGATCAGCATACCATGACACCCCTCAGTTTAACTTCTCCTGGCCTGAAATGAAGCGAGGAATCAATGGCCAACCCAAAGGCGGTGTCCAATTTGATGGCCAGTAATCTATGACTTGTGTGGTCTGCTTAAAGAATTGAGCAAAATGGATTGGATTTTTCCAAAGAATTTGCATTATACCAGAACATAATACTTGCTCAAGAACTACTTTGGGCCATGTGAATAATGGTGAGTAAGCCCAAAAAGTCAGAGTTTAAAGGTTAGTTAGTCAGTAATTGGTGGAAATGTGTCTTTAGGCAGTCTCGGTCCTGTCAGAGTCCACCAGATACAATTGGAAGAAGAAGAAATATTTCCTGAAGCAATTTAAAGATCCTTTTTAAAGGGCTCATATTCAAGTCCATAAATTTTTATTTTATAGGTATAGCCTTGGTTTGATATTTCCTTGACTATAACTTTCCTCATTTTTCATTTTATATTGTCAAGCCTTTATTCCATACTTCATCACGGTTGTCAATGGCACTTCTGTTTCTCTATTTTTCATTTCTTTCTCATGTGAAACCAAAGCTTTCTGGCTACTTTGTTCTACTTTTTTAATTCATTTGTGTTTCCTTATTAATTTGTGAACAGATTCCTCTCTGGGCTCATTTCCTCTCCTTCCACTAGCCTGGGTTTGTCTTCTAAATCTCCTCTATCCCATGGAGCCCATAAAGCATTCTGAGAAGTTACTTAGCTTTTTTTCTGATATTAAATCGGTATGGCCTAATATTGAACCAAATGATAAACTGAAGATAGTTTTGCCAGGGCTCCTAACCTCTTATAAACATTTATCAATCTGACTTAGCCCCTTTTAGTAAATAGTGGCCCTCAAAAAATATATCCAGGTCCTAATCCACAGCACCTGTGAATGTGACTTTATTTGGAAATAGTCTTTGTGGATGTGATTAAGGATCTTGAGATGAGACCATCCTGGATGGGTGGGCTTTATATATGGGCCATTTGTCAGGGTGGGCCTTATCAGTGGATGCAGAGGGAGTTTGAGACATACACAGAAACACAGGGGAGAAGGCCATGTGAAGATGAAGCAGGGGTTGGAGGAACACAGCCACAAACCCAAGGAACGTGGCAGCCACCAGAAGCTAGAAGAGACAAAGAAGGTGCCTTCCCTAGAGACTTCAGGGAGAAGTGTGACCCTGTCAACACCTTGATTTTGGACTTCCAGCCCTGAGAACTGTGAGAGAATAAATTTCTGTTGTTAAAGGCCAGCAAGTTCATGGCAATTTGTTACACCAGCTCTAGGAAACAAATACCCCCTGGTTCTGAACCCCCACACGCAATTTTGAGGAATAAGTCTCCCCTCTGCCTTAGGATTAACATGGAAACAGTCCACTGTTGACTGTCCAGGGATTGGCACACAGCCTGGACTGTTAGATTTATTTGCTCAGTAATTCCCTTGGGATTAGGATCAAACAGCACCAGAGCCTGTCTGCCTGCACTCTGAAGAACATCCTTGGGGTGTTCTCATTACCTAGACTATACATTTTAGTTAGTGGTTGCTAACTAGTCAGTGTTGCTAGACTGACTATAAGTTCCATGAAAGCAGTGACTTTGCCTTGTTGGCATTTCCAGGGCATGGCAGTGTCTGGCATGCAGTACTTTCCAATGCTTCTTATCTCGATAGCCTGGAAATCTGAGTTGCCCTTGACACTGTCCTTGCCCTTACTCCGTAGCAGACACAGTCACCCATGTTCCTAGGTCCCCATCAATGCAATGAGCTCCAGATCACTCCCAACAGCCAATTGTTACATCCTGTGCCTGAAGATTTTTCTAAATCCATAGCAGGCAGGTTGGAAGTGCCAGAAAATTAATGGCCCCTATATCAATCCTCAGTCAATGGCTAGAAGAATTAGGTATATCAGTAGCCCAGCTACTTCACCTCTTAGGTGGGATAATTCTGAGGTGCAATTCTTCGTTGATGCTGAGAATAAACTAAGTTCCAGTCATCCTCTATGGTAGTTGGCTTAATACCTCACTTTTTTAGTGGCTGCCTTCTTTTTTCTTGTCTCATTTCCCTACTCCTCTACCAATGAGTTCTATGTATTCCAATAAAGTACTTGAGTCTTTGTCTTAGAGTTTCTAGTAAACTCAAACTAGGATACTCCTATATCCAAACTGCCACCAAATTCCACTGAATTTACCTTCTGAATGTCTGTCAAAGCTAGTTTTTCATATCTCTACAGACATCAACTTAATTTAAGGCATTGTGGACTTCCGCAAAACATCTCTCTGGTGAACACTGCTCTGTACCATTTTCCCCTATGGCCAGAGTTGTTTTTCAGCATTTAAATATGATCATACTTTCTTTGAGACACCTTGATGACTTCCCATTGTTTTTATGAGAAAGACTAATGGAGCATATAAGCCTTGTATTCTGCTCCTGCCTACCTACTCCAGCTGTATATTGTATCAAGTGCCCCCTTCCTGCTTGTCCCACTCCTATATCATTGGTTAAATTCATGAATGCCACAGGACTCTTGTACAAGAGTCTCAGCTTCTCAGGGAAGCCTCTTCTGGCACTGTAAGTAGGTCAGTTCCCCTGGTGATCCGTTCTCTTGGTACCCTGTACCTCTCCCTCATAACTCCTATCAGAACTACATTATTACATCTCTTTGTCTGATTCCTTGATTGATGCCCCTTTCCTCCTTTAGACTCTGAGTTCTACAATAGCATGATCACGTCTCAGTTTTGGTCCATCATTGTACCCTACCATTTAGTGTAGTCGTTGGCAAAAAGTAGATGCCCAAAAGCTATTAATTAAGTGAAAGAAAACTAAATGGGCAAAGACAGCTATTCCTAATCAAATAGCCAGCTGGGTGGGCTGAGAAAAAATCCAGTCTCTTCCAAATAGAGTACTTGACAAATATCAACCTAAAAAAACTAAAAATAAAAATAAAAAAATAGCTCAGCATTGTTAGTCAACCCTATTCACAGCATAAAGGGTATAAAGTGCCTTACCACGAATGAATCAGGGAGGGGCTCCTATCTTCAGTCAGTAACTTGGTTGTTTTCCACACCTAGCTCTCCATATACTTTCCTATGAGCACTAGAGGGCAAGAATTAGATCTCTTCATCCTATCTCCAATGCATGACACATGTTTGGGACCCCATGCTCCTGCCAATCTAGATAAACTTGACTTAAATCCCCAGTGTAATTCCAATGCAAAGCTCAACGTCCAATGTTCTGAGATTTATTCAAGGGTTTATTCAAACCCTTAAGGGCTTACGTTTCCACGAATCACCTCTGGTTCAATTTCTACCTTCAGCGAATCTTAGTTCTGTGTTCTGTATTTTTTTTATTTTTTTTTTAAAGATTTTATTTATTCATGAGAGACACACAGAGAGGCAGAGACACAGGCAGAGGGAGAAGCAGGCTCCATGCAGGGACCCCGACGTGGGACTCGATCCCGGGTCTCCAGGATCACGCCCTGGGCTGAAGGCGGCGCTAAACCGCTGAGCCACCGGGCTGCGCTTTGTGTTCTATATCTTGAGGTCTCTCCTTTCTCCCCCCTCTACCCCAGTGTCAGCCCAAATCTGGTCGCATGCCGCCTCTCCATGTTTTTCCTCAAGATACCTTTTAGAAAAACTTCTGAGTGCCTTTATTTTTTTTTTTTTAAAGATTTTATTTATTTATTTATTCATGACAGACACACACAGAGAGGCAGGGACACAGGCAGAGGGAGAAGCAGGCTCCATGGAGGGAGCCCGACGTGGGACTGGATCCTGGGTCTCCAAGATCAGGCCCTGGGCTGAAGGCAGCGCTAAACTGCTGAGCCACCCGGGCTGCCCCATGAATGTCTTTATTTAATTAGAGACAGAGCAGCATCAGCCAGGTAAGTAGACTGTAACTAACAGAGCAGAACTTAAATTTGAATATCGTGTTTTCATGTTCTTATAAAAGGTCCTGTTGGGATGCCTGGATGTGTACATGAGAAACTTGAGGTTCAGACAGGTTGACCTCAGGAAAAAATCTGAGGAAAAGAAAAGAATCGCTTTTTGTCTACTGTTTGAAGCTAGCAGCATGCAGAGAGCTCATTATGCTAAAATACCATTTGGGGAGATTAATTAAAAACTCTGACATTCAGAGCAGGGATTTGGGGGCAGGAATGTACAAGTCCAGAACTCTGGGCAGAATTAGACAGGCATCTAAACGTTGAACCTTATTAGGTATCTAGCTAGGCATTAAGAGGGGGACATTTGGAAGCCAATATTCCAAACCCAAGGGCTGGTTGGCTTTGTATGTTTTGTTTGAATTATTGCACATTTAATAGGATTTGGCTTTGGTGCTTATGCTCAACAGTCTGTTTCCTTGGCAATGCAATCCCCAGAGGGGCAAAGGCCATATGAAACACATGGGTCATTTTGCAACCTAGTGAGTAAGGCGAGTGTGTATCCCCCTTACATATACGGTAAGGAAAAGAATGAGCAGCACAGGGTAAGTACTCAATAAATGGAAGGCACTATTATTCTTACCGGGAAAAAAATCCACACTATGCTTCATATTATAATAGATGTGCAAACAAGCTATTTTTTTCCAAAAATGATTATCAGACAAAATAACTCTTCTGGCACCCAGTTCCATTGGCATTATCTTTGATTCTAGGTTTTTCCCCTACGTCCTTCACTTGCTTTCCACCAGCAAGTCTTGTTCATTCTGTGTCCAAGTCATACTCCAGATCCATCCAGTTCTCTGCATTTCCCCTGTTACATCTGGTTTTAGCCACCATCACCTCCCACCTGGACCCACAACAGCCTCCTAACTGGTCCTCTCTTTACACCTATTCTCACCCTTGCATCCTTCACCCAACATCCACAGTGATCTTTCAAAAACCTGAGCAAAATCATATCACTTCTTGTCTTAAAACCTTCTTGTACCTTCCAACTGTACCTATAATGAAGTTCAAGCTTGTCTCCTGGCTGACAAATTGGCACATTCTGGACCCTGCCTGCCTCTGATCCCCTCTCACCCTGGGCCACTTAGCTTCCTTCAGTACAATCTTCCTTCTCTCTTTGAAGCATAAGAGGGTCATCCCTACAATAGAGGTTTTGCACCAGCTGTCTCCTCTACTTGGGATGGTCTTGCTCTGGTCTTTGCATGCCTGGTGCCAGTTTTATCATCAATTCTTGGTGTACTTGTCCTTTCAGAAGAGTCCTACCCTGGTGCCATGCTCTATTATATACCCATATTTCAATTTTCTGCATTCCGCTTTCAATACTGATATTTTTGTATATTTATTTACTTGTATTTTTTTCCTTTCTCTCCCACTAGAACATAAGCTCTGTGAGTATGGAAACATTTTATTAGATTTTATTTTCTGCCAGGACTCAGTAAATATATCTTGAATGCATGAATGGATTAATTTTGTTGAAAACTAGGTGGCCAAGTCATTTTGCCACAATGAATTAGGTCAGCACCACAGTGAAATCATACCAATGATCAGGTCAAAAATTTCTCAGGTATTCCAGTTTTTATTTTTATTGTATTTTGATGTTGGTAATTCATTTCACAATGGGACAATTTTGTAACCATTTATGCACCTTTAGTTTTGACCATTTACACATTGTTAACGATTCTAAATGGAATTCTAACATCTTTTGCTTTCTTCTTAAAAAATGTCTAATTTACTCCAGCTAATTAGTCTGGCTCTATGTTTGTATACATTAGGAAAAAATTAGGACAACCTAGGCACCCAAACAACTTGTGAACTGTTTAAATAAATTACCATAAATTGGGATCCCTGGGTGGCGCAGCGGTTTAGCGCCTGCCTTTGGCCCAGGGTGCGATCCTGGAGATCCGGGATCGAATCCCACGTCGGGCTTCCCTGCATGGAGCCTGCTTCTCCCTCTGCCTGTGTCTCTGCCTCTCTCTCTCTCTCTCTGTGACTATCATAAATAAATAAAAATTAAAAAAAATTACCATAAATTATAGAAAAGTATATATTATTTCATTTTTGTCAAATAATTTTATCCATACCTCTCTATTTAGATAGTTATTCACCAAGGTGTTTGAAATTGTCTTCTCAGGAAGAGGATTAAGATCATGCTACCCTTTAACACAAAAACTTTGAAGGACTATAAAATATAAGGACCTGGGATGTTTGAGTAGGAGGAGAAAATTTTAAAAACAAAAAACAACCTAATCCCCAGTAGAGAAAAAGGTAAAAAATCCAAATTCTGAAATCAAGAGTTTGAATGACAGCATTCAGCTGGGTGGGGGCGGGGGCGGGGGAGGCGGGGCGGGAATCAGAGAATGGTGATCCTGGCTGCATCTTTGGCAAGCATTGGCTCCGCTGACCAGGCAACACTGTGATAGTCTATGGGTGACTTTGAGACTGTCTTCTTTTTTGTTCTCTCTCCTACTCCATTCCCTGCACCCCATATCATCCCTCTACATCCCAGTGTATTATCTTCACATACCCACATTACAAATTGGTCATGTATAAAACATTCAGAGAAGTTGAAAAGGTCTTCTGAATGTATGGAATATACATATGGCTACACATCTTCTTGGGCATCTATTTTCACCAACTAATTCTCCTGCGGCAGAGCCATGTTCCAGGACAGTGAATTGAAACTAGCCAGTAATGAATGGGGTCCAGCAACATGCTGGCATGTCAGAACCTGGTGCAGGACCCCCACTGCACACAAGTTGCCAGGAGAACCACAGAGCCCCTAGGAGAAAATCAACCTGGAAGAGAGTCTAGAATAACAGACTGAGACTGGGAAAAGAATCTGAAAGTTCTTTTGAATTTTTGAAAAGAAAAATCATGGTCCAAGATAGACAGTGGCTCCTGGTACTCTTCCTGCCACTTTGACAGTGGATATGTGTAGCCATGGGGGGAAGCACATGCCTCAGAGGGCTGAAGCTGTGAGGTCTCTGTGGGCTTTGAGGTTCTTGCCACTCCCCTGTCTTAAACAATGTTGATATAGATTTATCGTAAGACCATCCCCAAAGACTAATTCACCAAGATGGGAAAAAAAAATATTTCACAATCTTGCAAAATGTCAAGGCTACTTAATAATCACGAATGCCCTGAGCCGAAGATATGAGTTTCCATTATGGCCAGATAGAGGTAATCACTTGAGAAAAAAAATATTGTACCTAAAAATGAGTCTGAGCCTTTGCGTAGAGAAGACATTTTGCTTCTCATTCCACATATTTTTAATATAAAACCACAAGTGGGTCCTTCTGTGGGATCCACAGATATTGAAAACCTTCACTGATCAGGCAACTATTTCCCTATGGCTTTCCCTTCTACCCACTCCTACTGGAAGTGTTTGGGTCTAAAAGGACCCAAGCAATGAACAGAATGAACAATAATGTGTATTTACAGAGCATTCCCATGTCACACTTCTTGTTCAATTGTTCTTATGATCCAATGTGCAAGACTGGAACAGTTAGCTCTGTTGTTCAGCATGAGCAAAGAGATTTGTGATGTCTGATGCTTGCCTAAGAATACAAGGCTATTTAAGTGAGGATCACTACTGCAGAACCTGTACTCCAGTGACTTTTTTCAATCACTTGTTCTGACATTCCTGTCATAGATACCAGTATTGCTTTTCCTCTCTGGACAGCAAACTTACAGACCTTATGGATGATCCTATGGAGGTACTGGGGAAATAGAATACTATTCAGTCTTGTGTCCTGAGAACTCTAGGCAATATGAAGTCTGGAGGACCCACAGGAGAGACATTGAACAAACAAACAGAACAACAAAAACCTCAAACACTAAGCAGATGACAGAGCGGAAATTGTCTGCCAAAGAATTCTATCCTTTTCGATCTCTACTCAAGGCAATCTGACAAAATTAATTAATTTTGACCTCTAGCCAATAACACATCAGGAGATAGCTCACTGATGAACTTTTCGTTTGGAACATAAGGCCACTGATGTTTGTAGGGCATGCAACACTGTTAAATTAACGCTTATGCTCTGTTAGTGGCAGAGGGTGGGAGGGTTAGGTTAAAGTTGCGTTTTTTGGACTAAAGTCATCAGATAAATTCTCTTGGCTGTAAGTGCTCAGACCTCAGGGATAGCTAAATGTAAACAATTAGATTATCTTGGTCTACTCACATTTTGCAGATAATTGTTCCCTATAAAATTTCTCTTCTCCTGCTCTTCAGTTGAATCTTGACTCTTGACTATGTTAATGAGAAATGAGCCAGGCTATCTATTATTTATTTCTCAAATTATCCTCACTTATTATAAGATTTGATCAATAAAAATTAAATTATTAAGGGACTGACATATTTAAAAAGTGATACCCAAAACACTTGGATTATAGAATTCTGTTGTCAGATTTAAAGCCTAAAGGAAAGAATCCACCCCTGCCCTACCAGCACTTACACACACACACACACAAACAAACAAACTACTCCCTAGAGGATAAAAATGAATGGTATCAACCCTAATCTTTGAGAACCTGGCAGCTGAAAAAAAAAAGAAAAAGTTAGGTCAATATGAGATACTTCTAATAACATTAGTGTAGAGTTAAAATTACTACTGCCATTTTGAAGGTTTACTTCATATTCCTTTTTTAAAAAAAAATATGTATTTATTTTAGAGAGAGAGTGTGAGTGGCAGGGGTGGGGTCCTGGGGAGAGAGAAAGAATCTCCAGTGGACTCCCTGCTGTGCATAGATTCTGCTGAAGGTCTTGACCTCAGGACCCTGAGATCACAATCTGAGCCAAAACCAAGAGCCGGACACCCAACAGATTGAGCCACCTAGGTGCCCTAAGGCTTTCTTTGTATTATTCTAAAGCAGAGATCTGCAAACTCTGGTCTGTTTTTATAAAGCTTCATTAGAACAGAGCACACCCATTCATTGACATATTGCCTATGGCTGTGTTTGCTCTACATTGACAGTGTTGAGCATTGCCACAGGGACCTATGGACCTAAAAAGCTACAAATATTAATGCTCTGACCCTTTACAGAAAAAGTTTGCAGAACTCTGGTCTAAATGGTTCCAGCATTTTCCTTTTTAACCATCACAAAGACTATAAGGTAGGCTGATGCTATTTCCATTCCCACTTTACAGATGAAAAAACTGAGACCCAGAGGGTATCAAGTAACTTCTCCAAGTAAAGCTAGGGCCCAATCCATGTAAAACTTACCTTCTTAATGAACCCGCAGTGCTGCCTATTGCCTATTGCCTGCATGCTCTTGCCTTTCCTTACACCAGTACTCTCTAAAACCTATAAGATCTGCTGCCTGGGCAAGAAAAATAGCTTTGGGAACTAGGATAGGAGCCTCCAAAGAATGGATTGTGGAGGTGGGTGCAAGAGAACTTACGGGGAAAGCCCTTCTGTAATCAGGCATAACATAAATATCAGCCAGCGGCCAAAGATGTCACCATAAAATTAAAGCTTCCCTGCCCAAATATACTCTCTCCTGTCTCCTAACCTCTGATGATCTTTAATAATTTAGGAAAAACTCAAGGATTTCCCTATATGTTCTAAGCCATAGAACAACAGGAGACAAAATCACACCAATAAAGAACTTGCAGGAACTCTGTGACAAACTCTTAGGTCAGACTATAAAACCAATAATACATGCATAAAGACCAACAGACAGCACGGCTGCTTGAAGGAATCCGGCATTTTCGTGACAGCTTGGGAATGACTTCTGTAGATTAGTAGTGACCTTCACCACCACCTAGAGCATCAGTATGAAGGTTCCCATGCTACTTATGAATAGACCCATCACAGCCACAGACCTGGTGAGGGGCAAGAGATGTGGTCTATCTCCATGGCCCCTGTTTGGATCCTGATACCACTGCTCTTCCATTCTTGTTCTGGATCTGCATGTTCTCTTCCTTTTTTTTTTTTTTTTTTAATTTTTATTTATTTATGATAGTCACAGAGAGAGAGAGAGAGAGAGGCAGAGACACAGGCAGAGGAAGAAGCAGGCTCCATGCACCGGGAGCCCGATGTGGGATCCGATCCCGGGTCTCCAGGATCGCGCCCTGGGCCAAAGGCAGGCGCCAAACCGCTGCGCCACCCAGGGATCCCTGCATGTTCTCTTCCTATTGCAGTCCTGCCCCTGCTCCCTGGCCTTGCTGAATGCCCTTGGCTTCTCTGATTTGGCCTTTTGGCCTCTTTAAGGGCCATCGCATGTTCTCAAGCTTGTCCTCTACCCATGCCTGGAGGGATTCTCTCTACCCCTCAGCTCTTGGACTGTCATCCTTGCACAGGGGCCATGCCAATCTTCTCTGTATCACTCCAATTTTAGTATATGTGCTGCCGAAGCAAGCACTTGGATTGTCACTTAATCTACCAGAATTCTAAAGATTTACCAATCTACCAGAATGGTAAAAGGTTTGGTTCCCTTTCAGCCTTGGTCTTGCCAAGTCCAATTTCAATCCCTGGTAACATGTGCATATTTCACTGAGGGATGTGAAGATCTCCACTGAGGCTCCAGACATTGCAGGAAAATTGAAAATCACTGCTCTCTCAGCAAAACCCCATAGCACATGCATATTATTCCTTATTGAGAAAAGGTGGTCGAAGGAAGTAGGGGAAAAAACCCCACTTATTTTGGACCCATTAGGTCTCACTCTGTGTGGGTGTGGCCAGTCTTTTAATACTCTAGGCTGTTAAATCATCATGTGTAAAAGAAAAAAAAAAAAGCATTAAGTGCCTCGTCATCAGGGCTGTTGGAAGTGATAGAGACAATAAAGAGTGACCTCTGGACTCCCAACCAAGAGGGCACTGAGTAATCACTGGTACCATCATACATCCATTCCAGGGCCACCACTGCATAGATCCCTGTCTAGTGGATCTTTTTCTGTAAAACTCTGTGCCCACAGCTACCTCTCTAAAACCCTCCCTTCACTCAATCCAGTTTTTGTGTTTACCCCACTGCTCGAGTCTGTTGCTTCTCAAAGTGTGGTCCTTGGGCAAGCAGCATGGTTCTCACTCCAGAGCTTATATGAAATACAGAATCTCAGGCCCTTCTTTAGACCTGATGAATCAGAATCTACAGTGAAACAAGATCCCTGGTGATTCTTGGGAAGTCTGGGAAGCACTGCTCTACTTTATTTTTCTCCAGTAAATCCCATCTGTAAGTTCTGTCCCATCATGCATGTTACCTGGTGTATTAGATTCCTGTTGCTGGTGTAACATATTATCACCAATGGAATGGTTTTTAAACCCACACATTTATTCTCTTGAGCTTCTGGAGGCCAGAAGTCCACAAGCAGATTCCTGGACTTAAAGCAAAGTGTTGGCAGCACAATGCTCCTACCAGAAGCTCCTGGGAAGAATCTGTTCCATTATCCTTTCCAGCTTCTAGAACCACATTCGTTGGCTTATGGCTCCCATCTTCAAAAACAGCAGGTAGCATCTTACTTCAGCCTTCACATGGCCTTGTGTCTTTCTTTTGCTTCCTCTTTTTAAGGACTCTTGTGGGTCCAAACAGATAATCCAAGATAATCTCCATATATGAAGATCCTTAGCTTAATCACATCTGCAAAGTTCCTTTTGTCATAAAGTAATGTTACATAATGTAACATTCAAGGTTCTAGGGGGAGGACATGGATATTTGGGGTGGGGCATTACACAGTTCACCATGCCTGGGGCTCTAATTTGGCACTTAGTAGGTCTCTCATAGAAGTTGGTTGGCTCCGCTATCATTTAGTGGATGTCACAATTAGTACATGCCAACCTGGACATGCCTTCATAGAGACACGCAACTAAATAAATTGGCTATAATTGATCTTAATCAAATATTAATGAACATATCCCTCAGGTTCATGTGTTTTCAATGGAAGAAGTAATTAACCTTCAAGGCATCACAAAAGAGGTGAACGAAGCCCTGATAAATGAATTGAAACTCAGCAGGTGACTGAGACAGGGAGAGACACTTCAAGCAGAGGGGAAGGCATGTGAATAAGCGTGAAGACATGAAATAGCAAAGCCCATGCAAGGAGCTATAAGTATAGGGGAAATAAAGCATCAGTGTGAAGCCAGGAAGATCAGAAGATGAAGCAAAGGCAGTCAGTAGGGATCACATGAGGAAGGGCTTTGAGTGCCTGACCAAGGAGATCAGTGACCATCCTGTAGATAAGCATTAAAGTGCTAAAATCAGGATATTGACAAAATCAGACATTGTTGAAGAAAGGTCATTCTGATAACTATGTGGAGGCTCTTTTGCAAAAGCTCAGCACAATTAAATTAACGTTCAGCTCATG
Organism: Vulpes vulpes; assembly: GCF_048418805.1. NCBI lineage: Eukaryota > Metazoa > Chordata > Mammalia > Carnivora > Canidae > Vulpes > Vulpes vulpes. Next base: position 174,917,805 of record NC_132791.1, on the reverse strand, counting down.
GTAGGTGTTAGAACAAATATCTGCTCAATGTTTCTTATGCACCATCACACTCGAACTGCCATAGAAAAAGGGACCCAGAGTAACAAGATGTTCTGTTCCAAGCAGGTGCCACTCTGATCTGAGCGGGGGCACAACTGCTCAGTGGTAATCAACATGTGAGTTGCTGCTCAGTCCTTTTTAACTAAAGAGGGGACACCAGCGGGATTCCTGGGTGGCGCAGCAGTTTGGCGCCTGCCTTTGGCCCAGGGCGCGATCCTGGAGACTCAGGATCAAATCCCACATCGGGCTCCTGGTGCATGGAGCCTGCTTCTCCCTCTGCCTGTGTCTCTGCCTCTCTCTCTCTCTGTGACTATCATAAATAAAATTTTAAAAAAAAGGGGACACCAGGTATTAAATGGCAAGAATGTTTTTTGGCATAGTGTGCCCAGAAGGCACCCTGATTCCTTCAAGGCGAGCTCGGTCAGATCTCTGCTCAGTGCTTCTCAGACTCAGAAGATTTGTGCCGGCCATAGTCCTCTGACCTTTTGAATGGACATATCTGATGGTCAGCAGGATTAAGGAGCACCGGCCTAGCCACTTGAGTTGCTCTTTGATAGTGTGAGATTCAGGAACTATCTGGTTCAATGTAGGTAGACAACCATGAATTTTCCTGCCTTGCCTGGAGATGGAGATAACAAAGAAGAAGCTGCTGGTAACAATAATCATTCGATCACTTCCTCTGTGCCTAGCACTTGCCTTACCTACATTGCCTCTAGTCCTTGCAACAGTGTCCCTAAAACTTTTGAACGCCACCCACAGTAGAAAATTCATTTTATACCGTAATGCATTATACACATACATACGTGTAAACATTCCGTGAAACTACACACTGTGGGTAATCCATTATGGCATTTTCTATTCCATTTTTTCTATTTCATTTCATTTTGTATTTATATTTATTTATTTACTTACTTATTTAAGATTTTATTTATTTATTCACGAGAGACACAGAGAGAGAGAGGCAGAGGCACAGGCAGAGGGAGAAGCAGACTCCATGCAGGGAGCCTGATGTGGGACTTGATCCCTGGACTCCAGGATCAGGCCCTGGACTGAAGGCAGGGGCTAAACCGCTAAGCCACCCCATTTCATTTTTTGGGATGGGATCCCCATTTCATTTTTTAAATGTTGGTCATCATGTCCCAAATTGACTTAGTGATCTGCAGTTCAAGAGTAAAACATGAGTATGGTGGTTCCCCTATCTCCTAGCAAAATAATTGAAGATGGGATGCATTTAGCACCATTGCCCAGGGCAATGCAGATCCCAGTCTGCAGTTCCCATCCTATCATCCTGTGTCCCAAGGCACAGAGCCTCTGCTATTTGGAGAAATGCCTCAGTACAGCAGAGAAGGGATATAACAACAACCACAGCAGTGATATAACAAATATTAATAGCTAGCACCTTCTAAGCCCTGTCGACGCAATACCCAGCGTCCTAAGCTTCCTGATTCCAGTGATGGAGAAATAGCACCGAAGAGACAACACTGTGCAATGGAGCATGTACTGAACTGAGCACCCGAAGCCTTCCATTTGCTCCACTCTCAACCCTGACCTCCACTATCTAATTCCAACCTCGGATTACCTAACTGGATACGGGGACCGATTACTCACTAGATGCCAGCAAAAGCATCAACTAGTTATGTTAAGGATCAAAAGTGCGAAAGCCCTTCTTAAATTGTACAAATGTCAGTTCCTTACTTGCTTACCTTTCTTGAAAGGCCCACTTAGCAAAGAAGATGGAAAAATGCAAAGCCCTCAGCTTTGTCCTTTCATCAAAGAAGGCAAATATGAGTCATGGTGTTCCTTGCTTCAGGAAAAAAAAAAGCCTGATAGAACAGGGCATTTTGCCAAAAACAAAAAGCAAAACAAAATAAAAAGCCAAAAACAAAACCTTGTTTCCTTCCAAGAAAGGTAATGCAGCCGTCATACACCAAGCTGACACTTCAAGAGGGGATCGGTCCCTTCTAGAGACACGGAAGACGTCGGCACTGGCCCTGGAAACCCATGCCCACCATCACGCACCCAGAAAACTACAAGGATGTTGGATACCAAGTGGGCCTGGGAAAGTTTGTCTCTATCCATGAGACTTCTACCCATTCTTAGCTCTTCCAGCAAGGCCTTTGCTCATGAAAACTGGACGACAAAGGGATGGAAGTTGCATGAGAAATCCAGAACCCAATATCAGAAGGAAGAGCTCCATAGACACTTAAGAAATGGGCCCCAGATGGACACACACCAGAAGCTCTGCTATTGGAGCCAGCTGAGATTGGCACACAGAGGAAGCACTAAGTTAGACCATCCTTCAGGTGTGTCCCTACAGTTCCCTCTCACCTCCAACCTTTGTCTACACTGTTCCTTCCCCTGTGATGTCTGCTCCATGCCACCATCTCATCCAGCTGTGGGCTGTCCTTTCCCTGTCTCTATCTCTCTGTCTGTCTCTCTCGTTCCATAGCACTTCTTCTAGTACTTCAACTCAATTCAGTGGAAATACAAGTTCCAAGATCACACCAACACCAAATTTCTTTTTTTTTAAGATTTTATTTATTTATTCATCACATACACACACACACACACACACACACACACACACTTAGAGACACAGGCAGAGGGAGAAGCAGGCTCCATGCAGGGAGCCTGACTTGGGACTCCATCCCAGGTCTCTGGAATCAGGCCCTGGGCTGAAGGTGGCGCTAAACCGCTGAGCCACCCAGGCTGCCCCCAAATTTCTTAAGAAACATAATTGTATGAAGAAAAGAGTGTGGATTCAAATCCCACTCTGCCTCTTAGCAGCGGTGTAAGCAAATCCTATATACCATTCCACACGAGACCTGATGGGATAAAACCCAGGATTTGGGTCACAGTGCTGTTTTAATCCTGGTTCTAGAACATGGCACATAGCATGTAGTGCATTTGGGCAAGTTGCTAACAACTGTTAAGTCTTAGCATCCATACCTGTAAACTGAAGAAATGATAGTACCTTCTTCCTGGCGTAGCCCTGAGGATCGACAAGGTACTGGGGTGTGCACGATGGCACCATGGCTGCCTGAGGCTCAACTTCGCCATCTCTGGACCATTGTGAGGATGGAAGGAAAGGCTGTTGTGTGAGGTCCCTAGCACCATCCCCGGTAGTGTGAGCAGCTCAGTAGCTGCTCTCCCTGTGGTTGGCTAGGGAAAAGGGACACTCTCATGCCTTCTAGCTCATTTTGGGGAGTTCTCTCCATGCCTAATGATGTGCTTTGGCCATAGCAGGCACTAGGTTAGTATTTGTGAAAAGCAGAACACCACTTGGGGAGCAAGTTAACCAAGATCCAGCCAGCCCAAATCTCCTGAGCCCAAATCTTCCAGGAGCCAGGAAGATGCTATAGGGACTCAAATTGCATCTGGTGAGAAGTGTTCACAAGATGTAAGGGCCGGGTACTACAACTGGAATTTGGCAGGTTAATGCCTCACATCCCCTGAATCTATCCATCCATCCTTCCATCCATCCATCCATCCATCCATCCATCCCATTCATCCATCAATCCTCCCATCCATACATCCATACATCCATCCAGTCAGGCAGACAGTAATAAATGAGGCTACTCCTTCCTTTCTCTGAGTTTACTAAACTAAGGAGAACTTTGTATTCAACATTTCCCTCCGAAATATCAACTTGGCCAGATTCAAAGGCCTTCATCTGAGCATTCCAAAAAGCCAGAGTCATGAGGACGGACCACTCTTGCCAGACATTCTGAGAGCAATCAGCAGCACCACCGCTGACACAGCATTTCCTAGGCATACAACTTAATCAGCCCATGGCCCCATGGAAAAACACGGGGCATGAGGCCAGGTTCCTGCACTGTAGCCCCAAATGTTCTCAGTTTGCTGTGCACCTGTGGGTGAGTCATTTTACCTCTCTGAGCGGGCAATGCCATGCATGCTTATTTATATATAGATAGGACACCACTATAAGTAGAGCCCCCACACTCTGCTGGGTACTTTGTGTTCATTATCTCGTTTAATCTTTACAATAGCCCTGTGTTGGGATTTGACCCAGAGTTGATCTGACTTCAGATGCCATGTTTTTCAATTTTTCAAAAGCCAGTTGGCTTGTGTATCATCTCCATGATTTTTGCCATAAAAAATGCCATGTGGCACTCCCACTATTATTTTCAAACTTACATATACTTATTTTAAAGGAAAATATATTTCACTACCGTGGAAGGAAAACCAATATCACTTGAGAAGATCAACTCAAAATGAGGAATAAAACAATGCTATAAAATTCTACCCATTATTAGTGCTTACTAGTATGCATCCAGGGCTCCTCAGAAGACAGATGATACTTTCAAATGGGGAAACCAAGAGAATTTAACGGAGAGATTATTAACAAAGATGCAGACCAAGATTAAGGGAAATTAACCTGGCAAATGACAGGAGCAATGACCCACTAGAGTAGTCTTGATAGATTTAGCAAACAGAAACACAGGATATCCGATTAAATTTGAATTTCAGAAAGCAACAAATAGATTTTTTCTTAGTATAATTATGTCCATGCAATATTTTATGCCCATCTGTACCAAGGTTGTTTTTTGGAAATACAAATTTAACTGGACATCCTGCACTTTTCTGGCAACACTGCTCTAGGAGGGAAAGAGTAGGAGAAGTGGTTCTTAAAACACCACAGAGCATGGCATCTGGAGGAGAGCCCATGGGACAAGGGAAGGAGCTAAGGGAATGAAGATCTGAGCTCTTGCTTCTTCCCCAGGCTTCCAGTCACTTCTTGGTATTTCCCATTATTAGAAGAATCCAGAAACTACTGGGCAAGTGAACCTATTGACAGTCTTCCAGTGGTTTCTGTGGAGATCAGCCTCTCAGGGCATAGAGCAGGGCAGAAAAAGGAGAGGCAAACAGAAGATACCTAGCACAGGTATCTCAGTATCTCAAATATCCAGGATATTTGAGTCCCAAATCGAATTCCTTTTAGTAAAAAAAAAAAAAATTAGCAAGGGTTAGTTGCAGAGGTGTTAAATATTTGCTAACACCCAACCTGATACTTTCTCTTTAACTTAGCCAGAAGGTATGGAAAAAGAAAAAACTTCCTCATGAAGTGAGTGGTGTTATTTAATGTCATGGCCATGTACCACCTACGATTATCTTGTGCATGGCCCACACTTTGGGAAACCCTGTTATAAGGTCAACCACTGCAGGGGCAGGACTAGGGTCAGAGGATTGAGGCACTCACCTAGGATGCACAATTTAAAGCAATACCAAAAATGTAACCGACGCTAACAGTAGTCTAATGCGTGATTCCTAGAAATTGGAAAGAGTGCAAGTATCCATGAAAACCGAAACATCAATATTTTAATAAAGACAGGATCTGCCCCTGCGTTTGGAGAACTCATCCTAACTTGTGTCCTCCTAATCCAGGGTCTGTAGGTAGTATCTGTATTTGGTGGGTGTGGTAGTATCAATACTTTTCACATTAGGGAGTACTCTTTAATGCTACAAATTATTAGCATCTTATTTGAAGTTCCCAAAAATCCATGAGGGAGCCAGGAAAATAAAAATCATTCCTGTTTTAGAGTCATAGACAGGTAGTTTTTATCAGAGACCTGGGTTCAAAGCCTATATCTACCTCTTACAAGTGTGCAACCAGCGGTGATCTGCAAATTAACCTTCCCAGAGAATTCAGACCTTCACCAGCCTCACTACCCCCTTACTCTCTCTCTGCTGCAGAGCCCATTCAGCACCCTTGAAAGGTCACTTCTAGAATTTTCAGGGGGAGCCCCTCTTGATTGAAGACTCTTCATTTCCTACCAACCTAGTAGCTCTCATTCACTGTAAGAGGCTTTCACTTGTTGACTTATTTCCTTTCTTATCCGTGAAAGGAGAGTAGGGAAGGTTCACCGAGGGACTATACAACCATTTTCTGCTACATGCACAGAGAAGCCAAGAAAAGGAGGAGGAAAAAAGCAAATTTTTAGAGAGAAGCAAAGAGAAAGCACCCCACTGCCCCGAGAGACCTAGAAAATGCCTGGGTTCCAGACGTCTTCCTTGTTCCGGGGCCCCAGCCGCGCCTGGCATCCTTCCAAACACCACCAGCTTTTTCTTTAAGCCCATTGTTGAAGGTTTTCTTTTGCTTTTAAGACAGACAGTATTGAAAAAGCAAAAACCACTTCTGCAGCAAGCTAATTAATTCACCTATAGCTCTTGGAGTTTCCATGGCTGCCCTCCTATTCAGAGTGAATTTCCCCCACTCCAAACAAGAGGTAAAATTGAATTATGAGATTCGTAAAATATGCGAAATAAATATTCATCACTGCTTCATCTGCTTATTCAAAATCACTCCTGGATATTTACAGATTTTCTTGTATAGACTCTAAAGCGTATAATACTTTGGATTGCTCTGTACATTCTGAGCTTTGAACAAAGCAACAAAACACACCAAAATGTAGTTTTCAACTCTCTGAAAGACTCTGATTGCTGCCACCATAAATTTATTGTGGGTTCAGTGCTTTTGAGAAATATGACTCTTTGAAGAAAATGGCCTGGGGATTTGCAGATCAGACATGGGGTACAAATTCTAGTTCTGTCACTTATTTGCTGTGTGGTCTTGGGCAAGAAACTTAGTCTCTCTGGATCTTATAAATTTGAAATCTATAAAGTGGGAATAATCTTCTGGGAGTTCTAGAAGAATCAATTAAGATGTTATATATATGAAGGGGCACTGAAGTTAGCTCTAACATACAGGGTGCAAGAACATCACATTTGTTTCTCTAAATAAAATGTAGCCTAACAAACAGCCTTTTGCATCTCAGCTACAAACAAGTATTTACTTGTTTGTAGAATCAACATAGAAAAAAATCTATGCTGATTACCCATCCCACCAGGATGGCAGAAAGTACAGCAATGGAACTCTAGGGCCAACTTGTGAAGGCCCTGAGGGTCTTTCCAAGAGCAGAGCATTCATTCAGGAACCTCCTGGGCCTCATCAGTATGGTCCTATTGCTTCCAAGCACAGTATGAGTGCAAGGGCTCTGGCGAGGCAGAGGGTCCTGGTAGCTGGAGCTCAGCCCCCTCTGAGCTTCCTCCTCACAGCTACTTTCCCCGGGGAGGGGATCGGTGACCTCTCTCCTGTGCTGGGAGAGGGTAGAGTGGGGGTCTAGATCACCCATGGAATGCGCAGCCCTCCCTCAGTCCTAGAAAAGAGTCTCAACACCCGCCTACGACCTGGCTGCTTCTGCCTCCCTAACCTCCTAACCCTGGAATCTTCTCTTTCCCTCAGAGACATTTTGACTCTATGCAAACATGCAGGCCAGAGGTGATAGACTCAGCCCACAGATGTGTTTTACTCTATTTTACAAATTAAATTTGTTGAGATTTTAAAATGGGGTGAGAATCAACTTTGGTACATACACACAATGGATTACCGAGCAGCTGTAAAGAGAAGTAGGAATGATCTCCATGAACGGATTATAGAGTGACTTCCAGGAGAGATTGTTAAGTGAAAAAAAGGAAAGATCCAAAAGGCGCATACAGAATGTGTTAGAAGAGACAAAAAGAAAACAAACATGTATGCACTAATCTTTTCCAAAAAGACAACAAAGATAAGCCCAAAAACAATGAACTTGGTTACCTGCAGGGCTCGGATAGGAGGAACAGGGCGGGAAGAGATGCAGAAGGGAGTCGACTTCCCTAAGCATACCTGTTTTTTGTATCGTTTTGACTTTTGGAAGGATGTTAATGCTGCACATATTCAAAAAATAAAGTGAAATCCATAAGGATGACCAGGAAGGAGTGGTCCGATGTTACGCAACCTAGTGTCAGTCGGCTGCTTACACATCCGCCAAACAGTCCTTCATCTTGGGTTTGGGTTAGACCATCCAGGCCATACCAACCCTAGGGCCAATGGCTTCCCTATGTCATCATTTTAGCACCAACTCTCCAGCAAGTGAACAGCGATGAGATCTTCCAACTCTAAGCATCTGAGGTCACGCTTTAGCACTACTTATTTTACAGTTAGAAGATTAAAATTATTTTCTTCCTTTTTAAATTCTCCCTATCTCCTCCATCCACTGCCCTTGTGTCTCTAGTCCTTTATCTCTCCCCACTTTCCTGTGAAGGGAGAGTTTTTCCTTTTCTTTTTTCCTTCCTTCCCTCTCTCCCACCCGCCCTTCCTCCCTTCTTCCCTTCCTTTCTTTTTTTCTGGGTGAGCTCACTGGGAATGAAGATGCATGTTCCTCTTGGACCCTGCAGGTGAAGCATCTTCAGTGTAGCTGGGGCCTCTCTGCTGCCACCTGTAACCTGCCCTCTGTGCTGTCCCAGAGGACTTTACCTCTTTCCCCCCCTCCCCCCCACCTTGTGTCCTTTTACCAAATACCATCTATTTGCCGAGGCTTGGTACATTGTCTGTCCCAGGGGAAGGGCGAGGAAGGAAGTAATTCCACCTCAAGGGTAAATATTTTGGGATGTTTAAAAATCTGATAGATTTTTAATTTTAATTTTAAATTTAATTTTAATTTAATTTAATTTTAAATTCCTGCCTTCCCCCCAACCCCAGAAAAGGATCTCGAAGCCAGACAGAACTTTGGGAAATGAAAAACATAGGTGAAAGAGTCCTTCAGAAGATCCTTTGGGACTTGGTGACAGATGGTGTGATGAACATATATGGGTTTTGGAACCAGTCAACCTGGGTTGTACCCAGTTTTTCCATTCTCTGGTGTGTGTATCTCAGTTTCTTATAAGTGACAGTAAAACTAAGATAAATCTACTTTCTACTCCATAGATAATTGAGTCAATTAATGAGACGATATATATATATATATATATATATATATATATATATATATATATAAAGATCATACACCATACAGCTATTCATTTACTTATACAAAATTACTTCTTCTTCCCATCAGTAGAGCTGGAAGGGAAGATGTATGCCAGATTTTTTTTTTCTTAAAACGAAGTCATTTAAAAGTATTCAGTATGAAAGCAATATATGCTAATTGTAGAAACATTATAAAGTACAGATACGCACAAAGAATAAAAATTGCAGGATATTCATAAAATAATCAAGCACAGATAATCACCATGAAGACCTCCCTTGATCCTTGCTGATCATCTGAACATTAAATACACAAGCATATATGTAGGTATCGCTTATCTGAGTGCTTTTTCAACCTGCTTAAAATACTCTACCATTGATATTTTCAAAGAGCTCATGATTTTTAATTTTATGGATATGAAAAACAAATCTCTTATTCTCACTTCTGTTGTAGAAGTTAAGATTTCCAGACTCAGAGTATTATAATTAATGCCACAGTGAAAAATGCTTAGAGAGGAGATATTTGCATACGTCTTTAATAATTTCCTTAATATATGTTTCTAAAAAGGAATTGCTGAGTCAAAATTTATATCTTCCAGAGCCTTTTGTTTCACATGCACAAATTATCTTCTCAAATGTTTGTACCACTTTTCACCTCCAAAAACACCCATGTGGATCCTCTGCTCTATGCCTGTAGTCACGCTGGACTGTAGCATTCAAAGACACACAACGACACACTCGTCACATGCTTTTCAAATTTCCTGGCAAGAGAAAGGAGCTCAGCATTCAAATTTGTATTTATTTGAGCTTATTTTTTCAGATGCGACTTGCTTACCAACTGGAACATTCTTAAATAAGTCACTGTCCTATCCAGATTGTGTGTCTTGGGACTTTTCCATGAATACGGATGGTCTTCTCATTTGAACTGTGTCTATCTGAAAATGACTTTCACTTCTGAGCATATGCCTTTCCATGAAATCCCAAGTTAATACCCAAAAATACAGATGGAAAACTCTTGAATAGATTATACAGCCCATCTGTTTCCAATACTCTTCTTCTGGGAATAATTTTATTTTTTACATAATTATAGAAAAGTTGGCAAAGCAAATTTACCTGGGACCCTAGAATTTTTTATTAAAAATAATAAAAGCTTCATTTTCCCCCAAAGAAGCTCTGGTGTGTTTACTGAAGTCAGCAAGAACTACTGTTCAAGAGGTCTTGTTTAGGAGATTTCCTTTGTGTTTTATTTCCAGAGAAATATTTTATTTTCCAGACTGGAAAGCCATATCACCTTTGAATGTCCCACTAGTATTTTTTTCTGTAGAACATTTGGTTTTCTTATAAATACTTTGGTTTTATACCCATGTGTTCTTTCTTCAAACCACAACCGCGGTTCCCTACCCTTCAAAATATCTTTTCCCATACCAAGTGGAATTCTTTTCTGCTCTGTTCTAAAAATTGCACTTCTCTTCTGGCTCCTGCCTGAAGATTCATTGCCCCGATCTATTTGTGTTCAAGAGCTGGAGACCTAACAGAAACTGTTTCCTTCTCTCCTTTGCCACCTCCTTACCTTCTTTAAGGACACATTCAATGCCTACTTTTGTCCCCAAAGAAATAAACGAGACATAACCCTGGCCTTCCAGAATGCGATGTCATAACAGGCCTGCAGTGATAAGACTACATTGTGCTTACCTACTCAGAGCACTTCCCATTTCCTTACCTGGGGAACTTTAAAACTTTTTTTTTGTTTTTGACTACTTTAATACACTTTTGGGACTTTTTCAGAGGATTATCACCAGCCCACCAAGCTTTCCTTTGCCTCTTTCATGGTGACATACTAAAGATAAAAGATAAGGGAAAGATCAGGGTGCCTGGATGGCTCAGTGGTTGAGCATCTGCCTTTGGCTCAGGTCATGATCCTGGGGTCGTGGGATCGAGTCCCCTATCGGGCTCCCAGTAGGGAGCCAGCTTCTCCCTCTGCCTATGTCTCTGTCTGTCTCTCTGTGTCTCTCATGAATAAATAATAAATTCTTAAAAAAAAAAAAAAAGGGAAGAAAAGAGAAAGATCCTAATGGACATTAGTCAACTTTTTTGACTACTCAGGTTCATCTGAACCTCCTTCTTAGGCATGCCCCACCTTGAACCTTGGAAATAGACAAAACCTGAATCCCAATTTAGGACCTGATGATACAAAGTGTTTGCTTTGCCAGCCTCCCCCATGGTTAAGATGCAGGATTGTGGTGCAAGTGCCACTGATCAGATTCACGCCCAACCTGGGCTTTGCGGCAAAGAAGCAGAGAACTGACTCTGAGGATGGGTGCCTGGAGCAGGGGCAGCGATGGCAAGGTTTTACTGGTAACAGAGTGATGAAACAGCAGTGGTACCCACCCAATGCCTGCTGTTGGTGGTGGGGGCATAAAGGGGTCCCATGTTTACCAGATATGGTGAGAGCCATGTCCTTACCAGACAGCTCCTGTGGCATAATTTCAGCTGGGGTCCTGTCCACTTTCCAACTTCTGTTGTTCTAGCAGGTTTCCAGAGCCTGGACTCCGCCAATCCTCCCGCAGATCCCCCAAGTGACCCAACATCCCTGCAATTAATTCCCATCCTCTGTATGTTAGATCAGACAGTTTCAAGTAAGGACCTGGCCTGAAAAATGATGCACCATGTCACATGAAGACCAAATGACCTCCTAACTGCTGGATTGACTTTATGCAGCAGCTGGGATACAGAAAAGTAGCGGGAAATCTAATTATCACAGGGTATTACTGGAACTCTGGATTCAGTAGAACCTGCCCCTTGATAATTAGGGCCCTATCTACGTTGCAAAACTTGATTTTGTTTGACCAAACAATACCACCTATCGCATCAAGTTACCATTGTAATTTTGACTTGTATTCCTTTTTACTGCTTAAAAGTGTAATATGTAAAAAATAAATACATTAAAAATAAATAAAATAAAAAAATAAAAATGTAGTATGTAAGCATGTCTTGCCTTTTTGAATCATTTATAAGGGCTCTAAGTATAAGGATATCACAGTTGGCTTGTATTTCTATAAGTAGTGTGATGGTAATAATAGCTTAAATCAATATGCTACAGCAGGTCCCAGCGCTGCCCTACCCGTATGCCCTTAACACTCACCTCTGCACCCCTAAAGCTGCTGGCTATGAATACCTGCTATTCTCTGCCTGAGGGCTTTTGCTTTGGGAACCAGCTTGGCCTGAAAGCAGGGCAAGCCAGAAGTTCTGAAAAGTTAATGCTCCTGAAAGCAGCCCTCAGCAAATCGTACAAGGGAAATTCCTGGTGCATAAATACCTCAGCTTCATCGGTGCCCATTTGGAATAACCCAAAGGCATGTGTTCCACTGTCTTCCATAATTCCCCAGTGGGGATGAGCACTGGGTGCAACTTGCTTGACAATGCACCCTTCTCCTGTTTCCTTCCAATCCTCATCTATTCCTCGCTCCAGTACCACCACTTCCTGGGATCCTCTCCCAACTGTTGGAATTGCACATCCTAGCCTCCGGGTCTGCTTGACAGGGAACCCTAGCTAAGATAGCTGTGCGTCATCAACACTGTACATTTACCTGATATCATGTGTGTGAAGGGCTGCCAGGGATTGCAGGAACTCACTCACACTTGTATCATACAATTACACTGATTTGCCAGCCCGGTAAGCAGAGGGTACAGGAAGTCACCAGAAGAGTGATTACTGCCCAGAGAAGGGGCAGAGCTAGCACATGTGGCAGTTTCTCTGGGTCCCAGACCTACCAGGGGCACAGCTGCCGAGAACGCTGTGCACCCAGCATAGGGTTTTGCTTTGCTACTGCTGTTGTATCTTCAAACTTGTATTACCAGAAGATCTTACCCAAACAATCTACACACCACTGTTAAAGCAAACATTGTAAACGCCTAGCTTCCCTGAACGTTCCTGAACGTGGCTCGGCATCACCAAAGGTCACAACCTCCTCTTGCAGGGTTGGAGGTGGTGGGGGGGAGAATCTGGTCAGTGCCCAGGATCCCTAAACAACATCCCCGCCTGTACCTCTCCAGCATCACAGAAAGCCTTTTCTCCAGAGTGCTTTACCCCATGTGGGAAATCCCACAGCACGTGGAGGAGAGGAGGAATGAGTCCACAGGAGGGCTGCCTGAGTAGTGGGTGGCTCACTGCCTGGGGGTTGGGCTCAGAGTTCACATCAGCAGTAACACACTCGGTGTAATGTCACATTAGCTCCATTTACTCTGTCCCATTCCCTTTCCACCACTGCTTATCCGGGTCAAAGCATCGACCCCCCCACTCCATGCGCCTCATCCTGCAGCCTGCCTCAATTCTGCTGTAGGTGTGATTGAATTCAATCATACCGATAAGACAAAAGAGGGGCACCTGGGTGGCTCAGTAGGTTTAGCGTCTGCCTTTGGTTCAGGTCATGATCCGAGGGTCCTGACCCTGCATCCAGTTCCCTGCTCAATGGGAGCCTGTTTCTCCTTCTCCCTCTGCCTGCTGCTCCCACTGCTTGTGCATGTGCGCTTTCTCTCTGTCAAATAAAATAAAATCATAAAAAAAGATAAAACAACACACACACACACACTTACACAAACTTTGTTTGTGATAATCAAACAAAGGTTCATGCAATGCCAAGACTCAAATTCAATATCTAAGAGATGGTCCTAGTTGGAAAGGCAGGGGTATCTTAAATTAAAGCATGTCCTTTGATTCTTCCCCCCTCAATAAAATATGAACTGTGTCTAAAACAAAACTGCCCAAGACGATTTAGCAGCCCTCTAAGATCAGCTTCAAATTTATTCAAGTGTCTGGAGTGAGACCTGCATGAAACAGGCTTCTGAACTCTTCCAAAGGACAAACAGTATCCCAGGTTGGACACATTCCCCTGGTGTGTGCTGTCATTTCAGGAGCTATCATTTCTGATCAATGTCGTTTCTGCAGAGACAGCCCTGGTGCCAGGCTACTGCCAACATTGACGACTGATGTGACCTCAGCCCCTGGGCTGGAAAGTCCCTTGAGCATCAATTAGTGCAAGTGTCTCCTTTTACCAACTGGAACAAGGACATTTCCAAAGTCACACAGGCAGCAAGTCAAAACCACGGGCCTCCTTGCTCACAGGATCTAAGGATCCATGGCTTCCAGCAGGATCTTTCGACTTTGACACTGTAACATCTGGGGCTGGAGATCTCTTTGTTGTGGGCATTCTCCTGTGCCTTGCAGGCTGGTTAGTGGCATCCCTTCCCTCTACTCACTAGACATCTACAGCATGAGTTGTGACAATAGAAACTGTCTGTAGACATTGTCAAATATCCCCAGAGAGGCAAAGTCACCCCCGGCTGAGAACTACTGACTTTGGGCAAAAATTGCAAACTGGCACCATGTGGGCTAAGTTTGGCTCAGCTATGTTTTGTTCCTTATACATAACATTGGTTAGACTTTTTTAAATTTGGGAGATTTCACCTAAAAATCCAGATTTCTGGCTTCTCTTGAACATTTGGGAGACCTGGCATGCATTCTGTGAGCACGCATTCTCCCACGGCCATGAGGGATCGAAATCGAATTGATTCCAGTCTCTTTAGAATGGCTGTCTACCCTCCTGTGTATCACTGTCCCCACTGCCCTCTCATGTGCCCCACACACAGACATGTGATTAGGTTCACCATCTTCTTGGGCACCAATTAATATTTAAGTCTTCTCAAAACTGTTTGTAGTTTCATTTTTTTCTCGAGCAAGCCTCTCAGCTCACTGAGGGCAGATCATGTCATTTTCTCCTTTTGATTCCCCAATAGGGCCTAACCCTGAGCAGACATTCAGGAAAAGTTTTCCACTGATTTGTCCAGAGCAATATCTCCCGAAAGATACCCTGCAGAATGCTAGTTGTGGACCTCAAGGAAAAGGGGCTAGAAGTTGAGCAAGTTTGGGTGAGGCTGTCTTCTGTACTCTAAACTACTATTTTATTGAATGTACTTTGGAAAAGATTATATCAGAACTCTAAAACTTTCAAAGTAAACACAGTTGTTAAGATACTAAGTGCAAAAAAAAAAAAAAAAAGACACTAAGTGCTAGGACAAAGGCAATTACAGAGTATTATCGTGGAGTGATTTTTCCAAGCATTGATATTTATCTGGGTTACTTCTTTTAATTTCCCATGCAAACTGGTAAAGTAGGTGTGATCAATATCCACATCTTACAGTTTAAAAAATAAAGCAACAGAAAGATTAAGGAATTAGCCCATGGTTACATAGCTAGGAACAGTTCAAGCCAGGGTTGGAAAACAGCCTGCCCAACCCGTTTCTATGCATTTATCCTGTATCTTCATTGTCCTGCCTCTCTGGGACATTGTGCCATGCTATTGATATGTTTGTCTCCCTCTCAAGACATGCACCAAACCTTAGTCATGAAGGAAGCAGAAAGGGAATTATTGTCCATTCACCTACTGTTATGTGTGGGGAATAATACTTGGAAGGGTTTGGCATGGTGTCTTATGCAGTTTTTCACACTATGCCTGAAAATGAGGTCTTCTAGTTCTTATTTAATTTGGGCAACTCTCTGAACCTATCGGAGCCCAAAAGCCACATAGCTAGTAAGTGGAAAACTGGGATCTAAACAAGTTCTGGAAATGTTATATGCTCCTTCTACCTTGCTCATTGCATAGTGGGAATACAAAAACTAGGCGGGTGGAGGGATGGATAAACAGATGAATGGGTGGGTAGATGGATGGATGATGAAAGGACATTATTTCTTGCCCACTTAGTTTGGGTAAAGCACCCCATAAACTTTGTAAAGAGGAGGGGCATACTAAAAGGGATAAGGTAGGATGCCTGCCCCTGAAAATTTTTTCTCCTGGGGTTGGAGTCTTTTAATCTCAGAACAGGAAAGGCAAAATGTGCTTTTCTCATACTGAGCATTTTCAATTTACATTGAGGTCTTGTAGCTTCACACAGTCATTACTCTGAGAAAGACCCAACCAACTGGATATGGGCCAGTAAAACAACAAAGGAAACAAAACTCTCAGGGAAATAAACTCTTAGCCCCAAAACATCAGGGATATAAGAGGCTGAGTTAGCTGGAGGGTTACTTCATCCTGATTTATAGTATGATGCTCTCGGTTTATAAGAAAAACGGTGACAATGGGTGGAGGAGGCAATGCTCCTCTTCCTGGTTTCTCTTGGACTCCATCTGAGGAGTGAATGCTTTGTTTACTTCTGAACCTGAATTTCACATCCTCCTCCCTTTACCATTATTCACCATGATCTATAGCAAAGTACTTTGGGAAAAACACAGCTCTCTGCAACATTTTAAAGAGGCAGACAGCATCATTGTACTGATGATTCATGAAGGAAATCAAACAGCCTCAAACTAGGGGGAAAACCCTAGATAATAATCAGAGGAAAGGGTAAAAGAAATCACTTAGAAATTACCTTTTAGCATGAACAGGGCTCAAAAACATAAAGTACTTGATTTAAATTCCTTACTCAGTCCTCGGTGATATATTCTCCTTACTTAGCCATCCACGTTTACCAAATGATACTAAACAATTGATAAGATCATCTCTCTATGGATAAAAGGGTAAGAATAGGTGAAATGTTTCTATTTCTATTCATACGTAATCATGCTCACAAAGTGGTAAAAACAATTTTCAGTGACCTATGACTGGTATCTTTTGGTTATGGAACGAGAATTGGATTCTCTTGTTAACTTCCTTTATAAAATTACAGTTTCTATGAAGAGAAATTCATATGAAGAATTCTTATTAAGAGAAGATTCCAAGAGGGTGGAAAATTCTCTTAAAGGAATTGATGAGAGAGCAGTGCTGGGTCACAGGGGTTGAGATCCTTGGGTAGCATTGTGCTTTTGGGAGGCCTGGGAAGGACTGGCCTCCATCCTCCACACATTCTCCATTCTCTTCCAGTGGCATCTCCATACCCTGCTATACCTTCCAGTGTTTTCTCTCGTCTTTCCCATCACTTGAATAACCCTGACTTTTACCTAGGACAGTGTCACATAAGTAAGAAAAAGCTATTATTTCCTAATTTCCTTTTCAACAGGATGTGGTTGTGTGACTAGCTCTGGCCAAAAAGAGAGAATAGATGGATGTAGAGGACTTCTGAAGTCTCCTTAAAAAGAAGCATGTGGGTCTTTCTCCTCCCTTCCATTAATCTCTATCCTGTTACCCGGACCATGGATGTGAGGACTGTAACTTGAACCATGAGACTGAGGGCTGATCCTCATCTAGTTGAGGCACAGAGCTGGAAGGAACATTGATCCTTGGTGACTGACCTCATAGAGGCTCCATACTATCCTTATGTATGCTTATCTTCTTTAAGCCACTTCTTACTTTGTTGTTGTTGTTATTCATAGCTGAATCTACTACTTTATCATCACTTTCATAGGGAAGCCCTCTTTGACCCTCTAGGCAGCATCTTATACTTCTTCTTTATAGTGCTTATCAGGCTGGGAAATGTTTTAATTACTTATTTAATACTTTTGGCTTAATATTTGTAGCAAAGACTCTCAATGCTCTACCCACACCCTCTTGGAACTCCTCACTGCCATGTGGGACTGTCGAGCAGCATTACACTGAAGCACGTGCAACATTTTCAGGATAGCTTGGTGTAGCCTTTGACTCTAAAACAGCCACCGCACAGGGCAGACCAGAGGGGCAGATGGTTAGCGCCACCCCCCCCAACACCCCTAGACCAAGGACTGACAGGAGTTGGTAGACACTCCATCTACTTGCCTCCTGGTCAGAATGCCTCTGAAATATGTTCTACACCGTCATCTAGAATTCTCCAACAGGATTTCACCTGAGCCAATGACAGTGATAACCTGCTGGATAATGTATCTTGTATCGACTTCTTTCTCTTTTTGGTCTCATTTCCACAGACCCCTGTTTCCTGGAATCACCACTCAAATAAGTCATTTGCATTCAGAAATTTGAATGAAGAAAGGTTTGCTTCTGGGGAACCCAACCTCAACCAATATGTGTCTCCCTGGGAGGAATTCTGCTCCTTTAGAGCCGGGAATATGTTTTTCTTATTCACCATTCTATCTGCAGTATTAGCAGTAGCCCAAGGCCAGCACTCAAAAGGTGATGAATAAATGTCAGTTCACTTTTTTCTCCCCTCTTACACATCTAGAGTTATCCGCCTATGACTGGTCCTATGAGATATAATTAGGAAGCGTACTCTACCGCATTCAGGATGGGCTGCACACCTATCCAGTACTTCTCTGAAAATAATGCTATGCCCATGGCAATCATGCTCCATTTTCTGTTAAATTACATCAACACAAACCATAGGAAATTACGGCACATGTTCTTTCGTATGGGCCCTTAGATTTTACAAAGGGTTTTCAATGGCCAGAATCTCCTACCTTTCTTTACTATTGACCTTCTAAATTTGTCTCCTTCCTCTTGACCCATTCTATAGCATTTTGAAACTATAACAGCCTATAAAACTACAGACATTACAGCATAGTGGGTAAGTATCCACCTTTTAGACTCAAATGGCTCCCACTTTAAATCCTGTCACTGCCACAGACTAAGTTGGTGACCTTGGAAAAGTTATTCAGTTTCTACTAAATTTTTTTCCCATATAAGATAGGGATAATAGTACCTATGGCACAGGATTGCTGTGTAGATTAAATAATATAACATATGCATAATAAATGACCCTACTTGTATTGAGGAAAATACAAGAGAATATTATTTTTTAAGCTTTTTTTTTTTTTTTATGAGAGAGAGACTGGGGAAGGGCAAAAGAGGATGGAGGGATCCAAAGTGGGCTACATGCCCAGCATGGAGCCTGATGTGGGGCTCGATCCTACAACCCCGGGATCATAACCTGAGCTGTAATCAAGAGTCAATGCCTAACCAACTGAGCCATCCAGGCGCCACAAGAGAATAAATATTATTATTTTGTAAAGATTTAAATTATTCATGAGAGACACACAGAGAGAGGCAGAGACATGGGCAGAGGGAGAAGAGGCTTCCTGTGGGGGGCCCCATGCAGGACTCGATCCCAGGATCCCAGGATCACGCCCTGAGTCAAAGGCAGATGCTCAGCCACTTGGGCCACCCAGGTGTCCTGAGAATAAGTATTATTAAAAGATATAGCTGAAGACATTTCTCCTTGCTCTAGGTAACATATTTCTCCAGAAAGTTACTGAACCATTTCAAGTTATTTAGAAAACCACTCCTAAAATTGTACTAAGACTGCTTCCCATATATTCTTACTCAAAGAGCTCACCTCTGTTAGCCACTCCCTCAGATGGTCAGTATTTTGAGGGATTCCTAAATTCGACTCTGCACTGCTCTCAAAGGCATACCAAAAAAAAAAAAAGGCACACCCAGCTGTTCCCAGGCTATAAACAAGTCCATAGAGCTGAGCTGTAATACTGTGTCCCACCAGAAGCGGCTGCTGTTTGACATCGCCCCACAACTATTTCCCAATTGAAGTTCTAAGTGAGTGAATGCCCAAGAAAGCAATTTTACAAATTGAAAATAGATTTATTGTGTTTATTTGGAGAGGTGCCTTGCAGCATGACTCTTGCCATCAGAGAGGCGCAGATTTGGGAATATTTAACAATCCAAATAGTGGAATATAGGACTCAGAGGAAGGTTTTTGTCCCCCCAGCAGCACAGACTGCGGTATGCTTCCTCTTGGTTGTTGTGACAATCAGCTGCATACCAATTATAATCTGGGGTTTGTAAACAGCTAGAAGATTCCCTTGGAGGGAGTAATTATATTCCTTTAACATATAAGGCAAACATTTTTTTCTTAAACATGCTATGTGCTGACTGCAAAGTAGATTTACTTTACTCATGCTAAAGGAAAACCCTCGGGATAAAGGCAAGGAATCTTGGTAGGACAGAGATATTAGGAGGCCAATAAATGAGCAGAGAACATAAATGATGCCATGGAGTATTATCATTCAGGGGTGGAGCCGGCTTGACCTGTTCAAGTAAACATGTATGATGAGATGTTAAGAGCATTGATGTTAAGACTCAGTTTCCTCTTCTAGAAAGCAGAATAATGCTCATCTAATACAGTTATTCTGAGAAACTAATTATAAAACATATCTGAAGTCTCCAGAACAGCAGGTACTCCAAAACAATATCATATACTGTAGATGTTGTCAGCCTCAAGCCCATATTCCCTTTGGACTCACCATTCCCTGTACAACAAGACAATGGTTCCCTAGTGAAAGCACCTAAAGTTCTCTGCCTGGGGATTCTCTCAGTCCAGGGGCATGAGGCAGGTTGGAAGTGCCAGGGAGTTAATATTCCCAAGAATAGCCCTTAGCCAATCATGCAGAAAATTTAGTGGTAAGTACCCATTGCCTTGTTCTTTGGGCAGGACAACTCTGGGGCTTGTTTCACAAGGGTCTACTGTGGGTTTGAGTCCCCTTCATCCCTGTGCTAACCTGCTGATTAATGCACCTTGGATGGCTTCTCTGGCTTCCCTGTCTCACTTTCCTACTTTCTGATGGGAGCTTCCCGGGATTATCTCCAAAATAAACCACTGGCACTCAAAGTCTTGTTTTGGGATAGAATCCAGCACTATATCTTACACTGGAAACAGACTTCATAACTTGGGGATCACAACGACATATTCAATTCACTAACAAGCCTTGTCTATTCAGTTTCCTCTCCAGCCCCTCTTCTGTCCCACAGCCCCTACCTCAGTTAGGGCTCTTATTTATCTATCTATTTGTTTATGTCTGCACCATAGTCTCTAACCAATGTCCATGCTTCCAGTAAATCTGTCTTCTAATCCACCATCCACTTACTGCCAAAGTTATTATGCTAAAATACCGTAATGCCATTCCCTGTTTTTTTTTTTTTAAGACTTCAGGAGTACCCATTGCCTCCACAAGTATGTCTTAAATTTTATAATGTGGTATGTAAAACACCTCAAAAGCTGGTTCCAATCTTTCAGCACCTTCTCCAGTGGTTGCTAGCCACAGCTAATGGTCAGCCTACAAAGAACAAGACAGTGTCTTTTCTTTCCACCTGTCACCTTTCCAAGTGTTTGAATTGCTTGTGATCTTCCCTGTCTGAGGAATCTGACTTATCCTTCAAGCTCTAGCTCAAACCTCTTCACCTCCGTGAGGACCTCTCCAACTCCAGGAGCCTGTTCCCTCCTCTGGGCTCCCATAGAGGATGCTCCCTCTGGGCATCTGTATCCACTGGCTCATTCATTCATTCACTCACTCAACAAGGGTTCTCCTGAGCACTTTCTATGATGTCCCAAGCATGTGCTAAGCGCCAGAGAAACCATGCTGGATAGAAGCAGAAATCACTCTTGCCCACATGAAGATCACGGTTGGAAAACGGAAACAGACATTAATTATCAGGTGATCACATAAAAGTTCACTACAAACTGCCACAAGAGTTTACTATAAGGGATGCAGACCCAACCTCTGGATACAAGGAGTAGGTGCTTAAGTTGAAAGTGGAGTCGAAGATAACATCAGATGAAGGAAGTGGAACATACATTTCAGGCACAGGTGGTAGGAGGGACCACAATACTCTATTTGAGGAATAGAAGAGAGGCGCAGGGAGAATGGAGGGAGAAGAGCCACTTATACCATTCACTTTGTCCTTCCTACTTGTTGGCTGTGTCCTCCCTCTCTCATGCTTGAGAATAAGGTACCTTAAAGGCAAGGGCCATGTTGCCACTGAAAGTCCTACCCACTCCAGCGCTTAGCACAATGCAAATAAACAAGATTAATGTACCCATTTTACGGATGAGAGAGTTGAGGACCAGAAAGGTTGAGTGAGTTGCCCAAGTCCCAAAGCTGGCAGTGGCCGCACAGTAAGTAGAAGAAACATCCATCACTCCCCCACCACAATGTTTCTTTAAAGAAATGCATCTTCCTCCACCTGCCCACCTTTTTTTTCTAAAAAGTCCAAGTTTTTCTATAAGCTCCTTTTCAAAGGGCTCGTAACAAACCCCAGAAAGCCAGTTATTGGTGTCTGCGTGTGTGTGTGCAAGCGCGCGTGTCGGGGAGGGTGTGCACATGGATCTTGGGGTGGTCAAAACACAAGAGGACCCCTATCAGGTGCAGGATTCTTTCCTGAAGACTCTGATGGCCGGCGATGGTGCGGGTGGGGAGACTTAGCCGTCCTAAGCGGCTCCGGGGGGTGCCTGGTAAAGAGCATCTGCACTGACCCCGGGGGTCTGGAGGGAGAAGACCCCGCTTGGGACTCCTCAGGGGGGTGAGACTTCTCGTTTCCCGCTCCCCGAACCTCCTCCCCTTTGCAGCCGGCACCTGCCGCTGCCCCGGCTCGGGCCGGCACCCTCCGGGCCCGGACGGCCGTCTCGGTCCATTCCGAGGCGCCGAGCCTGTGCCGTAAATAACAGAGCACTGCGCCCTCCCCGAGGCCGCGGCGCCCCTGCGTGTTCACCCACGAGTCGGGCAAACCTGGGCCCCGCCGCGGCGACCCGCGGGCCGGTTGGAGGCAGGCTCCGGGGCCGCAGCGGCCGCTCTCCGGGGCGCGCGGGGGAGGCGCGCAGCGGGGCGGGCGCGGCGGGCGGGGCGGGCGCGGCGGGCGCGGCGGGCGGGGCGGGCGCGGCTCTTGCGAGGATTACGGCGGCGGCTGGGGCCCGGGCGCGCTCGCCGAGGCTGCAGCCATTGCGCCGCCGAGCATCCCGCATTCAACAGGAGGAGCCCGCGGGAGCCCGGCCCGAGCCCCCCGCCCGCAGCCGCCGCAGCCCGTGCGCCCCGCGCCCGCGTGCGCCATGGCCAAGGAAGGCGCGGAGAAGGCGGAGGAGACGGAGCAGATGATCGAGAAGGAGGCAGGCAAGGAGCCTGCGGAGGGCGGCGGCGGCGGCGGCGGCGGCGGCTCTCACCGCCTCGGGGACGCCCAGGAGATGCGCGCCGTGCTGCTGGCCGGCTTCGGGGGGCTCAGCAAGCTGCGGGTCTCCAGGAAGGCCATGCCCGAGCCGCAGGACGGCGAGCTCAAGATCCGCGTCAAAGCCTGGTCCAGTATCCGCGGCTCGCTCGCTTCTCCCTCTGCGCGCTCGGCGCCCGCGGGCGGGGGTGGCGGAGCCTCGGCCGCGGGCGCCCCCGGCCCCCCGCGCCCTGCCCGGGTCGCAGGGCCTCGCGCCGGGGAGGATGCTGCGAGGCCGCCCTGGCGCTCTGCAAGCCGGAGGCGGGGCGGGGGGACGGCGGTGGAGGGGGCGCCGGGCGCCGGGGTCCCGCCGGGAGGGCAGCTCAGCCGCGGGAGGGGGACTCGGACGCCCGCCGCAGCCGGGATCGTATCCGTCGGCTCCCTGGGCCCCCGCCTTGGCTCTTAGAGTTGTCTGCGTGCGGTCTCATTTAGTACTTCTGGGACCCAGGGAGTTGGGTACCATCCCTGCCCCCCGCTGCAGGCGAGGAGACCGGGGCTCGGACGGGGTAAGGGGCCCCCGGGGCCCCCCGCCGCTCCCGATGGACCTGCCCGGGGCTTGCTCCTCGATCCCGTAACCCTGTGAGCTGCGGGTGCGCGGGCGCCGGCCCCCGAGCCGGGGCTGGGCGAGTGCGGGGTCTGCCCCGTGGGGAGACCGGGCCCGCGAGCTGGCGAGGAGGGGGGCCAGGGCGCCCTCCGCCCGCTGGCATCTCCCGTGCCTCTCCAGAGTGGAAGAACCAGCCACCGGCAACCTCAGGACTCCCGTGCCCCCTTCTCTAAGGAAGCTCAGCAATCTGAGGGTCCTTCGTTCCCCACTCGCTCCTCCCGGGGGAACTCCTGCCCAGCTAGGATTCCCCGCTGCAGGGCTTGAGCTTTTCCGTGTGCTGTCACTAGATGATCATTTCTCTGAAGTTCCAGGAGGGAGGGCTCGCCCCAGAGGGTTCCCTGGATCCAACACTCTTGAGTTCTTTATGCGGTAGTAGGAAGCGCCTATGGGGCACTTGCTCTCAGCGTAGTGAGATGGACTTACCCTTTCTCATGCCTGTGTCTTAAAGTCCCCAGTAGACAGTGCTCTGAAAGCCGCAGTCAGCTTACTGCTCCTAGGTTAGACCCCAAACCCCGACTCTAGGACCCTATGCAGAGAGGCAAGAGAAATGCAAAGGAGATTCTTCTCCTGTTCACTGCGTTGAGAGCAGGTGCAGGATTCACTTGCCAGGCTACAAGGCAGCTGGCAAGAGAAGCGGGCTCTGGTCTCTGACTCACTCCTCATACGTGTAGCCGGTCGTGGTTGACTCTAAACATGACTCTTGGGAATTCAGGGTACGGGAAAAGGCTTTTGCAAACTGGGGGATCCTGTACAGTTCTGTTTTGTTGACTCTTGTGAACTAAGCTGATTGGTCCCAGAAGGCAGAGCTTACATCTGCCCTTTGCACAAAAAAATCCCCAATGCCCAGCACAGTGCTTGGCACACAGTATGTCCAGCATCAGTTACTGCTGAGGGACCAAGTTATTGCTAAATGAATGGAGTGAGAAAAGATGCTTGGATCGGGGTTGCTGAGTCCTTAATTTCTTCACTTGCTGTTGGAAGGACGTCTGCCTCGTAAAACTAAAACTATGTATTGAAAATTCTCTCTCCTTAGCCACTTATCAGAAATATTATATGTGTGTGTGTGTGTGTGTGTGTGTGTGTGTGTGTGTATGTATATAATTTATGACCCTCCATCCAGGGTATGTTCAGAGAGTGGAAATGTTGAAACTACTTTTTAAAGAAAAGAGCATCATTTGCGGTACAAATAGGTCTGGGTTCTCTAGTCTTATGCTAATTGCATAGATGCTGATGGGAACTGAAGCATTTTGAAATGATACATGTCAAGATGAAAGCCAGGAGATTGCTTTTCAAAGCCAGATGCACAAGCCTGTTCTTTATCGGAGCTGTACACACACACACACACACACACACACACACACACGCACGCACGCACACAGTAAAATCACTGCAGATTCCCCACCCTAGTTGTTCAGGAAGCCAACCAGGCATGCGGGAACAAGTGGGATCCAGTATTGCAAAGGGCCCAGATTGATTTTCATTTCCCCAAGCTGGAAGCATAGTTAATCAGTTTGCAAGGGGGGATTGAGGTAGGTTTGTGAAGCTTGCCCGCTGGGCCTTTCCTCCTCCTCTGGGCCAGGATTGGCTGGCCAAAGATGCCGACTGATTGTAAGTTTAGCCTTGGGAGCCAGGATGACTCATTCTGTATTTTTATGAATCAGCTGATGGCTTCCTGGATGAAGGTCCCCCTTTTATCTGCTCTCTATTTTTAATGGAAACCTTTTATCATCAAATAGGATATGCTGTTTGGGGATAAAGCATAGTCCATCTTAACTAGTATTATTCAGACCTGGAATGAAGGTCCCAGTTAGTTACTCTATAAATTTTGTGGAAATGGAAGAGAGGAGGTACAGGGAAATACATATTTTATTTCATTTACTCCCTCTCATTTATGGTCCAGTGTGATAGGTATTATGGTAGAGCAAATGGAGGCTTGGAGATGTTGAGTAATTTGCTAAAAACATCACACAGATAGTACAGTTAGGATTTGAGTCTTGGCCTGTCTCTCCTTAAAGCTCTACTGTTTTCCTTTTATTCCATTTGGTCTCCCTCCGTGAAAGAGCCACAGGGAATGTGATTTACCTCTCTGGACCTTCGGCATGCGAGCTTGCTTTCCTACCTTTCTTCAGAATATGGCTCCTTTGATCTTTTTATGTCCAACTTAAGAGAACATTCTCTGACTATTCCCAGAGTAATAGGGCTTTTCTCCCCAAATGGAGACTTGATGGTGAAATGCAGCTTAAAAAGAACCACTTTGGAGAGTGTAGGGTGGGAGGGATTGCAGAGTCTTCTAATTTGTTACAAGGGCATCAGCTTTGATGGGGAACCCATTCATCAAACAATTTACATAGCAAGTGATTTAAGTGGCCATGCGGAAAAAGCCCATGGCCTTTGGAAGAAGAAGGATCTGGATGTAGACCCAAGCCCCATCACTTCCTATCTGTGTGACCTCAACAGACACATCTCAGCTTCTCCATCTTGCCACGCCTCGACTGCAAAATGCAGATAATACAATGAACCTCCTGTTGTTCAGAGGATCAGATATAAGAAAGAGACTGGCACTAAATAGGTAGTAGTTGTTGTGACTGTTGTCATCATGGTTGTAGTATCTATGCCTATATGACTTATTTCTTGACAGTTTGGTAATTTGGAGGCCATCATTTAAATCATGTATATAACATAGGCAACGTCATGTTACATTTGCTCAGTGATGAAGAGTGAGACCTTCCTAGACATGAGTCCCAGCCCTGCCACTTGCTAACCATATGTCTTGGGTCTTGCACCCTAGAGGCAGAGCCTGAGACAGCGGTGCTTTTTTAAGTGGTTGATTGAGGGGGTGCTTTCAGGAGAATGGGAGCAAGGGGAACAAGACAAGGAAGGAGCTAAGCAAGGATTTCATCTCCCCTGGACCCCACCAGGAGTTCTGGAGCATGAATTGTACCATAGAGTCAATCTGACCTTGAAGCAATAGGGGAAGCCTTTGTGCCTCCTGCACACCCCAACCCCCTGTCGTCAGTCGGGTATGGGCAGTGGAGGCTTGGAGCCTCTCAGGCAAAGGTGTCTTCTGTTTGAGCTCCATTCCTCTGGAAGAGGGCTGGGGGTTAGGGCACTGCATTGAGCTATGAGCCGCCAACACTCCCAGCAGTTCCCCAACTGGGATAGGTGTACTGCCCAGGAAAAAGGGATCTGAGTGAGGCACAAACATGGCCCTCTATGCTGGTTGACCTTGAACATGTTGTTTACTTCTCTAAACTTCAGTTTCCTGGTCTATAAAATAGAAATGATAATAGCACCTCCCTTTACAGTGTTGTCATGGAGCTGAAATGAGATACAGTGTATAAAGACCTTTTTGGTGATGCCTGGCATATAGCAAGTGGTCAATAAATGATAGCTATTATTATTTAAACCATTGTTCTTGGTTTCCATAGCTACCGTCTACAGTGTTGTCATTCAAACTGGAACTTTTGGGGTAAAGGGGCACTGATTAATAATTACTCTGGAAAAAAAATTACTCTGGAGCAGGAGCAGACTAGAATTGTTCTAGGCAAACTAGGCATGTACCCCACACTAACTGCTAAGGGTCAGGTCTATGCCTTTGGCGTCTTGTCAAAGTGGGGACTTCTCTTGGACAGAAGCTAGGAGGATTTGAGGCTGAGGGTCTCCAGGCTGGGCTGCAGAAATATATTTAAGTGGCCATTAACAAGCCGTGTCTGGTTTGTGGCTCAAATTGGCTTGTGATGGAAAGGCACTAATGGATTGGGGACATTTATTTTCCCAGACTGATTTACAGAGAGAGGCTAGAATGAGAGCAGTTGGATGAAAAATGGTCCCAGCCGGTCGTGGCTCTATTGGCTGATCTGAAAATGGGCTGAGGGCAGGCCACACTAAAGGAAAGCCAACACACGGTGGGATTCCGACATGTCAGAGGGGTAGGTAGAGTGCACTGGGCCAGGGGAAGGGACTGACATTGGCTGAGCACTCGTGAGGAGCCACAAACTGACTTGCCTGCTCTGTACTTCGTTCCATTTTACCTAGTGACAACTCAACAAGATCAATACTACTATCTTCGTTTTAAAGATGGGAAACTGACATTCAGAGATATGTTAAGATCACAAACAGCTAATCCAAGTCCACGGGCTCCTCAACTCTTTACATTTGGGAAAATCAGAAAGACTCAGGGACAAAGGCACAAGAGAGAAAGGACAGAGAGAGAGTAAGGGACCAAGGAATACAGAGAGGCAGACAGACACAAAAACTGGAAATAAGAATACAAAGAACCATGTGTGCATTTGACTGGTTGGAAGTTGCTAAGACTCAAAATGGCACAGTGCCATCTTGCCCCCTCCAAATGGCCATTGGGTTTCCAAACCACATCCACTTTCCCTCCACTGCTAATGTATGGGACCCTTTGGAGATCCACTTTGGATCAAATTGCTATGGCTGTTGACCCAGAATATCCGTGCTGATTAAACACAGTCACCACTCCTTGGACCCACTCAAGACATTCAGATTCCTTCCTCTGCCCCCTTTGCCTCAACTGGGCTATTGCTACATTGACAACTTGACTGTAGAATATCCCCAAACAACATAGGATTAAAGTGTCACTGATAAAACCAGGCTAATGAAATATGGCCAATATTATCTTTCCTGTGTTTATGCAAATAAACAAATAGAATGCACAAGGTTAAGTGATACCGATGTTTGTAAAACTGAGAAATTGTTTGGAGGGACCTATAATACCCAAGCCAGGAGCCACTCTGGCATGGAGATTGGAACAAAGTGTTCTGAATCACTCTGTGTTGGATAGAGATATCAGGATTTGACAGGAAAGGATGACTCTGTGCTGACTCACATTGAGCCCCACTTGGTGATGAGGAGATGGAGATGCTACTTGAGGGATCTTACTTTATTCATGAAAGTTTGCATTTTTTCCATTAACTGTGTCCTCCCTGATGAGGGCTGGGGACAGTGACTATGTCTGCTCTTCATCCAACAATTGAATGGGCTTCTTGCTTTCCCAGCAATTCAAGGGAGAAAGGAAGCCCAGAACTAGAGCTTCTTTTATTTCATAGAAAAAGGAAGTACAGAACATCTTATAGAACATCCGGCCTACAGCAGGTTCCCATAAGTAGCAGCCCGATCTTAGTTATATCGGCACTCATCAGAAACCAATGGCAGGTTACCCATGACGGGCAAAGGGAGTGATGGCTGAGAATCGTGCTCATCCTACCCTACACTTGCACCATCTTTGTAGCAACAATGCCCATTATCCTCCATTTCCCATAAGATGCTCATAACTCCGTGAGGTTATCATGCGTATTTTCAGAGCTGAAGTGGAAAGAGCGAGAAGCTACAGAAGATCTGAGTTCAGACCCTAACTCTACCTCACCATGGCTATGTGACATTAAGCGAACAGTACTTTCAACCTGCCCATATCCTCACTTTGGTAATTATATCCACTTTTTAAAAATTAATTAATTAATTAATTAATTAATTTGAAGTTCAATTTGCCAACATATAGCATATTACCCAGTGCTCATCCCGTCAAATGCCCCCCCCAGTGCCCATCACCCAGTCACCCCCACCCCCCGGCCCACCTCCCCTTCCACCACCCCTTGTTCGTTTCCCAGAGTTAGGAGTCTCTCATGTTCTGTCTCCCTCTCTGATATTTTCACTCATTTTCTCTCCTTTCCCCTTTAATCCCTTTCACTATTTTTGATATTCCCCAGATGAATGAGACCATATGATGTTTGTCCTTCTCTGATTGACTTACTTCACTCAGCATAATACCCTTCAGTTCCATCCACATGGAAGTAAATGGTGGATATTTGTCGTTTCTAATGGCTGAGGAATATTCCATTGTATACATAGACCACATCTTCTCTATCCATCATCTGTAGATGGACACCGAGGCTCCTTCCACAGTTGGGCTATTGTGGACATTGCTGCTATAAACATCGGGGTGCAGGTGTCCCGGCGTTTCATTGCATCTGTATCTTTGGGGTAAATCCCCAACAGTGCAATTGCTGGGTGGTAGGGCAGGTCTATTTTTAACTCTTTGAGGAACCTCCACACAGTTTTCCAGAGTGGCTGCACCAGTTCACATTCCCACCAACAGTGCAAGAGGGTTCCCCTTTCTCCACATCCTGCCTTGTTAATTTTCCCCATTCTCACTGGTGTGAGGTGGTATCTCATTGTGGTTTTGATTTGTATTTCCCTGATGGCCAGTGATGCAGAGCATTTTCTCATGTGCTTGTTGGCCATGTCTAGGTCTTCCTCTGTGAGATTTCTCTTCATGTCTTTTGCCCATTTCATGATTGGATTGTTTGTTTCTTTGGTGTTGAGTTTAATAAGTTCTTTATAGATCTTGGATACTGGCCCTTTATCTGATAGGTCGTTTGCAAATACCTTCTCCCATTCTGTAGGTTGTCTTTTAGTTTTGTTGACTGTTTCTTCTGCTGTGCAGAAGCTATTTATCTTAAGTCCCAGTAATTCATTTTTGCTTGTTTCCTTTGCCTTCATAGATGTATCTTGTGAGAATTGCTGTGGCCAAGTTCAAAAAGGGTGTTGCCTGTGTTCTCCTCTAGGATTTTGATGGATTCTTGTCTCACATTTAGATCTTTCATCCATTTTGGGTTTATCTTTGTGTCTGGTGTAAGAGAATGGTCTAGTTTCATTCTTCTGCATGTGGATGTCCAATTTTCCCAGCACCATTTATCGAAGAGACTGTCTTTTTTTCCAGTGGATAGCCATTCCTGCTTTGTCGAATATTAGTTAACCATAGAGTTGAGGGCCCAGTTCTGGGTTCTCTCTTCTGTTCCATTGACCTATGTGTCTGTTTTTGTGCCAGTACCACACTGTCTTGATAATCACAGCTTTCTAGTACAACCTGAAATCCGGCATTGTGATGCCCCGGGCTCTGGTTTTCTTTTTTAATATTCCCCTGGCTACTCAGGGTCTTTTCTGATTCCACACAAATATTAAGATGATTTGTCCCAACTTTGAAGAAAGTCCATGGTATTTCGATAGGGATTGCATTAAATGTGTAAATTGCCCTGGGTAGCATTGACATTTTCACAATATTAATTCTTCCAATCCATGAGCATGGAATATTTTTCCATCTCTTTGTGTCTTCCTCAATTTCTTTCAGAAGTGTTCTGTAGTTTTTAGGGTGTAGATCCTTTACCTCTTTGGTTAGGTTTATTCCTAGGTATCTCATGCTTCTGGGTGCAATTGTAAATGGGATTGACTCCTTAATTTCTCTTTCTTCAGTCTCATTGAATTATACCCACTTTTAAGTGTTGTCATGAGGACCAGCTGAGAGTCCATCAAGTCCTGACTGCTCCTTGCACACCAGGAGTGTTCAAGAAAGATTATTTTCCTTCCTCAGTTGCTCAGGCTGTAAAAGACAGGTGGAAACTTGATGCCATCCTCTGGTTCCTGGCTTTGCTGTTCTCCCGCCAAACTACATTGGTACCAAGGAGCAAAGGTGCTGGCTTTTGAATCTTTTCCCCAGGGTTGGAATGGATTTGGACTGATCTACAGCTACCCTCACACCAGCCCTCTGCATGCCCACCCTTTGGTGGCAGCAGGGATTTCTAGGATAGCAGGGTGTGCCGAAGAGCCCAGCCTCTCAAGTTTGGTTCACTCTCATTCAGAGGAACCAAAATCCCACAACCTTTGGGCACATCACTGACATTTACCACCGACAAGAGAGCTCACCCAGGCATGGGGAAATGACACCCCTATGGCCCCAAGTTCCTGGCACTTCTCTTAATAGGGGTCTTTTTTGGCATCTTGGCATTTGTCAGAGAAGAAAAAGTTTAATTAGAAACAAGAAGAGCCTCTTCATAGGAAAAGGCCAACAGGCGTGTAATCTTAAATTAGTTTGATTCCTCTGTGTGTGATCTCACACAGAAAATCAGTTGGAGCCATGGTATTAAAATGAGGAAATTTAATGTTTGAAGGCCCAGGAGACAAAATACATGCTTCAGGGAAAGAGGCTGTTTCATCTTTGAACGTGATATTTTCTTGATGAAAACACACAGGGAGCTTCTGTCCGCAATCTCATTCTGTCAGTGACCCTTGATCCCTGAGCTAAGCCTCATCCCTACCATTGTTCGGGACCGGGGGTGTGCTAAACCGTTCTTTCCCAGGCAGACCCACCTTGGAAGTGAACGCACTGGGCCCTCTTACTCCCTATTTGTCTAAATGGCTGTAGTCCCCAGAGCTCAATGCAGGATAATTATCTTCTGTGAGGGAAATGGTAATGATTCATTTCTTGGGCTGGCATTGACTACACACCCAGACTAGATGGGAGGAAGTATGCTTTTTGGTTATAAAATAGTTAATGTCTGAAATGAAACAGAGCTGGTTTTGAGTCCTGGATCTGATTGTTTTAGCGACCTGTCTGACCTTAGGAAAATGACTTTGGCTTTCATTACCTCAGTTTGCTCATCTGTAATATGGGTATACTTACAGCACCTATGGGGTATTTTCTTTGTGGGAAGGTAAAAAGAGATAAATATGTCTAAAGTATCTAGCAATGATGTTGGCATATTTAATATTTGTAATTTGAATTAAGTCTTTGTCATATAGTATATGTTTAATATATATTAATGGGATGCAAAGAATAGGACATTAAAAAGTCCCTCCAGGCTTCATGAAGCTTTCTGGATGGAGTCCCTATTCAGATTCCAAAGGGCACAAGACTGATATCAAAGGTGGTCCAGACAGGATGTGCCATGAGATACGCAAGAAGAATCAGGTGGATTTCTGAAGGAACAGGAGAGGAAACAGAGCCAAGATGTATTGTCTCCTCCTGTGTGCCAGAAGCTGGGCCAAGCTCAGGGATCTTCAACAAGAAGACCAGTCACTTCTGCTCTGATTTCTTTTTCCTTTAGTTCAGTTCTGCCAACCATCATGGACTTCTAAGCTCCCCCCTTTCTTTTCACTTCCCTATTTTGTCTTCTCACAAGGTAGCTTCATGTGCTTCTCCTGCAATGAGCTTCCTTCCTGATACTTGGAGAGATGGTGGCCTTCTGCCCCAGATGCCTTGTGCAAGTGTAGCAAGGCTCAATGCAGAGCCCCAATTTTTTCTCCCAATTTTCAAATATCAAGGAAGGAATCTTTTTTTAAAAAATTTTTATTTATTTATGATAGTCACAGAGAGAGAGAGAGAGAGAGAGAGAGAGAGAGAGAGAGGCAGAGGCACAGGCAGAGGGAGAAGCAGGCTCCATGCACGGGGAGCCTGACGTGGGATTCCATCCCGGGTCTCCAGGATCGCGCCACGGCTGCGCCACCCTGGGATCCCCTCAAGGAAGGAATCTTAATGGCCCACATACCAGCCTCTGGATCTCTCTTCCTCTCTCTGCCTGGCCCAAGGGAATGATGTGCTTGGCAACATTTGCATCTCATGCCCTCCAACCCTGACCTAGAAGAATAGAACATCATGATTGATTGCCCTACTAGGAACGCATGAAGTGTGTGTGTATGTGTGTGTTGGGGGGTGGGTATATACTCTGAAAGGAATGGAGGGCAGTTATCAGAAGACCAGGGTAAGAAACACACTGAACTGGTCAAAATGGTAGCCACCGCGGGGAATGGGAGACTGACCTTCACCACAAAAAGTGACAAATCAGAGAAGGGACTGGAGAAGCCAGCTCCATTTCCTATGCTAGGACCTTACATTCTTAGCACAAAGTGATTGAATCATCTAAATGACATATATATTTTCAACTTTGAGGCCCATTGTCCTTTTTTTACTTCTTTAAAAATTTTGAATTCAATTAATTGACATATAATGTATTGTTAGTTTCAGAGGTAGATGTCAGTGATTCATCAGTCTTATATAACACCCAGTGCTCATTACATCATGTGCCCTCCTTAATGCCCATCTCCCAGTTACCCCATCCCCTCATCCCCCTCCCCTCCAGGAGCTCTCAGATTGTTTCCTATGATTAAGAGTCTCTTATGGTTTGTCTCCCTCTTTGATTTCATCCTGTTTTATTTTTCCCTCTCTTCCTTTTGATCCTCTGTTTTGTTTCCTACATTCTACATATGAGTGAGATCATATGGTAATTGTCTTTCTCTGATTGACTTACTTTGCTTGGCATAATAAATACCCTCTAGTTCCATCCAAGGCCCACTATCTTTTAAATCTCTTTGGTAACCTTGGGAATTCTGGAAACTTGTTCTATTATCATTTAACTGCTGAATATCAAGCCTGATGCTTGGCTAACAGTAGGCACTCAATAAATGTCTGGGGAATGAACGAATACATTACCGACTTTCCCTCAAAGGTTAGGTGCACAAGTTGCAGCAACTTTCTGCAGAAGTTGCTGTGTCACTTGCAAATACCAGTAGTATTTACTTTCCTAATATGGGGGCAGCCGGTCCACGCCAGTGTGGTTTCTAGCTCCCCTCTGTCACCTCCGCTTCCTCTCCAGCATGTGGGGCTTCTAGGGGAGACTTGAGAGGACACCCAAGGAGGGTACCAAATGTTTTCAAATGGTTTGATTTTACCTCTTCTTGATCCAGTTCGTTCTCTTGAAACTGGATGTTGGCTTTTTGAATTCTCTAATAACTACTTTCCCTAGGCTGGGAAATGTGGGTCTCTGACTTCTCAAGATGCTCTATAATTTTCTCCTTCTTGACATCCCACTGCCTCAAGTGTTGGAGGCCCAGGATCTTAAAGAGAACCCTCGGTGCTGTGTCTGGGGATTATTACTCCTGGAGCACTTTACTCAAGTGTTCCTTGAGTCCTGTTTGTCTACCAGGGGACCCAGGCCCCAGCCGCCTGGACGCTCAAACAGTATTTAAGCAAACTTCTGTGGCAATCATTTCACGATATACACATATATCACATCATTATGCTGTACGTCTTCACCTGAAGCAATGTTATATGTCAGTTATAGCTCAGTAACACTGGAAAATAAATCAGTTATTTCAAACTACTGGAGGGGAAAACCTAGTCTTTTTAAAACAAAGAGTATGTCCATGACAGCTCCTACCTTCCTTGGTAGGTATCAGGACCCCCCACCTTTGACACCTGCCAGGTGGGTTGCGGGGGTTTCCTAGGGGGTGCTGCCCTGACACTCACAAACAGTTCTCCTGGTTGCCCCATTGATTCTGACCCCCTCCTTTTGCCCTGTTCCATCCCTCCTACTGTACACTGGAGCCACCCCGCTATGTTCCCTATTTCTTCTCCATCCCTGGTGCTGTGGCCCTCTGCTTGGGCCATGGCACCCTTTCCACTTCATACAGGTGAAAAGCATCAATATGCCACCTTACGTGTTCATGCCTCTGGTGTTCAGAGCTAGTAAATGTAACACTCTTTCGTTAATTACTTCTCATCGCTATTATCATAATGACTCTTATTGAGTATTTATGCTAAGTGTTTTATAGGAACTTCTAGGATACCAAACATTTCACAGATGAAGATGCATGATCAAAGAAGTGTGGGAACTTGCTCAAGATCACACAACTAATTAGACAAAGAGAGCTGATGTTGATTGAGCCAGGGCTCTCTCTCTCTCTCTCTCTCTCTCTCTCTCCCTCTCTCCCTCTCCAGGAATTTTGTACCCATTGTCCACTGCTCTGTCCTAGACTTAGCCCCCCTGGAGATGACGGGTGATTTGCATAGTAGTATATACCTCATATCAGAAGCAAGCCCTTCCCTGCCTTGAATTGCCACAGGTGGTTTCACCCAGACTTACTTAAATTCTCCAACTCACATTTCCCTTAGGATGAATCTTTTTTCTTTTCCCCAGAAGGCTTAGCTGCTCTTCATGATCCATAGTGGCAGCTCCACTGGCCCAGACAGTCTGAGTTCTACAATGAACTCTGATGAGGCTCTCAAGCTGTAACTCTGTAGTCCCCCCTCCTTCCTCCCAATGTGGACATAGGTGCCTCTTCAAATGGACTATCCATAAGTTACAGACTTCGTTTTTTTTTTTTTTAATTCCTTGTCTAAGATCAGAAACAATTGTTTTTCATTTGTCTATACTACACCCAGTTCATCAACTAATGGGGAGCTGTTAAACCCACTATTCTTCTGATTTGCCTGAAGGATCTTGTAAGTGGACACGTTTTTACCCTCCCCGCTAGACTCACTAACATTGTACTTATTGGGGGACCTTGGTAATAAACTCTGAGCCTGCATTCTGCAGCCAAAACCCAGGATGTGAAATGCAGCTAGCAGTGTGCCCACCTTCCCCAAACATTCCTTCCAGGTTTATCTGCTTTCGGATCCCTGAGAGCCTTCTCTGACTGCAGACAAGTCCTTGCCTCTGGGACTCCTCCTCCATAGGAAATAAACAGCAAAGGTGATTTTCACCCTCCTACTCCCTTGGAGCCCCTCATCCTCTCTGTCCTCAGCCAGCAGCAACACTTGTGGGAGACTGGACTTCTTGCTTTTGCTCTTTTAACATTGTCTTTGCATTTCCTATTCTTCTTTACCCCTTTTGTATCCTTGACGTAGGTGGGTCTTTTCATTCTTGAATAGAAGCCCAACTTCCAATATAATTTCAAAGCACTGTCAAATTCTGTTGAGTCCTTTGGAAAACACCAGTGCTAGATCCATTTGTGCTACAGAGAAAAGCCTCCCAAAAATGTCCTGTTCCCATCTCCATCCCCCCATGCCTCCTGCTAACCTCCAGGCTGGCCCCCAGTGCTCTTGAAACACCTCCAGACTCTCAAATCCTACCCTTGGATCTCTTGTCTTATACATTTATCTCTGCTCACCTTTCACACCTATTCTTTTATCTTCCAGAAGTAAATCTTTACTCTTCCTAAAGCACATCAGGACTTTGATCCTCTGTTTACCTCCTTCCTGCTCCACCAAAGTACACAACAAGGCTGAGATCATTCCCTTCAGCAAGAGGGAAAGAAAGAGCTCGAGTCATTCCTATGTTCCTACAGACACCTTCAGTGGAGGAATGGTTTTTGCAAGACCAGACCATGCCCTCTGCTAAGCAGTGAACACTGAGAAAGGTGGATTTTAAGACAAACTCTGCCTTGGAGCTGCTCATTGTCTATGGGGAAGGCAGCAGGGTAGTGATTCTGCTACTGCCTCCTTCTTAGGCTAATTACATTTAAATATTAATTAGCTTACATTAAAAGTTCAGTTCCTTAATCACTCTAGCCACATTTCAAGTGTTTGGTAACCACATATGGCCAGTGGCCTCTAAATTAGACAGGCCAGGTACAGAATATTTTCACTGCTGCAGAATGTTCGGTTGGACAGTTGGCTGCTCTTGTCTTCAGCTCATTTTATCCCTACGTAACAATTGTTATACTAAACATTGTTTTTATCAGTAGCAATGACTTAGAGGATAACTGTCATGTTATAGCCAAAATGGACTTTTTCTTTGTGGGGCCCTTGCCCCTCTGGGTCTCCAGTGAGAAGTCAAGCAGGAACTGCTTTGTACTGTCTGACACTGCTTTCTTCCTTCCCTTGAGAGGTGGGATGAAGCAGAAGTCAGGAGAACAGGAGCAAAGGAGACACCCTTTTCCTAAGTGACACTTTCCTGGGGACACCTCTCTGATTCCTGCAAAGCGACTTAGTAACTGCCCTCTCTAGCTATGACCCTTGTACCGTCTCTTGTTAGGGGGGAGTGTCACACAATGTAGTCACTTATTTGTTGATCTCTGAACTCCTGGGAAGCAGAGCTGCCATTGTCACCGTGGTAACATTAATGCTGAGCCAAGCCCCAAGCCATGAAGGGGCTGCTGAGTTTCAATCGAATTAGATTGAATGTTCTACATAACCAATCCCTGCCAGGCACTTGTTTGAAGTCAAAGACTTGGTCAACGTCTAACATGGGACCCAGAGATTTTAACCTTTTTTTGGAACCTTCTCAGGAACAAATACCTGCGGTGTCCCCAGGAGAGGCTACAGGTAAATAAATAACTCTAGGTCCAAAAATCAAGGGATGAGTCTTGGCATCCAGCAGAGCTTGTTTTAAACCCATTGGTACCATGCTTGTCTGCTTCTGTTGAAAGCTGGCTCTTGATATTTAGATTCTCAATCATTGGCCATTTTGTTCCATGTTTGGAATACTACCGAAGTGTGTTTTGAATACTAATTGGGACATATGGCTTGAATATATTTCCTCTCTCAGAGGGAACAGAACAGACGTGTACAACGCTAGCCCAAACTGTGGCCCTCATCATCATCCAGATTTTGTGGCTATGGGGCTCTGGGGGTGGGGTGGGGCAACGATAGGATTTTTTATTCATTAGCAAAATGGTAGATAACTAAACATCAGATGTGTCAGAGAACCTCATATGTTTCAAATGGCCACAGTGGTCTGTTTATCCAAAAATAGTGGTTAGAGAGGGTGGGCAGGGTCATGTGGAGTGGGACACTGAGGGAGCCAGTGTGAGGAACCACAGGCCAGCTATGGGAAGAAGGGGGTCTGAGCATCCCTTCCAACCACTGATGGAACACTGGTGGCTTCTCTATCCTGAGGTCCATCCAGGACAGTTCTGGCTGTTTTCAGATGAGAGGTGCCATTTGAGATTTGCATAAAAGGTGTCCTTGTTTTAGACAATGAGTGGTTTTTTTTTTTTTTTTTGCCCTCCCCCAGCAGATTGGTATCAGTCTTGAGATAACAAAACAGGTGCTTACACAAGCCCAAAAAAGAAAAAAAAAAGGGGTGGGGGTGGGGAATTTGGAAGCAAGATTTTCTGAGATCAAGGCCTATTGTCCTGGGCTTTCTCAAGTTATCAGCTGAGATGAAGAAACAAAAACAAAAATGTCAGCTCTGGGGAGATGAGGGAATGGCTCAGACATCTGCTTCTTTGCCCCCCTTGGATTCGGAGTTAAATGCTTTGATGAACATACGCAGCAGCAAGATGAGTGCAGAATAAAGAAGGCACACCTCCCCCTTTGCTCAGAGCAAAGCCTCACGTGTGGCCCTCTCGCTCTTCCCGGAGCTGGCAGAGGTGCCCACGGATGCTCCCCAAGCCGAGCAAATCCCACACTTCCCCCCTGGAGTGTGACAGCGTTCTCCTTCATGTGCACGTAGCTTCCAGTATCCTGTAACCTCTGACTTCATACAGACCCATAGAAAGCCCCAAACTCCTATTTTTCCTGGACCTTCCCAAGCAATTTACCTGCATGTATTTTTTCTTAAAGATTTTATTTATCTATTCATGAGAGACACAGAGAGGCAGAGACACAGGCAGAGGGAGAAGCAGGCTCCTTACGAGGAGCCCGATGTGGGACTTGATCCCAGGACCCCAGGATCACAACCTAAGCCAAAGGCAGACACTCAACCACTGAGCCACCCAGGTGTCCTCCCTGCATGTATTTTGAAAATCCATCTGCCTTTTACCTTTTTTTTCCCCTCAGTCTCTGTCCCTTCCTTGGTGCTTTGATCTCTTCAATTCCTGCCTTTCCCTTTCCTCTTATTTTCTCAGGTTTGGGCTTAAAGATCTCATTCTCTTTTCCTCCCTCTCTGCACTAGTTATAGAACGCCCAGAACTTTCCTCCTCAGGGGCCACTATGCAAAGGAGCTCCATAAATATTCACCATCAGTGACAACTGCTTTGTGCCCACAGGGAATAAAACCTGGAAAAGGAAGAATGTGCCACCCCTCTCGTAGTGGATACTGGGTACACTACCTGGAATCATCTTTTAGGACCCAGGACCCAGACTGAGGGTGGCTGAGTGCTCCCAGTTATACCCCTGCTGAGGCATTGGCCAAGGCTGCTCTCCCTCCCATGACAAGCTGATGTGAGGGTATGAAGGCCTAGTCCCCTGGCCTTGATTCATGGTGACTCGAGGGGCCATCCTAGCTCTGGAACTTTCCGTGGACAGATGGAGTCTTTTTTACTACTACCATAGTATTTAACTTCTTCCTCCGCCCAGCCCAACTGCCTCACGAGAGCACCCCTTGTGTTGTTTCCTAGAGCTCCCCCCATCACACCTCCTGCATGCAAATCTCAGGCTCAGAGTCTGCTTCCCAAGGAACCTGACCTGTGATGCTTCTTTGTGTCCTGATGGTGGGGGTGGGGGATGGTGGTGACAATGACAGCAGCTCACATTTACTGAGTACTTACTCTGTGTGAGGCACTCTGTTTTACATGTAGTGTCGCATACGATCCAATACCCCATAGGGTGAGCGTGTTGCTACCCCATTTGTGAGATGAATAAACTAAAGCTCAAGGATTTCAGCAACTCACTTGAGGGGGAGTCAGAAAGCTAATGCTAAGGACCTAAATTTAGCTTTAGTGCTTGCAGAGGAACACTAGAACAATTCCTTGGGAAATTTTTTCTAGGGGTCAGTGTTTTGATTTCATGGTTACCTTGTGGGATAGCAAATGTCCTGGTGGCTGTGTGAGCACTCTGCGTATACCTCTGTGAAGCCACCCGTCACACCGTACTGTAATCAGCTCTTATAATCTTGCAGTCCCCTGTTCCCTCTGTATATCCAGTCCTTAGAATATGCTCAAGATGTAGGAAGTGCTCATTTTGACAGATGAGTCGAGAAGCCCTCTCTGTAACTGGGAAAACTGAGTGATGGTCTCTCGAAAGCAAAGCATGTAGCAAAAAGTACAGCCTTTGGACTCACACTGTTTGCTTTTACACCTTGGCTTTGTGAACCTCAACATACCTTGGTTTTATTCTCTGTAAAATGTGGTAATGGGATTTATCTCTTGGCGTTGTTATGGTTGCTGTAAAAATTATGCTTATGAAACCCTCAACCCCATGCCTGCTACATAGCAAGTATCCCATAAGTGTTATCTAGCCACAATTAGTAGCCACAGATCAAGCCAAGATCCCTTTTGTCCCCATGCCCCATCATCAGAGAAATAGAATAGGGGTTT
Organism: Vulpes vulpes; assembly: GCF_048418805.1. NCBI lineage: Eukaryota > Metazoa > Chordata > Mammalia > Carnivora > Canidae > Vulpes > Vulpes vulpes. The sequence goes on along the minus strand of NC_132791.1, from coordinate 174,877,619 downwards.
CTACATATCTGCCAGCTTATGGAGGGGGGACCCTCCAATTGTCACAAATCCCTATGAGAAAACCCTTTTCAGAGAGAGTACATCTGTTCTTTGGGGGAACAGCTGGCTTTGGGCTACTAGAGCAATTTTTCTCAACCCTGACAGCACATGAGAATATGTGTGTGGGCTAAAGCGGCTCATTGCTGGGTCAGGATGTACACCTTTAGAAAAAGCAAAAGAAATCATATATATATATAAGTGAACACCATAATAATCTAACATGTGACCCAGAAAATGACTGTACTAGGCTCTGTCAGGCTGCACCCTCTGTGGTCAGCAGTTACTACTACAGAGGAAGGGGACTGACTGCCATCACCCACAAAGACCAAGGTCTCATGGTCTTACTGGGTGAGTACTTGTTACACACAAATTCAAAGGTCTTGGAGAGGTTCGTAGGAGCTCATGATTTCAAGAAACTTAAGACATGTCAGCTATTCCTGTGTTTTAGATCCCCTCCCATGACATCTTCCATGATCTTCACAAATACCCCAAGTCACCAAGAACGTGACAACCTATATATTTTATCAGCAGTTAGGGCATAGATGTAAGTGGCATGATAATCATGTTTTCAGAGGATGCAAATTCAGGAGGAAGAGCCAATATTTTGGATGAAAGAATTAGGATCCAAAAAAGAGCCAGACAAATTGGCATGATGAAGCTAATCTAATAAGACCACATTTCACAAGGATACATATAATCCTTTGGACTGGGATCAAAAAATTCAAGTGCCCTAGAGAACAATTGAGAGAGCTTTCCATTTTCTTATCTATTTAATCATCGTCTATTAATTTTTACCTTGCCTCATTCCAAAAAGGACTTGAAGTAGCTTAAAAAGAAAGGATACGGCAGTCGTTCACTAAGTGGCATCCGCAGACCAGCAGCAGCGGCATCACCTGGAAACTCGCTAGAAATGCAAAGTCTTGGACCTCACCCCAGACCTGCTGAGTCAGAAACTCAGCAGTGGGGCCCTACAATCTGCATTTTAACAAGCCCTCTGGGGAATTCTGATAGATAATAAGTTTTGAGATGTGTTATCATAGAGTTTAAGGCTTTTTTTTTTTTTTAAAGAAACTCCAAAGCATTCAGAAAGTTAAGATGAAGTTGAGTGTTAGGATGACAGAATGAATACCATAAAGCTCTGCATTTGGGTGGCGGCAGGGGGAGGGCTGCAAATTTGGCTCAGAGCTTCCTATTAGCCAATGCAAAGAAAGGAATACCATTAGTTTATAAACTTCTGGGACCGTAAGATCCATACAAATCAATCCTTGTGCTTATGTATGAGGAACAATTCCTCTGTCTTCATAAAGAAGCAAATATATATATTGTAACACATGATATACTCAACAATATTCCCTAGTAGGTAAAATAATAGGCTTCTGAAGGGGATTGGCCATCTATCTCTTAATTGAACCAATGACGAGGCAATACTTGGGATTTCTATTGAATGTGAGATCAGAATATATGATGGGGTTCTTTCTAGAGATCTGTGTCAACAGAAGTAAGCTGCTGGAAGAGGGAGGTTTTCATGGTACTGTTCTCTGTGTGGTGGTCGGACGATGTTTGAATTCCCATGGCCAATGCTGACAACAGGGGGAAGGAACTAAAAGACAAGAGATCTACAATCTTTTCATATGAGCAACCCCTCCCCACTTCCTTTCACCTAGGGAATAAAAGACAGTGGAACTTCTCCATATCTACTTGCCTCTTCTTTGCTAAACATCTTTGGGCCAATTTTATCTCAAATTGGAAACTTCATAAACCATAGCCGATTCTTCCATCATCCACTTAGTGGTGTCCCGTAATAAATCATTTGTGACTTCTTCAAGATATTAGCATATCTAAAAGAAATGGACAGCTCCCAGACATGAGCTTTGAGGACAGGAATACATAGTGGTCCACCATGGTGTACAGTTAACAGAATGACTATCCTAGTGGTCAACAACGCAAGCCTGGAAGTCATATGAAAAGGGCTCGTACCCCAGTTGTCACTTAAGGTATGATGTTGGACAAGGTATTTATCTTCTCCAGGCCTGACCTTCCTCTTGCACAAAATGGAGAATGAAATGGTCCACGCTTTAATGGATGTAGCATCATCAGGGGAGCAATATTTGTTGACTCTAGCAGAACATAAAAAGAAGACAGCTAAACTTCTCTCATGAGACATTACAAGGTTAGCATCCATCACTTAATAGATAACAGAAAATAAAGGATAGGGGTCATGGTATTTTGCCTCCCTTCTAAATAGGATCTAAGCATCCCCAATCAGTGTCTTTTCCTAAAACCACCGAGCATTCCTTCCTATTTACCTAAGCTTTTTTTTTTTTTTTTTAAGATTTTTAAATTTATTTATGAGAGAGAGTGAGAGAGCATGAAAAGGGTAAAGGGGGAGAAATAGGCTCCTTACTGAGCAGGGAGCCTGATGCGAGCTCAATCCCAGGACCCTAGGATCATGACCTGAGCTGAAGGCAAACACTTAACTGAGCCACTCAGGTAACCCCCCTATTTACTTACTTAAGTTTTGATGTGACAATATCTTAAGGGGAGTGCACAGGACAAAGGAGCGCTGAGTGAACAGTGTGGGAGAGCTGAGGAGGGCTTCGGAGACGCCAAGGCCCTAGCATGCATGAATGGCCACATCTACTTGTATCTAAGAGTTTGTGGTGTCACAGGATACACAACAAGCAAGGAGTTTGAAGACCTTAGTTCAAGTCTCAGCTCCGCCATGTGCTAATTGTGTTGTCTTTGACAAGTCAGGTTTCTTACTAAGGAATCTTGTTATTCACACCTATTTAATGGTAATAATAACATCTGCACTTGTGCCTTTCTGGGGTGTTACAAGGTCTAATTCGATGTGTATGAAAGCACACTGCAAACTGCACCATGCGGTTCAGATGTAACAGAGGATTATTTTTTAAAAGGACTATCCCCACATTTCGCTGTGTCTTCTATCACATCTCTCATCCTTTGCTTTGAGGTTTTGGGGGTCCCTTTGTCAAACCTGTCTTCATTCCTTCACGATCCAATGTCTTGTTAATAACCCTTTAAACGTGGGCTTTGAATAAGAATATGGGAGGAAACACTTAAGGCCTGTTTTGTTAAAATTATACTAATCTTTGAGAAAGCTGAGATTATCCGGCAGAATACTATGCCAAGCACTTTCCAGCACTATTTTATTTCTTGCAACAATCTTAAATGTTTAAGAGCCATATAAGTATTAGATAAGAGAGACATCTGAAGATTAGCCCCTGTGTGAGCCCGGGTCATGAAAATAGTCACTGCCATCCCAAAACAATCTCTAAGTGAAGATCAAATTATCTTAGAGAATACTGGAAACTATAATTAAGAAGGTGTATAGGTTGGCAAAAGAAAAGTGTTAGACCCCAGTTTAAGTCCATGGCTTCACTCTTCACTGTCTGTGTGCCTTGGGCAAATAACTTATCATCTCTACACAGGGTTACTGGTTTTGTTTTTAAAAAAAAACGAAGTCAATAATATCTGTCCGCTGGATGATTTAGGGTTATTGATTACGGTATTTGTTTTAGTTTGTCTTTTGGCTTCATGAGACAGTGACCACACACGTAACCCAAACAAAGAGGTTCTCTGTTCTAAAGACAGGTGTGGAGTAGCAAAAGAATTCTGGGAAATCAGAGGGCAGGAGGCTCACTGGGCCTGGGCCTCACTGGAGACTGGACCTTCACATTCTTAGCAACTTGGCAAAGAAGTTTATAAAGCCCATCGGGGGGCAAGCTGTTGGGTTGCTTCTGAGGCTCTTTGTCTTTTTCTTTTAATTTCCCTACCTACTGGCTTTTTCACTTATGCTTCCCCAGAGTGTAGGTCAGTAGGTCCCTCTAGCTCAGTTTTATCTTTTGACGTCCTCTCTGATAAGTTGTTTTCTTGCTACAGGCTTCCTAATTCCGAGTTTTTGAGAGAACATTCAGTTCTTAGATCAGCTCGTTTATTTCATACAATGCAATGGATTCCTGCTTAGAGTAGGAATGGCCGTTCCTCCAACACTGGGCCCACCACTGGTGCAATCAGCTGTCAGAGAGATAAGTTATAAATGTGGCCCCTTGGACATGTCACTTCAGCAAGGGCAGCGGGCGAAGTTCCCATAAAGAGGTGTGGTGTGGGGATGTCTGGGTGGCTAAGTGGTTGAGCCTGGGATCAGGTCCTGCATCAAGTTCTTGCAGGGAGCCTACTTCTCCCTTTGCCTACATCTCTGCCTCTCTCTGTGTGTCTCTTATGAATAAATAAATAAAATCTTGGGACGCCTGGGTGGCTCAGCAGTTGAGCATCTACCTTTGGCCCAGGGTGTGATCCTGGAGTCCCGGGATCGAGTCCTACATCAGGCTCCCTGCGAGGAGCCTGCTTCTCCCTCTGCCTACGTCTCTGCCTCTCTCTCTGTGTCTCTCACGAATAAATAAATAAAATCTTTTAAAAACAAGAGGTGTTGCATGTAAGGGCTCAAGTTCTAAACTCTGCTTGCATTCAGATCCTGATTTTGACAGTTTTTAGAGATGTGACCTTAAGCAAATTACTTCAACTTGCTCATCTCAGTTTTCTCATCTGAAAAATGGGTGATAGTTCCTACCTCGTAGTATTATGATTGAGTCTTAAATAACGAAAGTAAAGCACTAGCACAATTCTTGCTACAAAGGGAACTCTCAGTAAATGCTAGCTATGTCCTTATCAGGAGCAGGTGTGTGGGCAGGCAGTTGGAAATTGGTCTGGTACAACATGTAGAGGTACTCCGCTAACCATGGTTCATCACCGTCCCCTGGGATATGCCTACTTCACGTTGCTTTCCTGAAGATGGGCAGCGTTCTCCATGCCCTTGACAGAATTGCTGCTTGCCTCACTGCGGAGGTGGGGTGCTATGGGCTCTTATAAAGTCAGTCTTGGGACACCTGGGTGGCTCAGTGGTTAAGCGTCTGCCTTTGGCTCAGGTCGTGATCCTGAGGTCCTGGGATCGAGTCCTGCATCGGGCTCCCCTCAGGGAGCCTGCTTCTCCCCCTGCCTGTGTCTCTGCCTCTCTCTATTTCTCACAAATAAATAAAATAAAAATAAAAATAAAAATAAAAAATAATAAAGTCAGTCTTACTTTGCCCTTCTCACTGGATTTGAGTAGCTGGGCTCTCAATTTACCATCAGTGTGCCCACTTCATGCTGGATGGGGTAGAAGGCAGCCCGATTGAATAGCATTACAAGCATCTAGGATGAAACCTTCTCCAGGGGGCTAGTATGTTTACAGAACTGTCAAGTAATTTCTTCTGGCATTTCTCCATCAGGGTCTTGGGAAATCATAGGGTTTCACTCAAAGGAGGACACAGTGAGCTAATATATGCATGAAACGAGATGAGTGCTTGATTTGGGAGATAGGAATTCCTTTTATTGTTACGTGGTGATGCTTTATTTATTTGGTTATGTTGGAAAAAGGGCTGTTTCACAGAAGTGGAGCTTATGGGTAGCTCAGTTTTCCCATCACAGCTCTGAAACTATTTTTAACTCCCGTTTAATGGCAGTCTTCCTAAAATGTATCACATACTTCTTCATTCTTAAGAGAAGGCGCAAATTTAAATGCAAGCATTTACTGGATACTTGCTATGTACCTGGCATCATGTGTAGGTGTTTACCTGCCATGAATTTTCCCAACATCCCTGTGAGACAGGTACTACCGGAGCCTCCGTTTTAGCGACAAGGAAATGGAGGTTTACAGAGGCTAAGGAGCTGGTCCAAAGACACAGGTGGAAGTGGTGAAATTGAGATTGGTGCTCAGGCCTCTCCAAGCTCTTAAGAAACTGGCCATGCTACTGGAGGACAGTTTGGTTAGACAATGACCCTAAGAACTATTAGCAATCAAAGTGTAGCATCTTTGGAGGTCTACATACACATTCCAGCACCGTGTCCCTTACTCCGAGCACCCCTTGGCCACTTGTTGAAAGGAGTTAGGACTCAAGCTGGCAGCACCTCTGAATACTCATGAATATTCCTTCATTTGGCAGATGTTAACTTGAGTACTTAGTATGTTGCTGTGGGCCTGATGCATGCCGGGGACTCTGGAAACAAAGAAATATGAGGCATTCATCTGCCTTTGAGGAGGACACACATTAGAGTTACTTCAGCTAGGGCCACTGTGAAACTTGCTTGATGTGTGGCCAGGAAAACCTTGAGAAGGTGGCACTCTTGAACCCACCTTTCAAGGAAGTCATCTCCTCATCATTACCCATTTTCAATGGGTGAGACTAATGACCAGGAGATTTAGGTAGAATTTGATGTTTCCTTTTCTCCAAAGAGGCCAAGGAAGAAATGAGCAAGTTTTGAATCATCTTGCTTGGAAAAGAAGCTGTGGCCAGATGCTAATGGACCTTGGACCAGACTAAGCAGTTTGGTTTCTATAACCCAAGTCTTTCTTAGAATGGCAGCTTATACACTCTACCTACTTTGTGCATGCTCTCTAATAAATAAATAAAATCCTTTAAAAATGGTGGATTATGAAAACAGGAAGTACATTAGAACATCTGGCAAAAAAAATATACATGTTCAGTGGGATGTGTTTTCTCATTTGATTAGTCAATGAGTGTTCAGCGCAGTTTCCAAGACTAGCTCTTAAAAAGTGAATAACAGTTTGGAGCACTGATGTTATTAAAATCAAGTATATGGCTTTCCAAGGTGATGGCTTAATATATCTTAATGGTAACTTTCCTGTTTCAAAAGTAGTATGTGAATCGAAGAGACCTAGTCACTTTTTTCATCCAAAGAGAACTAAGATCTTTGGAGCAAACCTTCCAGTATTACCATATCCATTGGTCCATCCATTTGATCTCACTTCTTCTAGTTACACTCCCCCAGTTGGATGTAATATAGTCCCTCGATGGCTCGTATTTGCCATTATGGGTGCTGTGTATGGCACAGTGCTGGGATGAGTTTGTGTAATGACTAATTGTGTGTCGATTATTTCGAGACCTTTTAAATTTGTCTTCTCTCTCTTTCTCTTTCTCATAGATTGGCTGATGGCCATTGTGTCTGGCTGCTTTCCATGTGTCTTCTTATAACTTCTTCCTAGTATGTTCTTTACCCTTGAGGAAGTGCTAGTATGGCTAATGACCAGGCTAGCCGACACGTGTTATTAGAGTAAGAGTTAGCAGGCTCTGAATGAGGCCAAGGGGGCTGTCGTTTAAATCAGAGGGTAACATCTGCAAAGGTCATTCTAACTGCCAGGAAAGCATTCCCTGTTTATAGAGATCATTGTTTTTGCTTTCTTAGTGACTTCTAGCCAAATGACTTACTCTTAGGCATATTTTACCAGAAAGAAACAAAAGAAAGGAGAGAGGAACGGGGGGGGGGGGGGGGGGGGGGGGGGGGGGAGGGTCAAAAAGGGAATGCAAAAAAAGTCAAGCCCATGCGTTCCATTGGATTCATTTGGAATGTCTCTCTTTTCACATCTGCTGTTCACAGTGGTTTGAACTTCATTGACTTGATGGTGCGACAGGGGAACATCGACAACCCTCCCAAGACTCCCCTAGTGCCGGGATTTGAATGTTCTGGGATTGTTGAAGCTCTGGGGGACAGCGTGAAAGGATACGAGGTAATATTTCAACTCATGATGGAAAAAAGGAATACCTATTTGGAATCTGTTGAGATAATAAAAGATGATGAAAAAAATGTTCGAGAGAATCTATGGGGTGTGTCATTGTTGTCGTCTTATAGGTCTGTCTTATTAACATGTTTATAAATGATAGGATTTTCCACATGCCTCATGCCTTTCTCATGTACCATCTTGGTTGCTCCTGGGAACAGCCTGGTGAAGTGGCCAGGGCAAAATCTGTCTTCCCTTTGCTCATGTAAGGTAGCTGTTAATAAGAATACCTGGCCTTGGATTAACTAGGTGTGCATACCCCCTCACCCTACCCATGGCTCCCGTTTTCCCACTACCTCAGGCTCAGAAACCAGCTACAAAACATATAAGAGAAATGGGGAGAAATATCCCTGTATTTCATAATCTGGTTCCTTTAACTATCTGCTTAACTGATGCATTTAAGAAATCACTTATAAATGATTATTTCAGACACGGGGGAAGTGACATTTTTGAATGATGATTTTAAAGGCATAGGGTAGATGCACCTTCCAATGAAACAGAATTGGCCATGGGTTGATGGCTTTAGGAATAGGGCAATGGATAAAAAGGGTTATTTTATTTTTCTGGCTCTTTTGTATGTGTTAAAAATTCTCCATAATAAAAAATTTTTAATCGATGAAAAGATATATGACCCTTCCTACCACTGTAATGCATATCAAATAGAATCCAGTCTCTTAAAAACTGAAAAACTGTGGGCAAATCAATTGCACAAAATTGCAGCAGTTTGGAGTGAGCAAAACCAATGCCAATCAGGTACGAGAGCTCTTGCGCATAACTTAAGTGCTTCCCCAGGGAGAGATGAATAGAGCTAGCATTTGAGGATCCACCAGAACCAGAAACATGGACACGTCATCCTTCTTCCGCCTTACCACAATGATGCAGGTAAAGATTGTTATTATCCCTTTGGAGGTGAGGTTCAGAAGGGTACAGCTGTTTCCGGTGAAGTCAGAAAGGTAGCCAAACATGGATTCAAGTCACCAGATCTTCACCCATTCAAGTCACCAGATCTTCACCCGTTTCCAACCTGCAAAAGCTGCAGGGCTAAATGCAGAGACGAAAATCCTATAAATGCAATGCCAAAATGCCCTTGGCATCAAATTGGAGCCCGCCACTCAGGCTCAGTGCGTCTGAGCCTCGACATACTCTGAAAATATCCGTATGTTCCAAATTCACTGTGATGAATGTCTGAAAATCTCATCCCACACATCAGTCTTTATGTCACTGGTTTCCAGATATTCCAGCGGAGAAGTGTTAAGAAAGAAGTAAATGTACTTTTATTTTCTTTCATTATGACTTTGCATTTTTCTGTCCCCAGGTAAGCAATATTACCAGAGGCAGCACCAATGCTCCCTGAAAGTGCTGCATATGAGAAATATTATCTGTTCTTCGCTCCTCTACCTGGTCCCAAAGGAAAAGATCATGCTACTAATGCTATTAATCCTGAGCATTGCATAAATAATCCATTGTTTTAGAATATAACAGTAGATGGGGATGTTGTTGGCCTCGGTTTAGAAGGAGGACATACTATGCTTGATTATGTGTTTTTCCCTTATATATGATCTTTCTTCTGATGCTTAGGCTTTGCTTACTTATTGTCAATCCTACCCTTCACTCCCACTCCCCTCCAGTGACTTCTAGCTGCACAAACAAATGAAGGAAGCCACCTCCAGGTTTCCTTTCAGGGTGTGACTTGGGGGAAAACCAATACTAATATTCCCTCTATAATTTTTTAAAGATTTTATTTATTTATTTGTTATTAAGAGAGAGAGAGAGAGAGAGAGGCAGAGACACAGGCAGAGGGAGGAGCAGGCTCCCTGCATGGAGCCTGACATGGGACTCAATCCCGGGTCTCCAGGATCATACCCTGGGCTGAAGGCAGCACTAAACCGCTGAGCCACCTGGGCTGCCCTCCCTCTATAATTTTGACTTAAGATTTTTAGTCATGTCAAAGATGGAATTTCATGGGGCAGTACACTGAATAGCTCTCTTGGTTTGATCTACTGCAAGGGAGGCTTGCAAAGTTGTCTCCAGAGGCACAGCAGTAAAGGAGTAATTGGGGCTCAGTCACCCAGGACTAATTTCTTTTTATTAACAAAATCAAATAATGAGATGAATTGGATATTAAAAAAAAGCTGCCTACCTCTGGACTCAGGTTAGGGCTGATGTGATGGCTAAGCCACTCTTGTCATTTTTATAATGTAATGATGGAGCAAAGTTGAATGAGAGACCTGGAGTGGTCAACCCTGGTGTGCTGGCTGTGACCATCATTGTCAAGGTGGTTGAGCTACTTTTCACTGCCCTCTGTGTTGGCACAGGGCCATCATACTCCATGATGTTATGTACCTTTGGATGCATGATTCTATGCAAAAAAAAAAAAAAAAAAAAGGATGCCAGTGTTGCCTTGATTATCCTCTGGTCTAAGTGGTTGCATTTAAAATGGTAACTCCCAGCATTCATCATTTGGTCTTCAACCCTTCCAGGGTTGAAGACTCCCTGCCAGTGCGGCAGCCTCTCCTTTCCATCAGTTCTATGGGATGAGAAACCAGTCTGTTCTTTTTAAGAGTGAACACTGAGTGTTCTTTCCTCACTTTCTATGCACCATGCCAAATACACTGCATGCATATTATGTTACTTAATCTCCCCATAAGGACCCTTTCCTAATATACTTATTTTACAGTTGAGGAAACGTAAAGAGTTACACTAATATTCCCAGAGGTGGTAGGTCCCCCTGGTGCACACCCTTAGAGAACCATGTCTTCTTTGTAGCACCTACCTCAGGTGTGATGAATTAATCACTTGTATTTGGAATCAGCCTTGCCAGACTTAAATCCTTGCTCAGCTACTCCCTAGCTGCGTGACCTTGGGCATGTGCTTTCATCTCTCTCGGCCTCAATTTCAATGTCTGGAAAATCTATAATCATTCATCTGTAATGTGAACTCTTATAGACCCATCTCATAGGAGGCTTTTGTTGTTGTGTGTTGAGTAGGGAAGAAGAGAAGTGCTAAGCTTCAGAGAAAATAAAACAGGAGACTCAGTTACAAATATATAAAAACTAAAGCACACGAGTATGAAAGCCATTCATTTATTGAAAATTCACTCTGACCACAGCAGTTTGAAGATTATGTTTGAAAGTCGCAGTCCAAGCAACTAATGTCAAAGAGCAGAGTGGTTTGACTTCACCGGCGCTTGGCAGTTCACACAAGCTCCTAGGATCAGTTCACTCATTTGTATTTCCCTTTAATAATGATATGGAAAAGCTTAGCATGCCATGGTAACCACTCTAGAGGGAAGAATGCTTTATTTCTTATTTTTTTGCATGATGTCTGGCTATGTAAACAACTGATAAAAAAGAACACAGTATTTGGCCCTGCCTTCCTAGGGGTTTTGTAAAGATCAGATGAAAAAAATAAATAAATAAAGATCAAATGAGTTAAAGCATACCCTTAGGACAATGCCTATTGTATGGTATGTGTTCCAAAAAAGGGTTCGTTGTTATTCACACCTCACGGTATCCTCCTATTTTGCTCTAAGTCTAGTTGTTCTTGTTCAGTCTTCTGCACTTAGATTTACATGGCTCTTCTGATCACATCTACTGTGATCCGTAATTCAGAGCTAACCTGTGATGCAAATACCCCAATAAACTAGCCTGGCAGGGAATCCCTAAGGAGCAGCAGAAAACGAATGAGAGTGATTTTTATTCCCAGCTCTGCCCATTTAAACTTCCTTATGGCTTAATTTTCCTCAACTCCCAAACAGAGATGGGATGAGAGGTTGAGTGGGTAAAATGAGCTTCTGACGCGAACGTGGCCTGGTGTGTGATGTGACAGCATTGTATAGTTATGCTTGAGAAGAAGGGTAGAGAACCTGGCTTCCAGAGTCCCTGGCAAGTTTTCATAGATGGGCTTCAGAGCATCCACAGATGCTTTGGAATTGGGAGGCAGGTGAGGGGGTGCATATTTGAGGGTTTGGTTGTTTTGTTGTGTTTTCAGGAAAGGAATCTATAGTTTCCATTTAGGTTCCTAAGAAGATTTGAGAAATCTTTCAGAAAAGAGTAATAAGTTTCCATTAACCCTGTGCCTCCCCATTTCCAGATCGGGGACCGTGTCATGGCATTTGTCAATTATAATGCCTGGGCAGAGGTGGTCTGCACGCCAGTGGAGTTTGTCTACAAGATCCCAGATGACATGAGCTTCTCGGAAGCCGCTGCATTCCCCATGAACTTCGTCACAGCCTATATGATGCTCTTTGAAGTTGCCAATCTCCGAGAAGGGATGTCTGTGCTCGTGCACTCAGCTGGTGGCGGCGTGGTAAGTTGGTTGGTTGTGTGTCCTTTTCCTCAAAATCATAAGGGTGAAAGTGGACTGATATCCAGTTGACAGTGGCATTCCTGTGTGAGCTATGTCCATTAGTAGTGATGATCTCTGTGGTTCTGGATGAAGCTCACATGCCTGGCAGAACTCCCCATCCATTGGGAGTAGGATGACTGTGTTAGGGGTAGGATGAACCTCTGGAGTTTGAGAGGTCTCCAAGATGGCATATTAGGACTCAGTGATGAGACTCATCTCAGTCTCAGAGATGGTTTCAGTCTTGGTAGCACAATAAGCTGTGATGTCAGTCATTGTGCGATGCCTCATAAGTCACATACGACTAATATTATCTGAAACGCCAAAATGGTAGATGACTTACTTCTTCAATAAGTTGCCATGGATCCTAGGTTGTTCCCATATTAGTGACATCTTTATTCATTCGTGTTCTGATATATTTTCTTGAGTGGGAGAGGTGAATGGAGATTGTATTAGCACACTGGGAATTACACATGAACCTAAGAATAGCTGTGAGAGTGGTTGAATACGCAAATATCACCTATCAGGTGTGTCTTTGATAAGGGGAGAAATAATGGAAATACAAAATTCCTGCCCTGCAGTTTAGAGATGGCAGAAATTTCTTCTATGGTTTGGCTATATCTCAGTGCCAGTCTGTCAGTACATATTGCATGACTGCCACACAGAAAGCACTGTGTTCCCATCACAATCTACTGGGACTGGAGTAGAACTTCAGTCTTTCTGAGCATGAGAGGTCTAACTCATTAATTCAGCAAGTATTTATTGAATATATACCATATTCTGGATTCTTATAGGTTAGAGATTAAAAAGAGACGTTCCTAATACACCTTTTAATAAGGTTTGTTCTCAGTACTGGTGATTTTGTGGTTTGGTGAGCTCAGAAATGAGCTTGTATGTTGGGGTCTATCTTGAAGATGTTTTCATTGGGGGTTCTCCCAACATCATTTTTTTTCTTATCTTGGATTTCTACAACTATCAAAACCCTACATGGTGTAAAGCGCATTTCTGTTTTCCTTTCCAAGAGGACAGACTCTCTTACAAAAACATGAAGGCAAAGATGTGAAACTTTAGGAATGCCTTATGAGGAATATCTTCCATCGCTTTAGCAAATGTGCTGATGTCTCCTGACCATGAGTAAAGATATAATAAAAGCTAAACATCCTTAGGAAAGAAATGGATTTCATTGCCAGCGAATCTACTAACAGCAAGCAAGCCATTTAGAATGCTGGCATTTATGGTCTCAGCGTGCTCAGCATACCGGAGACAGAGACTTGGGAGACTTGTTTTCATATCGTCAACATAAGCTCCAGTCTCTACAGTGGTGCTGGACCCAGTTTGGCTGGGGCCCAGTGTTTAAACATGTTTCCTTTTTTTTTTTTTAATAATAAATTTATTTATTTTTTAATTTTTATTTATTTATGATAGTCACAGAGAGAGAGAGAGAGAGGCAGAGACACAGGCAGAGGGAGAAGCAGGCTCCATGCACCTGGAGCCCGACGTGGGATTCGATCCCGGGTCTCCAGGATCACGCCCTGGGCCAAAGGCAGGCGCCAAACCTCTGCGCCACCCAGGGATCCCTAAACATGTTTACTTTCGTGTGTGTGTGTGTGTGTGTGTGTGTGTGTTTCATTTTGAGTTTGTCCCTGGAACAAAGAGGAATGTATCAGGGGCATGTGTCTCACAAAAGGAAAGAAAATCTTGGAAAATAAAAGTTTTTATCATGCCTTATTCTGGGCTTCTAGACATTAAAAGAATAAGACCCAAAATGCAAAATAGATAAAGGCAAACAGGGGGAAGAGACAATGAGGTGGTTGCAAGATAAGTGTGTGCCCATAATGTGGACTCTGATGTCCTAAAGTTCTTCCTTCCTAATAGTGAGTGCAAAGAGGGAAAAACAATCAGCCATTTGAGCTGGTGTTCATTTAAGAGGAAACAAACCAATTAGCAGGGGAACTGCAGCTAGTACTGGGTCTGAGACTGGAAGTATTTCTCTGTGGTTTCTCATAAGAAACGTATGCTGACATGCGATAAACCATCTTCTGCAAAACTGTTATAGTAAATGCAACTATTTCCGTGATGCTTTTGCTTATGATGTGCCCCAGATGTCATCTAATAGCACCAAAGTAAAGCAATATTTTGTGAAAGTAAATATCCTGGGGCCAAAAGGAGATGGCCTGGTTTAACCTCTGCAGAGTTTAAAGGTGTCATTGGACAGCTCAACACTCAGGTGAGTGGGTCTCCTTGAATGGTGTTTCAACCAAGATTTGATAGATGGTGTGCAGCATTGAGTTCAAGGTGACCATTAGAGGAAAGACTTTTGACCAAGTGCAGATCCACATATCTGAATACTCAACCAAACTGGGTGGAGTTGACACTATCTTATAAAAATTGAGGAGTCCTAGGGAAAGACCAGACCATTCCATTGCTCCACTGTGGAAAGACCAGGCAGAGCTAGATTCCTCCCAAAGAAACAAATAGACACTGCTCTCATGGTGGGGGGAACTCCCTAGGGAGTACTTTTTATGTGCTCTCTGTGGTACCCTGAGGAGAAATGGAGGTACTTCCCACCACTGTTGAACAAATCTGGTAAGTGCAGCCTCTGGCTCATGATTGTGGTGGTAGCAGGATTATGACCTCCCACTGAGGCCCATGCCCTCATCCCTGGCGTCTGTGAGTAGTTTACCTTGCATGGCAAAGGAATTTTGTGATGTGATTAAGGAAAGGACCTTCAGATGGATAGATTTGCCTCGATTATCCAGGTGTGCCCAATGTCATCCCAAGGGTCTTTACAGATGGAAAAAGAAGGTGGAAGAGTCAGAAAGAGATTTAAAGATGTTACACTGCAGGCTTTGCTGATGGAGGAAGAGACGACAAGCCAAGTCATGTGGGCGGGCTCTAGCTGCTGGAAAAGACAGGGAAATGGGCTCTCCCCTGGAGCTTCTGGAAAGGAACAGCCCCACTAACACTTTGATTTTAGCCTAGTGAAATCCATTTTGGACTTCTAATCTCCAGAACCAAATATAATACAACTGTGTTGGGGTTTTTTTGGGGGAACCACTATTTGTGAGTAGTTCTAATTGCAGCCACAATAGGAACTGAATGCAGCTACATTTCCTGGGCTGCCTCCCTTCTCACGGTGGAGAGCCCACAGGGACTTGAAAAAAATGCAAGTAGCAAGCAGCAGAACGAGGATTCTCTCCCAAGTCTGGCTGATTCCAAAACCTCTTCTCTCCATTAGACAACTCAGAATGTTAGGAGAACCCAGATCATTCATTCCTTCATTTATTCATTTGACAAATATTTGTTCAGCCTCTACCCAGTGTTAACTGTAGAACCGAGGGCTGTGGTCAGTACCTGTTTTCTCACTTGATGTTGATGACATGACAAAGATTAAACCTAATTAGGATAGGGGCACCTGGGTGGCTCAGAAGGTTAAGCATCCAACCCTCGATTTCAGCTCAGGTCATGATCTCAGGGTCGTGAGATCAGGCTCCGTGTCTGGCTCTGCACTGGGCATAGAGCCTGTTTAAGATTCTCTCTCTCCCTTTCCCTCTGCCCATCTCCCTCACCTTCTCTCCCTCTCTAAAAAACCCCACAAAATCCCTAATTAGGATAAAGTTTCCTAAATCGAGTTAATATGAAGTTTGCAGTTCTAACAGCCCCAAGACTTCCATCTGATTTTTGTCAAAGGTTGGGGGAACTTACAGACAGAATGTGAGGAATGCCCGCCTACACCGTGATTTTGAAGAACACTAATACAGCACAGCAGCACCCTCTTATCCAAGGGGATTACATTCCAAGAACCCCCAGTGGATGCCTGAAACTGCAGGTGTATCAGACCCTATGTAGACAGTGTTTTTTCCTACCTGTGTGCACCCATGATAAAGTTTAACTTCTAAATTAGACATAGTAAGTGATTAACAACAACATGATAAATAGAATAACTGCAACAGTGTTTTGTAATAAAAGCCTTATGAATGTGATCTCTCTCTCTCTCTCTCTCTCTCTCTCTCTCAAAATACCTTTTGGGGCTGTACTCCCCCTTCTTGTGATGATGCAAGATGACAAAATGCCCATGTGCTGACTTGAAATGGGGTGAATGATGTAGGTGTTGGGATGTAGCGTTAGGCTACTACCGACCTTCTGACCAAACATCAGAAGGAGGATCATCTGCTTCCTGACACAGGTGGACTGTGGGTAGCTGAAACTGTGGAAAGAGAAACCGTGGCTAAGGGGGAATCGCTGTATAGGAAAATCATTCGATCCAGAGCAGGTTAGTCACTCCGTGGAATTGCCGGAGTGTCTACACTGCTCTGTCATGTCTTTGAAGACACGTTCCCACTGACAATAACAGAACCAGACGGTCTGAGAAGGGAGGTCCCTCAAATCATTTCTTTCGATTCTGGCCGAAAATGGTCTGACGATCTCTTAGAGGAGAAGTAACAAGAAAAGCAACCAAGAGGGGCTCACGTCAGGAACGCATGACGGGGACGATTTTGCTGCCCGGCCCATTTGACAAGCTGCTGTGACTTGGAGCATCTTGACTGGAAAGGGCTTGGTTTCTGCTGAGCAGCACTACCGTCACTCTGTGGTTACTTGTGTCTGTGTCCGACGTTGATGCTTTCCAGGTTTTGGCGTCCTTTTACCTGTTCATCATGTCATCTGAACAGAGGGGAGCCTGTGATGGCCCAGAGACCTTGGAAAGTTGAGCAGAGCTCAACTTCCGGACAGACTCAAATGGCTACTACTCAAGTTCTATTCATTATGGATGGGGGACTTCCCGTGCCTTTCAAATCATCATAAAGGAAGGAGAGCCAGGATCTTTGGAGGAGGCATCCTGAGGTTCCCTACCTCAAACGGTCCTCCCTGAATGGCCAACTAGCCATACATCAGGTCAACAGTAAAGTAGCAGGACCTGGGGAGAGTAGGGGTCCTTGGTGGGTTGGAGGGTTGGGACGTATCAGATAGTCATTCCATTTTAGCAGGAAGGACATGACCATCTGCAGAATCACTACTTGAGAATATTTCGTTGAAAATAAAATCCTCATTGACCATGAAAGGTACCAGCATCTACCCAGCCAGCCTAGCCAGCAACCCAGGAGTTGTGGGGAGCCCTTCTCTTGTATGCAGTAAATTTCCATATCCTATGATTCATTCTTTTATTCATTCGCTCATCCACCACAGAGGTGCAAGGGCCCACTCAGTTCCAGACATCAGATTAGGCACTAGGCACTCAGCAGAGGGTGCCCAAGGAAGTGGCATTTGCACCGCGATCTCAGGGTGCCCAAGGAAGTGGCATTTGCACTGCGATCTCAGGATGATAAGCAGGCACGCTGGATAAGACTGGAGGTGGAGGTGGAGGGTAAGGCGTTTGTGAGAAATAGAGGCAGGGGTAGATATAAAGAATTCCGGCCAACAGGATGTTTCTTATAGCCACCCGCCTCTCCCTGCCCCATCTCCGCTGGTTTTCTCATGGCCCTGGCCTCTCTCACCCACTTTCCTGTAGCAGGCATTTGATTGCCTTTCCACGCACAGTCCCCTCTCTTTTTATTTCTTTCCTTTTTATTTTTTTTAGTTCCCTCTCTTAAGTCAGCTCTGTACTTGCAGCCAAAACACCAATCCGCTCTTGTCACTCCTTACTTATAACCCATGGAGACTCCCACTGTTGGTAGGATCGAGTTCAGTCTCCTGAGCTTCTTGCACAGATGGCCCTCATCTTCTGGATCTTGTCTTTCCCCCTGGCCACTTCTCGCCATCCCTCTTCTTTCAGTAACACGGAAGCACTCACAGGTTCCACAGATGTGTGGCTGAGCTGGCTGCCCAGCCAGGGACAGCATTTTCAATCCCGTCTCCCTCACCCCTGCCCCTGTGTCCAGCTGGGGCACACACCCGAGCTCAAGCCAATGGGACGTGGCAGGAGCCATGTGATGCTTCTCACTTCCAGGCCTGCCCCTTCCTGTGAGACCCTCCATGCTCTCTGTCTTTGTGGTTTCCTGGGAGGTGGCAAGGCTGACCTGGGAGTGCATGTTAAAGATGGTAGAAACTTCGCCAGCTCAGGGCCCTCAATGACTGCCTTTTCATGCTGGGTCCTACCCCTGCCCCTACCCCACTGCCATTTAGGCTTTATGCAAGCAGGGGAAGAAAAGAAACTCTGTTGTCTTAATTCCTGAGATTCCAGGGATTGCCTGTCACAGCAGCTAGCATTGCATTTCCATTACTCCACACAGGGCACCTGGCTCTCCTGCATCCCCAGGCTGTACCCGCCTCCTCCCTCTGCTGTCCCTGGGGTAACGGTGAAGGCACAGGCCCTGGAGGCAGACAGTCTACCTCCACAGCCCACCTCCTCCGGCGGGCTGCTTATCTTCTCAGTCCCTTCACATAATGGGAATACTGACATTACATTTATTCTGCAGAGGGTTTTTATGTATGTCAAATGCGTTGATGCTTAGGAAGCACCTAACATAGGACCAGACACAAAATGTTAGCTGTTATCATTATCATTATTATTATTATTATTATCATCATCATCATCATTATTTGTGGGTTTGCTTATCTTATCCCCTCCCCCAAGCTCTAAGCCCCATCCCAGAGCACCTGGGTCTTATTCTTTTTTGTGTCTGTTCCTTCCTACTTAATAAGTGCAGTAAACGTTTGTGAATCAAAAAGCCATTGCAGGCCATTTTTCTATGTTCTAGAAGAGTTGCTTGCTGCACTAAGGAGAGCCCCGTCAATGAGTTAATCCCAGGGGGGAGAAATTGTTCTTAGCGATCTTACCAATTTTAATCTATTAAGCAGTCCTCGGTGATCTTGCTCATCCAACATTCTGAGTGTTCTTCAGCGAGATTTTTGTCTGCATTCAGTGTGCATTACTGGTTGAATGAGGTGCTCTTTTCATGGCCCTGTGGCTGTCCCACCCATCACCCCTCCATCATTCCATGGTCCAGCCATGCTCAGCCTGTATCCTTCAGCCTCCCCCCACCCCGCCCAACTAGCATGACATATGCATGAGACCTTAGGGCAGGAAGGAAACAAGACCGATACCAACTTGTGTCGAACATACACCAGCCATGTAGTAGAATCTTTGAAAATGTGACTCACATAAGCCTTCATAACAGCTCTCCCCCGGTGGAGCCCGTTGGATGGCACACGGCAGTGAAGAGCTGGAGCATGAGCTTTAGAGTCAACCTCCCTGGGTCTAACCCCAGCCCCACCTTCCCAACCCTAAGACCCAAATTCCTTATCTGTAAAGTGGGCTGATGTTAGTTCCAGCCTTGGGTGGTACTTGTGAACTTGGGGCAGTGCTCAGCAGAGGATGAACACCCAGTGAAATGTGGTGATCATATTTGGTAGGTTAAGAGGTTTGCTGTTGTTTCTGAGGCTGCAATGTTAATTAGTAGGAAGGATCGAGAAAACGCAAATATCCAGGACTGGGGGGAGCTCCCAATCTGGTGCTCTTGGCACTAGACCTCAGAGATGCGTGCCTCCTGCACCCCAGACAATGAGGACTTCACTAGAGCAAGACCTCCCGCTCCCCGGGGGCTACAGCACTAGGAAACGAAGCCTCTGAAAATTTAAAGAGAACAAAGTGGCTGCGTCATATCCTTCATGAATAATCGAAGGTCCGAGGATAAACGGCTCGGCAGCGCCAGCAGCAAGGGCTGCAGACTGAGGACCCTGGAATGGCCAACACCTTGTTCTCTGATGGCCTCAAGAAGAAGGCCATCACCTTCCTAAATCTCAGAGGTGCTTCAGTGACATGTCCTAGAGCAATGCCCCACCTCCCTGCTTCTGGAAACCTCTGGGGCTGGCAAGCAGTGCCTGGATTCCTTATCAGCAATATGCCTTAGGTTAAGAAAAGAATATGTCTACAAACACTTCTTCCAGGCTATATCTACGTCTGCGAAAGCCTCATTTGATCTTTATTCTAGTTGCTTTTAACTCCTTTATAGTAAATCATGACTGGGTCAAAGGAACTATCTTTATCATAAAATTATAAAGGTTAATTTGACGTCTGAGATGGGATTCATTCGTTCAACAGTAGTTGAATAAGTATATCAGTTCACAAGCGGGTAAGGGCTAAATAGATGGAGGCCAGTCACTTCCATACCCTGTCTCTGAGGAAGATACTATCATATCCCCACTTTAACAAAGAGACAGAGACACAGAGAGGTTAAGTAGCTTGCTCCAGGTCACACAGCTACAAAAGAGGAAGAGCTGGCACGTGGGGGAGCCCACGTTTTCAAGTGTGAGGTGGTGCTGGCAGGTTAGATTGCTCCTGCTTAGATTGTGGTGAAATGGATTCCACCTCATAGGTTTTGTTGGTGGCTTTCCCCCCAGAAGCTGAGGCCAACCTGGGGTTGCCCAGGAATTAGAGGATCCTCAGAAGGAGGGAAGGGGGCCAAGAAGGCAGCATTGAAGTTATGGACATAATGGCCCCGATCCCAGAGTCAGAGCTGGTTTCCAATCCTAGCTTCTCTGGTTTCCAGGTGAGAAAAGACCTAGAACAAGTACTTTGACTTCGTTGGACCTTGTTTTATCATCTGTAAAAGAATGGATATAATGCCTATCTCATAGTTTTTATATGATGGTTTATTTATTTTTTAAAAGATTTATTTATTTATTCATGAGAGACACAGAGAGAGGCAGAAACATAGGCAGAGGGAGAAGCAGGCTCCATGCAGGGAGCCCGATGTGGGACTCGATCCCAGATCCTGGGATCATGCCCTGAGCCGAAGGCAAACGCTCAACCGCTGAGCCACCCAGGGGTCCCTTATATGATGTTTTAAAAGAGCATTTTGTAACGGGCTCAGAAAACTCAACTGTCAGCGGCTATTATTAGTGTTATTATTATTATTACCATCATGTTATTAAGATCATTATCTGATTAAAGAATATTTCTCAAGAGTACTCCGGCCTTTACAGCCAGAAGCCAGCGGGCAGCAAACAGTACAGTCCACTGGTGGCTGGTGGTTGGAACCCGGGGCAACGGGCAGCCTGAGCAGATCTATGCTCCCTTTGTGGATCTTCCCTGACGGCCAGCTGCTCGGTGTTCCCAGGTAGGGGTAGGTGGGGCTGTCACACAAGCCCCTTTCCAAACATCACTTTCCTCCAACACAGACGACATAATTAGACTTTCAGGAAAACCTAGCTCCATAGTTCCAGCCCATGGACACATGCCAAGAACTCCAAACGACATAAACCAGTCTTTGCTGAGTTTATATGGCCCTGGGGACGCATCCACTTCCCCAGTGACACACCCAAAAGGCCACAGTTGCTGTTCAGAATATTATTGCCCTTATTAAGAAGAAAAACCAGTTAAGCTGAGAAAGAGTGAGATGCATAGCAAGCAGCAGCCTCGTTTCTTTTCACGGACACCACCAGGGTGTTGGCCATGGGCCTGGGTACCCTAGCACCCAGGCTGGCCCCGGGGCACCCTGCAGCTCACTCCATGATACTCAACACTACGTATTACTCACCCCTGTTCAGTATGTGCTCGGGCTTCTCAGCTGTGCCACAGGATACTGAGAAATCTGAACCCAATCTTTGCTTACACAAGCTGTGGAGTCCTCCCACCCTGCCTCCATCCTTTCTGGCTCACACTCACCACCCTTGATCATACCCCCCCCCCCCCATCTCTCTCCCATCTCTCTTTGCCTGGGCTTTTTCTCTTTCTCTTTCTCTGTTTCTCTAGATCTCTCTCTCTCATGCTTCTTTCTTTCTATGTACCTGTCTCTCTTCTTCCCTTTCTTCTTTCTCTCTCTCCCTCCCTCCCTACCCACCGACCCCCACTGAAGCCTGCAGCCTGTGCATATCACTCACATTTCCCGGAGGCCCATGAATCCCTGATGGCATGACAGGGCAGTGATTGTAGAACATGGGACCCAAGCGCCTGCTCTAGGACATCAGAGATGACTGTGCTTAGGAACGAAACTTAGAGCTGGTATCTAAGGATGAGGAGGAGACGGGGAGATAAGCACAGTGGAGGAGCGATAGAAGGTTGCAAGAATGGGCAATGACGTGGAATCTGCACACGTTCATGGAGCTGACCTGCCCATGGCAGGAGAGAAGGAGAAAGAAGTGACAGTGAGTCATTGGCAGACAAATGACCACATAGCAGCCGTGTTGATAATTTTATCCCTATCCTTACCCTAAAAGCCATGTGGAGTCATAGAGGCTTTTGAGCAGACATTTAACTCATGGTTGACATTTTCATAAGATCCTGTGTTTCCAGAAGGTGAATAGATTGAGTGGGTCAGGGTGTCAGCCGGGTGACTTAGAGATGGCTGTGTTCCAGGGTGTTCTCTCCAGCTTCTCTCATTAGAGCACTTAGAGGGAGGGCAGTACCCAAGACTCTGTGCTTTGGGCTGGTATCATCATAGTGGAACCTGAATAGCCTTTTCACATTTTGAATAACTTTTTCTTGTGTCTCAGGTTTTCTGTAAAATGAGGCAGACCCACTGCTGCTTCTGTAAAAATAAGGTAGACCCAATATTTCATTGGTAAAATTAGGAAGATACATGGTTTCTAAGGCCCTGTCCTTTATTGGAGATCACGTGTATTCTTGTTTTATTTTGTTTTTTTGAATAATTTATTTGTGG
The DNA here is from genome assembly GCF_048418805.1 of Vulpes vulpes. Lineage (NCBI taxonomy): Eukaryota > Metazoa > Chordata > Mammalia > Carnivora > Canidae > Vulpes > Vulpes vulpes. Next base: position 174,855,002 of record NC_132791.1, on the reverse strand, counting down.
GAGAGATAGTGAGAGAGAGAGAGAGAGCGTGCATGAGCAGAGGGGAAAGGGAGAAGCAGGCTCCCCACTGGGCAGGGACTCCCAACATGGGTCTGGATCCCAGGACCCTGGGATCATGACCTGAGCTGAAGGCAGACCGTTCACCGACTGAGCCACCCAGGTGTCCCTTGTGTGTTTTCTTCTTTACCCACCAGCTGAAAACTCCCTAACCTGTCACTCTCCTCAACAGCACTCCCTCCCCTAACCCATGGCTCCCTTCTTGAAACTTTTTCACAGTTAGAGAAACAGTTAACAATGGTTGTTAAGCATTCAGTCTCTGGGGCAGACTTGCTGAATTTGAGTGCTGGTTTCTCTGACTTCTTACTTAGCTGGTCTTTAGTTCCTTCATGTATAATATAGTTATGATGCTCACTTCATAGTACTGGGAGCCTTGAATGAATCAGTACGTGTAAAGCATTCAAACATGGCCTGACCACAGTGCGTACTGAATAAATGTTACCTAATAAAGCTGTGATCTGCCACCCAGAAGACCCTTCAGGACTGAGGTACTCATTTCCCCTAGCTGCCACGGTGGATGCCTCCTGGTGACCATATCCCTCTCTAGGAATAGGCCTCGGGGGAAAGGAGCTGCCTTGTACAAGTTCCTGCCCCTTGCTGGGGCAGCCCGTATTCTCATCACTGTTGGATACAGGGCTACAAAAGCCCAGTCCTCCTGCCTCAATGGACACAACTCTGAAGAGCTAGCCCGGTTTTGGAGCAACTCTTGCGACGAGCTAAAGCATCTCTTGCAACTGCGCCCCAGCTCAACTTCCCCTGTCTCCCCGGTCCTGCTTCCCTCATTCCTTGGCAGATGCCATGCCTGAGAGTACCCCCCAGTAAACACCCCGCATGCAGACCTCACTCAGAGTCCTTCTTCAGGGATCCTGGCCTATGATGATTATTGTGGTGCCCATCGTTACTATCGGGTATCGTATCTGGAGCCCATGCAAACTTATTTGCCTACCTGGTCCACTGGGTGCATACCTCAGTGATGGATCTCCCTTAGACCTTGCTTCATAGCCCTGGTCTCACTTAGTTCAGGAAGCTCATCTCTTTTCTCAGAATCTTCCCTGAGTGCCCAGAAGGAGCTAATGAATGCTAATGGGTTGAACAAGTGGGTGAACAAGGGAGCTGCTGAACATTTTTTTCTTCCTCAATCATTTGGGCTTCTCTTGGTATTAATACACCAAGGATATGTACCAGCCAAAACATTGGAATAACCACAACATGGCCCTGAGCTGGGTTAATGGGGGCCCCGGCGTTAGGCCCCTGTGGTGGGCTTTGCCAGCAGCATCGAGAAGTAATGTTCTTTTCTGGGATCAGCTGAAAGAAGAGAAGCTCAAAGAAGAGATTAAAGCTGTATTTCTCTTCATTTGGGCAAGTTACATAAACTCTTAAGACCTCAGCTTCTTCCCTTGCATCATGAAGTGTTGATGTGAGTGTTCAGTGAGTTGATTCAGTGGCTTCCAAAGTGTGGTCCCCGGACCATCAACATCACCTAGGAACTTGTTAGAAATGCCAGTTCTTGGACCCCACCCTAGACCTACTACAGAGTCAGAAGCTGGGATGGGGCCCACAGTCTGTGTTTCAACTGCACCCCCCTCCCCCACAAGGAGACTCCAATGCAAGCTCAAGTTTGAGAACCAGCGATACAGAGAGCTTGCGTAGGACAGAAGTTCAGGAGGAATTAGACATCGCAGTCGTTGTGTGGCAGTGCTGTCCTACGTAATGCACGTTAAATATAGATGTAAGGAACGCGTTAGTATTCGCTTCAATCCCCCGTGCTGAGGCCTGCTAGCTCATGTTGATCAAGGCACAGAAGCTTAGAGTCTGCAAAGCCAGACCCACCTGTATTTGCATATTGGCTTCAGCAACTGATGGGATGGTCTTAACCCAGTTGCCTAACCTAAGGCTCCATCCCCTTGTGTGTGAGGCTGGCGTGATAGCACCATGCTCTCACTGTGGCCCCTCAGTTAGCCAGATGAGAGAATCATCAGAGGGTGCCAGCTCCAGGTGAGCACACAGTAAATGGTGCCTGTGATTACATCCAAGTTACACCCTACCTCAGAGGAGACAACAGCAATGGGATAATGCTTTTGTATATATTTCAGCATTTTCTAGTAAAAGCAGATGCGTACCAAAGATTCAGCGGGATCTGGCACAGAATAATGCCCGTTTGGCTATTTTTGATTGTTCTGCTGGAAATGATGTTTTAATCGGCAAATGCCAATTTTTCAGATTTTAGGAAGTTTATGTATAATGTATATAGATTTTATATATGTAAAATTAGGCATGGAAATATATTTTTTCTTAATGTTTTTACAAGCATGCTGTCAAATGCTTTGTACCCATTATTTTATTTATGCTTACAACAACCCTGTGAGGTATATATTTATCATCATCAACACATTTTGAGAGTTAGGTAACCAAGGCTTGCTGAAGTGAAGTCAGTTATCCGAAGCCACAGGCTGGCAAAGATGGAGGTAGAAGTCACACTCAGATGGGTCCTTCTCAAAGCCTGTGTTTTAAACCACTAAGGTAAGCCAGGGAACGAGGAAGGTGACAGCAGGTACAGGTCTACCCATCTGCTCAATGCTTTTTGCCTACTCACCTATTTTGGGAGCATCGAAGCTACCTTGCTACCAGCTGTCTTTTTTGATGGCATATAGGGTCACATTGGCCTGAGCAGCCAGGTGGCCGTGGGAGGGCAGGAGAGAAGCACAGGGAGCAGGGCAAGGTGGTGGGTATGCACCAAGCCACCCAGCGTGGAGTGGTGGCCACGTTACTCCCCACTTCTCCAGGGCCCTGACAGAAGGTCAATCCTTATAGGGTTGCCAGGTTTAGCAAATATGGATTTTATCTGGCAATCCTCACTTTCCAGGGCCCCTTGAGTTCTCCCACAAAAAGTTCTAAACCTTCCAGGGAGTTAATTATACTAGCAAGGCTGAAATCCTGGATTTAGATGATTAGGAGATACATCCAGTGAGGAATGCATTAAGGAGGGCAAATATTTTAAGCCTCAAGGAAAGGCACTGAAAGAGCCCTGTTCTCTAGAGCCCATCCCCATGATGATAAGTGGCTATGAGTTCAATGCCAAGACCTGGACTCCCCATCCAGGGCTAAGTAGAGCCAGCCTTACTCCCTGCTGCTCAGGGCTCTTCTGCAGCCACATAAGCCCATAGCATGAAGAAATGACAGCACCCTAAAGCCTGGAGATAGGAGAGGGGACAATGGAGGAGACGAGCCATCCTCTGCCAGGGAGTACATGAGACAGGCGGTAGATCCTATTTATTCACTCAGCAGACCTTTACTGAGCATTTACTGTGTGCTAGGAGCATGCTAGGTGTCTGGAAGGCAGTGGTGCATAAAGGAGCTAGGCACATAGCCAAATAACAAATACATGGGTACGTGTTTTCTATATATGTGTATATATACAAACATAAATAAAGGATCAAGGTGCTAGCGTTAAGAATAAACAAGAAGAAAGATGCAGATTGAATCTTCAAAGATGACCTCACTGAGTGAGGGACATTTGAGCAGAGACAAGGAGGCAAAAGAAGCTCATTGTGGGCTTCAGGAAGCACCAACCCTCCCCAGGCAGGAATTGCTGATGGTACCAAGTCACTGGAAAGGGCCTGTTTTCCCCGCCTCATCAGAGTTGGCTTATTGGCATCTAGGCTGCTACCCACTGGGCTTTGTGGCAGGCGCCCAGACGCCCACCCCTCCTGGTTCGTGCCAGCACTCACTGAGGTCATTTCCTGGCTTGAACTTGGCCCTTCCATGGGCAGGCTGGGAACCTCCCGCAACATATGAGCGAGGGGGTTGGGGGCCAGATTCCTGAGCTTCCACCCCTGTGGTGGGAGGATGAGCATCAGCACTATCTGCATGGTCTCTCACAAGCCCTCCCCGTCCCCAAGGGATGTGTCCAGCTGTGTACCCAGGCCCACCATTTGATGGGCTTCTCTCCCTCCCCTGCTTCTCTATCCCACACCCTCATCTTACTTCTTCATCCCATCTTTGGGATTCCTAAGTAAATTACATGCACATAGATCTTCATCTTAGTGGCTGCTTTGGGGGGCTGGGAGACAAACCATCTGAACAAGCCATTCATAGTCAGCCAAAAGGAACTCAAGCATCCCACATCCCATCATCCCCCGGCCCTGACCAACCCTCATATCTTCTGACATGCCCATCTCTCCATCTTCCCCTTGTGACCATATACTTTTCAACCCGACAGCCTTTGCTAGTTCCCTTTATTCCTCTGCCTGGCAAATTCCCATCCATCAAGTAAATGTTACTTCCTCTTGGAAGCCTTCCCTCCGTTCTCATCTCTATACCTTCAGCATTGTTTTACTGATATTGCTCTCACCAGCCTCCATCCATCCATCCAACAGATGTGTATTAACTACCTCCAAATGCCAAGACCTAGCATGCCACAACTGTCTATGGGTCTTCCTGTCTAGACGGATCTTCTTGAGGGCAGAGTGAGTCTTAAGCACTGCTGTGTTTCTAGCACATAACACAGGATCCAGGATGGAGTGGGCGCATGGTGATTGTTTGATCGAATTAAACTGATGAGCTTCACCTGTTCCAGGCAGACAGCATCTGTGCAATGATAATGAGATTTTTAATTACACAGAGGAAGGTACATTTATTAAGTATGTAGAATTAATAAATGAGTATGTTTTCATCAAATTGTGAACAATATGGAGGCAGTTTCATTACTTAATATAGCTTGTAAGCCATTAAACTAGTGACCATGTTTGATTTACCAAAACCAAAATGTATTCTCAAAGCAGAAACGGCTCTTGGCAGGCTCTATTTTATCACTCTGTGGATCACAGAGTCTGGAATTCCCGCTTTGCCTTCCAGTCTTCTCTTTGGAACTCTGCTAAGCTTTTGACCTTGAAATTTCATACTGGTAGGGTTGCCATTTAAAATACATGACACTGTGCTATCTACTGGCAATATCTTCTAAAGAAAGATTCAGAGTTCATCAAACAGGGACCCAGTCTGTATTGAAACATTGAGCATCCACACTTTGTCCAACAATGTGCTCGACACAAAATATACAGCAGCCGATAAAACAGATTTAGTCTCTGCTTTCTGAAACTTAAAGTCAAAGATCTATGTACAAAGATATTCCCTGAAATATGGCTTATAAAACTGTGGCATTATAATTTCCTGTAAGACAGGGGTTGGTTAAGAGAAATTATAATAGATTTACATAATAAAAGATTCCCCGGCCATTCAAAATGATGATGTTAAAGAATTTTTCATGACCCACGAAAACACTTACAATATAAGCTTAGAAAGAAAACAATAATCAGGCTACACAGTGGTATATTCAGTGTGATTCCAATTCTGTGGACAATCAAATATTGATGTCTACATGTTGCAAAGCTATTGGCACAAAATGAGCCAGATTATGTAGAGTATTTATCTCTGAGATACGACATTGTGGTTGGCATTTTTACAGTTTCCTGTATTTTCCACATTTTATTCTTTACCATGGGCATGAACATGTGTTGCTTTCATAATAATACTTTTTAAAGAGCTTAGTGGAAATCAGAATAGATCCTTCCACTGCAAAATGTGGCATTTCATCCTCCCATATATCAGAAGAGCTTACTAAGATGTTCAGTTTTGTGCTGTGCTTGGGGAAATAATAGCTTCAATCTTGCCAGGAGCTCTTTGGGAATGAGGAAGCAGACAGGAAACTCAGAAACTGTGAATGGTTTACCTTCAGTGCCTTTGTTGATTGCGACCTATAAATATTTAGTGGCCAGAAGCAGTGGATATGTGAGGGTGTGGGGGGGGGGGGAGGAAGGAGACAAAAGCCAAACGACCTATCTCTCCCTCTGTCCCCCATGCTTCCCCCATGTCCCCCCATGCTTCCCCATGCTTCTGTCCCCCATACAAACCTGTGGTCCTCGAATTGGGTTGCTCATATACTGTACCAGCAGTGCCACAAAAGTGGCAATAAGGACCCACGTGCATGCTTTTGCTATAACTGAGGATGCATATCCTGCCTGCCCACCAGAGTGTGGACTTGAGAGGGCTCTAAGATGCAGCATATCATGTGATACTACTTGCTGTGTGTCAAAATGAGGTTAAATGATATGGTTATCGAAAGAAAAATACCTATTTACTGGGCCATGCAAGACCACTGTCTTATGCGGACCTGTAAAGAGAGCCTGATCAGCCAGTAAGCGGTTCTAAAATCGAGTGGCAAAACCCACAGACCGTGGGATGACTGTGTTGCCTTTGCAGAGACTGTGAGATACTGCTACATGGTGATCGTGAGTAGCGATGGAATTTCACCCTACTTTTTTGGTGCTCTTCTCATCTTCTTGATCTATTCAAGTTCTGTTATACAAAAGTAGGCTGTGAACACAGAAATATCTAGAACTGCCAATGCTCAAGTGGAGGGAGATGGTCCCACCATGCCACATTTAAGAGGGTTTCCATTCTATATTGTCCACTGGACATAGTTCTGTTTGTCAGTGACAAGAACTGAAGTGATTGGACACAGGCTGGAAAAAAGGATTCGGGATGTAGGAATGATGTTAGGACTATCAACAGAGTAGTAATATGGGCTATGAGACCTCCAGATGTGTTGTGTGCCATGCCCTCTGGGAGCAAAATCCACAGGGAGGCTTCCCACAGCACAATGTAAATGAGACCTTCAGAACCATAGAGTTGGCCCCAAACAGGATGGGCTAACCGGGGAGGCCATTCATTCTCCGTTCCCATCTCATCGGTTTGCATCCCAGAAGCACATAGCGGGAGCTGAGTCAGGCTTTCTGCACCAGGTGTTGGGTAGAGAGCAGGGACCCCATAACGTCTTTAGGTCTCGAAGACTCCAAATCTAGGCTTTCAACGCTTCGTGGTCCTCCCTCTTTGTCCCACCGTGCGTGATTGCCTGGTGAGAGTCTTTGCTGGAGAAATGGAGGAGGAGTCCCCGTCCTTAACCATAATTTAGCTGGTGCAGGCAGGATGCCCAGCCCTTTACAGGATCACATCTGTCGCTCCTCACACCCTCTGAGAGGCGGGCACCATTACCACGTACATGTGTGGAAACTACCGTTGTCAAAGCTCACGTGACTCACCCAATTCCAGATGGCTAGTAAGCACAGCCAGGGCTATTCCAGAGGCAATCTGTGTCCAGAACCTGCTGCCTGCGGCTAGTATTCCCAGAACCCAGTTCAGTGCACGGCACGAATTAAGTATGTATAGAGCATAGCACACTGATTTATGTGCTGAATGGTACAACAGGTAAATGTAAGATTTGTAGGACTGTGAAAAGCAAACCGTGAAAGGAGCAGGATGCCACCTTACTGAGATGTGCCAGAGAAGGAAGAGATGTGAAGAGATTTTCTTCCATTCATTCATTCCCACATTTTTATGAACCCCTTCCATGTGCCTGCTGCTATGCAAAGGTAGGTGGGGTCCTGATAAAGGCTGTTAAAGACATAGTGTTGGACCTGGTGGCGTCACTGTAAACAAGAGAGAGGGCTTGAGAAACAGTATCGAGTGGACTAATATTACACTTGTTCTCTTTACAAAGAAAGTTGGTTAACTTTGAACGTTTGCTGTTGATTTGAGACAGCAGGACAAGGCATTGGGAAGTGAGCTGCTCTTTAGAGAGAGTGGGTCTGAGGATGGAGAGGCAGAAAGCATTCGGGGAATTGGGCTAAACATCCCCCTGGGAATTCCCATCTGGAGACTGGCCTCTGCACCTCGCTTCCCCTCAGGCCTGAAGATGAAACGTGCTCTTATCCAGAGGCATCCGATGCCACCCCCTGCTCGGACAGGCTCTGCAGTGTCAGGTTCAGAACCTCAGCCAAGGGGTTTGAAGCTACAGAAAGAGCCTTGGTGTGTGATCTCCGAGGGCAGGCAGGGGAGAGCAGCGCTTTGAGAGTTTGGGTATTTCATGCCCGGGGAAGTTGTTTTCCAGTGAAGCTGTTGATTGTAGCAGTAGGTCAGGCTCATGTTCCTGTCCCGAGGTCTGGTTAATGAGGTACCTTCAATGAACAGGGACACTCAGGGAAAGGCAGGCAGGCAGGCAGGTCACTGAGGTGTGGAAAGCATCATCCGAGTGAGGGCAGACACTGCCAGGCACTGATGCATCTGTCTTCCCAAATCTCTGCAGTTGGGTGTCCCTGGGTGGGCCAGTGGTTGAGCGTCTGCCTTTGGCTCAGGTCATCATCCATCATTGAATCCTGTATCAGGCTCCCTGGAGGGAACCTGCTTCTCCCTCTGCCTATGTTTCTGCCTCTCTCTGTGTGTACCTCATAAATAAATGAATAAAATCTTAAAAAAAAAACTCTGCAGTTGGGATGCATCAATGTAGTAGATGGGAAGTAGGGCACGCAAGCTTATACCTCCTAAGCCCCTCTTTGTGCTCGACCCTGTGCAGAGCTTTTCTATATATGTTTATTTAACACTCATGCCGACCCTGTGAGGTAGGAAACATTACCCCAATGTTAAAGATAAGCTGTTCATTCAGAATAAGTGGCCCATTGTCCCTCAAGTAATGAGTAGTAGATCCAAGGATCAAACTCCAAGTCCCATAGATTCCTACACCTTTCCTCTCCTCTCCTGGCCACCTTGAATTTCCTTGACTTACTATTAGGGTGGCCACTCCAATAGTGGTGACCCAATCCACCTACGACACTTCCAGTTTATACCTATTGGACGGGAAAAATTAGGGGGGACACATAGTATCCCTCTTCACTCTCGAAGAGTCTCCCAATTTAGACAAGAAATTCTATGATCACTCTACCTAACAAGGTTTTGGTTGAAATAGATGCATTTATCAAAACCACAGCTCCAAACTGTGGGTACAAATTGTAATTTGGCTGGAAATGGGAATCCGGCATCCCACCATGCAAATGTAATCATCCAGGAAATTTATCCAGATGCACTGCATGGAAGGCAGCCAGCCTGGAAGTGGTTCTGCCCCACCATGATTTAGAGCCCCATGAAGGAGATTTTGCCATCTGGTGGGCTGGACTGGCTCCCTGGCTAGCATTCCAGTCACGTGGTTCCTGGAGTCCAAGTCTCAGGCAATGTGGGAGTCTGTGAACTAGGGGTTGGCCTATGGCCACCCGTGGTTTCCATCAGTCAGAAAGTGGTACTGATGAGAGACGCAAGACTTGACATGATCCCCATGAGGGCTGGATAGTAGAGTCACCGTATGTAGTTGGGCAGGTTGTACACTGCACAAAAACGCTCGACTCCTGGGACAAAAGAGGGATGCTGTTTTGTATAGTTTTAGTAGATGGTCAGTCAGATGTGGCCACAACAGGAGACAGAGACGAGGGTCAGGAAAACAGTTTATTATACTCGTAGGTCCTAAAGACATGGAGGCACGCAGGACCACAAGGGAAAGATACCAGGGTGGTCAGGAGGCAGAAGACAGCAGTGGTGCATGCACTTAAGCAATGGTCTCTATTAGGGTTTCTGGGGAAAAGCAAGGCAGGGCAGCGTGGGCAGTTTAGGATTGGCTAGTTTGAATAATTTCAGTGTGGGCTCTGGGTTACAGAAATGGTTTCTGTTTGCCTGTATCCGGCCCTGTGGTGATCCAGGCAGAGGAGTATTGCCTCTTGGAGTATATGGACCAGGTGGAGGAGGTCTGGCTCTGAATTAGTCAGTTTGATATCAGTGGCATACTCCCAACCGAGCCCTTTTTTATTTCTAAGATTGGCTAACCTAGAGAAGGACAGTCTCCCTAGCCAGAAAGATTTTTTAAGATGCCAAAACTTCATGTAATTTACGGGAAATTTGAAAAATTTACGATACAGATGCCCACGTTCCAGTTGCCAGGGCTCACAGCTGTGTCTGCCAATTGGTGGGGGAGTGGGGAGCGGTGGCCATAAATCAAACCCTTCCAACCCAGCTACCTGTCCTGTCGTTGATAATCATAAATCCCAGAGCACCTGAGAATAGGCTGTAGAGCCTGGAACTAGCGGGCTGAAGATCATAGCATAGCATGTAGCAGCATAGCATGTGGGAAGAACAGAAGGACCCTAAAATTTACTATCTGCTTGGCACTAAGCATTCTAGTCTGCAGCTCACCAACGCTTTGCATAGTTGGCTCATTCTCCATTTTATAGACGAGACACTGCAGCTCAGAGAGATGGAGTATCTGTCCAAACTCACACAGCCTGTCAGTGGTACATCAAGATTCAGGTTTCGCTGACTCAAATGGTGCTCGGTCACCACTCACCATCAGGGAAATGCAAATGAAAATCACAATGAGATAACACCCCTCACCTGCTAGGATGGCTGTTCTCAAAAACAAAAGGTCGGTGTTGGCAAGGATGTGAATAAAAAGGAACACTTCTGCACTGTAGGGAGGAATGCAAATTGGTACAACCATTATGGAAAACACTATGGAGGCTCCTCAAAAAACTAAAAATAGAACTACTGTAGGATCCGGCAATTCCACTTCTGGTTATCCGTCTCAACTGAAATCAAGATCTCAGGGAGATGTTTGCACTCCTATGTTCGTTGCAGTATTATTTACAATCACAAAGACATGGAAACAACCCGTATGTCCTTCAACAGATGAATGGATAAGCACAATATGGTATAGACACACACGATAGAGCATCTTACAGCCTTTAGAAAGAAGGAACTTCTGCCCTTTGCTACCCCATGGATGAACCTGAAGGACATTACACTACAGGAGATAAGCCAGACCCAGAGGAACAAAACCTACATGATCACACTTAGAAGAGGAACCTAAAAGTCACAAAAGCAGAGAGCAGAATGCTGGTTGCCAGGGGCTGGAGGAGGTGGGGTGGAGAGGTATCAAAGGGTGTGTGGGTTCAGTTATGTGAGATGAATGAGTCCTAGTGATCTCCTGTACAGCACAGAGCCTCTAGTTAACAATACTGTGCTGAATACTTAAAAGTTTGTGGAGAGGGTAGATCTTATCTTAAATGTTATCACCAAAAAAGAGAAAGAGGGAAGGAGGAGATTTTAGAGGTGCCGGTTGAGTTGGTGGCATTATTTATTGTGAGAGTTTTATGGGATATATGCATTAAGTTCATGAAAATGTATATATTAAATATGTAGAGCTTTTCTCTTTTAATCTCATTCCGATTTTTTTTTTTAAAGTCCCTATTCTTCTCTCCCAACATGCTGAGCTGCTTCATGTGGGACTGCAGAGATGGCCTACATGAAGTCCTGTGTTCTGGCCCTTCCTGCTATTATGAGCAACTCAAGCTGAAATGGCAGGAGGATTAGGACTCAGTATTTTTTTAGGGGTGTGGGGGGGGGGCAGAAGAAGAGGGAGAGAGGGAATCTTGAGCAGGCTCCAGTCCCAGTGCGGGGCCCAACATGGGGCTCTATCTCATGACTCTGAGATCATGACCTGAGCTGAAATCAAGAGTCACGCAGGTACCCCAGGACTCAGCATTTCTGCTCCTGTGTGTCCAGGGCTCCCTTTGGAGCCACCCTACTTTGGGTCTTGTTTGGAAGGGAGGAGGGCTCACATAATCTGTTTTTCTATGGCCCCATATCTGTGTCTCCCTCGACCCATCTTGGGGCTATCCTTCCTTTTTGCTCAAAAATGCACCATGTTGTTGGACCCTCAAACACACCACGAAGTGATACCAGACTGGCCTCCTTCTCGATCAGAGCAGAAGGCCGAGTTGCCACCAGGGCATCATCCCAGTTGGACCCTGTGTTCATGGGACCATCTCCTAGGAGGAACTTTGGAAAAGCAAAAGTCACCTCCCTCCTGCTCTCAGTCCCCAAGTTGCCTGCAGCTTGATGATGCACAGTCCTTAGGATACCAGCTGTGATAAGACTGAGGGTTTCAGGCATCAGGTGGGGAGCTGGGCTCATGCCTGGTGTGGGAGTCATTCTTGCCAAGTCCCTTCATGAACACATCCCTCTGTCCCCATAGGTGACCAGATTCTCAGAAGCAGGCCTCTACTGGCAGGTGTGCATGGGTGGGAGGGCAGCATCTGCCAAACACTGGGCAAGGAGGAATGAAGGCTGTGAGCCAACTGTGACAAGGCTCTGGTGGCTCTGCGAGAAATATATTTTTAAGCCCACACCTGTCTGACCCTAACATTCTTTCCCTATCCCTCCCTCATCTCACCTTTCTCCCCACTCCATATGGATGGTGGAAAAGAAAAACTAGAAAATATTTACTCTTGGAAGGCACTTAAGTTCCCTCATCAGTGTAAAGTTTTAACTACCAAGTGGGTGTGGGGTGGACTCTATCCCCATCCAACCAAGGGATAAAACAGAGAAGGGTTTGCATCCCCAGGCTCAGCCCTGGACTGCCCTCTGACCTCGAGAGTCCTCTCTGACCTTTGCTATTTGTTCTCCAAACTTCTGTTTACTGCTGTTTCCTACAGTCAATAACACAGTCACTGAGAACTAAGCAGTGGGCTCAATACTCTAGATAAAGAGAGTAATAAGATATGGTCCTTCCCTTAAGGAGTTGACACCCGGTGGGAGATACAAAAAGAAAGATTTTTTTCAAAAGGAAGAGAGAGGGCAGGCAGCCTGGGTGGCTCAGCAGTTTAGTGCCTGCCTTCCGCCCAGGGTGTGATCCTGGAGACCTGAGATCGAGTGCCACGTCGGGCTCCCTGCATGGAGCCTGCTTCTCTCCTGCCTGTGTCTCTGACTCTCTCTCTCTCTGTGTGTGTGTGTGTGTGTGTCTCATGAATAAATAAATAAAACCTTAAAAAAAAAACAAAAGGAAGAAAGAGAGACAGAGGTGAAGGAAGAGGAGAAAGGAAGAAGGGAGCAGGGAGGTGAGGAGAGAGAAGAATCATAGCACAGAGTAAAAGATGGTTGAATAGTGATGTGTGTGAGTTTGGGGCAAAGCAGGAGATATTAACCCTTCTGGGGATCTCCAGGAGGTCTTCCCAGAAGAGGTAGCTTCAGAGGGCAATGGGAGATAACTCACTTATTGAGCACCTGCTCTGGGTCATCCCTGGGGAATCACATTACTTATGTTGTCTCCTTTGTCCCACATGAAGTAGACCTCATGAAGTAGACATTATCATCCCTGTTTTAAATAAGAGGAATCAGAAGCTCAGCCAGGTTAGGTGGTGACTCCAGGACTGAATCAGGTGTGGGATTCAGGAACTTTAGCTTGTTCCGCAACCCCTGATGTGTCTCATCTGTGTTCTATTGAGGTCCAGAAAAAAGAACTCAGGCCGAGTGACAAGGAGGCTTGGGTCTAAATCCCATCACTTCCGGTTGCTAGTACATACTTTTGGAACCTCAGTTTCCAATTACTGGCAGGATCACCTTGAGTGCATTCACTGATCTTTCTGAGCTTCCATTTCTGAGCCTGTCTTCATGATGGGAATATGATGTCGGGAGGTAAAATGAGGTGTAGGAAGTGCCTTCAGGGCTCGACAAAGAGTTGCTAGCCAGTATGAGACAGTTCCCCTTCTTTCTCTCCCTTTGGCCTTCAGAGTCATTACTGTCCTGGAGCCAGACAGCGTGGGTCAGTTCTCGTCTCTGGTATCGCTGTGTGACTGTAGGCGTTTACATAACTACTCTGTGCCTCAGTTCTTTCATCTAGAAAATGAGGATGCAATAGTATTTAGCCTCCAGGAGGCCATGGTGCAGTCAAATGGCCTGTGTTTGTAGAGAGCATATAGACGCGGCCTGGCATATAGCAAACTCCATGCAGATGAAGTTGAATGAGTAAACCCATACCCTTCACTGCTCTGCCTTCCTGCCTCTCATCTGAGTGCCTCTGGGATGAGCTCAGTGCCGTATGAGCAGGGGAAAAGGTTAAATATTCACCTTTGCAGTCATCTGATGGGCAGAGCTGTGAATGGCTTGGAAAGCCTGGATGATGGACAGCAAAGCTGAGGCCTGGGGAGCAAGGAGGCTGAATTCCTCCAAGAGTCCAGAACTTCAGACCCTGCTAATGCGATGGTGACTTATTTTCTCTTCTTGCACCTCTGATTCACAGAAGATCATGTTAGTCATGCCTTGATCTATAGGATCCCACATCGTAAACTCACGGGCTGTGATGTCAACCCCAACTAGGAAAAGAGGGTTGCTATGATGCCATCATTGACCAAATTGGTAGAAGGGATACTTTATAGAGCGCTGGACTGTAGCAAGGGCTGCATGTTAGAATTATACATACTATAAATATTTACTCTATACTATGAAGATGTATTAATAATACATTAATACAATTAATACATTGTATACATAATGTATACAATGTACATAAAATACATTAATACAATAATACATTAATAATAAAGCCCCACCTTGGTTTTAAATGAAGTATCTGATATTAAGATATCCTGAGCATCATGGGGGCCTTAGTACCTAAATTATGTGGAATAGAATGGGTGCCATTGAAGATTATCTATATCAGTGGTTCTCAATGTGAGCTGCAGTAGAATCTTCTGGAAAGCTTGTTAAAACTCAGATTCTCAGGCCTCACTCCCTGAATTTCTGATTCTGTAGTCTAGGTTGAAGTTTTTTTTTTTTTTTAAGATTTCATTTATTTATTTGGGGGGGGGGAGGAGTTGGCGGAGGTGCAGAGGGAGAAGGAGAAGCAGACTCCCCTATGAGCAGGGAGCCCAATGTGGGGCTCCATCCCAGGACCCTGGGATCATGACCCGAGCCAAAGGCAGACGCTTAACAGATTGAGCCACCCTGGTGTCCCTGCAGGGTGGTGGAGCTTTCTAACAAGAGTCCACGTGATGCTGGGGCCGCTAGTTTCAGCACCACATACTGAGAAGCACTGATGTATATAATAAATATAAGCAGGAAATAAAGATTTTATCTACCAGGTCTTCCCTGGAATGTGTCTACTGCTTTCTTGGATTAAAAAGAAAAGTTTGCATACTTCTATCTCAAGCAATTGATTCCTCCTTTTCTCTGGTCCTTCAGCCAGAAGCCACTGAAGCTCCTTGCTATTGAAATTCTCTGCACATGTATGTTAAAGCGAGTATCGTGTGCAGAACAACAGGTTTGCAGTGCAAATAAGAAAGAAAAAGAAACCTGACTGATTCTTAGAGTGTACTCGGTGAGAACATAGAATATTCTTTGCTGCCTTTGATGACAGGTCACGCGGATCAGCCCCCACAGTGGGATTTGAAAATCCTCCCCTTATGACAATTGAGTCAAGTGAATTGTTGAACAGCAAATGACAGCACCGCTCTGAAATAAACGTTTCAAAACTTGTGTCTAAATCCCAACGTGGGAATGTGTATTGTCATAAGAAAAGCATAAGGCCGGCTCAGGGACCCAATGCACAAGATGTGAGAACGTTCAGTTATCTCTCTCAGTCTAAGTGCCTCTATGCACTGACGAAGATGAAAAGGTAAACTGACAATTCTTTGGAAGAAAACAATCTTTCCTCATCATTTACCCAAGGAATCTTCTAGGTACTTTCATGAGCTCACTTTGCTAATTCTTTTCCATTCTTTGGCTCTACATAACTGCTCAGTGGTTTACATGAGCTGTTTAAAAGTGAAAGTGACTTTTGGAAGAGATAAAGTAATCCTGTTTCTAAAATGATCTCAGAAATGGTCAAGTTAGCCATAGAAAGTTACATTTTTCATCAGACTTCGGGTAATGAGCAAACGTGCATTCTCTTTGGGAGGCTTCTTCAAAAAGATTTTCTTTAGCAGCTGAAGAACTGGTTGGTGTGCGCTAGAAATCTTAGGACCGGAGAGGACATAGAAACCAAGTCTAGTTTCCATCTTATCTATTCTTTCTCCCACATGTCCATTTTAGTACACGGCTCTCGTTTTCTGTACATTTGAAAAAAACATAGTGTACCAATGTGGTCTTATCCCAGTGGTTCAGGGTTTGAAACTGGTATTCTCAGCCTCCTGCTTTAGGTGTATAATTGTACTTTTAATTGTATGCTTATTTTATTAACATGCTTGCCTCTACAAGGATACAAGCTCCAAGATGACAGGGACCATATATAACTTGCTCATCTTTATCTTTCCAGCACCTCTCATAATGTCTAACCTATTAGAGGCACATATTAAATAACCGTGGAGGGTATTATGCTGAGTGAAATAAGTCAATCAGAGAAGGACAATCACCATATGGTTTCACTCATGTGGGTAATATAAGAAATAGTGAAAGGGAGTATAAGGGAAAGGAGGGGAACTGAGTGGGAAAAATTAGAGAAGGAAACAAACCATGAGAGACTCCTAACTCTGGGAAACGAACAAAAGGTTGCAGAAGGGAAGGTGGGTGAGGGGTTGGGGTAACTAGGTGATGGGCACTGAGGATGGGAGGACCATTGATGGGATGACCACTGGGCACTATACACACACACAGACACACACACACGTATATCTCAATAAGTAAGTAAGTAAATAAATAACCTCAATGATGGAATGAATGACTCAGTGAAGTACCAGACGGGCCAAGATTCAAAGGATGACTAGACCCATCCAGGAGAAAAGACAGGGAAAAAGGATTCCAAGCAATGGAAACTGCATGTGCAAAGGTCCTGTGGTGAGAAAGGGGGTGGCACTTAGGAAAGACTAAGCATTTTCCAAATGGCTGAAACTAGAGTTTGGGTATATGATGAAAACAAGTCTGAGGAGGAAGATGTTATTTGTGTTCTAGAGAAAGCCATCCATTCTTTGCATCCTACTTAGCTGAGTCTGTGATGCTGATGTACGAATATCAGTGCACTGACAGGATCATTTATCCTAAATTCTCATTGAAGGGGTAACTGGAATTTCTACTAAGCTCAGTCCTAATTCCAGAACAGCGATAGCTAAAAAATGCCATTTGTTGAATACTTCGTATGTACCAGACAGTGTACTAAGCCTTTGATATAGATGCATTTGCCCCTGGACTCATTTGTCTGGCTTTTTTGGAATAGGATTTAGCTTTGAACCTCAGTCTGTTGATAAGAGATTTCCGTGCCCCCAAACAACTCCCTTGTAATAACTGTCCCTGGATTTCTCATAGTTGTGCTATTTCCGACAGCCCTGGAATTAGGATTGAGCTAGTTGAAATCCACTCACCCACATGAACCTGAGACAGAGCTATCTAAAAAGTGACTCAGGGAAGCCTTCCAGACTAATGCCAAGCACCCATGGTTTTCTCTAAGATTTCGGTTCCATGTCAGCAACTTGAGTGCTTAGCTGGATGGATAATAAGACTAATAGCAGAGTGGCTTCGGAGTCAGGGAGACCTGAATTTGACCCCCAGCCTCATCACTTACAAGCCATATGACCTTGGACAAGTTCCTGTCTCCATCTAGATCCCCATTTTCAGGTGCAAAAGGGAAATAAAAGCATTTACTCTCAAAGTGGTTTGAGGATTTAACACAGCACTTAAGCACAGTGCCTGGCATATGGCGAGGCAAAGGGGAACGTCAGCTGCTGTACTTGCTTTCTTGCTGGCCATAGGGCAGAGAAGCAGAGGCTCGCTGCAGAATTCTTACATTCCAAAGAGGGACAGGAAAATCAATTAAAAACAAGTACGTGCAAGGCTTCATTTGCTGCTGTTGCTGGGAGAATGGATTGCCTTGTTCATTTTATGTTCTGGGTCTGTAGGTAAATTGCAAAATCCTTTTTATTGAAAATTCATTCCGTCTTCCACAAATGTTTATTGAGCCCATGCTATTTTCTGGGCACGTGGGAGAAACAAGGATAAATTAGATGCTGATCCGGCACTCACCTTGGGAGTCGGAGAAGGGAGAGAATACAGATTTTCTGTAAATGTGAGCGAAAGCACACGTTCTACTTCAGTACAGAATGCAGTATTATTTACTTTAGATCACTGAGGATCTTGCAAGGGCTTCTCATTGCCTTAGTGAGTTAATAGAGAGCTCAACACCGAGGGCGGTACAAGCAGATGTCCACTGAATTTGGTTTTCCACCCAGTATTATTTATATAGTGATACAAGTTATGATATAATATTCTATGTAATACTTGCAGGTTGTGCTACTCATATATTATGACTATGTAACATTACACTAATTATATATTATATACCAGATATTGCTACTTACATGTGTATATGTGTATATAATACGAATTATATATATTCTTCTAGTGATACATATTATATAATATTTATATATTTCTGTATTTTATACTATATAAAATACTCATATATAATCTGCTACATAATTATATAAATACATAAGTAAGTCAGTTACTTACATCATCTCACTTTGCTACCACATGTATCTTTTTCTTGAAAATGGAAATGGTCAAGTTCTGCTCCAGTCAGATGCTAGACACGTTAAATGAGTCTGTGCTTTACACCTAGTATGCAATACTAAAGGACATGGCAATCTGCAAAATTATGAGGGGGCTCCCCATTATGTCACATTCCTGTAGCTTCTCATACATCCATCCGACAAGTGTTACTAAACACCTATCATGTGGCAAGCTCTTCCCTGGGCACTGGGGTACAGAGTCAGATATGGCATGGTCCCTGGCCTCATGGGACTCACAGATGGGTCCCTTTAGCAGCCCCAGAGGGCCACGGTGGCCGCTGTCCTGGAAGAAGGAACCACAGGTCTATGGTGGCACAAAAAGAGGCAAGTGACTGCCTGGGAAGGATTTCTAGAAAAGGAGCTCCCCTAAGAGGGAGTGGCTATGGTCTGAAGAAGAAAGTGGGAGGACAAGCATGGTAGGTAGGGGACAGCATGTAAGGAACTAGTGTCAAAATTAAAATGGCATGATACATCCAGGAGAGTAGGACAGTAGATTTGCTGACATACTGTCAGATACCACTGACATAATAATAGCAAGAAAAAGAATACTAGTATTCATAGTAGTAGTAATAGCAAATACTGAGCATTCACTGAATCTAAGTCCTTGGATGCATTATGTCAAATAGTCCCACAAAAACCTTAGGATATATATAGCCTTACACTCTGCATATTAAAATGAATGACCAGGAGAACTGATATGTTACTCAAGCTTGCTCAACTGAGGAGTACAGCAGATCAGAGTCTACCGTCTTATCCTACTGGCCTTGGACCTGGTATCTAACCTCTGTCTCCTGCTCAGCAAAATCAGGTTAAGGGTTCATTCTGAGAACATCACGGAATGAGGGTTGCACAGCACTGGGATCATGGCGAATGTTAACCAGTGGTGGATCGAGCACCATGTTTGTCAGGGAGCAGACACTGGAAAAGTGGAGGGACGGCATGTTAATGAGGTAGACTGGGTCAGATCCCAGAGCACTAGCCTGTGGGAGAAACTTTAAGGGTGTGCTTTTCATTCTGAAAGCCATGGTAGGCATTGGGAAGCTTTGAGACAAATAGTGAGATGCTCAGTGTTTTGTTTGAGAAAAATCACTGTCCACAATGTGAAGTACACATGGAAACAGCCAGACCAGCCAGAAGGGCCTTGTCATTATCCAGGAGAGGAAGTTCAACAATAAGAACTTCCTTAGTCTTATTCCTATTATTATTCCAGAATAAGAGGTGATAGTCACAAAGATCTGAGTAGAAATGATACCTTAGCTGGATGTGGGCTGAAGGAAGAAGAAAAGTCAGGTGACCCCAGGATTCCTGACTTTAGTCTAGTGATAGGTGAATGGTTTCATCCACTGAGGCAGGAAATGCAGTAAGAAGAATATTATGAGTTGAATTGTGCACCCCCCATTCATATGTTGAAGTTCTAACCTCTGATATCTCAAAAGGTGTCCCCTTCTAGCACTGTGGTCTTTATAGAGGTAATCAACTTTAAATGAGGATGAGTCCTAACCCAATATGACTGGTGTCCTTACAAGAAGGGGAAATTTGGACACAGGTTGGCATAGAGGGAGGACCAGGTGCAGAGGCCTAGGGAGAAGACAGCCATTTACAAACCAA
Source organism: Vulpes vulpes (assembly GCF_048418805.1). Classification (NCBI taxonomy): domain Eukaryota; kingdom Metazoa; phylum Chordata; class Mammalia; order Carnivora; family Canidae; genus Vulpes; species Vulpes vulpes. The sequence continues at coordinate 174,835,131 of NC_132791.1, read as the reverse complement.
GGAGAGAGGCCTGGACGAGACCAGACTCACAGCCATTGGAAGGAACCAATCCTGCCAACACCTTGATTCTGGACTTCTAGCCTCCAGAACTATGAAACACATTTCTGTTGTGTAAGATCCCTAGTCTGTGGCATTTTGTTACAACTGCTCCAGCAAAGCAATATGAGGAGTAACTCATTTGGAGATAGCCAAGAGTTATATTTTGGATGAGTTGAATTTGAAGTGTTTTTGGATAGCCAGGTGGGGACAGGCACCAAAGTGGTCATTCAGTACAGGAATCTAAGACTCGGTGGGGGACCTGGGACCAGAGAACAGTGATTGAGGTGTGTTACTCATTTCTGACACTCCTGCATCCACCCATAGCACTGTGTGACCAGTACATAATGGGAATTTGAAAAAGTAGTTGAGTGGATGTCATGGTGGCCTAAGGACAGTAGGCAGGAGGGACCACACAGATATTGGAACTCATTTTAATCTCCCATCCCAGGACAAACGAGGTTAGCTCCAGCCCTGTTGAATTTTAGAGGACTGCTGCATTGGTTGCCGATATTTCCAGTCACCAAGAAGGATAGTTCCCTCTTTGTTCTCTAAAATCAAGTGATGAAAAAAAAATTAACCAAATATCAAAGGTATTCTTAGAACAGAAAATGATAGCCTGACTGGAGTCTTAGGTTCATGCCCATGTTCTGAAATGTTGACCTCCAAGTCTATTTTAGGCAGCAACTTCAAAGTCTGCTTAACTTAAAATGTCAAAATAAGTAGACGGCGCGGCATTACAGAAAATGGCAAGAACCAGAAGTTAGGAGACCTTGCTTCGCATCTTGATCTGCCTCTGAAGAACTGGGTCAACTTAACCTTTCCCTCATCTGTGAAACAATGATGGGGAGGGGGTAATTGGATGATCTTCTAACTCTGACATTCCAGGATTCTGTCAATGTTGCCTTTCACTGCCAGTGTTAGAGAGAATAATATTTCCAAAAATAGAGCTGCCAACCTGATTTAGTCCACCAACATGAAGGCACGTAATGAGGTGATAGGCAGAAGTTAATATCACAGGTGACTCTGGTAGAATAATTCCTGCCTCCTTAGGGTGGCACTTGGAAGACTGGAAAGAGTACTTGGTTTTAGAATGCTCCTTCATTACCAGCACATTGGATTTTACTGGATGGTTTTCGAATTCCCATGATCACAGTGTTTTGTCCGATGGCTTACATTTCTGACCACACTGAAAAAGGATATAAAAAAAAACACCCCTTCCTAAATACGTTTGTGATTTCTCTTAGACCATTCAGTATTTAAACTTCATGCATTCACCTTTTCTTTATATGCCTGCACATCTCAGCCACAAAAGGGTGCAGATGATGAAGAGTTTTTAGGTACCTTATATTGTGTCATGTTTTGTGCCAGGTGCTTGACCTGTGTTGCATATTGCCTCATTTAACACACCCCATAGCAGATGCTGTCCTTATATCTTCTCTGCACTCAACATGGCTGAAGGTTGCTTACTTAAGGCATCTGTCTGGCTGTGGGGACATGCTTGGCCCAAAAGGACAAGCCAGACATATCTAGGAGTTAACACTACAGGAACAACCCTCGAGTGATATCAGATGGAAATTTGGGGAATAAATACTTCAGCCTCCTCACCATGTGTTTGGGATAACTCTGAGATATATTCTACACCTGCTCAGGAAATTCCTCAAAGGGACTGAGTTCCACCTAGCCATGGTGGGTATTGACTTGATAGCACACCCTTTATTGGCTGCCTCCTCTTTCCGTCTCGAAACCCTTTTATTTCCTGTGGTCCATATTCCAGATGAAGTATTTACTCTCAAATCCTTGCCTCAGGATCTGCTTCTGGGGGATCCAGGCTAAGACATCTCCCAAGATCTCTGTGGAGTAGGTACCATTATTGCTAATTTATAGATAAGGAACCTAAGGCTCAGTGTGGTAAAATAATAGTTGTTAAGATGGTTAAGTACTAGGGTTTTGCTGGCTCACCCTGACTTTCCTCTATACCAGTAGTCATCAACCAAGGGGACATTTTGAAACGTCTGGAGACATTTTTGGTTATCAAAACCAAACTGGCACCTGGCAGGTCAGAGGTGAGAGATGCTGTGAAACATTTTACAATGCCCAACTTAGCCCCCTTCAATAAGGACTTATCCAGCCTTAAAAAGGTCAGCAGTGGCAAGGTTGGGAAACCCTACTCTAAACCAGCAAGACTGGCTGTTGGATGATAACTGTCCTGCATGACTTGTCTATTGCATTTCACTTCCAGGGCCAAGCTGTGGCTCAGCTGTGTTCCACTATCCCCAATGTGACTGTCTTTGGAACAGCTTCTACTTTCAAGCATGAAGCAATCAAAGACTCCATGACCCACCTCTTTGACAGAAATGCAGACTATGTGCAAGAAGTGAAAAGGTAAGGTGTTTGCTCTAAAGAGCACCAGGTTGTTCCTTGTTCTTCTCTTTCTTAAAGAACAATAGCACTTGTTTAGAGGAAGGCTGATAGCAATAATAGTAAGGATATAATGGGGCCATAGTATTATTAGCTCTGTGCTGAATACTTCACATGTATGCTCTCATTTAATTCTCAGCAGCCCTATTATAATGCCCCTATTTTGAGAGGATAAAACTGAGAAACCGTGCAGTTGAGTAATGTGCTAAGCTTGCATAATTTAGCTAAATTATGATAGCAGCTATAACAGGGCCTTAACATAGAGAAGTTTATCTCTCACTCATGTAAGAGAACAACCCCTGTGTGACTGAGAGCCCCCCGAGCACAAAGTGGTGACATGATCAGAGTTGAGTTTTGTGTAGAGAAGGACTGGGAGGTGGGAAATCGGGTTGCTGGTGGTTGCAGACCCAAGCTGGGGAATGCTGGTTTATAACCTGACCCGTGCTCCACCTGCGATCCTGAAGCTATTGACTGTGGCCCGTGCATGTCAACACAGGGAATCAGGTGGAAAGCCCAGCTGATCTTTGAGATGACTTGTGTGTCACACCCCTGCTGCTGCTCAGAATGGGTGGAGGCTGATGCTCAGGCTCTGCTAAGCAGCTCCTGAGGGGATTCAGAGATGTCTCAGAGCTGTGGTTGTGGTCTTCTCATTTCCCAGCACTAAATTGTAAGATACAAAGAAATTCAGTTGTCTGACTAGCATTATAACAAAGAAGCAACTTTCTCCAAATTGAGGAACTGAGAAGATGGGAGATCTGGTTGTGTAAGGCGATAGACCAGACTAGGTGAGCTTTTTGGAAAGGAGAGTCTTCTGATGGCCTGGATTTTCAGATTTGTTTTTAAATGTTAAATGTAGAGATTTGCACAGAATTTAAGGTTGTACCAACATTTCCAATGGGACATGAAAAAAGACCTTCCAGACCAAATATTAGAAGTTCGCCACCTGTTTCTCAGACGTCTAGACATTGCAGGCATGTTTTCAAGGCTTCCAGGCTAGACCTTGGCCTACTTTCCTAACCATTGGGTAGCTCTTCCTTCTTGTAACTTGCATCTCTCAAGCTGTGATCTGGAAAATGAACTGTCACTGTCCCTCCAGCAGTCTTTGCCTTTAACCACTTCAATGATAATTTTGCAAGCATCCTTTCCTCATTCATACCCTGACCTACTTAATACAAGGTGTCTGTGATGGGCCAGGTGCTGTGCTAGGGCAGAAGATTTGGCAAAACAAACAAACACCTTGAGAGTCACTTTCTTCATGGAGCTTTGAGTCTACTTGGGGAAGAGGGATAAAAACCAGTATTTTTAAATATTGATTTTTAAGTATTGATTTTCACTTTTGGTATGTGCTCTGGTGGAGAAATGCAAGGTGCTGGTGGATACATGCAGGCAGCAGATCAGACATCAAAGAGTGAGGTTCAGACTGAGCATTAAAGGAGGAGAAACTGGACAAAGGAACAGCATTTCTGACCAAGTGGAATTGGATGTGCTAAGGCCCAGGGTTAGGAATGACTTGGTAGGGGCGCCTGGGTGGCTCTGTGGCTGCGCATCTGCCTTTGGCTTGGTTGTGATCCTGGGGTCCTGGGATCGAGTCCCACATCAGGCTCCTCGTGGTGGGTCCGCTTCTCCCTCTGCCTATGTCTCTGCTTCTCTCTGTGTCTCTCATGAATAAATAAATAAATAAAAATTAAAAAAAGAAAAGGAATGATTTGGTAAATTCAAGAATCTGAAAGGAGACCAGAGCCACTGAAGGTAGTAGGATATAGGAAGTAATGGGCAAAGAGGGTCACGAGGTAGCCATTCTTTTAAAAGAAAAAAAGTGACAATGCATAACCAGAGAGCTCCTGCCTTCCCAGTTTTCCCTGGAGAATTTCCTAGCCCCCTCATCCCTTCACTGTCGTCAACCTGCCATCTTGCTAGCCTGAGTCAGTGATTCATGCTTATGTCAGAAGAGCCGGAGATGACAGCATCTGAGACCCACTTAGCCACCATCTTCTTTCAAAAGTGACTTCCAATGATTTCTTATGTTATTAAGCAGAGAACTGAGGGTTCTATTAAAAATGACTAGGAAGCCACAGATAGGTTCCCACCAACCCTCCCTCAGGAAAGAATCCAGAAGAACATAAAAGCAACAGGTATTCGGTGCCTGTTGCAGAGCCAAGCACCACTTCTGCTGCATGGTAGGTGCTCAGCATATACCAACGGGATGAATTGTAGCATTGTCTGTAATGGTGAGATTTCAGAACCAGCCTCCATTATCAACGGGAGGGAAACAGTTCAGTGCATTATGCTACACCCACACGCTTGAGTATTATGCAGCCCTTAAAAAAAAAAGATAATTATGAAGATTCTGTGACAAAATGAAAAAATACCCACGGTAGCATATTGAGTGGGGAAAAAAGCAGAATGCCAAATTCCAGCTACAGTGTGATCACAGCTTTGTATAAATTCTTGGCGCATGAAGACAAAAAAAAAAAAAATGAAAGGAAAGTGGGAAAAAAAACCAACATCCAACCACTAATATGCAGTAGGAGCAGAATGTAGAGTGATTTCTCTTTGGTTTTTGACTGCGGATATTGTTTGTTATAGTGTTCTGTGGTGATAGGCTAGGGAAAAAATAACAATATAAGATTTCTTGAGACGAAAATTATTTTATAAGCCAGTCAACTGGTAATCTTCTTTTGAACACGTTCTCAGCCTTCAGCCAGACATGGAGTGGCAGAGGGAGATTATTTGTAATATAGACCTAACCTTTATGTCACTTGCCTCTTCTCTGTTTGACTATGCTCAAAACCGAGTAGAAGAATTAGAAGCTTTGAGTCATGTGCATCTGGCTGTAAGGACTTCAAAAGTAAAGAAAGATAGAGAGAGAGCACCAAGGTGGGCAGCCCCCGAGAGGGAGCCTGATGGATGGGACACATTTCAGCAGGTAAAGGGAGGTGGAGAATGAATCCCAGCAAGGCAAGTGGGCACAGGCAAGGCGGATCATAGCACCAGGCTCTGCTGGCCTCCTCTCCCTCTGCTGACCCATACGACTGGACCATGGTGCATGCTTCTCAGTCCTGCAAGGGGAAAGTTCCTCATTTTTCAGATAAAGAAACTGAGATGGTGGAAATCAAGGGGAATCTAATCACCTGGAGAGAACAGAGACCACGATCAGGAATGGATTCCTAGAGATGGTATTGCTAAGTAATTGTACACATTCACCAGGAAGCCTCCTCTGTGCCAGGCACTGTGCTCAGCACCCTTTGGATAGCCTCTTGTGCACTGGGTACTGTGCACAGCCCTCTGGGAGAAGGCTGCTATGTGTGTGTGGAACTGCACTTGGCCTTCTGTGCACCAGACACTGTGCTGGACCCTCTGGGAGAAGCCTGCTGTGCACCACGCAGTGTGCCGGGCACCCTGAAATGGCCTCATCCCTCCATCATGAGCTTGGAGGTGATGGTTAAAGCTATGGCACAGATGAATTCTCAGAGAAAAAGGAATTCAGAAAGAGAAGCACTGAGCGGAGAGCCAAGAAATCAGCTGGAGATGAAAGTTAGAGTAAAGGGGGATTAATTTCCTGGCAAAGTCAAGGGCTTCTCTCCCAGTAATAGCCCTATTGGACCTAGCACTGCTCAGGAGAAATGCTTCACTCACCCGTGTGGGTGGGAAGCAAAGTGATGGCATTCACAATAAAGGGGCAATAGTTTTTTAGGGGATCCAGCAGGGCTTAGAAAACCTTGGATCAGCATTTCCAAAATGTCTTGCTGCTGAATTTGGCTCAGAGAATCTCTGAACCGAGGCTCTTTGTGTTTGCTTTTTTGAATCTGCAGAGATTTATGGCAGCAGGAGAAAGCCCTCATCCTGTCTGCTTTTGTGTGATTATGATTATACACATGCAGGCGAGGCTGACACCCCCAGGAATTGGGGAGGTGCCAAGAAATGAGGATGGCCTCTGAGCTTCCGAGGAGTCACCTAGCTCTGCTTGTGATTTTCGTGATTATTCCATTAAAAAGAGCTGCTAAGGTGCTTTTCAGTGTGAGCATGAGTAAAGGAGGCCCTGTTCCAAGGCTACTTCTTGTGGGGCCTGGAGCATTGGAAATAGATGCAACTGAGTCCCATTCCGTCTGATTCATTGGTTGGGCTTATAATTGATTGAATGCATGATGGAGCATTTTTTCAATTTTGAAACCCACCTGAAGGAACATATCTAGCCTTAAAAGGAGCAACATCTGCTTGAAGATTTGATAGAAACAACCAAAGCATCCTCACCTTCGGGGCCTGGGAAATGACATCTCCCTCTGCTCACTATCCATCTTGCTCTCACCTACCACCCCCACCCCACCACTGACCTTCAAAAGGACACAGTGACAGCAAGGAGGCATGAATTTGTGGCTTATATGACCCTTGTGCCTGTGCAAACCCTATCTTACCTGATTCAGCTATCACAATGCTAAGAGAGGCTGAGAGAGAGGTACACAGAGGATCTATGGTGTCTCCCTCCAGCAAGAAGCTCAAGAAGGCAGCTCCCAGCTTTGCTCAGCCCCTGCTGGTAGCCTGCGTGCCTAGTGGTGGCGGCGGTGGTCACCAGGGCTGGCCACAGCTCACTGTATGAAACCCTGCCCTGCTTCCGGGGCCCTCACATGGTTTCTAGATTCGATGGGTCAAACCAGAGTCCCCTCATTCCCTGTAGTGGGTCCTAGGGTATGTTGCCTGACTCCACGGAGTCTCAGCTTCCTTATGCACAAGTGGGGTAATGATGGCCTCTGAGTCAAAGGGTTGGCATGAGGCATTCTCAATGAGATGGGATTTAGGAAGTGCTCAGCACTGTGCCTGGCACATAGCAAGTGCTTTTGAATGTGGGACATGCTCTCCTAGGAGGATCAAGGGTATTAAGCCTCTGCTCTAATGGTTTCTGGACTGGTGGCTACACCCACCCTGAAGGTTGCTTGGGTTAATGGTTGGGTTGTTGAGGTTTTGCAGTCTTTCCTTTATACTCCTTTCCCAAACTAAAAGAATTCTCTTTAAGTTGGCCCACTCTGAAAAAAATAATTAAAAAGCTACCAATGGACACAGAAGTTACCATAAGCTAGGCTCTATGTCTCATATGCATCAACTCATCCAAGCTTCCCAGAGAAGCATGGGGCAGGTGTTATAACTATCATCCCCTTCAATAGTTGGGGACACTGAGAGGCAAACTAAATGATTAATATGGAGATTAAATTCATATTCCTAAGCCCAGTGCTATGCAGCCCCCATGCCAACCCCATGCCTGCCCTCTACCTCTGTGTTGGTTGTCAGTTGTGGCAGACACTCTTGGGTCCTTCTGGAAGGAGACAGCGTACAGACAGGGTCTCTCATTACCATGGTTGGTGTCCCAAAGCCTCTTCCTTTGGCCTGTTCAGCACTGATTGCCCTGGGTTAACCTGTCACAGTGCTTTCTGCAAAATGCCTTTCCTTCATCACCTGGCTAATTCCTGCTCATCCATCAGCACTCAACAGAAGGATACTCCTCCACTGCCCCAAGTGGCTCTGCTGAAGCTGTGGTGACTGGCTGGGCCATTTGTTTAGTCTGCTTTCCCTAATATCCATAAGCTCCCAGATGTCAGGGAGGAATTGAGCCCCTATCTATGTCCCCCCAGCTCAGCATATACCCTGTCCAGCATGGTATCAGCACTGAGTGGTTGTCCAGTGGCTGGAAATGCAGGATGAATGTATAGCAACCCTGACCTTGGGCCTCTTCTATAATCTAGGATGGGGAAAAAAAAAAGCAGTTTGAAAATAGAAACCTCCTGGCCTGTTTGGAATAACATGGTCTAACTCTGGATATATCTATATTTATTTTTGAAGACAACATTTAAACCAGAATTCTACAAAGAATAAATTAAATTGACTGCTTCCTGGAGCTGCTTGCTAAAATGATGCTTCCATAGTTGGACTGATTTGAACATTAATTAAATCTCAAATTCAGAATGGTGAAAGGCCATTGCTCTGGAGTGAAACTGGACCAAGGTTTGAATTCCAGTTGTACCCGTTACATAAGCTTGGGAAAGGCACTGTATCTGAGAACCTCCATTTCTTCCTCAAAAAAATGGGAGTTAAAATGCCTGTCTCAGACTTGTCCTGAAAATTAATTCTGAAATGCCCAGGATATAGCAGAGCTCAGAAAATGTGAGTTTCCTTTGAAGGAAGCACATATATAGAAATGTGGGATACCAGTCTTAAAATGTTTTCTTCATTGTTCTGCATTCATTCACTCCTCCATTTATTTAATCATCCATTCATATAATCAATATATGTTGAGATCTAATGCCTTGTCCATCAGAATGAGAAGGACCAACGATACAACAACAGGCAGCACAAACATGGTCCTGTCTCATGGGGCTTACATTTTGGTGGAAGAGACAAAGAAATAGAATAATTACAGCCTATGACAAACTGAAAAGAGTCTTTATTATAGATACTGAAGCAGAGATAACGGGGGGCTGCCACTGCAGGTGGGGTGGTTAGTTACATCATCTCCAGGGAGGTCACATGTGGGTAAGACCTAAAAGATGAGAAGGAGCCAGCTCTAAGTAGAACTGGGGAAAGGCTGTTCTGGCAGAGATTATAGCATATGCAAAGGACCTGAGGTAAGGAAGTTTTAGGAATAGCTCCAAAGTCAGAATGCCTTGAGCAGTTAGTGGCAAGTGAGGATGAGGAAGTGGGCTGTAGCTTATAGGTCACCCCTTGCCAATAGGTTGCCCTGCATTTCTGCAGAACCAGAGTATAGAGCAACAGGCCTAGATGGGGCAGCTAATTAATATGAGCAGGTGTGACTGGCAGTTTGTGGGAGAAAATGTGCACTCACAAGCAGAATACAGACGTGAGGAGCATCAGGCAAGAAGTGAGCATTTGGGGGGCAGGTCCTTTGGGATACCCAAAAGGTGTGCACAGCCCAGCATTTGGGAGGCTGCTCCTGAGCCCAGGTGGGCATCTTGCAGTAAAGGAAACACGTCCTGCAGAAATGCAGTTTACAGGGAAGACTTGGTGGCCCAGGATGGCTGGTAGTAGAAATGGAGAGGGTCCTACTTCTATAGGAGTGAACACACTTGGCAGAAAAAAAAAAAAAAAACAACTCGGGAGAAGTGAGGAAGGCAGGAGCATAGCTACCCAGCCCATGATGCAAGGTACAGACCTGAGCAGTCGGTGTGAGGCACCAACCTAGAGCCCACCAATGGAGTCTGTGTGTTCCAACTCCCACCTGACTCTCAGGCCTCGCCTCTTTACATTTCCTTTGCTCCAGCCAAACTGGCTGCTTCCCAGTCTTCTTCCTACCACAGGGCCTTTGCATGTGCTGTTACCTCACCTGGAACATTATTCCTGCTGGTCTTTGCCTAGATAACTCCTCCACTTCGCATTTCCCCAGGGATGCCTTCTCTGGCAGACTTGACTGGGCAAACTCTAGATTGACATGGTCTCAGAGCCAGAGCACCTGTGTGGCACTAGACACCATGCATTTTAATTTAATTTTTATTCATGTAATCGTGGGTTTAACATCTACCTAATAAAAGTTCTAAAAGGGGAGAAATCAAAGCTGTTTGGGCTCACCACTGCGTCTCCAGTGCCAAGTGCAGTGCCAAATATTTAATCGACAAATTAATTATTAATATAAGAAATAATGCCAGTTTGGCTCCTGAGTAGCTGGCTTAGACCAGTGGTTCTCAGAGTGTAGAGCCAGAATCAGCAGCATCAGTATCTCCTGGGAACCTGTTAGAAATGCACATCTTCGGGGCCCACCTCAAACCAAGTGAATCAGAAGCTAGGAGAAGAGGGGAAGGGAGGGCAAACTGCAATCTCTTTTAATGAGCCCCCCCGGAGATTCTGATGTTCACGAAGGGTTTAGATCCACTGGCCTGACTCCCTGGTTCTGAATTTATAGGTGGAACTTGAATAGATACACCTTTACAGATAAGGATCCTATCAGGCAAAAGCAAAGCTGATAATTTTTTGATGAGTCTTTGTAATGCCTGGATTTTGGAGCTTTTGAAGGTCATGACTCAGCTTTCGAAAGTCATGACTCAGCTTTTGAAAGTCATGACTCAGCTGTCTTGGGTCATGGGGCAGTTGACTTAGTGTCTGATCTCTAAAAATGCACATGCAGAATTTCCTACTTCTGAAAACAGGATCTAGCTGTCCACATGAGCTGCAATGGCCGAACTTGGTTTGGGGATGAGGTTGGAGGTAGAAATGTTGAGCAGTGTGCTAAGACAAGATGATCCTGCAAACTCACAAATCCGGGGAAATGCTATTCTTATCTTAGCAGAACAAGGCCTAACCACAACTGGGAGCCCTGGGGGCCTGAATAATAGCTCCCCTACAATCCTCAGAACCTTCCTGTTTACAGCTCCCTTCTGCATAATATCTTTTAACAGTGGAAGCCCACGGTGCATGGAGCCTGCTTCTCCCTCTGCCTGTGTCTCTGCCTCTCTCTCTCTCTCTGTGACTATCATAAATAAATAAAAATTAAAAAAAATTAAAAAAAAAAACAGTGGAAGCCCAGTGTATGTTTGTTAAATGCATGAGTAAGTAGGTGAATCAATGACTGTATAAATAAATTAATGGAAGAAGGGATCAAAAAATATTTTGTCTACTTAATACAATACAAATGTGGTTATACTCTGGAACCTTCTATTGTTATAAGACGATCCTATGTATTTTTAAATATTTCTTTATTTTAGGGGAGGAGGGGCAGAGGGAGAGGGAGAGAGAATCCACAAGCACATTCCCTACTGAGTGCAGAACCCAACTTGGGGGCCCAATCCCAGGACCCTGAGATCATGACTTGAACCAAAACCAAAAGTCAGCTGCTTAACCAAGCCACCCAGGGGCTCCAAGGTCCTATCTATTTAACCCTCTTCCTCAAAGATTCCATTTTAGATTGAACCTAGAGATTGAATGAATACAAGTTTGTGAGTTACATTAATGTGCCTTTATGGCACTGAGGATGGAGAGAGAGAGTGAGGAAAGCTAGTCCCTGCTAGACTGGAAGCCACAAGAAGACAGGAGCATGTTAGTTTTGCCCACCCCCCGGCTCTGTCTCCAGCACCTTGGACAGAGTCTAGCCCATAACCTAAGCTCCACAGATCAGACTTGTTGAGTGACTCACTTGCGGAGTGACTGTTGTTGTATGGCTGGCAATGGGCCACACATTTCATGTCACCTTCTTCATCCTCAGCACAAGAAGACATGCTCACTCCACTTTACAAAGGAGAAAGCTAAGGCTCAGAGAAGCAGTGTGAGGTGGCTAGATACAAATTCAAATTTTTAAAAAAGATTTATTTATTTGAGAGAGAGAGAGAGAGCCAGCACACATGTGCACAAGCAGGGGGAGTAGCAGAGCGGGAGGGAGAAGCAGAGGGAGAGAGAGAAGCAGGCTCACCGCCAAGCAGGGAGCCTGATGCGGGGCTCCATCCCAGGACCCTGGAATCATGACCTGAGCTGAAGGCAGATGCCTAACCGAACCGACTAAGCCACCCAGGCACCCCTTTGCTATCCTATTTATGGCTACTCCCAGAGCCCTTGCTCTTCCTGATTCTGGAAGCATGACACAGGAAGGGAGAGTAATCAAGTTTGGTCCCTAACAGGTAACAGTATCTTACTTTGTCTTCACACCATTTAGAATCTCGGCTGAAGGAGTGGACATTGTTTTGGATTGCCTCTGTGGGGATAACACTGGAAAAGGTCTCAGCCTTCTCAAACCACTGGGAACCTACATTTTATATGGTAAGTGTTAAAGAGAAGTGGGGATGGTCTGCAGCAGGGAGCACTGTCCATATGCTCACAAAGGCTCTGATGAATGAAATGTGTTGATATGTTGGGGTAATGAGATTGAAAGGGCTTAATTTTTTTAAAGATTTATTTGAGAGAGAGGGGGGCAGAGGGAGAGAACCTTCAAGTAGACTCCTCACTGAGCACCAGAGCCCAGCATGAGGCTTGATCTCACAACCCATGAGATCATGACCTGAGCCGAAATCAGGAGTCAGACACTCAACCAACTGAGTCACCCAGGAGCCCTGGGAGGGCTTAATTTTTTAGTGTTTTCCATAATACTGCTATTGCCATTAGTTATTTTCAATTATAAAAGTAACATATGTGTCTACTGCCCTATTGCCCCTGTGAATACTTCTCATTCCAAAAGGGGTAAAGACCAAGCCAGTGCAGTCATTGATTTGGCCCACAGAAGGTGGCACAGGTGGGAAATATTAATGGCTTCAAAGGAAATTTTAAAAATGGAGGAATGAAGGACCCACAATAGGATGGGAGGGGTGGCTACGATATGCAGGTTTTAAGGGCCATTCTTCCCTAGTGGAGATGATGTTGCAAAATACAACTCTCAAATTTGAAACTACCCCTGTATGTCCCAAATCACAAAGAAGCTCTGGGTGGTTAAAGCACACCTTTGCTTTTGCAGTCCCCGGTATGCTCTTAAGTCTGAGGGGATTTATCAAAGATATCTGGGAGATTTTCTCAAGCAGAAGACTTCAGAGCCGCCTCCTCATCTTCTTCCTCTCCTCTGTAATATGCTTGTAAACCAATTTAAACATTAGTCTCTCTACAAAGTCAAAAAAGCCTATCTGAAGCCAGATATCATATTCCAAAGCCAAATGATACTGGGGTTAGCCAACATTTGAGATTTTTGGCAGTTCTGTCCCATAGATCCCATAGAAAATTGAGACTTAGCTCTGTATAACTCAGAAAAAAAATTTCATTTCCCTGCTATTCCCTGAGAAACTTATAAAAGAGATATTTGAAAGATATAAATATTCAAGCATCTTTTTGTCATTGTTATTATGACAGAAAGAGAGGGAATAAGCCTCCCGTTGCTGGAGTGTTCTGGTATCTTCAATAGTATCTGAAAGTCCTTAGAAGTGGGTTCATAATTCTTTAACTATTACTGTTGATAACAGAAGCTGTGTCAGTGCACAATGGGGGATATTGGATAGAACTAACCTGGGAGTTAAATGTTCGATGGCCAGTTTATTCTTTCTTACTTATTCACCAGTTCTATTTTTGCCCCACTTCCATGATGCATTTGGCAGAGTACAATTTTATCACCTTGCAAGTATCTAACTGATTACACTGATTACTAAGGAACCAAAACCTGGTACCATGATGCTTGGTGGTAGTCACCCCATAAAAGCAGGCCAGTGATTAAATAACTAGTCTACCCAGGCCAAACAATGAAGTTTAAAATGTACATTGTTTTTTCATTAAGTAATGGTTCTCTAAGAGCTTATTCCCAATCTCTGGAGACAAGGCAAGGACGTCACTGAAAAGGCACCAATATGACATCTGATTTGTTAAGATGTCTCTCATCCCCTCCACATTCCTAAGAACCACACAAGGGAGTCTTTTCTCTCTGAAAGAGAATCTTAGGAAATCTTCCTAACACCATTTCCCATCTTCTTTCTGAATGTTGTTTGTTTCCATTAGCAAAGCTCAGTTTCTCACACTATTTGTCTCAAATGGTTTTGACCTCTCTGCTCAGATATCTTTGGAGTTAGCATGTTCATCATATCACTTCCCTGGCTCCTGAACCTATTTTCACCCTCACCTGCTCTCCTGTTCGCCATTTTTTCATTCATCTAAATTCTAGTGCAGTCGCATCTCTCCCTGCCACTTAAGTGTCCAGCCCATATCAGAGCCCCAAGCTCCTTACTTGTTAAGAAATCAAATTCAAACCATGAATTAGGCTCACATAGAATTTCACTTCCCAATCTTGAAGAACAGAACCAATATTTTAAGCAATTCATCATTGTATTAGAATGTAAATCACATTTTTGCTACATGCCCAATTTTCCAAAATAATGACGTGGTCACCTTGAGAAATACTACTTTCTCTTTGATCCAGGGACACTTGGCTAAAATTAAGTCAACTTGATGTCATCACTCCCTCCATTTCCCTCATTTTTCCAAGGCTGAGTTGGGCAGTTCTGGACCAAACAACTGCCATTCTTCCATGTATAGCAAGAGATGTTGGTTTTCATTAGCAATAGCTTGATTTGGGAATCCTCCATTTACAGGTTCATCCAACATGGTGACTGGAGAGACCAAGAGCTTCTTTAGCTTTGCAAAATCAGTAAGTATCCATACATGTCAAATGTACTGTGGTAATGCAGTGACTTGCATGTTGTGAACTCTTCCAACTAAAGACATTGACTAAGCACCTAAATCTTCTTTGTTCTTCATCTGCATCATTCATTTTCAATAAAGCCTGTGTATTCCTGCCTTGCACACTACACATGGGCAAGACTGTGTCTATACTTCGGCTGCTTTGTCTAAATGAAGTGGAGAGGTGGGAACGTTTGAGAAAATCACAAAAGCATTTTGATTTCAGCAGAGATTGTTTAAGTTCTTGTGTTTTTCATCATTGGTTAAAAATAAACTTACATTAGTGCATTTTATTTGCTTCATGGAGAAACCCACTGTGAGTGTGGCCTCTTTTGACCAGGTCCTCTGGGGGTTCTTAAGATTTTTCCGTATCACCATTCTACTGAGCTGGAGATACAAATGGGATCCCACAATTTTAGTGAGTCCCCAGGGTGATTTTAGACATAGGCAAATTTGTGAACCACTAGCTTAAATAATCATGCTCTGAATGCAGTGTTTACTTTGCGATTGAGAAACCACATCCCTGGGTATTCAAACCTACTCAGATCTATATTCCTACCTAGAACAACACTTGCTAGAATTAAGCTCATTTGGGCTAGAACTTCAGTTTTTAGCCATGCCCCCTCAATAGAGAATTGCTACTTCTTATGAGAGAGTTTGCTCTTGTATCCTCTCCTCTCAACTGCCTTAGCAGCCAGTGCAGCACTCATTGGTTCATTTGCTTTACAAGCATCTTCTGAGCACCTGCCATGTGTGCAAGACACCAGGGGATTGCAGTGAATGAGATGGGCACATTTTAGCCCCTTGTGACTCTTACATTCTAATGAGGGAGACAAACTGAAATAAGAAAGACATATTAATAAGATGATTATTCTAAGTGGTCATAAGAACTCTGAAAAGGATTAAAAAGAAGATGCAGGATGGGGTGGAGGCATTTTGCATAGGTGGCCAGGGAAAGCCATAGAAATCATTCTAAGTATGGCACTATGGGGCATTCATATGCCCCCTAAGTGCCAGCATTGGCTGGCTTTACCCTTAAACATTCCCTGATTCTCGAATTATTAGTACTGCCTGCCCTGTTACAGTAGAATTAAGGGCCTGTTTTTGCCCTTAAACTTCAGAGTTTAAGTCAAGATCATTGCAACAAAAGAATCTGTAAGGGAGCAAGAATGGCATGTAATGAAGGATGCTGTCTGGAGCAAGTCCCCTGAAGATAGGCTTTGTGCCACTCACAGCTGTTTTGTTGCTGTGGCTGTAATTAACGTGACGCTGACAGCCTGCTGTGGGTAACCAGATTGATCCCAAATTACATGCAATTGTAAGAAGTGTTTTCCCTTTCTCCCCTAAACGCACAATCACAACACACAGTGTTAATGAAATAATTGCAGTGTGCCCAGGTTCAATGACAGCACTCATAGAAACATGGCCAGGATGGAGGTTGAGATTCTCCTGCCTGAAACAGGGGTACCAATTACAAGAATGCTATATAGTTGGAGGTCAAGAACAAAGACTATTTCCTTTCTGAGACCTGGTCCAATGTTAGTTGGTCATTTAGAAGCAAAATGAAGATAGGGCATGCTAAGGAGTGGAATGATGACATTGTTCTAGAAGGTTCTAGAAAGGAATTTTCGTCTACCTATTGAAGAAAGGCTTAGAAATTAAAGCCATACTTAGAACTATACAAGAATTTCTCACTCAGATATCCTAATTATGTTCCACCTTAAAGCTCTTGCAGAGCTTGTACTCACTCTTTATCAAACATGCTATTTGCTTTTAGACTATAGCAATGGTTAACAGTGGTTAGCGCTTAGAGAGCAATCTGACTCCAATTTCAGAGCTCCTACTCACTAAGTCAAAGATAAGGGAAATATTTTATATTTATAGAAAACCTACTCTGGGTCAGACACTGTTCCAAGAACTTTCTGTATATTAACACATTTAATCCTCATGATGACCCCATGAGGTGCAGGAGGGAAACACAGCCTAGAGAGGTTAAGTGACTCGCCTAAAATTGCACAGCTAGTAAGTGGCAGAACTGGGATTTAAAACCAGACACTTGGCTCTAGAACTCACTTAACCACAACTATGCAGGAATTGGAGATTTAGCAAGCATCCGTTTCACAAACATTTACTGAGACACCGCAGATGCACCATGAAACGAGTCATTAATCATATCTCTACTTTGTTTTTACGGGAAGCCAGTCCATGGCCAAATACATGTGTCTCTTGGAGCTGGCCTCCAGGCCCTCAGGGAATGTGCATTAGTAAAAAATTTTGTGCATGAATCTTATCCTTGCTTTTGACTTGTTTTTCTCACACTGATTTTCCTGACCATATGATTTTCCCACTTAAAAAAAAATCAAAATCTTTTGTGAGCTCCCACAATTCAGGAAAGAGACACAGTGTAAATAAACACACCAATAATATAAACATTACCAATGTTCCTAAGTGCCCATCACATTTCCCTTCTGGAGCCCTCTAGAAATTGGAACTTGGGGTTTCTAAATTCTGGTCCTGTGTACTATAGGATGTTTACCAGCATCCCCTGGCTTCTACCCAATAGATGGAGTAGATTCCTCTGCCTTCCAGTCACCACAAGAAAAACGTCCTCAAATGTTATCACCTGTCCCATGGGAAGTAAAACTTACCTCAGATAAGAACCTCTGGCTTAGTCCCAATGCTATGGCTTCGCCGCCACATCATGCTGTTCCTCCTGCCTATTTTATGTTCCCTCGCTCTTTTCCTCGTGGATTCCCACCCACTTCTCCAGCTGTGCCATCATCCCCCTAGGAAAGCTGCTCTTGTGGTTGAATCATCATCCCACTGAGTCCCCACCACACTTGGTAGACTTCTCTGCCACCCTGCTCCTGCCTCAACCAGGTCACTGCCATCACCATTCATACGCTAAATTCTCCCAGAAACCTGAGGAAATACCCAGCCACTATCCGTAGCCAAGGGATATGAAACACACAGAAAAAGAGAGAGCACAAGTGAGAGCCAGGATTTGGCTCCAGAGCTAACAGTACCAGCCCCACGCCTCAATGGTCCCATGATATGTGTCCTAGTAGCTGTTTTCAGGAAGTCTGTTTCTCACTTCCACCTAGAGCTCGTGCTTTGCTCATGAGCATCACCAGGCACTTATAGCTCTGCCAGCTAAATAGCTGCTTTAAAAAAATACCCCAACAAGGACCACCCCTGGGCCAGCTGGAACCCACCCCACTATAGCAGCCCCCTCCTCTGCCTGCAGTGCTGTGGACAGGGCTGGCTTAGGCTCCCTCTAACTGACACCTGCTCTCCCTCCAGTGGTGGCAGGTCGAGAAGGTGAACCCCATCAAGCTCTATGAAGAGAACAAAGTCATCGCGGGATTTTCCCTCCTAAATCTGCTCTTCAAACAGGGCCGTGCAGGCCTCATTCGAGGAGTGGTGGACAAACTCATTGGGCTCTACAACCAGAAGAAGATCAAGCCTGTGGTAGACTCCCTTTGGGCCCTAGAGGAGGTAAGAATGATGTCACCACCCCCAGCAAATAATCTCTTTTTACTCCAAGAAGATCTGGGCAGCCAGATACAGTCTTTTATTCGAATATTATTCTCCGGGCTTGTTCTTTTAAATGAGAGTCCTAAAAGTTGTTGTCCTCTAGAATCGTGCTTTGGATATGAGAAATATTCTCAGTTTCATAGTGATTTTCAAACTTTGTGCCTCAAACTACCACTTGTACTATGACCCCTTCTCAGGCCACCAGGTTTTCATGGGTGTGGACGATCCACCTGGGTTCTTAGAGGGCATGAATATTACTGCAGCATCATTTATAATATCACCTTGTGGGCATATGACATTAAGGTGGGGTCAGACAATGACTCAGAGCTGATATGTTTTGTGTGCTAAACCCCAATGCTTGGAGACCCCTGGAGATGAGATGCTATTAGCTGTCACAATGGGCATTGTAATTATTAATGAATTGTTGGATCTAGTATTCATCAGAGTGTATTAATTGATCTACCAAAAGTTCTAGCATTTGAAAGTGTTTCTTTGACCATGAAAAAATCAAGAATCCCTAATGAATCTTTAAGGATATTGAAGCATGAACTGTCTGCATTGGTGCAGGTAGGATGTGCTAGGAGGAGGCAGGGTCTAGAAAATCCTCCAGGACCAGGGAAGTTCTGGGCATATGGGTGGCCAGTCTTGGTGGCTACCTGCTGGGAGAAAATAAAGAGGTACAGCCTAGGTTTCAAGAGACATTTCAGTAGGAAATCTTCCTAAGTCAGGCCTTTGGCTTCCGGGAGCCATGAAGCCCCTGAGAAATATCTTTAAAAATATGGGAATGTGTTTTGTGTTTATTTGGTCTTTGGATTTTGCATGGGTGAGTGCCTTACAATACAAGAAATTTTTTGTACTTTTGGGAGTCACACACATCCCTGAAAAAGCTAACAAACATAATGTGCTGTGGAATGGATAGTATGTGTTGTCCTGGCAATAAAGCTGGTGCTATTTGCCTAATGAACTAGGTTAGCTGAGATCAAATGGCTCCCCTAAGCACAGAAATCGCCCTACAAAAAGCTTTGTGGGGGTCCCCATGTAATCAAGTAGAACTGGTCTTGGATGCACGGACCAGGGGTGCACCTGTATATGCCTCTCTGATACTGCAGTATCCTGGATGGTCTTTAAAAAAACCCAACCACTAAAACCCTTGTGTCTTCTAATAAAAGAAATACATGCTTATTGTAGGAAAGTCCTAAATTAAGAACAGAAGCATAAGGAGAAAATAAACTGCAAGTCTACATTCCAGAGATAACATTGCTGACATTTTGGTTTGCGTCCTTCCAGTCTTTTTTCTTTTGCAGATGTTCACTGTGATCCGCCTTCTTGTTAAATCCAGTAATCGTGCATTCCTTTGCTTTGTAATTTCCAAGATGGTTAGCCTACTGTTATGCTTTCCTCAAAAATGATTTTAATTTACCGAGTCAGACATCTGTTCCGTATTCACTGTGGTATCTCAGTGGCATCGAGGAGGCCTGGACTACATGGTTACTGGTTCTCAGTGGTCAGAGAGGAGAGAAAACTGGAGGTAGTCAAGACCAGGGCTAAGAGATGGACTTGACTATGGGACAAAGAAGGGGGCTTATACTTAAACTCAGTGTTCCAAAGGACCCAACAAATCTGGAAGCATTTAAGTAAGAGATGAAATCCAGAAGGGGTCCAATTGGCCTGGTGAGTCCTTATTCTAGTATTTGAAATCATTCCTTGGTCACAATGGTATTCCTTGGTCACAAATATATATTGAATAATTACTGTATACCCAGCACTGTGCACATGCTGGAGACGTAGTGGTGACCAGACAGCCAAGATACCTTGAGTTTCATGGAGCTTACATTTAGAGGGATGGGGGAAGCCCAGAAAATACTGGGAAGGAGACAAAAATAAGCAAGGTATTTGTCAATTTTCTGAAGTTCCTGAAAAAATTTAAATTAGGGTATATGTTGGCAAGTAAGTGGAACAGGGAGATGGTTTCCCTAGACCATTGATTTTCAACCTCTTTTTCCTTATTATCTGCCCTCTCAGGAGACTTTTTAGACTTCTTTTCCTGATGAAGCCCCTCTACGATATTCTAATACCATGGATATACCATCCATCCCTCTGTATCAATTTAGCTACCTACCTATCATCTAGCTAGCTGCCCTGCTGTTTATGTCCTGCATGTATGTCTGTGCTTTACAGATTAGAAGAGTAAGATTTTTTTCATCTTCCAAGAATCAATTTCCATCCCTTTGAGGGGTCATATTGTACTCACTGGAAATACATGCTGATGAGTGACTTCAGACAAGAAACGTTAGGTATCATTTGCGCTGGGACATGAAAGAGGCAGAAAGCTACAAAAAAAGTGCCCCTGCAAGGCAGAGGCCCACAAAAGTAAAAGGACAAGGATTAGAGGGATGGATTATGTGGCCCCTTTCAACAGGTTGGTGTGAGCAAATGTGGGAATGGTATTTATCCAAAGGACACAAACATAGTGATTCGAAAGAGCTCATGCACCCCAATGTTTATAGGAGCAATGTCTATAATAGCCAAATTATGGGAAGAGCCCAGATGTCCATCAACAGATGAATGGATAAAGACATGGTGGGGGTGGGGGTATACACACACACACACACACACACACACACACCCCACTGGAATATTACTCAGCCATCAAGAAGAATGAAATCTTGCTCTTTGCAATGACATGGATGGAACTAGATGGTGTTACACTAAGTGAAATAAGTCAGAAAAAAGACAAATGTATGATTTGACTTGTATGTGGAGTTTAAGAAACAAAAACATGAACATAGGGGAAGGGAAGGAAATATAAAATAAGAGGAAATCGGAGAGGAAGATAAGCCATAAGAGACTCTTAACTCTAAAGAACAAACCAAGGACTGCTAGAGGGGAGGTTGGTAGGGGAATGGGTAACTGGGGGATGGGCATTAAGGAGGGGACTTGATGTAATGAGTACTGGGTGTTGTATGAAACTAATGAATTACGGAATTCTACCCCTGAAACTAGTAATACAGTATATGTTCATTAAATTGAATTTAAATTAAAAAAAAATTTTAAAGGAGTGCCTGACTAGGTGAGCAGGGGCTGGATAGAAATCTGGATTTTAGTCTAAGTCCCATGGGAGGCTGCTAACAGGTCATGATCAAAAGCTGCCACATTTGGGACCCCCAAGGGTATTATCCATCAAGGAAGAAGCAAAAATTTTAAGGCTGCATCCCAGGCTCCAGCTGTAGAAGTCTGATATCCAGGAAAGCTCTCAACCTGACCAAGGAATGAGAGGGGTCACCAACGTAAACCCGGCTTTTATTAGGGAAGATCTGGTCATGTAAGGCAGGGGGACTGTGGAACTCCTGTGCAGGTGGGAGTTAACAGGGTGGGCTAAGCCGAGGATGCAGAGCAAAGGCTCTCAGGATGCTCACTGACCAGAGATGGGTAGCTCAGGCTGGCAGTTGGCAATGGACTGAGTAATGGGTCCTATCCAGGCAAGTCCAGGAACTTTATTCCAAATGCTTCCCAAATACACCCACCTGCCCTCCTTTCTACTCATGGCACTGTGGCCTGAGCTGGCCTCCCTCCTGCAGTGAGCTCCTGACTGGCTCCTCACTTCCATCTTGCCCCTCTACAGCGCATTCTCCACCCAGAAGCCCAAGTGGACTTTTCACTACCTAACCCAGACACGTCCACCCTGCTTAAAATCCCGCCATGACTTCCCACTGCACCTGAGATACAGTCTGAATTCTTTCCTGGACTGTACAACTCCTGCCCCACTTACCATCTATCTTTACACTGTCCACCTCACCTCCTCCATCTGAGTTTCAGTGGCACGCGTGTCCCTGGTACTGAAACTACCCAAACCTGTGTGAATAGGGGTATTTTGAACACTCCTTCTCCAGATTTTCACAGAGCTGCTTCCTTCTACCAATTCGTCTATCAACTTCAATGAGACCTATAGAAAGAGGCCTTCCCAAAGCCCCTTCTCAAAGTAGCTTCCTGCACAACCACCCACCCAGGTATTCTCCCCCTTTTTACCCTGCTCCACAATCTACATTGTATTTACCATTAGTTGAAATTATCTAGTTGGTCTGTTGGCTTGTGGAGACTCTAGTCTCCCTCCACTAGGAAATAAACCTCAGATGAGGAAAGACCCCGACTGTGCCATTCCAAGATCCCAGTGCCTGGCATGGAGTCAATGCTCAATAAACACGCATTATATGAGTGAATTGATGAATCCAGCAATACACAGAAATAGGATTACTTGGGTATTGTCTCTGTTCAACAATAAATGCCTGTTGAATGAATGAACAAGACATACTAAAACAAGGTATTATTTAAGATGACTTGGGCCCAATTGACATTTTGGCCAAATCATCCTTTGCTGGGGGTAGGGTTGCCCTATGCCTTGTAGGATGTTTAGCAGCATCTAAAGCATCAAGTGGTTTCTGCCCACTTGATGCCAGCAGCACCCCTCCCTGCCAGCATTTTTTATTTGACAATAAAAAATATCACTAGACATTGTCAAATGTCCCCCAGATGGGAGAGGGAAGAAGGGCAAAGCATCCATTAGTTGAGAAACACTGCTTTAAAAGAAGCCATATTGGTTAAGATAGTGACTAGGATAACAAAGGAATTACAATTTCCTGTAGCAGGCTAGTCATCCACAGAGGATGTTGCCTGTTTGCCAACAAAAACATCTACAGTCACTCGTCAGTAACACCCACCGACTTTCTGGGGGTTCTTTTCTACAATATTTACAGACATCTGTTTAGAGCTGCAGTTGGGACAGACTCGGTTATTTATCAAGCCCACGCGGCTCTTCTGGGCTTGAGGAGAATAGAGCATGCTTATTACTTGCGAACCTCAGAAGGATGACTGTAATGATTTTTCCCCTCCCCTTTGGTAAACGATTTCACAAAATTGCTTTTCAGGCCAGCTCTGTAACTTCATCAATGGAATATAAAGCCCATAGGGATTAAAAGAAAATTTTCTTGGGCTCTCTGAGCCCTCAGACTAGAAGATTTAATAATTTCAGAAACAATTTAGTGTTTCTTTTTAGCCATCTGTCTTTGACTTTATTGTAAATTTAATACTTGAGGCAGAGATACACTCCGGCTTCAGGTTTGCCTCTAGATATTAAATGTGTAGCTATACATTAAGTCAGAGAAAAGCTCATCTTTCCAAACAATTCAGAGGTGGGAATGAAAAATACTTGTATTTGTCAACCAGGAGGAGTGACTTTATTGAGACCTACTGTGTGCTAGTACTATTTTAGGATTCCCTGATCCTTATGTTTGTGACTTAGTTTCTGAGACAACACCAAGGTGTCAGTCATGGGGTTAAAAACTAGAGAGACTACTGTTAAGTAAGAATGAATGCTCAGAAGTGGCTCCAAAAATGAGATGGGGCTTAGGTGAGATCAGAAGGATACAAATTCCTTGGATGATGTTGGGTTAAAAAAACAAGGCTTTCAGGGGCACCTGGGTGGCTCAGGTCATGATCCCAGGGTCCTGGGACTGAGTCCCAAGTCAGCCTCCCTGCTCAGCGGAGAGTCTGCTTCTCCCTCTGCCTCCCCCTTCTTGTACTCCTGCTCTCTCTCTCTCAGACAATAAATAAAATCTTTAAAAAAAAAAAAAGCAAAAACAAGGCATTCTAAGCAGGAGGGACAGTGAAAAATCTCCAAAGCAAGAGTAGGGGGTAGGTGGGGTGAGAGGTCTGAGTGAAACACAGCAGAGGTGGCTGCCTAAGGAGAAGAGGAAGGTAGGTTTGGTCATGGAGTCACATCCTGGAGGCCTTCACTGCCAAGCAGAGAAGTAGGACTGATGTTCTAGGTGAGGTGATCGCTCTTGGAGAGCATGGTCTAAGGAGCATGGTACCATCTGATCCTTTCAATTTCTAGAAGCCCATCCTGGTCCCAAGTGGGACACTAGGATGATACACCTGTAATATGTAGGTGTGGCCTCTAATTAAAAATGCCTTTCCCATCTGCCATTTCATAGCACAGGGTCGACTCTGTTATGAGCCGAATTGCATACCCTTACACATTCATATGTGGAAGCCCTAATTTCAGTACTTCAGAATGGAATTATATTTAGAGATAGGGCCTTTAAAGAATTAATTAAGTTAAAATGAGGCCTTGGGCCCTAATCCAATCTGACTGGTACCCTTCTAAGAGCAGACGATTAGGACATATGGAGAGACCACGTCAAGACATGATGAGAAGATGGCCATCTGCAGGGGCAGGAGAGAGGCCCCAGAGTATAACCATCCCTGTCGGCACCTTCATCGGGGACTCCCAGCCTCCAGAATTGTGAGAAAATAAATCTCTGTTTAAGCCGCCAGTCTATGGTATTCTATTATGGCAGCCCCAGGAAAATGATACAGGGTTGCATGGAGATCTTGGCAGTTTCAAAATCTTTTATTAAAGGCATGGTCTGTAGCATTTTACAATATTATTTACATAATCGTCTGTGTTTGCACTCTGCAGTTTGATACCACTAGCCACATGTGGCTATTTAAATGTAAGTTAATTAAGTCAAATTAGAGATTCCGTTCCTTAGGGGTACTAGGTGCATTTCTAGTGGTCAATAGCCACACATGGCTGGTGGTTACCGTATTAGACCATGCAGAGATAGAAGAACGTGCCTGTCATTACAGAAATCCTGCTGGAGCTGATCTTTGAGATGATGTCATCCTTCTATTTGAAAGTAGGAAAAAATTTTCCTCCCTAGCAATCTGGCATGATTACCTTTTAGCAAATTATATTAATTATGCCCTTCCTTGTGTATCTCTCTTTGCTATCCAAATGTAGTCATTTATTTAAGTGCCCCTAAGCCCTCATTATATTTTCCCTGCATTTTCCCTTCTTGTTAATAGTCATGGTTTAATTACATGTGTGTCTTTCATCCTATGCCATCACAAAGCTATCACAAAACCTATACAGAGATAGGTCTGCCTTAAAGAATTAATGAAGAAAAAAAATACAATGCTGAGCTTGATAGGGACACTTCTCTGTCCTGGAGCAGGAGGGTAACTTGGTAAGAGACAGTTTAATGTTGAAACCAGCAACCAAAGGTGGAATGACCCAAGAGACAAGATCGGGTGGGGGTGTGATTGTCAGTGTGAAAGAATGGCAGGTTTCGACTCCAACACCAGACTGGGAAGTTAACAGAAGATGAAGCCAGGCATCGGAAACAGTTGTCTAAACTCAAGCTAAGGAGGCAAAGATTCAAGGAGAAACCATGAAAAATCCCACTTAATTATGGCAGATGGCAGCTGGCAGCATGGACTATCTTTAAAGATTTAGAAGCTCCTTTTGAGACACATTTGGGGGTAGGGAGGGTATTTTAAAGACATCATCCCCAAGCAGGCAATGTGTGCTGTATCATGGGCGCGTTGGTTTGGAGGATGGATTGGGGGCAGCTCATCTGGCCCGGAAGTCACTGCAGGTTTTGAAATAGGGGTAGGTGAGCCCCAGGCAAAAGTGAGGGCAGTGGAATGGGAAGAATAAGTGAGTTGGGGTCACTGGAAGGGATGGAAATTGAAAATAAAAGAGAAAAGAGAAGCAAGAGTCAGAGATGACCAAGGGTCTTATTATCTAGGAGACGAGGAGTGGGGTGCTGGAAAACACCATTTTTACTCAGCAGTGGTAGATACTACCATGAAAAAATCTGATGAACTTAGTTATGAGTTTGGTTGAAGGGCGATGGGAGAACATGCAGGTGGAGATGTCCACAATTCAAACCCCCAATCACATGGAGATGCAAGAGGAGGGTCATGACTGGTGCTGTGACTACTGCTGCGGCTACTGCTGCCATTTCCAGAGGATTCACTGTGTGCCGGACTTTGTTCTAAGTGTTCTGCATGTATTAAATCATTTGGACTGCCCCAAGCCCTGAGACCCAGCTGCCATTATCCCCATCCTCCAGGTTACAAATGTGAGGCTTTTGGGAAGCTATACTTGTCCAAATCTCCTGCTTATGTTGAATTTAATGAAAATTTGAAGCCCAGTGAAGTCTGATGCAGAGAAGTTATTGAAAAAATGGCAATGAGTAAACTCACTGAACAAAAGAATAAGCAAAATAATCACATTAGCAAACACTTGGCATCGCGTGTCTACATGTGCCAAACACTTTCCATTAATTAACTCATTTCATCCCCACAATAACCTCGAGGGGTGGGTAGTGTTACTATCACTGTGGCATGAGTAAGGAAATGGGATTAGTGATGAAGTAAGGTGCCCCAGGTCACACGGCTGGTATGTGTCCACGATGGCAATCACACCAAGACAGATCGGTTCTCGAGTCCGTGTCACTTCTTTGCTGCAGAGGGAAGAGGGCTAAGTCCTGAGACCCAGAATCCCCCGGCCTTCACGACAGCAGGCAAAAGATGAGGTGTCCATAGACGGCAGTGGCATGGGGACCACCACTGTCTGACAGGTCATTAGTGTCGGCGGCTGCTGACAAGTCAGGAAGCACATAGAGCAAAAGCCTTTGGATTTGACTCTGGGTCATGCTAACCTTTCAGAAAGCCCTCTCTGTAGGATGATGAGGGCAGAAGTCTGGATGCAGAGGGTCAGGAAGGGAACGTGTGGGTAAGACAGGCTGACAGCCAGCATAAGCCTCCCATTCCACATTGAGTGGAACAAAAGCCCTGAAAATAGCCAGGAGGAACAGGCTCCAGGGTAGGGCTGTTTAGAAAGTAGACTAGTGGTTGCCTAGGGCTGGAGGATTTGGGGGGGAAATGAAAAGGGACCTCTAAGAGGTATGGTGCTTCTGTTTGGAGGATGAAAATGGTCGAAAATTCCTGGTGGTGGTGGTTGCACAACTCTATGACTATATTAAAGACCATTGCATTATACACATTATATGCATTATCATGCATCATGCAGTATGGTTTGCAAATGATATCTCAGTAAGGCTGTGATATTGTGGGGGGTTGCATAGAATTGGGAATGGGAGAGATGGGAGGAGGTACAGCTTGGGGAGTCCAGATCCCTGGCCTCTATCCTTAGACAATCCTACCTGCATGACCTTGTGAAACCATCCACGTATCTTGGTCCCTTCCTCTAGTTTCCAGATAAGGAAACCGAGTCTCCAGAAGCGACTGTTATGTCTGCTTTGTGTCCCTAAACTTCATTCTTCCTTTACTTCATGTTCCCCTTCCTCTCAAGTAGAATCTTAGATTTTTCAATTCAATCAGTCCTGCCCCACACGTGCACACACACACAATCTCAATTTCCATTTCCACGCACAGTCTCCCTGCATGCCCCAGTCACAGGTGTTTTCCGCAGCTCAAACATCCCAGGACCATCCTGCCCACAAGCCTCCCATGCACCTGCCCTCAACCCTGCTCAGAGCTACCCAACACATCAGCAAATTGAGACACAGCTCCGGCTAGCTTATCTATCTGTCGTGGGCTGAATAACAGCCCCACAAGACGTCCACTTCCTTTTTTTTTTTTTTAAGATTTTATTTATTTATTCTTGAGAGACACAGAATGAGAGAGAGGCAGAGACACAGGCAGAGGAAGAAGCAGGCTACATGCAGGGAGCCTGATGCAGGACTCGATCCCGGGTCTCCAGGATCCGGCCCTGGGCTGAAGGCGGTGCTAAACCGCTGAGCCACCCGGGCTGCCCAGATGTCCACTTCCTAATCCCCAAAGTCTTTGAAGATGTTACCGTATGTGGCAGAAGAGACCTTGTAAATGTGATTAGGGATTCTGAGGGAAGGAGATTACTGTAGATTATTTGTGTGGTGATCATAATCACAAGAGTCCTTGTAAAAGGGAGACAAGAGAGCTGGAGTCAGAGAAGGTGATGTGACAAAGGAAGCTGAGGGAAGGACATGACATGATGTGGTACTATGAGCCAAGGCATGCAGGCACCTCCAGAAACCAGACATGGCAAGGAGGCTGATTCTCCTCCAGAAGGAACCAGTCCTGTAGACACCCAGATTTTATTTTATTTTATTTTATTTTATTTTATTTTATTTTATTTATTTTATTTTATTTTATTTATTTTATTTTATTTTATTTTATTTTATTTATTTATTTATTTTTGAAATATAAAATTGTTCTTCTCTGGCTTCTTTATTTTATTTTTTTATTTTTTTTAATTTATTTTTTATTGGTGTTCAATTTGCCACCATATAGAATAACACCCAGTGCTCATCCCATCAAGTGCTGCCCTCAGTGCCTGTCACCCAGTCACCCCACGCCCCACCCACCTCCCCTTCCACCACCCCCAGTTCGTTTCCCAGAGTTAGGAGTCTCTCATGTTCTGTCTCCCTCCCTGATATTTCCCACTCATTCTTTCTCCTTTCCCCTTTATTCCCTTTCACTATTTTTTATATTCCCCAAATGAATGAGACCATATAATGTTTGTCCTTCTCCGATTGACTTATTTCACTCAGCATAATACCCTCCAGTTCCATCCACATTGAAGCAAATGGTGGGTATTTGTCATTCCTAATGGCTGAGGAATATTCCAGTGTATACATAGACCACACCTTCTTTATCCATCATCTTTCGATGGACACTGAGGCTCCTTCCACATTTAGCTATTGTGGGCATTGCTGCTAGAAACATCGGGGTGCAGGTGTCCCAGGATTTCATTGCATCTGTATCTTTGGGGTAAATCCCCAACAGTGCAATTGCTGGGTTGTAGGGCAGGTCTATTTTTAACTCTTTGAGGAACCTTCACACACACAGTTTTCCAGAGTGGCTGCACCAGTTCACATTCCCACCTACAGTGCAAGACGGCTCCCCTTTCTCCGCATCCTCTCTAACATTTGTGGTTTCCTGCTTTGTTACTTTTCCCCATTCTCTCTCTCTTTTTTTTTTAATTTATTTATGATAGTCACACACAGAGAGAGAGAGAGAGAGAGGCAGAGACACAGGCAGAGGGAGAAGCAGGCTCCATGCACCGGGAGTCCGATGTGGGATTCGATCCCGGGTCTCCAGGATCGCGCCCTGGGCCAAAGGCAGGCGCTAAATCGCTGCGCCACCCAGGGATCCCAATTTTCTCCATTCTCACTGGACACCCAGATTTTAATGCAGAGACCCATTTCGGGCTTCTGACCTACAGAACTGTAAGAGAATAAATTTGTGTTGTTAAGCTACTGAGTTTGGGGTGGGGGTGGGGGTTGTGACAGCAGCAATTGGGAATTAAGACAACATCTATTCAGCAAACACAGAGGCTGGGCTTTGAAAACACACTTATAAGTGGGAAGCGGTGGGTCCACACTCAGGTAGCAGCCAGGTAGCAGAAGTGAACAGCCAGACGGTTACCTAAGCAGGACATAAAACCCAAGGGAGAGAGCTGGAGGGGTGACCAAGACATGTGCTATAGCCCAGGCCCAGGCCTGGACGCTGAGAGAGAGGAGGTGGCTGGCACATCCAAGCACAGGGAGAAGGCGCATCTGGCTGAGCATGAAGTGATGTGGGGATGCCAAGAGGCAGACCTTGAGAGGAGGATGGGAAGACCGAGCACATGCAAGCTCCCACCCCCACCCAGTGTGCCATCGTCACTCCTGCCAACTGGACTGTGTGGTTCTTCAAGAACCTGGGTCTCTATTGCCCCCTTGCCTGTCTTCATGCTTTTCTTTTATTTCTGCTTATCATGCCCTTCCCTCATTCTTAGCCTATGACGTCCCTGCTCCCCTTTCAAGATTCAGGGATGGTGTTGGCTCTTCTGCAAGAGCATCCTCAACATCCCATGGTCTTGCCATGACGCCCAAATCCAAGAGATGAACCTCTGATTTTGGGTTCCCTGGGCTTGCTCCTTCATCAACATGTTAATGGACAGTTACCTATGAAAAATGGGGAAAAGGGGGAAAAAAAGATACATGGAGAAAATGGTATATTCTACCAGTTTCTAATTGGAGGAATTAAATGACCTAATGCCTGACAAAAATTAAGTGCTCACTAGCTATTACTCTTGCAGTGTGATGTAAATGTATCCCCCACAGAGCTGAGATCTTTGGGGCCAGAGACTCTCAGGCAAAATATCAAGCAAGGAGAACACAGGGTGCGCCATGCTGAAGATTTCTAGGGCCTCAGGGCAGGTGTGCCCACCAGCCTGGTACAGCATCTAACCATCCAGGCTCTAACCAATTTCGTCTCCACCAGAGACCACAGCAGGATTCGGGATTAGGTTTATTCACAGCTAAGTACTCCTTCTGGGAGCTCAGCAATGAATACATTTCTGTGATGAAGAAAATGATTGCTTTCGCCTCCAAGCCTATCATTTGGCTGAAAATACATCACAAAACTGGAGTTTCTTGTAAGCCAGGGATAGAGTCGACGCAGGCTGTTTTTGACCGTGTTTTTAAAAGACCTAGACAAAATTCTGCTGCTTCTGAGGCTAGCAATGTCTGGTTGCTTCTGTTTGCTTTCCAAGTCGATGGAGCAATCACTTTATAGGTCTCATTTGCAAGGCCAACACCAGAAGGACTGTTTTCAAATATTTTCCGAGGTATCTGTACTGATGTGTTAATCACAGATTCTGAACTATTCACTAGAAGCAGATAACGAAGATAAGCGTGTGGCAGACCAAGATCGTTTGAACCACTAGAGCACACATTTAAATCAGAGAATGCGTGAAGAAAGGTGGCTCGTTGGCAGGTAGGCGTGCTGTGGATGTTGCCTTTACTTCCACCTGCTGGAGGCATTTTCCTCCCTCAGCATCCCTTTCCTCCATTGAAAATGGGCTGCTGGAACCAAGGACCACAGGCTGAATGGCTTGAAACAACAGAAATAAATTGTCTCACAGTTCTGGAGCCCAGAAGTTCCAGATCAAGGTGTCAGTAGGGTTGGGTCCTTCTGAAGGCTGTGAGAAAGAATCTTCACCAGCATCCTTGGTTGTTCCTTGGCTTGTAGACATATCACCACATGTCTGCCTTTGTGTTCACATGGGGCGCTCTCTATGTGACAGTTTGTCTCCAAATCTCCCCTTCTTAGAAGCACAGCAGTTGTTGGAATAAGGCTCCCTCTACTCCAACATCTCAACTAATTACATCTGCAAAGACCCTCTTTCCAAGTACAGTCACATTCTGAAGTCCTGGGAGTGAGGACTTCAACATATGAATTTTCTATGAGGGCCTGGGAGCGCAATTCAAGACACAACAGATGGTAAGTCAGACACACTCAAAATGAGAAAATGTTTTGTGAACCGTAAAGGGCTGGAGACAAATTTTTGCCTAAGAGTAGGCTCCCGAACAGGGCCAAGTCCTCCTTCCATTGGCTACAGATGTGAGTCTTTGGGAAAGGAATCTAGGCTCCCTTTGATCATCTGTGAAGTGGAGATAGTAGCGGTGCCTCCTCTATGGGGTTGTTGTGAAAATGCCATGGGTGGTACAGGGCAAGGTTGTGGGGCATGTCCTGGCAGCCTATAAAAGTCAGCTGTGTTATCACCTGGGGATGCATGGATAGGGTATGGCCCTGTCTGTCTCTTATAATTCATCCTCCCAGAGCTGGCCCCTCTCTGGTTTGCCATCACCATGACGTGAACAGGCTTTACCGTTGCTCTTGCCTTTGTTTTTACTCATTTCCAAAGGCATCTGTGGGAGCTGCTTTCTGGAACAGAAGCTCTAAGCAGCACAAATGATAAACACATGCTGGTGTTTGGATCCTCTGATCCTCCAACCATCTAAGCTCTGATTACTAAACCGTTAGCTTGTTTGAGGTGGTGCTGCCAGGAAAGTGCCATGCTCTGGTTAGTCATTTAATAAACTCCAAGTGAGCAGCTGCCTCTGGAGCCCTGGGCAAGCGACAAAGTAACAATGGTGGCTCAAGTTTGACATTTACCCTGAGCCAGGCATCGTCCTGGGCATTTTGCATGCACCGGCTCATCTAGACTCGCAGCAATCCTGAGTGCTGTAAGGAACTATTATTTCCCCACTGTCCAGATGACATTGAGAGGGGTTAGTGGCTTGGATAAGGTCATACAGACAAAAGTGCTAAAGCCAAAATTCAACTCTCAAGCTGGCTGTCTCCTGAATCCGTGCTCATGGCCACAGCTTGGCCCCTTCAGGAGTCGGGGTGACTCCTAGGGGTGTCCCAGGCCCTTCTTCACCCTGCTTGCCCAGTCTTCCTGATTAGAGGGCACTTGGTTCAGGGGAAGAAGACTAGTCTTTCAAGACCTTGGTTCATTCTTCCCTAACTTCAGTGATTGCAAACGGGTGACTTTGAATTGCAAGCCTCAGTTTCCTGGCCCCGTAAAAATGGGCTGGTAACCCTTGCTCTTCCTGCCAGTTTTAAAGTCTGTTACAAGCCTTGTGTAAGCTGTAGACTGCATGCTGTATGGAAATGCCGCAGAGTGGGTGCTTAACACAACTCTAGTTTCTTTCTTGCCATATCTCTTCCCAAATGTGGGTCATTTTTGTGGCTTCCCTAGCACATACACACATTATCATTTGGTGAATTTGCTCAACAAACCCTCAGGTTGGGGACATGTGAGGATGGGGACATGATGATTTAGCTGTTGGCCACATGATGCTCACCTCGATCTTTTGTAGGTGGCATGGTTATGTCCATGGTTCAGATGACAAGACTGAGGCCAGGCAAGCTGATGCTTCCTCCAAGACACAGGACTCTAATGGTAGCACAATTACCTTGACTTCAAGGCTGGTACTTGAGCTTGCTATTTCCCTTCCCTGTCTTGCACCAGTGGCTACAAATTATGAGCTAGCTGGGGCTAATGTTATTGCATTTCTATTGCTCGGCACTTGGATGTACTCCACACGATGGCTTTTATCATCCAAACCCCTGAATGCAAAGCTGTGCTGGGAAGTATAGAGGTGACAGTTCGGAGAGGCTGCACCCTGCCCTGCACCTTCTCTTTGCACAGCATTTTACTGGCCTTTTGGGCATCAAGACCCACGGTGATAGGCAGGACAGATGACACAATGCCCATCATAGAGAATTTTTAAAAGAGGGACTGGGCAAGATAATGTGTACGAGGTAGCAGAACCAGGAATAGGTTTCTTGTTCTGGAGCTCATGTATGTTTGTGAGTACGTGTTTGTGCGTCTGTGTGCGTGTGTTGCTGATTATATTGCCTTTTTCCTCAGAATAACTTTTTCCTTGCAATTAAAAGAATAAGTTATATAAATATCATATAATCACAGTAGACAGCATTTAGAAGACAAAAGAAAAGAGATCACTCAGTTGTGCAACCCTAAGCAAAACGACTGCTATTGTTTTAATGTAGCCCATTCCTGGCTTTGTTCCTACATCTGCTGCCCCTGCCCACAAAACTGGTCCTAAGTGCCCCAGATGTGCTCATGAGCCTGTGTGAGCAAATTAGGAGTGTGTTTGATGCTTGCTTAAGGAGGGACAGAGTGTCCCTTAAAAATGGAGGAGGTATTTGCTTTGGCCCATCGGGGGTTAGGGTTTTAACATACAAATTTTTGGGGGGGGCGGCCATAAACATTCAGTCCATAAACACCTCCTTGATTCCCTAGAGACATTTAGATCAATCCTTTTCTAATACAAGGGTTTCAGGTAAAGAAGCGCGCTTTCAGTGTTGCTTGGGAGACTCAGGGATTCTTTCCCTGACCCACTTTTTATTTAAGAAAATGCTTTCTTCAATTTCCCTGTAGTTGCATGTAGTAATCCTTCATTCATTTGTAAGCCAGCTTGCCTTTACTGAGCACCTACTATCTCCCAAGCCCAGAGCTGGGCCCTGGAGAGGCAGAAAAGTAAAGGGTCCTTGAGGAGAATACCAGCTGGTGGTAAAGCAGACGTGTCAACAGACAATTAAACTATAGTGTTGCAAGCTAAATAATGGGAGAGGTTCACCAGAAAGCCTGCTGGCAAACAGAAGGAATTCAGCTCTGCCTGAATGGTTACCTGGTTACCAAAGCCTCCTACCTGCCCAGGACCCGGGCTTTATTTGCATGTCCCTGGTGGGCAGCCTGCGGAGACAATGGGATGTTTCGGTGCTCCAGATCTTGAAATAATTTTCCTATGGCTAAAAAAAAGAAAAGTAAGAGTTAGTGTCTTGCCATGGCTTTGTTATCTTTAAGGAAAAAAAGAATTTGAGGCAGAATCAAGAAAGAAAAAGCAATCGCTGAGCTGAGAGGAGACAGCTGCATATTATTCTTACTGCCCTCCTTCCCTTTGCCAAGATTCCACCTTTATTTCTTGAGTTTAAAATTTTGACCCGGAGGTTTCTTTAGATCTTCCCCGGAGTCAAGCTTCTGAGAGCAAATAGGGAAGAGTTCCTGCTGCCCCCACGGAGATCATTTTTCTGTTCAGATCAATTTTCATCGCTTTCCTGCTCCTGGTTTCCCGGTGGCTCCCAGTGTCTTTGGCCATCCTGTTATTTCCAAGTTGACTTCCTTTGGTCTGTTTTCCCGGTTGGCAGGTTTCCCTGCATCCCTCTTCTCTGTTTATGTCATTAGATGCAATTTAGGTTTGTTGTGTTACAGGATCTTCCCTCAATGCTTTGCAAATATGACTCACTCTGTCGCTTTCATCACCAATGTCTGTGCTTCCCCTAAAGCGTTTATGAGCTTATCCCAGACTTGCAGGGTTGGAAAAAAAAAAAAGTCATTAAAAATAGTCAAGAGCAGTGGCCACCGCTTCTCTCATTGGCATTCCAAGCATTTTGTCAGGGCTCATGTTTGCTATAGGCTTGATTTTTTACATTTCCTTGCCAGTTGTTGGTGTTTCCTTTCACCATCCATCTCTGCCTTTTGGGGATGGCCTTGGCACACAGCGGGACTTCTTGTTGCCATCTTCCACTGGGCAGTGAGTGTTGGACCAATAGGCTCTTCTCAGATGTGCCGAACAGTAAACTTTTTAAAAACTGCCTTCTTTATTCACTCTTCAGAAAGTTTCCTGATACCTACTCTGTGCCAGGGAATGCTGTGAGAAAAGCAGCGTGCCTACTGCCTTAATGTCTCGAGTGTGGAAGGAGAGGGGTCTGGTGTGTAAATCCATCGATTCTAGAACAGGGTGGTTCTGTGGGGAGCACAGTATGACCGGGGTAGGGAAGCGAGGCAAGGCTTCAAGGTGGCCCTTGATCTGGTTCTCTGTCTTGGGCCACTTCCTACTTATCACTGTGGTTATCACAACAGGTGGGTCACGTGCCAGGTGTTGGTACAGTCAGAACATGTCTTAGGCTGGGATCCCCTCAAGGCAGAGCCTAGCGTTCAGGCTTGTGTGCAAACATTTATGTGGGAAGTGATAAGGAGGAGAGAGAAGTGAGGGAAGCGAACATTCAGGAACCGAAGAAAGGATGTGTTATCGAAGCAGCCAGTGCGTTGGGAAGTGGTTTCCAACCACACTCTTCCGAGACCAAGGTGATCCCATACGAGCCGCATCAGGAGGAGGAGAGGAGGGGAAGCAGGCAGGACCGGGTTGATGGGCAGAGGCAGTATGCAGGTATGGACAGACTCAGAGTCCCAATGATGCGGGTCCAAATTCGGTCTCCTCCCGAGCAGATGCACCATCTCTGACAAGTGACTGAGTCACTCTGAGCCCTCGTCTCTTTAGCTGCCAAAGTCAGACTGGTCGTGGGTAGATTGTATGAGTAAATACAGCTAGAGTGTTCGATTCCTGGGGACACTTAGGAAACGTGTGTTGGAACTGCTTTCCTAGGACACCGAGGGGAGGTGTGATCACTGAACGTCAGGCCCCATTAGCAAAGGGGGTGCCACGGGGCTGTGCGTGCATGTCCCCCACTTCCACGTCAGGGACCCCTCAGGGTGAGGCACAGGTGTGAGCAGGACTGAAGCACTGCACAAAGTTGCTCAGCACCTGTATGGTTCCAGCGGCAGCAGCTAGAGTAGGAAGGGAAGCCAGAAGATATGAAGGGCTAAGTAGGAGGGGTCTGATACGATAAAGTTTCTTTAGTGAAATAAGACGCAGACGCTTCAAGGGGGATACACCTTGCGAGGGGTAGCACAGAAAGTTCTCAACAGGAGGTGCACACAGTGGTTATGGTAGTAAGTGCTTCAGCAGCTGGCCCTGGAGAAGAAAGCCTTGATGTGTCGCACTTGCCAGTGTCGGTGGCATAAGCGCTCCTACCACGACCAGGTTATCAATAGGACGTCACTGAATGCGCAGTTGAGAAGAGGCGCACATAATCCACTGCGGGAGCTTCCCTGGTACACATGCCTCGGCCCCGGGCTCCAGGGCTTGATTGATAGTCCGGTCACTTGGAGGACGCATTCCACCAGGCACAGAGCTCACTCTTGCTAGCCTCCTGTGTGAGCAAACCTGGCTATGTGCTTGCTTGACCAACCGTTGCCATATAACACAGGCGGAAACAATCTCAGAACATTCCAGAATGTTTACTGTGAGACTGTTAAAAAAAATCAATATCTGGGGGTGCTTGGGTGGCTCAGTCAGGCATCTACCTTTGGCTCAGGTCATAGTCCCAGGGTCCAGGGATCGAGCCCCCCATTGGGCTCCCTGTTCAGTGGGGAGTCTCCTTCCCCCCTCCCTCTGTTCCTTTCTCCACTCCTGCTCTACCTCTCTCTGAAATAAATAATAATATTTTTAAAAAAATCAATATCCAGGCTTCAGGCCTGCCTCAGGTCCATTTCTGCATAATTTTTTAAAATAAGATTTTATTTATTTATTCATGAGAGACACACACACACACACACAGAGACAGAGACACAGGCAGAGGGAGAAGCAGGCTCCATGCAGGGAGCCCGACGTGGGACTCGATCCCGGATCTCCAGGATCGTGCCCTGGGCTGAAGGCAGGTGCTAAATCGCTGAGCCACCCAGGCTGCCCTGCGTCAGTCTTTAGGCTTCTGTTTACCTGGCATTTCTTGGATACTCCCCACTCCCTGCTGGACTTTTCTCAGCTCAAGTCTGTCCTGTGGGCTCCCCAGCACCCTGTACTTCCAACACTGAGATATACTGTCTTTCCACCATCCATAGTCTCCACCAAACTGTGAGCTTCCTAAAGGCAGGGGCAGACACTGTGCTGAGTTTTATATTCCCAACGCTGAACTTATAGTTCAGTGCCTGAAACCTCATGAATATTAGTTCTCCTCTTCTTCCCTACCCCAGGAAAGAGTACTGAGTTGTGCTGTGCATTGTGTTTGCCCCTGAGCAGGGTACGTTGGGTCTGGGAAGAGCAAAAGCCCAGCTGTGTTTCTCAGCATCAGTGATTAGAGAGAGGACCTCTAACTCTTATTTCGTACCTGTTTAGGGAGAATGGTAACAGAAGCAGAGAGTAGCAATGAAAGATTGAATAACAGCTCAGACAACAATAAAAAAGCCATCCTAAGGCTCTCCATGATTAGCCCTCAAGTGAAGGCCCAGATAATAGCATCTATCTCCAAGCTCAGAAGGCGAGAACACTTGTGGGATGCGCAGAAGGGTTGGGCAGTCATCACCTGGTAGTGATGATCTTTTAGTGACTTCAAATAAGACAAGGAGGGGCTCCTGGGTGGCTTAGTGGTTGAGTGTCTGCCTCTGGCTCAGGTCGTGATCCCAGGGTTCTGGGATCGAGTCCTACATCAGGCTCCTCTCAGGGAGCCCGCTTCTCCCTCTATCTATGTCTCTGCCTCTGTGTCTCTCATGAATAAATAAATAAAATCTTGAAAACAACCAAAAAACAAGACAAGGAGAGAACTGAGAGAAGAGGCAACAGGAAGGTGCGGGCAAAGGATGATGCTAATAACAATACTATAATAATAATAAAAATACAAACACACATCGAATACTTGCAATGAATTGGGCACTGTCTTTTTTTTTTTTAAGATTTATTTATTTATTTATTCAGAGAGAGCGAAAGAGAGGCAGAGACACAGGCAGAGAGAGAAGCAGACTCCATGCAGGGAGCCCGACGTGGGACTCGATCCCGGATCTCCAGGATCACACCCCGGGCTGCAGGCAGCGCTAAACCGCTGCGCCACCGGGGCTGCCCTGGGCACCGTCTTAACACTTTAAATGCACTATTTAATTATATTTGACCCTCACAATAACCATAGGAAGTAGTAGTATTATTTATCCCTATTTCAGAGGAAAGAAAATGAGACACAGAGGAAGAAAGTAACTTGCCCAGGATCACACAAACATGAAAGAGAAGACAATTTCTTGTTTCTAAAGAGGGTTTTAAAAATCAGTTTAATTTTAATTAATTTTTAAAAATGGGAAGGCAGTTCTTTCTCAAAAAAATTGTATGTTTCCTCTCATCCTTGCCTCCTCTTGCACTTCTTTGCCTTGCTTCTCAGCATTAAGGATTGTAAAGACTTCTTGAGCTATTAGGTGCCAGGCAGTCTACCTGTGATCTTTGCAACCTACTCCCAACCAGTCCAACTCCCTGGTTGGCAGGGAGACAGAGATTCAGAACTTGTCCAACACCGCACATCTACTTGGTGGAGGAAACAGGATTTGAACCCCCATCACGGGGATGCTAAATCTGTCCATGCCTGCATACTGCCTCAGCCTATTGACCCCATCCCGCCAGCAACTCTTCCCCACCCTCCTCCTGAGAGCTGCTCAGGGACACCTCAGGCTCTTGGAAGAATATAGTTGAAAATACTATAGCCAAACTGCTAGAGAGGGCAGTCCTAGGAGACTCCTCTTCTGATCTCTTGGGAAACAAGAATGACCAACAGGGTGAAATTTAATTAGACTTGAATATTGTTTGTAAATATATACATCCTTCCCACATGGAAAACTGGGATGCCTGAAGCTCCTCTCAATTCCCTGGAGCTCTAACGAAGGCCCCAGTATCTGACAAACAGGCACAAATAACATTTCCACTTCAAAGGAAGGAAAATGAAAAGTTGAGAAACAGCACCTGCTCTTTTCTCCTGAAGGGAAGTTTCAAAGAGTTCCAGATAGAGCTAAAAATGGACTTCTCAGGGCATGTTTCACAAGCATGAATACCAGCGGTTTGGGAAATTTGGCATATAGTATCACTTGGCATGTGACATCTTAAGGATTGGAGAAGTCTGCATTAAAGAAACCTTATTAATACCGGTTAGATGATCATTGCCCAAAGGCACTAGCACATCACTGACATTGGCATCAGCATGAGCATCGTGCATTATTTGGGCACATACTGCATGCCAGGCATCGTGTTAAGAGCTTTATGTTCAGTTTCACCTTGAACCCTGACAACAAGTGAGTAAGACGCAATCACGTTCCCCATTTTATAGAGGATGAAGCAGTGTCTCAGGGAGATTCAATAAGTTTCCCGAGGTCACATTGCTAGTAATGGGCATCTGAACCCAAATAGTCTGACTCCAGAGCCTTGCTTATAATCATGACATGTGAACATCGACTATCATCCTGCAGAAGAAGGCTGCCCAAGTGGTTTGCAGTAGTGACCAGCCAGTATCTACACCAGCCTGCACCACCCAATAAGGCCAATGTCTAAACCAGAATGCCAGTTTTTAACTGACAATGAGAAACATAATCCCAGCCTTAGACATACAGTATCTTTGGTTAGCTCCATGTCTCTGTTGAGGAGAGAAAAGGGGAATCCAAATGCTAATTGGCCAAAATCCTTGTTTATAATAAGGAAGTAACAAAGAGGTCAATCAGCAGCTTCTATTACTTGACCTTATTCCCCACTATCAGAGCAAGGACCGACCCTCTCATCCTCTGGCTTGGTGCCCTGAGCAGTTGGGCAACAACATTTACTGAGGGCTGCCTTATTTTTTCAAGTTCTTTGGTCTTCTGCCCTTTTGAAAACTAAAGCTGCTCATTCACACAGCAAGTATTCAGAGAGCTTTTACTGCAGCCCAGAACTGTGCTAGACACTCTGAATTACAAAATAGATGCAGTGGTGTGCCGGAGCTGGCTCATACCAGCTCACAAGAGCCTATTGTTAGATACTCAGGAATTTTGTGAGCCAGTCATTCAACAAAACTATTTTATTAAATTTCAAAGTATATAAACTTATAATTTAAAAAACTATATTGTAAGAAAAGATAATATATACTTAAAACTCACGAGTTCTTAACTATTTTATATTTCACTCTCTGTGCTCTTGAGGTTACTTATTTTATTTGCATGGGTAAAGTACTATATAATGGTGCTTCATGACTCTACATGCAGTGACATCACTTGGGTAGCTTGAAGATCAGCTACAGTGGGAGTATTTACACCATGGAAACCAGGGCTTGATTTTTTGTTGCCGTTGATTGCATAAACTTAAGAAAGTAAGGCAGAAAATGTGAATACTGCAGATTAAATTTGAAAATATGTCACATCTGGTGCTGAAGCTGAAAGACGTGACAGTTTATTGAGTTAAATCTGGATGGAGGTGAGAAATAGCTTAATAGTAGATCAGATATCAATCATATATCAGGGTCAATAACACCGAATCTATTGGGCATGCAACTCAATTTGTCAAGTCATGATTGAATTGTGACCATCGGTTGGCTACAGATAGAACAGTTCTGCAAAAATCAGCAAAAGCATTCTGTGAAAATGAGTCAGTTGACTCATATGGGCTTTAAAATAAAGAGTAGTGTGTGTCTTATTATCAATCGTAAATCGTGGACTATCCTCCATGTCAGTAAAATTCTAGTAAATGTATATATGTCAGTATATGCATATATATATTTTTTTTCCAGAGAGTCAGTTGTTAAACATTTACCAGCATACTGCTGGCTGTGCACATGATCCTAATATATAGGAACTTAAAGTCTATTTTGGGGAAAACAAATGGTATGGATGAAAGAAGAATTAGGGGACAAAGAAACATGACAAAAGAGTATATTGTTTACTGTGGGGAAATAATGCAGAAAACCTGGTAAGTAGGTGGAAGGGACCCATATGGGGATCATCAGTGAAGACCTCACAGAGAAGATGGACAGGAGTAGAATGTTAAAGAAAGCATAGAATATGACAGTGCCAAGGTTGAGTAAAAACAGAGTAAGCAAAAGCTTAGAGGCAGGAGAACATATCATTGGCATTTAGGACTGATTATGCTCCAAGACTAAGCCTATAGGGTTGTATGAATGAATGGAGAACTAATGGTAAGTAGGGGTGGGAAAGATGAGATGGGACCAAAGGATCTTAGAAGGCAGAAGCAGATCCTGAAACAGGGATCTAAGTACAAGATACTTATTTAGGATCCAGCAAATCCTGGGAGAGGTAGGAAAGAATAGGAAAAGAAAGGCAATCATTGCAAGGCACT
This sequence comes from Vulpes vulpes, assembly GCF_048418805.1. Lineage (NCBI taxonomy): Eukaryota > Metazoa > Chordata > Mammalia > Carnivora > Canidae > Vulpes > Vulpes vulpes. The sequence continues at coordinate 174,793,888 of NC_132791.1, read as the reverse complement.
TTAGCAAACCAACTACCCCTGTGGGTAATGGAGGTTAATCCCATGGGGGAGATAGGAGGCTCCACAAAAGTCCCATCTCAGAGTAATCCCACCTGAGGGATGAGGGGAACCAGAATACTTAAGTATCAACTTCTGACAGATGCTCCAAGGATGAGGAACATTAATATTTTTACACTTCTGGCCTGCTGTGTTGGTAGCATCAGCAAGAGAAAGCCTTTGGGCAAAGAAATGGGTGAGCAGCGCTCTGGGATCAGCGAGGATGAGCGTCTGCTATACCCATTAATTTTGGGTTTAGTGAATTCAACAGTAGAGATTCACGTGAGCATGTTCTTGAGCAAAGAAGTATCCTTGGAAATGCTGCCTCCACAGGAACTTCTCCTATGATAAGATCCCTACAACATTGTACAGAAGAAGGTACCAGGGGCTTGGGTTCAGAAGATTAAAGTTCAAGTCCCACCTGTGCCACTTAGTAGCTATAGGACTATGAAACTCAGGAGGTCCTTGTCTCTTCCTTGTCTGTAAAATGGGAATATTACTGTGCTCCCATAAGATTGGTTTGAGGATAAAGAATATATACATATAAATGTGAGGATGGTTTCTAAGTTGCTATTTTGTTATCTTGATCACCTGTAGAAATATCAAAGAAAGAAAGGTTTTTAAAGGAATCTATAGCAGAGTTTCTTTTTTTAACCTCCTAAGGGGATCCTTCTTATGACATATTGAATTCTTTCCTTTTTTGAAAGGCAGGCACATCTTCAAAGCAACCTCTGTCATTTCTCCACTTTGTTGTCAACATCCTGTGCAAAGAGTGTCCTCTGATTAGTGATGATTGCTCTCATGGTGACATTAGTCATCCTCACAGTAATAGCCAGGCCAGCCAGGAGCTCTAACACACACTGCTTTGATTTTAAAAAGTAATAATAATAATAAAATAAAAGTCATCTCTGTGTATTACTTCAGTGAATCAAAGTTTATGATTCATCTGCCAGCATTTGAAGGATTTAGATAAGAGATATTCTTGAGTGATTTGTCTTCTTGGCCTAACAGAGCCTCTGAAATGTTACCTAGATTCTCAGAGTCACCTTGGAAGTCTCACTTTATTAATGGAGGGCCAATTTGGATGGATGATGAAAAGAAAAGAAAGGAAGAGATTAGAGGAAGTCTAGGCTCATCTTCTCAGTAAGTATTATGAAGAGAGATGGGAGGTGGAATCAGAAGGGGAGAAAAGTTAGAAGAGACAAAAAAGGGAAGGTTAAGGCATATTGAGCTCTAAGATATGCCTATTATGTGCAAAGACATATCTACGCTTTGTAATGTCAGTGATAATACCTTTTATTAAAGTAGTTCCTATAACCCTACCTCCTCTAATATTGGGTAAAAAGAAACTGCTAAAGGGATTCAGGTCCCACTGCAAATTAACTGAGATCATTAAATTCATCCTAATGTAGTCCCAAAGATCCCTGTTCAGCTTGAAATCACTGCATTCAGGAAAGCACTTTTCAATCCAGCTAGAGAACTAACCACGTTTTCTTCATGTTTTGCAGTATTTGCAGCTTCCATTAATAGGCAGTTTACATAGCTACTGAGAGAAAACTGAGGCTCTACAAGACTGGTATGGGGGGAGCAGAGATTTGGTTCTTGTTTTCTAACCTAAGGGTCCCTCTACTATACTGCCAAGTAAATTTCTTGAAATATGTTAAAGAGTAATGAGGAAGGTATATGATTTGTTTTGCCTTTGAGTGGGAGACACAGGTTGGGAGGATCCTGAATTCCCAGACTTCCCCATCTTCATGGGAGCCCCAGGAATGGAAATCACCCGAGTCAGACACTGAATTTCTCGATCTATAAGACCCTCCAGATGTAGGCAGCCCCTTCCCATCATCTTAGGAAACAATAAATTATAGGACACCCACCTAGACAGGGAAATGAGGAGAAGAGACATAAGCCTGAATCTCTTCTATCAAAAAGACACATTTTGAAGAATTTCATGGTCCAGTAAGTGTGTGAATGGGGAGCTGTGGGGATGCAAAGCAAAGGCATTAAGGAATTTGCTAATTGGCTCAGGAAACTGAAAGGTTCTCTCACTGACCCTACACCAGCTGGCCCAGCAAGCTGTTTATTCTGTGTTGTCTCAGAGGCTAGGAAAAGATGATACAGTGAGCCCAGTAAGCTAGTTACTGATGGAGACATTTGGATATGTTGTTCTCATTATATCCCAATTAACGGTACTATCATCCACACAGGCGGCCATGGCAAAACCCTCTCCTCCACAGACACATATTTTATCCATTCTTTCTTCTGCATTTCTCTTGAATTTAGTCTTTTCTCCCATAGAAAAGGGAGAAAGGAGCTTATGGCTACTTGGTATAAGCCCACTCACTGTTTTCTCTGTTAGGCTACTTCTCTGGCCACTTGTCTCCTTGCTTCCTGTCCCATTGACTCCTGCTTTCCTTGTGGCCAGCAAATGTCTGCTGGGAGTGTAGGTGCTACTCACAATGCACTCGATGTGCCTGAGTTGTAGGAGGGATGGAAAAATCTCCTCTTCTGACTGTTTCTCAATATCCAGCCCCATCCCTGAAAATACAGTCTTAAAATGGAAGGGACATATGTCAGCCCTCCAAAGGGGATCATGAGTATGCATCTCGCGGGGCAGTGAACAAGGCTTCTTAAGTTTTCAGTCCATACTCTCTTTGGTATGAGCTTTCAGGGTTCCTTGTCTTCCCTCCTTCCCCACAGCCTCCTGGGCCCTTCCTCATCCCTGACACTCCACAGGGCCCTGGCTTCATCCTGGAGTAGCACACATGGGTATCATCCCAATTTCCATCCTGCTGTGTAGTCAAAAAGATATATTGCCTTTTACACTCTACAAAAGGGGCATCTACAAGTCAAACACGTTTCTCTTCTTGGTGACCTTGTTGACACCCCCTCCCATAATATAACTTCAATAGATTACTTTTTAAGTAAACTATTTCTTTCTACTCTTCTATCCAGAGGCAACCTCCCTCCAACACAGACACTATGGATGAGGAAGGGTGGAAAAGAAGGTCACAAGAATTAAAAAAAAAAAATCCTGTCCTACCAAGAATTCTTTTATAGTCAAACCAAACATTTCCTCCAGAGAGCCTTCTTTGCTCCCCATGTAGAACCAGCCACTCTCACCACCATGCTCCCAAGACCTCTGCCCTATCTCTTATTACACCCTACATAATTCTTACTTTGCCTTTCATGGCAAATCCATCCAACTCTGAGCTCCTTGGCAGCAGGAAACTTGCTTTATCATCTCAGGGTTCGCAATGTATAGCACAATACCTGGCCCAGAATAGGCTCCCAGTAAATGTTTGCTCAGTGGAATAGTGCGCTCTTTCTCTCATGAGGTTAGCTTGCTTATTAGTTAAAATTAAATTGCTCGGGAAGGAGGCATTGTCCATCATTCTTTCCTATCTAGCTTCTTATTTATTCACAAGAGCCTTGGTTTGATAAACAATGCTGAGGCATCAATATTACCTTTCACAGTAGAAACTGTGCCAGTGGGGAAGTGGAAGGGTTGAAACCAGCCAGCCACTAGACTAGTGAAAGGATACAAGTCCCTTGAGAATTTCTAGGTGTGTGTGTGTGTGTGTGTGTGTGTGTGTGTGTGTGTGTTGTCTGCAACCTGGATGTCGGGGGTGGGGGGTGGAGGTGGGGGATAGAAAGCCACTGGTGCTTCCCAATTTGCAAATCTGATTGAGCCCTTTGGTGATGGGTGTTGTACCTAGACCAGAATGCTGTTTTGATTGGAAAGGATGCTGGGCTGATTAGTTGAAATAAAACATTCTCCAATTAACAGAAATAGAGTCAGGAGCTGGAATGTGAAGTGTTCAGCAACAACACTGCCAGGCAGCCTATTTAAAATTAATTAGAGGTGGAAATATGCAGAATGGGAGAGCCCCCCACCCCTGCTGCCTCTCCTGCTCCACGGTGCTAGGTAGGGTGAGGAGGATGTGGGACTTTGCAAGGATGGTTGAGTCAGTTTGAGCTGTCTTCTCGGACCCCATTTCTTTAAACGGGATCTCATGGAGCAAGACTGAAAGTGCATCTGTATATGAAATAGAGACAGCAGGGAAAGGGCAAGAAATGAGAAAATATCCTTTTCTGTCTAAATCTCCTTGTTCTTGGATTCAAAGAGCAGGACTTCAGAAAGCAAGAAATACCTGGACCTATTAGGACAGGTTCAACACATCTCATTTACCTAAACTGCAAACCTTACCCAGACACGTCATAATTCCAGAAGAGAGGGAAAGACCTCACTGTTGGAACTTTACAGAGGTGCTGAAAGCCTAAGCCTACTCAGTTGTGACCTAGTTCAGTACCTGGGGACTTGTACTTTTCACACAATTCTAACCACTGCAGATCTTGGCTGCTTTGGGATATGAAGTTTTAAAAGGTGGAGGAAGGGCAGCCCGGGTGGCTCAGCGGTTTAGCGCTGCCTTCAGCCCAGGGCGTGATCCTTGTGATCCTGGAGCCCTGGGATCAAGTCCCATGTCGGGCTCCCTGCATGGAGCCTGCTTCTCCCTCTGCCTGTCTCTGCCTCTCTCTCTCTCTCTCTCTCTCTCTCTCTCTCTCTGTGTGTCTCATGAATAAATAAATAAAATCTTTAAAAGAAAATTAAAAATAAAAAAAATAAAAGGTGGAGGAAACTGACAGAGGCAGGTCCACTTACAAGGAGTGGAGTATGACAGCCAGTAGCCCAGCAACGGGGGAGGAAAAAGCAGAGTAGACCTCCACAAAGCCGTCCACAGGTCTCAGCAAAACACAGCTGCCATTTATAGCAGGAACAAAATAACTCTGTGTGCACATTAGCACTTGAAAAACCCCACTGGATTATAGTTCAAGATGTTACCTAATGATCAGAAGACTAAATATATGTTTATACGTAATATGCCTCTGTATATGAATATGCACTCTACAAGCGTATCCAGTGTGTGCATGTAGAGCGTATACACACACAGTATAACGAATCCATTAGAAGTTAACATGAACATCCATTCTTCTAGATGAGTGGCAGTGGCAGATAAGTTTTCTCTCACATACCAATTTCAGTGGGTTGCCAGGGGCTACCTGGAAATCTGTGTTGGGAAGGATTCGGAGGCCAAATCTCATGTTAGCTAGAAGGGCTCTTACTGAAAGGTGATAGGAGTGTCTTGGGACCTGGGAAGCGAGTGCTGACAGGCTTCTGACGGTTTCCTAGTTGAAGCAAGTGAGAGCCCAAGAACACTGTAAATCAAGGCCTTATTGGTCTGACTCCTCATGGAACTGCTTTTACCGAGTGGTGTGCTGACATGTTCCTGTTCTCCCCTGAGAGATGCTGCAATAAGACGAGACTTGCTATGTATCTCATGGGGGTGTTTGCAGAACTTTAACCATGTCAGGGGTTCCGTTCCCCTTGATGAGGACCCATGGGAAAAAAACATCCAGGGGGAGGAGGAACGGTGTTTCTCTTAAGAAACGGGTTGTCTCTGATCTGCTGGAGACTGCAAATCCTTTATGCTCTGGTTGTGGGAGCCAGATGTGGGCTCTCCCATAAACTTGTAGGGCCTTTTGTAGGCCTTTTGTCTGCTCCTCTCACCCCTAACTTTATGTCTCTATTAACATTTTCCCTCTGTCCTTATTTGAGACTTTGGGGGCATATGTATCTAAGCCATCTCAAATGCCTCTTCAATAAATAACAGGGAATTGTGTACACTTCAGGAAAACTTTTTTTTTTTTTCAGATTAGCTCCTATTGAGACAAGTCATTACAATCTGGAAAACTCAAAGCATGTGGGACACTGTATTTGGTAAATGGAGAATAACTGCTTGCATATCTGTGTGTCTGTACATGCATATGTACATGAAATGCATGCAGCTCTTATCGGGTCTTGGAATTAAAAGGCACAGTGTTCAAGCTGAGTGTTTCAGAGCCACAAAAGTACAGTAATTACCAGGGCCTGTTCCATCAAGGCAGCCGAGCTAGACATGTTTCAACTGAACAGACAAAGGAAGCCTAAGCCATTGTGAGAAATGCACTGCTTATTAATGGTTGCAAGGGAAGGTTCTTTTTCTGCCTTGGCCTCACAGTGAATGGAGATTAATTCCTTATGAGGAAAAGACAGGCAGCTGCTGGTGGCTTGTCGCAGCTGGGAAGAGAGGTGGTTTGGCAGTGACAGCAGAGGTGGGAGCTTATGGTGGGGGAAAAGCGGGAAAGCAAGCAACCTCTCAAAGACGGGCAGAGGGGGAGATGGGTGCGAACATTTATAAAGCTCCTACTATACGCTAGGCACTGTGTTAGGCACTTTTTGGAAATTCTTATTAAACTTTCACACCCCTATAACCCTTTCCATGTGATACATGAAGAAGCTTAAGTACAATCAGCACCCTTTTGTCTTGATGTTATAGAAATTCTTTTAATTCAGTTTAGAATTCCATTTAGATCCAAAAAAGCAGCAGCAGCTTAATAAGCACAAAGGACAAAGCTCCTTCCCCACAGCCAGGGAGCTACTAGTAGGGAGAGCCAGGATTTCAACCCAGCTTTGTGGGGCTTCCCAACCCATGTGATTTGCTCTGGATCAGTACTCCTGAGAGCGCAGTCTGTGAAGCACCCTAGCTGGATTCCCTGGGAGCTCTGTAATGTGGGTTCCAGGGCCCCAACCCAGAGCTTCTAATTCAGAATCCTAATTGAACTTTACATGCACTAAATCTTGAGAACCATGGCACTAGGCTTGGTAGCCTCTCAAAGCCAGTGCTATCTTGCCACAGGGCTGGGGTTTGGAAATTTCTGCAATTCATGATGCCCTCCCCCAGCAGCTGACCTCATAACTTGAAGATCCCCCTCCCTCCAGCCCAATACACACACACCTCAACTTCTAGAGAGTAGTTCAGCAGGAGGGGCAGCTGGCAGTTTATCAGCCAGCAAGTAAGTAGCCAGGGACTGGGTACAGGCCGTCCATTAAAAGGAGCAACCTCAGACTCAGAATCAGGTCTTCAAATCCTTGCCCCAGGAAGGATTGATTTTAACAAAATCAAGCAGACCTCCTCACTCGAAAGACCTTTTCTGCTCTCGTTTGGGCTTCTGTAGAATCCCTTTGGCATTTTTCAGAAGGCAGCCTCCTGCGTGGTCACTGGACTTTCTCCTCTGGGCCTTGATTTTCCAAGCCATAAAATGCGAGGACATCCCCCAATACCCCTCCCTGCTTAAATTTCCTACTTGAGTTGATAGATGCAGCTTCTGAAAACAAAGTGCGTTCCATGAAAACAAATGGCTGCTGAGAAAACCATCCCGGGAGAGCTAGTCAGAGCTTAGTGGCCACAAACTGGTGTGTAGGGGATGTATTTGTCGAGTTAGCCCTCTTTCCACGAGCCTTAATGTCTCCCTCATAGTTTGGGACCTGCCTTCCCACCTTCTCTCCCTCCAGCACACATGAGGACGAGGTTCATGCAACTCTGAACCTAGACACACCAGAGGTTGGACCCCCACTCTTTCCAGCTGTAAGCCAATGAGCAGAAGACTCAAGATCTCCAAACCTCATCTTCTCCATTGTACCTAATATACAGAAGCCTTCTGGGGACCTCCTTTCCCCTTAAAAAACAGTATTGGCTCATATGCCCAGCGATTCCCACGGTCTGCAAAAGTCTGATACTCTCCAGGATTTGCTCTGTTGTGATCTGGTGGTCTTCCCATGATTGTGGCAGGGTCTCTGTTTCACCTGGAGCCATCCTGGCATCAATTCAGCACCATCACTGCATAACACATCCCTCCCGACCCCACCCCACCAACACCGCCACACTTGTCCAGCACACTGAGCTTTAGTCAAATCTGCTCGAGACTTAGGAACATATGAGGGTGTGGGGAGGGGTCACATCAAGGTTCACGAGTCCTCAGCCTTCTTTAAATTGCCACTCACTCCCTCCTCTTTCCATCTTCCCTCAACCCTGTCTCCTAAGACCTTCAAATTCTTTTTCCCTCTGTCTGGCAGAGTAATTTCTTCTTTTCTTAGACTTGCTATCAGCAAATACCTAAGCCCCAGGGCAGGGAACATGCCAGCTCATTCTCTGTCCCTTTTCTTTTTATTAAAAGGATTTCCTGCCAAGTATATGGGCCTCTCAAGAAGAGAAATTCTGGTTTATAAAATTGTTTCTACCTAATCATGGGCATATGGAAGGTAAATATACCATCTCTCAAGGCTTTTCAGAAGATAGTGGTTCTTTACATAAAGCTCCTGGCAGACTGTCCAGTTCATAGAAGGCCCCTAAAGTTAGGAGCCCACTTGCCTATCCCTCCCCCACCAACAACGAATCCTGACAGTCGCATGGATGGACAAGGCTAGGACAGAGGAGGCACTCAGTGCAAAATGTGAGGAATTGCTCACTCTCAGATTCATGTACAATCTTGTGAGTGAACGCCTCCCCCCCCCCCCCCCTCTTAAATCTCATCTTACTCTGGTCCTGGTTACAGCACTGTCTGCCTTCATAGGTACTTGCCTCTGACAGCTGTGAATTTGAGCTCAGCTTTACCAAATAGTCTCTATTTGGACTTCAGTTGCTGGAGCTTCACCCTGGTTATAAAATTGAGTTCATACCCCTAAATGTAAAGAGTTGTTGAGAGGAATGAAAAGTGTCCATATATGAAAGGTGTTCATTCAGTAAATGCTGCTTTCCTCATGCCCCAGCTAATATAAGAAAAAAGGACACTTTCAGCTTCCCGGGTTCCAGTGTTTTCTCTGTTCCTAATAAAAGAAACTCAGCAGGAGAGGAGACTAACCCAAAGCATTTTCACGGTTTCCCTTCCTAAAATCAATTTTGCTTTCCCCCAGCACTGTGAATGATATAAAGTCTAGAGGAGAGGCTAGAGGAAATTGAGATTATTATAGATCGTGGACTTGGGAGTCATTGCTGGATCACAAGACGGTGCCCTTTGAGAAATCTTTAAAACAACATAAAAATCTGGAAGCATCATCTTTCTTTAATCCCCCCCACTACCTTTTCTTGTTTTGAAAGTCCTTGACCATGAAATTGACTAGATGCTTTATTTGGTCCTTTGATGATCAATGGTTCATGTCCATTTGATTCTTTCCTGCCAATGATCCATCATTAAAGAATAATGGGGAAAAAAGAGAACACTCAAAAATGTGGTAGTTGATTAAGTATGTGCAGTTATGTTTTTTAAAGTATCTCAGAATACAAAATAAACTTGGCTCACAGTCCTCCCAGCCCCACCACCAGGCCCAATGGCTTTTATGACTGTGTGGCTTCCTGACCTACAGCTCTAACTGAGCCTTTGTTTTCAGCTCAGAGTTGCAATCCCTCTTGCAGTCTCCCTTTGTGGGGGGCACTTTTACCCCGATTTGTGACCTAGGAAGGACTCCGGCGGCTCCTTGGGTCACTCGATCATGGCTATCCCTTCCTCCATATTTTTAATGACAATTACACATTCACATAGTCATCTATCCCACTAGGAGTATGCAATACAATATAATAATCATTCGCTACTTATTGAGAAGATAGTACCCAGCACACAGGAGGGCTTTGCATACAGTGAGTACTGCTATTGTCCCTAATTTACAGATGGAGGAACTGAGGCTTGGCAAGCTTAAATAACAAATGCATCAGGGATGACCTGATGACCTGATGAAGGTCAAACAACTGCTGTGTCCCTGTGGTCACTCTAGATACACCCATTGATTCACATCCTGCCATCTGCCCTGACTTGTAGTTCAGAAAATAAAATTGCTGTGGCAATTTTTTGAATTTCAAAATTCAAGTTCTTGTAATTAGCATTCCTGATTCTAACTCCCCTTTCTCTTGTGTGTGGAAATCAAGTGTCATTTGACCTCTGGTTTGATCCTTGTTCTTTCCAATGAGATGCCTCCTCTCTCTCTGCGATATCAGAATAATAAAGCAGTTCTTCTGTTGGTGTCTGCTGGCTCATGTGGAACGTTTTCATAGCAGGACTTATTGACGAGGGAGTTTTCATGTAGTTGAATCCCATCAAAGACCCCAGAGCTGGCTTCCCTTTGTGAAATCTTTGTGAGGACATCCCCACCCAGCTGTGGACCATTTGCTACCCATAAGGTACCAAGGAAGCCGTAATCTCTCTAGACACCATTCCTTTCTGACAAATGTGTATATGGATACCTCTAAATGAGAAAAATTATGTAATCACTTAGCTCCATACCCAGTACTTGTAAAGACTGTTCACTAATTCTACTATTGTTAACTGATTATTTGGCTCTCACTATTATTCCACATGAATGGGGGAGGACTTAGGGATGGAAAGAGGTTGTGTCTCAGCTTATAAAACTTCATCATCAAATGTTGAGACTCTTTATAACATTACATTACATGTGAGACAAAAGTCATATCCAAATGTCCCGTTAATTGGTGTCATGGAAATCTCTCCCTTGGGTGTTACGTGCAACCTTTCCTCCTTAAAACATTTGTACCTCACTCTCACCACTATGGTGACATTTAAAGAAGTAGCTATGATCAGGGGAATAAGATTTGAAAGAATCCCTTCTGAAATAACTTGTTTCATATTCATACTCATAATGACTTACTAAAATCAGTTGTAAAAACAAATGTGCAAAATATCTTACATTGATAGAATCAGACAAGTAAAAAAAATTTTTTTAAAGAGTATTTGAAAATTTCCAGGTTACTGCATCAGAAAGCTGTTATTTTAATGCTACATGGTATTGATGTACTTTGAATGCCCTTTATTTGAGCGCTGAATTCTCTAGATGGATGGAATATGACATCTTTCTTTGTCTCAAGAAATCCCCTGCCCCCTCTTCAATAATTAGCACTTGGCTCCATGCCACCTGAACAGTGGGACATTCTCTTCCAAGCAGAGATCACTAGTAAGGGAAAGACCAGCAATATTTTTCTACACTGGTGGGAACAGGAATTACACAAGCTCTCTGCATGTGTTTTTAAGGACATATATTTGTGTTATTCCCTAAGGAGTTTTGAGACATGCTGAATTTCTTTTAGTGTTTAATACTTCATAAATAAAGCCTTAGTGGCAATTCTCAGCTCTAGCAAATCATGGATATGTTCCAGAGAACATTTAAAATATAAAAGTAAATTTGAAATGGAAGCAAACAGCCCCATTTTCCCAAGTAGTCAACATATCTCAAACCAGTGACATTTCCGGAATGGAGAGGGAGACAGGGAATCAAACGGGAATTCTTTGGTGGAATGAAGACTCACAGAATGAAGCAAAGGCCACCCTCACCCTTAATAAGTGCTTCATACTCATAAAGTGATATGAGGGAGGTGCTATAATTACCCTTATTTTACAGTTGAGGAAACACTTAGAGGTTAAGCAAATTGTCTGAGGAGACCCAACTGGTAAATGATAGAACTGGGATTTGAAGCCAGCAGAATGATTCCGAAATGCCCATCCCCCCAGGCCACCATCCTATCCAACATAATACACTCTGCTTCCTGCATGCCTTCCTAGAAATAGCACTGTATTTCCAGATGAACCTCTAAACCACACCCATGGCCCCCATCTTTTTTGGAATGAACCACCAATATAGCCCCTTCTCTAACCCACATCTTGTCCTTCTTGGAATGAGCCACCAACACTTCCCACCAACATCCCCAGCCCATATTCCATCTTCCTAAAATGAATCACCAACATCTATCGTGGGGCCATATTTCTTATCATTTGTGGAATGAAACCCAGATTCCACCCCAGCCCATACTCTGAGTTTGTTAGCCATGCGCGGCCCCAGTGGCAGCCATTGGGTTTTCTTCACTGTTACCACTACCTCGTGTTCTTTAGCGTACACTGCTCGGCAGTTTTCTGTGTAATGGCCACCTTCCCCTACTCCCATCCATTGGTCCTGTCTCTCACCACACTGAGGAGGACAAGCAGAAGTTTAGTCAGACATTGGCCTTTGTTTGTTTTTATTTAAATTCAAGTTAGTTAACATATAGTGTAGTATTGGTTTCAGGATAACATTATGCTTTGAATGATTGTCACAGCATGTGAGACAGGTTCCGGGGGTGGGGGAGTTGGTGTCATATAGATGATACCTCAGTGAATCATACTCAATTGCACACCCCTAATCCTGATCCAGTGTTTAGATGGGTCTCAGGGTTCTTCTTGCTTCAATTTACATCACAGAGTGAATTCCCTGACACCCAGTAAAACCCCATGCATGGGCCTTGCATGGCATGGATCACCCTTTGGTGCTTGGACAATATTAATCCCAGAGCACTGAAAGTCTTGACTGCTAAGAAAATCCTTTGTTCTTATTCATAGGAGACGTACATCTCCTCTTGGCCTATCCTGATATTGCAGAGTTATCCAAGGGAACATGAAGATATATGTTCTCTCTCCAGCCAGTGCGTTTGTCCTGTAGGTGAAAAAAGGTGGGCTGGTCTCTGGAACTTTATTCTCTTCAGCTTGACCCTGACCCAACCTTAAGACATAATATTCAGCCTCGTTTCTTAAGTGCTTGTGATGTTCCAGGCTCTGTACTAAGTATTTTAAATTTTATTTCATTTAAACCTCACAATTCTAGAGGTGGATAAAGTATTACTTCATTTTGCAGATGAGGCTAAAAAAAAAAAAAAAAGGTCACTTGCTCAGAAGCACACAGCCGGTTGGTAGTAGAACTGAAATTCAAACTGAAGTCATTCTACTCCAGAGGCTAAGAGCTTAATCTTTTTATTAGACTACTTTCCAAATCAGAATTATTGCCTCAGAAGAACATTCTTCTGTTAAAGGGGGGGTGAGTGGGCATTAAGCAGCTTAGTTCATTCAAGACTACATTAGCACACACAAAATAACAATATTGGAAGTGAAATGTTCAATAGCTTCTTTTACCTACCTACCTACTTGTTTACCTACTTAAGCTACCTACCTACCTACCTACCTACTGTACCTACTTATCTACCTACCTAACCTATCCAGCTATATATACCTACCTAATCTACTATCTACCTACCTATAGAGATAAGGAAATTTAGGGCCAGAGAGGTAGAACAACCTGGCCCAGATCACAGATTTTATCTGGGAAACAAACAGTAGCAATCTACTTAGAAATCATTTTTACATCAGATTTTCCCGCATGTGTTCCCGAAAGAGTAAGGCCTGCGAGATCTTAAAAGGTAGATCAGGGAAGGGAGTAAAGGTTCTGGAGTCAAATACTATATTTGCTGGTGTACAAAATTCACTGATTTTATGAGATCTATCCCAATTTCATTTTTGTGCAAAATAGTACTTTTCATCACTTTTTAGGAAGTGATATTATAGAGAGGAAAAACCCCATATACATGTAAGTACAGAATGTTGTATAGTGGAATCCTAGTTGGAAACCATAAAATCGGAATATGTAGTAATTCCTTGCAAAACCATGAGGGGATATGAACATTATATAGCTTACAGGACTGTATGGGCCTTAGTGAATGTTGGCACATGGCAGGCTTAGTAGTAATAAATTAAGTTCAAAATGTTAGGGAGAAAACTCAAATTCTATACCTAAGCAGAATGTGGCCTTTAACTTGCTATTTTGATAAGAAAACTTCTGAACTAATGTAAAAAAAAAAAAAAAAAAAGTATCTTTACTGGGCTATTTTTCGGCTACCCATTTTTCCTCTAAGGGAGTCATCCAGTATTATTTTGCCTCAGGTTTTCATTCACCCATCCATACCAGGATCTTTGGATTCTTATTCTTTTGTTGCAAGGTGGGGAGAGGACATGCAGGAAATGCATCTTTTAAGCTTGAACTAGGGTATGTTTAAGAAGTGCCAGCTTAAAGAAAGTTCAGCAGATTTCCTCCTTGGTGCAGGACTTCTTGTTAACAGGTTCTATTGCACTGTCCTACTTTGGACTGTGGAAACTCTTTTCCTTTGTAGTTCACTTAAAGGTTCCTGAGGCACAAGTGTCCCATGGAACACAGTTTGGGAAAATACCTTCTTTATAGACATATAGCTATCTATGTCTCTGCCATCAGACTGTCAGATCTTGGCAATGGAATAGTTCAAACCTGGGGGAAGGACAGGATGGTGCTTCCCTACTTCGAATCCACGGTAGAGATGCAGCACGTTTGGGGAAAAGAATACCACCTCCTACCAACGAAGCAATCCGTGAGATATCACCATGCATTATTTATGCCAGCCACAGAACCCAGGCTGCTCTTTCTCTCTGTTCTGCCCACCAACCTACATTCTTGTTTGCCTCCATGAATTCACAGAAATCCAAAGGGGGGAAGAAAAACAAAAGGGGTCTTTCTGAACCAGGATTGCTGAGAGAGCACAAAAGACAATGTTGTCTGAAGCATGTTAGAAGTGCGCACTGAGGGACAATGCAGTGGGACAATTCTCTCACACCAGTCTCATTGGCTAAAACCAGTCACATGGTCCTGGCTAACTCTAACGAGGCTGGGAAATGTAGTTCTCCCGAGTTTCCAGGAAGGAGAGGACCAGATCTGGGCAGCACCCGTGTTTCTACCTCAAACCCTCAAGTACCTAATTTCAATGGCCAAGAGAAGAAAAGGAGATTAATGCGATAGAATACTTCAAGTATCGCGTTTTAACAGTTTCATTAATCTATTTCATTTGAGTCAACTTGTAATTCACCTTAGTTCCAATTTTCAACTGGGGGAAACTAGCTCAGAATGTAGCTTGCCCAAGGTCCTTCAGGTATTATGTAATAAAGCTAGGACCAAACCCATAGCTGTCTGACTCTAGATGCTATATGTACCTTACAGGGCTGTTTTGAGGACTAAATTAGAAATCCATTCATTCATTGACTTATTTATTAAACTCCTACATGTACCACTTGCTATTCAGGATGTGGGTGTGGTTAAGTAGAAGAGTGCCCCCCGAACATGTCCATGCTCCAATCTCTGGAAACGGTGAATATGTTATTCTACAGGACAAAATGAAAGATCTCTAGATGTGATTAAGTTAAGGGTCCCGAGGTGGGGGTGTTTGCTTGGATTAGCCAGGTGGGCTCAATGTTACCCCAAGGGTCCTTATAAGAAGGAAGCAGGAGGGTCAGAGTCAGGGAGGGATTTGAGGATGCTGCTGGCTATGGAGGAGGACGAAGGGGCCATGAGCCAAAGGACATAGCCAGAATCCAAAGAAACAGAAAATGAGGTGCTCACATCCTCATTTTAGCCCAATGAAAGTCATTTTGGAGCTTCTGACCTCCAGAAATAGGTTTGTGTCGTTTTAGGCCACTAAGGTTGTGGTAACAAGAGGAAACTAATACAGGGGTATGCGGAACAGTGCTTTGAAAACTGTAAAACATGAAACAATGGCCACCACAGAAACCTAGGAATTAGAGCAGACAAGACAGAGGGAGACAGATGGCTTTATTGTTCAAGTGGAAAACAGAAGCGAAATTAATAGTGTGGTAGCACAGGGTTTCAAAGACAAGCAGGAGGTGTCCGTTTATGGCAGGTCCTGCATCAGATGACAGAAGGGTAAGGATGAGCAAGAGGAAGGGCTACATGTCATGGATGAACTCTGCAGGCTGCGTAGCCATCTCAGTGCAGCATAACGGACCCACCTTTCATGTGACCTCTCAAAGGGACCCTCATCTAGCCTTCATTTTTGAGTATCCTCACAATACTCTGTTGCCTTATAGACCCCCAGAATGTTTCCTTAGACAGTCTTCCTCTCTCTTACTGTAGCCCCACCAAATTTGGCCTATTCCACTTGACTCTTGACTTTCAAATGAAACCAGCACAAATGACTCACAGGATGTAAGGCATCTCTGAAAAAAAATTATGACAGACTTATTTGAAGAGTGACTTTTTTTTCAGTTGTAGGAGACGTCTCTTCACCGAATCTGATATAATTCTAAAGTGATAACTGAGACTTTTATGGAGTGCAATTAAGAAATGTCATTACTGCTCATTATAGATAATGAAATAAATTGGCAGTGCGGGTAGCAGAACGGATATTCTACAGAATTGCAACTCCTAGGGAAATCGGAGGTGAGCAGCCTCTTGGGGGCACCAGAAAGTTTTTAAATATTTCCAGTCAGCGGGAACCTTGTGCCCATTCACTCCACTGCCCATTCAGTGATGTTTATGAGAAGATCCTGCCCTTACCCTAAATCTCAGAGAGAGACTGTCTCCAAAGAGGGAGGGAGCAAATGGAGATCAGAACAGGAAGTTCTAATGGGAGAAAGAGGTTCAGACTCCTAGGATTGTGTCTACAGCCCTTGCAGGACGCGGAACTGCTTGGTATAATCAGTACTGGTGGCGAAGTTACGCTGACCAGAGTCTGGCGCAAATTATCCGGGAGACCCTGGGCAAGATGTCCAAGCTCTGAGCTTCAGGTTTCCATCCATCAGACTGATGGAATCACACCTGTGTGCAGGGCTGTTTAAGCATTCTGATGTATGTAAAGTGCCCAGCACTGTCTAAACATAGTAGATGCCTAATAAATATTCATTTCATTCTCCAGAGCATCCTGCCTCTCATCCTCCACACCCCCTGAGTTTTCTCTTCCAAGAATTTTTTTTTTTAATTTTTATTTATTTATGATAGTCACAGAGAGAGAGAGAGAGAGAGAGAAGCAGAGACATAGGCAGAGGGAGAAGCAGGCTCCATGCACCGGGAGCCTGATGTGGGATTCGATCCCGGGTCTCCAGGATCGCGCCCTGGGCCAAAGGCAAGCGCCAAACCACTGCGCCACCCAGGGATCCCCTCAAGAATTGGTGACATGTGCCTGGGTGAAAGGAGAGCAGGTAGGAAGAAAGGGGGAGGCATGCTTAGGCTGTTGGTTCCTTAGGCTGATTGGGGAAAGGCCTGGTAGGTACAGTGAGAGCCTAGTTATCTTAATATACTGACACCGAAGGTCAAAGGTTCTTGTACTTCCGTAGCCATATTTCCTCTGCCTAAACCTCTGAAGCAGTATGTGTCCTATTTTAGAGCAGAAGAAACTAAGGCTCAGAGCAGTTTCATGACTTGCCCAGGATCACTAAGTTCAATTTGGTGAAAGGCACCAAATTTTCTCAAATCACCACGCAGGAAGTTTTTTCTGCCTCAATGCACTTGCCTCCCACCTTCATGAAAAAGCCAACAGCAAAGAGAAGGAGCCAAGTTCTGAGACCAGGGGAAAAGCCTGTCGACAAGGCCAGTTGCATCTCTAGAGTTACATAGAGGAGAAGACCAGCAAGCCTGCAACCAGCTGTGATGCCCCTAGGAGGTGAGGATTCAAAACAGGCTGTTAAGCCAGAGGTTTTAAGAGAGTTAACAAGAAAACGTTCCCAAGACTTGAGATAGAACCATGGTCTTTGAGGAAGATGCTAAGTCATGAAAGGTTTAGGAACTGGGAAAATGTGCAGTTCTGAAAATAAAAAGCATCGTTCTGAACCGGTAAGATGGTTATTTCACCTCCACGTCTGTTGATGCTGGTGCTGGCACTAGAAGAGCCACAGTTAATTAAAATGGTTCTGAACTTACCCAGAGAGAAGACCACTGCTTGGGTCATGCCTTCCCGACCAGGCGTCCTCTGACAGGTCCACTCAGCTGCCCGCCACCACCCATGAAGGGGGGTGCTGAGAACATGCAGGGCAGATCCCTTCCTCCTATGAGCTGTAGCCACTGGTAGTTACTCCCTCTGAGTACAGAGACTGCATTTCAGTGTGGACCCATGTGGAGCCAATCCCGAGCCTCCCCTCTGACCCAGCAAACCAGAGGTTATTGGAAAGGGGACCAGAGTCTTCCATTTTATCAGAATCCCCTGCCGACCCTAATTCCCACCGCAAGTCGGGAACCTCTGCTCTAAGCTCTTGGTTTCTCTGCCTTGCCTACTGGATCCGAATTCAGCGGATAATTTATTGAATTGCAACTACTTTCCAAGCTGTGTTTTAGGCACTTGAGCTACGCTTATAAACAGAACAAAAAAATAAAAAATCTCTAGGGTTTACATTCTCCTGGATGGGGGTGGGGGAGGAAAATAATAAACATAGTGAATAAATAAATTGTTTTTCACTCTGTATCAGAAGGTAATAGAAGCTAAGAAAATAGAAGGATAAAGTGGAAATGTGAGAGCAGGGTTGGGAGAGAAGGGGGTGTACTGGCTCGGATGTGTCCCAGAATCCTTTCTCCGCTCCTGGAATGAGGCTTCGGGCCTCTCCACCTGCACCCATCAGCACTGCTTAGCCCTGGACCGCCTCTTTTTCGGAGCAGCTTCTTCCCCTGCAAGCGCTTTGCTGCCCCCTTCCGGTCCCCGTGGACTCCACCCCGCCACAGAGGACAGGAGGCCAACCCTTCCATTGCTGACTGGAATGTGTCACCGCCTTTCCAAACTATGGGGAAGTACCTGCCCACACCTCTCTGCAGAACTGAGCACTTGTTAGTTCTCTGAAATGCTGGAAGGACTGCAAATTCACTTAAGCCACACTCAGGAGTGTGCTGGCGCCACCATGCACCAGCTCCTGAGAGCCCCTTACGATGCACCTCTTTCCAGCTATGCATCAGTGACATTATAATGGAGCTTAACTTTGGCCGTGGTCGTAGTAATCAGCAAGTGCCACAAATCAGATTCCCCGCCACACACACACACCAGATCCAAAACAAATGTGTAGTTACCCACTTACCAGCACGCTGATAAAGCCCCACCCTTTCCTTGTCAGGTAACCTGGGTGTGGTCTCACTCTTCCCGGGTTAGTGAAGACCAAAGGGTTTGGGATTTTGGACCAAGAAGATACACAGAGAGGCTTGGAATGAAACAGACAGTGGTGACACGAGGGAATACAAAGGGTGAAAAATCCACGCACTCAATTTATTGTCTTATAGCTTGTTTTTGTTGTTGCTCCCTAACAGCCATTATAGCCTCAGACACTGAGTTTCCAGGGCGTTATAAATTCCAGCAGTTAGCAGAGCCAGCACTAAAAGAGCTCATTAAAGAGTGCGTGTTGGAAAGAAGGATTGTCAGGGTGCTTTATACACAATCATCAATTACGGCAGATTTCTCAGCAGCGGTTTCCATCACTCTTCTTTAAGATGCAATCATGGAAATGAGGTCATCACACTTAAAGAAGTTATTCAGTACATCTCAGATTGTTCCACACCGAGTCTCCAAGGCAGGAGGAAGGGAAGGGATGTCCCCAGAACTCTAAGCCTAATGAAGAAACCCCTTTACAAGTCCAAAATGGCATGGAAAGCTTTAGCCGGAGGAATGCTCCCGAATGTTTCAACAATGGGATTTTAGGGGTATGGGAAGCTCTGATTTATTTGTAGCACTTGCTAGTATTCATGATGTAAAGATTCCCAGCATTGTGGTTTTAAAGCAGCCAACATGCTGTCTACTGATTTGCTGAAAATCCGGAGAATTTAACCATTAATTCTCATGAGCAAGTCCAACACACCATTGACTTGGTTTTAAGGTTAATGAGAATTTTTGCATTCAGCTCAATGATACATCCCTGCATAAATTTTTTTAAATGGCTTTCCTCCTGCTTTCAGATCTTTTAATAACATCTGATACAGTGTTTCATCTGCTTACGTGCAATGGCATGGTGTAGGGTTTGAACATGTAATAGCCTCAGGGTTGAAACACCCGGTGAGAAAGGTATGTCCTTTGGGTTTCCACCTTAATCCTCCCTGCAAAGAGTAAAATCCCAGCGGGGGAGCTAGTGTGCTTTAACACCTCTAGAACACTTGCTCCTCTCCCTCTTTTACAAAGAGGGAGTGGGCCTCAGGTTTAAGTCTTTAGGCAGGCAGTGGTATCAAGCTAGGATGTAATAAAATTGTTGCATCTTATTTTACTTACTATGCTTAGCTTTTTATAGTAAATGATTCTTATGTTTTTCATTTATGCAGCACAGCAGTTTGGTGGGTTTTTTTTTTTTTTTTTTAAGATTTATGTACTTAAAGAGCGAGAACATGAGTGGGAGGGGCAGAAGGAGAGGAAGAGTGAATCCCCAGCAGAATCTTCTCTGAGCATGGAGCCCAATGATGCTGGGGCTCAATCCCAGGTCACTGAGATCATGACCTGAGCCAAAAACAAGAGGAGGATGCTTAACTGACTGGGCCACCCAGGCGGCCCTCAGAGTTTTCTTTTAAGCATGTTACTAAATGTGCTACTGATCCTTAGGAGGTATCTGGATGAAGCAGAAGTCACTTGCATCTGGGAATCTTCAGAAGATGACACCCCGCCTCCATGGGGTATGCTTGCAAGCCTCTCTGGGGGCAGAAGGGCCTGGAGGCAGCTTGGTTGCATTTGTAATTATTTTCTACCTTTGGTGTCTCCTGCTCCCATTCATCTAAATCAAATAGATTTAGACTCAAGCGGTGGTGTGCTGTCATATGCTGATTTGCAGGTGCCAATTTTTCTGGTGTAAATATTCCTACCATGGCTGATTTCAAGCAACCAACATGACATCACAGGATTCAGAACTGGGAAGAAACATGCACAGTTTTCATGAACCAGTAGGAGCTGGCTCCAGCACACCGTTGGATTTTTTTTTTAATTTTTATTTATTTATGATAGTCACAGAGAGACAGAGAGAGAGGCAGAGACATAGGCAGAGGGAGAAGCAGGCTCCGTGCACCGGGAGCCTGACGTGGGACTCGATCCCGGGTCTCCAGGATCGCGCCCTGGGCCAAAGGCAAGCGCCAAACCACTGCGCCACCCAGGGATCCCCCACCGTTGGATTTAAACACCATGTATCATAGGTTTCAGATTATGCTGCGAGGCACGACACAGGGCATGTTTCCTTGACATCTCATGCAAATCCCCAAAACTGTAGTTGCTAAAAATGATTTCCCATTTTGCAGAAGCAACTACTTTGGGACAGAGAGGTTACAAGACGTGCCCAGGGCCATGTGGCTTGTAGGTGATGGAGTTGGGGTTTGAACCAGGTCTGAGTCAGCACAAACATCCTTCTCTACCCCTGGAGCAGATGTCGCTGCACTCGGTGCCTTATCCTCATGCATCCCTTCAGATGCATCAGCCCCCAGCATGAGGAGTGGAGCTCCCTTTCTTCTACCACTTGAGGCTCAAAACACCCTTTGTGGCATCTAAAGCTCTGCCCATCTTGCCCTTTTGCCTTATCTCTCATGATGCACATCTTCTGGCCCAAGCCCATCTACACAGCATGCAAGTAAGAAAAATGGAAGAAAAACATTTAATCCACCTGGTACTTCATAAGGGCCTCATTCAGCCCCCTGACAGTCCCAGTCAGCATCCTGCTGGTAGAGCTCACTTTCACCCTGACCATGTCATTGAATATCCTCTTCCACTAGGGTAAAGAGGAAGAGAAGACCCATTGTTTATTGAGTTCCTGCTATATGCCTGGCTTTCTGTTTATGGCTTTACCCTCTTCTCTCATTTTATCTTTTTTTTTTTTAAGATGATTTGAGAAAGAGAAAGAATGTGCATGCATGTGCACACACATCAGTGGGGGAGGGCAGAGGCAGAGGGAGAGAGAATCTCAAGCAGACTCTCTGCTGAGCATGGAGCCTGGTGTGGGGCTTGATCCTATCACCCTGAGACCATGACCTGAGCCAAAACTAAGAGTTGAACACTTAATCAACTGTGCCACCCAGGATCCTCTTTCATTTATCCTTATTACCATTCCATGGAGTAGGTGTTGTTATGCCATTTTGTAGATGACAAAAGTGAGATTCTGGGAGGTTGAGTGACCTATTGAAGGTCACCCCGTTTGGGAGCGATGAGGCTGGGATTGGAGCTCCAGTGTTACTGTCTCCCCTGAGCTAGCTCTGCCCCATGACCCAGCACAAGCCCAGACACACTGAATTTAGGCTAAATTTCCTTGTCAAGGTACAGAACAGAAGGGCAGTAGAGGAGGCCACTTGACCTCCTGAAGCTATTGGCAGGATTTACTGAACTGGGTCACTCCAGAAGGCATATTATACTGAGGACTAGAGGGATTCCTTGGATTTCCATCCTTAGAAGGACTGGTGTAGCCTCTGGGAATTGTAACTAAACCTCACAGTCCCTCACAGTTAGGGACCATCTTCTTGGGATGTCACAGTGCTTGCTTCATCCTCCCAAAGTAGACCCCACTATTCTGGATGTAAGTGTGCTGTTTGGCCCTCCCTGGTCCCTGATAGTGAGCTCCTAAGCCAGGAAGGAGGTGGTATGTCCCTGCAGATGTTTGTTGAGTGAATAGATCACATGGATCAACTTTGGTGGTGTTGGGGTGTCTGTCATTTGCCCAGGTGCACTGTCTTGGAGACAAGCTCTCAGAAGCAAGGATGGGCTAGAGGCTGCATGGACGCAGAGCAGGTGGTCTGAGGCCAGACTCTGCCAACTGGTGTGTGACACTGTGGCAGGTGGCCACACCCCTGGCAGCTTGTCTGAGCCTCCTCAAATGCAGTCATTTCTAGAAAGGTTGCTGTGGCTCTCTCAGTTCTGGAGGTGATCTCAATTCTCCAGATGATCTATGAGATGTGCAGGTGGGGGCGGTTCTTAAATACTGGTACCTGCAAGTCGGATAGAACCTGCCCCCAGTCCTATTTCCAAAGAAAAACCAAAGGCATGAAAATGAAGCAAGTGGCAAAAAGTCAGAGTCCTCTGAAGCATCGAAGCCATACTCCACTGGTGGTCTTCTGAGAACCCAACTCAGCCACCTTTCCCTCTTTCTTGTTGCTGCCTCTCATGAAAGAGTGATCGTGGCTTGCTTGTGAGTCCCTAAGTATGCTGGCCGAGATTTTCAGCATCCACATTGACTGCAGTCCTCCAAGAATAGTGGAATGAGCCAGGATGGCCAAGTCAGACAGACTTGGATCTTAATCCACACTTGGTCACTGGGTAGCTGTGTGTCCTTAGGCAAGTCCCTTTTACCTCTCACTGCTGGTTTCTTCCTTGGCGTTCTTTGTTCTTTATCACTGCCGGGTTATCCTGAGACGAAGAGAAGATGCCATGGTCTTCATCCAGAGATGAGTAAATTATTGGAAGGGTAAAGTCAGAGCCTTTGGTTAAGCCTTAGTTACATGTTATAACCAATTTTCAACTCATTCAGTAAGTAAAAATTGCAATGGCACACTCGGGCCAGACAGGGAAGGACAGCAGCGCCCTCCACAGGTTGGAGTGGTAATGGCAGTGGTGAGAGTGGAAACTGAAGGGGAGATACTTTGAGGGAACAGCTCTGTCTCTCCTTCTCCAACTCACAACGTAGGAGGATCAGGTTAAGGGAGGCCCCACGGTCATATACATGTAGACACTGCAGCACCATGGTTTGAATCCACAGACCTGCCACTCACTAGCTGTGTGGTCCCTGGCAAGTCATTTAACTTCAAGGTGTCATCATGTGTCTAGAAGCACAGAACACATGGCTCTCCCATTGCAGTGGTAGCCAGCAGAATGCTGTTAGGATCCTCATCCCTATTTACCTCCCACGAATGCAGTACCAAGGAAAAGGGGCACTGCTTAAAGATGATACAACTTCAGAGTTAACTCCACCTATACTTGGCTACATGATGCTTGGCCACAGACCTGTCCTCCCCTGCAGCTTGCAATTTCTAATGCCTACCTCTTAGGCAGTGGTTTTCAACTTGGAGAGAGTCTGTTCTCCAGGGGGTAGTTGGCAATGTCTGGGAGCGTTTTTGGTTCTTGCAACTGGGGGAGACTGGCACTTACTGCTCACCCACTGCTACTGGCATATAGAGGCCAGGGATGGTACTAAACATCCCACAATACACAGGATAGCTCCCCACCACAAGGAATCATCCACCCCATGATGCCACCGGTGTCGAGGCTGCAAAACCTATCTAAAGAGCTAGTGAGCTGGGTCACTGTGGAAGATGCGTTTGTTCTACTGGGATAGTGGAAGCATCTCTGGAGTTCCCATGCTGAGAAGGAATGGCATAGCCTCCGTGAATTGTAACTACGTCTCGTGCTCTGCTGGCGGAGTTAGGGACCATCTTGGGACTGCAGTGGCACTTCCCTCATCTTTCCACAATGGCTCTCACTTCACTTACTCCTGGTGACTGCCTCCCATATGACACTCCAAGGCACCTTGGAGCAGCACTTAGTTTCCAGGACAGCAAAACCAGTCACTTAGAGCATGAGGTTTTTTTTTTTTTTTTTTTTTTTTTACCTCTCCAGTCATAAGGTATGGATGAACACCCTGATACTTGGTGTGCAACACTCTTGATGTTGATTCAAAGACGCTTTGGTTTGGTTGGTTGACTATTACGTTTGGGATGGGTGAATGCACCTGGAACTCTCACTGTCTTGCTTACAGTTTCTCAGCCTCTATATGTCATTTACTCAGGCTTTCAACAAATCTTGTTAAGCATCTGCCCTGTCCTGGGCTCAATGCTGAGTGTTAGGAATATTTGCCCCTGCCAGGTGACAGGGCCACTGCACTGTAGGAGGGAGACGGAAGTAGGCTCTGGGGTCATACACACACACACACACACACACACTACCTGGGTTTGGATCGTAGCTCTGCTGCCTGCCAGCTGCATGATGTTGGGAGAGTCACTCAACCTCTCTCAGCTTCAGGGTTCTCATCCTTAGAAACTGCAATGATGCTCCAAGCTTCTCAGACTTTTTTGGAAGCACTAAGTGACTTCCTTAATGGTGATGTTAAAGTAGACTTTTTTAAAGTATATTTTATTTTTTTTTTTAAGTATATTTTAAATACCTTGGTTCCCCTCTTTAAATCCTCGCTGTTCCACTTTTTCAACTGTGTGACCTTGAGCATAGGAAGCTCTAGGATTCTTGATTCCCTCATGTAAAGTAGAAACAATGCACCTGCAGGTACAGAACTGATGTGAAAAGTAAGGGAGGTGATGCCTCTAAACCCATTACCTGGTCACTGCTGGCATGTTTTTAGTCAAAAAACATAACCGTTATCATCATTACTTTTACTATTATATTGCCTAACATAATCAGAGCTCAAATAGCTATTTTTGTCCACATTATTATTCTGGATCTATTTCAGTTTCTTAAACAGCTGTGGGTGGCTGAAAGGCAGGTATACCTGCCTCTTTTTTGTGCCAAGACTCTGCAGACTGATGAGCAGTGGCAAAGGAAAACAACCCAGGCAGATGGGACCTTCACGGGGGCAGGTTTTGCATAATTCCACCTGCACACACGCAGAGATTCACTGAACGCTCTCCCAACCCTTCTTCATCCAAGGGATAATTTCTTTAAAATCTGCATGGAATCCCAAGTAATGAGAAATGATGAGGCTAATTACAGATTCCGTATTGTACACAGGACTGTCTGCTGTGTGTTCGTACAGATTGTCTGGGGTGAGTCGGAGTCTGTTCTGAATGCTCAGTGACAGAACCATGCAGAAGCTAACAGACCTAATCCGTCATATCCATGGGGCAAAACTGCTGTGTCACCCGGTCTTTTAGGTCCCACAATGCCTAAAATTGCTTTGACAATAGAAGGGCCTGAAAACAAGTATATAGTAAGGGGCCTGTGGCACCTGTACTTGCTAAGCCTATCA
Organism: Vulpes vulpes; assembly: GCF_048418805.1. Lineage (NCBI taxonomy): Eukaryota > Metazoa > Chordata > Mammalia > Carnivora > Canidae > Vulpes > Vulpes vulpes. Next base: position 174,768,460 of record NC_132791.1, on the reverse strand, counting down.
GCTCATTGCTTGAAAACATGGCCAATTCCAGATTGTAGAAATTTTAAAATTTTCCTTCCAGCTGAAAAATAACACATATTCATTCAGTGGAGACATTTAAAAATATGCCCCTTTAAAGAAAGAGAAAATACAAGAAAAAACCCATCTGTATCCGCATCACCCAATAAAAACCCTTGTGAATACAGTTGACCCTTGAACAACATGGGTTTGAACTGTGCAGGTCCACTTACACGCGGATTGTTTATAATTCAGGACTATAAATGCATTTTCTCTTCCCTTTGATTTTCTTTTCTCTGGCTTACCCCTTTGTAAGAACACGGTATATGAAACATACAATATGTGTTGTATGAAATATGTGTTAATCGACTGTGTTATTGGTAAGGCTTTCGGTCAACAGTGGGTTATTAGCAGTTAAGTTTTGGGGGAGTCCAAAGTTATATTTGGATTTTCAATTGTCTGTGGGGCCTGGGGGGTGGGGTTGCTGCTCTAACCTTGCTCTTTTCAAGGGGCAATTGTACTTTTTTCCTTTCTTCTTCTGATATTTTCATATTGGGGGGTTGGCTTTGCTTTTCTTTGGCTCAGGGATTTGACATTTTTTTTAGAAATCATAATCACACTGCTTTGAAAACTTGGCAGACTGATTTTTTTTTTTTCGCCTCTCAGAGCATGTTAAGCATGTTAAACTATCGTGGTCACATAATATGCCAACAAATTAACATGTCAGAGTTTACTCAACTGTTTCCCTGTTTCTGGACATCTAGATTTCATTTTTATTTTTAGAGCTGTAACAAACATTTTGGATATATTTTTTTCTATTATTATTCCATTTGTAGGATTATTTCCTTGGACTATATTCCCCAAAGTGGAATTACTAAGTCAGGGAAATTTAAAGGCTTTGCAAGGTGTTTTAAGGACTTTTTAAAGACCCTACAAACATTTCCTACAGTACTGGACCTCAGTGTCTTATTAGTGTAGGTGAATTGCCATCTGCTTCTCCAGCTACTACCAAACCCTTTGTCTGTTATGGGGACCTTCCCAGATCCACCATCCCCCAAAGAACCGAGAGGATCTGACTCTTGTCCAAAAGCCATCCCTTAGAGATCAGTCCAGTTTGACCACACAGTCACTGAACCCCACTTTGGAGCAAGAGTGACTCAGCCACTCTGTCCCCTATATGCCAACAAGTTGGCTGAGGCAGGGGACCCCTGACCAGGAATGGGAAGTTGCTGGATGACAACTCCCTCATCTTCCTACTTCCTCCCCCCCACACTGAGTCTGTTTGCTGTCTCGTTGCCATGGCAACCCCATCTCAAGGCTAATAGCTATTCCTTGGTGCTTAAAGGGAAAAAAGCTGACAGACAAGCAAGAGAGAGAGAGAGGCAGGAAAGAAGAGGCTAGCCCCCCCCCCCCCAGTACTCCTCTGAGCCTCGGCAAATGGGCACAGATAATTAGAAATTAGACTTCAGCGTCACAGACTCTGACATAAGGAAGGTCCCAGGGCTAGCAAGGTCATCTGTTTGCAAAGCTAATTAAAATGGATGAAGATAAATCAGATTACCTCAGATCTCATCTCCACTTGATGGAGAATCTTTCAAAACATAGGACATTTTAGAGGATCTTTCTAGGCTGTGGGGAATTATATGGCTTCTGGAAATAGCCTGAAATGGTCTTAAAGGAGAAGTGGGATTTAACAGCATATCTCGACATCCCACTGCCATCTTGGCAGTTCCATGTCCACAGCATCCCTAAGTCCCGGATCTCACTGGTTTCCAATCTCTCCTTGTCCAGTGCCCCACCTGCCAGGGTACACCTCCGATTGCATCCAGGTGAAGGCTCTCCCACTCCCTGCCCCATTCCCTGTACCCATGAGAGAGCCCAACCATCAAAACTCAGCACGCAGTGTCCCCCTCACTTAAACTCAGTTCCCTGAATGAGTCATAAATTCCCTCCCAGCACTCTGTTCTTGCCTCAAGTACACGCATTTCCTCTTCCCGGAAGACGCCTCCCTATCCTTAAAAACCCAACACAAATGCCATTTTTCTCTAAACTGAGTCATTTCATCTCCTGGCTCCAACGCCTTTTCATTAATTCCCACAATATAGCTCTTGCTCTTCCCACACTCTCCTGGAATTGAGTGTTCCCGTGGCCTCCCCTGTCGGCAGCCCTGGGCTCGTGGAGGGTAGGGGCTACGTGCATCATCCCCCCTAATGCAGCCTGGCATGTGGTCAGTACTGGAAGTTGTTACCTTCTCATAGCTGGGCTATCTGGTTGAAAGGGTACATTCTTCTCTATGGGGAAATATCAACACCTCGAACTTCTCTAGCACCAAATTTCTAAGGAACCCAAGCCCTCAGTTGTAACGTCATCATCAAATATATACTGGGTTCCTAATAATGGTGTAATAGTTGAGCATTTGGGTGCTCCAGTTGTTGTTGTGGTTGCTGTTAGGGGAGCAATGCTCAAAGTTCATATTTATAAGCTTTTTGCCAAATTCCAAACGTATTCAAAATTAGCAACAACACTAACTGCCCTCTCCCAACTACACACCCATCAACCCAGCTTCTACAATGATTAACGTTTGGTCAGTTTTGTTTTCTCTGTTGCCCCCACCCCACGCCACTGTTTATCTGGAGTGTTTTAAGGCAATCCCAGACATAATAGTTTCATTTGTCTATATTTCATAAACAATCTAGGTTAGAAATCCTTGCTCTTCCAGCTACTGTGTCTGTGACCTCAGGCAGGTTAATTAACCTCCCTGATCCTCATTTTCTATAGATGTAAAATGAGAGTAATGATGATACATCCCTCACAGACTTATAATGAGGAGCAAATGGAATAGTCCATGAAAAGCACTTGGTGCTTATTAACATGTGCCTAGGTCATGTGCTAAGTGGTCAAGATTAGCCATCAAAAATCATGATTATTATCACAATGATTATTGAATTTACAGCACAGTCCTAGCATCTGGGGCATGAAAGACAAACAACAGTATCCGTCAGCAATCATGGCTCTGGCAGCAGAATGAGGGCAGACTGGAATGTGGAAAAACTGGAGCCTGGGACCAGATAGGAGGCTGGGAAAATCACCCTCCAGGATGGGGGGCTTGAGGTGGGGAGACAACATACATAAAGAGATGAAAGCAAAGACCTCCCACTGACTAGCTGCCACAGGGGTGGCACCTTCTGGAGTTAAAGGTTGAGTTTCGATTCTGGTGGCCTGGGGAGAGTCAGGTGGAAAATAATGAGTGTCCTCTTGGGCAGCATGGATGGGGCATCCTCAAAGAGACACTGATTGTGCTAGCACATGGTTCTCTCATGTGGCTGCTGGTTCATTTACTTTGGATTCACTTGCACATCTCCATGAAAGGCACCAGATTTCCACCCCCCCCCCCCGCCCCCATAAGCTTCCCTCTGCCGCTGCTCTGTAACCTCCATTCACTACTGGGATGATCCAAGTGGAGCTGCTGCTTTACTCACCATCACTTTTATTTTAAGTGGGATTATTTCTTTTATTTGTCTTATTCAAGTATAGTTAACGTACAGTGTTATATTAGTTTCAGGTGTACAATATAATGATTCCACAATTCTATACATTTCTCAGTGCTCATCAAGATAGGTCTACTCTTAATCCCCATCACCTGTTTTTCCTACCCGACCACCCACCACCCCTCTGGCAGCCACGAGCTTGTTCTCTGTATTTAAAAGTCTGGCTTTTTGGTTTGTCTTTTTCTTTCTTTCTTTGTTTTGTTTCTTAAATTCCACATAGGAGTGAAATCGTATGGTATTTTTCTTTCCCTGACTGACTGGTTTACTTAGCATTATACCCTGTGGGTTCCTCAAAAAAAAAAATTAAAAATAGAATTACCATATGATCCAGTAATTCCACTACAGAGTATTTACTCTAAGAAAATAAAAACACTAATTCAAAAAGATATGTGCACCCTATGTTTATTTCAACGTTATTTTCAATAGCCAAGATATGGAAGCAAACTGTGTCCATCCGTAACGGATGAATTAAGAGGATGTGGCATATATATACATACACATATAACTCAGCCATAAAAAAAAAAATGAAATCTTGCCATTTGCAACAACACAGATGGACCTAGAGAGTATATTCACCATCGCTTATACTCTACAATGAACACAATGAATTTTTTTAACAAAAATGAACACAGGCTCATTGTGGACATTTTTACAAACACAGAAAAAAATATCTCACTTATATGTGGAATCTAAACTAGTCTCACAGAAGCAGAGAATAGAACAGTGGTTGCCAGGGGCTGGCGGAGGGAGGACTGCAGAGGCAGTAGTCAAAAGCAAAGTCAAATTTCAGTTATACAAGATAAATACGTGCGGGAGATCTATATAGCATAGTGCCGACAGCTAACAACACTGTATGTATTGTACACTTAACATTTGCTAAGAGGGTAGATCTTACATTAAGTGCTCTTCTCATAAAATATGACTAAAACATAATTATAATGAAGAGAACAGGAGGAAGCTTTGGGAGGTGATGGGTATGGGTATGTTTATGGCTTTGATGGTGGTGATGGTTTCGCAGGTGTACACTTATCCCCAAACTCATCAAGCTGTAATCATCAATTATATACAGCTTTTTACATGTCAGTTATACTTCAATGAAGTGGAATGAATGAATGAATGAATGAATGAATGAATGAATAAAAATTTAAAACACAGATACTGAGGGGAATGAAAACTAGCCATGTCCTTACCACTCAGATGTCGCCAGGGTTGTTAGGTTGATACAACCTATTATTATTTACATTAATATGTATTTTATATACATGTGATCACACTGAATATACAATTACCTACTCTCCTTGTCATGTCAGTAAGATACAGAGATATCCTGCAATTCTCATAACTATTCTATTCCCAATGAATATCTTTCTCTAGTTTTTTTGCCTTTAAATATCAAATAAGGAATATTAACTATTAAAGTAGTGGATGTTTTACTCATACGGATTTATTCTCCTTCTTTCATTTTGCTTCTCTCGAAAAGCTGTTGCTACCAGTAACATAAGGAAAAAATAAATAGTTTATTCTGCCTCTGCTATAGGAATTGTTGTTTATCACTGGTAATTAAATGATGGATAAAGGGACATGTCTCCTCTAAATTACGGCAGCTGAGAACCAATCAAACCTTGATTTTGAACTTCTAACCTCCAGAACCGTGTGAGAAATTGCTATTAAGTCACCCAGTTTGATGTATTTTGTTTCTGCAGCCCTACAAAACTATTACCCAAACTTTACCACGTGTTCATAATTTTTTTAACGAAAAGAATGGTTTAGCAGTACACTGGGTATGATTATTCAAGGTATTACTACCGGATTCCTGTCTATATGCAGACAATTATTTACTTGGTTGTAGTTATAGCTAAATACAATTTTTATTTCTGGACATTTTTTTTCACCTTGCAGAGCACTGATTTGCATTTCTTAATTCAAGGATGTACGTCTCTACCAGCCATTGGGTCACACTAGATCCTACTTTCCTTCCTCAAAATGAAACCATCCTTCCCACTGCATTTCCAGCATGCAACTCTGCTTCTGATTTTTTCGCTCATGTCACAGTAAGATCTGGCGCATTGTACCACAGGTTGTGAATTGCTCAATAACTCACCAATTCTAACTGATGCACACACATCCTATGACCCCACCACCACAGTGATCGTCCCGTCCAACCATGAGTGCATGAAACTCAGCTGCTGGGTCCTTTAAGGGGCCACACAGAGCCAGTGAATGGGTATAATTAATCATAAGACAATATCCTGAAGGTTTCTTGATGCACTGAGCAGAAATCAGGTTGTTTGAGGTCTACACAAGGGTGCAGAACCAAAGCTGACATCTGATTACTTCCCCTATAGCCCCGAGTGGGAGGGGCTGCAGCTGTGGCCCTATGCCACTTTCTAACATGCAATGATATATAAGCCAAGTGTTAAACTAGGCTCTACCCAGATATGAGAAAAGGGAATAGAAGCTCATTCTCTAAGAGCGATCTTAGCCGAGCAGGGGGCTTGTCTTTCCTGTTCCTTGCCATGAGTTAGCCAAGCACAGTGCCTGATTTATAGTCGGCAGTCAATATTTGTTAAATGAAGAACCAGTTAAGTTCAAGGGTCTGAAACTTAAGAGCCCTGAATCACCTAAAGTGAAGTGTCTCCACAGGCTCCACAAACAGGTGTAGGGCGAGGCCAAAACACCACTCTAAAAGCCATGCTTTGCGATTCTGATGCAGGCAGCCTTCAGTCCACACTTTGAGAGAACCTAATATAACCAATGAGCATTTTGAGATCATAGGCCATCTTGTGTTCTTCTGTTATTGAGCACCTGCTGTGTACTACACACTCTTCCTAGTCCTAGGAATAGAGCAGAACCCAGGATCCTGTGGGCAAGTCCCTGTCCAAGGTGACATGTGAGTACTGAGGTGTGGCAACTGCCTGCCCTTGAGCCCACAGACCAGTGGGAGGGGTGGAGAGGGGATAATGAGGAATATGCTCCCATAATAGTACAGGTCTCAACTGGAGGCGATTTTGCCCTCCAGGGGACACTTGGCAATAGCTAGAAATATTTTTACGTGTCAAACTTGGAAGTGCTACTGGCATTGAATGAGTACAGGCCAGAGATGCTGCTGAACACCTTGTAATGCACAGGACAGCCCCTCCCAACTGAGAATTCTCTGGCGCAGTATGTCAATAGTACCTCAGTTGAGAAACTCTTCAAGAGGGAAGGGAAAGTGTCATAACCAAGAAACCAGTAAGGCGTATACCAAAGTACAGAGGAAGTAACACATTATTGGTCCTACAGTGCAGGGCCCCGGGCCCCAGAGCCTTCCCTCCTGTTTCCTGCAGCATCCCACGCTTGCATACCTTGCAACTGTGCGTTAAGCCCTGGAGTTACACCGGGTTCAGTTGGAAGCCCGGCTCTTCCGTATTCCACTGTTTCACCTTGGGCAAGCCGCTTCTCCTCACTAAACCTCAGTTTCATCTCAGCTGTCCTCCAAGAGCAATGGGGACTCCAGAAGAAACGGGAGAATTTTTTATGTACTTCTGACTGACAGTCCGACAAACCCCCGCTTACCTCACCGGGTTGATGCAATGAAATGAGGTCATGTCTATAAGGTGCTTTGCTCGGTGACAGCACCTGCTGAGTGTTCGTCCTATGTCAGCTGCTGTGATGATGACGAACAACGCCCACCTCCACCCCATGGAGGTGCTGCCTCTGCCCTCTTGTGCTCTACATTTACCTGATTTTTAGATGCAGCTCTTTCCTTGGCACTCTTGCCTTCTCCTAACACAATGTATGGACCTCAGGACCTAGCAGCGTAGTGATATGAGAGTCACCCTCCACGTGCTTGTGGCCATCAGTGACTCATTCTCTGAGTTGAGCAATACTCCTATGGATTAGGTGTATGTCCTTCTATTGGCTGAGTGTCCTTCTATTGGCTATTCTACTCAACCTATGAGTCTCAGACTAAGAGCTACTTCCTTGGTTTTCATCCTTGTCCTAACCCCAACTGCTTCCTCTTTTGTGCCCTGTCATATTTTAAATGTCCCTCTTACGGACTGTACAACAGATATTTTTCTGCAGGGAGCAGGAATCATCTTCTGCACGTTTTTCCTCCCCAGAAACCTCACTCTCATGTTGGAATAAGAGTCCACTGAGTGTCCACTTCAATTCTATCCAACCATCCAAATCCAACACTGGGAAGCACGGTTGAATGAGATAAAACAGTGGAGAGAATTCATAAGATTGTTTTCCGCTTTTGCTTTAGTTCAAAATACAATATGGATAAAAATATATAGTTTGGCTCAATTATTAATTGCAGATTTCTGCAGAATATCCTGGCTTTTGGTTCAATTCATTGAACCCCTCGTGACCACAATATATATTTAGTCAAAAGAGTCAGTGTCATCCACATACCCATGAAGGACGAAGGACCAGTTACTCCAGCCAGATTCCACCATCTTGTTTTCTCCCTTCCTTCTCCCTCCTACTCAGAATGTTCCTTACCTCTTTTAAACAAGTGTTCCCTACTAATGGCCTCTTGAAAAATCCTTTTGGAGCACTTCCATTTTCTGTCCACTGGCCAAACAGATGCTTCTAAAAGCTACTTAATGTTTCCCTTCTTAAAGAAAATAACAGCTATCCTTGAGGAGTAGAACTAGGATGGGGCCAGGCAGGTGACAAGGATTAAAAGGTAAGAGGGGCTTCCTCTCAGGTGCCAACCCAGCCCCTGCATGACCCTGAGAATGAGTGCGTCCTTAAATTTTGCACCCTTGTCACCTCCCTTTTTCCACCCTAATCCAGACTCTGCATTATTGCAACGACCCCATGTGCAACTAGCCCCAAGAAAGCAGTTGCCTGTTTGAATCTTCTGTTTTCCCAAGTGGGTTAATCCATGGTCCCTGACATTTTACTTTTTTGGTCACTTTTTCATCTAGGTCAAAATCTGGGAGCTCACTCACTTTAGACTCCTGGAACTACTTGATAGAACACAGAAATTCCGGATTCCAAGTCCACTTGCAACGAATGTGTTACTTTTCAATACCCACTTTGTATTTTAGGCCATCCCAAAGATGGCTGTTGTTAATGTGAGTAATCTTCCATAGATGACAGTGGTAGATGTGCTACTTAATTATAGTATTACTCATTCCTTCCTTTTCAAACCTTTTAATTTATCACCTAATAGGCACAGTGATCCATGGAATAACCCATCTTAATTTTTTTCCTATTTTAGGTGGCTAGGCTTATTATTATTCATAGCACAAGCCAAATGCTTTGATTATTAAGTGGTATCATTTATACCCTAATGACTTTTTGTCTTTCACACCATTCAAAAGGAAATTGAATACCGTGAAACATTAAATGAGATCCCAACAAAGATTGAGCATTGTTAACTCTCATTACTCAAGTGTGAAAAACTGACTACTCAGTGAGTAACTGGAGGTAGAGAGATATTCTAGATTTGTATGGTCAGTGTGGCCACCGCATCCTTGGAAACTCTTTGAAATATAATACCAAAGGCCCTAACCAAACTTGCCAGCACCTTGCCCTATATTCACATTTGCTCTTCATCCTCATGCCCACTGGTTTCTTTTCAGTCTCTCTTTTCACATTCTGCTCCTTCCACTTGGAATGGTCAGTCTCCTTTTTTGTCTTAGTTACTTCCTACTCATCCTTTAAATCCCAGCTCAATTACCATTTCTTCAGGGACGCCCACCCTGATCTTCCCAACCAGATCAAATTCCCTACCCACCTTCTTTTAACACCATTTTAGAATTATCAAGTAGCAATCTTACATTTATTCGAATCATTCTTTGATTGCATATGTCTCCCATAAGACCATGAACTTCATGACAGCAGGGAATCTTGTAGGTGTTTACTCACCGTTATCTTCCTAGGCTTCCAGAAGCCGCAACTCCTAGTTCTACTGCAGACAGAAATAAGAATGACCGTTAACTACTGTTCCTCTGCAAACATGGTCTGAATCAATTACATTTCCCCCATAGGTCATGCTTGAATACCGCTTTGAATGCCAGTGGACTTTGCTGGAGCATGAACCCATGGTAAAGGATCAGCTCTGATGGGCTGCAATCTGTGGGGGCTAACTAAACAAATCAAGAACACATTTTTTAGTAGTGAGATTCTTTTTATTATGACTAGCCTATCTAATAAGCAAACAAAGGCACTGTATACCTCTGCATTGAGTACCTCGGCACAGAGAAAGCATATCTGTTTCATCCATTACTTTATACACAGCTCCCAAGTAGGGCTTTGGCACTGTTGAATGAGTGACTGCATGAATAAATGGATAGAATAGCTAATATCATTTAATATATTAAGAAGGTGAAGAGTAGAGATGATGTAACTTGCTGGAATGACATTGCTGAGTTAAAGCAGAGCCTAGGACTCAGTGATGATCTCACTGCCTCCTGTGCCATTCACTTGGGATGGTACCAAGGAAAAGCTCACGTAGCCTCTGTGTGCAGGATCTTGGCATCTTGAGATGTTTTAATGAGATGACTCAAATTTCCTCCCACTGTCTGGATGGGATACCACCTCTGGCTGGGACAGTCTGAGTATGCCCAGAATCCTTCACCCTGGAAAATCCAGCTGCTACCACCAGATCTGGCCAGCCGCACAGCTGGCAGTGGCATCTCAAACTGGATGTGAAGGGACCATGGCCCTGATTACAAACAGAATCCATTGGGCCACCCAGGCAGGCAGCACTGAGGAGGCCACCAAGAGGCATATGGGTTAGATGAAACAGAAACCTCCTGTGTGGCTCAGCTACGTGGCATCTCACTCTCTCCACATACCCGCTTGCTCATTCATTCATTCATTCATTCTGGAGGTTATCATATGCTAAATACTCCAGTGCCCTGGGGTCCCTTTGCCCTGTCCCACCATCTGAAGCTGCGCTCTCCAAAGTTGAAACATGTTGTAAATGTAAAATACACCCTGGATTCCAAACACGTAGTACAAAAGGGGGAAAAAAGGAATATAAGATACTCATTAAGACATTATTACATGGGGCATATACTTAAGTGATAATATTTTGGATAGATTTGGTTAAAGAAAAAACATTATTAAAAGTAATTTCACCAGTTTCTTTTCACATTTGTTAGTGTGAGTAACTAGAGAAATTTTAGTACTTCTATAGCTCATTTCCTATTTCTGCTGCACGGCACTGGTCTAGAGAATTGTACTGTAGAGAAGAGGGGCCAAGTTCTAAGCCGAGGGCAAGGGTGACATTACTAGCTGGCCCAGGTTGTGAAGGGAGCTCAAAGGAGACTCGGCCCCAATTTCAAGGGGCAGGGGCGGGGGTGCAGAGCAGCTTTAGAAGGGTTCACATCTAAACCAGCCACAGGACAGATGTGAGTTAGCTCCAGGACTCCAGGAAGGAACCCAATCCATACAGAGGCACAAAGATGAGAAACCCAGTGAACTTCAGATAAATCTCCAGCAGCAGGAGTGAGGGCGGTGTAAGAGGAAAAGAGAGAAGCCAGAAAGAGCAACAGGCAGCAGCTCCTGAAGATCAAGTCCAGGGCTGTCCAGCAGAAGTACAACGCAAGCCACACGTGAAGCTTTCAGTTTGGTAGTAGCCACATTCAGAAAAGAAAAAAAGTGAGCAAAACTAGCTTTAGTAGTATGTCTTACTTAGCCCAGAATATTTAACCCACGATCGTTGCAACATGTGATCGATGTCACAGTGTCTGTTCTGTCTTAAGTCTTTGAAGTCGGCCAGGTGGTTTACACCAACAGTGCGCTGAAGTCTGTGCTGGCCTCGTTTCTAGTGCCCAGTGCCACATGTGACTTGTGGCTACTGTGTGAGGCAATGCAGGTCTACCAAGCTTTCCCTGAGTCCTAAGGGAGAGAGTTTTAAGCAGAAGCGTACTGTATCGACAACTGCTAGCCAAAGAGACAACCAGTAGCTTTCTGGAAGTTGTTGCCACCACCTTTTGGTCACTGTCACCTACTGAGGTCCTTCAGTTTATAAACTGGTAATTTAGGAGCAAAGTCTCTTGACCTTGCCGTGGATTTCCTGGAGGGCAGTTCTGGAGTGTGGACAGCAGAGCCCTGTCCTGGATTTCGTCCAGACTCTGGGCAAGGGGAACCCGCTCTCTCCGTTCCCAGGTGGTTCGAACCATCACCTTTTCAGATGGTGACCTGGGACAGATTCCTTAGATTTCTCACCTTTTAGGTCTCTCGTCTATGAAGCTAGGTTGTGCAGATAAAAAGAAGGGATGTATGTAAAACGCTTCATACTGTACCTGATAAAGAATTGATCAACAACTGGTCATTTCTTTCTTTCTAAGCTGTCCTCAAAAGGTCTCTTGCACGTCTCCAAGAGCAGCCTAAGAGGATATAAACTCAGACAGCATGGCTGGGGATCAGACTACTTCAGTCACCTCTTGGAAAGACTCCTACCTTTTTCTCTACCCCCCACAAAGGAACTTCAAGGAGTCAGTTCATTTCAAAGAAGAAGTGTCCCCAAAATATGCAGATTAGAGTCAGCCCTTCAGGGGGCTTTTTTGTAACATCACAATAAGCTTTAACTGGTAGGAAAACAGCTTTTCAGTTTCCCTGGGCTCTGTCTAGTTGGAGATGCAGCACAAAAATTGTTCTGGATCTCCAAGGAGTTTCCAGGTGCTTAATGACTTGCCAGGGTAATAAACAACTGAATTCTGGGAAGTCATTATGTGAGACTTTACCTACCACCTTCCTCTGCCTTTGAGAATTAAATGAAACACAGTCTGCGTGGAACTTGGAAAAAACATCAGTTTTGAAGTCTTCACAAACTTGCGTTTGAATTACAATTCTGTCACCGATAGCCATTATCATCTTTGGACAATTTGCTTATATCTTTGAGCATCAAGGTACTTACCTGTAAAATGGGTATAATATAGGTCTCGCAGGGTAAGAATTGTGTATGAAAGATAAGAAGGTTAGTTATCTCTTGCTGCATAACAAATTATCCCCAAAACCTGGTGGCCAAAAATAATATTTGTGATCTCATTTTATGTGGGTGAGGAATCTGGGCATGGGCTCGCTGGGTCCTTTGGTTTAGGATTTCCCAAGGCTTCAATCAAGGTGTCAGCTAGGGATAAGGTCTCATTTCTGGGCTTCACTGGGGAAGGGTCTGCTTCTGAGCTCTCCCATTGGTTGTTGACAGAATCTAGTTCCTCGTGGGCTTTTGGATTAAGGGTAATGGCTCCTCACTGGCTGGTGGCTGGAGGTCTTTCTTAGTTCCTTGCCATGTGGGCCTCTCCACAGGGCAGCTCACAACATGCAGCTTTTATCATCAGAGGAAGAAGGCAGGAAGAGTCAGAGAAAGAGACTAACAGGCAGAAATCAGTCTTTTATAACCTGATCTTAGAGGTGACATCCCATCACTTTTGTTATATTCTACTGGTCAGAAGCAAGTCAGGAGGTCCAGCCCACACTCAAGGGAGGGAGATTACACGGGAGGGTAAGTGTCAGGAGGAGAGGATGGTTGGGCGCCACTGTGGAAGCTGTCTGCCATATCTTAAATTTCTCAGTAAATAAATTCTGGCTATGACCAGACATGACAGCATTTTGAAAAGCAGTGTTCACCGCAGAAATAAATCTATTGGCATATGTATTAGGGTCAGGAAATTTAACAATCATATGACGGTTCAGTCTATAAAAAAGGCTGATTCCAACCAATGCTAGGTTTTCCAAAGACTATATTTAAATATGCATTTAACTTATATTAAGTACTGATTTGAATTTGATAACATGTTACCAAATAGCAATGTTTGGAGTTAAAAGGCACTTATTTCCCCTACCTAATGCTTTATCATATATATTCAAATCCCTTTCTAGTTATTTTAGTATGTCCATGTTTTTACGGGGATATAAATAAAAATATGCATCTCAATTTTCAGTTAGCAATATTATAAAGGCTTTTAATCCTGCTGTACATTCTTTATAATTAGCAGCTTAATAGCAACAAAATATTTCCATTTCATAGATAAATGTAAGAGCCATGGTTTACTTAACCATTCCCTTATTCTGTGATATATAAGTTGCTTCGGTGTTTTGCCATTAAAAGCAATGCTGTGATTGAGTGTCTTTTGTGTGATTAAGTTTTTTTTTTTTCCAACAATTTGAATTATGTCTTTAGGATAAGTCCCAGAAAAGCAATTAGAGTATGCACATGTAAATGGCTCTGTCAAGTTGTTATCCAAATGAGAAGACAGCTTTGGGGTTTTAAGCAAACACTACTCCATCAGCCCCAGTTTGAGTTCCTCAAAGACAGACATCATAGCAAAAAATTAAAAACAAAAAACAAAACATGGCATCTAGCCTATGAGGACATTTAGTGAATACTTTGTGGACTGAATGAGTAAACAAAAATATTTAAAAATCTGAGACTGTAGGAAAAATATTTAGGCTAGATCTCTTGTAGCTTTGTTTTGTTTTTGTTTTATTTTGTTTTGTTTTTTAATCAAGAGATGCTGTATTTCCATTTAGATTTCACTAAGAGAGAGACACTTGGGTGCTTCAGTGGTTGAGTGTGATCCTGGGGTCGTGGGATCGAGTCCCACATCGGGCTCCCAGTAGGGAGCCTGCTTCTCCCTCTGCCTGTGTCTCTGCCTCTCTCTCTGTGTCTCCCATGAATGCATAAATAAAATCTTTAAAAGAAAAAAATTGCAGTAAGAGATGTGGAGGACCTATTCATGCCCAGCACTGGGTAGTGTGGCCCTTTCCTTATCTCATTTTACCCGCACAGCGCCCCCTCCAAGTCCATTTTCCTCACAGCCACGGAGTGAAAGGCTAAAGCATCAATCAGATGAGGGCACACGTTGCCCTTTTTTTAGAGGGGCTTGGTCTGACAGGCCCCTATCATATGAAAAGGAATCTAGGCCTTCTTCTCTGGGTAGACTACTAATTCTGGAAAAATCTCTACTTTGGTGGAAACAAAATTTCCACCCAATAACCAGGACTAACTGAAGGGAATTTTCCTGAATATGGTTTAGCCTAGGCAATGGGTTATTTTAGTTAAAACTATGAATCAGAGTTATATAACATTTTGGTAAGCAGGATCACAAGTGACTTTGAAAAAAAAATGATATTGCTGGTCAAAATTTACTCTGGCTGATGTGTCCTCTGTCTCTTAGAACTACACAGTCCTCTCCTCTCCACCACCCCCCGCCTTTTTTTTTTTTTAAGATTTTATTTATTTATTCATGAGACAACAGAGAAAGAGAGGCCAAGACACAGGCAGAGGGAGAAGCAGGCTCCATGCAGGGAGCCCGACGCGGGACTCGATCCTGGGTCTTCAGGGTCACATCCTGAGCCAAAGGCAGTCGCTCAACCTCTGAGCCACCCGGGGTGCCCCCCCACCTTTATTTTTAAGAAAATTTCGTCTTATTTCAGGAACTACCAGTTTCATTTCTTAGACCCAGAAGACTGAGCTGCTTGCACAAGCTCAGCGTGCGTGAGTGACACAACCGGAATGTCTTCGCACCCTGGCCCCCCTCCAGCGCAGCTTGGCGGCTAACCTTGAGCCACAGCCCCCCAGGTGGGCGGCGAGTGGCGTCGCTCCTCCACCTGGGCGCTTCTCCCCCACCCAGCGCTTCTGCTTTTCTCCTCTCAGGTGAAGGAGGCCATGCAGCGGATCCATGACCGGGGGAACATCGGCAAATTAATTCTGGATGTGGAGAAGACCCCGACTCCACTGGTGAGTCAAAAGCCGAGGGATCCGTTCAGTTCAGCAGAAGAGGGCCTGCCGGGGCAGGTACGGGGCAGGTAGAGGGAAAGCCCGCAGTTCTCGACCAGCCTAATCAACTGATCCTGCAAATGAGCCATTAGTCACAAAGCTGGGACGCACGCCGAAAGGGCAAGGAAGGTGCCCATGAGAGCATTTGAGGAGCAATCAGAGGGCAGTCAGGAAAGGAGCGGATAATCGACTTGTGTCGGTTACAAGGGCCGTCTCTTGGCTGCCACAAGTGGGAGGAATTCCTGGTAAAATCTAATAAACTCACACTCAGTACTCGGAGGAGGATGCCACCTGCCTCCGAGATGCCTCCTGATGATTGCATTGATTTTCGTCTCCTTTCATCAGGATGATACCCTTACACCCATGGAACCCACCAGGCATGAAGCATGTCACGCTCACACCCAGCCCCCTTGCAGTGGCCACTGGTCCAGGACAGGGGGCAATGTGGTGGGTGGTCTACACACACAGCGCCCTCAGACCTCCTCCACCTGAAGCCCGGCTCTGAGCTCCTGTGGGTGACCCTGGGCAGTCATTCTGCTACTCCATCTTCAGTACCCCTGGCTGTAAACTGGAGATTGGTAAATTCTCACAAGTCGGGTAGAATGATACACAGGAATTCATACTAAATCCTAGGGAAGGCTTAACCAAGAACATATTTAGGAAGAGTCTTTTGTTTGCTTTCTCACCTGTCTAGTCTCAACTCTGCATCAGACGTTTGTAAAAGAGAAAGAACTAAAATCTTTAAATCTTTGCATGTTTTACCACGTGTGGGTTTTTTTTTTTAAGTGTTTCCTTGGCTTTTGTAACCATTAGGTGGTTTGGGAGTGATGGTCATTTCACTCAATGAAGGATGGCTTCATGAGGAGGCATTTTACAAAGTGCAAGTGACTTATAACAATAGGGACATTGTTCAGCGAGTGCTTACTAAGTTCCAGGACTGTGCCGGCAAATGTCTGAAGGCAGATTAGGGGGTGAGGCTAGGGTGAAGGGGGCTGGGTCACGGGTCTTCTGTGCACCTGTGTTGTTCTTAAAACATACAACCAGCTCTATTTTACCCTGTCTGTAGAAGAGATCTAGAGCCATCCTGGACAGTGTGTTGCTTTTAAGCAGGATAGTTGACATCAGCTTCCTGTCTGTATCCATAACACGTGAGGTCCTACTGGGACCCCTGCGATTTAGGAAGGCCTGTTTGACCACAGGGGATTTTCATCAGAGCAGGAGTGGAAAAACCCACCTTTGAGTGTAAGAGCTCAGAGCCTGCTTTGGCATATGCCAAGAGCCTTGCTCCTGAATCTAAGGAGGGCTTTTATGAGGCTTTGGGTAGAACCAAACTCCACATCTTCACAGAAACAACTTCCAAGGGAAGAGTGTAGACCGCAAAGTAGACAAACATGCATTTGTTAGCATTGTTTTTCTGACTTAGTAACTGACAGCACCAGGACTTAAACCCTGGCCAGTCTGTGCAGGGTATGCTCTCTCGGCCCACCCATGTTCCCCCAGTGCTGACCCCTCTGCCTGAGAACCTCTAGTGGCAGGAGCATGTTGGGCCAGCATGTCCAGAACTGGCCAGAGATGATAGGGAGATGACCCACCTTAGCCATTCCCTGGCTTCTTCTCCCTCATGCAGGGCAACTGTGAGGTGTGTCCCTCATTGGCTCCCAGTGGTCCCCAGCAGGACTGAGCCCCAGGTGCCCACAGTAGGAGCCTACTTATTAACACATCCCCGTCCTGACTACCTTGCCTTTTCTGTCCCATCTCCTCCCTCCCCACCTGTGCTTCCTGGAATCATCTCCCAAACTCCAAATGTTTGCATTCAAAGCCTTATCTCAGAGTCTGCTTCTTAGGACACCCAACAGAAGATGGCTAGCAGCACACTGCCTTCCTGGGGAAGAAAGCAACCCTAACACTGAGCTCTCAAAGAAGTCCTTCCCAAGGGGCGTCCTCAGATACTTGAAGAAGGTAAGAGACAGACTGCAGACCCTCTAACACATCCTCTGTTGAATTGTAGATGGCCAATGACAGCACAGAGACCAGTGAGGCGGGAGAAGAGGAGGAGGACCACGAGGGTGACAGCGAGAACAAGGAGCGGATGCCCTTTATCCAGTAACCCAGGACCCAGACAGGAAAATGTGAAGGATGGTTTGGAACAAGAGGAGCCGGTTGAGAAAGCTCTTCTGTGCCCCAGTGAACAAATGCTGTAGTCCACTGTGTGTTGTGTTTGTCTGCAGTCAGCTGAGCTAAAAAGCTGTTGATCACTGTTGTTTTTGACATTAAGTGCCAATCCCATTCCATGCAGTATTATGTCCCTCCCCCATCTGTGTATTACACTCTCCCCTCTCTCCTACTTCAAAACTATCCATCTTCGGGTCCTTCTTGAGCAGTTCTAGAACAGCCTTGCAAATTAATACAAGCCCACAGGCCCAATGCCTACGAGACCAGTCATGGGCAAAGACAAGTGTGGATTGAAAGGTGTTATCATAAAAGCACTGTCCAGATTGTAGAATTCTTCGGGCCAATGACACTTTTTGCTGCCAGCCACCCATGATTCTGACAAGAGCACTTGCCAATGTGGCTGGCAGAACGAGGGTAGGCCAGGAGGTGCTTTTATGAACCCATATGTGTAGGATCTCTCCAAATCGTACTTTCCTTCTCCCCATTTAAGAGGCAACTTCCTTACATTCATTTAGTTTTTTAATGGTCAAAAGGTTAAACCACTCTCCTCGCAGCCTCCAATGCTTGATCCCTTCGCTGGTTCTTAATCATCAATACCGGAAAGTAGATATGGATTTCTCAGGATAGAAGATGGGTCAATAGCATGAGTTTGAGGATCAGCCACAGAGATTTCTCCTCTGAAACCAGGTCTCATGAGCAAAATCTTTCCCCACCATATATATTTTCTTTTAATTTTAAGAAAACTCCACATGTGTAGGACTATTTCAGAAGTCATTACTGAGATTTGCCTACGTTTGCACACGTGCCATGGGCATTACTGATTTTGCTCTTTTCATTTCCAGGTAGTGAGCAGCTACCTTTACCAAGGATCCCCCAAGGAAGACCTCCCCTGTAGACCATATTTGGGAAAAATATTCAATGAGTATCTCTTTTCTTGCCAAAGCATGTTCTGACATGTAACAAACTCTAGTGATACAAACCGGTTGATGTTCAGTATCTGATGCCAAATGTGCAGTTCCTCTCCTCTAAAACATAAAATTATGGTGCAGACTCTTTGCAAGCCCCTGCTTTTTGGAAATCAGGGACCAAACTACTTGATTGTATACCCTTGTCGAATTTTCCAGCTCCTAAACTCTTAAGAAACCCCACACCTGCCCCACCAATACTTGACATGTCAT
Organism: Vulpes vulpes; assembly: GCF_048418805.1. NCBI lineage: Eukaryota > Metazoa > Chordata > Mammalia > Carnivora > Canidae > Vulpes > Vulpes vulpes. Next base: position 174,749,837 of record NC_132791.1, on the reverse strand, counting down.
GAGGCGAACAGTTCCTGTGGAGGATGAAGGAGATGCTCGATGTCTCCACAAGAGCACTCCTCATTCCCTCCTCCCACTCCTTATGGCTCAAAGAGTGACTCCTTCACTCACAAACCAAGCTGGAGACACAAGGAGCCCGCATGATTAGCACCCCAAGTCACTTTGCCTTCTAAAAGACCTTGGAGGGCTCCCTGATTGCCCCATCTCTCCACCAGTGAGCCTTAGGGTAGACCCAACTCTTTCCCCAAACAATGGGAATGAATGCATTCCAGCAATTACCTTTCTATTTCCAAAGTCCTTTTGTAACAAATGTCACCTCATTAATCATGTTCTTTTTTCCTACCCTGAGCTTGTGATGATGACTTATTTATGCCAAATATTTATCTGACAGGAGTTTCTCCTCATTGTGAATGTACTTGTAAAATATGAAGACAAGAAAGGGTGCTGCCATCTGATGAGCAGAGAGATGAGAGTATCAGAAAAAGACACTCACATCATCTTTTGTTCGTACCCCAGGGCTCACCAATATTTCATTTCTGGGCCATTCAGAAAGATAATGTGGAGGTTTATCCCCACCTCCCCCCAACACTTTTGCTAAATGCTGTATTATTGGTCATGTTTCTCCCATAACCAAGCTGACAATGAGGTTTTAAGAAGAACCACAACCCAAGTGACATTCCTGGTGAGCTGGACAGAGTGGCATTTTCTAGGGCTGGGGTAACAAAGAGCCATTGGCCATACCAGAGCTGTCCTCTGCCAAGGGAGTGGGAACTCTGCGTGCAGAATCCAAATGGCCTTTGTTCTATCCGGAGGAGAGGCATTAAAGAAAATCATGCTTCCCCAAATCTGTTTTTCAACTAGCAAAATCAATAGTCGTCACAAATTATGGCAGTTGGTTAAAGAAAACCCTTTGGTCTCTTCAGAATACAGAGTGAAAAGAGAAAACTAGAGTTTGACTATCAAGGTCAAGTTATGCTGCGAAGAACAGGAGAAAGATAATGCCAAAATTAGCCATTTAATGCACTCTCGTTTTAAGCACCTTCTTTCTGTCACGTGATTGGTTTTCTGAAGGAAGTGTAAGAAAGTCTCAGTTTGCCTTAAAGGAACTGTGAAGGCTTCTCTGTCATTTAAACTTGATTGGAGTGAACTGAAACATTGTCTAATGTATTTGTGGCTTTAGAGCTTTTGTTACATTGTGCCTACAAAGCAAATTATGTTTACATAAAATATATAAATAAAGTATTCAGCATAGCATAACCTCGCCTGGCATTGGTGACTCCACATAAATAGTTGTTGGAAAAGCAGCCCCACTATTAAAAATGCAAGGAGTGGGTGACTAAAAAAGAAAAAAATTAAAAATATGTGATAGAAGAATTCTCAAATGAGAAACTAAAGACTGTGTAAAGGAAATAGGAGTCAGGATGAAAGAAGCCTTTAAAAAAATATTCAGGGATCCCTGGGTGGCGCAGCGGTTTGGCGCCTGCCTTTGGCCCGGGGCGCGATCCTGGAAACCCAGGATCGAATCCCATATCGGGCTCCCGGTGCATGGAGCCTGCTTCTCCCTCTGCCTGTGTCTCTGCCTCTCTCTCTCTCTCTCTGTGACTATCATTAAAAAAAAAAATAAATAAATAAAATAAAATAAATAAAAAATAAAAAAATATTCAAGTTCCCTCAAGCAAGAAAGTAAAACCACTAAATAAAAGTACTATTGAAGACATCGTATAATAATAATGGCAATAATTATAATGGCACTTATAAGGCACCTACAATATGCTGTTAAGAGAGCTGTATATATATAAACTAAAGTTAAATACTGTATACAGTAACTTTCCTACCTTCCCAACAGCCCTAGAGGCGGGGTTTATCATTACACCCATTTTATAGGTGACACGAATGAAGATTAAGGTTTTGCACTTGGCCAGGATCCCACAGCTCGTAAGTGATGGGGCCAGGATTTTGAGCCAAGCTAGAACCCATGCTCTTAACCACCTTAACATGCTTCTTGGCTTAAATAGGGTGAAATATGATGCATCTCAAATTACCATCCCTTGTTCCCTAGAAACTCTTCAGGTATTCCGTTTCCTCTGATTTCAAGGATATGTTTGTAAATTTGTTTTGCTGTATAGCAAATACTATGCATATTAAGAAGCTTTTTTTTTTCTGGCTCCATCCCAGTGTTCAGTGAGGTGCTGATTTTAGAACTCACACATCTTTCTCTCAAAAAACAAAAACAAAAGAAACACCTCACACATCTCAACCATTTTCATTTTCATGATCCTCAAGGTTATCAAAGAGATACACAAAAGTAAATCCCCAAGGCTAAGATTTCATGAAGGAGGAATTCGTGATTAGGGAGGCTTCACTGTGTTAACCATATTCTCAGCAGGAAGCCAAAAGAATAGAGCTAAGCCCCATATTAATAAAATGCCACATACATAAACCTGAATTTGCAAGGTAGAAATATTACTCACATTGTCAGTGAAATTCCTTCCACAAAGGGTTTTCTTACATATTCTAATTTAATGTTCATGTATCCCACTTAAATCTTACGGTCTCACTTAGCCAGTGTTGGTACACCGTCACATTTAAACACAGCCCAGCACCACTCTGAGAAGGGGGAAGAAGTGAAGCAGTTGGAAACAAAATTCTTTTCAGCAGTGTGAATGAGCTTTGGGTGGTAATGGAGGTAAACCTTTAAAAAGCTGTTTGGGGCTGGGCACCAGGGTGGCTCAGTGGTTGAGCATCTGCCTTCAGCTCAGGTTACGATCCTGGGGTCCTGGGATCGAGTCCCACATCAGGCTCCCTGCATGGAGCCTGCTTCTGCCTCTGCCTATGTCTCTGCTTCTCCCTCTGTGTCTCTCATGAATAAATAGTCTTTTTAAAAAAGCCATTTGGGGCCATAGGCAAACATTTGTGTAGAAGCCAGGAGGTGAGAACATCTGAAGGGCATAGCGAGGAGTGGAGAGTAGAACAGTGTAGCTGAAATATACACATGGGGATGGAGTGGAAAAGGAGGAAGGCAGCATGGGAAGTCAGTACCACGTGTGGAGGCCTTTGAATGCCAAGTTGATAATCTTGGATTTCTGTGGAAAGGAACAGGATGTGTGGTGGTGTTGTGGCATGAAAGTTTGGGCATGGAGGTGATTACCAAGAGTGAATGTGGGGTTCAGTGTGATGAGCAATAGGAGATGAGCCTAAATGTGGTCCCACTTAGACATCAAGTACCTCATACCCTCTGCCCTGCTTCATATCCTCCAGAATCAGACACTGAGTGTCAGAACAAGGACTTGAGTGTCAGCAGTCTTGGGAGGCTTCCCAAGAAGCACAGCTGGTGGGGAAGAGGAATAGGGAAGAAGCCAGTTCAGGTTATGTTGATGAGCAAGTTACCACTGTGGGAGAGGTAAACAGCCCCTATAGTTGTTTCATTTGAAAGGTAAAGAAGTTGTCCCATTTGTCCATCAATTCCAATGTATCATTGGTAGAAGGCTGCTTCTAACAAGTGTGTTGATTCCCTGACGCACTTGACCATCGCCTTGTGCGAACCGTGCACCAGACAGTGCCCTCAGATGAATTGCCACAAGAAGACATTAGGATATATGGGAGCAGCAAGGGAATTCAGAACAGCTAAGTTCCCAAAGCTCCTACTGTGACTCTTCCAGGGAATTTGCTCTTTCTTTGGAAGTCACAGGGGGAAGCTGTTGAGGCTTTCCACTAACCATACTCCAGGCTTACTAAGTACTTCCCCACTCCAGCTATCCCATTAGCTCATACCACTCTTTCTGTTTTGCATTTGTTTTGTTAACTGGTCTCTTGACTTGAAGAATATGGTTTCTGCGCAGAGACAGCCAAAATCCCTGCCCCCCACCTAACCTTCACTGTGATGAGTTCCTTCGTTGGGGTCTTCCTGCCAAATTTCAGGTCTCATCACTGGGGCCAGAAGATCTGGGGCTCTATGTTAAATGAAGACATATTTGTTCAACAGATTTTTAATGCACATTTACGGGGCGTAGGACCCTATTCCAGGCCCTAGAAATAGAAAAAAAAGTAAGACACAGACCTTTCCTTAAGAAATTCACAGTCTAAAACCATGCTATACAATAAAAATATGAATATGAGCCACACATATAGTTAAGTTTTCTAACAAATTTTAAAAAGTAAAAAAAAATCATTTTAATATTCTATTTAACCCAATATACAGAATGTTATCACTTCAACATACAGTCAATATAAAGATTATTAATGAGGTATTTTACATTCCAATTTTCACACTAAGATTTCAAAGTCTTGTGTGTGTTTTAATACAGCACATCTCAATTTGGACTGAACACATTTCAAATGCTCAGTAGCACTTGTGACTAGTGGCTTCCATTTTGACAGACAGGTCTAGAGAATGGGCAGAAATGGACACCAATATATGCAAAGAGACAATATTAGGGGGGCAAGTGGGAGCACAAAGTAGAGAGGGGTCAACTCTATGATAAAAGAGGATGTCAAGGAAAGTGTACACAGAGGAAGTGATGCTTGAGTGAGGACTTTTTTTTTTTTTTTGAGTGAGGACTTTTAAGATGAGTGGCTGTTGTTCATGAGAATAATGTACTTAATGCACATGGCATAGTGCCTGGTACATAGTAAGCATCAACATTGGCTTCTTTTCCCATTTGCTAGTGCAGGGAAAAATGGGATACTTGGGAAATAGTAGCTTCCTTTTTTTTTTTTTTAAAACAATAGAAAATACGTAGATCTCAATATTTCACCTCTAGATTTGTGTGGGTTTTTAAAAAGATTTTATTTATTTATTCATGAGAGACACCGAGAGAGAGGCAGAGACATAGACATAGACAGAGAGAGAAGCAGGCTCTTCGAAGGCAGCCCTACACAGGACTCGATCCCCAGACCCTGAGATCACAACCTGAGCCAAAGGCAGATGCTCAACTGCTGAGCCACCCAGGTGCCCCTCGCTTCTAGATTTGATTGTGGAAGAAAAATAGTTGTTATGGACTGAATATTTGTGACACTCCAAAATTCTTATGTTGCAATCCCCTCCTCCCATGGGATGATATCAGGAGGTGAGTTTTCAGAAGGTAATCAGGAACAGGTGAGGTCATGAGGGTGGAGCCCTCATGAATGAGATTACTGCCATTAGGAAAGCCAGGACAGTGTCCCTTCCCTCCCCAAACACACACACACACACACCCGTTGTGTGTGGATACAAAGATATTGGCAGTCTGCAACCAGACAAGGGCTTTCTCAAGACCTTGACCAATGCTGGCAGGCTGATTTCAGACTTCCAGTCTCCAAACAATAAGAAATATATTTCCATTGTTCAGAAGCCCCCCAGTCTACAACAATTTGTTACAGCAGCCTGGATTGTCTAAGACATAAGTGTTTTTGCATAATGAGCACAGCTCCCATTATCAGGCAAGCAAAGATGCTGGGAAATATGTCCCACGAGTTATTCAAATTGGCACCCAAACACCAAACGAAAGAATGACTCAGACAGGAGCAACTGCAACCTCAATACACCACAAGCATATGTACCCACATGTGCTGTGATTAGGAGCATAAGACGTGGAATCTTGCAAATTGGGGATCAAATCTGGGCAAATTCCTTGGCATTTGAGCCTTCCCCTACTAAAATGGGAATAATCATATTGTCTATGGCCTCGAATTGTTATGAAGATCAAATTTAACTGTGTATGTGTGAGCAGATTGAAACCACGACCCACAAGTTCCAGTCTGGAAGCCAGATGGTAAATGCTTTCAAACAAGGTTTTTCATTCATTCGACAAACATCAATCAAATACTTAGCATCTTCCCAACACAATATTTTTAATGTCTTAGGAAAAATAAGAAATACATAGCCTCTGCCATCCAAAAGCTTACAATTTAATGATGAAATAACAAATAAATTACATCTCTTCTGGAAATGGCAGCTTATTTGGAAAGCCTGCCTTGGTACTGAGAAATTATGTGGGCAGAGTGGTAAAGAGTGCTATAATTGTTGAATAATGTCCATCAAGAGCAGGTGAGGAGAGTTGTCCAGGAGAAAAAACTATCTTTGGGCACATCAGTGGGGTAGGTTCACAGAATGGCCCTTTTAGCTATTGTGTGTATTGAGAGGAGAGACAAAAGATGAACTAGATTGGATTATAGAAAGCCACAAAGGTCCCTTCGAGAGTTCTGGACTTTTACTAAAAGCATAGAGACTAATCAAGGGATTATTGGAGAATATTCTCAAGTAAGAGAAAACAATAGAAAATCTTCCAAAAATAAATATCAGCATTTTACTTGGTCTAGTTTGGGGAGGCAGAACAGACTGGGAGGGTGGACATAGTGGTGCAGTGTCCTCCTGGTACATAGTGGTTCTCTGGTTTGTCCCCCAAGGCCGACCCATTGTCTATTTGCTCATGAATTAAGGTAGCTACCAATCTAGCATGAGTGGGAACAGAAGGACACATCTTTCTGGAGTGGTAAGACCATGAGGGGCTGTTGATGCAGCTTCTCCTGAGGACTGGGGGACACTTGTCCATGGGAAGTCCCCAGAACGTAAATCACCACCTATCAGAGCTGGGTGTCAAAACTAACAGAGGACCCACATGGCATGCTCACAAACACTCACATGTATAAAGATGGGAATCGCTTTCAAAAAACTGTCCCAGCTTAGCGTTCAGAGATTTCCACAAAATGGAATCAGATCAAGGCAAACCACAAAAACAAAACTAACATTTAACTGAGGATTTGCTTCTGCCAAGCATTTAAGATATATTCTTGCGGAATCAAAACAATTCCTTGGATAGAAGGCATCAATCCTGCTTTCAGATAAGCACACCATCTTTCTGACAGGTTAGGTGACCTGGCCATGTTTACTCAGCTGGGGAAGACGGGGCCCAGCACTTCCAACTTAGCACCCCTAAAACTTCCAATCTACTAGCTCTGCTGAGAATCAAGGAGCTCTCAAGAAGGCTCTGATTCCTCCGGCCTGGGTCACGCATCTATCCTAAACCAATCACGGAAGCAGAGGGTGGGAGCCAGTGGATAAATCCCACATTCCCTCCGCTGTCGTGATTCTGGGGCATGTTCCACACAGGATCTCAAAGGTTCCATTCTTGCTTCTTGATATCACCTTCTAAATAAATGACCTGCCCCCAAGTCCTTATCTTGGGGGCTACTTTGGGGAGAAAACAGCATTTTTGATGTATTAATTTTCCAAATACAACAACCTTATAAAGTAAGTGATATTATTCCTATTTTACTGATGACAAAGTAAAGTTGAGAAAAGTTAAGTAAAATGCCCAACACTACACAGAGCAACTGAGTTTCCAGAATTTGGGCCCAGAAATCAAGCTAAGCACTCTCTAATGCCCGAGTCACTGAAAACACACAATACCACTTAACAAATTGGAAAAAAAAAATTTATTCAAAAGCCAAGCCAGTGTCAATTAAAATGACTTCTGGGGCCAGACCTTCTCAGTTTTTCGAAAGCCTGCCCAGGGAGCAAGAAAGGATTATTGCTGTTTTCCTGACTCCAGAGAATTCTATCCAAAGCCAGCAGGAGGGGGCCCAACAGCCTGATGAATTAAAAAGCTGTCCTGGGAAGCAGGGAGTCAGACTAACACACACATCGCAACATACTTGATCTCTTCATCTCTTTGCAAAAACAACCAATCCTTTGCAAAAATAAGCATAAATACCTATTTACTGAGCCTAAGCTCAGACTGGTGATATTAAGAGCTGGGCTGATTGTCTGTTTGAGGGCAGAGGTCTGGATATCCCAATAATCTTTTGAGATTAATCAACTAGCAAGACAGGAAGTCACTGTACATCATTTTGACACAAAGTATTTTATTGTTAACTAGATGAATTAAGAGGATCTTAAAAGCTCCCATTCTCAATCAGGAGCGACCTGTCTTTCTATCTATATGTAAGTATGTATGTACGTATCTATTATCTTTCTATCTTTGCTAAGGGAAATATTACTAAGGAGACTCAATTCAAGTCTACAAATATTTACTCAGCTTTTGCTATGTGCATGACCCTGTTTTATGCGCTGTTAAGGATTCAGAGATATATACAGCCTGGCACTGCTGGTAAGGAGCCCACTGTCCAGAAGACAGAGTGAGACAGGGACCCAATCACGCAGAGAAGGCTAGCAGTGTAAAAGGGAGAGATGCATACAGCTCTAGGATGCAAAATTGGTAGATGTGATATTTGTACAAGAGTTAAGTCTCTATGGAATGGAAGAGGGTGGGCACTCTAGATTTCTGCTAAGTACTGACTGCACTTTACTTACAGTTCAGTGGTCAAAAGCAGGGACTCCATAGATCACTAGGTTTGGGACTCTTAAAAGTTACCGGCTATATGACCTTGAACACATTATGTGCTTAATCTCTTATTTTGTTGTCTCCTCTGTAAAAGGGGAATGACAGCATTAAAATGTTATCAGGTTGTGGTTTATATTAAATCAGTCAATACAGATGTTGAATTTTTAAATGAGTGCCTGGTACATAAAAACTACTTGTGATTTTGAGGTGTTTTGTCAATTGTGCCTGATTTTCCTTTGGGGAATGACCCTGCTTTGTATGTTGTTTCAAGGGTCTGGTAAGTCAAGGTGCCCTTCCCTTCTCTACCAAATGGGACTCATGACCCAGGGAAAGCCCAAATGGATGTTCTCCTAGTAATATGAAGTTTAAGAAGAGGGATGCAAATACAGGAAAATGAACGCAGTGCATAATCCCAATGGTGGTACCCTAAAGAGCCTCCCCATGACTCCCTGCTACCCAGGTCCCCAAAGATATCATGTTTCTATTTTCCCCTAGTCTAGATCTTCAGACTTGTCTTAGATTCTGTGGGCAATCCTGTATGTATAGCTTAAGTAAGCCAGACCTAATTTTTATTGCATGCATAAAGAACCCTACCTGATTAAAAGGGGGTCTTTGAACTGGGCCTTGAAAACCTTGGTCAGGGGATGCCTGGGTGGCTCAGCAGTTAAGCACACCTGCCTTTGGCTCAGGGTGTAATCCTGGAGTACTGGGATCAAGTCCCACGTCAGGCTCTCTGCATGGAGCCTGCTTCTCCCTCTGCCTGTTGTGTCTCTGCCTCTCTCTTTCTGTGTCTCTCATGAATAAATAAGTAAAGTCTTAAAAAAAAAAAAAAAGGAAAAGGAAAAAAAAGAAAAACTTGGTGAGGTTGTAATGGGGAGAGTTTATTTTCCCGGCTGTATTCTACATTTCTCAAAGGAAGGTCAGGACATAAAGCCTGACAAAGGATTATTATTGCACAACGAGGAAAAGAGGCAGTGCAAGAGACAAAGTGTGCCTGTTAAAACAGAAGCACTTTGGAAACATTCCAAGTTTTTAATTGGGACACAATGGTCAAATATTTGAAATACAAAAAAATAGAGCTGACCCAACTACAATATAAGAGCAGTGTTTCCCAAATTTCTGTTATTTGCATACCAACATTTTTGTGATTTTTGTCATACTTGGGCCCAAAGTATCACTAATATTTTTCTTAATATTTTATGTATATGCATATATTATTATATCATTAATATTATATAGTTAATTATATTAATATTTCTCTTTAAATAAACTCACTTTTAAACATAAATTTCAAAAAATTCCATTGCTACTATAAATGGAAAATAAGTATCATTTACCATGAAGAGAAAGTAATCATAAACATTAATACAATGAAGGTAGGTTAGGGATTCCTACTGCCCAAATATGGGATAATTCGAGCATCAAAATAAATAATGGTAGTCATGGATTATGAATAAAATCTAAAAATCTAAGAGTCTACTATTAAATGATAAATAATTACAGTTGAATGCCCACAAATAAATACAAAGGAAATGTTAAAAAATCAACCAGTTGCTTAAAATTTTGATTACAAAAAAAAAAAAAATTTGATTACAAACAGGTTATTCACCTAGTCTCAAACTAGTTCCCCACAAATCACATATCAATTACAGAGTGAAAAATGATAATTTTATAGTTGAGAGATCTGACAGGCAATGTGTTAACCAAGTGGTCAAAGGCAATATCACTAATATGGACAAACTTACATTATATGCTTCCTGATAAAATGCACTGAGAAGGACAGGATATTACTTCAGTAACATTCCTGCTAGAATGTGCATGACTGAATTTATTCACGAGGAAATGCCAGACAAACCCAAACTGAGGAATGTTCTAATAAACAAACAAACAAACAAACAAAAAGAAAAGGGACTATACTCTCCAAAAATGGCCAGATCAATAGAGCTAAAGGAAGGCTGAAAAACTATTACAAACTACTGAAGAGATAAGAAACAGGACAACTAAAGGAATGGGCGATCCTGAGTAGAATTCTGGACTGGGGTGGCGGTGGAGGGAGGGTATTATAAAGAACTTTACTGGGACAGCTGATGGAATTGACTATGAACTGCAAATTATGTAACAGCACTGTATCAACAGGATATGACCTGATTTTGATCATTAAGATAAAGTCCCGGTTCTTAGGGAATACACACGTCAGTACTTTAGGGGAATAATTGTCCAAAATTCACTCAAGTGGTTTAAAAAATATATAGAAAGAGAAAGAGGAGGAGGGGGAAAACAGAGAGAAGCAAGGGAGAGAAAGAGAAAAAAGGGAAAGAGAGAGAGAGAGAATTACATAGCAAATGGGGCGAAAGGTAATCAGTAGGTGAATCTGGGTGGAGGGTATAAAGGAGTTCCTTACACTCCTTTTTGCATATTTTCTGTGAATTGGAAATTTTGTCAAAATTAAAAATTACCAAAAGAACACTTTAAAAACACTAATATGGGGCACCTGGGTGATTCAGTGGTTGTGTCTGCCTTCCGCTCAGGTCGTGATCCTGGGGTCCCAGGATCGAGTCCCGAATCCGACTCCCCAGAGGGGAGCCTGCTTCTCCCTCCGCCTGTGTCTATGCCTCTCTCTCTGAGTCTCTCACGAATAAATAAATAAAATAACTTTTAAAAACTAATATAATACATTATTAGAGTCTAGTTAAAAACTAGTGCCTACTAGAGTCTCTGGGCTTCAGGTCAGTTTCTTGTTAATAAAAAAAGAGATAAGCGAGTTTGGGAAAGATTTTAAAAGACATACCAACATCATATTATCATATTAAAATTGCCTCCTCTTGAGAAGACATGCCAGTGCATATAATTTAGTACCCTGGTTTGTCTCTAAGACATGCATTTCGCACACCACAGTTTTGAAACAGATCTCACTTCTGGGTGGTGACAATGTTTTCTTCAGCCAGCCGTTTCTATTTAAATGCTGGCTAAGGCCAGCTTCAACAATGAATCATCGACAGAAGTTTTGTTTCCTCCACACCAGGAAACTCAGATGTAAAGAGAAACCATCTGTCAGCCGCTTCTGTAGCTCGTCACTCACTGCCAAGCATCTGTAGTCCCAAAATCAAAATAGAATCCTCCAAAGGCCCCCCCCCCATAATTCCAGTACTTTGAAAGGGCTCAATTTTAGCGGTACCCAAGAGTGCTAGGGAAGAAACCACAGCCATGCCCACTGAGTATTTTGCTGTCGCTGTTAGGACATCCTTAGGGATTCCAGCATCATCCCCACCAAAATTTATGTATCACTTATCAAGGCAGAACCCCAAAAAGCGCTCTGCAGGGTTTATTTCATCTCATTTTCTCACTATATGCTCTCGTTTTACAGATGAAGAAGTTAAGTAACTTGCCCTGATTCCACAGCCAGCTGTGTGGTGACAGGATTCAGACCCAGGTTTGCTTCTAGAATCCATGTGTTCAGCCCTCATCAACCACTAAGCTGTGCTGCCTCATGGGAGATAAAGAGGAACCTCGCTGGTGGGTTGCCAGCTGAAATACAGGATGCCCACTTAAGGTTGAATTTCAGACACAAATAACTTTTTAATATAAGAATATCCCAAATATTGCACAAGATAGACTTACACTAAACTAGTGTTTGCTGTGTATCTGAAATTCAAATGCAACTGGGTATCCATCTTGTATTTTTATTTGCTAATTCTGGAAACCACAAATACAGTGGTTTCCAAACCTACCACCTCTGGCTTTGAAGATGTGTGACTTAACTATTAGGCCACAGGGTTGGACAATACAGGTAGGACCTGGGTCTTCTGGGATCTTTCACTAAAATCTACATGCCCAATCATATCAGAACTTTTTAGGGGTGGAAAGGTGGTGGTGTATGAATTCTAGAAAGATGCCAAAGAATCCCAGAGGCAATTATTATAAAGAACCTGTAGGCTGATCCTGCAGTACTGGGTCTGGTGTGTAAGACAGGGAAGCTGCATAATAAATCACCACAAATTTGGAGACTTTAAACAATACAGTTATTATTTCATCGTTTCCATGGATAAGGAATCTGGACATTACTGAGATGGGTCCTTCGCTTGTCTCACAGGGTTGTAATCAAGGTTATCAGAAACGTGTATTCCCTTCTGGATCCCAGGGCCCTTTTCGATGCTCACACGTGCTCACATGCCTTCTCACAACATGGCAACATAAACCTTCAAGGTCAGTAGAACAATATTTCTAGCTTGATGGAAGGCTTGGACCCTCTTTCATCAGCCCACCTGATTAAGCAAGGCCCACTCAGAATAATCTCCCTATTAGCTCTAAATCAACTGCTCAAGGACAGTTCTTGCAAACTGTAATGTATCTGCAAAATCCTTTCACCTCTGTTGTATCCTATATTAATTGAGAGGGAATTACAAGTTCTTCACACATTCAAGGAGAGGAGATTATACAAGGGCATGGACCCTAGGGCGGGAATCATAGGGGGAGGGTTTGGAGGAATCATCACTAAGAACGGTGCCTATCATACTCTCCAACTACCAGTTCTTTTCTGCAAAATGGAAGAGCACCCACCTTGCACTATTGTGGAGAGAATTAGTGGGAAATCCTAGACAATGAGTAAAGCATGGTTGATTCTCTCTTAAGAAAAACAGCAGATGCCTACAAGGAATCTCTTGGGCCGGCGTTGCAAACAGTTGGATGGCACCATTAATAATGTAGTAACTAAGGGGTGTGGCTCTAAAGTTAGACTACATGGATTTCAGAAATCCTGGTGCCATCACTACTTTACTACCTATGGGCCCACAGACCAGTCCTGTCATCACCTCATGTAACCATAATCACTTTCCTTATACATAGAATGAGGATGCTAACAGCTGCCAGCCAGTAGAGTTGCCAGAGAATGAAATGAGATCACAGACATAGCACTTAGTCCTGTGCTTGGCACAAGGAAAGGTTCAAACACCACCAATTTATGGGCATAGCCGACAGCCGCGGTGTCAGGGAAGGAAGGAAATCTCAAAAGAGCACAATGACATGTGTGTATCTCACAAACTCTAAGCCTCACTATACAGCAAAAAAAAAAAAATGTGTCCCAGAAGATGCCCTTGAACTTGGACTCCAGTGTGTTTCTCAGGAAGATACACTATTGCAATAATGAGGTCCCTCTACCTGCATCAGAGACGGCTGTTGCACATCTCTGAAAGTCTGTCTTTCAGGGTTAGGCATCCTATTTGCTTTGATTAAGCTTTTCTGGAGGAAAAAGAAAACGACTTTATTTTTCTGCCTAAAAGTGGGGAGGGGTCAAGATTGAAGGCAGTAAAATATCAACTACTAACATTCTAACTTGCTCTAATCTACAACATTACAGAGGATTTCTGTTTCCTGTGTTAATTACTTTCATAATGTGTGAATTTGTGAAAAGACCATGGGCCATGGTGCATATAATCAAAAAAAAAAAAAAAAAAAAACCAACCAACCTGTGAATGTGCATATGTCTTCATTTGTCTGCATGTTTGTGCGTGTGTGTATGTATGTGAAGCTGGAGGTGGCTGGAGCATCCCTGGACCTCTGAAAGGGCCCATGAGAATCTCAGGAAGCCTCCTGAGAAAGCCCAGCTGAGTGGTTCTCACGCGTGGGTTGTACATGAGAATCACAGGCAGCTAGTTCACAGCCAGGGTGACCACAGACTAAAGTGCTTCCTGGGATTCCAATTTACAGCCCACCACCCCTTCCATGAGCAGGCCCTGTCCCATACCTGGCTCTGTGAGAAAGCGTGCAAGACTGGTGAATGTGTAATGGGGGAAGCAGGGAAGTGGGGAGAACTTGCCACTTATGTTTTTGAGATTATCTGTACATTTAAGGAATTTAAGAAATGTTAAGTTTAAAAAAATGCACAGATCATAATAGCGTGAAAAATTTTTTTCCATCCTCTCTCTGTATTTTTACAACAACGGAAATAAATCCATTTGTCTGTGAGGCCTTTTCGTGAATTTGTAAAGTCTTAGCGTGAGGCTTTTTGTGAAGAAGGCCTCCTGGCTCCCTGCACACACACCCCCACCCCCGAACACTCCCATGCAAACCTTATTCTAGAAAGATATTCAAGGCCCCAAGGAAGGCCTGGTCAACCATCTTCATCCCAAGGCAGTGAGATACCTGAGCTTGGACTTAGCGCGATGCTCCTACCACCTAGTGGTCAGTCAAAGGCACGCTGCTAATTTATCTTTACCTCCCATCATTTCTCATTCCCTGATCCAACAGACCTTTGTCAAGAGCCTATGGTATTGTCAGGCACTTCGCAGGACTCTGAAGGTAAATAAGACTTTTATTCACTGGTAGTAATGCTACCAGTCACTTCATTAAGTCAAGTCATTCCCAATGGTGAAACTGAGTTCAGGGTTCCTTGCAGCTTCCTCTGAAAAATCACCCCAAACACTCTTACCTCCATGGAACAGGGGGTGTAAACTAGAATCACCCATGGGGTTTTTCTGAAAATACACCCGTCTATTTCAGGAGAGGCCCACTCCCAAAGCTTCATATTCAGAAAGCCTCAGATGGGCTCCCTCCCAGTAAATATATTTTTAAAAACTCTACAGATCTTTATTTCTTACGTGTTCTCTCTCTCTCTTGCTTTCTCTCTCTCTCTCTCTCTCTGTCTCTCTGTCTCTGTCTCTCTCTCTCATACACACACACATTAAGTTGGAAACCAGTTTTACATCCTGAGGCTCTTGCCCAGTTTCAATGTGATAGTGACGTCTATATGGCACGTTAGAGCTTACAAACTCCCTCAACAAACATATCCATTATTGTGTTTGACCTTCACAGGAAGTGTGCAAGCATAATTTCCATCTTACTGATAAGGAAATTGGACTTCACAAAGGCTACTCCCTCAGGGTCCCATAACTGACCAGTGACAAGGAAGTGTCTCAAATTCAGATTCTCATCGGTTTCAAATCCCATAGTTTTCTGCTATTGTGCCCCTGGTCGGATGGTTGGTTGGACAATAGTAATGCAAGAGGCCAAGACTGAAGGACTGATCTCATGTGGGCCAGTCATTAAAGGATAACATATTAAAAGATAAATGTCTATTTAATAAATATTTTGGGGATGTGCAATGTATAAAGCATAGGGGAGGAACAGCTTTAGAATTAGCAAGACATGCGTCCTGCCTTCAAGGGCCTTGGTATCCTCTGGAATCACCATATATCACATATATCTCCACTTAGACCCAATTGCCCCCCACCCCTGCTCCCCATAATACACAGACACCCACTCAGAGCGAGTATGCTGGCAAACTAGCTCTCCAGAATTTTTTAAGTTATAATTTATAGCTGCTGATTTGTGTAAATAATCCCAACATGGTTAATTCCATCCTATCACAAGTTTGACAATGAGCTTGCAAAATTCCCAAATACTTACACACTGGTTCTGATGTGCTGATACTAGTCGGTTCCTGCACACAGTACGGCCACACATACAAAACAATACTGTTATCAGATTAGTACTATATTAGTTTCCAATTACTTCCATTAAAAATTAGCACAAGCTTAGCAACTTAAAACAATGCAAATTTATTATTTTATAGTTCTACAGGTCAGAAGTTCAGAAACGAGTGTTACTGGCCAACATCAAGGTATCATCAGCAGGGCCAAATTCCCCTGGAAACTCTAGAAAAGAATCTGTTCCTTATCTTTCTCAACTTCTATAGGCTGCCATGTTCCTTAGCTTGTGGTCCCTCCCAGCTACGGAATCACTCCAAACTCTGCTTCTGTTACCACATCTCCTTCCCTCTACCTCTGACCCTTCTGCTTCTCTCTTTATGAAGACCCTGCGATTACACTGGCCACCCAGATAATCCAGAACAATTTCCCCATCTAAAGACCCTTGACTTATCTGGAGAGTCCCTTCTGCCATATACAGGTTCCAGGGAACAAGGTATAGGCATCTGTGAGGGGCCATTATTCCATCTCCCACAAATGCATTGATGAAAGCACACGTAGGATCCTGGAAGGACCAGCCAGCATTCACGTAGCACATTCTGTGTGTCAAGAACTGGATAAGCAAAGATGCAGAGTCCTTCCTCTCAAGATGTGTCCTTTGGGAAGATCCAGGTAAGCCACCAGCTGGTCCAGAAATATTCCATAGTGGTATGATCTTGTTGCTGGTCTCCAAGTACCTGAGCAATATCTGCCTAGGTCTGCGCTGTTCTCAGAACATTGTCACAGAGGAACCATACAGAATAGGCCTGTAGTGGATAGGTACTATGCTCATTTCAGAGACCAAAAGGCTGGTGCTCAAAAAGGCGAAGTGTCTAAGGTTAGAGAGCCTGTAAACAGTGGAACCAAGACATAAATAACCCCCACATTTCACTCCAAAGTCTTACCCATTCCATGACTAGGGGCCCATGGAAAGAGCCCTAGGATAGGATCCTCAATTCCTACAACCTACATATTTGTCCCATCTACAAAATGGAGTTGTACCAGGATTCTTTCTGCTGCCAAGAACTCAAACTAGCTTAGAGGGAAAAACAAAACAAAACAAAACTGGGGAGGAGGCAGCATTGCATTGGCTTATATAATTTACAAGATCCAAATTTACAAAAATGTAAGCTCCAAGACAGCAGGAGCCATATCTCTTTTGCACTTTGGTATTCCCTGGTGTGATGCCCAGTACATAAAGTAGGTTCCCATAGCAGACACACTTACTGGTGACTCCCAGTGAATCACACATAATTCCATCCCCTTAAAAGGAGGTGGAACTTGTGACTTGTTTCTAATTAGTGGGATATGGCAACTATGATGATGGTACTCCCTAGATTAGGTTACATTGTATACAATTCCATCTTAGCAAACTAGAGCCTTTGCTGGCTTTGAGGAAGTGAGTTACTATGTCATGGGTAGGCTTGTGAAGGGCCACATAGCTAAGAGCCATGGGTGGCCTTGAGGACTGAGAGTAGCCCATGGCTAACAGCACTAAAACAGGGCCTCAGTCATACAGATCCAAGGAAGTAAATGGTGCCAAAAGCCTGAGTGAACGAGGAAGAGATGCTTCCCTAAGCAAGCTTCCGGATGAGAACACAGCCCAGCTGATGCCTTGATAGAAGCCTCTGAGCAGAGGACTGGCTAATCCCTGACCCTTGTCTTGACCCAATAAGACTCAGAAGATAAACTTACGTTTGTAATAAATAAGACTCTAAGTTTGTGGTAGCATATTAGACAGCAATACGAAACTAAAACTGTATTCAATAAATATTTGGCAAAAAACAGAGAGATAAGAGAGGAAAGAGGGAAATTGAAGAAACAAACAGCCAGGTTGGTTCTGGAAGATATTTGAAATTAGAACAACTAAGTCCAGAACTTCCAAAGATGTTGGTAGACTGGTTCACTCTCTCTCACACATGTGTGTGTGCATTAGATATGTCCAGATGGGTAAAGAGTAGCATGTGAGTCTTTGTCTGCCAGTAACTACTTCCTCAGTAGTCTCAACAGGGGAAAAATTGAGTCTTGCTGATGGTTCTGATGTTTATGCCCCAGAGAGGACTCTGGCCTGGCTCGGCATGACTGGCCTGGAGATAAGATTTTCTGGTTAGTCAAATCTGGTTTACTGGTCTACTTCTGGAGCCCTGAAATGGGAGCTGTTCATCTCTACCTAAAGCAGAATTTGTTCCTTACAGCAGAGATTTTATACCCAAGAGAATAAAAACATATGGGCAGAAAAAAAATCTGTTTATGTCCATCATGGAGGAATAAGAAATTGTATCTCACAGGTGAGCATTAATTGAGAATACACGTAATAGTTCTCAAAAGTGTAGATGTCAGGAAACATTAGAGTTTAAGCTTTATGTGGGCAGAGATTTTTGTCTGTGTGGTTTACTGTTGTATCTTTTCACCTAGAACACTTCCTGGCACATTGCAGAACCCAATCTATATTAATAAATGGACAAACCTGAAAGAAGGATGCAGACAAGGGCCATATTCCTGTAAAAACTAACCAATGGCCTTCCCATTCACAGTCCAGCAAACCAGGTCTGACACATGCCCCATCTCCCTCTCTATTTATTCTCATCAACTCGACAAGCCTTGGTGGGGGATGGCATTATTATTCCAGAGGAAGCAGTAAGGAGCATGAATCCTAAGTTATGAATATGAGCTACAATTATATCGCTAAACTCAGAGCCTGTTTCCAGGAGAGTCTGATTAATATTTAATCAAGCCTTGTCAGTTATACAAAGTAAAGGAGAAATCCAATTTCCCTGTCATGGGACTACTCATTCACAGTGGAACATTCTAATTGCTAAACATCCAAGAATCTTGCTTTATTAAACAGTTATGCTCAACAAGTCAATTGAACAATCCTGGGACAGATTTACAAATAACAGTCAGTGGAACACTGAAAAGTTTACTGCTTACAATGGTTTCTATTGATCAGGAAAAAACTGAATGAGCAAGCCAGATCAGGGAAGGAGAAGGGACTTCCTGGAGTCCCATGTGCCAGATCCTGAATCCTTAGGCCTGAATTATGAGATGTATAGTATAGCAAGAGATACAGGCATCGTTAAATAACAAACTACCCAGATTACAGTGATTGGTGTTCCAAAGAGAAAGAACTCAACATACAACCCCCTCCCCAGGAGTTTAAAAGAAAGCTCTGACTTAACAGAAGGATTCCTTATAAAGAGGCAGGAATCTGAAAGATAAGTGGGATTTTGTCAGGTAAAGATTTTGTGACAAACCCTACTGGCTGTCTTTCCACACTCTTCCTTGCTGACTGAACCCTGTTTTATTCAAGAATCTGGTAGTATGGGCACCTGGGAGCCTCAGTGGTTGAGTGTCTGCCTTTGGCTCAGGTAGTGATCCTGAGGTCCTGGGATTGAGTCCCAAATCCGGCTCCCCGCGGGGAGCCTGCTTCTTCCTCTGCCTGCATCTGCCTGCTGTCTGTGTGTGTGTCTCCCAAGGAAAAAAAGAGGGATCTTGTAGTGTGCCCTTCATGTCAGAGAAAGTGGGCCTACCTCTCTAGGGATGACCCTGTGGCCCAACTCAGGCCAATGACACATTTAGAGGAAATCTGCTAGGGAACATCTGAAAGCAAGTTTCCTCCTGTGATTAAAGGGGGCATGTGAGGATTGTCCTTCCATCCCACAAATCTGATCTCTGCTTTCAAAGTGATGCTATGAAGATGTGATGTTTGAAGTTATTGTAGCCATCTTATAACTAAGGAGAAGGCCCAGAGGATTGGGAAAATGCTGAACCCATGCCCAGTAGTGAGCCACTGAGCCCACACTGGAACAATCTCCCTATAGATTTTTTTATTATATGAGAAAAAAAAAAAAAGCACCTTTTGTTCAAGGTGCAGACTGTCAGGGTTTTAGAAAGGATTTTTACATCTATTGTGGGCAACAAACCACCCCAAACTTATGGACCTAAAATAATAGCTATTTCGCTTACTCAGAATTCCATGGGTCTAATGGAATTACCATGTGTAACAAATTACCCCAAAAGTTAGTGACTCAAAATAACAATTAACGTTTACTATCTTGCATAGTTTCTGTGGGTCAGGAATTTGCAATGTGCTTTATGATCTAATCTTGAAAGTCCCATACTGCCATTTCCAGAACATCTTACTAGTGCCACAGTTCAGTGTTGCTCATAAGAGGGGACTGTAGTCCCAAGAAGTGAGGACTATTCATTGGGAGCCATCCTGAAGACTGTCCATCATCTGCCCTATAATTCTGTTTTATCAGACAGGGTTCTACCCGAGAAGCAAAGCCATTACAAGATGCACACGTGTACGTACACACCCACATATTAAAGGGACTACTTCAGGGGGGCACCTGGTTGGCTCAGTCAATTAAGCATCTGCCTTTGGCTCAGGTCATGATCTGAGGGTCCTGGGATCAAGTCTTGCATGGGTCTCCCTGTTCAGTGAGGAGTCTGCTTCTCCCTCTCCCTCTGTCCTTCCCCATTTGTGCTCTCCTTCAAATAAATAAAACCTTTAAAAAAATAAATAAAGGGATTACTGCAGGGATTTGACCTTATTCAATAGTGTAAGCTAGTTAAATGGTCTCTGTAAGACTGTAGTCTTCAGGCCTAAGGTCCATAGGGCTGGCCATGGGAAAGGGGAAGATGGGAGTAAAGTGAAAGAGAGGGAAAATGAGTTAGAACGCTCAAATACATGCCAAACACTGATCAATCTCTCATTGCCTCTTACTTTGATGCTGCGAGTATCTTCAGGGGAATCTGATGCCTCACTATAACCCAAAATATACAGGGAAGAGAATTCTGGGAAACAGCTGACCTGGGCAGAGTTGACATTTTTCAACACCACTGCAGTGCTTTACCTTTTAAGGAAGAGTGACTTGGACAGGGCTCAAGAAGTTTCGGCGGGAGGGCGGGGTGGGGGGGGGGGGGGATGGTCGGGAACCTTCTGCTTGCTTTATCTAGGTACTAGTAGGAGGGCCAGATTTAAATTTTATGAAGACTCAGGAAGTTGTATTTTGCAACTTGGGCACATTTCTGTGCATATGTTATACTTCAATAAAATGTTTGTATTTAAATATATGTTTTACACTTATAAAAGCTTAGAAAACCAGAGGAAAAAACCCCGCCATAATCTCAACACCCAAAAGTAACCATAATTAGTATTTTGACCTATCTCTAATCTATTTACAGACACACACCCTCATCCACACTCTGTCTACCTATTACTGTCCACCCCATAAGTTCTGGTTTAAAACTGCTCTTTTCCCTTAGAAATATACTATGGTCATTTTCCATGTTGCTCCATATCCTTTTTGGCAGAATTTTAATGATGGTTTAGAAGTCCGATATATTAATCCCCCTTGAGTAATCCTCTTTCAATTTTTGGTTATAGAAATAATTCTTTTACTTCTAAACTGTCAACAGACACAAGCCAGGACTGTTTGCTCCTTTATTTCCAACAAGGCATACTCAAGGCAAGTAGTGGGTTTTTCAATTGCAATCCCAGTTATCTGGTATATATTTTGGAGGGTGGCCTAGTCTCCTTGGGCAGAAATAAATTATAGAAGGAAGCGGGCGTGGTGAATGTGGGTCTTTCAGAGACATCAGCCTGTCTCCTGGACTTGCTGTCTCCACACCCAAAAAACCAGGCTCTGGGAATATTTCCTGTCTGGTTTCTACTGGAAGGAAGCCTTTGGCAAAAACCAGCATCCAATGCAAATTGGATGGCCCCTCTCTGTTCATCGGGGGAAAGCAGAAGCTGAAAAAATCTCCTGAGATGAAAAGTAGATACTCATAAAACACTGACTCCTTCACTGTTTACCAGACATTCAAAATGGATGTGCTACTGGTTTCCTGAAAGCAAAGAAAAACTGGTTCATATTCTAAAGCCCTAAAGGCTCTGAGAAAAATAGCAGTGCTTTCAGGACAGCAACATGGCTCTCCAATAAGCCACTATCTTACTCCCTAACCTGAGGGACTTCTCCACATCTCTAAGCAAGGATATAACATAGAAATCTGCTTCTTACATACTTTTTTTTCCTGGTGGGAAAATGGGCACATTCATTTTAAATAGTTATGTGCAATGATGGCATTTGGGGCCTTATTAGATGATATTATGGTCAGTGAGCACATAAATACCTGAATCCTGCCTTGGCCCACCCAACCCTCCTCCTTCATGCATGAAGGACAGTGGTGAATGGACACAAGGACTGATTTGCCCAGCACAGAGCTTGTGTCTCAACATCCACTTCAGAGCACTCCACAGTATACTGAACTAGAACACAGAACCTTGCCCCAAATTAGGAGCGTCTGTATCTTTCTTAGCCCAGACCCACATCTGAGGACCTTAACACCATCCATCCAATTGCATATTACAGAGAAGAAAGAGATAGGAAGAAATGTTCATGGGAAGAAGCAAAGAGAAAGAGCCAGCCATTCCCATGTGGAACCCTTTTAAGAATCAATGACCCTGCCTGCCAGGCCATGTGATCTAACCTGTGTCCTAAAATGGACTCTCCTTTATTCCTCCTGGCCCATCACTGCTCCGTCCTCCTGGGAAGTAGACAAGCTAAGGCCTTCTCCTCCTTCGCATCAAATATAATTAGCAATATGTATCAAGAATCTTAAAATATTCATTCCCTTTGGCTCAGTAACATTAAATATTACTAATGCTTACTGCAGGCTAACTGTTGCTTTAAGTAAGTGCTTTACAAGAATTAATTTAAGTCCCACAGCAAGCTTATAATTTAAATACTACTGTTGTCCCCTCTTTTATAGATAGGGGAAACCAAGACGTGGGAGAGCTGAGAAAACTCAACTGCCGGCGGCATAGTCGACATTTGATCTCAAGCAATCCACACTCCAATCTGTGTTGTCAATCTTTAGACTATGCTGCCTTTCAGGAAATCCATTTATAGACTAAAGTGTCCTAAGAAAATAATCATGAGTACAGAAAAAGAATTAACACACAAAGATGTAGATCTCACCATCGTTTATAATAAAGGCAAAACTGGAAATTAAACAACTGGAGGAAGTTTAGTAAAGTAAGGCACATGTTATGTATCCATTAAAACAGTGTGTGAGAACTTGGATTGTTGGCAGAGTACCAGGTGCAAACCTGTGGCTATTGCAGACCCCTCTGACGCTTCTATATGGTGCAGAGAGCTGGGTTCCTGTGAGCCATCAGCCATCCGCCTACTGCCCTCCTATATTAAGAAGAATCAGGAGGCCAGCTTCCCAGTAGAGGCTGTAGGACAATTCACCAAATGGACAATTAGTCCCACCGTGATAGACAAAAATTTCACCCCAGAGTTAGAACCACTCAACATTTCCATCTATTTAATGGGTGTTGCTAGCATTTGCTATTGAACAGACATCGTTGCCAGTGTGTTATGGGCATTCACCAACTTCATCTCTACCTAGCAGGTGGGTGCCATTATTGCACCTTCTCTTCCTATGAGATAGGAGATACTGTAGCAGGGACAAACAGCTGAGAAGTCATAAAGACAGAATTCAAACCAAGGTGGTCTCTTTTCAGAGTCTTCAGCCTTAACCACCACCCCCAACCCTGCCATTTCCACAGAGAGCTTGTGGTGGGCACACCTTCTGCCCACCGGCCTGTGGGCATGGATGTGTGTGGTCTCGTGGCCAGCACATTCCTGCACTGAGAGTGACAGATACGCGAGATTGTGGGTTTAGAGCCTGGTCTGCATAGAGGATGGGGTAGAAGCAGGGACCAGGCAGGAGACTGTGGAGGGACAGAGGTGCTCCCCCTTTGCACCATACACCACCTACTCTCCTGCCCCTGACAAAACGAGCAGGGACATACATGCAGAGGGCTGGTGCATACTGGAAATCTCTGCATCTTCAGTTCAGTTTTGCTGTGAACCTAAAAAAAACTCTACTAAATAAATTAACTTTTAAATCTCTACTTAGGATTTTCCTCACTGCAATCTAGTTTCCATGATTTATGCCTTACAAAAATTGCCTAGAGTCCTTTTTCTAACTCTCAAGACCAATGTTTATTTTAGTCATTTTCCTGTTTTACTTCTTTGACATATTTGCCAGTTCTGTCTCCACTCTCCTCCCCAGGAACCTTCACTTCAGGTTCAAAAAATGTGGAATCAATGAAGGGAAACACAGCTTTTCTTTAGCTTTTCTGACCACTGAGTCCCTTCCCTGTCTCTACCCACCCGTTAAGTATCTGGGACCCCATGGATTTGTCTCTGATCCTCCTCTTTCCCCGTAGGAGCATCCTGGCTTCAGACCCATCATCAGTTTCCCACTGTTAATGTATCATTGATTCGCTATTAACAAATTATTGATTTTTCTCAAAGAACTCTTTTTATTTTTACTTCATTCCAGTGTCCAATCATTATTTCCTATCATCAACTAGACAAATCCAGCAGTGTCCCATGAAAACTTTAAGATTGATTTGTCCAATACCAAACTTGTCTCGATTCCTCCATCCTCTCCATCTTCTGCTTCTCTTCCTCTATCTCTTCACTTATCTCAGATTCCAAAGAAATATAAGTAATGCCTTGTACATACAATTAATCTATTTGGCTACTTTTCCTACTCTTTATAAGAAGCAGATATCATGGACACAATTTCCTTGGTATGCCGATCAAGGACAATTTCTTCAGTTTAGCCATGCAGGGTTTCAGCCTCAGGAGGCACTTTCTGGGGAGATGACTATGAGGCAATCCCTCTTTATGCCATTTAAACCAAATGAAATAGCTTGACTATTTAATTGAGACAGCTCAAGGGAAACACAAGATGGCTTAAGTTATATCATTAAATTTCCTCCGGTGAAATGGTCATGGACTTAAAAGTTGGAAACTTAGTTAATATCCAAAAAAGCAGATTTTCTCAATGGTTCACTCTACAATCTGCAGTCATCTTGCTCTAAACAGAGAGAGTCTGCAAGCCTCTGGATTCTAAGGAAGAACAAGGATCACACTGTTGTTACCTGAAGGTTGAAAACTGTTTTCACCAGGTCCAACCTTGGGAGGCCTACAGAGAGGAATTATGAAGGTTTTCCACTGAGGGCTGCTCTTGCTCCCAGAAGAAGGGAGGTGAATACTGACTTATTTGTATTCTTGGACCATCTTGGCAGCAGGGCCAGGCAAAACTCACAATAAATTTGAAATGTTAGTACACCTAGGAAAAACAGACCAATGGAATGTTTGCTTTCTTTAAAAAATGAACTGTTCACTATATTGGGTGCTTGGGGGGGGGGGTAGAGGGATAACAATAAGGGGGCAGATTGGATGGCTGCAGAGGAATGACTTCAGAGTGAAGTCAGTAAGAGCTAGGACATTATTATAATGATGATGGTTATAACAATAACTAATTTATCAATAGAAAGTGCTCATATGAAATATCTCTTCTGTATCAACCAGTATATTGATTGTTTTCAGAGAATCTTTTTAATTCTCCCAATAATGGTGGCATACAGTTATTATGACCAACAACTTATAGGACTGAGAGGCTCAGAGAGATTAGTGAGCTAGCCCCAATCACCTAATTGGTAAGTGAGAGAGCCACAATTCAACCCTGGGTCCATATGATGTCATTTGTGCACTTTCCACTACTTTGTGTTGCTATGGGAAGTGAGGACTTCAGTGAGGTGTCTGGCTTTTCAGGGCCAAGGATTCACTGGTTTAGCCACTGTCTGAGAGGGCCCACAAGAAGGGAGAATGGAATGGAGCCAGAAGAAAAATTGGTCCCAGAAGAGGAGAGGGAGCTGGCTCAAGATGAGATCATACACTAGAAACTAGCTCAAAGGAGTAGCTATCACAGGCCGAGAGCAGAACCCAAGAAACTCAGGGAGAGGTTAGCAAAATTGGCTGCCTTACTGGATAGTGAATTTTCCATCATGAGAAGTATTCAAAGTGGAGATTTGTCTCTCCCAAACCTGAGACTCCATTGTTCTAATTCCACTACTCTGACTTTACAAAAAAATCTCATTCTGACTTCCTAGGTAAGCCTACAAAAGCCCCAAATCCCCTTCACCCCCAGCTGGGTCCTCCCCTCAACTGAGGAGACGAAGCTTTTTGGTTTTTGGTTTTTGTTTTAAAGATTTTATTTATTTGAGAGATAGCGAGAGAGCATGAGCAGCAGGGGGCTGGAGGGACAGAGGAAAGAGAGGAAGAAGCAGACTCCAGGCTGAGCTGGGAGCCCAATGCAGGGGCTCAATCTCAGGACCCTAGGATCATGATCTGAGCCAAAGGCAGACACTTAACTGACTAAGCCACCCAGGTGTCCCTTAAGGAGACCAAGTTTGACTAATACTTAGAAGCTGAAGATTCTAAGAAAGGTCACATTACTCCCTAAGGCTAAGTCCACCTTCTATCCCTAGAATAATGCTTTCCTTATAGGATTTACACACATACACACAAAAATCCTAGCACAATAGTCACGATGAGATTAATTGAATCTAAATCACCACTCTCTTTACTCCAAATCCTCTTGGTTGGACCATTTCACTTAATAGACATTTATTAAATGTCCATGTATTAGTCATTTTGTGAGGCACTAAAATTGTGCTGTCTAATATGGCAGCTCTTAGTCACATGTGGCCACTGAGCAGTTCTACTGGACAGTGTTGGTCTAGGAAATCAGCAGAGAATCTTGGCAAGATCCATCCCAAGGCAAAAAAATGTGAGAGATACAAATATATAAAATAATCATAAAATATTGACAAGTTTTATGATAAAGTATTTTCAGTGTGGGTGTAAATGGAACCAAATCTATGGGGTTGAGGTAAGGGCAAGGATGAATCTGAGGACCTTACAGAGATACCTGTTGCATCTATCTGATGGTTATTAGGGAAGCCTAGGCTCCCCGGATGGATCCCCTACAGTGACAAGATGTGGCTTGCATGTTTTGTACACATGCTCTAGTTTTCTTAGTATTCTCTAAGACAGGTCAGGAAGCCAGTTAGGAGAAAGGACAAAATCTGACCACATCACACAACTAAAAAGTAACAGAGCTGAAATTTTAATCCCAAACTATTGGAGTCCTTGGCTCTTTATGTATATCCAGTGCTGCCTCATGTTAGCAGGGTCTTTGAACCCTATTCCTAAACCCTGTCTTCAGTTTTCTCTTCAAATTTCCTGACACTTTTCCCATCACACCTACAAGTAAAGGCCCTAAGTAAAAACAAGACAACTTGCATATACACCATAACCAATCTTTCCTTCAAGCATTTCAACCTCACCTCTGTTATATCCAACTTCAGCCCTGTCACTTTCCCTAAATGCTGTGCTTGAACCTCTGAACACAGCCTTCAAAGATTTCAGCCTTGAGTACTAACAAACAGCAAGTAGGACGATGGACTTGTTTGTTAGACACTCTGGAAAACAGCAGCTTAGAGCAACTTTAAAATAGCAACCAGTGGAATAAACACATCAGTTACACAGGGTGGTCAGGAGACGTGCTGTAAACAGCAATTTATTAAGGAAATTTAAACTCTAGTGACAGTTTTTAAATCCTCGCCGAAAGGCTTTCCACCTAATGGGAATATTTTTATGGTTCCTATTCCCTGGCTATAAATGTGCACTTCTTCTTAAATAGCCCTTTCACAAGCCCTGGTCCAGCCCAGGAGACAAGCTGGTGACATCATCCTGCTCCACAAAAAAGGGATTGTTCAGCCTCCAAGAAAACTGAGTGAGGCCTGGCTTCCCCGAGAACAAGGTGGGTTCAGGGACACCCGCCCCCATTATCTTTGATGTATGTGTAGTTCTTGATGTGATCTTTTCCCAGATTATTACCATTTTCCCCCTCCTATTCCTATTGGGGTTTTGGGGGTGGAGGCCATGTCTGATGTCAATCAGCTTTGGGACAGACAAGGACAAAAACCTTACCTTAAGAATATCCTCAGATCCAACTCTCTTTCATCTTCTTCCAGTCAATCCTGCAGGCATTTAGTTTCCAGTGGTTTTCCCTAAAGGAAGATGAACTGAACTTGGAATCTCAGCAGGAGGAAGAGAAGTTAAGGGAAAGCTCCCAGCCCTGTCTGGCCTCAAGGCCAAGCACCTGCAAGCCAACCAGAGTCTCCCCAGTGCTGAGTGGGATGGTTTCCTAGCATGACTCCAAGTGTTATTAAGCCAAGTGAGTCTGTCTCTTTACTCTTCCAAGAGTTGAGTTGCTATTTCCTTGGTCAAATGCCTTGTTGCCGGAGTCTCAGAGCAGAGGTCGAAAAGGAGGGAAGCAAAAGCAAAACCATCCTGTCACACATTAGTTAAGAGTTATTGAGCAAACACTGTACTGCATGCATAGTGGAGCTAACCCAACACAGCTCCTGCCCTCTGAGAGCTTTCAGCCTAGCCGAAGAGCCTGACATCTAACCAGTAAACCAAGTAAATACATTTTTTAAATGAGTACCAACTATGAGAAGTGCTATAAAGGAAGCAAGGTACCTTCTTAGAGAAAACAGAGTAGGTCCTTGCTACATTATGCAGATAGAGAAGCTATGTCTGAGAAGGCGATCTTCGAGTTCAAATCTGGAGGACAAGAAGGAGTCGGTCATCCACAAAGTAGCACTAATTTGGACTCACACCAAGAGGTCAAGTTTGGGAAGGGGTGGTGGTATAGTGACAGGGAAAAAGTGTGTGGAAAAGCACCGTGGGTATGGAAAGACAGAACAAAATACAGCTCAAAATTGGCAAAAGATCTCCACAAAGGAAGAACCAGGTGGATCTCATCAGGTAGGAGGTCCTAGGAAACCAAAGTAAGAAGTCTGGTTTCATCATAGGTACAATGGAAGGATTTGGAGGGTTTTAAGTCAGAGAGTGACAATCCCATCAGTGACGTGTGGAGCATTCCCTCAGTTGGGTAGGGGCAGAGTGGCTGAGCTGGGCCAGGACAAAAGCTCTTGGTGATGTCAGATGAGATGACGACAGAAAAGAGGAAGCACCCATGTGGTGGTGGAAACCACAGCATTGCTGCTGACAAGGACACAGGGAAGGGTGTTGCAGGCAAAAAACCGAGGGGGGTGGCGTGGCAAGGCACAAATATTCTTCCAAGTTTTCAGAAATGGCCCCCTGAGTGGTTTGGGGACATGAATTGTGCTGGAGAAGAGTCAGGAAAAACAGACTTTTAAAAATCCATGGGATGTTAATGGGGGTAGAACCCAGAATTTAACTTCAACCATCACAAGTTGGAAATGTCTGAGACATCCAACTGGAGAGGTCACATGGGCCACTGGAACTGTCAATCTGAAGGAGGAGATCAAATTGATAGGTAAATGTGAGAGTCCCAGACAGAGAATTGGAAGTCACAAGAAGGATTAAGATCATCTGGGGAGAGAGAATTGGAGATTAGAGCAGCCCCGGAGAGAGTCCTGGCAGTACAGCTAGGGAAGAAACGAATCCTCAAATATTTAATTAGAGCAAAAAGTGTGGGCTTCAGTAGAACTCTTCTGGATGCTACTGTAATGGTGGATACACGACATTATACATTTATTTTCCAAGACCCATGGAGCTGTACAACACAAATAGTGAACCCCAATATAAACTATAGGGTTTAACTGATAGTAATAGATCGATATTCATTCATCAATTATAACAAATACACCACACAAATACAAGATTTTTTGATTTTTTTTCTTTGGCTTTTGTTTTTTTGCAAGATGCTAATAATAGGAGAAACTGGGGAAGGGGGTAGGGCAGGCTCTCTCTACTTTCTGCTCAATTTTTCTATAAATCTAAAACTGTTCTAAAAAATAAAGTATTAATTTAAAACTAAGAAAGCATAGGCTTTGAAATCTGGCTAAAAGAAAACAAGTCCAAAAAAGCGTCAGAGGCTTCCTGGAAAGGAAAAAGAGCCTAAAACAATATAGCATAGATCAAAGATCCAAGAGAAATCATTAGCTTTCCACAGCTATTCTGTACCTCAAAAATCTCTTCTCAGAGTAAAGCTGGCAAGAAGTATTTTCAATCAATCATAAGATCAGTTGTAGAGCATTGATCCTTTTCCACATGCATATCAAAGCATATTTTTCACAGGCCAGGTCAAAGGAGAGGTCAATCAAACTAGGTTTTAAATTCTACTGCAATTCCCCTGAGGTTCAGATTCAATACAATCCAGTCTATAAATGGAGAGAATACAAATCATGGAGTATTTTAGAATACCAAAGAGATCTGGTATTCCATGAGTTGCACATACTATTATAATTAATGGTAAGAATGTCACAGATGTTATTACTATTATTATCATTAAGCACTGGGCATTGTGCTAAGAGCTTGTAGCATTATCTCATTTAATCTTTCCTGGACAGTAGGCATTCCTAGCTCCGTGTGAGAACAGGTTCAGTGATTACCCAAGATCACACAGCTGATAAATAGGTGAAATTAGAACTTGAACACAGCTCAGCTTGCTTCCACAATGCTGTCAAGTGCCTGCTCATAGAATGCCCAAATCAGTACAAGGAGTCTGCTTTATAAGTAAAATCTTTACTCTTTATTCCACACTTACATTGCTAAATTATGTCAGGCTTTTCTCTCTCAGCGGGCTTACTTCGGTGTTAATACGTGGGTAGGGTACAAAGAGGCTTTCACTGGAAGGCAATGAAGATAGATTAGACGGTGGTTTTCTCCTAAGATCCAGAGGGAATCAATCAACCCTTGGTTCTTCCTATGTTGTCTCAAAAAGAAAATGAAAGATAAGGGAAGTCCCTTGCTTTTGATACAAAAGTCAGTCTGGTTCCTAATACTTGTCCTAAAAAGCCCATTGTTAAGGTAAGAATAATTAAACCAAGTCTTTCACTCTATTATTCTCTTATTTCTATATTCCCTTTGAAAGTATTTTTTAAGTAGGGTAATTTCAAGGCAGAAAGCATTGGGTGATGGGGATACGCAAAACAGCTATAGTTGACATTTTACATTATTCTTACAGAAATAATTCACCATCTCAATTTTCTTTTCATTCTAAAGTGTGTTTCCCAAAACTGTAATTCTTGATGAATCTACAAAATCTTATTAGGAAGCCTTCTGCTTTATCATGGACTATCTACTTTGGCCAACCCTGTTACTCACTGTGAGCAAACCATTCCCAAGTTCCACTTGAGCTGTGTAGACACAGGAATGTGTGTATAACTCTGGCATCACATATACACACGCATATGCAGTAGCTGTCCTGGTTTTTTGGGGTGTGCTTTATTTATTTATTCGCCCCGAAAAAGGAATTGAATTTCCCAGAACATTAAAAGAACTGCAGAGCTCCAAATCAAGGGCTTAAATATTGGGGTCTTCACAGAGCTACTCCAAACTTTCTGCCCTTTAAATTAAAAAAAAAAGGGGGATCTCTGGGTGGTGCAGCGGTTTGGCGCCTGCCTTTGGCCCAGGGCGCGATCCTGGAGACCCGGGATGGAATCCCACATCGGGCTCCCGGTGCATGGAGCCTGCTTCTTCCTCCGCCTGTGTCTCTGCCTCTCTCTCTCTCTCTGTGAGTATCATAAATAAATAAAAAAATTAAAAAAAATAAATTAAAAAAAAGGAAGACAACGAAGGAGAAGAAAGCAGGCAAAACCCTTAATCCCATAGTTAACTCTGATACCCTCTAAAAAGCGAGTCAAGTAGAGAATGTAACAGGAACATTAAAAACTAAAAAAGTCTAACATGAGACAAGAACAAGGGGCCACCTTATGCTGCGGCCAGCCGAGGAATTCAAACATTTCGTCAGCAGGATTCCAGCCAACCTTCACACGCACTTTTATAAAGCTGGCCCAGGCTCTCCAGAGCAAGATGTGGCTGTGCAGTCTTCTTGCCTCTTAGCTACTTCACAGGAGCTGGCAAGGTGGTCATCAGACTTGCCCAGGAGCCATGGCAAAGAATGGACTTGTAATTTACCTCCTGGTTATCACCTTACTCCTGGACCAGACCACCAGCCACACATCCAAATTTAAAGCCAGGAAGCACAGCAAACGCCGAGTGAAAGGTAACGGGGCTTTTCAGCCCAGCAAAATTCTAGGCTTGCCCAGTGTGGGGAGGGACTGGGCAATGTTCATTTCCCAACTCCTCCAGGAGAACTATCTCTGATGATAGTACCATGCCACCGTGTGGATATGGCAACTCAGGGGACAGAGTGGCCTTTTAATTCTCTGGAACAGTTTGATATTTAAAGGAATCATGTGGCAGGCCTTTTTCTTAACAGAAAAAGGTTTTGTACTGCATAGCCTTTGTCAAGTAAGCTTTGCCACGCAGAATGCTCTTCAGAGGGATATGTGGATATCCTGGATACGTGGATATCTGGTTTTTATGAGCAAGGGATCAAGTGGAATAGACTGATAATTAAAATATACTGTTTCATTTCTATACATAGTATAGCTGTTCAAATATATTTCGAAGATAACTATAATCTTATTAAATGTGTAGTCAAAGATATAGACCATTTTGTCACTGGTTATCATGAAGGTGTATTTTCACACTTCTGACAATATAAGGACAGTCTATACTGCATGTTTAAGCTTTTTCATGTCGGAGAGAAACTGAACCTCTTTTTAAACTTAAAAATATTTCGACATGCAAAGTTACATAGTGTTCGAAAACATTTTAATGCAATACTGAATCTCCAAGCAATCCTCAAATCTGAGTGGGTTGAACTGGGTTAACAGGCAAAAAAGAAAAAAACAGGGGTACGTGGGTGGCTCGGTCAGTTAAACAACCAACTCTTGATTTTGGCTCAGGTAATGATCTCAGGGTCTTGAGATCGAGCCCTGTGGGCTCCATGCTCAGCAGGGAGTTGGCTTGGGGATTCTCTCTCCCTCTGCCCTTTCCCCTGCCCACTCTCTCTCCTTCAAATAAATAAGTAAATATTTAAGGGGGGGCACCTGGGTGGCTCAGGGGTTGAGCGTCTGCCTTTGACTCAGGCTTTGATCCCGGGGTCCTGGGACTGAGTCCCATATTGGGTTTTCTGCAGGGAGCCTGCTTCTCCCTCTGCCTACGTCTCTGCCTCTCTCTGTGTCTCTCATGAATCAGTAAATAAAATCTTTTTTTAAAAAAAGAGAGAGAAAAAAAGAAAAAAACAAACCTTGCAAAGAACAAAGATGATAGCAATTTATTTGGAATATGCTGAAACCATAGCAAGAGGGAAAAAGCATCAAGAGAGAGAGACAAAGAGTGATGTTTTATCTTATCCTCTGAGTCATTTTCATTTTCTTACCAGCGTATTTCAAGGTCAATATATATGATACTATTTCCTTAACAATTTTATTTCATTAGTAATAAGACATAAAAAACATACCAACAAAGTGCAAGCCTGGACTTGACACAGTGTGGACGGCTGGTGGGTAAAAAGGAGGCTTCTCTTGGTGTGTCATGTTTTGAATATAATGAAGTGCCCTGAAATGGGGGCATTTATTTCTATGATTTAGATCTGATGCAGTTTCTTCAGTGGCATCTTTTTCCTTTATAAAATATTAAACATTCTTATTATCTCTTTTATTTTTTTATTTTTTATTTTTTTTAATTTTTATTTATTTATGATAGTCACAGAGAGAGAGAGAGAGAGACGCAGAGACACAGGCAGAGGGAGAAGCAGGCTCCATGCACCGGGAGCCTGATGTGGGATTCGATCCCGGGTCTCCAGGATCGCGCCCTGGGCCAAAGGCAGGCGCCAAACCGCTGCGCCACCCAGGGATCCCTCTTATTATCTCTTTTAAATAGAAGATTAAAATACTTCTTGTGAATGATAAACTAGATTGGTGAAGATGAGGGCAGGGAAGATACCGTGTGATGTGGCCTATTTTTACTGCTAGCATTTCTTCAGCTCTGGGAGGTAGAGGCAAAGCAGTGACTACCCAGTAGAGATGTGGGGAGGGATGTGAAGAGGAGACGTGTGTATGCTGTGGGCATGTTTCTGAAGTCATTCAGTTCGGGTCACCAAGAGCTCCCCAGCGCCACCCCCAACCACACGCAAGTGTGCACACATGCTTTTCTCTGTTTGCTTTTTAACTGACGGGGCCATACCTCTTCAACATCATCCTCCCAAGGGAATTTTTGTGAGTCTCTGCTATTAGGTCCAAGAAAGCGGACTCTACAGCTGTAAGGGAAGCAATAAGCCTAAACTTACCAAATGCTTCTCTCCCCACTAACGCACACGCTTTTAAAACATTTTAAGCACTTGAGAATTTATGAAATCAAAAATAAAGCCAAAAAAAAAAAAGTGAAAGCCATTTTTTCTCTCCCAGCCCTCTTCACAAAATTACTCACTATTACCTATTGGGAAATAATATTCCCAGAGTTTTTCTAGAGTTTTTCTAGTGCACAATTAAAACCTGTTTTTAACCGAATAAGAATTGGCTATTCATTTATCTTATCTATTGAATCTTGGATAACTATCAATGTAAGGGATATATCAGTCCTTTTAATGACCCTATGATATTCCACTGCATAGATGGGTCATTATTCATGTTATCTATTCTCTCTTGATGAACTTCTGTGTGGCTTCTAATCTATCTTTTTTGATCCAATGCCTCAGTGAACTGCTTTGTGTACATATACTGACCCCATACTAGGTAGGATGTTATGATACATCTCTAGAAAACTGCAGGTTCAACACATTTTCCAACTGTTTCCCAAAATAATAGCATCAACCCTCGTTGCTCCCATCTTCAGTGTATGAGAGTGACCATTCCCACATACCTTGACAACTTAACATTGACTCATCAGCTTAAGCTCTGTCAAGGCAACCAAAAACATCTCTCTTAATTTGCATTTCTTTAATTGTTAAAAAGGTTGACATTTCTTTGATTGTCAATGAGGTTGAAGGTATATTTCATATGTCTACTGGCGATTTTCCAGGAATTTTTTTGCATTTCTATACCGAAACTACTTTTGGAGAAAAACAATAATAAAATGAAAGGGAGTTTTTTGGTTTTTTTACTCAAAATGTTAATTGGGTGACTTAGCTCAAAAACAAAATTTCCCTGGCCTTTAATTCATAGGTCTCAACAAATTACGTGTTGCACAAATGAATACAATTTAATTTTTACATTGAAGTAGTTATTCCCTGTATTCATTGTAGACAAAGCACATCCACATTTGTCACAAAGGTTAGAAGCAGACGCCAAGCCACCTGGATAATGATTTCCATAATGATCTCCCAGGAGCCTAATATTATTCATGTCTTCATGTTAATTACAATACTTACAGCTTCCCTGTAGAGGCCACATATTTATACAGAATGGAGCAGGAAGCTGAGAGGGAAGGGGGATTGGCATTGGTATGGCTGACAACTTGAAACTTGGAAGCAAGTCTTTAGTGGTCTTTGTGAACCAGGCCTCCAACAGTTGATGGTTTTCCATTCTGAATGTGCCCTTATATTTATTCTGGGTTGAATGGTCTCTTTGAGGAAATTCTTGGGTTATTATATTTCTGAGCTGAGCTATTGGATGCTTTCAAAATTGATGTGCATTATCAAGTGAAACAAGAGGTGGGGTCCATCCCTGGATACAGCAGAAGGCATTCCTAACCCAATGTGGAAACACCTGGCTTGCAAATCACATGTTTAAGAGGATGATAAATCAACATGTGTGGATTTAGTATTGTGCTGAAAAATCCAGAACAGAACATAGATTCCCCATAAGGCAAATAGATAATGAGGCAGATGGGGACAAACCATACCAAACTTTAAAGCATCTTCTATGTCCAAGGCCATGTGCTTGGGATCAGGCAATTACTTTGCAGGAGCAGATCAGAAGGATATGAAAGCACAGAATTGGAGTAAAAGATATTCAAATCCCGACCACACCTTATGAGCTGGCGGGCCTAAAGCAGGTTAATTCGGCTTCCTGTGCCTCTATTTCTTCTATGAACTGAGGATAGTGAGAGTGTCTATTTCACAGGAATATTGAAAGAATTAAGCCCCTACTACACAGTGCATGATGGCTTTTAATATTTTTGTCATTTATTATGGTTTATTATAATTCTTGACTTTGAAGAGTTCAAACTGTCAATTTCTAAGACAGTCCCCATCAGTCCTAGAATCTTGTTTATTCATTCAACTATGAGCAGCTATTATAGGTCAAGCATTATGTTAATCATCAGGAGCACTATGGATAGTAAGACAGATCGAATTAAGTAAAAATAATTATAGAGAAAAGTTCTCCCAAGAAAAGTAAAGGCTCAAAGAAAGAGATCAGTCAGACAGATGCTAATATAGAGACAATCACCATAGAAGAGTTTTAGAAAAGATATTTCAGCTCAGTGAGGAGATGGACAAGAACTGGAGCAAGAGTGTTCCAGGCAGGAGGAACCCAAAAGAGTGGATCCCAAGATGACATACCTCGCTCTAAGATGCTCTGAAAGTCAACTTTGCCTAGTCATACTGGTCTGATGCCTGAGAGGGGGAGAGTCCCACAAAATGCGGCTGGAGAGGTATAGCAGCCCTGTTTCAGAGAAGGACCATTTAGTACGATTACCACTACCAAGTTCTTATGAATCTTCTTGACCAACTTACTTTCATGCATTAATTTCCATATACACTTGGCCCAGTTTCATGAAAACCACCCTCAGCTTAGATTCTGGGTTCCAAAGCTTTATTTTATTTTTATCTTATTTTAATCATGCTTTCCATTCCTCCTACCCTACCCCACCCTAAAATATCCCCAGAAAAGGATGGAGACTTGAAGACTCAAGTTGAAAAGCTCTGGAGAGAAGTCAATGCCCTGAAGGAAATGCAAGCCCTACAGACAGGTAAGACCCAACGTATCAGGGCTTTGTCTCAAAAGACAGAGGAAAAGAAATCATGATTTTCCAGCAATTCAAACTATACCCACAATACATGTCAAGTTCTAAGTGACACTCTTTAAAAGAGAGATTTTCAAACGGAGGATACCTGGGTTGCCCAGTTGGTTAAGCACCTGACCCTTGGTTTTGGCTCAGGTCATGAGCTCACAGTCATGACATCCACATTGGGCTCCACACTCAGTCAGCAGAGTATGCACAGGGTTTTCTCTCTTCCTTTCCCTCTGCCCCTCCCCACCTTAAACAAACAAACAAACAAACAAACAAACAAACGAATGAATGAATCTTTACAAAAAGAGAGAGAGATTGACAAGCCAGAGAGGTATACAGGAGAAAGGATCCAAAAGCTGGGGAGACAATTGTTTTGGGAAATCAGCTTGATTTTCCACTCCCTTCTCCTATATATAGGTGGTATAGAAATAAAAATAGGCATCTGAATAATGCATTTTAAAAGTTTGTCCATAACTCTTCTCTAATAGGCAATCAAACAGAATTGAAGCAAATATTCATTGGTGAAGATACTTAGCATTCATTAGATGTTTACTAAGTACCCACTGGGAGATCTGCTGAGGTTCAACTAAACACGGGATCACAGGACTCAGTCTGACCACATGGAGGACCAGATGCAAATGGAAAGCCATTGGTTAGAAGCACAGCTTGGCATTCCTCTTTACACAGGAGTAGAGCTCCCAACAGCCTGTGCAGCTGTACATCTGTCTTCCAGGAGTTACCCTCCTTGGCTCCCAGGGGTTAAGGAAAAGAGAGCCACACTGGGTGGGTTCAAGAATAGCCCTTGCTCACAAGAGTTATACCTCCAGGATCCAACACCTCACATAGCAACTCCAAAAGCAGAACTTCAAGGGTCCTGCAAGAGACCTGTCCAATTATAAGAGTTACTGCTTTTAGGGAAGACTAAAGTTATGGCTTTCCATCAAGGATTTATAACTCCCAGGCCAGCTTTGTGTTACCAGTTCAAGGTCATTTTTACCACAAGCAACTTTGCCTAGTCATACTGGTGACATATTCCATTTATCAGGTTTCCAGGAAGAGAATACAAAAGCCAAAGGAAGATTAAATGCCCATGAGGAAGGCAAAAGAGTTTTATTAATGCCTTACCCACAGCTGGGCACTTTAAATACATTACAAACATTAAAACATTAGTCCTCCAACAATTTATGAGATAGGTACCATTATGATTATCCTCATTTTATAGATGAGAAAACTGAGGCATAAATAAATAAGTATTTTCTCCAACAATTACACACCTAGTAAATGTCAGAGTCTGGTTCTCCAGACTTTGCCCTAAAACTATCTTTATGTTTGGTTTATCCTGAATAACCTAAACAATATTACCAGGGCTGAGTTACCTGCATAATAAAACCACTTTCTTTCCATATGTCAATTCAGACTCTTGTTTTTGTTTGTTTTCTTAATAATTATGAAATACTAATACTTTAGTTCCAAAAGTTCCAAAGAAAGCAGCATACAATAGAGCTACACAAAGAAACAAGCATGTGTATATCAAAGCAGCATGAAACTAAAAATGTCTTGAGGGTGGGACAGACCTGAGTTTATGTAGTTATGATCTTATATGCTACGTAAGTTGCATTTTTACACACAAAGTCGTTATAAGTAACAACTTCTATTAGGCCTCAATATCCTGATACGTAAAGGTGGGAGAAATAAAATCTCACTTTATGGGATTATTGTGATTATTACATTAGTTCATTATTATAAAGTGCTTGGCACAAGGTCTGACACATACAAAATCTCCAATAAATGTTAATTCATAATTATGATCACACATCACTATAATTAATAGTAATATTAACTACTATTTTCCAAGTCCAATCCTGGATGTATAATACGCAAAAAACACTAATATACCAAATTTCACATCTTTACAGTCTGTCTCCGAGGCACAAAAGTTCACAAGAAATGCTACCTTGCTTCAGAAGGTTTGAAGCACTTCCATGAAGCCAATGAAGACTGCATCTCCAAGGGAGGAACCTTGGTTATCCCCAGAAACTCTGACGAAATCAATGCCCTCCGAGACTATGGTAAAAGAAGCCTGCCAGGTGTCAATGACTTTTGGCTGGGCATCAATGACATGGTCACAGAGGGCAAGTTTGTTGATGTCCATGGAGTCACCATCTCCTTCCTCAACTGGGACCACGCACAGCCTAATGGCGGTAAGCGTGAAAACTGTGCCCTGTTCTCCCAGTCAGCTCAGGGCAAATGGAGTGATGAGGTCTGTCGTAGCACCAAGAGGTACATATGTGAATTTATTATCCCTTAATAGGCCCTTCTCAAAAATGCAAGATTGATCACAATTTACAGGCTGATGGTTCACAAGAGTAAGTCAGAATTGTCACATGGGCATCTTTTGTGTCCACAGGTAAACAAGAGTCAGCCAATTTTGCTACCACATTTCACTGTGATTTTGCTCTCTATGGAGTATAGGAGGTCAGAAATAATGATCCAGCTATGTGCACAATGTTAATGTGGCTTCTGCAAAATGGGCTATCTAATCCTTCCCACTTTCCTAAGCCCTCTCCTTTGTACAGAAACCAGGTCTGTTAAAAACACAACAGCTACCTGGAAGATTTTCTCTTGGAGGTTTAGTCTATATTTAATTGATGAGCATTCTCTAAATCAGAAATTCTGGGGGCGATATGACCCAGAAACCTTAGTCTGATGCCCGATTTGTTCCATCCCAGTCATAGCATTTTGCTAGCCCATAAACCTTTCTGAGTCGGTGCATCCCCTGGTGGGACCTGCATCCTGTCTGCCACATCAGAACATGGATATCTCAGAAATGTTCTGATTTAACTTTGTTTTCTTCATGACCCTCTTCCTCCACCATATACACACTCTGATTTTGAAAATGCCCGCCCGGTCCAGTCCTGAAAGGGAATGATAAAACAGGATATTTGGCCAATTTGTAGTCCCAGAATTACATTACTATTTCTGACTTGAATAGGTAACACTAAGGCAAACTGTATGGGAAAATAAAGTAGGAAAAAAATATGTTTACTTTTCCCTTGCTTTAGTATCCTTATCCTCCTAGATGAAATTGAGGGTTGATATTATATATGTCAGTTTCCTTTACATACTTTATGTACTTATAT
Organism: Vulpes vulpes; assembly: GCF_048418805.1. NCBI lineage: Eukaryota > Metazoa > Chordata > Mammalia > Carnivora > Canidae > Vulpes > Vulpes vulpes. The sequence continues at coordinate 174,710,175 of NC_132791.1, read as the reverse complement.
ATGTGTAAACAAGCATATATTGGTGTCTATTAGGGGCAATCTACCTTTGGAAGTTGAACATTGGATTTAAATAATATTATTTTGGAGTCATACATCTATGCAATATTTTATTCTGTCAAGTGCTATTTCCATTAAATAGTTTAACTAGATTGTATAAAATAACTTTATTGCCTAACATGAAATTACAAAGCTTAGGCATAGGGGAAATGGGCTTTTTAGAAGCCAGGAATTCTAAGTATATTCTGTTCTTCAAATAAATGTCATTTTCTTCTTTAAATATTGAATATGTTTTATGAACAATATCTTTCTTTGCAAACTCGAATTACATGTGCTTGGAATTAAGTTTTAGTTTTTTTCACTGCACAATAATAAAGCCTGAGTTCTGATCGACGTGGATGTATTTGGATGTTGATTAGTTATTCAAACTACGTTAGTTTATATCAAACTTGGCACAATTTGAGGGGAGGAAATACCCTAGATCTGATCGAACTGGTGATTTAGATATCTAAGGAGAATAATTTTATGTGACAATAAAGAGGTAGTCTGAAGAGAGGAGGAGAATATTAAAAAGAAAGTTGTACCTACAGTTGTTTTTGGTAGGCCCTGACTAATCCCCTATTCCAACACAGCAGAATTCCCCACAAAGATTATGACAATAATGAAATTAATAGACATTGATGGTAGTAAAATCTCATCATACTCCAGGTATTGTGCCAAATTTTATATAATTCTCATTAATCTCTATAACAAACCTGGGTATTAGGCTCCAGAATTATTTCATTTCATAGAAAGAAGAACAAACTGAGAAAAGAGAGATACTAACTTGTCCCACATCACACTCCAGGAAGTAGTGGAATTGTGCCCAGAACCCAAAAAGTTGACTCAGATCCTACTTCTTTGGCAACTATGGAAGAACTGTGACAATGTCAAGCCTGTTCAAGTAGGCAATGAAAGTGGACTCTAATTCATTCTCCCAGTTTCTGTCATTTGGGATAACATTTTGGGCAAACAGCTGACCTTGGTAAGGCATTCAGTCTGAGGTTGTTTCAAAAGGGTAAATAAAGACAACCAGGGTTCATACAAGTCTATGTCAGAGTTTGGGTCTCCAGGAGATGGGGCATATAGCTAAGATGATCCTTCTCCCGAGTACTCCAACCAGAAAGATCAAAATAAGCTTAATTCAAAAGAACAGATGAAGGTTAGTGAGGGGAAATCACAAAGAGATTAGCATGAGGAAGAGCAGATGGATGGGAGACAGAGCAAACTGGAAAGAGTAGATTAAGAAATTATCTGGTTTGCCCAGAGCTGAACTCATGACCTCGACTTTATTATTTGGCCAATAAATTATCCAAAAACCATACCCACAAGATTCAATAACCTAGATTTCCCTTTAGTCTATTTTGCTTTTTGGATACTATTTCGCAAACAGTTGATCTTCCGGCAAGATTAATAAATAGGTCTTAACTCTTAGGTCAAATTTTCTTTTTTTTTTTTTTTTAAGATTTTATTTATTTCTTCATGAGAGACACAGAGAGAGGCAGAGACATAGGCAGAGGGAGAAGCAGGCTCCATGCCGGGAGCTCAATGTGGGACTCAATCCCAGGACCGTGGGCTCACGCCCTGAACCAAAGGCAGGTGCTCAACTACTGAGCCACCCAGGTGTCCCATCTTAGGCCAATTTTTCTGTCTCCATGAAAGTTACCAGACTAGGCAGAGAATGTAGACAAACATCCTGAAGCTTGGTGGAAATAGTGCCCTAAGCAATTAGTAATGTCTCTCACGAGCTCATGGTATGAGAACATCAACATTTACCAACATTGTCATCCCTAGGGTAAACACTTGGCTTCCTGAACATATCAGTTATAAGCCAAGCCCAATGGTTAAAGTCCTACAAGCCTTCCAGGAAGCTGATTTTAATCTATAGAGCAGTGCTTCTCATACTTTCTTGTGCTTACAAATCATCTGGGAAACTTGTTAAATTGCAGATCCCGAGGGTCTGGGCTGAGGCCCTAGATTCTGGATTTCTAAAAGCTTACAGTTGAAACCAAGAGTACTAGATCACACACCATGATCCGAGAGCAAGAGCCTAAAGCTTTACTTGCCCAGAGACAGTCTCAGATGGACTCCTGCAAGTTTACTTTTCTTTAACTCAAATGTCAAAGGTAAGACCTGCAGTTCATCTGAATGAAGAATAATACTGAGAGCAATTTTTTCTACCTACCACAGATGCCGCTATCCATATCATTAAATGAGGTACAAGGTAAAAATAAATTAGTTGAAGGAAATATCAATAAGAGAAGCTGGAATTCATGATGTGAAGGAAGACTTACTGCAATGATCAATGATTTCTTTCTCTTCCCTAGCACTGCTGAATAGCATTTCTTAAACTAAAAATAAAGAGAATTATAGTCTTTCCTGCTTTCAGAGTAGTGAAAACTAATCATATTCTCACCAAATAAAACACATGTAATGAATGAAGAAGCCTACAAATTCAGCTAGTCAATTAGCTCATTTAATCTAATGTCAGAAATTCAGAGGATAGCTACTAACTATAAAGCACTTTGCTAGGTAATATTGGAGAGACAGAAAAGTGAATTATGGTTCCTAAACTCAAGGATATAACAACATGGCACATAGGAAGAGAGCAAGACTGACTACTCATTGGAGTCTAAGAAGAAAATATTAGTACCTCTATTTATATATGGAAGTAAGTGGACTATAGTTTACTACTATGTAGCTTTGCCTAAATTGAACACCATAAAATGGTCGGTGATTTAAATAAGTTTTTGCACAGAAACACCAAATTGAATTTATGCTAATGATGAAAAACAAAAACAAAGACACATGCACACATATGAGCGAGCACAGCTGACAATTCTACTCCTAGTGTGATTGGTTCAAAGAAGCATACAGAGCCGCAGCTAAACCAATTAGAATCTTTTCCAGTGGCTGCCCTCTGACACAGGGGCAATGAAACTCTTTCTGTTGGAAATGTTAAATTGGGGCAAAGTCAATTTAGGGCTTCTGGCAGGACTCGGAAGAGTCCTGTTCCAGATGGATGCAACATGCAGAATGAAGGAAAGCAAAGATAAGCAGTAATGAGAAATGATGAGAAGGGGAAGGGTAGAGGAAACAAGCACATGTAGGTGTGTGTGTTCACACAGAAAGGACTTTGTCATTTCTAAAGTCTGGTTTCTATGAGCTATTTCAATCCCTTCAAGGTACACAAGACAAGTTATCTTTTCCATTTGAGCTAGTTTTTGTTGCCATATCAGCCAGGATAAGCTGGGTTATGATCTCACAGAGTTTATATCTAGATAGGCAAAACATTTTTTAAAGATTTTATTTATTTATTCATGAGACACACAGAGAGGCAGAGACAGGCAGAGGGAGAAGCAAGCTCCATGCAGGGAGCCCAATGTGGGACTCGATCCCAGGACTCCAGGATCACACCCTGGGCCGAAGGTAGATGCTCAACTGCTGAGCCCCCCAGGCGTCCCTAGCTTGTCAAAACAGAACAAACATGCAAAATACAAAACAAAGTCATTTCTGAAAATGATATAAAAAATGTGGAAAGGCTGACATGACAAAATGGCATAATAAAAATAGTAACAGAAGAAAATAAAATAGGGAGACAAAACATGGAGTGACCAGAGAGAGCAATATTATACATGATCAACCCTTTCTGATACAGCTCTCTCTCCACTGAGAGACAGACTAGAAAAGAAAGCCATCTTACAATCAGCAGGGCAAAACTCCAAGAAAGAGAGACTAAGAGAAGTGAGTTACTGCAAACCACCCAGCAAGCCATGGACAGGGCAGGGACTAGAATTCAGTTTTCTGTCTTCTAATGCAGAGCCTAGAACATGGTAGCCTAGTTCGAAGGTAAGAATAAATTTTGGGGCCCCCACTCCTCATCTATCAGTAGGAATGATAGAGCATTCCAGGACAGTGAGGTAAAATTTGCAAATACAATTTATGAGAAGGCAAATATTCTAGACATGGCACCTTTATAGTTTTGTTGCGTTATAAAAATAAAACACCTCATCATAGGAAAAAAAATTGAAATATAGAAAAGACATTTTATAAATTATCTTTTATCTCAGACTTTTTCATTTATTTAGCCAATTAATATTTGTTGAGCATATATTTCCAGCAGTATCTGATTCTACCAATACCCATACAAAGTTGTAGAGGATACTTCACTAGCCAATGCTATATCCTGCTTTATTTTACTTATAAAAATCATTTTCCTACTTTTTCATAATATTCTCTTCATGGTTCTTAATATTTCAATGTGTTATTCTTTAAGCACATATGCGACTGCTATTTTTCAAATACATTTATAGTTGAAACTTAACTAAATATAAATGTTTTATATTTATTTAATAAATGGAAATTTTGCTTTAATTTAATTTTCTTGTTCTAAACAATGCTGTATGAACATCTTTGTGGTGATTTTTTTTTTCTTTTTTGACTTTGGATTTTCCTCCCCCATTAAGAGAGATTTCCAGAGTGGAATTATTGAATCAAAGTGTATGAATAACTTAAGCACTTTGCAATTTGGTGCTAAGCTGCTTTCTAAAAGGATTGTATGGGGCGTCTGGGTGGCTCAGAGGTTGAGTGTCTGCCTTTGGCTCCAGTCATGATCCTGGGATCCTGGGATCAAGTCTCTAATTGGGCTTCCCACAGGGAGCCTGCTTCTTCCTCTGCCTGTGTCTCTGCTTCTCTCTCTCTCCTCTCTCTCTCTGTGTGTGTGTCTCTCATGAATAAATAAATAAAATCTTAAAAAATAAATAAATAAAATCTTAAAAAATAAATAAATAAAATCTTAAAAATATAAATGAGGGCAGGGCAAGATGACAGAAGAGTAGGGTCCCCAAGTCACCTGTCCCCACCGACTTACCTAGATAACTTTCAAATCATCCTGAAAACCTACAAATTCAGCCTGAGATTTAAAGAGAGAACAGCTGGAATGCTACATAGAGAAGAGTTTGTGCTTCTAACCAGGTAGGAAGACAGAAAAATACCTACCTACATATATACATAAGAATCCAGTGGGGGAGAGGCCCCCGCGAGGAGCCGGGCTAAAGCCTGGAGGCAAGAGCCTCCAGGACAGGAAAGCCCCGACCCGGATAAGCAGGAACTATAAAAATCCACCCGGATTCCTCCCGGAAGGAAAGGCGCTCGCAGGGAACTGGGGCAGGATCCCAGGAGGGGTGGTGGAGCCCCGAGGCTCCTGGGGTCACTGACAGGAGGGGCGCCGGGGAGAGCCGGTGAAGGGCTGGAGCCCCTGCGGGGCCTGGGGAGCAGCTCAGGAGGGGGCTCCGCGCGGGGGGGTGCTGCATGGCCCCGGGAGTGGATTCCAGCGGCGCAGGCCCCGGAGCCCCGGAGCCCAGGGGACACAGCCCGGGATCCTGCACTCCCCCGGGATGGGCGGAGGTGGGGAGGGCCCAGGACAGTGAGGACGCTCCTGCCCCGGGCGCCCCCGAGCTGCACAGGTCAGCGCCCCTGCCCCGGGAGCACCCGGGCCCGTGCCGACTGGGAGCTGCGGTGGTTACCGGGAGCTGACTCCAGGGCTGGAGACCCGGCCGCCGCCAGTGGGGTTGTTCCTCCTGGTGTCACCCTGGCCGGGGAGGGGCGGGGCCCCAGGGGACAGAGGCCTCAGAGGGTCAACAGCTCCCACTGAGCTGGGCACAGGGGGGTGGGGGCCTCCCCCAGGTGCACACACCTGAGAGTCAGCACAGCAGGCTCCTCCCCCAGAAGACCAGCTGGAAGGTCAGGGGAAGAGCAGATTCTTTTTTTTTGTTATTTATAAATTTATTTTTTATTGGTGTTCAATTGGTCAACATACAGAATAACACCCAGTGGAAGAGCAGTTTCTTGACTGAGCAGCGCTGGAAAGCTCCAGGGGAAGTTGAGGGATTTACACTATATAGAACCAGAGGGTACCATTCCTTGTTTTTTTTTGTTGTTGTTTTCTCTCTTTTTTTTTTTCTTCCTTTTTCCAGTACAACTCGTGTTTAGCCACTCTGCACTGAGCAACATGACTAGAAAGAAGAACTCACCACAAAAGAAAGAATCAGAAACCATACTCTCTGTCACAGAGTTACAGAATTTGGATTACAATTCAATGTCAGAAAGCCAATTCAGAAGCACAATTATAAAGCTACTGGTGGCTCTAGAGAAAAGCATAAAGGATTCAAGAGACTTCATGACTGCAGAATTTAGATCTAATCAGGCCGGAAATAAATGACAGACTCAGAAGGAAAAATCTACGCTTAATTGGGGTTCCAGAGGGTGTCGAAAGGGACAGAGGACCAGAAAGTGTATTTGAACAAATCATAGCTGAGAACTTCCCTAACTTGGGGAGGGAAACAGGCATTCAGATCCAGGAGATAGAGAGATCCCCCGCTGAGATGAATAAAAACCGTTCAACACCTCGACATTTAATAGTGAAACTTGCAAATTCCAAAGATAAAGAGAAAATCCTTAAAGCAGCAAGTGACAAGAGATCCCTAACTTATATGGGGAGAAGTATTAGATTAACAGCAGACCTCTCCACAGAGACTTGGCAGGCCAGAAAGGGCTGGCAAGATATATTCAGGGTCCTAAATGAGAAGAACATGCAGCCAAGAATACTTTATCCAGCAAGGCTCTCATTCAGAATAGGGAGAGATAAAGAGCTTCCAAGATAGGCAGAAACTGAAAGAATATGTGACCACCAAACCAGCTCTGCAAGAAATATTAAGGGGGACTCTGTAAAAGAAAGAAGAAATCCAAAGAAATAATCCACAAAAACAGGGACTGAATAGGTATTATGATGACACTAAATTCATATCTTTCAATAGTAACTCTGAACACGAATGGGTTTAATGATCCCATCAAAAGACGCAAGGTTTCAGACTGGATAAAAAAGCAAGGCCCATCTATTTTCTGTCTACAAGAGACTCATTTTAGACGTAAGGACACCTACAGCCTGAAAATGAAAGGGTGGAGAACTATTTACCATTCAAATGGTCCTCAAAAGAAAGCAGGGGTAGCAATCCTTATATCAGATAAATTAAAGTTGATCCCAAAAACTGTAGTAAGAGAGGAAGAGGGACACTATATCATATTTAAAGGATCTACCCAACAAGAGGACCTAACAATAATGAATATTTATGCCCCTAATGTGGGAGATGCCAAGTATATCAATCAATTAATAACCAAAGTCAAGACATTTTTAGATAATAATACACTTATACTGGGAGACTTCAACATGGTGCTTTCTGCAAATGACAGATATTCTAAGCACAACATCTCCAAAGAAACAAGAGCTTTAAATGATACACTGGACCAGATGGATTTCACAGATATTTACAGAACTTTACATCCAAACGCAACTGAATACACATTCTTCTCAAGTGCACATGGAACTTTCTCCAGAATAAACCACATATAGGGTCACAAATCAGGTCTCAACTGATACCAAAAGATTGGGATTGTCCCCTGCATATTTTCAGACCATAATGCTTTGAAACTAGAACTAAATCACAAGAAGAAATTTGGAAGAAATTCAAACACGTGGAGGTTAAAGACCATCCTGCTAAAAGATGAAAGGGTCAACCAGGAAATTAGGGAAGAATTAAAAAGATTCATGGAAAGTAATAAGAATGGAGATACAACCATTCAAAATCTTTGGGACACAGCAAAAGCGGTCCTGAGAGGGAAATATATCGCAATACAAGCATCCCTCAAAAAATTGGAAAAAACTCAAATACACAAGCTAAAGGAACTGGAAAAAGAATAGCAAATAAAACCTACACCCAGCAGAAGAGGAGAGTTAATAAAGATTCGAGCAGAATTCAATGAAATAGAGAACAGAAGAACTGTAGAACAGATCAACAAAACCAGGAGTTTGTTCTTTGAAAGAATTAATATGATAGATAACCATTAGCCTGCTTTATTAAAAACAAACGAGAAAAGACTCAAATTAATAAAATCACGAATGAAAAAGGAGAGAGATCACAACCAATACCAAAGAAATACAAATGATTTTAAAAACATATATGCAGCTATATGCCAATAAGTTAGGCAATCTAGAAGAAATGGACACATTTCTGGAAAACCACAAACTATCAAAACTGGAAGAGGAAGAAACAGAAAACCCGAACAGGCTGATAACCAGGGAGAAAATTGAAGCAGTCATCAAAAACTTCCCAAGACACAAAAGTCGGGGCCAGGGGAATTCTATCAAATGTTTAAAGAAGAAACAATACCTATTCTACTAAAGCTGTTCCAAGAGATAGAAAGGGATGGAATACATCCAAACTCGTCCTATGAGGCCAGCATCATCTTAATTCCAATATCAGACAAAGATGAACATAGATGCAAAAATTATCAACAAGAGACTAGCCAATATGATCCAACAATATATTAAGAAGATTATTCACCATGACCAAGTGGGATTTATCCCAGGGATGCAAAGCTGGTTCAACACTCATAAAACAATCAACATGATAGATCATATCAGCAAGATATGATATAAAACAAGAACCATATGATTCTCTCAATAGATGAAGAGAAAAGCATTTGACAAAATACAGCATCCATTCCTGATCAAAACTCTTCAGAGTGTGGGGATAGAGGGAACATTCCTAAGCATCTTAAAAGCCATCTACAAAAAGCCCACAGCAAATATCATTCTCAATGGGGAAACACTGGGAGCCTTTCCCCTAAGATGAGGAACACAATAGGGATGTCCACTCTCACCACTGCTATTCAACATAGTACTAGAAGTCCTGGCCTCAGCAATAGGCAACAAAAAGAAATAAAAGGCATTCAAATTGGCAAAGAAGAAGTCAAACTTTCCCTCTTTGCAGATGACATGATACCGTATATAGAAAACCCAAAAGCCTCCACCTCAAGATTGCTAGAAATCATACAGCAATTTGGCAGTGTGGCAGGATACAAAATCAATGCCCAGAAGTCAGTGGCATTTCTATACACTAACAATGAGACTGAAGAAAGAGAAATTAAGGAGTCAATCCCATTTACAATTGCACCCACAAGCATAAGACACCTAGGAATAAACCTAAGCAAAGAGGTAAAGGATCTACACCCTAAAAACTACAGAACCCTTCTGAAAGCAATTGAGGAAGACACAAAGAGATGGAAAAATATTGCATGCTCATGGATTGGAAGAATTAATATTGCGAAAATGTCAATGCTACCCAGGGCAAGGTACACATTCAATGCAATCCCTATCAAAATACCATGGGCTTTCTTCAGAGAGTTGGAACAAATCATCTTAAGATTTGTGTGGAATCAGAAAAGACCCCGAATAGCCAGGGGAATATTGAAAAAGAAAACCAGAGCCAGGGCATCACAATGCCAGATTTCAGGTTGTATTACAAAGCTGTGGTCATCAAGACAGTGTGGTACTGGCACAAATACAGACATTGATCTGGAACAGTTCCATTGATCTATGGAACAGAATAGAGAATCCAGAAATGGGCCTTCAACAAATATGGTCAACTAATATTCGACAAAGCAGGAAAGACTATCCATTGGAAAAAGGTAATCTCTTCAATAAATGGTGCTGGGAAAATTGGACAGCCTGGTGCAGAAGAATGAAGCTAGACCACTCTCTTACACCAGACACAAAGAGAAACTCAAAATGGATGAAAGATCTAAATGTGAGACAAGAATCCAACACAATCCTAGAGGAGAACACAGGCAACACCCTTTTTGAACTTGGCCACAGCAACTTCTTGCAAGATACATCTGTGAAGGCAAGGGAAACAAAAGCAACAATTGGGCAGGGGGATGGGGTGACTAGGTGAGGGGCACTGAGGGGGGCACTTGACGGGATGAGCACTGGGTGTTATGCTATATGTTGGCAAATCGAACTCCAATTTAAAATAAATAAATAAATAAATAAATAAATAAATAAATAATAAAAGGATTGTATGAACTGAAGAAGAAACAGCAGGCCCTGTATATGCACTAACTTTGGAGTCAGTCAGTCCCCGGTTTAAATACCAGCATCTGCGTGTTCACTAGCTCTGTGACCTGGAAGTCATCTCACCTCCCTGAATACCAACCCGTAAATAAATTGATGAAGAGTAAAACAGTAATGTAAGAGGTTCATAATATTCATAATAGTTACCTCCATAAAAGTGTTGGGATTAAAAAATAAAACAGTTCACTTTTTGGTAATAGTTCATTTGACGAATATTAATTACTGAGCTTAAAAAAAAAAAAAAACCCAAAACACACAAAACACCAGATCGCGGTACAGAGAGGGGCACTTGGAAGAAGTCTCACAGGGAGCAGGTAACATTATTATTACATTAGGCATATTCATTTGGGTTCCACAAATGGCACATCATGCTAAGAACTGGGCCTATAGTGAAGAACAAACACAGATAGGCGACCAGCATTATATAAAAAGTTCTCAAAAGAACATAATTACAGGGCAGCCCCGGTGGCTCAGCGGTTTAGCGCCGCCTTCAGCCCAGGGCCTGATCCTGGAGACCCGGGATCGAGTCCCACGTCGTGCTCCCTGCATGGAGCCTGCTTCTCCCTCTGCCAGTGTCTCTGACTCTCTCTCTATATGTCTCTCATGAATAAATAAAATCTTTTTTTTTTTTTTTAAAGAACATAATTAGAAACGACGACAACCCTACTGTGAAATACAGCAGGGGTACAACGACGGGGCTTAAGAAGTGACATCAAAAGAACAGCCTCCAAGGGAGATAGAGCCCTGGGCCCGAGGATGAAGGGGTACACTTAGCCCCAACCATTCTGGAACTATTTCCATGTTGGGAAATAGTATTTTTCGATCTCTTTGTGTCTTCCTCAATTTGTTTCAGAAGGGTTCTGTAGTTTTTAGGGTATAGATCCTTTACCTCTTTGCTTAGGTTTATTCCTAGGTGTCTTATGCTTGTGGGTGCAATTGTAAATGGGATGGACTCCCCGAGAGAGGCCAGGGGGTGGGGCCCTGTCCAGGGGGCGGCTGCAGCAGGGGCCGGCTTGTGCAGGAAGGCGCGGGCGACGGGTGCGGGGACCCCAGGGCCCGAGCGCGGCGCGGGGCAGGCTGCGGTCACGGAGGCCGCGGACGGGCTTCGGCGGCGGCGCGCCTGCGCGGCTGTGCGGGTGGCGGGCGCGGGGCGGGAGCGGCGGGCAGGTCGCGGGGCGCTGTCCGCTCCGGCCGGTGCTGAAGCTGACGGCGCAGGGCGCGTGCGCGCGGGGCCCGGGGCTGGGGCGCTGGCCCAGGTCGCGCTGGCCCAGGTCGCGCTGGACCAGGTCGCGCTGGACCCCGGCAGCGTCCGCTTGCTCCGGCCGCTGGGAGTGGACTTCCACCACGCGCAGGGCTGCGGGCGCAATGGTCAGTTTTTCTTTTTTCTTTTTTTTTATAAATTTTTATTTATTTATGATAGTAACACAGAGAGAGAGAGAGAGAGGCAGAGACATAGGCAGAGAGAGAAGCAGGCTCCATGCACCGGGAGCCCGACGTGGGATTCGATCCCGGGTCTCCAGGATCGCGCCCTGGGCCAAAGGCACGCGCCGAACCGCTGCGCCACCCAGGGATCCCAATGGTCAGTTTTTCACCAGGGTCGGCGCCTTCCAGGAGCACCTGCTCAGCCTCCTGGAGAGGAAGGGGCAGCGGCCTGGCTTCCGCCTCTCCTGGGCACCAAGGTGAGGCGAGCCTGGGAGATACATCGCCCCTGACTTAGCCTCTCTACGCCCAACACCGGCTGACCACGGGGTCCAGCGACAACTCACGGACTTGACTGTCTTCTCTCTCTGCCTTGTAATGGCAAAGCTAGTTCTCAAACCAGCTTTTTTTTTTTTTGACAGAGTTTAGAAAGCAATGGACTTCCTCGCCTGTAAAATGCAGGTAACATTTGAGAATATCTAGGAAGTGGAACAATACTACTTCATTAAAGTTTTTGTAACAATTTTATGAGATGGTGCAGGTCGCAATCTGTTGCTTATAGGAGAGGCTTAGAAAATGAAAATTACCTCCAGCTGCAAACCAATACCTAAAAACTGGAAAGCCCTCATCTTTTTAGAAGCAACTGCACAAAAATCAAATATAACGTGCCTCCGAGAAAAGAAATTTCCTGAGTACTCAAAGAACAAGGAGAAGAAAATTAAAATGACAGTGATTTTCCAAGGTGTAGATTTTAGCCAGCCCATCAGCCCTGCAGTTTTTCTTTGAAGAGTGAACACTCTATTTTAATTTTGTCGTCTTTTAGCATGGATTCATTTGGGGGGGAAAAAAGCCTAGGCTAAAAAATAAAATAAAATAAAATAAAATAAAATAAAATAAATAAATAGATAAAAATAAAAGCCTAGGCTACTGTTTAGCCTTATAACACTATGGCTCTCTGACTTATAAAAACTTACATGGCATGATAAGCCATGGGTCTTATTTATTTATATTTTTTAAAGATTTCATTTATTTATTCATAAGAGACAACAGAGAGAGGCACAGACATAGGCAGAGGGAGAAGCAGGCTCCTTGCAGGGAGCCCGATACAGGACTTGATCCCTGGACCAGAATCACACCCTGAGCCAAAAGCAGACACTCAACTACTAAGCTACTCGGGGATCCCAAGTCTTGTGGGGGTTTTTTTTTCCCAAGTCATGGTTTTTAAAAAGAATTTTCTGAGTCCCATTATGGGTTAATTCAAAATTATTTAGTGATTTTTTTCCTCTTTGTACATATTTTCATCTCACAAGAATCATATGATGTGGATTTTTACTCTCATTTTAGCAATGGGGAAATTAAGGCTCAAAGAGATTAATTTGTTTAGGACATGTAGGGTGAAAGTTGCAGAGTCAGGATTAGAGTCCGCATCTGCATGGCTTCAAGGTCAGCGGTCTAACACCCCATGCTGCCACTCACTTCTGGGGGCATACTACAGATTAAGATCAAAATTAACATTAACCTGTGCCTATATTATCTCATTAATTTATTAGTACTTTTCACATAGACTTTCATATTTATGTAGATAAGTCTAGAGAGCAGGCTCTCAAGGTCAAACACCCAAAGGAAATCAAGTACCAAGCAGGAATAATTTACAACAGATTAATGTTGTTTATAGCTGTAACTGACAGACCATTCACAGTAATCAAAACCAAAACAGACCTTGGTCACATAAATCATCTTGCTCACATCCAACAAATACTTATTAAGTTTACAATAAAGCAGATACTACTGTGTATTTTTAGACATGCAGTCATTAGTAAACACACAAGATTGAAAAGGAATGCATTCAATTGTTAATAAACTGTTGTTTCTGGATGATAGGATTTTACGGGTGAATTTTATTTTCTTCTTTGTGTTTTCCCTATTTTATACAATTTCTAAGATGAACATATATATTATTTTTAAATTGAGGAAGATGTTTTATGTACGTAAGTGGACTTAATGAACCAACTTGTTTTGATATTTTTGTGCTTGTCAAATATGTACAGTAAAGACCATAGACTCACTTGAAAGCTTAATATTTCAGTAACTAAGATTTCCATTGATTTAAGTTACAGCCCACTTTATTGAGAAAACAGACATATTTTTACAGCTAGAGTACATCTACCAATTCAAAGAAAGGGGCTGGGTGAAGAAAAAGAAAAATAACCAAGTGAAGCAGAGACCAAGTCTTAAGAACTTTTTCACTTGCCAGTAACACAGATCCAGTAGCCAGAGACCAGCTTTCATCCCAGGTTACAATATAGGGAGGTTGTGACTGTGGAGACTCAATCTCAGAATCGTGGAGCAAAAACAGTCTTCACGTATACAAATTTAAAGGAAAATTCTGACCAGAAACAAAATATCATACCTATACTTCCTTCCTTTCAAATATTTTTCAGCAAGTTACTTCTGCCTAGACATCTGTACACTAGCACAAAAGAATAAGAGCCCAATCAAAAGATTTAAGAACATATGATGGAATACTTAAAAATCCAAGAGTTTATCCCTGAATCCAAAAATTACCAAAGAAATTGACCCTAATTACAAGCATCTTCCAAGCAGGACACTATTAGCACATAAAGACTCTTCAACTCATTAGACTTCTCCAATTTCCAACAAAGAGGAAAAAATCCACTTTTATACTTAATTTACATTTTTTTTGCTATCTTTGAAGCCCCGCCTCCCTAGCAATATAGAAAGTTTCTGCCTTTCTGTATCTTAGAGTACTCAGTGTTTATATTGTGTCAGCCTATTTCGATGAGAAAGTATACATACGGGTGTGTGTGTGTGTGTGTGTGTGTGTGTGTGTATGTGTGTGTCTTAATTGGAGTGAGAGCTGTATAGTAACATTTATGCCAAAAATGCGAAAAACTTAAGCTATTCTTGCCAGTGGAAAAATCAAAATGATGGTCAAGTTAAGACTGGTATGTTAGCAATAACCTGATGATAGCAAAGATTGTGTTGGAGTCATAAATGTCTTTTTACAGATGTCAAGGGCATAGGCAAACATTTTATAAGCTCTGTGGTTATTTATTCAAGGATGTCTGGCTTGGTTGACCTAGTGATTTTGGTATTTGTTGGCAATTTTCTCTGTTAAGAAAATATTTTTTAATCAGATGAACTTTATAGCGGTCAAAGGTCAAAAAGTAATTAAAATTAAAGCAGCCCCAATGAATGAATAACTACCAACAAACTAAAGAGAGAAGTTATCTCACATTGGCAGCTCTCTAAATAAAAGAGATCTGACATTAGGCAATAAAACTTACTTAGTGAACTGCCCAGAAATAAATGATTTCTGAGCTTTAGTAGTTGTTGGGTACAGAATGAATAATCACTCTTGATATTAGATGCAATGCAACAGAGTAATTAAGGTTCTGAGGTCAGCCAGACCTGTGTACAAAGTAAGGTTCCTAACTTCTAGTTAACTAAAAAACTCACTTAGCTAACTGGGGCAAGGCTCTTTTTCTCATCTGTAGATCTGTATCTGACTCTATGGGTCATTATGAGAATTGAATCAATATCCATGGGTTCCTTAGCAGATATCTATAAGTATCCAATGATGTTAGCTCTTCTTGTTCTTTATTCCTGTCATCCCATTGTAAGCATATTTTCCCAACTATAGAGAATATGACTCCCATCGTCCTGCCCTCCCATACTCCACCTTGAGTATCTGCTAGTTTCCCTAATGGGGCCAAAATAAAAACCAGCCCCCTGAAAAGCATTCTCAACTCCTCTATAGCCACATGCTCAGATCCCAAATCCTATGTGCTCACCTGCTGTGACAAGCACTGAAAGGTAGTCTGATGTAGAAGAAAAAACTAGAAATTAGTCAACATGAATTTATATATAGGCTTCACCAATGACTAATTACCAGGTGAAATCAGAAATCAGACAAATTTCTTAACTTCTCAGATACTCAGTGTCCTCCACTAAAAATTAGATATACTTGTACCAAACTCAAAGGATTATTATTGATGATTAAATGGAATGAGATGTGTGGTTGTATCAAGTACTGTGCATAACACAAGGTAAGTATTTAATTAGGACTGGTTTGTTTCTTGACACTGAATTATGGGGTAGCCCTCTTCTGAGGTCTCCCTATCCATACCATGCACCTTTGGGGTGCTTCTAGTATAATCCAATAAATGGAAACATATGCAGAAGGTAGTCATTTTGTTCCCACAAACATAGCTGTGTATTTATTACACAGTAAATAATTATACCATCATAGTATTAGCCTTGAAAATCTAGCACTACAGAGGCAGCATGGACAGAAATATCCTTTGGACATACATCATCACGGGAAGGTAGGCTGAGAAGACGATGGGGATGAAATATTTTAACTATTAAACCATTTGAATGGCAATGATAGTCCCTTTCCCCCAGCTTCTGTTTCCCTCCCAGAAAAATAAGGAAGCCTAACTAGGATATTCTTCCCAGGCCTTTCAACTCTGAAAGTTATGCCATGCTACTTAAAGTTGACCTTTCCTATCAAATAAATGGGGTGGGAGAAAGGGGAAAGTGAGGAATCCTTCTTTCACCTCTTCTTTCTCTCCCTCATCCTCCTCTGCTATTGCTCTCACTGGGATAGAAACGGTCCTTGTATCCTATGCTTAAAGTTAAAAGGAAGTACTGGGGTCTTCCTTGATCACCCACTGAGAATCCTGTAAGAGAGGAATGAGAAAGAGCCCCATTGTATAGACAAGAACAAGTGCACCCATTAAAAATACTTCAGCAGTTATTTTTCTGTGTGAACAAGGATAAATTCTCCAAATTCTTGAGCCTTAGTCTTCTGGGGTTTTTAAAAAGATTTTATTTGAGTGAAAGAGAGCACAAGTGGGGAGAGAGAGGCGGAGGGAAAAGCAGGCTCCTTGCTGAGCAGGGGGTTGGATCCCAGTACCCTGGGATCAGGACCTGAGCTGAAGGCAGATGCTTAACCTACTGGGCTACCAGGACCCTCTAGTCTTCTGGTTTAAAAAAAAATGTCAGTTGAGGTAATGGGCAATAGCAATCTCAGATTGTTGAGATGCAAATAGGATAATATATGCTTTTGGAGCCTGATAAAATAAAAATGTTCAATAGATATTAACTTCTCCCTCCTTTTATTTAAGTCTTAAACAGCCTGAGGGCCTATTGAGATTACAGTCATTTATATTTTTTATACACTATGTAGACTTTGCACATAGTATGGTCTAATATATTATGGAAATATTTGCAGGATAAATTTAAAACATGAACAGATATTTTAAAACAAGGCAAAAGCACAATGCCAACACAATGTCCAACTCTCAGAGGAAGAGAAAAGACCAGAGTTGGGCCACCCATGTATGGTTTAATGGACAGATGCATGGTGCTGTGATGGATTGTGATTTTCCATTTTGTTACCCATATGATTGATACATTAGAGTTCCAGACTATCAACCCAAGACTAATTTTCAGCAAGACCAAAAAAATCAAGAAGTAGATATATGAGTGATAAAAAAAGAGAAAAAAAAGATAGTTTGGGTTTTTTTTTTTAACCAATGGTCCTGTATTGTATGAGGGGTTATTTAGTCCATCAAGGAAGCTTGAGCCTTCTTCCCATAAAATGCATGTATACACATATGCCAGCCACATGGCACCCAGCTTCAAGGGCCTTGTAAGCTCCAGTTTAGAATCCTCTATTTCAATCCACTGAAACTCTAAGTCTAAATTCTATAGTCATTTGTCAACTCATTATGGACTTCTGGCAAAACATGAGCAAATGGTTAAACTGCATTGATTGTGGAGACTCATCTGTACCCTCAAAAGCACCTTAAATTCCCAGAGTACAAGATCTGTAGGCTTGCCATGCTGACAGTCAAGGAAAGATGAGTCCTTATTAAATTGCTCAAGAGACTCCTTGTGTTTCACAGATCAACTGCTGGAAAAGAGAGTGTTTATGGACTCCTCTTCTGGAAGTGAGGTGAGCTGAGGAGCCAGAGATGGCCATCAGAAAGACTCTCCCTCTGTAAGCCCAGACCACCAAGACAGCATTCACACTTCATCACTAAGCAGAGTTAACAAGGGGAAGCTTAAGCTACATTTCACAGAATTCATGTCTAAAACTCGAGTCTTGAGACCCCAGTGTAAGATTTCATCCCCAAGCCCTTAAACTAAGACACTTCAAAAGTTACAAGTTCATCGTTGGGATCAAGTGTAGCTGAGAATGTAATTCAGGGATGTTAGCCCATTTGAGCTGCTGTAACAAAAAATCATAGGCTGAGTGGCTTATAAACAGCAGAGATAAATTGCTTACAGTTTTGGAGGCTAGAAGTCCAAGATCAGAGTGCCAGCATGGTCAGGTTCTGGTGAGAGCCCTCTTCTGGACTGTAGACTGCTGACGTCATATAATGGAAGGGGCTAGAGAACTCTGGGGTCTCTTTTGTACACTAATCACTTTCATGAAGGCTCTGTCCTCATGATTCAATTACCTCCCCAAGGCCCTATGTTCCTAATACCATCACCTTGGAAGTTATGACTTCAACATATGAATTGGGAGGGGGGGCACATGTACATTCAGCCACAGCAAGAGATGTTTTGGATAATCCCAACACTAACTGAACCTATGCAAAAGAGTAAATTTAGTTGTTAGGGTTAAGAGTGCAGAGCCTGACAGGGCTCAGATGCTACCATTTGCCATTTTCTTTGCATGATCTAGGAAGAGTGATAACTGCCTTACAGTAGATGTTGTGGGGCATTCCACATCCACCTTCCAAGATGCAGGTACTCATTCTCCTAGCTTCTGGAAGTGTTTACTCCTGTTTGCTACAGATGAGTCTCTCCTGATGAATTGCCCTTGACTGGAGGGAGATGTTTCACCCAAAGCTATGCCTCTCCTGGGGCAGCCTACATTGATGATGAGAGGCAAAGACCAGGCCCCTTGACTTATTCTGGGCCCTTGCTCTTCCCATGGGGTCAGCTGAGACCTCTGTTGTAACTGCAACTATTTCATTTCATTTCAACTATTTCAACTATTTCTCTCCATTTCAACTATTCTCTCCAACTAACACCCCATTTCAACTATTCTCTCCAACTAGCTCCCCTTCTGCCCTCCAGATGTTAATCCTGAGGATACTCCCCAATAAACCTGCTGCATGAAAATCTTGTCTCTGAATGTATTTCTCAAGAAACATGACTTCTGATACTCTAAAAGTCTCACTGTCTTCATAAGTAAAATGAGCACGGTAATTGCACCTATGTTAAGTTCTTTAAGGATATAGTGATAAAATGACAGTAAAATGCTTAGCACAGGATTTGACACAGTAAGCCCTGTCAAAAATCCACAAATTGATCCAGAGAATCAATGCTATCAAGACCAAAATCCAAGCTGGCTTCTTGGCAGAAGAAAAAAAGACATAAGACATATAGAAATTGACAAGCTGATCCTAAAATTCATGTGGAAATGCACGGAACTGGAAGAGACAAAACAATCTGGAAAAAGAAAAAAAGATTGGAGAACTCACATATCATATAACTTCTTTTTCTTCTTTTTAAGATTTTATTTATTTATTCATGAGAGAGGCAGAGACACAGGCAGTGGGAGAAGCAGGCTCTCTGCAAGGAGCCCAATGTGGGACTTGATCCCAAGACTCTGGGATCACGCCCTGAGCCAAAGCCAGATGCTCAACCACTGAGCCACCCAGGCGTCTCTATATCCCAACTTTGAAAGCCACTGCAAAGCTAGAATAATCAAGCCAGTGTGATACTAGCATAAGAATAGACATAGATCAATGGAATAAAATGGAAAGTCTAACAATATACTTGTATGTTTATGGGCAATTGATTTTTGAGAAGACGACCAAGATCATTCAATGGGGAAAATAATCTTTTCAATAAATGATGCTGGGACAACTGGATAGCTATATGCATTAGACTCAGTTTGGAAGTTCCCTCATATAATATACCAAAATCAAGTCAAAAGGATCCAATATCTAAATGTAAGAGCTAAAACTATAAAACTCTTAGAAATCGTAGGTGTAAGTTTTCGTGACTATGCATCAGGGAATGGCTCAACCAACAAAAGATAAAAAGTGACAAATCACACTTCATCAAAATCAAAACATCTGTGCTTCAAAGGACACCACCAAAAAAAAAAAAAAAAATCAAAAGCAATCAACAGAATGGGATAACAAATCACGTATCTGATTTGTATCTAGGATATACACATAGCCCTTTATGATTCAACCATAAAAAGCCAATCCAACATTAAAATGGGCAAAACATTACATTCTACTCTGATAATTGTTTCTGCAAATTAGTCATCTAACCTTCTAGGCTTGAGAGTGGACACTGTGTTTATTCCTTTCTGCATCTCTAGCACCTACCAAAGCAGTGGCAAAAAACAAAACAAAACAAAAACAACGACAAAAAAAAAAAAAAAAACCATGGCTTTAAGATAGGAGACACATGTTCAGTTGGGACCCAATACTTATTAGCTCTTGGATATCAGACAATTACTTCACTTCTCCAACCCTCATTTTTCTCATCTATAAAATGGGCCTAATAATAATAACCCACCTCATAGAATTGTTGAGGCTGAATGCAAGCATCATATAAAACTCTTAGTGCATGCTTAGGATAGTAAATAGTTACTAAACTACAATGATAATTCTAAGAGTTAATAAAATTATTGTGACTAATAAAATTGTTAATGATAGTAGCAGCAACAAACAGAATAGCCATATATGTTTGCTTGTCACTGCCTCATTCATCAACAGAAATATCCACGTCATTATACCTGTCAGTGTGTGCTCTGTTCGTCATCATCCCATCTTTCTGTCTCAGTTTACAGATAACTTTATAAGGAAGGTGGTGGTGCCAGACTGGCCCAAAATCATTGTGGTGGCTGATGGCTCCCATGGGGAGACCTGCTCTGTGGGACTCAGTCCAGATTACATGGTGGAATCCTGCAATGCTTATGGAGCTAATGCCACCACCACAAGACTAGACCAGAGACAGGTAAGCCATGGAGGATCTTTCACATTGTTTTTCCCACTTATTCCATTCTAAGCCAACAAGTTGATTATTAGCTCATTTATTGCCTACAGGCAAGCCTGTTCTGCCTCTGGCAGGCTATTTACAAAAAGCACCCAACTGGGTGGTTTCCAGAATATCTGCCCAGCTGATTTTCCCACCTGACAGCACAATGGCAACTCCACAGGCTGAGTCATCAGCATGGGGATGGTGGTGGTGGGATGGTGGGTGTTAGTTACTGTAGACTTCTCTAACCAATTTGTGCTAAGGATACAATGAATATGACTTGGCGTCAACCCAGACTGCTCAATCTTCGGGCAAAACATGGATCATCCCAAAGAAAATTGGTCAGAGAATCCATTACCTACTATTCCAGGAACTGATCAGTTATCTTAGACACATTGGGCATTAACCAGAGTGGTCCAAACCGAGAGATGGCAGGCATGTCTGCCATTCATAACCAGTATAAAAAGAGCCAATCTTTCACCGTAAAAATGAATTACTTGGGCCAACCTGCCTTATCCCAACATCTCCTGCTTGAAGCCTCGTTTTTCCAACCTTACAAGTGTCAAAGAACCATGGGAATTTAAATAGCCCAAGGATGTTGGGGGATGTCAATCTAGCTTCCAAATTTGGTTTAATAGAAGTCCTGGGCACCCCGGGTGGCTCAGTGGTTTAGCGCCACCTTCAGCCCAGGGCCTGATCCTGGAGACCCAGGATCGAGTCCCACGTCGGGCTCCCTGCATGGAGCCTGCTTCTCCCTCTGCCGGTGTCTCTGCCTCTCTCTCTGTCTCTCTCTGTGTGTCGCTTAAAAATAAATAAAATGTTTAAAAAAATCTTTAGAAGTCCTTGAGACCATGTTTGGATGTCTCAGTCATCACAAAAAGCACCTTAGTAACTATACTTCCTTTGTTCTCTAGAAAAATAAAATATTAAGAAGCCAGCAATGTTTCAAAGAAAAACTTGTAAAAGAGTGATAAGCATCCTCCTCAGTTCATTCAATCCCATCTTATTAGTTCTTATTCTGCTTGAACCCAGTTTTTCCATTCATTCTGAAAATTCTTACCCAGTTCAGTTTTGGGTCTTAAAGTTCTCAGAAACCCATATGCTTGAGTGCTGATCAGAATCCTCTCCGTGAAAAGCTCTGAAGATGAAGTACCTTTGCAAAGCACCAAAAAATTAACTGTCTGTACCTGACAAAAAAACTAAAAACAAACAAACAAACAAACAAACAAAAAAAACCCATGGCCATGGTTAAAGATCTGAGGAGAGGACATTTGGTAAGGAAATGTCATTAGTTTTGTGGCATACAAATGATTTAGGATAATTGTACAATGAGAGTATTGACAAATTTCTAGAAACTTTAAACCATTTCTGGGATATGTATATTACTAACATATATCCATTCACATATAACCTAAGAATGTTTATCATCACTTCTTATTTGACAATGCTTCCCTTACAATTTACACACCAGATTTTTAAACATCTTTCTTTTACAAGATGAGAGACAAATTCTATAAGATGTGTCCAGAGACCCTCAAATCTCAAAGTTACTTTGAGGTTAAAAATACTCCATTTTGAATTTGATTTGGCGACGTTGCCAGAATGTAAAAGATGTGAATATCAGCCATATAGGAAGGATCTCAGATCACTAACATTTAATGTTTATCTATTTCACCAATATGACAATAGAAGATTTTAAAGGCCAATATAGAAGGTTACACACTTGTGAACAAAATTTAACTTTTTAATATTGAGAAGATTGGGTTTTCTTCTTTTAGAAGAATTTATGTATGTATGTATATATGTATGTATGTATGAGAAAGAGAGCACACACAAGCATGTGTACGTGCGAGTGTGGGGAGGCGCAGAGGGACGGGATAGAGACAGTCTCAAGCAGACTCTGTGCTGAGTGATGAGTACAACGTGGGGCTCAATCTCACAACCTGAGATCATGACCTGACCTGAAATCAAGAGGTGGAGGCTTAACAGACTGAACCACCCACTTGCCCCAAGACTGGATTTTCTTATATAATCAAAGAGCTGATAAAGACAATGTGAAGCAGAGTAAATTATTTTGGTAACACACATCTTTGCTTTCCAGGTAGGTTACCCAAAACAAAACAAAACAACGCCCCCCAGAAAACCCCGAAACCTTTCACAATCTCTTACCAAGTACAGACCAATAGTCCAAGACAGCTTTGTCCTTTTAATAGAAAACCAAATTCTAATTTTGCACAAGTATACTTTTGATAATTAAAACTCATTCTTTAAAAACTTAAACAAACCCCTTCCCGTTTTAGTCAGTGTGGCCAAACATGAAATTTTGTTTCCAAGACTCCTTTCCCATAAACCTTCTACAACTTTTTCATATTCATTTCTCGTTCTGGAACACTCGCTCAATCTACTTTCCTTACCTATTTTTTGTACATAGTTGTTTCCTTTCATCTTTATTATTTCTAAATAGTTTTAATTGCATATATTGATTAGAATTCTTTGCCCTTAGAATCTTTAATTCCTGGGGAAAATTAAGAAATAAGCAATGCTGGACCGTTACACTAGCATTCTGTGGACTGACAATATTATAAATACATTTCACAATCTCTAGGAATATATTCTTACTCCTATTAAATTTTTCTATGTGGCACAAAACATGTTTACTACTAGGCCCAAGTATCTTTAGTTCTGCTGTAAAAGAAGGCCCAGGATAGATAAACCTATGTTCAGTAATTAATGTTTCAGCGTTTTATTTTTCTGGGAAATGATCTAGACATTTAATAAATATCTACCATTTAACTCATCTCAGTACAACTTTAAGGTTTCAAGTTATCAAAAAAATTTGGAAACTATTTTTATGTAGACATACCATAAAGTCCCATTACTGTTGAAAGGTTTATTTATGAACTTTTATCTTACTTATATCTATTTACTTGTTCTTAACAACTATTCTTAGATTTCTCATAAAAATTTCATGAGACATTAAACAGCTAGCCATCATCTTATCTTTTATGCTGATAAATTTTATAACAGAGATAGTGTAACTTTCACTAAACTAGATGGAATAAAAGTATTATTTCAATGCTGATAACTCTAAAGATATGCCTGTTTTAATTAAATGAACAAATTTAAATAGGTTTTTTTTTTCTGATTATTCTAGATCACATGAAGTTGAAAAACATTTGGTTTCACTTCTGTATTTCTGAGAGGATACTTAATTTACAAAAATGCTTATTTGTCTTTAAGCCAATGTAATAGAGCTCTTTACAAAACAATTTTGGTAATACCATACAGGGGCAGAAAAATAACACATATCTATTATATATATACATATATATGTAAAAGTAACATATATCTATTATATATACATATATATACAAAATAACACATATCTATTATATATATATATATATACACAAAAATGTATACAGACTCAGAGATCTTAGCGCTTTCGTTTTAAAATTTTAGCCAACATATAAGTACAGAATGAAAACTCACTAGTTTATAAAACATTTGGATGCACATTGTATTTCTGGCAGATTAAGTAAATTAAGGTTACCTGCTCAGATGGCTAAAGCTTTTACTAATAATTGTGGGAAAGACTTTTAAGGTTTTTCATCCATCGTATTTCCCAAACAGGGTTTCCGTTGTTGTTGGTTTTTCTTTTTGTTTTTTTTCCTGACAAGAATTACCTCTCTGAAGTTTGCATTTCAAGAGCTGGCTCTGGGTTCCTGGAGACCAGGTACAACCCCGACATCTCAAAGGCACAGAGAAAAGATAAAATTCTCTCCATAAAGAGTTTTTATTTTTCTAAATTCAACTCTTTTACAGCATCTGCAAGACTTTTGAGATGAAATGGGGGAGGTTTGGGGTTGGTAAAAAGGATAGGTGGGCTTTAAATTGTTTATACCCACATTTCTGTTCTTGTAAAGACTTGATTTGTAAGACAAGCACAGTTAGTTTTAATTCCTCAAAGCACTGGGTCGCAACCTGAATGATATCCTATCAAGATACTGACCTACCCATCCAACTAGATTATCTTCCATTTGCTTTATATCAAAGAGAAGTTCTTCAAGTAAGGTGAAATCAAATGATCCCTTGTTCTAGGGGTACCTGGCTGGCTCAGTTGGTGGAGCATGTGATTCATGATCTTGGGGTCATGAGTTCAAGCCTCATGATGGGTGTAGAGCTTACATATACACATAAATAAATAAAAAATAAATTTAAAAAAACTTGTAAAAAATCCTAAGTTCTAGATTTAGAACTATATTTCTTTGGAATGTTTCAGTAAATCCTTCCACAAAGAAAGGGTTTAGGATGCTTTTCCTTCCCTCTGGGTACATAGTTTCATTTCCACTTAGGGGAAAAGGCCTTAAAAAAAAGTTCCTCTAAGCTCTGAATATCAGCTTCCAATTTGGCTAACTTCTGACCACAGAGCTACTCAAAAAAAAAAAAAAAAAAAATCCTTTTGAATATATTGTCCATTTCACCTGGGACAAACAGTAAATATTCCTGGCAGTAATGAGCAACCTCATGACCACAAGAGAAGGTGCAAGAGAAGACCCCCAAAGGATCTAAGAGGAGATTCCCCCCAAAAGGTGCAAAGAATACTGCCCTCCCAAGACCCAGAGTCACTCCCAAAGAAAATCAAAAGAACGACTGAGACAATCCCCTGGAGAGCTGGCAACAGTTGGCAGAACCAGACACAAAATGAGACAAACAAGATAGCAACAGCTGTCCTAGAGACGGAAAGGATTGATAACCAATTTTTTTTTTCCCCGGCCAACCGGAATTTGGAAAGGAAGAGACAACATGAAATCCTAACCTTCCTTCCTTGACCAGGCACCCTGGATAAAGATCTGGTATTTGGGTTTTTGGTAAGAATTCTTACCCTTTGCCATCCTCTGCCAGTTTTCCAAGGACACTGCCGGGAAACTCCAAAGTGTGGGGGGTGCCCATCAGATCTCATCCTGGTCACCAGAAACTACAGAGGAGGACAAAATAATTTCCTCTCTCCTACATAGTGAACGCCTGATCGAGACTCCTTTTTCTCTAAGGCACTTTATAAATGGCTAAGCTTATCTCGGTTAAAAGTTCTCTCCATTGTGGCTACTTGTAATTCAAGATTGTCTTCGGCAAGATTAACAGGTTAATCTTAAAACAAAATTTTATGACCTGAGGACTCACACGGACACAGTCCACCAAGGGTTGCTGGAACCAGCCTGACTCCAGATCCAGTCCAGTTTCTAACCAGAACCAGTCCGACCCTGAAACCAGTCTGACCCCGGATGCATCTGGTTTCTAAGTCAGAACCAGTCTGACACCAGACCTACCCAGCTTCTGAGTCAGACCCAGTCCGACTGGCCAGTTTGTGGACCACCTGGAAAAAAAAAAAAAAAAAAAAAAAAGCTCAAATAGTCTGAAAGGGATCCCGGTAGGACATGCCCACCACCTCCAGAGCAGTGAGCCCAAGGGACCCAGTAGGTGCCTTCACCTGGTTGCTACAGCTCCTGGGGGATGTCAGGAGTTTCCTCAGGTTCCCTCTCTGACACCATAACTACTAAAAGATAAACTCAGGCACATTAACAATTTTAAGAATTTATTTGAGCAAAACTGATTTGAAGGGCAGCACTAAACCACGTATGCTTAGAAGCACTCCATCAGGAGCTCAGGGGAGGCTTTTGTAGAGCAAAGGTGGAAGCAAAGTAAGGCTATTACTGATTGGCTAAGTTTATTTATTTATTTAAGATTTTATGTGTTTATTCATGAGAGACACAGAGGCAGAGAGAGAAGCAGGCTCCCCCGAGGGGAGCCTGATGTGGGACTTGATCCCAGGACCCCAGGATCACAACCTGAGCCAAAGGCAGACACTCAACCACTGAGCCACCCAGGTGCCCCGACTGGCTGCAGTTTAAAACCTCGCTGGCTGTTTGTGATTGGTTGGCCTTAGCATTGTGATTTCCTAACCTTGAGGCAGTTACTGGTTTGGTTTTTGGTGTGTTTATCTCAAGCCTCCTAGGCTATAGAGGGCACCTCAGTGTATTGCCTCTTTGTTCGATTAATTTAACACTGGTAACCATCAGTAAAGTGTTTTCCAGAATTCTGTGAGTCATTACCACAAACCTTAGAGGAGGTTAGGGGTCAGGACAAGCGTGGATAGCTTGGGTGCCCTGTTTGTGGCTGATGTCCCAAGTGGGGTCAGTTCAATGGGTCAGTCCAACTGAGCCCTTGAGCTGTGGAGTCTATGTGAATTCTGGAAGGTTAGTATCAGAATTGAGTGGAATGACTGGGCACCCACAGGGTGTTGGAGAGTTGGCTGGTGGTTGGAAAAGAAAAAAAAAAGAACAGAGAGAAGCCTGCACACAGCAGCTAAGCCCTTCCCCCTCTTCCTGGGTACACAGTCTCTGGAACTGAAAGAGCCTTCACCTCTCCTCTTTGGCTGAGGAGCCTCCCTTTCTTCCCTGCTGGTTCTCCAGAAGACGAGAGGTGGCATTCAGGACTTCATGTGTTTGACCACACAAATTTGAGTTCTCCGGGCTTCCCTCATTTTACAGGGGAAAGACTATTTTTAGCTTCATCTCTAGAACAGAAAGTGACTCCTTAATGTGTACAACCCCAAGCAGAGGGGAATTGGGCCTGGTTCTTCTCCCATTTCCTGCTGGTCCTTGAGGTTGCTGTGGCTCAGGTTGTGAGCAGAGCCAGCCAGATGGAGGGGGCTTCTCATCTGCTAGAGAGTGAGACTGAGCCGACCTGCTGATCCCAGCAGGGGCCCCTCCAGGGAGCACAGACCTCTTCCAGCACTGAGCACCTCTGAGCACACCCAGGGTGTCCTTTCAGTGCTTAATTCATTGGGTATTCCCAACCGAGCAGCCTGCCTTACCCCCACCCCCAGCCAGACTGGTTCTAGTGTCCCAGCAGCTTCAAGTGGGATCCCGCCCTCTCTGCATTTCCCTGTGGATGCACACTTTGGAACTGGGCAGCCTTTTCTTTTTAAATTCTCAAATCACAGAGGATCTGATTACATTCTCTTTCTCTAGCAAAGGAGGCTCCTATCTCCTTCCAAAAGACTTTGTAGTGCTAAAGCCGCCACAGGCAATATGTCAACAATGGGTGGGGCTGGGTTCCAGCAAAACACTTAATACAAACAGACAGCTGTAGATGTGACCTGTAGACTCTACCTGGCCAAACTCAGACCTGCACATAAGCCCTGATGACTGCCTTTTGCTATTCTGATTATTGCTGAAGGATGTCTGGGCTTCCTCCACTTGTATTTAATTTAATTGAACATGCTGCATGTTTGTCATAAGGTACCGCTTACTCAGTTATAATTCTGTGTATTTACTGAATTTCAGTTTTCTCCTTGCCCCCCCACCCCCCGTCCTTATATGTCTGTTTGCTCTATTGCATGATTCGTACATTGGCAAAGAAAGAAGGAAAAAAGATAACAATTTTTAATGGCTCACTATTTGAGTTTATTAGCATAGCAGTTGTAATTCGAGGAGTAAAAGAGGTAATTGGTTATTCTTAATGATTGTCTTCATTCCAGTTAGCAGATCCTGTAAATGCATACTTAGAACTTCCAAAGACCATTGGTAATCACATCCATGTAATAGGTTTTCAACAGGTGTAACTATGTTTTAAAATTCTGTTCTACGTGATTTCAGAGTAAAAGGAAGATTACTCTTTTATGAGGAGTTCTATAAAAATGTCTCTTTTTTTTTTAATTTTTATTTATTTATGATAGTCACACAGAGAACGAGAGAGAGGGAGGGAGGGGCAAAGACATAGGCAGAGGGATAAGCAGGCTCCGTGCACCGGGAGCCCGACGTGGGATTCGATCCCGGGTCTCCAGGATCGTGCCCTGGGCCAAAGGCAGGCACCAAACCGCTGCGCCACCCAGGGATCCCTATAAAAATGTCTCTTAAAGCAAGTCTGTGCACTCAAACTTTTCAGAGCCTTCTTTCTGCTCAAAAAACACTTAAACATTTAATGAATTCTTAGCTAAATCATGAGACTCGAAGTCCCTCAGAAATTGGCCACAAGCTCTGAGCCATGTTGGATTCTTCTTTTTGCCAAATTGGGCTGGTGCAGGGGTACTTCTAATCAATGTTGAGAGCAAGACCAGGAAAGCAGGTGCACAGCAGCCATCTGGTAAATGCTCTCCTTACCTAAGTGGAAGGAGAGATAATCTTGGCCTTAGAAGCTCCTGTTTCTTATACTGGGTCTGCCACAAATTCACTAAAGGGCCCAAGGGTCAACTCACATCTTTTTTTGTCTCAATCTCTTCATCTCTTAAATGGGAAAACAGGACCAGATCCCTGGTTTTCCGTGGACACGTGTTTTAGCAATACATTCTACCCAAGCTCTCAGAGTGATCCTCTTACTATCAACTGAACAACACCTGAGAGCAGTGTTTCTCAACTTTGTTTTCATTATCAATATTTTTAGACTTTTGCCCCCCTGATTGCAATCCCCTCTCCTGCCATGTAACTGCCACCCAGTATCCTCCATGGCAGTATCTTACATAACATGGGACAACTTCAAAGCCAGAAAATTAATTACTGATCAAATTTGGGTTGAGATGCAGGGAGAAAAAAATACAAATTTTAAAACATTGACAGACTCAAATTTTCAGTTTTTCAGACCCTCGCAAAAGATGGGTAAGCCTGGTTTCTGCCCTTGAAGTCTTACAGACTCACAAGGCATCCAGAGGTCAGAGAAAAAGTTCTCATAAATTGTTGGTTCAGGAGAATAAGTGGAACAAAATGCTAGTTCTAATAATTTTTTCTTATTCTTTCACTCAGATACATTTCATAAACCTTTATTATGTGCAAGAAACTGGAAAGGAAACAGAAGAATATTTAAAAATATCCAGAGTGATTCCAGATAATGTTTATATGTATTCCACCCTCAAGGTGGAGCATCTCTCCAACCCCTTAGGTATATGCTGCTCACAGTGACTTTCTTCCAGAGACAATGGTATGGAAAGGACTAAGCAGGGAGCGAAGAGCAACTACAATGGAGAAACCTGACAGACAGGACCTCAGCCAGGAGATTAGTGTCAACATCAAGAGCAGTAAGTCATGATGGTAGGAGGTACCCTGGAGATGACGTGATGAGAATGACACTTTAGATCTGTGGCCTTTCCCCCAAACACCTACTACCCCAAACTAACTATGAGAAAGATATCAGAGAAATCTCAATCAAGGGACATTCGACAGAATAATTGATTAGCGTTCCTCAAAATGGTCAAGGTCATTAAAAGCAAGGAAATTTGGGACACCTGGGTGGCTCAGTGGTTGAGCATCTGCCTTTGGCTCAGGTCATGATCCCAGAGTCCTGGGACCCAGTCCCGCATCGGGCTCCCCTTGGGGTACGGGCTTCTCCCGCTGCCTATGTCTCTGCCTCTCTCTGTGTTTGTCTCTCATGAATAAATAAATAAAACCTTAAAAAAAAAAAGCAAAGAAAGTCACAGTCTAGGGGACCTAAGAAGACATGACAACTAAATAGAAAACGGTGTCCTCAATGAGCTCACAAGATGAAGAAAGGACATTGGAGGGTATTTGAGTAAATAGGAATAAACTTTAGACTTGAGTTAGTAATAGTGTACGAATATTTATTTGTTTCAGAAAAAAGAGTCTCTAGAAATCTGACAACAAGAACTCCTTCCAACTAAGGAGTGTCTTTCTGCAAACTTGTGTTTTGACCAATAATTTCTTTTTATCAAGTTTTTTATAAAGATTTTATTTATTTACTTATGAAAGACAGAGAGAGAGAGAGAGAGAGAGAGAGAGAGAGAGGCAGAGACACAAGCAGAGGGAAAAGCGGGCTTCCCACCAGGAGCCCAATGTGGGACTCAATCCCGGGACCCCGGGATCATGCCCTGAGCCAAAGCCAGATGCTCAACTGATGAGCCACCCAGGGATCCCCCTCTTTTAACAAGTTTTGAAGGGACTCAAGGTTACCATGGGTGACTGAAATTTAGAGCAAACCTAAATCCCTGTTAACAGTTTTATTCAGCTTTTGATCTCACCTGTTTTTCCCCCAGAGTGGATAAGGTGGAACAAAAAAAGTATGCGAAGGTGGAGAACAGGTTTCTAGAGCCAGATTGGCTCTACCTCTTCCTGGATAGGCAACCCAGACAGTTTCCTCAGTTTCTCTAAGCCTTAGTCCAGAAACCAGACTTAGTTTCCCCATCTTAAATCTCCCCAGAGGCATTTACACGTACAGTACAATCAGTTCCTGATCCATGTGGTTACACAATATAGTTTACCTTATTGCACTGTGTCTGTTCCTTCAAATGTAAAATGTCACTGACCTTAGACCTACTTCAATGTTTATTGTAATAATTTGCTTGGTTAATATATGCAGAATTCACGGCCAATACATAGTGCCTATTACCTATTGAATGAAGATTAGCTTTCATCGTTAAAACTTCATCTCTTCAGCCCTGGATGGAAATATGTATTAGTAATTGAATCTGAAAGTCAAACAGTAGAAGAAAATGCTATAGAGCAGTGGTTCTTAACTGGGGGTGATTGTACCCTGGGTACATTTGGTAATGTCTGGAGACGTTTTTGGGTATCACACTAGGAGGAGAATGTACAATGGTACCAAGGGCATAGAAGCCAAGGGTATTTACTAAATATCTTATGATGCACAGAAGGCACCAGCTGGGGCAGCCCGGGTGGCTCAGCAGTTTAGCGCCACCTTCAGCCTGGGGCATGATCCTAGAGGCCTGGGATCGAGTCCCATGTCAGGCTCCCTGCATGGAGCCTGCTTCTCCCTCTGCCTGTGTCTCTGTGTCTTTCTCTCTGTGTGTCTCTCATGAATAAATAAATAAAATCTTAAAAAAAAAAAAAAAGAAGAAGAAGGTACCAGCCGTACTCCCAAGGAATATCTGGGCCCCATGTCAATAGTGTTGGGGCTGAGAAACTTTGGTGTAGTTCCTTGGCTCTCACAGTATGCTCCCTAGACAAGCAGCATTGGCATGACCAAAAACTAGTTGACATGCCCACTCCAGAGCCCCAGAACCAGATACTGTGGAGAGTGGATCCCAGCAATCTGTGTTTTAATGAGACCTCTGAGTGATTTTGGTACTCATTAGAGTCTGAGAAGTGCTGGAGTAACATAGGAGATGGCATGAGTCACATTCTGCTAACTGGCTCATCTGTTTATGAAGAGTTATGTTGCTCACATCCCAAATTCAATCTGGTGCTATCACCAAAGGCTCATTTTTTTCCCCACCAAAGATAGTATAGAATAATAATAAGAAAACTCCTGACTTTATTAGTTCCTCAGACAGAACAAGTATCTGCTAACTGGTGGGTTAAACATACACCCACAGATTTTTTTTTTTTTTAAATTGGAAGAGACACAGTAACTGGTACAATTTTAGGCAAGAAATCTTGTTCAATTATAACATTGTGAAAACAAGCATTTAAATAACTAGGTTATATTCAAGGACCATGAGAGTTGTTGATTATTACCCAGATACCTGTACTACATTTAAGTATATGTATAACCATGCGATCATTCACTCATTGAGCCTTTGTTGAGTACTTACTATTTTTAGGTACTGCTCTGGGAAGTGGGCATAGGAAGATAGATACTATAACTTCCAGCCCCCAAAGCAATGGTTCACAATCATATGGCATTCTATAGCTGCTACATCGTCTTGAGAGAAAATGTTTCCTGTGAATTTTGCAGTTATTTATGTGTGTCTTCTCTCCCTGCTGGATTAGTGGTGAGATTACTCTTTTTTCAGTAGGAGTTGATTGTTAGTACTAGACAGTCTTTGACTTCTTCAACATAGAGCAGTTGAGCGATTCAGCAGCTGGGCTGAATTGTATGTCCTCCTCCCCCCCAAATTCATAGGTTGAAGTACCTTGGAATGTAACTGTATTTGGAGAGAGTCTTTAGAGAGGTAATTAAAATAAAAGAGTCCTAGGGGCACCTGGGTGACTCAGTCAGTTAAGTGTCTGCCTTCAGCTCAGGTCATGATCCCAGGGTCTTGGAATTGAGCCCCATGTTGGGCTCCCTGCTCAGTGAGGAGTCTGCTTCTCCCTCTGCTTCTGTCCCTGCTCGTGTTGCTCTCTCTCTTGCTCACTCTCTCTCTCAAATAAATAAACCTTTACAAAAAATGAGTCCTATGTGTGGTCTAATCCAGTAGTACTGATATCCTTATAAAAATAAGAGATTAAGACACAAGACATGCAGACTAGGAGGCAATCATGTAAGGACACAGTGAGAAGGTAGCCATCTGCAAGCCAAGGAGAGAGGCCTCAGTAGAAACCAATCCTGCCAGTGCCTTGATCTTAGACTTCTATGCACTCGAATTATGAGAAAGTACATTTTTATTGTTTAAGCCACCCAGTCTGTTGTATGTTGTCATGGCAGCCCTAGCAAATGAACACATAAGATAACACAGTTGGTAGAAGCAGTCAGAATTTGAGCCCAGACATACCTTGACTCTTAACCCACTTTGTTACACCATACCACTAACCCTGGTTTGGGGCCTAGATTTACGGTATCTTGGTATACACAGAGCCCAATGCTATGTCTAGCACATACTGGGCCCACAGCCAGTGCTTGTTGAAATAATAAGCAATAACCATATGCGTCAATCCATGCCAGACCTGTGGTCAGAATCAGCCAGAAAGCCCTGTTGTTATCATTGTTTTTCTCTATAATTTCCCTAACCTGCTTCTCCCTCCAGGTGCCTGCACCAGAAGTCTGAGCCCACAACCTCTACTTGGATGTCTCTGCTTATGGGATTGAGATCACCTCTGCAGCAAAGGAAGCCCCAAGCTCACCTCAGGCAGTCAAATAACCAGGTTTTCACATGAAAATCTATGGAACTTTCTGCCACTGATATATGGCTTTGAAATGTCCAGTTTCTGATTCCAGTGTTGTTAGATTTCTCCAGCATGCATTCAGCCCTTCAATAAGTACAGGGAGAGCAAGGTAGGGAAGTCTTTGTTTTTCATTGTCTAAGAAACTCTAGAGTACTTTAAACTTCACTTTATGTGCTTTTTATTTTCAAATAAATATTGCCATTAATACTGCTATTATATAAAATATGTACATGACATTTATTGGTTTCTAAAAAGCAGTTTTGTAACTCTGCTCCCAGAGATTAAAAAAAAAAATGTTTCCAGGCACAATATTGGTGAGTACAACATTGATGTCTCAGTGTCTCTGGGTCAGGAATCTAGGTGTGGCTTAGCTAGTTCCCTCTGGTTTAGTGTCTCTACTAAGTCTGTAGAGAAAGTGTTGGTCAGGTCTGCCCTCATCTCTAGGCTTAACTGGGGCCCTCGTGTGTGTGTGTGTGTGTGTGTGTGTATGTGTGTGTGTGTGCCTGTGTGTGTGTGTGTGCATGTGGGTGTGTATCCATCTGTCTTATGAGGCTCTTGGCAGGAGACATCAGATCTTTGCCTTCTGGCTCTCTATAAGGATGCTCAGTACATGGCTTCCCTCAGCGTGAGTGAGCAAGAGGTGAGAGGCCAAACACCCAAGATTGGAAGCCACAGTCTTTAATGACCTACTTTTGGAAGAGACCGTCCATGTCTTCTGCCATATTGTATTCTTTAGAAGAGTTGATCAATTGAGTCCACATTCAAGGGCCCCTATAACTCAAGGGTGTGAATGCCAGGAGATGGGGTGGCTCTGGGGGTACCTTAGAGGTTGCTTTTCATGCCCTGGGAGCATAAGTCAGGGCTTTCCCTAATCAATACACAATTCTACTACAATGCTAGATGAAATAGCTCAAAAGCATATTGAATTATTTTCCTGGGCTTATTGTTAACCAAAAAAATTATTTAGAAATATATTTGAGGGGAAAAGGAAAGGGAGAGAAAAGGAATTAGCTTTAATTCCCCTATATGTGCCCACTTTTATTTTTGCCTCAGTTCTGACCCAAATATATAAAGTATTTTTACATGGTTACAGTTATCTTGGATAGTCTGTGGTGCCCCATGTCTTTACATTTAGCATCATATCAAAAAGAATGATTTTACAGAATCTTCACAATCATCATTTTAGCATGCTGAAGGCCCTAAGTATTCTAAGATCATTTGCTCTCTTAAGCTCTGTTGAGAGGTAACCAAGACTGTGTTATCAATGGAGGCAAACTGTAGCTATAAATTATGAGAGTGAGTTCATTTTACTTGATATTTGTCCAAATGTAGGCCATAATAGCAACTCTGCAGAATTTTAGAGTGAAAAATGAGTAAGATGTTCATTTTGGGGGGAGGGGATGGTTAGTTTTCCTGCAAAATTATATGATTGCGTTTTAGACCTTGCCCTTCACAACTGACTGCATATTAGGAACGTAAAGAAGGTTTTACTGATAAGGACAATATTCAAGAACTTCATGAATTTTTATCAGTAGACTTTTTTTAGCCCTTTAATCCACTATATATATATATATATATATATATATATATATTGCTCATAATTCTTTATTCAACTTAATTGTTAACCAGTGTGCTTCTGTGGCTTCTTTTGCTTGCACTTGAAGCAGATTTCTGCAATAACCTGCATGGATTTCATGAAAGCTCACACTTTTGGAGAGATCTGGACTTCTGCTTTAAACTGATTTCTATTGATTGTGTTTGCCTTATATTGTTAGAAGTTTAGTACAGTTGACTATCAGTCAGATTAGCCGAAAAGATATAGATGGTGGGCAGGGATAAATTAGAAGCTACTGCTAATAAGGGAGAGATGCTTAAAGGGCATTTTATAAGTGCTGAATTCATTACTGAGCATCTTCAAATTGTGATTTGTTTTCCTTTGGAATTACACTTTTCGCCCTTGGCTATACCCTGTATTTTATTGTCAGTATTTCTTTTAATGAATGTTCTCCTGTGAATGCACCATGAAGGTGGGTGGCAGAGATTCTTGGATGCCCATAAAACTTCTCTTCTCCTCACTCTGAGCATCAGCACCACACAGGCACACATACTCAGCTTTGTCCTTGCTGATATAGTCATGATTGTGTTTATGGAATCAATGCAGTTGGGTTTCCACCCTGGCCTCAGAGTGAGTCTCCTTTGGTCTAACTCAATAATCAGAATGCCATCCCCCTTGCCATTCAATGGTCAATTCAAGAATGGCCATGTGGCCACAATTCTGGCCAGGGAGGGGTGTCCTAGAAGATTTTCCTCATTCTCAAATGGGGGCACAAGAAAGGAATGTTTCCATTTTCTGCCTTTGCATATTATCTTGTCACTTTAGAACTGTGGCAGCAAACTCAAAACCATGAATGGAGCCAGTGCAAAAAGAGAAGCCAATGCCCTGAAGGGAACAGCAGAATGAAAAGATAAAAAGAACACAGATCCTTAAATTACCAGCCCTGAAAACACTCTAAATAAGGGCTTCTGATTACCAGAGATATTTTTGTTCTAACTGTATAAGCAGCTTCTAGTTGTGATTCATTAATTGCATCTGAGAGCATCCTAGGTGACAGAGTGTCTGCATCATTTTAACTTCTCTTTGGAGAGCAGTCATTTGCTCAGCAGGTATTTACTGAGCACCTGTTATGTGTCAGGTTCCATGCGAAGCTCTAGGGATACTAGGATGACTAAGGCACGGTCCCTGCCTAATATCATTAACATTCTGTTGGGTGTAACAGACTTTAAAGGAATAACTCCCTTTATATATATCACACCGAAAATAAAGGTAAGTACCATCAAGAGACATATTGGGTATTAAATGAACTAGATCTAGAACAAATTCTGGAGGGCTGGGAAGGCTTCTTAGAGAAACCTTTATTTGTGTGGAGCTTTGAGGGACTAGTCTCAGGTCTAAACTAAGGCCAAGAGGAATGGGGGACAATTTGGTCAGAGAGAACAGCGTGTATGAAAGCATTTAGGTGCCATAAAGCACTGTGGTTTTAGGGCAAAGAGAAAGTATTGGAGGAGAAGCACCTGGGTTTGGAGAGAGGCAAGCCAGAGGGGCCAGATCATGCCAGCCAACATGGGCCATGCTTAAGATTTCAGTCCTCTCCATTTGCTCCTCATCCTAGTACATCCTAGTACTCATCCTAGTACACGTCCTAGATCATCCTCATACTACGACTTACAGTTGATCCCAAAGAAGGCTACAATAGGAGAAACAGTTCTTGACTTACTGGTGGCCACAAAAAAATAGATCCTGGTAACTCTAGACAGTCGAAAGAGATCTAGAGCATCAGTGGTGTCAGAGACTAAATGCTTATTCCAGCTGGCCACATATTGCCAAAATGGGTTATGCTTCACTCTGGTGTGCTCGCTGTTCAGGACTGGCATGCTCTTCCAAGGCCTGTTGAAACCCATGTATGATGTGTGAGGTGTTTGGCTGCCAAAATGGAGAGGTAGACCACATGCATTAAAAGACCATCTCTCCAGGCCATCTTGGGTTCCATCAGGGGAGCAAGTGTGCTTACCTATCTGGGTGCACTTGGCTGTTAGAAATTGTGTAGCTGTCACAAGTGGCCCCAACTAGAAGGACAAGTACTGTGACTTAGCTATGTCATCTAAGACCACAAGCTCTTCTGTTCTTCTTTCCTGCTAGCTCTAGTGTCCAAATGGTATCTGCCACGCTGCCTCAATTCCACATACCATGTCTTTACGCCACAGAGTTCCAAGTAGGATGTAAGCTCTCTTTTTCCAAGAGGAAAAACCTTTCCAGAAACTCTCAGAAGACTTTCCGTAATATCTCATTGACCAGAACTGGGTTATGTGCTTACCTACCAACCAATCGCTAGCAAAGAGAATGGGTTGCTTTGACTAACTTGGATGATGCAGGTCTACGTCCTGGGGTGGTGCACATTGCTGCCGTATAAACAAGGGTTTTCTTAGCATGGAGGAGGGGAATAGCTGTTAGTAGGTATCTCAGAGTCTGTACTAGCATGAATCCCAATGTACCTGTAAAAATGCTTCACTTTGGGAGTTCCTTTTACTTGCTAACAGAAGACACCGTCTCTGAGGCCAATATCCCTTGTAGATGATTTTCAGGTCATTCCTCAGTTCCTTTTTTTTCCGTTCTTGCTCTTTTTGGCTCTTGGTGCTATAACACAGAGATGGTTCTTTCTTGGGTGTGGAGGAGTATTTTTTTCCCTCCTGGAATAATGTGTATTGATGTCTACAGGAGAAAATTTCTCAAATCAGTAACCCCAAAATTTAATGGGCATGTGCAGCATATCTCCCAGCTAATTCATGCAATCTTCAAAATTCTGGGCCAAATTATTCCATAGATAGGACAAGTTAACTTAGGTGCCCTCTTCATCTAGGGTCTGCTGAAGAATGTTTTCGATTAAACCATTCTCAGGGATCCCTGGGTGGCACAGCGGTTTGGCGCCTGCCTTTGGCCTAGGGCGCGATCCTGGAGACCTGGGCTCGAATCCCACGTCGGGCTCCCGGTGCATGGAGCCTGCTTCTCCCTCTGCCTGTGTCTCTGCCTCTCTCTTTCTCTTTCTGTGACTATCATAAATAAATAAAAATTTAAAAAAATAAAAAATAAACCATTCTCAATATACTATCTGCATTTTTTTTCTTTTTTTACTATCTGCAATTAATGAAAACACATCTACCTTTATTTTTTATGTGATGTGGGAACAGGGAAACTTTCCTCAGGATTGAAGTAGGGAAGGAAATGGAGTTGCATGCAGGAGGCAGTAAAGCAGGTAGAACAAATCTGTCTCAACAGATTATAAATTCCTTAAGGATAGGGAACACAACTTAAGAGGCCATTTAACACTATGTTTAAGAGTTGAGGCCTGATTTCAGAGGCATATTCTGCTACATACTGTGTGATCTTTGAAAACCTGCTTTCTCTCTGTGTTTCAGCACATCTCAATAATGAGGATAGAAAAAGTACAAACTTCATAGGATGATTCTTTTATAGGAAGAAATGTCAGAAACAAACTACTTATATAAATTCGTATAAAATCTGAACTTCTTTTGCACCATGGAGTACTTTCTCAGCCTGAGAAAACTACAGGAGCTTCCTCAAGATGCTGTTTTTAAAAATGCCTAAGATAAAGTACATGAGATAACAAAGAAAATGATAGAATTAAAATACAGTTATCAAAATACTTCCAAAAAATGCATGAGTCGAATATATGTACTTCTTTAATAATGCATGATATAAGATCTAGTGATAAATAAATTCTAATAATTTGATTAATTTCAGAAAAGTTGATATGTGAAAACAATGCTTGAGATTTCTGCAACAACTATAATGTCACTTAAAAACACCCAGCATTTTTGTTGGAAACAAAGTCATGGGTACTACTATGACTCCTTTCACAATGGAAGGAAATGCTAAATTTCATTGAGAGGTTAATCAAAATAGAGTTGTAATTTTTTTCTGGCCTTAGCCTAAGAACCAAGTATGGATTGTACCTAAGTATTTTCTTTATTCACAAACAAAATTTTAGACAGCTCTTTAACTATCATTCCCATCCTCCACCAGCACTAATTGTGAGAAATTCTGTTAGCCTCCTGGCTTGTTGATAAGATCATGGTGAGAAACACAGTTTTGTGAGCCCAGATGATGGGTTTCCTGAAGCAGAGACCCAGGTTCTCAAGTCTCTTACCGTCTCCTTGAAGATAGTGAAGATCATCTTCCACCAAGCATTCAACGCCTACAAGATGGACATTGAGCCTCGAGTGAGGGATGCTGCGATGTCTCGAGTGCAGTGCAGCAGAAGGCTGTTTAAGATCATGCTGTCCCACAGGCGGGCCACCACAGCCTACAACCAGGGTGAGGGCAGGGTAGTGATGGTGGAGGGGGAAGCAGCTCAGTACTCAGTTTTGACACAGGTAAGCCTCCATGCAGGGCAGTTTCTGAGTATTTGTTTAGAAAGAATGTGGTGGGGGGAGGTGACGGAGCAGAGACATGAGTAGGACAAGCAGGTGCAAGGGGCTATCTTCCTGGGCAGATTCTAAGTTCCTTAAGGGCCGAGACCATGTCTTCAGAGGCAGTATGACATCATGATAAGAGTTGGGGTACCAGATCTCTGCCACTTGCTACTACTTCATATCCAACCTCTCTCGGCCTCTGTTTTCCCCTCTGTGTAATAGGAATATTAATTGTTATAGGGGTGTTGTGAGATTCAATGGGTTAATGTCTAAAGTGTTTAGTAGGAGCTGAATAATACTGGCCACTATTTTCTATGTTTGGCACAGGAAACAACCATAGTAATTTCTTAATATTTTTTTAAATTGATGCAAAAAAATGAAGAAAGTTCAACAACTGAGTTAATTACCTTTCAACACCACAGTTGATTCAGATTTGTGCTATAGAGTAGTGGACAAGACAGTGATTGTTGGGGTGGATGTCCTTATTTCCAACCCGGGTTCCACCATTTATACTCTACAGATAAATTAGGAAAGTTACTAAACTGTTCCTACCTCACTGGCAATGTAGGGAAAATAATAGCATTGTTCTCATAGGGGTTTTGTGATAAATAATCCACATGAAGTTTTCAGCACAGTGCCTGCAACATTGTATTATTTACACACATATATTTCACTTGTACCATGAATCAATCTCTGTTCTAAGCATTTGCCAGCATTACCTCATGTAATCTTTCCCTGCCCCTCCCAAGAGGTGGGCATTAATATTACCTGCACTTTGGGGATGGGGAAACTGAGGTCTAATGCAATTACCCAACTAGCAGCAGAGCAGGACTTGCGCACAGGTGCTAAGCACCCATCATGCTGCCCAGGCCAGGTTGTAGGGCTATTTTTAGCAGTTGCTAAAAGTGGAAGCACTAGGACAAAGAGAAAGGTGAAGATGAAAAGATTAGAACTTGAAAAAAAAAATAAAAAACAACCAAACAAACCAACCAGAAATTTGGAGCTTGAAAGAGGAAGGAAATAAATTATCCTTATATTTTCAGCTGAAGAAATGGAGGATGAAGTTCAGATTTTTACCCAAGCACCCGCTGGAAATAGGAGGTCAAATGAGGGTTCAAGTGCAGTTCTATCAGACCCAGGGAATCACAGCACCCTCACTGTCCCCATCACCTCGTCAACTACACACACACACACACACACACACACACAGTGCTGAGGAACAAACCTGGCACATCTCTTCCTGAACCTTCTTTTAAGAATTCAATCGTGGTTCCAAGTATGTAGCCCAGGAGGAAATAGGGTGGCAGGGGAATGGCTTTTTTGTATGTGATCCATTTTATTCCTGCTAACTCAACAAAATACGCTGTATTGCCTAGGGGAGCTAAATCAGGCTGTTTAAATTTCCCCGTCACTAAAAATATTCTCTTGATTTATGAAAAAATAATCAATAAATGTGTGTTGATTTAGATTAGCACAGCTACAAAATATATGCATGGCATGGGGCTTTTTGTTTTTCAATTTGCATTTATTGTGGCCTTTAGATATGAGCACCACAGAAAGCATTTGAAGTGACAATGGTAACAACGATAATGAGACACAATAATTGTGGTCATTTATTGAGTGTTTGCCCTGGGTTAGGTATTACACTGGGAATTTCCTATTCATTATACTGTTCAATTTTCTTAAAAATATCATGAGGGCAAACTTTGATTCCAGACAGTAGATTAGACACATATTTATAGCCACTTTCTCTGGAAAGCTCATTGAAATGATGAAAAGCCATACTTTTATTTTGTTTTGGCAATTGAATATTTAAGGACAAAAGAAGCAGGAGAGTAGATTATAAAAAGGACATTCTGGAATGTAGGAAGCAAAAGTAGCATTGTGGTTGAACTTCTTGAGTTAGGTTTGGGTCAAGTGGCCCAACGTAATAGTGGTTTAAATACATGTGGTTTATTTCTGTCATATAAATATGGAATTGAGAGTTAAGAGTAGGCATAAGAATTGTATACCATTGTCAGGGGCCTAGCCTCTTTGTGGCTTTCATCACTTCCCTGAGTGTAACCTCACCTCATGGTCTAAGAAGGCTGCTTGAGCTCCAGACATCTCATTCATTTTCTAGCTGGCAGTATGGAGGACAAGCAGGTGCAATAGGCATGACCACACTTTAAAGAGCGTGGTCTGTGAGATATGGAAGTGGCAAAATAGTGGCTTCCACTTTAAAGACACTTCTGTTGCAGGTTTTGTTTTTTTGTTTTTTTTTTAATCACATATCTTTCATTCGGGGTACCTGTCTCTATTAGGGGGAGGTGTTATCCAGTTTTAATAAGCTGTCTGAGTGTCTATCTTTGTGATTAATCAGAGCCTAGTGAAGTGACGTGTATTAAACAGATGTGGTGCCTGAAATTTATTTACCTTTGGAGACTGAAACACCTAGCCTTGTGCAAAGCACCTCTTTTTTTTTAAGATTTTATTTATTTATTCATGAGAGAGAGAGAGAGAGAGAGGCAGAGGGAGAAGCAGGCTCCACGCAGGGAGCCCTATGTGGGACTTGATCCCAGGCCTCAGGCAGGCGCTAAACTGCCGAGCCACCCAGGTGTCCCTGTGCTGAGCACCTCTTAGGAGTGCCAGCTCCCGGAACAGCGATGGGGCTCACCACAGCTGTGTGATTTTTATGTCCCTAGCCTGGGTATGCTTGTCAGCGTACTGGAGGAGGTGGGGACTGGAGGCATGAAATGAGGTACTGTAGATAAACCCGAGCAGCAGAAGTAACCTCCCAGACTCCAGTCTCCCTTCATCCCTTTACCCATCTGGTGGGCCCAGGAGTGCATCACAGTGGCAAAGAGCAGTAAGGATCCTCTGTTTGAAAATGGGATTTAACAGTCTGCAAGGTCACAGCTGTGACTTCTTTTGGAGCCTGTGACGAATACGTTGCCATGGCAAAGAGTCAGAGAAAACTAGGGTCTAGTGTGGCGCTGCCACTTCTCTGATTTGGAAGCCACGTCTACCTCCCTAAGTCCCCATTTTCTCACCTGTAAAGTGGGGCTGATAATCGGGAGGCTGTAGAATGACATAATTCCTAGTAAGTGCCAAGGCCAGTACCTGGAACATAGTAGGTGTTCGACGCATGTTAGTTAGCTCTTATTATGCAGCAGGGACTATTAGCCCCATTAGATGGAAAAAATTAATGTTCAGGGACCCCACAACTTGCTAATAATTAATAATAGCAATAATCATCGAAGGAAACCTCATTATGTGCATGAACTCACCCCCAAGAGGCAGGCATTGACATTATGCCCCATTTTCCTGAGGGAGAAACTGAGGCTGAATGCAGTTACACTTGTGTTGAGATATGGAAGTGGCAAAATAGTGGCTTCCAATCCTTCAATGTTCGTAAGCTTTGACTAATGTCTATGTGGGCAAAAGTCTCTGCTGGACTCTGCATACTGGATGCTAAGGACTCTGGGATGAGCGGAGCTGGGTACAGACATCACCTGACAACTTCAGTGTTACATACTGAATGCTACATGGAAAGAAACATGTGATTCTAACTATGTGAAGACAAAAGGAAAGTGTATTAATTATAGTAGTTTCGGCTGCTTAACCAATGACCCTGAACTTAAACTGACAATGAATATTTATTATCTCATGCAGTCTCTGTGGGTCAGGATTTCAGGAAAGGCTTAGCAGGATGGTTCTGGCTCAGGGTTTCTTATGCAGTTATAACAAAGTGTCTGTCAGGACTTCAGGTACCGGAAGGTTTGATCAGGGCTAGGGACCTACTTTTAGGATGGTTTGCTCATGGCAAGCAAGGTCTTACTGGCTACTGGCAGGAGACTTCAGTTCTTTACCCTCATGTCACATAGCTGGTGTCCCCAGAGCGAGTGAACCAAGGGAGAACAAGGAGGAAGCCACAATATCTTTTATGATGAGGGCTTGCAAGTCATATTGTCCTTTCCATGATATCCTGCACATTATACAGGCAGCCCTCTTTCGTGTGGGAGGGGATTATGTGAGAGCAAGAATACCAGGCGGCAGGAATCCCTGGGTCATCTTGGAGGCTGGCT
This sequence comes from Vulpes vulpes, assembly GCF_048418805.1. Lineage (NCBI taxonomy): Eukaryota > Metazoa > Chordata > Mammalia > Carnivora > Canidae > Vulpes > Vulpes vulpes. The sequence continues at coordinate 174,666,802 of NC_132791.1, read as the reverse complement.
ACTGCATCAGCTCTGTTGGGAATTCAGGGAAGACTCTCTGGGAGAGGTTACACCTGGAACAGCTAAATCGGGAACAAGAATTCTGTAACCTGGGACGGACAGACCTCAAGGAGTCTGTGACCTTGGATGGAGGAAAATTGTTTGTTCTAATCAGTGCTTTAAAACTATAGTGATTGATAGACCTACCAGCACATTTTGATATTGAATGCATATTAATGAGGTATAGGTATTATTTTATTATATTTTTGTTAATATTTTCATAATTGTATTTCAATATACTTGCCTTTATGATTCCATGTATCTTATTTTATAGACCTGAAGAGATTATTCTGAGAAAGAACCAAAGATGTCAAACAGGTCTGTAACACACACAGGAAGGCTAGTGAAGAAGGAGAGTAGCAATCATGTGGTTGAAGGCAGGAAGGGCATTGGAGGCAGAGAACACCGGAGACAAGGGGCAGGCTTCCGTGCATGTGTATTACTAATAGCCTCAAGTCCAAGAAGGGGACGGAGGTAGATGAGCTGTGAATGGGAACAGGGAAAAGTTTAGGCTATAGAACTTGCACTAGATACCAGTATGGTAGTAAAAAGGCTGGGGAGAGGGGATCCAAGAAAATGTTTATCTTATTTATGTATTTATTCATGCATTAAGTTGAAGATTATTTTTTGAGACTACATAATGCAGGCACAAATTACAAAATTCAAAGTGGATACAGTGAAAGCCTTCCTCTCATTTACTCACTGCAACTACTCTGAAATGTTCTCTACCCTGGAAGCCACCACCAGCTAATTTTATATCCTCAGAAAATCATTTTCATGTAAGGGAGTGGCAGATTAGATTTTCATTTTAAATAGCTGGCTCTGATGAAGGTGCCCACTGCAGACACTAGACAGGCTTTACAGAGAAGCAGTGGGAGAGGGTGACAGGCAGTGCTAGGAATGTCAAGGAGAGTGTGTTACTCTTTTCTTCCTAAAAGAACTTACCACACATGTGCTGGAGGATTCCACAAGTGGACATAAACACAGTTCATTGTGTTGACGAGTTCAGATTTCCTGTGCAAAACACGGGAGGCAATAGAGAGAGCAAAGTGGTTAAGAATATAATACAGACTTTAGACCTGAGAGACTGGGGCATCGTCTCTGCTCTGTGGCCAAGTCTGTGCTCTGTTTGCTAATCTGAACCTTAGTTTTGATCTCTTGTGTAGAGTGGGGCTAATGATAACCACCTCTACGTGTTTGTCACAACGGCGTATGTGATAATGCTGGTAAAAACCTTCATATAATTATGCATATGTTTAAGGTCAGATCTGAAATCAGAGTTGTGCTTCATGGTTGAATTCCAAAATTCTTAAAGTCCACTTCTAAGCACCCAACACAGCAATGACAATAGCTGACATCCTGTGATACAATATTTTAGGTTAACAGCTTGCCTTGTGCCAGGCCCTGTGCTGACTGCTTTGGAGTCATTATCTTTTTTTCTTTGTTTCTTTCCTTTTCTTTAGGTCCCCTTCCCCTGGTACAATTACATGTGGACATCTGGTAGGATCTGGGCTGAATCTTGGGCTTCAGGGCCTGGAATCTTTGGAAGAATTCATTTGCAAGATTGCAACAGCTATAGATCAGAGTGACATCTTGGAAACTTTGGCTGTCAAAATAAGACACTCTAAGCAGGTGGTGGAAGACTTTAAACAGAATGGATTCATCACCACAATTTTCAAGTGATGATGGGCAACCTAGCCGCCTCCCTGGAGGGTAATTCTTCTCCCTGTGGGGCAGAAAGTAGCAAGGAATGAAGCTAGGCTGAAATAGAATTTTGAGAATGGTATGTCAAGTTAGCAGTTATATTAGTAAAGCTACTTGAAATTTGAGGCCTTTATATGTAAATTAGACAAGTGAAATTTCCAAATGTGAGGATCTGATTTAAAGATGTCACTGCAATAGAAATGCGCTCTCCAGGGGAGAGTGCCTGCCTATGGCTTAGAAGGAAATGAGCCTTATTACTTAGTCCTGAGGACTCTTGTAATAAAACAAAATCACTATCTCCTAATGCTTCAGGGAATCAAATTCTCTCTCTTTAAAGCAAATGTGGTGGTGCCTGGGTGGCTTGGTTGGTTAAGCATCTGCCTTTGGCTCCAGTCAGGATTCCAGAATCCTGGGATCCAGCCACACCTCTCTCAGGCTCCCTGCTCAGTGGGGAGCCTGCTTCTACCTCTCCCTCTGCCACTCCCTCTGCCTGTTCTCTCTCTCTCTCTCTCTCTCTCTGTCAAATAAATAAGTAAATAAGATTAAAAAATAAAGCAAATATGACAGAAGGTTGCTATATCTATCTAGGTGTGTATGTGTGTGGGGTGGTAATATGGACATTCATTTTACTTGTCTTAACTTTTCTCAATGTTTGAAAAATGTCATAATATGGGGCACCTGGGTGGCTCAGTGGTCAAGCATCTGCCTTTGGCTCAGGTCATGATCCCTGGGTCCTGGAATTGAGTCCTGCATCAGGCTCCTTGCAGGGAGCCTGCTTCTCCCTCTGCCTATGTCTCTGCCTCTGTCTGTGTCTCTTATGAATGAATAAATAAAATCTTTAAAAAAATGTTATAATAAAACATATTGGGGCAAAAGAAATAAAGTAGATCACCAGAAAATGAATAAAAGTAGAACAGACACAGTATCATAGAAAATAAAAAGACAGTACTTTAAAATATATTTAGCTTTATAAACAATTCACTTCTTTTACCTTATTTTTCTCATTTTCTTGTGGAGGAGTAAAAACCCATGGGCATCCATCTGAGGACCGGTATTGGGGACTTTCTGTTCTGGAAAGACAGCACAGGGGGATATTGGTTGAGAGATGAGTTTGGGGCTAGTCCTTTTGTCTGTATTCTAATCTCAGTGCCTGCTGGCTCTTGCTCACTGAGTGACCATGGGCAAGTTACTTAAATTCTGTGTGCCCTAGTTTCTTCATCTGTAAAAACAAGGAATAAGGAAACAGAATGAGGAAAGTTAAGTGACTTGGTCATTGTGACATGAGCTGAGTTTGGTTCCAAAGATAATTACAGGAAACCCTATCACTGAAGCTCACCCTTGTCTTTGTATACCTGTACATCTTGGTTCATGCTTCTCTTAGAACCCTCAAACCATAGTATTTTGTGTGTCTGTAGGTTTTATCCTAATTGACTGATTTCTGAATGCAAGGGGTGTCTCATTTTTCTTGTTTGTTTGTTTTTTTCTCAGACACGTGGCACAATTTTTTCTCACTCTTTGAAGGTTTGAATGAATAAGTGAAATCCGAACACACCTTCCTATGTAAGGCCACATTGACCAGGAGACAGTTTTCCCTTGGAATCCCATTCAGTATTCTTCCTTAATTGATTACCTTCCATGAGAAGTTTGTCAGATGAGTCAGGAATCTTCCCAGGCCTCTGGCACCAAAACATGAAGTTTCATTTCCCAAAGAACGGTGACTTCTGTTAATGCAGGTTTGCAGAATTGTTGGGGTATTTTTGTGTGTGCGAGGGGGCGGCCAATGACCATCATCACAGTAATAACAGAAACGAAAAGAACATGGTCCCAGGAATGTTCCATTAAAGCTTATGTTCATGGCGTGAATAATGCCAAATTGCTTTTAGCAATGACTCACCAATCTGTGTTTATAAATCATCACTCACTGCATAAATGGTTGCTCAAAGAGAAAAGACAGTTCAAATGTAGAAATCCTTGTCTAGAATGGTCTTTAGTCTTTTAAATTGTGGGCACATAGGGCCATCTGGTGTGCAGTAGTATAACCACACACTGATTTTTTTTTTTTTTAAACCTCGTCACTACCTATCAATGTGATTTAGTTGGCTTTACAAAAGCAAACTATTCTTTAGGCTTTCTTGAGGATCTTCGCTTATTCCCGAACATAGGTGTCCTCAAACCTGTGATAATCTTATGTACTAAGTAGAGCTCACCCTCTTCTAGATCCTTGTAAGACCAAAGTCAAAGCCGTGTGTAAACTCAAGCTCAAGGGGGCACAGAACTGTCAGTGCAGAGAGGAAGCCAGTATAGAGAGAACAGGAGAATGTGAGCTGAGAGCAGGGAGCAAGAGACCATGAAATCTAGGAGAGTTCCTCCAGGCCCTGATAACATTCTAATTTAGCTCATGTGCACCCTGGACATAAACTTTTTGGTAAGTCTCTGTTGCTTGCAATCAAATAAGTTTGACTAAGACAATATCAGTTTGAATGGAGCCCAAAAGACTGGAAATCCTAAAATCTGGCATGCCTACTCTCATAAGTCCTCAAATGTCTGTATGTCTTACTCCTTTAACCTTCTGATAGAAGTCACAGATAAAAAGCAGGAAGACAGTAATAAAATTAGGCCCTCATAAACATCTGGGACCATTATTGGTGTCTGGGCCACTCAGCCAGGCTTCTGTCAGCCCATGTGTCTCAACTCTGGAGGGGCAAGGAAGTGAAAAAACAGGTGCCCTCAGAGAGTGCTAGAGAACTGGCAATCTGAACCAGCAGGGTCTGAATACTACCATGTAAATCTCTGGCCTTCCTGGCATGAGATTCCTTTATCCTAAATAAATCTCAGCATTTAATTTATGAGCTAGTAGGGTTTTTTTTTTTTTTTTTTTGGCTTACTGTTCTGCACCAGGGGCACATTGGCAACAGCCTGGAGACTTGTTGGTTGTTACAGCTTGGGGAAGGGAGACGCCATTACCATCTAGCAGGTTAGAGGCCAGACATGCTGCTAAATATCCTACAATGTTCAGGACAACTCTTCCCACAATAAAGAGTTATCTGAGCCCAAATGTCAGTAGTGCTGATATTGAGAAACCCTGATGTTCATGGCAGGAGAAACCTTGAGGGCATATTTTAAGTGGTAGGAAGAGCAGAGCAGAGGGTTGACCTAGAAGTTGAGAATTTTACCAAGGGGACCAATACCAAGTTTTGGGGAAGACACCATACTATATCACTACCTGTGCCCTGATGCCGAGTCATAGGCATCTTGAGGCTCTGGTGAGAGCCAGATTTACCTCTGGATAAATCTAAGCAGTCAGTTCTTGAACAGAGCTACATATTACTGGAGAGACAAGACTAATCAGTTTGATTCCATTTATTCCTTTCCCCATCATTTGGGGTCATTGTGACCTAATCTCTATTTATTTCAAAGGAATAAATTGGATTGAATGACAGAGACAAGGGGTTAAACTGGAGTCAGCAGAGGAGCAGCATATTAATAAATTAACTTATTTAAATGCATACGGGTTGGAGAGTGATGTTTTGGTAGGTCTGAGATGTGATAGTAGATGTGTTAAAACTAAAATATAGCGTAGCTTTTGGTTGGTCCCCTTCAAAGGATAGTAAGTCTTTCACTTCCCTAAAAAGCATGCAGAGCAGGAATACCAAAGCAATACCAATTTCAGAACTTGAAGACAAGAAGCAACACAGCTTCCTGCCTCCCCGGGCCCCCACCTGTTTAAATATGTAATTTTAATTAATTAATTAATTAATCAATTAAAATATGTAATTTTAAAAATAAATAAATTTCAAAAATATGATTTTTTTGTGTGTGATGGATGCTTGTATTTTTCTGAGACCTAGACCATGGGAATCCTGGTCAGCCGACTTCCCTGTCATGCTGAGTTGGGGAGCAAGGTTCAATGTGGGAGTGTTCTGGAAAACCACTTAGGCAAGGCCAAGGTAAAGATATGCTTCCAGTGTTTGACCCAGGACATTGATAGAAAACTTGTAGGTGCTCCAGGAAGATTTGAGAGCGTGCACGTTGTAAATTGGGAATTTGTTTTTAAACGAGGCTGACTTACAAGAAGACCAAATCTATGGAATCACATTGATTCACTGATGCATTTCAATCAATAAACTTGCAGGTCTAGGTATTTTACTAAGCGCTAGTGATAGAAAGAAGCACAAGATGTGGTTTTGTGTCCTCCGTTCAGGAGTCACAAATAGCTGTGGAATCAGTAACACTGTCTCAACTGCCAGTTATTTCCCGATTTCCCGGCTCTTCTTCTTCTGTGCCCTCCTCACAGGGGGCGGGGGGGGGGGGGGGGTGGTCGAGTACAGGAAAGAGATAAGTTTATGAATTCTTGGCCCAGAATTAAGCGGTCTATAAACGTTAGTCCTTTACGCATCCACAGAATCCCGCTGGGGCTGGCAGCATCTTCTCCAAACCGGGGTGGGAATTTGCATTTTATTTTTTTTTTTAAAACCCAGCCACGTTTTATAGCGTCACGGTTACGTGGGCTACAAAGTGTGTCCGCCAGCCCGGGTGATGGGAGGCTCGGGGAGGTCTCAGTCTTCCTAACGTCCTAAGAGACGGAGAGGTCAGAGCCCGGCGGACCAGCTTCAGCATCCCTCGGTTCGCTCCGCAGCCCTCTCCTGCTGGGCCTGGCCTACATTTCCCAGGATGCTCGTTGGCAGGAGCTCCCGCAGGATTGGTCAGAACAACGCGGAAGTAATCATGGGTCGCTCAGCAACGGGCGGAGTCCTGGACCGCGACGGGAGGCCCACGCCCCTTCCCCGAAGCTCCGCTCCAGCCCCGGCCTCCCGCGCGGAGCGCCCGCCGGCTTTTACCTCCACCCGAGCGCCGGCGCGCCACCTCTCCCGTACTGGCGCCGCCGTTCTCCCGAGGCCCCGCCCCTCTCACGCCGGCAGCTGCCAAAGTGCGGAGGACGGATCCTGGCTCCCGGGTTGTCCGAGCGGCTCGGGGCGGCGCAGTGCGCAGGCGCGAGCGTGTGGGTCTCGCCGCGCGCGGCGCTCGGTTGGAGCGGGAGTGAGTGAGTTCCTGGGCTTCCTGGGCTTCCTGGGCGCGGAGACCCGGCAGCCGGCGGCCGCCCCCGGCGCCATGGCAGCCCTGCGCTACGCGGGTCTGGACGACACGGACAGCGAGGACGAGCTGCCCCCGGGCTGGGAGCAGAGAACCACCAAGGACGGCTGGGTGTACTATGCCAAGTAAGGGGCCGCAGGGGGGCCGCCCCGGGACCCCGCCGCCGGGGACGCCGCCTGCGCGGGGAGGGCCGCGGGGGCGGAGGAGCCTCCCCGGGAGGCCCCGAGCGCGCCCGGCCCAGCGGGGGGCACCTGGCAGCTCCCAGGCGCGCCCTCTGCTGCTCAGGAGGCGGCGCTGCACGGCGCCCTGGCGGCCCGCGGGCCGGACTCCCTCGCCCAGGGAGCAGCCGCTAATGCCCAGCTCCTTCCTCGGGCCCCGGGGAGGAGAGCTACAAGTATGTATTTTTAAATAAATGTCCTACTGCAGTTATGTACACGTACGCAGACTCGTGTGTGTATATGTACTAGAACTCCCGATGGTTTCCCGCAAAGTTTTGGAAACCCCAGTGGACCCATTCTCCCTTCCCTTGCTGTGCTACTTGGGCCCATGAAAGAACCCAGTCACCGTGGTGGTTTTGTTTTTTTTTTTTTGTTTGTTTTTCCCCCTCCCCACCTGTATAATGGGTTGATAGAACTTTAATTCAGGCACTGCACATGAAACACGTAGCCCAGACCTAATGAGTATGCTCTGCTCAATGACTTCGCTTTTCCTGCTCTCTCTGCAGCTGCGACAGCACCGCCTCAGCCTGATTATTAGAATCACCTGTCCGTGGACCGAAAAATACAGATTTCAGAGACCCCGACCCCCACCCCCACCCATGCAGCAGACACCCAGCGTGGGGAATCTGTTTTATAGGCTTTCCCCATAAGGCAGGCTATCCCTTGGCTTTGAGATACACGGGTGTAAGTCAGTGATTTCCAACATCTGGAGGACTTAGGCAAGAGCTTTTCCTTGGTTCCTCCTCCACAGATTCTCATTTAACCGGTTTGGGGCCTCCCCGCCTCCACTGATATGTTGTAAAATCTTCCCAGGAGATGCTTATCTGCCCAGTGTTATGTGAGCCACCACTGTCTTTGGTTGCTTGGTAGAAACAAAACCAGAAAAAAAAAAAAAAAAAAGGAAAGAGAAAAGAAAGACCTTGGTGAGTTTGTTCGTTCGAGACACATTGAGGTTTTATCACATGCCAGGCCCTTAGCTGAGCACTGGTTGTACTGAGATAAATAAGACCCATTTGTCACTCAGTCTTACAGGGCAGAGTGACACACGGCTTGTTCTGGTGTAGGGTGTGTATAGTGAGCAGCAGCCTGCTAGCACGAGGCATGTGTGGGTAGATGGGGGGCACCTCAGGTGAGTGGGGAGAGTTGGCACCTGAGCTGTGCCTCAGCACAAGTGAATGGGCATATTCAGGGCCAGGAGGGCAGCCCAGGAGGAGGCTTCTCTATGGTCCAGGTGCTGGTGCAGGGATGCGATGATTAAGGCAGCCCTTCTGTGCATCATGGAAGAGCTGGGGCTCCATCACCAGGACCCGGGGGTCCACTGAAGGCTTGGAGCCAGGGAGTGCCATTGGATTTATGTCTCTTGAGAGGTGACTTCTGGCCCTGGAGGATAGGGGCAAGTCTACGGCAGGGAGCCGGCAGGGAGCCGGCAGGCTGTTGTGGGGCTCCAGGCAGCTTCTGAGCGCGTGCACTTGCCGTTCCCTCTTCCTGAAGAGCTGCGGGAAGGGCTTTGTCATCCCCAAGAGCTGAGCTTAAATACCACCGCCCGGAGACCTTCCCTTGTCCCTGCCTCCTCCTCCCAGCATCTTACCTGAGACATGGTACTTGGGCTTGTCTACAATCATCTTAGCCATATTCTTCTCATTGGCACTCTGTCTTCCTTCCCCAGATTGTAAGCTTCACGAGGGCAGGGACCTTTTCTTGTTACCCTCTGAGTCCCCTGTGCTTAGCACCTTGGAGACATAAAATAAGTCCATGTGGGATGAGTGAATCAGTTCCTCCGGTAAAGGGTTCCTTGGGCCTCCCTGAGCAGATGGCATGCTAAGCCCGGGAATGCAAAGGTGCACAGGACTGGCATATGGGCTGTTAGAGCCCTCCTCTGCCTCTTGCTCTATGTGGGGGGTTACCTTCATTCTGGCCACTTACCCTAGGCTCCCTGGCTTCCTTTCAGGTTCGCCTTTCCCTCTGCACCCAATCTTATGTTGGGTGGCCTTTCCCATCTGCTTCCTTCCTTGATGGTGTCCAGTGTCTGGGCTCTTCTTTCACTACGATCTGCACATCCCAGCCAGCTCCTCCGAGAGCTTTCAGGGGATTCATTGCATATATAGTCCCTGAAAAGGCTTTCCTCCCAGCCCTCCCCAGTGTTGGGTCTCACAGTGGCCTGTCTGGCCCCCTTTTTACGCTGAATGTAGTGACAAGGTGTGGCTGAGCCCCAGCTGGGGGTCCCTCTCTCCAGTCCCCCTAGCCCTCTGTTCTTTAGCTCTCCAGGTGGAAGGACGCCTCTGACCAATCCTAACCCTAGATTCCCAGCAGTCCTCCTTGCTCTGTCCTGATGTGCAAGCATCCTGGTCCTTCTTTTCTCTTAACTCTGGAAGGGTCACTTGTCCTCTCTTGGGGTTTGGGAGCTAAAAGAAGACTGCTCTTTGAGTAGTTCATGTTTTTTAATGGTCTTCCTCTCAACTGCAGCAAGGCTTTCCCCAAGGACAGAGGCTGTAGCTCCCGATGAGACCCTCCTCCCCAACTCATCTTTGCCCCTCTCCTGTCGGCTTCATGTTTTCTCATGTGCCCCACGGAGCACTCAGACCTCAAAGACACACATGTCATAGGGCTCCAGGGCCCACCAGACTGGACTTTCAAGGGGAGGACATCTGCCACTGAGGGAGACCTGGCCCAGAGAGAGCTGGCGGGCCTTTCCCCTCTGCCCAAGCCAGGAGGTGGTGATGGAAGGACCAGGTCTCAGTGCCGGGGGCTGTCACTGTGGTCAGCTGGGCCTTCCTGGGCCCTCAGCCCCCTTTCCTTAGGCCGGGGCCCCTTGGCAGCCAGGGGGACAGCTGACCTTGCCTGGTCAGGAGAGAGTTCCCTCGTCTACAGGGTTGGCCTTCCTCACAGTCAGCTGTCTCCAAGTTAACTAACTGTATTTCAAGACCAGATTTCTAGAATAGCATACTTGAGAGTGATATCCATGTAATGTGGGTATGAATTTAATTTTGATCCTTTTGGTTTAAATTAAGATCACTGTTAATTATCTCCTTAAATGACAAAAAGCTTATTGAAGAAGAAAAAATAGAAGAAGGCTTCTGTTTAAAGGAGAGGAAGATAACACTTTGGGGACATGTGTCGTGATTTTCTGTTCATTAAGAAGTCATTTTAGGTTACAATTAGGAACACTTTTTAATTAAGTTTTATATGTAAGTGTTTAAACTAATACTTCCATGCGAAAGGCACAGTTCCTAGTTCTTCGCATGTGTTAACTCATTCAGTCCTCAGGAACCCCAAGGAGCAGATGCTGCTCTTATCCCCATTTTACAAATGGGGAGGTTGAACACCTCTTCAAGGGCAGATGGCTGGTGAGCGGGAGAGCCAGAAGTCACAAGCATTTGGGCTCGGAAGTCCTCACTACCAAAGGATGTTTTTTTCTCTTGTGTCAGGCCTCGGGTCCTCCCCCAGGGGCACTGTGTCCTTCACGGAACAGTTGGCAATATCTGGGTTCTGCTGTCACCCCTCTGGCATATTGGCATCTAGTAGGTCAGCTCCTCGTCCTGCAGTGCACAGGACAGCCCCCAGAGCAGACAGCGATCTGGCTTGACTGTCAGGGTCTCCAGCGCTAAGAAAGCCTGGCTTAGGCATTTTTTGTCAAAGTCAGAAACATGGGGGTGACTTTTTTTTTTTTAATGTCTTTCAGGGTAGAAAAAAAATGTTCTGAGTATATTTCCCAACTTCATCTGAAGGCAATTATTCATCCTGCCTAATTGCACTTGGGCAGCTCCTTGGGCCAGGCATGGGGCTGGGTGTCAGGGTTCAGCTGGACGCAGGGCTCCTGCACAGGGGTCAGCGTTACATGCATAGGGGCGCTTTGTGGGTTCTTGAGGGCAGGTCTCTTTAGAGCTCGGCTCAAAGCTCGTTTGATGCCTGCCTATGGAATGAAAACTCTTAACATTGGGCAGAGGAAAACATAATCACGCCTGTAAACTTTCTTGAAGAAGGCATGCGGAGCAAAGCAAAGAGCAGGAGCCGGGTATGCTATTGCTAGCGTCTGCTTTGTCTGCTCGATGCTCCTTCAGTTTGCAAGGGGGTGGGGGCAGGGGTTGTGTCATGAGAAGCGGCTTCTCCTTTCCGGGACTCAGGCTCTCCCCCTCTGCAAGTAGGATTTCATGGTGGTCAGTGTACAGTAGACACTGGTCCTTGTTACTGATAACCCTGCATTTGTATGGTGACTTAACTTTTTGCCAATCACTGTCACAAGTAGGGTGTCCCTTATCTTTCCAGCAGCCCTGTGAGGGGTTTGTGGGGCCAGGGAGACTGGCTCACTGATCACAGGCATGCAGGAGCCCGAGGCTTTGGCCTCCTGAGTCCAGTGTTCACAGAGCCCCTGCACTGGCCACTGAGAGTTTGCAAAAATCAGACCTGAAGCCAGCAGGCTTCCAAAAACCTTGTAAAACTTGTAAAATTTTACAGCAGATTCATGCTCTCTGTATTTTTTCTTTAAAAAGTAATTGGTAGGGAAGGCATATTCAAATTTTATCATCTAGATGTCAATGATTAATTATCATCTTCTACTTTGGTATGAGTATGAACTTTTAGGAAATCCAGCCTCCCCTTGAATGCCTCTTGCAACATGCAGCTGCTTCTCTGATTAAGTAATTTTATGTTTTTCTTGATATTTTATCACCTTTTGATGGGTGTCTCTAGTCTGTTATTGGCTCACGATTTTAATTATAACTTGGTGTGCTATTAGTTAAAATGCTAAATTTGCCACAGGAATGAGACTGGTTTGTATATTTGATTTGTTTAAAATAATAGGTAGCACTTTTGAGAGTTTTTTATATACCAGGTACTGTATTCAGCCCTTTATAAGCCTTACCTTCATAGCGTTTCCTTGAGATCAGTTCTAGGATTATTTCCATTTTGCAGATAGGTAAATTGAGGCTCTGAAGTTGAGTAACTTGGCTAGGTATATAGTTAGGTGACCTATGGGGCTACCCTACTACATTCTTAAATACCTCTTGGGAACAATTAGGAGTTGGTGATTAAAACGCTTCAAAGTTATATCTCTGGAAAAAATAAATATTCATGATTAATATTTAAATAACATCTAAATATCAGCATTGTAAATTAGACTGTAGTTTGTTCATCTATCTTGGAATAAACTAAAATAAATACAGGACACTTCTAGATATTCTGAGTGATTCATTGAGTTTCCTAACCCACAATTGGGGTTCCGGCCCATTTCTCTTTCTCATGCTCCACAGCCCGTTCACAAAGACAGGTTTTCAGGAGATTTCCTTGGGCTGCTTCTCCTTCCCACCTAGGGAATTTGACCTGATGTAGACAGTAGCATTTATGTTCTGAATATTTCTTTTCTGATCTCTGGCTTTACTACTCTTGGGAGACAGTGTTTTTTGGGAGGGGAACAAACTTAATGCAGTTGATTAATTTTTAGAAGTGTAACCTTCACTTTCTATTTGTGCATTTTTAACTTTTTTTTTTCCCCCCTCAACAGTCACGCTGAGGAGAAGACCCAGTGGGAACATCCAAAAACTGGAAAAAGAAAACGAATAGCAGGAGGTTTGTGTGCTATTGTCATAAAGCAAAGAACCTTGCATTTAAAGCATTAATTAGATGGCAGATGTGTCACAATCAGGTGACAGGCTGCTCTGTCATTCCTTGAAGGTTCTCTAGGAGGGAGCCATCAAGGAATCAGGCTTTCATGTGGAGGAGCCCGTGGGGTGTGGCAGGAGGGAGGCCTTGAGAGTGGGGTGTAGTGGTGATAGTGATTTTGCTTTTTGTGACAGTCACGGTCGGTACACATGGCCTGAACTGGCCCAGTCTGGGTGCTGCTCAGTGGGCTGGGCTTTGGGGTGGGGCTTGGAAGGCATGATGCCTCCTCACCTGGGCTCTGGGCGTCCATTCACCCCACCTGCCGCATGTACACCTGCCAGTCTTCTGTGTTTCAGATTTGCCCTATGGATGGGAACAAGAAACTGATGAGAATGGACAAGTTTTTTTTGTTGAGTAAGTGTCTATATAGAAACTATTCTCATTTTGCTTTTCAATGGGAATTTTTAATTGTAAAAGTAGTATACCTTGAATATAGAAAAAACAGTGGTATATATATATATATTTCTAATAATTTTTGTATTCTGTAAATCTGCTTTCTTTAAGGAAAAATAGGGAGTGCACTGTGTGAACTGTGTAGGACTCTGTCTTTCTCCACACGATGTCTTGTGAGCACTTTCTTATGTATATATTTCTCAAGACACTGATGTTAAATGGCCGTGGAGTATTATTTTGTACAGATATACTGTAATTTATCAGGTTACCTACTGGGCATTGATGTTAAGTTCCTGTGTAACTCTTTGGCCTCTCCCCCCTGAGCCTGTTACAGTGGTGGGCTGGTCAGTGGTCCACCACCAGCTCTGGCGGGGAGCCCAGGTCTCTCTCCATGGTGCACATACTTTCACCGTGGCTTCTTTCAGGCTACCAAGGGGATGTCAGTGAGGAGCCAGGGGAGGTGTGCACATGCACCCGAGCACGCCAGTGCGAGCTGGCTGCTCCGCAGCACTGCTGTGGTGTCTCGCATCGGGCGTGTCAACATACTTCTCCAGCAGCTCCGGTTATAAGTAAAATGAAAGTTGGATTCTTTTTGCGTCTTTGTATTTCTAAGTGATAAGTACAGATTTTAAACTATTAAGCAACACACGTTACAAAAAAACACCTTTAAATCACAAAATGTCATCTGTTTACTTCTGGAGAGTTAATTCTTAACAGTTTTTAACATATTTTTGAGGTCTTTTGCCTCAGATTTCAAGAGTGCATTTACAATGTAAGAAAATTCTGTTACATAGTAGTAACCCATTAATCCATATGTACCAATATGTTTTAACTTTATTTCTACAAGACTTAGATCAATTCCCAATCAAAACTACAGTGCTTGGAGGAGATAAGAATATGGTCTTAAAATTAAAATCATCAGAGCTTCAGAATGTTCAGACTTTTTATCATTTTGAGTTTTCTACCTCCTAGCAGTTTTCTTATGCCCTTGCACAGGGTTCAGAGATTTCACTGAAATCTACTGAGAAGAGTGGCTGATAGATCTTACAGCCATATTTACATGAATTAAAAAAAAAAATCCCAAAGCTGCTTCGCTTTTTTGAGATCTCAGGATACAAGGCAGTGTTTTTTGTATGCTACAGCGCATTTTACAGCAGGCAGTTCTGAAGAAAAGGATTTGATGACTATCTTTCCAGGCAGGAATGTAATCCTTCTGGAGGCCAGAAGATAGACTTAAATGGATGCCAGTTCTTTCTGGGGTTAAGAAGAAACCTTTTTTAGTACCTGAAAAATGAGGTTTGCCTAGCCTAAACTCTAAGATGACCTTATCTTTATAAATGCCTGGGCTCACTGCTTTCTCCTTTTTTTTTTTTTTTTGCAGCCATATAAATAAAAGAACCACCTATTTGGACCCAAGACTGGCATTTACGGTGGATGATAACCCTACAAAGCCCACCAGCAGGCAGAGGTATGATGGTGGCACCACCGCCATGGAGATCCTCCAGGGCCGGGACTTCACTGGCAAAGTGGTTGTGGTCACCGGAGCTAATTCAGGAATAGGTAAGCCATCATTTAGAGTCGTCATTGTCAGTTTTTGTCACCTGCTATAATGAAATCCACTTAAATTTGAATGACAACAAAATCTTTGAGAGCAATTCTCTAATTTAAAGATGTATTTATAGCCTCTCCTGCTATCGTTAAGATCCTGGCCTCTTTTTAAATCCCACTGTTGTTGTAGAAGGCTCTGGAGGGGCTGACCTTGAGTTCTCTGAGAGCTAGACACTCAGCAAAAGACTCTGGCTGTTCAGGTATTTTCAAGGGTTAGAGATGACAGGTTCCCTCTGAGCGTTTCCAGCTTAGCTGTGTGGTGTATGGACACATTTCAATTACCTGGGGTATTGAAACCCAAATTGATTAATGGAATATTGGGAGCAACAACCTATCATGACTTTGGAACAAAGGATACTGCAGGTTTCAGCTGGTCACTGACAGTATCATTTTCCTTTGGGAACAGGATCTTGTTTCTCTGTAAAGTTGGGGAATTAGTAACCTCTTGATTAATCCTCTTAACTGCCAGTGTTTAACTGCAGTGACTGTCACAGGTTGATGGCTTCAGGGGGTGTCCTTCCTTCAACGTCCAGGGCTGCCAAAAGCAACAGCGGCAAAGCAGATGCTTGTATGAGAGCTTTCCATGTGATTTTATTCTTACTTTGTTTTGATCTGCTGATGTCAGCATACATACCTGTAAGAACCAGACTGCTCTGAGCAATGATTTGCATTTTCAGGGGAATTTATACAGACAAAACACAGAATTTCATGGGGCTGTTTTCTGGCAAGTTCTCTCTGCCCTCTGACCCCTTCCAGTTCCCCGACCATCCCTCCTGTTGGCCTTCTCTTTCCTAAGCTTTGTCTCCTCACTCCTCTGTGCATCTCCTCCGCTGTCTCTTCTCTTTATCCTTCTCGAACCTCCAGAAACCTTCCTGGCATTATCAGGGGAAGAACAGGAGGTGAAAATATATTCTATAGCAGAGGGTCTACGGTTTGACAAGCAGTAGTCCCAGAGCAGAACTCATGACTGTACTTGTCCATGAAGGCAGGGAGGGAAATGGAATTTTTGAAAAATTGAAAGGGATTTATTTAAAATCAACTCTTAGAGCTCCTCCTGGGCTCAGAACATGTTCAGTCCAATTTTTCTGAACTTCTGTATTGGGGTGGATTCTATATAGTCCTCATCGATATCAAAACTGATGATGCTGTATTAAAAATAACAGCTGGATCCTCAGTCACCCAAGAAACAATGTGTTGTGTTGATGGCATTGACTACTCTTATATGAGGGTGTGGACCAATACAGTGTAGAATAATTAAGGAAAAATAAATGCTTAAGGACTTAAGTAAAATATTTCTTTTTATGTAACACTCAGTTAACCAGAAAATTAAAAGATCTCATTCCTTTAATATTTTGGCTAGACAGGTTTTTCCTTTATTAGTAAGATACTGGACTATCAGTTATTTTCTGCATAAGCTCAAACTTTGTTCTCTCTGACATTGGGTATCAGACCTTTAGATGATCCTAATGCTCTGTCAGAGATTTGCAGCATCTGACTTAATGAATTATGATCCAGGACTAGTTGAGTTGGTTCAGAGTACACGAGGAGCTCTTGTTTCGTTGGATCTTTAATCATCGTAACGGAGGGGATTCGGCATTGAGAATAAGTGTGTTGAATAGAATGGACATGAAACCCTTCACTGCTCCCACTTCCTCTCAAAGACCTTTCCTTTCTGATGTCCATGATAGACTTTGCGGACGCCACAGGCAGGTTTCTATGGTCCAGTGGATAGGGTGGCAGATTGTAAAGCTTTGAGTGGAAGGAGTGTTGGGCAGGTCTTGGGGCGACCAAATCTTTCTGTTCAAAACCCACACTTCTTCCTCAGCGCCAGCCTTCCCCCAGAAACTGCCTTTAGTGCTGCTAGCTCACCCCCTCCCTTCTCTACTTGTGGGAAGCATCGGCCTAGGTGGGTGCTAAAGATTTTTATTTTTAATTTTTGAAATAGTATCACATTGGAAATTCCAAGCAATCAAATCCTCACAAGTCACTTTGCAGCAGTGGTTTCAGGAGCTGAAGAGAGGCAGATAGGCATAAGGCTTTTCGTTGTAAGTTAAGTTCGTTTTTTGTATCCTCTGGGGCTGCTTTGAAAGTGCCCTTGCTCAAGTAGGCTGTGGCTCCTAGATAAAGTCCTTCCTTCTCCTGCACTGTGAAACATGTCAATTTATAAATTGCTATCACCAGTTTTCTGCCCATTTCAAGTGAAATAACTGAACGCGGAGTGAATTGGGCATCTTCTTTTCCAAGACTTCTGGGCATTCAGGAGTCATCTTCTATCAGCTTTAATGGTGTTGGTGTTCACTCTCCCTTTGCCACTCAAGGGAGCCTGTTTTCTGTGTATTAGCTGTCCGGCTGTTAGCATTGTGGGCGTCTGTTCTCTTTGAAGTAGAGTGGGCTGGAACAAAGCATACTAGTATGCTGAGAGTGGTGGCCCTGCGACAAAAAATGTAGGTAACCTCATTTACTTTGCAAAACCTGATTTACTAATGTGATATTTCCAGTGATTTTTTATTTTTTTTAATTTTTTTAATTCTTCACAGGCATTGCTTGGTTGGAATTGCTATCAGAGAGGCTCTCTGTGGTGGGAGGGGATGATCAGGTGCTAAGAGGGGACAGCATTCCTTGGTGAGCTTCAGTGTTGCGCTAGGAAACTGCCCCCTTTGAAGGGTCTCTGAGCAGATTTTGTGTTATTGTCTTCCTCCTCTGGCTGTAAGTGATTTGGAGCTGTCATTAGAATTTTTAGTACATTATAGTACTACTTATATATATATAGCATTTAGAGGGATTCCCACTAAATTCAGCACAGAAATATCAGGGTGATTCTGGAAGATACAAGGATTCTGAGGAGATGTCAGAATAAAACATTATGAGTTCATGAAGTCGTTTTTACACAAAGTCTGTAGCTAGGTGTTGTTGATTGGGTTCAGCTGTCTAGATTGTGGGTTGGCAGACTGGCTCATGAACTAAATCTGACTGCTGTCTGATTTTGTAACTAAAGTTTTATTGGAACATGGCCACACCCATTTATTCCTTTTTTTTTTTTTTCTCTTTTGTGGTGGTTTTCTTGCTTTCAGCAAAATTGAGTAATTACGGTAGAGACCATATGGCCTGCAAAGCCTAAAATATTTACTATTGGTCTCTTTACAGAGAACATTTGCCAGCCCCTGCATTAGGCAATGTAATCCCTTTCAAAGTAGGATTACCCCAACATTCTATATAGTAGCCACAATTTAGATAAAATTTAGATCAGTTTGATGCCCTGGGCTGCAGGAAGATTTTGGTGGCATACTTTGTGTCACTGTTGGGGATATCCCACCAATGTCTTATACTCCTTGCTTCATCCCAGTCCCCCTTTTTAGGGAGCTATGAGCACTCAGATGTCACCTCCTCAGAAACTAACACTCTTCTCTCCTTGACCTTTGTTCAACCAGCGTTCTGAACCTGAAGACTTTGTAGATTGAGAGCTGTAGCTTGGACCTCTCTCTGTGGAGATCAGCATCTCTGTCCAGGGGGAAGTCATCTCTTCACCCAAAGCTTCTACTAGCAAATCACGAGGCCTGGAACCCCACAGCCCTGACCGCTAACCAGTAGAGACGAGGGAGGAACTGATTTCTCTTCGTAGAAATTGAGAAATGATTTCTCAGCATAGCACTGAGCTGGAAGGGGCAGCTGTGTCCCGACTCACTGGACTTAGTGGCTTGCTTGATGGCTCCAATTTGGTAAAAATAAGTGGACACGGTTTCAACCATTTAATAGTGGTCATTAAATACAAACCTTACCGGGAAGTCTCTGGAGAGGGAATGTGTTAGGCGAGGGCATTTCCCTTCACAGAGGATGCCATAGCTGCTTTTTTAGACTCAGCCTGTCAATTGAGCTGATTTGCCTCTGCATATAAATAGTTCAGTATAAAGTGCTGCTGCCTTGAACCTGGGGGCTGCCTTGAACCTGGGGGCTGACGTGCTCATCAAAGGCAGGATTCTTTTAATGAGGGGTTAATTGAATGTGCCTAAATGTAGGACAGCACCCACCCTGTTGACGGTCTCCTGTTAGCAGGGGCTTTTGTTGGCACTCATGTAGTCTGTTGTAGCAGGCAGACAGAATCATCATCACATTTAAGGAATAAAATCCAGGTTTTTTTCAAATGTCCATTTAAAAACTAGTAACATGGGGCACCTGGCTGGCTCAGTTGATAGAGCATGTGACTCTTGATCTTGAGGTCATGGGTTTGTGCCCCAAATTGTAGAAATTACTTAAAAATAAAAGTCTTAGGAAAAAAGCTAGTAACAAATATGAACAAATTAAATATTTTCAGTGTAATGTTTATGGGCAATGATGATAAAACTTTCTCCTTGCAGTCTTAAACCACCAGTGGTTAAAATTTATTAAGTCCCTTCCAGGGTTTATTCAGGATGAAAATTCCTTTGACCTTTTAAACCTTTTTAACACGGGGCTGCATCAAATGTTGTGCCTTTAGATCAAGGATAGCCTGGTCTGGTTTCGATTTTTGAGCCAGAGGACCCATTACCAGGAATAAAACTTTTTCCTTTAACAAATACAAGCTGACCACTTTTGTCTATGCCAGTAAAGTGTACTTTAAGACTAACACTTCATTTTTGGATATTTATGTAATGTAATCACCCCCCTAAGTTTTATTACATGGATCCTAATTGTGTACATTTACTTAACTATCAAAATTGATATATTTTGAGATATTAAATGTACCTGCTCAGACTACGACAGTCACCCCTAAATTTGTTCACCTTGAAACAAAATGAAAGTATCACATTTCCATGTGATAGTAGTACAAAATGATAGTAGAATGTTGAAATTGTTTGTTTTGGCTTTGAGAGCCCATTTTTTTAAAGCTTGGGGTCTTTTTCCTAAATCATGTGTTGAAATTATAGTGTGGAGCATAGTTGCCATGTTTTTTTATCCTAATTACCAACATGACGAATTCACTTCTGGTGTAAAGTCTACCATTTCTACCATAATACAGGAAGAGTGCTTTTCTTTATGTATTCATTCTTAAGATTTTAAACCCACACTTCAAGATTAGGGACTGGACTAGCTTCCTTTATACCTTCAGTTCTTCACTCTCTTTTCCACACCTAGTGTTATTAAATTTTGCCTTCTATCCTAAATCATGCAATGACTTTTTTTTTTTTCCCTTCCCGATTATTCCAAAAGATCCCATAAATCCAAGGCCATAGACTAACCTACAGTCATTTTCTTGGTCAAAACCTACTCATATGGGATCAGAACACTTGGGATCCTGATGCTTGACAACAATTTCTAGTTATCAACAAGACTCAAAATAGTGGGATCTTGGCATTTATCTTCTTTTTAGGAACCTGGTGCTTTGTAGAGGGAAAATTTCTCAATCTACATAACCTTTTGGGATCCCTGGGTGGCGCAGTGGTTTGGCGCCTGCCTTTGGCCCAGGGCACGATCCTGGAGACCCGGGATCGAATCCCATGTCGGGCTCCCGGGGCATGGAGCCTGCTTCTCCCTCTGCCTGTGTCTCTGCCTCTCTCTCTCTGTGTGACTATCATAAATAAATAAAAATTAAAAAAAAACCTTTTGAGAGTATATTAAATTAAAAATATTTGTGACCAGTGGGGCACCTTGGTGGCTCAGTCTGTTGAGTGGCTGACTCTAGGTTGCGGCCCAGGTCATGACTTCGGGGTCCTGGGATCGAACTGCATGTTGAACTCTGCTCAGTTAGGAGTCTGCTGGAGATTTCTTCTCTCCCTCTGCCTTTACCCCTCCCCGAGCTCACTCGTTCTCTCTCCAAAATAAATAAAACTTAAAAAAACCAAAAATCCCAGAACATTTGCGCTAAAATATATCCACATATTATAAGTAAAGAGATTTTAAAGTTATTTTGCTATTGAGATATTTGACAGTACTGGAAAAAGTCCTTTAATGATATTACATAAAATTGCGAATTAGTGCCTTATGAATAAACCATTTTGCAGTTAAATATTCTTAGACACTGAATATCCATGGCGATCACATGATCTAGCTCAGTGGACATGGAGTTGGGTATACTGGAAACCTTAAGAGTATCAGAGAAGCTATATACCTAAAGGAAGAGACTGACTGAGGTATCCTAATGAGCTTCACCTCATTATTGATACTCACTAAAAACATTATGCATGAATAACTATATACATAATGATACAAAAATCACGTACGCCATATGTGTGTATGCCATATGTATGCCAAACTTTTTGTCATACGAGAAGAGTTGAATTTTACACTTGCATGTCGGCTAAGGTCTTTATTTGAGTGGCCAGCATAACGAGAGGGTAGGGTCATGGCAGCTATTTGTTCATGGACAGAAGCTCAAGATCATTTAAAGCAAATATTTAAAAGATAAGACTTCTACCCTGATTCGAGATGCCAAGCGTTTTTACAAAGTCTGAAAAATTGGAAGTTATTTCACAGAATACCCAGCTTAAGTAAGCCCTATCTCTCGGTTCTCCTTACTACAGTTGACAGACACAGCGAGGGTCCCTGAAGAAGTCGGTCCAGGAGAGGGTCTTCCTCCAGGTCCACCGTCCGTCCACTAGGGGGCTCTGTTGCTCTGCGATAGAGTCGAACAAAAGCCCTGGTGTCCCAGTATAGTTTTCTTCCTCAGCTGGTCTTGCTTTCATTTTTGCTAAATAATGCCTTTTACTTTCCTAACATGTCTTTTAGGCCTTGTACTTCTCGGTGAAAGAGTTCAAGCTGAAGACCGTTCGTGACCGTTACTAGTGTCATGTTTGTTTCTTTTTCCTCTTCTCTCTCTTTCTCTCTCTCTCTCTCTCTCTCTTTTTTTTTTTTTTGGTTTTGTTTTTTGTATAAAATGCCAAGGATGAAGAGATCCATTTAATAAAAAGGTCCATTGTATTCAGGGAGCAGCTTGTTCTGCCAAATTATACAAGGGCATGTGTTTTCGTGACATTATTGGTTTTGAGTGTGCTGGCCTATCAATAATGTGGTTTTTTTTTTTTCTTTCCCTAAGTGGAAATTGTAATATTTAAATATTAATGTGTCTGTTTAAGGTTCATTTAGAATGCCATGGTGATCTTGGAATTTTTTTCTAAGAATATAGAGTTTCCTTGCGCCTCCCACCCTAGCCTCACCCAGTGTTATATAATTTATTTGTAATTAGATTGTTTATTAATGTATGTTTTTATACTAAAAGGAAACGTGTCCTTTTGGACTCAGTGTGTATTTCTTAAATCAGAGAGGCGATATGAAACCAAATACTTAACATAAAGCAAGTAACCAGCGCTCTGTGCATACAAGATCTTAAGGAGTGTGATTTTTATTTTGGCTCTCTAAAGTTTGAGGCAACCCATTAATTGCATGCTTCAGCTCTCAAACAGAGATTTGGCCCAGGAAAGGAAACACTTTTGGCTTTATGAAACTGCTTATTTTCAAATTTTAAGTGGGGACGGAATGAATACGCTACGTCACATACTTTTATTTATATTATCCTTTTGCTCAGCAGCTTACTTTTTGTCTCCTGAAAGTGAAAGAGCACTGAAAGCATTGTCAAATATACTTGTAACATTGCAAAACGATTTCACCAGAGTAAAGATATCTTGGTCATTCGTATACAGATGTGTCCCTTGTTTGTCAAATAAAAATTGTTGAAACTAGGTGGTTATCCTTGGAATTATTACAGATTTTATAATAAAAGGTATGCTGGCAGTTAGACCACCCCCGGACCCTCACTTTTTCAGTAGGACGTGGCCCATGTCCTTTGCTGCAGCCTGTATACAAACTGTTAAGACTCACATCCTCAGCCTTTTCCAGAATAATGGTTAGGGGTCACGAGTAGGGCCCTCTTGCAAAACTCTCTTGAATGAAGTCTTTGGTAGATGCATCAAAATTCCAAAAGCAGGAGTTTCGTGCCTAAATTTATGATCTTCTTTTGGTTTAGTAGAGAACACCACATTCCATGAAGTGCCAGTCTTTATCTATACAAGCCCAACTAAGTGAGTTAAGGAGGAAGTGTCCTCCTGTTCAATGAGTTGCTTTACATGGTTGGAATCTGTTCCAAATCTTGAGTTAGTTGTTCATTAGGCAGTGCTGCTTGGTGTTCTGGATTCTTGTTATAAGCCATATTCCCATCGTGCTGTCTCTGAGAGCAAATCGGGGTTTCCTCACTGGACTCAGAGATCTAAGACTGCTCACGCAGTCGAGAACAGGAGAGGGTGTGTGCGTGATATGGAGGGGGCGGCGGTAAGGAAGCTCCTATTCCAGTGCTTTTAATATTTCTTTAGGGTTGAGGAGAGACTAGCAAGGTGGATAGAGTTAGGCCTTTCCTGTGAACGAATTATCTCTTGAGAAGAGGAACAAAATCAGAATCAAAGCAGTTTCTTGTGTAGTCGTATGGAAATGGAAGTGAAAACTAATAAAATATTTTTTTTTTGTTTTTACTCTTACCTGTAAAATGTACTTAATTATTCCAGACTAGTGTTTATTGATCACTGTCATGTTGTTTCATATTGGTAGCTCTTTAGAATTCATTCACAAAGATTCCACACTTACCTTATTCAATTCCCACCCCAGTGTTCACAGCTATCTTGAGTCCGAATGAAAGCACAGAGAGGTGAAGTAACTTGCCTGAGATCACACAGCTCTTGAGGTGTGGGTTGCAGGGCTAGAGCGGAGAACGTTGGACCCTGTGCCTGGGCCCTCTCCATTCTGCTTGGTGCCTTCTTGCCCCAAGGGACAGGGCACAGTCCTGACTAAGCTCTTCCCAAGCAGCTCATCCAGTCCTAAATCGACAAATTTATTTTAACCAGGCTTTCAAGCTCGGTCTGTGGCAGGCTGTGTGCCGGGAGTGGTGTCCGTAGGGAGGATTGAGGCACACATGGTGTCTGCTGCTCAGTCGTGGGTTAGTCTGCTGACGGCTTCTCTGCCGAATCCCTCTTTGGTGTTGGGGAAGAATTATGGGGGAACGGGAGCTGGCGTTTGTCAAGCTTCTATATATGCCAGGTGTTAGGCTAGATTAGCTTTACATGCCTTCACATTTAAGTAATTTAAAATTATTTGTTATTGGTATAAATTCCTTATGAAACACTTAGAATGTGTAGTTAAGTAAAAATAAAAAGATGTGGATAAGAAAAAAAAAATCACCCCAAATTCTTAACAGCCGGACATAAATGTTAATATTTAGCACATAGGATTCTGAGCATTTTTCCCTTCCCTCCGCCTGTGATTTTTCTGTTTAACTGTGGAACGTGACCGCCTTTCCCTGCCGTTACATATTGACAACATCTTAAGAAGTTGCCTGGCATTTTCTCAATGTGGTTCTTACCGTTCTCCCGCTGTGGCACATTTGGGTGAATTTCAGCTTTTTGTGATGGCTGTCGAATGGAGAGAAGCATTTTGTGATTAAATGTTTGTACCCATCCGTGTCTATTTTATAGTTTTCTTTTCTGGGAGTGGAATTGCTGAATCAAGGGATTTGTCCCCTAACCTTAATATCTTGATCTGTTTTTCATCAAACCACACCCCTTGGAAACTTGTACTAATTTGAATACGCGTTTGCCCTGCATTCTTGCCAACCTGGGAGATGAGCTTTTCTTTCTCTGAAGTGTCACTTACATTTGCACGTCTCTGATTATTAGTAAGATCGATCAGCTCTTCATTTGGCCATTTATATTTATTCTTTTCTGAGTTACCTTTTCATCTTATATTCGTAACTATCGGGTATGTATTGATTGTTAATTGATTGCTTCATTCATGTGGTATAATTTAATCTTCAGAATGTCCCTTTCTCTTAGAAGTTAATTTATCTCAAAGTGTCTATTACTTTAAGTATACATTCAATCTTGTAATCAAGAGGGAAATCATGAGGAAGAAGTTGGCCTAACTCCCATTTGCTTCACTAAAAACTTTTAAGCATATGTCTTATCTGTGACACCAGCTATACCTCAAATCGTGGGCACTTCTGCTTAGTACCTGCATCCAAGGAGGGAGTGTACCCCAGAATACTCACCAGTTGGCCACTGACCAGGGTGATTGAGTCCCAAGGTAGCAGCACGGGCAACATTTGGTTCTTTTGGGTTTGCAGATTTCCCCCAGATCTTCTATTAACGATAGTTACGTCTCTTCAGAGCTTTTCTGTGCATTATCTCATTTGATGAGCCTGGCTCCCGCGTGGTGAAATTGTACCACTGCTGAAAATAGCTCTGCTGACAGGCAGGGGAAGCTTGATAGGTAGCGAGTTTCTATCTGGAGAGGCAGCAGGGTGCATGAGAAGAAATCCTGGCTCGGGAAGCAGACGTGACCTAGTTTCAAAACCTGGCCTCACCGTGTCCCATCTGAGTGTCTTGGGGCAAGTTACTTCCCTTCTCTGAACTCTTGCTCTACATCTATAAAACACAGCTGATATTCCTGTTTTGCAAAGTTTTTAAAGATGGGAACTCCAGAGTGCCCAGGGAATTGCCTGCTCGACATTGCAGGCACTTAATAAACTGCAGGCATTTTGGGAATGGGAGACAGGGCGGGCGATCAAGTTACTGAAATTAGTTTGGTATTTTCCTAGCTTCCTGGTTCTTGGATCCTCAAAAGGCTGCTGTGGTATCTGTGAGTTTGTCCTAAAATGACCTTTCTAAATAACTGGTTTAGACATTGACTTGTCTTTGGTGTGAAAGGAACATTTTAGGTATTTTTTGGTTGGAGGTCAGATAGTAGCTTCATCCAGGAAAAAAGTATCGAGAGAGAGAGAGAGAGAGAGAGAGAGAGAGAGAGAGAGAGAAAGGACAAGATTATTTTTGTTGCAGCGGAGGAAGAAAAAAAGATCTATTAAGCTTGGCAGCGAAAAGCCAGGAACACCATTAAACCTGAAACGGATGCATCATGGTAACGTCTTTATCAGGAGAGCATAGCTTGAGAGCACTTGTTCACTTGAGCTTACGATGGTTTCTAGGACTGCCTGGTATATTCTGCATAAATGTCCCAACTTTGCCATGCCATTTACTGGTTCATATCAGACACTGTATCAGCATTTGAATTGAATTTTCACTTAAATGGGAATGATAGGTTTTATTGGAGACTCCTGGGGACATGTCAGGGTGAGAACTGGCCCATGAGACAGGTGGTCATAAACTTACCTGACATAAGGCAAGTCACTTAAGTATTTTGAGCCTTACTCTCTTCATTTGTAAAATCAAGGGAATAATACTTTCTGTCACCTACTTTGTAAAGATCAGATAAAAGACAACATGCAAATGCAGTCGTGAAGAGTACCATACGATTATGTGGTTGCTCACAGTTGTGGAAAAAGAAACCTAACGGTTGTCAGAAAAGAGAAGCTTTCAGGAGGAGGAGGAGGAAGCTTTAGGTTTGGAGGAAGGTGGAGGCAGGAAGAAGCAAGTAATTTAATTCCTTAATGGATGGAATAAAATAGGATCTCTTGATTTGTTGTTGTTAGGATATGCTGAGTTTCTACCAAGTATCTCCCCCAGAGTTCAGAAAGGTAACCTGATTTCAAGTAACTTTGCTGTGTACTGCGTGGTCGATTTGGTGGTGAGGACTAGGAAAGGTTAGCAGATCCCATCCGCTCCAGAGTTGGCAGGCTGGGCTGTGACTCTAGCTAGACACTCAGAAATCTGGGGTAACGGGATGCTCAGCAGAGGCAGAATGGCCACGGGCTGTAGTTGTGTTGAGGCATCTTTCATAGGTGGAGACGTTGTCAGCTGTGGGACAATAACATTTCCTTCCTGGTTCCCTAAAGTTTCAGCTGTTCAGGGCCCCTTCTCTCTGCTCACAACGCAGAGCTAACGCAGATGGATGTGGGAAGAGTGAGCCGGGTGCTGTTTGCCTGCATGACATCAACAAAATTGCCAGCAACATCTTGATTCTGGAAACTTGGTTTTCCTGGTGATCACATGAACGAAAAGAATGAAAATAATCAATCTCTTTCAAATGGAGAGACTCTGCTGTGTCAGCCACCGATGCCTGTAAGGAGGATGAAATCTCAAAACTTTTTGCATCTTTTGATTTGTCTTCTGACTGCCTTAAGGTTTTCTGCATGGCTGTGTTGTACAGTATGGCGGCTGTGGCTTCTGAATTCAGCACCTGGGTTCGAGAAGCTTCTATTAGCTGAAAGATTGTCATTGCATTCCAAATGCATTACCAAAAAAAAAAAAAAAAAAAAAAAAAAAAAAGAAAGAAAGAAAGAAAACAATGCCACAACTTTAGCTATTAGTGAAGGAAGTTCCAATTCCTCGTTCATGTACAGTTACCAGATTGAGTGTTTGACAAGGTAGAGAGCACTGTAACAGATCCATACGGGGAAACATCTCAGAGAGCGGAGTCAGATTTTTGGCAAGGGATACCATCCTTTCAGCATGAAAAGATGACTTGGGAGCTGTTGGTTTCTGGGCATTTACCTATTGAGTTGCTGCTTTGCTCGGTGGTTGGCTTCTATTGCCTGTTGGCCTCATCAAAGAGGGACTTAAGAAAGGAACACTGGTAGTGTTTGCACGTTTCTGTCATGGGACTCTCAGACTCTCCTGAGTGCGCATGTGTGTGCTGGTCAGTTGTATGTTCCATACATATTTCCTTTATTGAAACAATACGCATTTGTTCACTTATGGTTCCAGAACTGAGAAGTCTGAAATCCATTTCGCCGGGCTTGAACTTGGTGTTAGCAGGGCTGGCTCCTTCACAGGCTTGGGGGGGCGGGGGGGGGGGAAGGATCCTTATTTCCTTGCCTTTTTCAAAGCTTCACATGACCATCCATGTTCCTTGGTGGGTCATTTCCTCCTCCTCCTGTCTGTGTCATCCCACTTTCTGCTTCCACATCACATCACCTCCTCTTGTGAAGTCCAGTCTCCCTCTTACAGTGACGCTTTTGATTTCATGGGGCCCACCTAGATGATCCAGGGTGACCTGCCATCTCAGGGCCCTTGTCTTAAACCACATCTGCAGTTTCCCCCCAACCTTTTTTTTTTTTTTTTTTTTAAAGATTTTATTTACTTATTCATGAGAGACACAGGCAGAGGGAGGAGCAGGCTCCACACAGGGAACCCGACACAGGACTCGATCCTGGGATGGAGTCCCAGGACTCCAGGATCACGCCCTGGGCCGAAGGCAGGTGCTTAACCACTGAGCCACTCAGGCCATCCCTCTGCAGTCCCTTTTGCCATATAAGGTAACATTCCCAGGTTCCAGGGATTAGGAGGACTTGGGCATCTTTGGGGGACCATTATGCAGTCTGCCCTCTTTCAATGTCGGCATCAAAAACTTCTGTTCTCACCCCACCTCTTCCCTACCTAAATGGTTCTTTTTTTTTTTTTTTTTTTTAACCTAAATGGTTCTTTGGGCTGAGTGATTTTTTTCTAGAAAAAAGTCTGGTCTATTGGGCCTTAATGCTCTTAAGTTTGGGAGCAGCTCTGTGATACCTCATTTTCTCCGGTTTGAGCTTGTCTGAAGTGGGGTGGAGTGTAAATGTCCAGGGCTTTCCGTGTATTGCCACTGCGTAACTCAGTATCATGTGATAGTGATGAAGGGAGGGGGACATTTTTATGCCTGCTCGTTCCTCTAGGTGGGGACCATGTAGTTAAGTGTAGAGCCTCCCAACCAGGACAGAGATAACAATAGCCTGTAATATTTTTTGTTTGGTTTTGTCTTACTTGTCAACATATTAAAATCAGGATATTTTACTGAAAAGTAATCCTGATTTCTGACTCTCAAAAAATCAGAAGAACTGACAACACTGGGGTCCTATGCCCACCCAGCAGAATTGCTCTGAGGCTGAGACATCTTTATCTTTACCCCAGCAGTCCATCCCCCTGCAACTAGGCAAGACTATTTTATGTGATTAGTGTCCAGAACCTGCCTGGTTCGTGTGGATTCTTGAGCCTAGAACCTTGGTTTAGGGTCTGTGATGAGGGCTGCGTGGAGAGTGGACTGGCTGGCTCATAGCCACAGAAACGCCCTTTGATCAAGCCTTTGTGCAGTCAACGACACTGACTACTGAGTAGTACTAGGTGCCAAATCTTCAGTGTAGAACCAGTCCCCAAGGGACCAGAAACTAACCAAAATACTAATGGCTTGATCTCTGTGCTTCTAGAGAGCATTTAACATTCCTTTATGGTATAATTGTTTGTTTGTTTGTTTTAACCGCACATTTCCCTGTAGACATGTGTTTGACTCTTGGTAGCTCCTAATTATTTCTGTATTTCTGTGTCTGTATTTAAAAGTATAGATACTAAAGCCTTTTTTTCTTTTAATTCTCTGGAAGACATCTGCAAATGATCACCAAAGCTGCTGTAAATTAAGAACTTTTGCTATCTCTACTAAACAAAGTCTTACCATCAGTCTCTGATTTTTCCTAAGCTTCGTTCCCACTTTTGCATCTTCCGAGCAACCAGAAAAGAAAGCCAAACCTGCAGTACGCACAGGGTGAGCAAAAAGCCGCTTTAAACTCAAAGAACAGTCTGTGGATTTGTGGTCAGGTGTAATTGCTTATTCTGTAATTTACATTAATCACAGTTTCGTTGCTTGCCTTGTGGTAGTAAGCATGCAGCTCTCCTACGATTGTTTTTAAAGCTTATCCTGTGTCTTTTGATGTCTGTGCTTTAAAGTCTAAAGCAGTCGTTAACTGCTCAGATAGTCTAGCAGTCGGTTTGAGTGGCATGCTTACTCGTTTTGTTTTATGGACGGATTGCTTCTCCAGGTCTGTCTGTCTCTCTGGCTCGCTCCTACGCTGTGCCCAGTGTTTTTGCCTTAGCTCTGGAGCTCCAGGCTCTCTGTTCCCCAAGTTGCTGATGGTGTAGCTGAGCTCTGCTAATGCTGGTTATTAACCTGACCGTGTGTATCAGTGAGGTTTTATAATTGCCATAATTCTTCTTTACTCTGTTCCATCTTCCAGCTCCTTGAATGGTAGAGGCTGCAGAGCACAGTATTTGAACATTAGGTAGAAAATCGTAGCTTAAACATAGCATTTTACATTCTGTCAAGGCTCCAGAGACAGTGGTCACGTTTTTGGATAATATTTGGATCCATGAACTCCCAGCAAGCTTTTTTTTTTTTTTTTATTACCTATTATGTAAAACTTAAAAGTTAGCTAAACTGGAACCCCTGGGTGACTCAGTGGTTGAGCATCTGCCTTCAGCTCAGGTCATGATCCCGGGGTCCTGGGAACAAGGCCTGCATCGGGGTCCCTGTTCAGCGGGGAGTGTGCTTCTCCCTATCCCCCTCCCTCCCTCCTTCCCTCCTCCCCTCCTCATGCTTGTGTGTGAGCATGTTCTCTCTCTTTCTCAAACAAATAAAATTTCTTTTAAAAAAAGATAGCAAAACTCTAGAGTCTTTAAATTTTAGGATGGCACACTCATTCTTTATGGGGTGACTTTGAGGTTGCAAGTTTTAGTTATTATAAAGCTGATCTTGTTTGGGATGAAGAATTTAATCGTGTTTAATGTTCAAAAGATACTTTCTTTAAATATCACACGTTCTGTTGAAACTGGTCATAGAGAAGTACCTGAAGGTGAAACAATTTCAGACTTACCCCTGAAGAACAAATCTGATGGCTTTAAATGAACATAAAGATGGAACTGCTGAAGCTTCTAGACTACACGTCTCAGGAGGCTAACCATAGGGACGCCAGCTTGCAAAAGCAGTAGATACACTTGAAGCACTTGAAGGCTGAGCTGAGCTGGGAAGGCAACAAAACACTACGGACTTGTCACATTTAGAAATAAGGGATTCCAAATGGATGGTAAAATACTTCCATCTCCCTAGCAGATTTTGTGGATCTTACACAGGTGTTAGGGAGCCATGTGTATTTTCTTAGACATTCCTTAACCATTTCCTTCAAGAATGGCTTTGTGTTGTATGGTGCGGCATATACGTGGTGCGTGCACGCTTGTTGGGGAGAGTTAAGTCTTGTGATAAGAAAGCAGCAAATGTTGTTCATGTTGACTATGTCTTTGCTTAAACACTAGTATTGGATCTCAGAGTCCATATGCTGGCAGACGTCCTGGCTTTGTTGTAAGCCTGTGATAGGCAACTATCTGCTATTACTGGTAGCTTTTCTGGGTAGCTATCAGAAATCTTCATAAACTTCACCAGATTTTTCGTGCTGGGCATCGCAGCAGCTACTAGTAGGGACATGACAGAGACTGTTTTGTGTGTAGGCGGTGCGTGTAATGCCTGCTGCATGTGATGCGTTCCCTAAGCCTCTTGGGAGATGTTGAACACCTCTTTCCTTAGCTCCTTTCAGCTCTTTTTCATTGCTTCTGTTATTCACAGCATATCTCCGGCTCATCTCTTCACTCTCTGTTTACTTTTGTGTTTTACTTCAATATTTCTGTACATCAGTATCTGTCATTATGGCATATAAGCTCCTGGACGAATTTGACAGTTGCAAACTTCTTGAGAAACTAAAGTACTCCACTGTTACAGCGTCCTGGTTATGCTGAGTTAAAAATTGACATCATTTGGCTAAAGTTGTGATGATTTAAGTGCTGTTTGTAATTAATACAGGGAAGATTTTCCTTGCTGTTAAGAATATAACTTGGTTTTAGAAAGCTTGATTGTGCTTTTTTTTCCATGGTAGTTGTGAAAAGAACCAGGAGAGTATGAGGATATTTATAATATTATCATGCAGTGATCCCACTGTGAGGACTTATACAAGAGAGAAAATCTAGAAGAAAGCATTATATTGAAGCAAGAGGAAGTTTCTGGTGATTTGTGGTGCTGATGGCACAGCAAGAATGGCAGAGAGCAGAAGTGAGGCAGAAAAGATGTTGTCCGCACACTGAAAAATCCACATGCTGTAACAGAGCAGACCCTGCCACGTAGACAAACCTGTCTCCCACTGTATTCCGGCCTTGCTGAGAAATAGAGGGTGCAGACTGTACCCTCCGGCTTCCCCTCCTGGCATGGAGGGAGGCTCACCCAATGTGACAATTCAGGAATAGTTCTTTACCCAGCAGAGTGTGAACAAGTACAAGACGGTGTTCGAAGTGTGCAACATGACTTTTAATGTTTGGTTTGGAGCATGATGTTAGCCAGCTCCACCAGATGGTGGTTGACCAGATGTAGAGGAAGATTCCTTTCTGAGAAGGGTAGGCTTTTAGCTTCCTTCAAGAAGTAGTGTTTGAGTTTCTTGTAGAAGCATAACAGAGACACACAGTAGGGAGATTTGGATATTTCAGCTATGCTGTCACTCAAGAGTTATTATCCCACTCAAGGAAACTTTGTTAATTGTGTTCAGATATTGGAAGCCAGCTCTGTTGAGTTCTGTTTATTTGATCACTGGGGAGTCTTTGGTTCTGTAAACGGAGACTTCTTTCTTCCAGTGAGGACATTGGTCTGAATCAGGCTTCCTTGTTGCTAGATGTTTCAGTTATCAATAAGCTAAATGAATAATTAGACCAAAAGTATTACTTAAAAAAAAAAAGCATTTCTGTTAAAACTGTCCCAAAAAGATAATCCAAGGGAAAATGAGATTTGTGGGCATGTCTGTCTTATTCCTTTCTACTTTATGTAAATTCTTTTAGAAGTTGAACATATAAGCAATATGTGCATTTATGTGACTACTGAGATCTGTAGAATAGAGAATTCACCTGTGTAACTGGAATTTGTTCAGCATGCAAATGTGGGTGGATGATTGTTTTATATACGCCTGGTATTGAATGATGGGTAGCTGTGATAACTGTATA
The DNA here is from genome assembly GCF_048418805.1 of Vulpes vulpes. Lineage (NCBI taxonomy): Eukaryota > Metazoa > Chordata > Mammalia > Carnivora > Canidae > Vulpes > Vulpes vulpes. The sequence continues at coordinate 174,634,416 of NC_132791.1, read as the reverse complement.
TAAAATTATATTAAAGTCCAAGAGGTGCTTTTATGAGGCAGGCTGGAAATGGCATCCGATTTTCTTATGGCTTTTTCATGTCCATTTTGATGAATCTATTTATTACTTCTATAATGAGTAGTACACATGGTTGGTTAGCCAAGTTATTGAACTTTATCAACCTTGGCTGAAATTCACAATGCGTGCCAAACTTGTTGTAACATGTAAGAAATTACGTCTGGGCTAAAAGGTTCAATAATGATTACTCTTATAATGGAATCTTTTACAAAGCATGGGATTTCATGATATGCCTATGCTTTTTAAAAATTATAGTGATACAGTGAAACAAAGAATAACATTATAGCTGAGAAAAAAGTATTCTCTTATGGTATAGATTCAAATTTATAATAGGCTTATTGGACTCCCAGGACACAGAGGATCTTGTTTCCTGACGTGTACTTTGGTGTTCACCCCTCACATGTCCCTCCTTTTAGACCTTATGAGGACTAGTCTCAATCATGTGACTTGTGAATGCTCTTGGGTCTAGGGGACAAAGCCGATTGATGTGCTGTTATATCACATCTGTTTATTAAGTTCTAAACTGTTTTTGAAATGTGTAGCCACATTCTTCTTAAATTACAGAGACTTGAGGAACATAGATCTTTTTACTCCAAAAACAGAAGTCTGAGCTCAGATTGGTCTGTTAGCCCCTAAAGAAGTGTTGAGGTTTGAAGGGCCCAGCACATTGCATACTTTCTCCTTCCCAAGTTCTGAAGGTATAGAGAAATAGGGCAAACAATAAGGCAAACGGAAGACTAAAGTATCACCTTAATGACTGGTCCAGTAGATGCTGAAGAATATGGTTTATATGTGTGGGCCAGTGGGCTTTCTAATCCTAAACACTAGAATGAGATGGGGTGATGGGTCAGTACTGGATGCCGTCAGAGCTTCTGTGAGGGCAGGGCCCACCTCTGCAGCAGGGCAGGGTGTGTGATATCTATAAATGAGGAAGGCAGTGCTGGGTGGGTCCAGTTCTCATGCTTCCTAACCACACGAGGTACATTGCCTTCCATGGACAGGCGTAAGTGATGGCAAGACGGAGAGGCCTGGGGTGTTAACACAAATGGAAGTCCCTTCATCCAGAAAGGCATATCTGAAATGGGAATGCTACTTCCCTCACTTTCCCTCCAACAATAAAAAAACTAAGATGGTTAAAATTATTAAACCTTAGATTAGACTCCAACATTGATGTGTGTCCAGAATCCACAGTCTGATTTTCTTTTAGATTTTGAGCCCTCTGTCTTTTCTTGGTTAACTAGACATAGTGTTCTTTCTTTTTTTAAACCTCTGTTACTTTCCAAATTGCTAACTCTGGGTACTTGGACTATATACTTAACCCCCGAGTCTGTTTTTTGTTTCCTCATGTGCAAAGTGGGCACCATGATGCTGGCTTCTCAGAGTTGGAGAATCCAGTGAGATGAAATGAAAGTATCCAGTGTGACATGATGTCTGTAATCTTGTGTTGCTCACCATGAGTTGTCTTATCTATTGTTTAGTTTCTGGGATTAAGTCTCACATTTATTTTTAAAAAAGATTTTATCATGAATAATTTCATATGTATGCCAACATAGAGAAATTAAGTTTTTCTTAAAAGAGGTAAAAAGGATCTGGTTTAAGATGTTCACTTGAATGAAAGAGAATGTAACAGAACAGAGAGAGTGAAGCAGGCCTGTTTTTCCCCATATCCATTTCAACCTTTTCTAGAATGTGTGAGCCTCACAAGCAACACAGGGGGACATGAAAAGCAGGCAAGGGGGCACAGGGCTGGCTCATTCAAGGGAAGTGGGAATTCTTTTGAACGAATCAGCTTTCTAAATGACTGAAGGGACGGAAGCTGTCCAGAAGATGGTTTCTTGGATGGCCATTTGAGTGGCTGGCTCCGCCATCTTCAGGAGAGCCAATGGTTGCACTGTAGAAAAATTGCAAAGTTGCACAGCAGCACCACTCCCTCTGATGATACTGCAGGAGCCAACCCAGTTTTGCTGACAGCACAGTATGCCTTTTAATTATTCTGTCTTCGATGAAATATTTCTTTTAAATTTTATTAAATTTACTTCTCATATTAAGAACCATGCTATTATACTTGCTAACGGATGTTTAAAACATGCAGCTAATTTGTTTTATTCTTTATAATGCTTAATTAGAACTCAGTTTAGCAGTAAAGATGTGTATGATATGGTTAGCCCAAAATAGGGATATGAAAACAAAAGGGAAGAGGAAGATGAGAGACTGAATCTGGTACTTACCTTTCAATGGGTTCCTGGTGTAAATTCCTTAGGGGTGTTCGTCTTCCCATCTTGCAATGTGGTGGGAACAAGGAAAAAAATAAGAATACATGTCTCTGGATTTAATTGACCTTTCCCCAGAAATAAAGATATGGTGAGAATCCATATCTCTAGATTGAGTTTTTTTTCAAAATTGTTTATTTTTTTTTCCTGTACAATAATAAAACACATTCGGGGAGAGCCCACTCTGAGATGCCAGCAGGCGTCTGCCTAACTTCAGTAGTAATCACCCAACTGCCATAGACTGTAATCAAGCTTGCGAAAACCACGTGCTCCACGCTGCGGGAGAGCAAGAGTAAAGTGGTTAATGTACCACTCCACTGATGTGAAAGGGAGCACATGTTGAAAACGGGTCTTCCGAACAGCAATCATCATTTGGCATCTCTATTACATACAGCTGCTCCGAGAAGTTTCTACCGTGTGTTTCTTGCAACCCTTAATGTTTGCAAAAAGAAAGGCTCTGCTGTAGACAACCTGTTTATACCTGTGGTTGGATGAAACTTCCATGGTGTGTTGCAAAGAAAGGTACACAGTCCCAGTGATCAGACCACATCTAGAATATCGTGTTCACTTCTGGTCGGAGCACAGACAAACTAAGGGCTCACAAAGTCATCAAAGCTTGTTGCAAGAGCACCTATTAGTTAATGGGTGGAGGGAAATGTCTATGTAAGTTAGTTCTTGCGATAGCTATCCAGGAGAGAGAGAAACCTGGCTTGATACTTCCAGGGACAGAACTGGAACCAATGGACAGTATTCTGCAAGGAAGCAGCATTCCTTGGGGCTTTTCCGTTGATTCATTTTATGAAAACTACTAAGTTTTCTGTATTGCAAATGTTTTAATAGTTCTTTTCTTTTCTTTCTTTTTTTTTTTTTAATTTTAGCTTGGGTTCCCCCAAAAAGCAGAACCTGAGACAGGGTTTATCTATAGATGATTAGGGATGTGATTTTGGAGAGCATGATGAAGGATGAGAGGATTAAACAAGGAAGGAGGGAGAGGCAGTGAAAGGGTGTGTTATAAGTTGAGCAATGCTCTCGGCAAAGCATTCAGTTCCATGGAACAGTCAGAGGAGCCTTATAAAATGCATCTTGGAACTGTCTGCTTACAGAATGAAGGGGGAAAGCATTTGTCCCATTGGCTCCCACCCCCATCAGACAAGGGTACCTCTGCAGGTATTAATACCTTAGCATTGCGGGGTTGCACATGGATGAATCCCAAGCTGGTTTCTACCGGCCCCCATACCACAGTGTCAGGGAAACCCAACACTGCAGCCCGGGTGGGTCTGTCCAGCCGCCTGATGTGAGCTGGTGGTTGTCACAGGGGCTGGAGTCATGTTGGACTGGGATACTTAGGAGAGTCAGGAAGGGTCCCAGTACAGTCCCCCCTTGCACTATTACTGGATCTCTCCTGCTCTGATAAGCACTGCCCTACCACATGGTCCCCCAAAGGCTAGCAGGCTCTCTGTTAGGGATATTGATCAGGCCCACATTGTGATGCCTTCTCTGTTGTCTTAGTTTGCTAAGGCTGCCATAACAAAGTGCCACAAACTGGGTGGCTTCAGTAGCAGCCTGAGTTCCTTGTTTCCAGGTTCTGGAGGCTGGAAGTGTAAGGTCTAGGTGTGAGCAGGGCCTTGTTCCCCCTGAAACTTGTAGGGGAGGATCCTTCCTCGCCTCTTCTGGCTTCTAGCTGCCTGGGGGTGGTTCTTGGCCCTGGCAGCACAATTCCAGTGTCTTTTTCCTGCTCCCCTGGCATGTTCCTTGTATCCCTTCACATCTCCACTCTGTGCATGTCTGTTTCCCTGTCCAAGTTCCCCTTCTTACAGGGGCACCAGTCATATTGGACTAGCACCCACACTAATGATCAAATTTTGACTTGATTACCTTCTGGAAAGGGCCCTTTTCCAAATAAGGTCACATTCTGAGATTCTGGGGGTTAGGACTTCAATGTACATTTCTTGGAATGACACACAGTTCAACCCCTTAAGAACCGTGCTATAAAAGAGGCATCTAGTATTGATGCTGCCCAGTGCATAGCAGACCTTCAACAACAATTCCTTTAACAGTTACTTACCGAGTGCCTACTGTGTACCCATCTCTGTTCTAGGGTCTGGGGATACTGCTGTGAGCACAGTATACAACCTGCTTTGGAGCCCCTGCCCCCATGGAGTTTGCTTTCTTATGGTGACTGATTTTCAGAAGTAGTTGCTCTTTTGTCTTGTTTTTATCACCCACTAGGAACTAACTGGGGGATGCTTGCTTTCCAGTGACAGAACAGGCTGCCTGGGGCAGATGAGTTTCGGCCACAAAGGTGTGTAAGGCCAGGCAGCTGCTTATTGAGCATGCTGCAGAGGCAATTTTAGGTCCTAATAATTAAGGTCCTTTCCTGATGCTGGGGGACAAGAGGATGATTGCACAGATGGACTTGTTCTGGGACTCTTTCTGTTTGGTCAAGTACATGATACTCTTTCTGTTTACCCTTCAGAGGAACAAACAAAATGTTTTCATAGCTTTCTTCTTAAAAAAAAAAAAAAAAGTTAAATTCTAGGCCTCTGTACTCCTTTGAGAATGTCCTGGAACCTCTGGCCCCTTCCCACAGGGGAAAAATAAATATATTTGTAGCTGGGCACTTGTGTGCGATTTTGAGGGGGAAGAAATGAACACTGAATTAAGAAATCCTGATACTTTTAAGGAACTAGAGTCATTAGTAGCAGTTAAATAGAAACTTGCTTTGGAGAGTCCTTTTATTCATTAAAAAAGTCATCGAATCGAATAGAACTAAAAATATGCCTAGAGATGTTTTTGTTCTTTTTATGGTAATGGTAACTTTTTTCTTTTCTTTCTTTTTTGTATTAGTTACTTTTCTGATAGAAATTTATCAGCGTGTAATTAACAAAGAATTATTGACTTCAGAATTATCCTGTGCTAAACAATGGAAATTTCCTAAGTAACTGTCAGGTAATGAAAAAAATTTCAGTTACTGACAGGCTGTCATAGTTGAATCTAAAACCTAGGGGCAAAATACATATATTCTATGTAGTTTCCATTTCTAGAGACTGGATTTCTAAATTCTTCCTTATAAAATTTTAAATTTCTTTTTTTTTGAAAGATGGGACCCCCTAATTACTGATTTTTCTTTTAAAATAATCTCTTCATAGATTTGATTTTCACAATTATTAAAATTCCTCTTTTGTGGTCAGTAGGTATAATTAATTTAAGGAAACCAGAAAGATTTGGCATTAGAATTAGCAGACTATCTAAGACCTGACATTTAGTGTCTTATTCATGGAAGTTACGTGGCAAACATTTATGGAATTACATTCAGGCGTTGCAATACTTCCAACAGCTTTTAAAAGTGTCACAGTTACTGCTTCTGTGGATATAGAAATTACTCAAATATTATGTGACGAAAAACTAATGTTAGTTTACTTAAAACAAAACTGTGTGGCAGTGTGTTATAGCCACAGGAGTTCCTCCGCCAAGTGTTAAGTAAATGCAATGAAAACATTTGTATAAACACTCTCATGCTGAAAACAACTAGGAATGCCAGGTACCCCGTAGTAGCTGGATGTTCGAAGACACCTGGGTTGTCAGTCTCATGACTGTATTCATGGTGCCTTGGTGATTACTCACCTGGCACACTGGAAGAACACAGTTTTTGCCTGTTTGTTCCATGTAGAACCTTGAAGTCACAATTTAAATGAATCCTTTGATATATACAATATTGTGCTACTTTCTCCAGAAAGACGGAATCAATACTGTTGACTATAATGGAGGTTTGCATTTTTCTAATTTCTTATTTAGGCTGATCTGAGCAAAGATGTTCAAATTTCCATTTATTTTAAACAAGATGGAGTTCTTGCTACGCAGAAGGAATATTTTTAGCTTGGTAATTTACTTAGAAACTGCCTTATTCAATATTTGATGTTAAATTTGAACTAAAACACATAGCATCATATGACATGGTTCTTACATTAACATTTTGTTGGATTGGAAACAGAATCAACACATTAGTCATCTTAATTCATTTAAGTTGGCTTTCCCCAGAATTCTGGAATCCAAAAACAACACATTTGTCAATTTTACACACAAAGGGAGCGGCAGGATGTAGTTTATAGTTAAATATCCAACACTGCAGTGAAAAGCCAATGCAGTTATAGTAAGTCAAATTTGAATGAAATTCAGAGTGAAGCAGTATAATAAGATTTCGATGCAAATTGAATACTTAAAAATTTTTTATTTTTTTATATTTGTCTTAATGAGATACTCTTTAACAGATACTTTCAGAGAATCTCGTAAACTATCTAAAATTACATTTTCTGTGATTGTTATCCACATGGGTTCTAGAAAATTTATAGGTTGAGGTTGCCTTCATGTCCTTCCATTCTTTGTTCTCATTTGGCTTAGATTTGAAAGTGCATTGTCTCTTCCAGGGGTCAGCAAACTATGTTGCATGGATCAAATCCAGCCCTCTTTGCCTATTTTTGTAAATACAGTTTTATTGGAACACAGTGATGCCCACTCGTATACATATTGTCTATGGTTGTTTTCATGTTATTTTAATATAGCAGAATTGAGTAGTGGTGACTTACGACTCTATGGTCTGCAAAGTCAAAAATATTGGCTATCGTACGCTTCACAGAAAAAGTTTGCAAACCACAGGTTTATTCTATTAACACATATTTCTCATATAAGGATTCTAATGACAAAATCTAAGAGTTGTTAAGCAAACAAAGCTCATCTCTCCTAAAACCTTTGTATGTGTTTTCTCATTTAATAAGGAGAGCATTATAAAGAATTCTATTTCCTATCTTTGCCTTGGTTGCCAGGAAGCTCAGAGCTAACATCTGAATGTTCACTTAAGTAACCAGCTTACTCTACATTCCTGCTAGATCAGCTTTTTTTTTCCTTTCTTTCTTAATATGGACATAAACATTCACTTAAAAAAAAACAACCTTTTGAAGTGGAAGTTTCACATAATAAAGCTCATACATTTTAATTTACATGTGGCTTTTGACAAATATGTACACTTTGGTAACCTACCACTAGTTAAGATATAGAACATTTACACCTCCACAGAAATGTTCCTTTTGCTTCTTTACCCCAGGCAATTTGTTATTCCCCCCACCCCCATGCCCCTTGTTCCTGGCAACCACTGATTTTCATGTTATTTTAAGTTTCTCTGCTGTATGCGGGTGTTTATAATCTACTGTTCTAAATGCTTTTTTTAATAAAGAATTTGGGGTACCAGTGATTAATTGTTGAATAGATACTACAGAGGCCAGGAATCATTTATCCTATTTAGTCTCCTGTACAGATTACTAGGTTTTTATAGGGAAATTTGAGATATAAAACATATGGAGGGCACTTTAGCTAATGTTGTATTAATGATAGGCCTAATGTATTTAAGAGCTTGCAACTTGCCAAGAACTCTGCATAGCTATCTCATTTGATATTACTGCAACCCTCAAGGAGTACTTCTTAATATTCCCCTTTTACAGATGAAGAAACTGAGTCTCATAGTAGTTAAGTATATTAGTTTCCTGGGGTTGCTATACCACAGACTAGGGCTTAAACCACAGAAATTTATTGCCTTACAGTTCTGGAGGTTAGGAGTCCAAATTCAAGGTGTCAGGAGAGTTTTCTCTTTCTGCGGGCTGTGAGTGAAGGGTCTGTTCCAGGGCTCTCCTGGCTTGTATATTGTCCTCTTCATGCTCACATGATGTTCTCCCTGTATGCGTGCTGAGTCCAAAGTTTTAGGGCCCATCCCAATGATCTCACTTTAACTTGATTACCTCTGCAAAAACCCCATGTCCAAATAAGGTCACACTCTGAGATCCTGAGGCTTAGAACTTCAACATGTAAATTTTGAGGTGAGGGGGACAATATTCAACCCAGAATATTCAGCATCCTTCTCAAGGCTTAAATGGTTACAAGAAAGTGGCAGAGGCAGGATCCTAACTCCAGTCTGTCTAACCCCAAGGAATAACCAGGACAGGATGGTGATAGGGAGAGGAGGCATGCAAATTGAAATTCTTGGTGAGGGGGGAATCAGTGTTCAGAGGGAGTGTGGACTCACTTTGCCAGGGAGGAAGCTGCAGGGGGCTTTAGAGAAGGTATCAGGCCCTAGGATCCAGTCTTTTTTTTTGATCCAATCTTAAGCCTTCCACTTAACTAGCTGTTTGACCTTGGCTTTTCTGAGCCTCAATTTTCTTATCTGCACAGTAGGAATGGTAGCATCAGGCAGCGATATTGAGGGTTAAAGTAGTGTGTACCTGTGAAGCTCTAGACAGCATGTGTTGTTAGAGAAGGTGAGTTCTGGGCCTTCAAAAGACCAGAGTTTCTTAACCTTGAACAAGAATCTGAGCATCCTGAAGGGCTCATTAGAACACAGATCACTGAGCCCAACACCTGCCCAGCTCTTTGCTTCAGCAGCTGTGGGGTGGGCCCGAGAGTGTGGATTTCTGAGTTCCCAGGTGATAGTGCTGCTGGTCAGGGTCCCCTTCTTTGAGGAGCAAGGATTTAGATATCTCTTTTGTTTGTAGATATGTTTTTCAATTTTCTCAAGGGAAACCCCAAAGAGAAGTTAGGTTTCTGATAGAAGTCTCATCTGTTCCACCCCACTTACTCACCTCATTTAGGGATCTCATAAATTCTTCCATCTTATTCCCAGTGGTTGAGGTCAGAAGGCTTAGGATTTATTGCCTTTTCTCCTTTTAGAACAACCTGATCTAGTTATTAGTCCATCCTGGTTGCTGTAACAAAATATCACAGGCTAGGAATTAATTGACAGAAATGTATTTCTCCTGATTCTGGAGGCTGGAAGTCTGAGATCAAGGTGTTGGCAGAGTTGGTTTGTCCTGAGGGCTCTCTGCTTGCCTTACAGATGCCTCCTCCTTGCTCTGTCCTCACATGGTCCGTGTGCACACATCTCTGTAAGAGCCCTGGTCCTATTCGATTAGAGCCCCACCCTTCTGACCTCATTTAACCGCAACCACTTCCTTACTGACCCCTGTCTCCAATATGGTCACATCAGGCCTTAGGGCTCAAAATAGGAATTTTAAGTGGACACTGTTCAGTCCATAACAACTGACAAATCTCCTGATCTTTTTTTTCTCCAAGAAATTCTTTGATTTCGTATTTCCTTTATCTGTCTCAAATCCCGGAAGAAACTCTAGTACACCTTGTCTTAATAGATCCCCTAAACTGTTATATGCTTGAGGGGCAGCTTGAATGTTTGAGCCAAATAAAAAGTCTAGTTGCACATGCTTCCTCCAGCTATCTATCCTAGGAAGGCAGATCTCTGTTGGAGTCTTTCATGGCTGCTGCCCAGTTGCATAGGCTCCCACTCATGGGAACCCAGACCCCTCTGGGCACTCAATTTGCACAGAAGCTCTGTCCAAGTCAGAGTCCTCTGTTAGAGCCTGCATGTCTTAACTCAGAGCATTCTCTCTCCTTTTTTGAAATGAAGTTAAGCCTAATCCCTAATCGTGCATGTTACCTATGTGGGGGCTCCTACTGGGACCCTCTTGGCCCAGAGGCAGCAGTGGCAAGAGGGGAGCCAAACATGCACTTACAGCTGGCTGCATCTCCAGGAGTCAGGCAAAATCAGCCTGAGCTGGAAGGCGCCCTGCGCATCTCTGACATTCACGCCAAGCAGGTGCTTGATCACAGCTGATGGTTAGATTACACATTTACTGAGAGGTATAGATTTTAAAATTGGTGTGTTTTACCAATCCCTCATCATGATATCCAAAACAGAGTGCTATCAAGCTAAAAACTAAAAAAAAAAAAAACCTTCCCCTCTCCCCCTTGTGAGACTGATTTTTTTTGAAGCAGATTTCAGCTTAAGAAGTGGCAGAGAAATGGAAAGTTTCTTTTACAAGTTGTGTGTCCCTTGGGGATCCAGGTACTGTAATCACCCGAGTGTGTTATCGGAAAGGTAAGTGTGAAACTAGTAATGATTGCTTGTGCTTTGCCGTGTGCAGCCTGGCTTGTGCAAGAAAGTGAAGAGTTTTGTACTTCCTCTTCCGAAAGTCCAATGTTGCCCCTGCTTTCCATGCAGGACGGCTGTGGACTGTTTGACTATTGCAGGAGGACTCACTAGAAGCAACTGGTTTAAAGAAAAATGTTTTTTTTTTCTCAAGTTGAAATGGAATAGTATCAGCATGTGTGTTTTCAAAAAGCAAAGAAACAGCACAAATACACTCACAGCCAAGCCCCTGTTAGATTGTGTAAAAAATAGAAAAGCACTTATATTAATGGTTAGGGATGGGCTGGGTAACATAGATCACCTGAGGTGCTTTTTCCTGAATGACTACAAGGTAAGGGTTATCCTGTCATTAGGTGTGTTTTTGCATTAAATTCAGCTTACTCTAAGGTGCTGTACACTGTGTCTCCTTATTTTTCCTTTTGAGCAAATTTTAATAATTGCTCCCTAACCCATCACAGTAAACGTCCAGCTCCTGGTTTTGTTTCCGCATGAGAAGGAATTGGAGGTGTCTGACTCTAGGGCAGGCTGTGGTGGACCCAAAGAGCAGAGTTAGCAGGCCTGTCTCCCGCTGCAGCTAGCTTTGACAATGGAGCCTCAGTCATACTTCCGAGTAGTTGCATCTTAAAAAGTTATAGGCAGTGGAGAATGAAAGTCAATTTGGACACTTCTAAAGTGAGCCTCAAAAAAGTGCTGAATTTTCCCAGCGTGGTGTTCCGAGCACCTCCACATGACTTTGGGAGCATAAAGACTTTAATCTTTTCAAAGAGGCAAAGTAATATGCCAGTCTTTAGAAGGTGAGTGCCAAGGTCAATCTGAAATTAAAAAAATAAAAAAAAAGAGTGGGAGCTTGAATTTGGAAGCTGGTTATATGGCTCACACTGAAGATGCAGGCCGGAGCAGGCTTTTCATTCTGGAAGTTCTCAATGAAATGGTGAAGGTTTTTTTTTTTTTCTTGTTTTCATTTCTTTCTTTTTTTCTTTTTTTTCAAACAATTCCTTCCTCACCACTTCTTAATTGACAGGAGTGGAAAATGCCTTGGGAGATAGGCTGGTCCTGGCCCCATTGGTTGCTGAGAAAGTAAAAGAAAGGGGTCTTTTTCTGGACAAGTGCGGTGCAAGACCCCAGCGGCCTCCCTTGTTTGCTCTGCATCATAAAGAAGCCTGTCTTGAGCAGACTGCACAGTGACGGAGGAAAGGAAATCCTGGCCCAGCTGTGAAAACAATGAGCTGCTCAGTAACATAATACGGTGTGCTTGCAGATTCAGGGTTGGGTTCTCTCCTCTTGAAGTGGCTATAAATTAATCCATCAAAGTGAAAAAAGGCCAAACTTCAGGGTAGACCTTTCCACTTGCGAATAGCAGAGACACTTTGGTTCTGTTAGCAATGCTGCTGTGCGTGTGGAATTAAAGAGGTACACCAGGGGATTGAGTGTGTGTTTGTATGTGTGTGTGATTTGTTATAAAAAAAAAAAAAAAAGTATTGCCTTCCAAAGAGCATGCACTTGGGCCGGAAAGCACATGTCCTGGTTTTGAGATTCTAGAGCTGTCATGTTCTTTCCTATATTAGTGCCAGCAAGTGAAAGAAGCTATATCTCCTCGAGAACCTTGGAAAAGACATAGTGGTTAATATGTCCCTTAAGCTGGATTTTTTTTTTTCTTTTAGTGGAAAGCCTTTTTTTTTCTTTTTTGTTCTATTTCATCCTATTTTATTTGTCTTCCTAGGTATCTGGCCTGTGTTTATAAATGTACCAGTATGCTTTGTTAAAGAAAAATCCAGTGTGGCATCACCTTCTTCTTGAATCAGTGGGGACATCTTTGTCTTTGGCCTTCATAAAGACCGTTCTCTAAACTTTGGCACTGCAGCCTTTCAGAAACGAAAGAAAAACCTTGAACGTACCTTGTAATGGCTAGGGTGTTAAGACCGTCCCTTGTAAAAGGGCTTACTGGTTGAAAGCGTAGAGGCAGGGTTCAATTAAGTCCGTACTTGTATGTTGTTGACCTTGGAGAATGTGAAGAGAAACGTTATTTCTGCGGATTAGTTATCCCGCCCGGTAGGCCTTCCACAGAGAAGTGTTTGTGAAAGCAAAGGATGGTGTTAATTCTGAGCCCTGTGATGAAATATTAAATAAGAGAGAAGGTAATTTGATAATGCATCACAGTTTGGGGACAGATTCCATTAAGTAAGTACGTTTATGTAATCAAGTAGCTGAAGAGGCCTCAGTCCTTTGCCTTGACAAGATGACAGAAAAGAAATGGGCGTTGTTGGTAGACTGTCGGCACTGAAGCCCGTGGCGTGGGGACCATCTCTTTTTCAGAAGGACGACAGCTCAATAAGGTTTGGCTTAAGTCATACACAGACCAAAAAATGTTAACACATATCATAAGAGACAGTATATGTCAGAACAAGGTATAGCCAGCAGACACTTGGGCAGGTGAGTGATGTTCCCAGTTGGGTTTTTCCTGCCTTCAAGGGGAGTTTGTGCCTTTGAACTCACCTGCCCTGGACTCAGCCCACCACATCTCCCGTTTTGCCCTTTGATCTTATGAGTGCCAGAACCTCTTGGCCTGTTGGTTTCTTCGTGATGCAATGGTGACAGTGACAAGTTGCAGCAGTGCCATGAAGAGCATCTCAGAATTACATAATGTATTTCCTGGAACCCCTGGCATGGCGCCCAGTACGTAGTGGTGCTCCCACGTCCTCCTCCCCTTCTTTCTTGGGTTCTTCTCTAAAAACCAGAAAGCTCAGAAAATACGGTAGGCATATTCTCTTTCCTTCCTCACTTGCCTTGATCTTTCTGTGTTAAAATTTGTAAAGGCCTATAAATGATCAGTTTGATACATTGTCATTCACATGTAGTGTCTTACAGGTGTAATACATGCTTGTGTTAAAAATAGAAATAGCATCCATGTGGGCAAATACAAATGAGTTTCTCAGCTCCTGACCCATAGCTCACGTGCCCAGGTGGTCAGTGTTAGTGCATAGATGGACACACATGCATGCCGTTCTGCACTTTGATTTTTTTTTTTTTGTCTTCATAGTATAACAGGAGATGTTTTCTTGTCTCTCCATCTCATTTCACCTGGTTCTCTCTGACTACAGCACAGTACTTTGTTCTGTGCATGCCATGTGATTTATTTAACATGATTGATGGGACATTGAGATGGGTTCCTATTTGGCTGTTGGAAGTAATGCTTGTCAAATATCCCTCTTGAATATCCACTCATGTGGGCAAGTGTATTTGTAGGACACATTTCTGGATATGGAATAACTGGGTGAAAGGGCGTGTCCATGTACACTTTGATCGAGATAGCCCAATTGCCCCAAACATGTTGAGTCATTTTGCATCCCACTCCCCTGCTCCCTGCACCATTCATATACCTGGTTGCCTGGTTCCCCCCACACCCTGACGTGCATGGATCCTGTTCAGTTTAATTGCCCTTACAAAGTCTATCTTCACTAGGGCTGCCTAGGACCATGTTCATTGTAATATCTTTGGACACTTTTCTCCCTCTGTGGGAATTGGATGATTGTCACTGGCAGGTCAGATGAGACGTCATTTAGCCAGCCCAGTGGCAGCACAAGTAGGCTGCCTGTGGTCAGTCTTGCCTCTCGTCAGTCCCCGTCAGTCACTTGGAACTTATTCTATGGTTTTAGAAAAGTTCTGGGCTCAGCATTATACTGCCCTGAACACTTAAATGCAGCCTGGAGATATATCAAAAAGATACCCCATGTGAACCGGCCATTTCCTGCTTCCGTATCCCCATCTCTCGAATTGGTGTCTTTCCGTGGTAAATATTTATATTCGAGGCCTATTTATGTTATGAAGGGTATTTAGGAACCCCTGTGTGGGACTTGTTGCCAGCTGTGTATAACACACATTTAAAAACAGGACTAGTTATGACTTATATTCCTCTGGAGAGGCCTGTATAGTCTTGTAATTTATTGAGAGCTGGCAATTGCAGTTAAGGTAGAGAGAGTATGATTTCTGACTTTGGAACTCACAACTTTGCAATTAAAATGGTGTGAAGGGTAACATGATTTTAAGCAGTTCAGGTAGCCATAGAAACAGTGGTGTGGGTCATTTGGTCCCTGTACCTGTGGCTTCAGCCTTGCAGCAGTGGTCAGTGCGTCTCCTAGAACTTCATCCAAGATCCCCTCCCCTCAGAGGGTTTGATTTCAGAGTCAGGGTCACCGTAACTTGATCACCGTTACTTCATTTACGTGAATCAGATGGGTTTGGGAAGTATGGTCCTTGTGCTTACAGGGACGACACGGAGGTGCTGAAAGCAGTGGTTTGGTAATGTGAAAACTACTGTGTTTGAATTTGAATTTTCCTCAAATGTAATTCAGGATGAAAGACAGTAGGCTTCTCTCGTTCTGCACCTGGGCAAGGGGAGTTGGTTGGTGCTGGGATATTCTGCAACTTGTTGATTTGTTCAAGATTGCTTAGTGGTGTGTTGGGGGGTGGGGATCACCATCTTTCTGGCCTTTTAATTGTGTGCAGTTACAAGTAACATTTGTCTCCAGTGTTTCTCAATTATAAATTAATAATAACAACCCATTAGAAATTATGGGTATTGTAAGCCCCAACTCCTTTGGGCATCTTAATAAAAATGATAATTAAAACCATAATTTACAGTAAATGGGGACACTGCCCAAGTAAATCCACAATATGGAGAAAATTAAAAAACTTAAACCAGAAGGAGCCTTCCTAGCACCAGGGAAAGAACTGGCCTTGTTCCTAGCTCCTACTTGACTGGGAGCTTTGTCAGTATTGGTGGGGACTGGGGTTCCATCTGATGTCCGTTGTGCCTGAGGAATCTGTGATTCTGTGCCTCACCACCTGTATGTCCTGCCAGTGAGTCTCACTGGGTGTGGTCACCTGCTCCGTCTGCCCCCTCCACCACCACACACAATCCCGGTCCTCCTCTATAGTCACTGCCTGGGTTAGTCACCCAGTGGCCAGCCTCTTGCATGGCCTGGCTGGCATCTTTGGAGACGTGGGGTGCCCCCTCAGACTTAGACTCAGGCTGTCTTCAGGCTTTGGAGATGTTTGCTTCCCAAATCATTTTCTCATTTTTCTCTTAGCTGTTCAGCCTCAGAGGGTACCTCATGCCCTCCTGGCTGGTCACAGGGCTTTAGTGTCTCAAGCTCACCCACCTTCTGCATGACCACCTGAGATATCTTAAATGGATAGAATCATAATTAAAATACTGATGCTAATTGTTATTACTCATAGGGCCACTCCCTGCCCCTCACCAGGGTCCCCTACTTTCTGCTTGCTGGACAGGCTTTCATCTCCCATCTAGTTCCCTATTCTTCCTTCACATGAGGCCCTCACCAGTCCATGATCTTGTCTTGCCATGCACCCGTCCTTTCTTTTTTACGTCCTCTGGTCCCAGCATAGTTCTCACCCAGAGTTTCCGCTACCTCTCAGTGGCATTTGGGGAATACTAAGAAGGTGGGTCATGAAACTTGTACCACATATTCAATTCCTGCAGGTTCCTGAGTTGTCACCATGCATTTCCTGCTGCCAGGTCTTCAAGAGGGTGGCTGGTGTCCTGATCTTCTCATGCTTGACAGAGTGGGACTTGATAGGGTTCAAGTCAAATCTTGAGTAGTCAGCATGGAACATTCTTTGAGGTGTGACCATTTGGGTGTGGAAACTCTAATTGAGGCAGTTTTGTGGCAAGGTTTGGGCATTATCTCTAGCATGGATTTTTTTTTTATTGGCGTTCGATTTGCCAACATATAGCATATAATACCCAGTGCTCAGCAGAGAAGGACACACTATATGAATTTTTTTTTAAAGATTTTATTCATTTGAGTGAGAATGAGCATGGGCTGGGGGAGGGGCATAGGGAGAGGGAAAGGGAGAAGCAGACTCCCCGCTGAGCAGGGAGCCCAACATGGGGCTGCATCCTAGGACCCCAGGATCATGACCTGGGCCAAAGGCAGATGCTTGACCCACTGAGCCACTCAGGTACCCCTCTAACATGAATCTTACTTGTATAATGTGCGTCTGAGCATCAGATGCCTATAGTGGTCTGGCAGGTGAAGTCAGTGGTGTGGGTGGTGACCATGGCCAACAGGAGGGTACAGACCCCATCTCAAGCTTGTGATGGGTAAGGGGATGGGGGCCCAGTGTGGTCCAGTCGTAGGCTTTTTCAGAGATGTTGGAATTGGCCCTCAGATGCTTAATCTTCTGGGTTTTTTAATGCTGGTAACTAATTCACATTAGGAAAGAAGGGAGGAAGAGAGGGTGGGAAGTAGAAGAGGGAAGGAAAGAAAGGAGAGGAGAGGAGAGGAGAGGAGAGGAGAGGAGCGAGGGAAACAATGTTGGAGCTAAACAAAACAGGCCATGGGTTTGACTTGTCCTGTGATCACCAGTTTGTAACCCCCATTCTAGAGAACGAAAACGAGTGTGAGAAAAGTGGATATTTAATAATTTTTTTTGGGGGGGATATGTTTTCCCTTTTACAAACTTTAATGTTTGTATGCAAAGCTTGAAACCCTATACAGCAAGATATTAAACCTTCATGGTCACTTAATCTTCCTGATTGGATGAGATGTAACAAGTGCTAGAAAGCGGATGCTGCCTGTTGTTTTAAAATGTCGTCTTTTATTTTCTTTATATTATTTGCTTTAAATATTCTTCTGAACACACTTGCCACCTCCATGCAGTTAAGCCAGTTCAATTTAAACATTGTCATAAAGTTAATTTTTTATAAGATGAATCAGGTTATTAAATTTAGTAAACCATTGCCTTCATTATTTTGCACAAACTTTGGCACTGTGCAAAATTGGCTCAGCGCTACTACTTTTAGCTAATTAAACTGGTCATCAGCTGCAGTATTAGGAGCATGAGGGATGCTATTCTCAAGAGCTTTTCCCAGACTTTAGCAGTAGGTAGCATTATTAAACTTTTCTTTCTCTTTCTTTCTTCCTCTCTTTCTCTCTCTCTCCCTTTTTTCATAGAACTCTACACTCTAGAGATATGGTTTATTATAGGAGTGTTATTGTCCTTTCTTGTTAAACCTTCATCTTTTGAAATATCCATGCTTTTGTTTCGGCTCCAAGGGCACTTGTAAAGGATAAGAAAATGGAGCTGTCTCTTGCAGCTTTTAAAAGGAGACCAGCAATGTGTAACGCATTGCTCAGATAAGGAGCCAGAGGGTAATTTTACACGACTCCGGTAAATGGCTGGACGGTAACCACAGGCAGGTATTCTGTGAAATAGAGAGGGTGCAGACTTGTGGCTGCAACCTGTTGCTGTCATCACATCAGGTGTGTTCCTTTTCGTAATAAAAAGTCCTTTGCCGTAGGTCATTTTGCCAACTGAGATAGCGTGACTTAAACAGGTTTGTTTGGGAAAATAAATTTTGATAGGAAATGGGCGTGCTCTTTCCCCATAGATTTCTAGGTAGTGTCATTTAAAATCACAGTGAACCCTGTTTTTGCAGGATTTTAAAATTTATTCGTTGTAAAAAAAAATGAAGTCAGAGGACCATCAATATTGTTTGAAACAACTTGTATTGTTTGTAATAGTCGAGAATTGTAGCCTGTTAGCAACCTGTAAGAACCATTTGTTCCTTTGGCAGATATGTCTTGCATCCTCCTGGGTGTGAGTCCCATGGGATACAGGGATCAAAAAGGGACAGATTCCAAGGAGTTTATAGTTAAACAGATAAATCCAATAAATAGAGCCCTGGGGTTGACCTGACCCTGGGTCATTTTGATGTCCTCTCAGTCCCTCAAAAAGACTGACGAATGACCAAGCTTTGTGTCCACCATCTTTCCCGACTTTATTATTTTTTTTTCTTTTTATACTCTCTGATGAAAATGTGATGAAAAATATTCCTGATAATTGCTCCAACCTGGACATTTCACAGGGATGCAGAGTCCATGATTTCAACAAGATCTTCTGGGTGTGTAAAGTCCTAGGAGTGCAGGTGAAGTCATTTTTGGCCACTTCCTGTTCCCTCCATATGGCTGTCAGCATTTCATTAGTCTGATGGATGTAGCATATCAGTCAGCAAGATTTCGTCCTATGCATGCCCCTATCCAGTTTTGGAACAGCTGGGCTACAAAACCTGGTGTTTTACTTCTTTCTCTTTCTTCAAATGATGTAGGTGCCTTTTGCCACTAGTGGTAAGTGGTAAAATTGGCATCATGGATCAAAATTACTAAATTTCAGATTATTGTCTTCTTATCTCAGTGGTTCTAAGTTATGGCTTCAACGAACAGCTTTCACTAGATATACCAAGGATGTTGCAAACAGATGTAGATGTTAAATATTTCAGATTTGAAATCCTTTGGGCACCATGTTATTAGCATCAGATTCAGGTATAGGATATTGTGCTTAGATAATGGTAAGTGAATATCTTGGGATGTAGAACTTAGCATAGCCTGAAAAATAACTCAAGTTATCCCAACAGTGGAGTTCACGTGTGTTCTGGAGACAGTAGTCACACAAATGGAATAGTGGGTCTTGTAGCTAATTTCGCTTAAGTTCTGGTTGATGTTAAAGCCAGTTAGCTCTTGGGTTGCTGCTGGGAGCAGGTCGAGGAGAAAATGTTAATTTTTCGGTCATAATGACTGGGCTGTATTTAATAGGTCATACAAATCAGAGAGGAGACCCAGGCTTTATACCAAAGATTTTGGAAAGAATGGGAATTAACACTTGTTTTCTACCTACTATTGTTATGTTAGGCTCTTAGTGTAAGTTTACTATCTTACTCCTCATTTTAAGAAATGATCTCTCAGTTTCTGATGGGTTAAAGGCATAGCCCAGAGCTTATAAATAGCCAGAGCAGGGGTCAACATCAGTGTGTCAAACTCCTGAGTCTGAGTTTTCCACTATGCAGTTGTGGCTTCCCCTGAAAGCTAGTTTGTATAAATAGACTGGCCTCCATGAAGATTAGATATATAGAAGATATGAATGAATGAATTTTGCTGGACTCTTTCACATTGCAACCTCAATATGATAATGGAACTCTGATTTTTCATATATATTAACAGTGTCTAGGAAACAATAGTCTGTGGTCATTTGACATGGCATTGGCTGAATTACAATGTAGCTCCCTCTGGTAGAATTGATTCCTTTGTCATTGTGCTGTACTCAGTGTGGTCTTTCCACACAGTTTATAAGACATACCATTTTATGGTTAGAGCAGTGGTGTAGGGATCAGGCTCTGGAATTAGACTTTATAAGAGTTCTAGTTGTTCTACGTCCTTGCCAACATATACTTAATTTTTTTTTTAAATTTTAGCCATCATAGTGTTAGGTATGTAATAGTATTTTATTATTATTCACACTTCCTTAATGACCTTAGAGTTTGAGGCTTATAAAATAGTTGAGTTTGGGGGGGCGCCTGGGTGGCTCAGTTAGTTGGGAGTCTACCTTTGGCTCAGGTCATCATTCCAGGGTCCTGGAATTGAGCCCTGTGTTGGGCTCTCTGCTCAGTGGGGAGTCTGCTTCTCCCTCTCCCTTTGCCCCTACCCCCACTTGTGCTTGCTTGCTCGTTCTCTCTCAAATAAGTAAATAAAATCTAAAAACCAAAATGGTGGAGTTTTTCTTCTTTTTCTATTATGTGGAATAATTTTTGGAAGATAAGTGTTTTAATTTTCTTAAATGTTTGGTAGCTTGTCTATTGAAAACATGGATCCAGAGTTCTCATTTTGAGGCTTTTCTTTATATAGATTTTTTCCTAGGTTATGTGTTACTGTTATCATTTAGATTTTTCCATAAACTTGCCTTTTATGTTACTCTTTGTTACTGTCTCCACCTCCAGATTTCTAGGGTCATTTTCCTCCTGCTTGAAGAGTGTCCTGAATGTTTCCTCTAGTATATGGATATGGCCATAGCTGGTGACATAGCCTCTCAGCTTTTCGTTTGCTTTGTGTTTAAAAAAATGTTTACCTTCACTTTTGAAGAATACTTTTCGCTGGGCATGGAAGCACCAAAGCTGGCTCACCTTTTTTAGCTTTTCCGCTTTTCCAGGTCCCGGATCCTCACTCATAGTGTCCCTCTGATTGATGCTTTCAAGGATGTGTGCATGCACATGTGTGCGTGTGTACGTGCATGTGTGTGTGTATGTGTGTTGTTTTGTCCAGCTCTTCTAACTGTTCTCCATTGGGAGAACGCCAGGCTGCCATTGTTGGATGCAGATAGCACGACACAGAGTACCCCATCCAGAACATATAATAAAAATGTATGTTTGTTTTCTTCTTCAGGTCTGTTTTTTCTTATTAGACTGTGAACTCCTTGAGGGCAGTGACCACGTCTGAGTCTTTATAATCCTTACTCTTTATATTTAGTGCAGGATCTGCTCATATTAAGTGGTTGTTATATGGTGGACTGTGCTGTAGTTCTCCTGTGGTTTATCCTACACCTTGGGAATGGCTGTGTTCCTGGGATCGGTTTTCTCAACCTCAGCAGTGTTGACACTTTGGGGCAGATGGTTCTTTGTTGTGGGGGCTGTCCTGTGCTTTGTAGTATATTTTGTAGCATCCCTGGCCTTTACCCATGAGATGCCAATAGCACCCTGTCCCCGATTGTGACCACTGAAAATGTCTCTGGATATTTGCAACTGTCACCAGGGGACAGATTGCCTCTGGCTGACACTACTACGGTAACGTGCACGGTGCTCAATAAACGACATTCAGCTGAGTCAATGTTTTGCATTTGTGTTTTCTAATGTTGACTTTCTTTTAAACCATAGGGTTTGAAACTGCCAAGTCTTTTGCCCTCCATGGTGCACATGTGATCCTCGCCTGTAGGAATATGACAAGGGCCAATGAAGCTGTGTCACAGATTTTAGGAGAATGGGTAAGCAAGTCCTTGACCCTCCCTTTTTTTTAATTGTCAAATACACACGCTGGGATAAACACATGGAGGTTTTAGTACAGTGCATAAAGTTTATTGCTCTTGGAGTAATGTTTTCTTTATTTTTAAAGTCATATTCACTTTGTTTATTTTATGAATGAAAGGACAAGCAAGACTGTTATTATCCACACGTTTGTTTATGGTTCATTGTCAATGTCATCTGCTTTATTATTCAGAGGTTTGAGAATGTTTACTCATTTGGCTCATTTATTAAGAAAAATAAAATGTGGTTAATGCCTGTGTATGCAGCTAAGACTTTGTTATGCTTATGGTTTTTAAGGTTAGGAGAGGGTGCGCTTTAACCCTGTGTCTGTTTTTTACTTTTCACTTTTCTCTCTCTGTGTGGATTTTCATATTGAACCGTCTGTGCATAAACATTTATTGAGGATTCGCAGTCCTCCCTTGGGCTTACTTTCTAGGTAAGGAGAAACAGACCATAAGGGATAATTCAGTTTAATATTCAGCATACTGCCAGCTTGTTTTAAACACCTGAAACACAGTAAAGCAGAGCGAGGGATGAAGAGTTGGAGCGTGGGCCATTTTGGTTTGGATCCTTAGCAGAGAAGCCTCTGACGTGGTGACATTTGACATGAGACTTGAATTAAGTAAAGGAGGGACATGTGTTGTAAGCGGTGGGAACAGCATGTGCCAAGGCTCAGAAGGAGGAGTGTGCTTGGAGGATTCAGGCTTGGCAGGGGGGCCAGTGTGGCTGGAGCCAGGTGGCAGGGGAGGAGGTGACAGAGGTGCTGTGGGGTGTCACTAGGGCCTTAGAGCCAGTGAGAAATAAGACAGTGGAGAGTTTGAGCCAGAGTAGCACAGGTTGATCACTTTTGTAGCATGATCACTGGGCTTTAGTGTGAAGCATAGACCGTGTTCATTTATTCACTTGTCATTTATTCAGGTTTAGGATGTGTACCCTGTCCTAGGTTCTGGGGGCTACTACACCGTCTCTGTACAGCTTTCAGCCCAGAGTGGAAATCAGATTTAACCAAAGACACATAAACATCAATGCAAATGTGAAACGATGATACTAGGTATTAGGAAGTATGAGTACTCCAAAATGATGAATAAGGCCTCTAGGTGGGGGACATTTGGAGTCTCTGAGAAGAAAGCGACTGAGCTGATCTCAGTATTTCCAGATCTCAGGAAAGACCTGGAAAAGTGGAGAAGGAAAGTGGAGAAGGTCCACTTGGGCAAAGGGAATGGCCTGTGTGTGGCCCTGGGAGGAGGAGGGGGAAGAGAAGGAGGAGATACTTGTGAAGCTGGGAGCAGAACATAAAGGGGGTGGGATGATCCTTCCCAAGGCTGTCTTTGTTTTCTTTTTCTTTTCTTCTCTCTCCTTTTTTTTTTTCTTTTTTAAAAAAGATTTATTTATTTGAAAGAGAGAGAAAGCAGGAGCGGGAGGGGCAGAGCAAGGGATAGAGAATCCAAAGCAGACTCTGCATTGAATACAGAACTCAATGATGCCCAGCTCCTTCTCATGACCCTGAGATCACAATTTGAGCTGAAACAAAAAGTCGAATGCTCAACAGACTACGCCACCCAGGTGCTCCAATTTTTTTTTTTTTTTAAAGATGTCTTGGTTTCCTGAATGCTGTGGAAGATTTCTTGCTATTGGAAGAAATAGACCATGGTTACTTTAGGAGAACATCTGATGTTCTAGGCTGAAAAGTTATCAAAGTTAAGTAAAGGAAGATTTGTTTCTGCTTTATTTACAGTATATTTTAAATGAAATATTTCAAATTCAGTGTATTTCAATTGTTTTGAGTTCTCTGGATCCTTTAGTTTTGAGTTACATTAAAAAAAAATACAGGGCCCATTATTTTCCTGATGATCTGAGCATCTCTAACTCTACAGTTAAGTAATAGTCTATATTAGGTGATATAATCACCTTTAGAGATGTACAGGTGAGCAGATGGTAACATGTGCATATTGTCTGAATCTTCATGCAGCACTGAGAAGGTATCAAATAGTGAAAGTCCCTCTCAGTCCTTTTGGAAGAGAAATATTTGCCATTTCTTGTATATACTGGCAAATATGCACATGCCGTTACAAACTTTGATTTTTTTTCACTTTATACCATTAGGAGATCTTTTATTATCAGTGCATATAGATCCACCTCTTTTTTAACTGCTATGTAATCTCCATTGTGTGCTTGTGCTCTAATTTATCTGAGCAGCTTTCCTTTTGCTGGACTTTTAGATTGTTTGTCCAGTTTTGCTATTCCAAGTGATGCTCTCTTAAAGTTCAGTCTCCTGTATTTTCACCCAAAATTGGGTCTAAACTGTGCTGCAGTGAGCATTCTTCATATGTGCTTCTGTGAGTGACATAGGGCACAATCTTAATAGTGGACTCATTGATTCAAAAGGCATTTGTATTTAAAATTTTGGTTGCAGTTCCCAGTTGTTATCTAGTGGAGTCGTAGTGGTTTCTGTCCCCATTGTCAACGTGGAAGAGTACTATTGTCTAGCAACGGATGGTGTCTAACCTATAACGTTTTGCCATTTGATTTTAAACTGGAAAAAAATGAAATTCAGTGGCCCTAGTGATACTGTAAGAACCGTATTGTATAATGATATGAATATTTTGACCTGCCTTGCAAGGTAATATTAAAGCACCAACGTTTATGCATTTTAAAAATTGTCTTCATGGGACACCTGGGTGGCTCAGTCAGTTAAGCATCTGATTTCAGCTCAGGTCATGATCCCGGGGTGCTGGGATGGAGCACTGAGTCAGGCTCCTTGCTCATCTGGGAGCCTGCTTCTTCTTCTCCCTCTCCTTTTGCCTGCTGTGCCCTCACTCTGTCAAATAAAAAAAATCTTAAAAATAATTATCTTCTTGTGTCTGAGCATAGATATATCTGTGTTTAACCCATTATAACTGTTGATGAAGAGAGGCAGCAAATCCTGGGTGTTCCCTACTTGCCTGTGGGGCCTTGGCAAGAGCCTTCAAATCTGTCTTGTGTCTCAGGTTTCTCACCTCTGAAAAAGAAGGTTGACTGGTATGAGTGTAAAGATCCACCATTTAGTTTTTCTTCCTTGCGTCGTAAGCCATAATTGGGTCTCTGGGCGTCCGTTTCTGATGACAGAATGCATCATTGCCTGCTTTCGTTTTATAATATCAGTAACCTGATGTCGACCGGCAAACAGTGCTGCTCTCAGAGAAAGAGTTACCCCCAAAATATTCACTGTCCGACACATAAGTAAAGGAAATGGGAAGAAAACCAAAACTAATACTCACATGCTGTTTCCAACATTTAAATCAAATTTTGTAAGTTGTAAACTTAACCTCTTTATCATCTCTCATCTGTCTGCTAGTTGTCTGTGAGTATCATTACACCATTTCCTCATTCCCCCTACTATGATTATGGAAGCTCAAATATAGCACCGAAAGCCATTTCGTGTCAGTGCTCTATTACCATAGTGCCCCGTGTGTGTGAACCTGCCTCCGTGATCCACCTGGAGCTCCCCTCACCACCCCACCCTTGGTGCGTGCTGGGCTGGCTTCCTTCAGGCCCTTGCTTACCTCCTCTCTGGGCAGGGACTCGATCTGGCACATCATTAAATGCCACCTTCTTGTGTTTCTCAAGGTCAATTTGATTGACTCCAGTTTTTCCAGCTGCTAGCCAGCTTGAGCGTGTTCATACTTTATCTGGTATGAATCCTATCAGTAGCGGAGCTGGGAAGGTACTGCAGCATATTGGCGCCTCACGGGAAGCTCTCGAAATGATCCAAAGTTTTTTGTTGCAGCAAAAGCTCACTCAGAAGTCTGTGGGCTGTTTGGCTCAGCATTGGCTTGTATGTGCCAGGGCTCTGTGGGCATTCTCAGCTTGGCTCTGGAGATGGAGTTCATACCGCCTTCCCCAACATGTTCTTCCCTGCCTGGTCTTTCTGTTCCTGCCTCCATGGCACATTCTAGAATTGCCGTGTTCCAGAACATTCATGTCTGCCTCTAAGCCAGTGGGACATGATTCCACATGCTTACCATAGGGCATCTAACAACCATCCTTTATAGAGAATCCCATATAAAGTGCCAGGTGAGGCACTTTATATCCCTCTTCAGGAGATGCAAGAGCCTGGTTTTCTCCATTTTACATAAGAGCCAATGGCGGGCTCAGAAGGGTGAAGGCACCCTCCCAGAGACACACAGCTGATGAGTGTAGAGGCAGGCTCCTGGCACAGTTGGTCCATCTGGTCTTCAAACCCAAAGTCTGTCTACTTCATGGCCCAGCTTTTCTACCACATTTGGCATCATGCATGTTTATTACCTTTCAGGCTTTGCGTTCAGAATTGCTAGATGCTATTTGAGGGATTAACTTCAGGATTAACCCTAATTTCTCATAGGAAGCAACACTGATTTACCTTATTGTCTTAAGCAGTCCCTTTTCATTGAAGACATCCTTTATAGAGTTCTCAAACCACTTTTGGGGAGGGGGGCTCTGGCTATTTAGTAAAATATAACTTAAATGAAAACACATTCCATATGGAATTATATTAAGAGCCTATATGAAATTACAACTACTAATAATTATTTCATGGGAGAATGCCCTCCTGCTGAGATGTTTTGGATGCTTGAAAGTTAGTAATAAGAATTGAAAACAATTAAAATTAGATAACGTGGACAGTAGAGAAGTAAACTACCCTCTTAAAAGGCCAATCCATTTAGCATAATTTAGAAAGGAGGGAGGGTAGGGAGGCCCATCATTCCCCATTCATATTTAAATAAAGGATCTCTGGAACTGGGGTTCAGTACCTGTGTTGTTAAGTGGTCCTTGGTAGGAGGATGTGATCTATCCCTTCACATTCTTAAGTGGATTATGGACTAGTGTCCCCTCACTCTAAGACAAGCACCTAATTTTTTCGTAGGTATTCCAAGGAGCCGATATGGCTGGCTGAGCAGGAAGTTTACTTTCCTGTTTTCAGGATGGAGTGGCTTCTGTTTTATGTAGCAGCACTGTCTGTATGCTAAGATTCCATGTGAGTTCTCTATGTTTAGGACACTGATAGATAATCCCTGCTGTGCTGTGTTTCCATGTGAGTGGAAGTATGGCCCATCCCACTCTCCATCCTGAAATCTAATGACCTCTTTGGGGGGTTATATGCAAAGAACAATAGTTGATCAGGTGTCAAAATGCACTTTATAAACAGCCCCAACTAGACTCCAGCAGCCCAATGTGGAGCACCTTAAAGATTCTAAGTGGGGCCTCCCCTACTTCCTCTTTCTTCTCTCACCTTATTACCATTCCTGAATTTTAGATTTTTAAAACTTGGGAACTAAAGCTTCTGGGCCTGGGGAGGAAGCAGGTTGAATAGAGCTAAAGCAGCTGGGCCTGAGGTCACTGGCTTACCTACCAGTTGTGTGCAGGAGAAAAAGGGGTGGGGCCATGGCTAGAATTGCTTGGGGATCAAAAGAGTGGGGGAGGACAGCCTGCTTCATGTGTGGCAGGCCCTTACTCAGTTGCTTATCCTGTAAGAGAGTTCACACATAGAGGCTGCCCATTAGTGAAACAGGGCCCAGTGAATGTTCTGAAGCTCTAGCATCTACTGGAGATGGAGATGACCTGTGAGGTGGGCAGAAGTGGCCTGGCCTGGGAAGAGGGGCTAATAGCCTTCCCTTGGAGTTATTATGTGACCCACTCCTGATTCCTCAGAATGTAGCTTGGACCTGTTCTCCTATCATAAGGGAGGAGTGACTCAACTATGTTTAGTTTGGTGAGAAGCTTTGGTCCCCAAGGAAGACTTCAAGCCCATGCTTTTCTAACTTGTGTTTTTATTTCGCCTAGACTTCAGGTCTTCTAGAGACTGGTTAGGATGACATGCATTTGGCCAGGAGAATGCAATAGGGATCCAGCTCAGCTGCTCTTGTTTTCTCATGGGTAATTTAACCAAGACTCCCAAGAGGTCTAGAGAAGGCAGGTTGGGTGGTCCTCGGGATGCCTCCTGGGCCAGTGTCCCTTTGTAGGGCAAATCATCTCCAGCTGACTACCATTGCTATAAAATATGCTGTGTTATAGTGGCAAACCTTAGAAGCATATATATCCTATGATCTTGAGTGAGTTTCTTCTCCAGCCATGCTTTTTTTATCTGTAAAATCCAAATAATAATATCTATGCCAGGAGACATAAGTGTGAGTATTAAATGCACTGACCATATGCATGTGTAGTATTTAACACATTGCTGGGGGTAGATTGAGTAGTCAATTAAATTTTATTTGCTGCTATTAATAACAACAATAATAATTTCTTATTCATACATGAAGGTACAAATGATGCTTACTCTTCTTAACCTCTCCAACTGGCTACAAGAGGAGCTGTAGGGAGGATGTTTATCAGCATGATTCAAATGGAGTTGCAATGAATTCTTTCTCTGTCTTCCTGTATCTGGACTCCTACATTTTATTAGATGTGTATTTAGTTTGTTGATTAGTATTTTCCAGTGGAGCTCATATTAGCACTCAACTGTCATTTGAAAAGCCATCTTAATTATTTATGAGATTGCTTTTTCTTTTGTATTTACAAAGAAATACACTTTGCATATATTTAGGAAAGATGATTAAGGGATCAGTCATCAGGAACAGCTAGCGATGGCTTATACCAAAATGGTTATTGAAAAAGCAGAGAGATGAGGGGTAAAAAGAAAAGATTTATTAGTCAGAGGTAATGGGATATGCATGTGTTAGGGAGAGCGCATGCCTGGTTGATTGTAACCACACAGTTTGATGCTGGCTGGACTGAAGTGTCATAATTATTGCCATCTTCGATAGACTTGATACTGGGGCTGTTTATCTCATTGGAGGGAAGGCATGTGGAAAGCTGATGGTGTCATGTCATATTGCAGCCCTGCAGGTAAGTATCAGAAATAATGGTTTTAGTAGTATTTGCAGATAAGGAGGACTTGGTACCAACCAGTGTATTTGGCACATGGGTTGGATACTTTGCTGTGCTTTTAATATATACCAGCACCCTATGTTTTCATGACATGATATTAAGAGTGATGGGGCAGGATGCCAGGCAATAAGTGGCTTGCACTTATGAGGACCACTGGAAGAATCCAGCTAGTGTTAGGCTCCCTCAAATTGTACTCAGTGACTTTATGATCTTGTATAGCTTTGGAGTTTGTATAATTTCCCCTCTGACAAAAAAAAAAAAAAAAAAAAAATTTCCCCTCTGAGAATAAAAGCTTAAATCCTTAATTTGACTTCACAGACCTTAGGTGTGATGCCTTCTTTTATGCAGTATGTGCATGTTGTGGAGGAGGCAAACAGCTCTTAATGCCTGTCTAATCTGGTGACCTGGTTCAGGAAAGATGATCATCATTCAAAGCATCACAAGTTATAGGGCTCATCCCCATTGTTTTGAATGATCTTTAGCTAAACGAAAAATATAAAGACTATTAATATTATTAATAGTTGAAGATTATTGGGAAAAATTCATCTTAAATCAGCTTCTAGATTGGTTCCTCATTTCTTTGCTTTAAAAATTGTTTTTATGTGTAGTATTGGATTTTCAATAAATAAAGTATGATATAAATAAGTCTGCGAACCAGCAAGAACTATATAAACCACTTGCTTAAATCAATAAGCATACGCACACACACACAAAGGTGAAGGTAAAGTTTTAGAGTTCTCCCTTAGGACACTTCCATTTTCAAAATGTCACGTTATTATCATTCCCTGCCTACAGGGTTGTGTATTCATATTTGTCTCTCTACAAGGCACAATGCTTAGCATTTAGCAATGAAATATCTATGTTATGTGTTAAACCCACTTTGCAAATGAGGCATTGGACGCTAGCCAGGGTGAAAAGGCTTGTCTAAGCTCACCTAGCTGGGAGCTGTGAGGTGGATCCTGGGTACGAAGCCGTATTTGCCTGACACCAAAGCCATCTTGTCACTTAATCCAAAATTCCTGGTGTATGTTCTGTAAAAAGACTGGCCTCACTTTTTTAAAGTCTTAGCCAAAGATTGAATTCATAGAGGTTTGCATATTTATGTGTGAATATTTCTCTGTTCCTGATAATGATAACCTGTGCTTCCCCAGGAAAGAGCTTCCAGGATCCCTTTTGGTAATCTGATGGATCTGATGAACCTCGCCTCACCAAATTTGCTGTTCTTCCCAGACTTCCACTTCAAGCAGTGTTTAGAGTGTTTACTGTTCTACTTGCGTTGCTTATTTGACCTTTCTTGTCAAAAACTCAGGAAAGATTCTTTATCAGAAAATAAATTATGCATCCCCCTCATTGACATAATTGTTGCTAAAATATTCTGAGTTTTCTCTGTTTGCAGATTGCCTCAGACTTGTGCCCGGTCCTGTCCTTCAAGTTTTCCAGTTCATTTCTCATTCTGAAAATTTTGCATTGACATAGTCTTGGGTGCTATTCATTGTTCTTTGATCATTGTCTCTGTGTCTTCCTTCCACATTCTTTTTTTCCCCCCTGGCCACCGCTCACAGTCTTGAATTGAATCTTTCAAACTTTATATCCATTGTAACCTTTGTATAACAAGGGCTGTGATTAACTGTGGAGTTTTAAAGAGTGGAAGTCAAGCATAGGTGGCTAGCTCCAAACCATCACTCCCAATCATGTGAAACCCAAAGCAGATGTATCCTTTCATTAATACGGGGTCCCCTGAGTTCTTATTAAGCAATTTTGACATAGTTTGAAGGGACGGATCTCCTCTTGAGATGGTGCTCAGCTAATGGCTCTAAGGCCTGCTTCTGGCCACTAGGCATTTAGGCTCCATTACTTAAGAGAGAAAAAACATGCTAGGGACTGTTTTTCAAATTTATTATGGGGCATTTACAGAGAGTCTCAGATATTGCAGGTGTTAGATTGAACAGAGAAGAGACGGTAAAACCTCCTACACAAGGACAAATGCAGAGATACAGTGCAGATGAGGCAGCCAGTCTCAGAATGGGGCAGCACACACTGTAATAGGTTAGGGTTTATTTCAAATGTATATTTAAAATAGACTAATTTTTAATTTATAGGGAGGCAGCCCAGTGGAGTAAAGGGAACCTCAGCTTTGGAAGTCATTCTGACTCGGGATTGTAACCTGGTTTGAACACATGCTCACTGGGTATCCTTGGGAAAATTTGGTTATGTCTTTGAACCGTGGATTTTTTTTTAAAGTTTTTATTTATTTATTCATGAGAGACACAGAGTGAGAGAGAGGCAGAGACACAGGCAGAGGGAGAAGCAGGCTTCATGCAGGAGCCCGATATGGGACTCGATCCTAGGACTCCGGGACCATATCCTGAGCCGAAGGCAGATGCTCAACCACTGTGCCACCCAGGCATCCATGAACCATGGCTTTTTTACCTGCAGAATGGTGCTAATAATTGTTCTCCCTCATGGTGAGGATAAAGTAAAATAACACATATAGTGATCTTGTGATGTGTGATAAGAAACATACATTTGGTCTTCCTCCCTGTTTCTGGCACAGAGCTCCTAAAAGCCTTGGACTTTCCTAAGTGGTGAGAGCCCTGGAGGGTATCTTCTGTTATATTAATGAGGTGAGTTTTGGACTCCAGCCAGGCTGATTTTCCATGGAGCCCACTGTGTGATTAGAGGGTTAGAACTTCCCAGTTCCACACCCTGACCTTTGGGGAGGGGAGAGGTGCTGGAGATGAAGTTCAGTCATCAGTGGCCAATGACTTAATCAATCATGCTTATGTAATGAAGCCTCTGTAAAAACCCAAAAAGGAGAGGGTTCATGAAGCTCCTGGGTTGTTGAATGCATGGAGATCCTGGAGAGTGGTGCCCCTGGAGAGGGCACAGAAGCTTGTGCCCTTCTCACACACCTTGCCCTCTGCATCTTTTCTATCTGGCTGTTCTTGAGTGACATTGTTTTATAATAAGCCAATGACATAGTGAATAAGTGATGTTCTGGGTTCAATGAGCCACTCGGGGTCTCAGAAGGCACGTGCTCTCTTGTACAGAATGTGGCATATAGTAAAGACTCAAGAAATGGTAGCTTCAGGAGAGGCTGACTTGTTCAACACATCCCTAAATTAGACAAATATATCAGAAATCGTTTTTGGAAAATGACTTTTTTTTTTTAACAATAAATCATCAGAGTATTAGGACATAGCAAGCCTGTTTTCATCTGGTCATCATTATGTCAGTTAATATTCAGATGAACCAATGATGAATGGTTTCCTTCCATCCCCAGGGGGTGACGAGGTGGTGGTCTACACCCCAGATGCCGATGGTATGGAGCTGGCTGCCCTTTTGCAGAGCTTGGGGTTGCTGCGGGAGAGAAGTGGAGAAAAACTGTGACCCCAGGGCATTCATTGGATACTGTCCCTGCCACTTAGTCACCCGGGGGTGCGGATGTGACTGACTTTTAGAGATCCTAAAAAAGGAAGCCTCACAAGTATCCATGTTGGTTTTATGATCTGTCCATCCATTCTTTGATACCCCTCTTCTTAGGAGGTGGAGCCTGATTTTCCTCCCCTTGAATGTGGGCTGTACTTAGTGATAAACTTAATAAGTAGCACATGGCAGAAATGAGGGAGTAGGACCCCCAGGGATGGTCATAAAGGCATGCAGCTTCCTCCTGGCTTGCTGTCCTGGATCATTCCCTCTGAGGAGGCCAGTGGCCATGTTGTGAAGACACTCATGCATCCCTGTGGACAGGCCCACATGACAAGGAACCCAAGCCTCCTGCCGAAAGCCTCAGGAGTGAGCCTTCTTGGAGTCCTCCAGCCTCGTCAAGCCTGCAGGGGACTTCCGGCTGTCAGTTGACAGTGACCTCATGAAAGATCTTGAGTCAGACTCACTTAGATTACTGACCTGTAGAAACTTGGTGAGGTAGAAATACTTAATCGCTGTAAGCCACTGCGCTGTGGGGGAAATGTGATGCACAGCAATGGGTAATGTGCACAGGAGTCATGGCTTCAAGGGGAGAAGGATCTCTGGAGAGGAACTGGACAATGAATGAATTCAGAGGACAAGACATGAACACTCACCCAGTCATTGCTTCCAAATGCAAGGAACCTTCCTTTTTTTAGGGAGGTGTCAACTGTCCAGGTCACCTCGTTTGACCCCTTGAGTTGTGCAGACCACGTACACAGCATCCCCGAGCAGAGGCCCTCCAGCTACGGCTTGTACTCTTGCAGTGATATGTAAGCTCCTCCCTCCCTTGGCAGCCCCTCTCAATTACACTGTTCTCTCTTATATTGAAGGCAGCATCTTCCTCTGAGTGTATCCTAGCCACCGGCTCTGGCCCTGCCCTCTGAGTTTCCCTAGGCTGCCTTCTCATCAGAATCTGCCTGGTAACCCCATCTCTCAAATTCCCTAAATAATAAATCAAAAGTTATTGAAGACATCGGGTTACTAAAAGTTGGCGGTCAGGCTGGCCCCTCTCCTCACTCTGCAACCTCTGTCCTCTTTCATTATTGGAGTCTGGGATGCGCCTGGTAAGGCTTGGCAGCTGGGGAGAGCTCCGTCTGTTCCGGCATCCTTCAGCGGGCGCAGATGCGGAGCCCAGGCTCGCTTTGCCTTCCCTGGAGTTAATGAATCAGTGTGAATGAAGAGCACGGTCTCCTTTTAAATGACTAAAGAACACTGCGCTCATTTACCCGGCAATTCTCAGAGTCTAATTGTTCCAACTACAATGTGATCTGTAAACTGGGTAGCTGGGAGAAACTTCAATGCATCTTTGTAATGGCTTTGTTGTTGTTTATTGAGAGGGACTAATTAACTTTGATTATTGCACTAATATTGTGGCACTTTGACAGCCTTTCAGATTTATGACTCTGGGAAAATAAACAAATGAAATGCAGGTGCTGGAGCAGAAAGAGTAAGTTATTACTGAACTTTAATTACTTGGAATGTGTAGCCAGGAGAGAATTAGTTGATGAATTACAGGACGCTTAAAATCTACATCAAATTGTAAGCAATATGAAGACAAAAATAAAGGGGGTTGGGTGGGAGGGTGCTATTTTTAAGGAAGGGAGAGAACACATCTGTAATGGTCTCAGTAGTGTTTCATTTCATTTCATTAATCCCGGTGGTTTCCAATGCTGCAGAAACTTCCACAGTGCCACTCAAACCCCTTCTAACCCAGAGCTCCTCAGCTGCAGTGTCACCACTGAATTTGTTTAAAATGCAAATTCTTGGGCCCCACCCCTATACCTAAGGGATTAGAATGTCTGGATGTGGGGCCTAGCAGTCTGTGTTTTGGAATCCCTCCAGGAGACTTTGATTCATATAAAAGTTGAGAAATACCCCTCTATAATTCTCAGGCTGTTTGACTGATTGATTTGATTGCTTTTTTTTTTTTTAATTATGAAAGGGCAGGGCAGATTTTTATCTCTGCTTACAAAAATTAGATGTTCTCACAACCCAGTTTATTAATTAGCCTACAGATTTTCACACTATTTTTTTAATGGTACAAATATTTATTAAGTATCTTCTATGTCCTTGGTATAGTGGGTGTTAAAAAACAGTTTAGAATATTGTCATCACTATGCTTGCTGGCTACTGATATAGGTTATAGTACCCAGTGAGCGTGGTAAGAGTGGTACTTTTAGGATTCATGAAAGATGCTTTCCCCAGGGGCTTCAAATCAGGATCCTTGAAGAAGGAGCTAGTGGCAGGCTGTAGTCAGCTGAGATTATGGGGGTGCATTCCATTGTAAGGAAGAGCATGAGCAGAAGGAAGGGAGAACAGTCAGGTTTGGATGTAGTGTTGGAGAAGAGGCCGGAAGGTGCCATTTGAAGCCAGATTGTTCAAGACTTTGGATTCTGTTCTACTAGGAGAATGGGCTTTATTCTCTCAGTCCTGACAGCCATTGAAAGATCCAAGTGGGCATGATGCTGGTCTACACATGGTGATGCAGAAAGTTGGATGCTCAGAATGAAATAGAGGGGGGAGCATTGAGGCCAGAGATGGTGTTAGCCATGCCTCGGGTCAGCAGGGTTCGAGTGGCAGCCATGAGCTGCAAAAGATGAGAGTGATGCTCACTATACTTGCTTATTTCCTGACATTCAAAGACTGCTTTTAAATCCAACTACCAAGTCCCAAAGGATAAAAATAATCATTCCTTCCAATGTCTCCTGCTCTGAGAACCTTCAACAAATTTGGGGGGAACATGGTTCTCACTCTTAGAAACTCTATGAAAATAGAAACATGTTTACTTATCTGTAACCCTCTCTCAGAAGTAGGGTGTTCAGACAATTCATTGTTCAAATCGGGAAATGCTGAGAGCCAAAGGAGAGGCTCATAATAATTATGCTGGGAGAGTAAGCATAAGCAAGGAAAGACTGTCAAGTCTGAGAACCCTAATTATTCCAAGAATCCACCCCTAACTGAAGGTCACCCCTGGGTGGCTGGCCTTGCTAGACTCAGTGCGGAAGGGGCAGGTCGGGGTTCTGACAGGGCCAGTTTGAGCCTCATTCTGGCCATTGTCCCTGTAGTTCTCGATTGTCTCCTGTTAGCGCTTTTCCTTTCAAGATGCCGATGCCACTCTCACAAAGGCTCGGCCAGCCCCCTACCCAAGACTGTCCCTGTTTTCTGGACAGTTGCAAATATGACTCCAGATCTGTTGTTGTCAAGCAGCCTGCTAAGTTTTCATTTCAGAGACCCTTCCTTTCATATTATTTGTTCCACCGTCTGCAACCTTCTGGTCCCCTCTCTTATTGATACTGATGGATATTTGAGGAGTAGGGGTACATTTCAATGTTAGACTGAGCCAGACCCTTTCACAAGGCAGATCTGTCCAGAATGCCATTTAGAAATCAGTAGTGGTCATTTTATAATTGCATTTGTTTGGGATGGTTCACAGCTTGCCTGAACTATGCATGTGGAGAACTGAGAGCTAGTTAAAAGTTTATTTTCAGCTCTGGGTAAATTTGCATTACTGGTGGAAATGCTGGGGCACTTGGCAGTGATGTCAGTGATCTTAGCTGTATCACAGGCTTGAGCCGCTGATTATGGCATCCTTGCAGACCTGCCAACACAGATGGTTTTGGGGATGCATCAAAGAAGAGCAGAGCTAATTCTACATTCTGTTAAAAATAAAGTTCTTTGTGGTCACGTATGACCCACTGGGTTTTGTGTGATTTTTCTAGCCATTACTTTTAGGGGATACAGCAAAGATGTGAACCGTGTTATGCAAGAATAACATGATAAGAAATTCAGATGTGAATTAGTGATGCTCTTTGTTTTTTTAGGGGCAATTATGAATCAACAGATCACAGTTGGGTATACTGTGGTTATAAAATGGTAGAATTTAGGATTGGAAAGGACTTTCTGAGGACAGTTTAACTCCTTGACAGATGGGAAAACAGGTCCAGAGAGGGTGACTGACCTGTACAATGTTGCTTAGCCGATTATGCCTCCTTTTGAGACATATTATCATGCTGTCCACTTACCTATTGTGAAAAAAATGTATATATGGGTTTTTAAGAAGAGCAGAAAATTTTCTGTAAGGTGGGAATGTAAGGACCCAACACTTAATGCTCAGTGGGATGGTTTGCTTGATTCTCCTCCTTATTTTTATGATAATAAAAATAGTGATAATGGTAGCTAGTAGCACTGTGTGCCAGTCACTGTGTAAAACACTTAAAATCCTTAATTCGGCTCATCTTTATAGCAACCCTACTGGATCGCTAATAGTATGAGTCCTGTTTTTAGAAGAAGATATGAAGCACAGAGAAGTTTAGGACCTTGTCCAAAGTCACACAGCATACAAGCAGCAGAGATGAAATGCTGTAGGAAGGCAGGAGCCTTGCCTGTTTTATTCTTTTATTGCCCCAGTGTGTAGCCTAGTGCCTGGTCAGTAGGAGGGATTTAGACTTATTTGTGGAATGAATGAATGGGTTGCAACCAGGTTGAAAATTGGGCCTTGCTCGTTATAACCCAACCAGCAGCATCCTGTCACTGTGGGAAGGGATGGTTTGTTTGGTTCAATTTTTGGAGACCAGACCAGCGGAAGGTATGAGCACCCAGATTATTTTTCTCAAGTATTGAGCTATGCAAATTGATTTTTCACATTGATGCTCCTGTGGTGCCTCTCCGCCCCCCCTCCCCCGCCCCCCTGCCCCATCCTTCAGCTGCCTTCTAGCTAGTTAAAGAAGGACTCATTGCTTATGGGACATTGTGTCAAGCATCTGGCAATTCCAGTTCTTTGAAAATTGCGGATCCCAATTTGGGAAATTTCAGTCAGTCAGTTTCTTCAGCCATTCTGGAGTGGTGGGAGTTAGCTGCAATGAAGACAGGATTCCTAAATCAACTCAATTTTGAAGCACAGGCAAATGGAGAGGTCAGCTCTGAGGGTAGAGGACATTGTGTGAAAGGCTAGCACATGGGTCCAGGAGACTTCCGGACTCTCCTTAAGACTCTGTGTGATCGAGGGAGAGAAGGCAGATCAGAAATCAGTAACTGCTTGTAAATGTAAAGGCCTATGTTGCTGCTGCACTTTTGGAGGTAAAGAGAGGAACCTTTTCATTCCCTTTTACTTAGGTCAGAAAACTAGCTTAGGTTGGCTTTGCTTCTAATGCCCCTTTAAGCTAATAAGTAATTGTCCAGAAGCTTGTCAAGGTACATGTATACTGAAAGAGAATGAAGCAGAGAGAAACAGAGGCAGAGAGAGGGAGATATCAGGGAGTCTGGGGAATAGACCTACAGAGACAGACAGATAGACACAGACAAACACGAGATGGACACTGAAAGGAGGGATAGAGTTGAAAGCACAAAGAGAGATGGAGAAAACACGTCTCAGGAGTGTTTTTGCCAAGCTTCTAAGTGCTGGCCTCCGCACGATGGGTTTGATCACTGTTTTCAGCATTCTCTGATCATTTCTTGCTTAGGAAGGAGGAAATTAGAATTGTTGAGCTATGATTTGTTTTAATCAGAAAGAAATTGTCTAACATAAATCTCCTCGTGAGTGCTGGAAAAGCCCTAAAGCAGCCAGGAAGAAAAAATATCAATACTTTGCAAAGGAGGAATGATTGTTCCAATTCGTGGCTTAATTGACTTTAAGCCTTAATGAAGCTCAGGCCAGCGCTGTTGCACATACTTCCTGGTTTGGGCTCGACAGTGAAACCTGCTCCAAGAGAGGAAGAATTTAGGGTGGTTATTTGGTTCTTTGCTATTGATGCTGTTTTCTAATTGAGTAGGACCACCTAATACCAAATAGTAATTTTTTTTTTCTATGAAGAGAGTAAATTTTTTTTCTGACTAACACAATAATTTATTTTAAATTACAGCTTTTTCTATTGGATGCATTCATTTATGTTAGATTTTCGTTCCCCAAGTGACATTTCACTGATGCTGTATAATTAAATATAGATTTCTTAAAAAGATAGTATATATCTTAAATTTATAAGTGGGCAAACCGGAGGCATATAAAGACTTTATTTAAGAGGAGTAAATGGCTCACCTGACCAACATGATGGCTGTTGGAAAGGTTTCCTTTAGTATCAGTGGGTCACTGCTCAGCACCTTGGCACCTGCTTGCAGGGGGCTGCTAGAACTCGCTTGCTTCATCAGACCAAAGGATTGATCTGTAAGATATATTATGAGGGTATAGGCAACAGACTTGAGATCCTGTGTGCCTGAGTTTGAGTCCTATTTCTGCCATTTACGAAGCAGGTGACCTGGGTACTTAGAAGGGTACCTGGGTGCCTAGTGTGTATTCTTACAAGTGCTAGCAAGGATAAAAAAGATTTTTGGGGAGCCCTTGTGTGGTGTGGTCCCTGCCAGCCTGTTCAGGTTCATCTCTTACCATTCTCTACCTTGTCTCACTGTCTCAGACTCACTGCTCCTCCCCAACCTCCCAGTGTCTCTGCGTCTCAGCCTAGAATGTTTCTTGTACCTGGAAAGGACCACAGCCAAGCCTGCTCATCCACCTAACCAGTATCTCCATATCCTGCAAGTCCTTTCCGTGGGCATCCTTCCTGGAAAGCTTTCCCCGACTGCTCTTCCCTCTCCACTGCCCACCCTCCCTCTCTTCCTTTGGCAAATAGTTGGCAGCCCCTTCCTCTGAGTCAGATGCTGCGCTAAGGACGGGTGATGTGGTAGTGACTGAAAAAGCAAAGGTTCCTGCCTACTGGAGCTTATAGTCCATGCTTTGGTTACGCATCAGTTTTTTGCCAGTGGTCTCCTAGCTAAGCAACAAATGTGTGTTGACACCTCATTATATGCTAGGCATCCCACTAGACTCTGAGCATAGGTATATACAGAAGACATTGTCTTTGTCCTCAAGGAGTATTGATGTGTTGACAGACATGTAAATTAATAATAGTAATAATAATATAAATACTCTAATAGGTTTGTGTGTATGATGGTGGGTAGGGAGGAGAACCAGACTTGGTTTATGGTGTGAGCTCAGAAACCCTTGGGCAGGAGCAGATGCGAGGCCTGTGTTTCTCATCCAC
The DNA here is from genome assembly GCF_048418805.1 of Vulpes vulpes. Classification (NCBI taxonomy): domain Eukaryota; kingdom Metazoa; phylum Chordata; class Mammalia; order Carnivora; family Canidae; genus Vulpes; species Vulpes vulpes. Next base: position 174,595,836 of record NC_132791.1, on the reverse strand, counting down.
TTTTGGATGGTGTGGGACAGGTTGGTTAGAAGGATGGAGGCTTTTCTTTGACTCTAGCCATCCAGTTAGTGGTTACAAGCACAGATTTTGGCATCAGTCTAGTTTTGGCAGGAATCCTGGCTCTGTTGTTCCCTGGCAGTGTGTGATCTCAGTCAAGGTGCTCTTCCTTGTACCTCTTGATCTAACTATGGAAAAATGGGAATATTGCATCCCTGAGTGCTAGGAGGCTTGTCAGGATTTAGTGAGAGAACAGTGCCTGGCTCACGGCCCATGCTCAGTAACTGGTACCCAAGTGACACTCACCATGTGGAGAGCTTCTGAATGTCGCCTCTCCATGCCTTGGGTTCTAACCCATTAAGGCATTCCTACCTTTCCCCTTTCCCTCCCCACTACCCCCGTGCACCTCTTGTGCCCACGAGGGGCCAGCCTCCTGAGTGCCAGAGTGACTGGGTAGATTTGCTTTGCACTCAACAAAGCTTCCTCTCTGTGGTATTGGATTTTGTAGGACAGTGACAGTTTCCAGAAACCTCTGGTCCATGAGCCAATTTGGAGAAAATTGAATCATTCTCTGTGCCTCTCGGCTTGTATGCTAAAAGGCTGTGCAAACACTTTGGGCAGGCTTCAGCAACTTCACATCAAGGATTCCATCACGGCTCTGAAATAAAAACATCCCCCCGTTGCTCCCTGTGTGAAGGGCTGGATTCTGTGCCTGGCACAGACCTTGGTGGTGGCAGTAATACCTCCTCCCACAAGATCGGAAGGTCCTACAGATGGCAGAAGCCACTTCACATGCTCAGCGCTGAGGATTGCAAAAAGGAGGAACTGTCAGGACCCCAAACGTTCAGATGCACTTCCAGCTAGAGGTAGGATAGGTTTTTTGAAGTCTTCAGAGAAGTGGTTTCGGATTCAAATTTCGTTGAGGCTGGCTGGGAGAGGCCACGGTCTAATGCAGTGACTCACCGTGTCGTTTCTCATCTTGTCACAGAAACTGACCTCATGGCACCACGTTCACCTTCTCCCTAGCAAGGACCTCTCCTGTAGAAATAGTCATGAATTTGGTAACTTACAGTCATAAGGGTTTTATGATTTGTGGAGGATTTATATCTGAAAGAAAATGGATGAATTACAAATATTAAACAGCTCAGCTGGCACCCACATGATGAATCGTTGAGATCTCTTTTTTCCCTTCTTCATGCTATAAACATATGGCATGAATTTTCTGCTCTCATTACAGATGCTGAGAGAAGGCAAAGACAAATATTTATATTACATTCATGTTTTACAGTAAAAACACTGTTCGGTTTGTTTATACAGTTCCACTGTTACAGTTTTTATGGTTGGTAATGAAACCACTGTAAAACCGAGCCTGGGTTATATAGCAGATGTGATAAGCCCTAATATTCAGGGAGACACCCTGGATGGAATTGTTGATGTCACATGCATGGAGTCAACAATTGAATTATGTGTTAGGACAGGCTACACTATGCTGTAATAACAAACAACCTCAAAGTCTCCGGGGCTTAAAAGAACAAAGGTTTATTTCTGGCTCCAACTCCATTTCCATCATGAGTTGCTTGGGTGGCTGTTAGATGGGGAGCTCACTCGGCCAGGGATTGGCAGAGCAGCCCACAGTGCTGGATGTTGTGACAGAGGAAGAGAAAGGCATGCTGACCCTGTGCCCTGCTCAACATGCTTATGCTCAGAAGTGACACTGCCATATCTGGTCTGTTCTGTTGGCCAAAGCGGGTCTCATGACCACATTTAGCTTCTAGGTGCAGGACGGTGCACATCCACCATGGGTGCAGAAGGAGGTGGGGAACTAGAACATCAGAGGGCAGCCCTAAGGACTCCCTTCCATGATTGCTTCAAACCTTTTTGTAGTTATTTAATTGACATGCCGTGTTTGAGACAACTTTGAACCAGAAGGGAATGGGAGAGGCATCCATCAAAGACCCTCCTGTGGGCCATACCCAAACTATTTAAAATTAATGAGACTCTATTTTCATTTCATGATGATCTGGATAGAAAGGATCCACAACTCTCCCCCTTGCCCCTGCCCACCCCCCAAATTTTAAGGTCACAAAACTTCTTCAGGGTGAGCTGTGATTTTGGTTTGCTAACCTTTCCTTCCTTCCTTCCTTCCTTCCTTCCTTCCTTCCTTCCTTCCTTCCTTCCTTTCTTCCTTCCTTCCTTCCTTCCTTCCATCCATCCATCCATCCATCCATCCATCAATAGATTGCACTCCTTCAAGGTATATCACCCTCAAGTGGTGTATACTGCCACCAGGCAGTAGGCCTGAAACGCTGGAGATAATAATTTGTTCAAAGGAAATAAAGATCCTAATTTATGAAAACAGTCCAAGTTACTTTTATTATTTTTTTTAAAGATTTATTTATTTATTTTGGGGAGAGAGAGGTTGGGGGAGAGGCAGAATAAGAGGGAAATTCAAGTAGACTTCGTGCTGAGCACAGAGCGGAACTTGGAGCTCCATTGCACATCCCTAAGATCATGTCCTGATCCGGAAATCAAGAGTTGGATGCTCAACTGACTTAATCACCCAGGTACCCCTAAAACAGCCCAAGTGATATTTAATGGCAACTAAAGGTGGAATCTAGAGCCAAGCTATTCCTTATGGTAGCCACTGGCCGTGTGTAGCAGTTGAGTGCTTGAAATGTGCCTGGCCCAGATTAAAATGATTTGTAAGTGTAAAATAAAAGACCTATCAGATTTTGAAGATGTTAGTATTAAAAAAAATGTAAAATACTTAAAGATTTCTTCTATTGCTTCCATGTGAAATGATGTTTTAGACATACTAGGTTAAACAAGACATTATTAGAGTTAATTTCATCTGTTTCTTTTTACCTTTTTTTTTTGGATATGGCTGCTAGAAAATTCAAATTACACGTGCGGCTTGCATTATTTCTAATGAACAGTGCTGATCTAAAGGGCAAGCATCGGGTAGAAAAAAAAAGTACAATCTTCTGTCTTTCTCACAAATCGCTAATTGCTAGAACTCTGTTTAACCTGGCAATTTATATCCTTTGACCTGTTAGCATTTCCTACTTCCATCAGTCTTTCCAGAAAAACCTTTTAATTCAAAACAATTTTGGACTCTCATAAAATTGCAAAGACTAGTACAAAGAATTTCCAGTTGTCTGTCACCCAGCTTCCCCAGGTAGTAACATCTGATACAGCCCTAGTGCAGTGATCACATCACATCTGGGAAACGGACATTGGTACAGTACTATAAATTGCAGATTTTATTCTGACATGTACTAGTTTGTGTGTGTGTGTCTGAAGTTCTATGAAATGTTATCCCGTGTATATAATAATGCATACAAATTTGTGTAACCACCACCTACCATCAAGATACGGACCTGTTGGGCAGCCCGGGTGGCTCAGCGGTTTAGCGCTGCCTTCAGTCCAGGGCATGATCCTGGAGACCCAGGATCGAGTCCCACGTGGGGCTCCCTGCATGGAGCCTGCTTCTCCCTCTGCCTCTCTCTCTGTCTCTGTGCCTCTCATGAATAAATAAATAAAATCTTTAAAAAAAAAAAAAAAAGATACGGACCTATTCTATCACTCCAAAGAAACACCTTTCATTTTTATTCTTTGAGTTACTTCTTAACCAGGGCTGTTATTGAGGATAAAGCTTATAGGCAGTTTAGTAGCAAAAGGTGCTCTTTGGTCCTAGGTCTGTTCATTTGCTTGCTTATCCCACCCTTAACACATGGCTGAGTTAATGCCAAGCTGGCAGGAGGTGCTGGGCAGACACAAGAAACGCCTGCACTCAGGGAACCCATGGTCTTTGGAGAGAGAGTTTGATCAGAAGGCATATTAGAAATGGGTGCCTTGACCTGCCAAAGACAAGAGAATAGCACTGCATCTCTTTGCTGGGCCTCAGGAATTAACATCACTTGCCCTTTCTCTGTAGCCAGGGTGAGAGTGGCTGAAATCGCATTAGAAGGTGGTTATTTTCTTACCAGGTTTTCAAGGAGAAAGGAATGCCATTCCCCTCAAAGAGGCATTTTGTGTGATCTGTACAGGCCAGATGTTCTATGAAATTTGCTGGATCTAATTCCCACAATTACGGTGTTGCTTTTTTGTTGTTGGGCTTCTGTTTTGTTTTGTTTTATTTTGTTTTGGGAAGAGCCTCAGAAGTTTCCATTTGGAAACTTTGAAAATAGTTGTGAGTTTTTTTGTGATTTGTGTGTGTGTTTGCATTGGAAAGCTTTTTTAAATGACAAGGTTAACTAGGTTTTTGTCTCTATGGATATTTAAAGTAGTCTTTCTTGATATGGGTATTTGTGTCCAAGGACTTGTATCCACTTCTTGTTCAGGTGGAGGACCGTGTATCATAATTTTTAACATGCTAGGAGGCCATGGAGAAGTACCCATCTGCATTTTCTCCAGGCTAAACAACCCAGGGATTAGAGCGTTACGTAGTAAATCTCCTCTATGGCCCTTTCTGTTTTCCCACATCATTTTTATACATATTGTCTAGATGCAGACACAGTATTCCTTGGTTTCACTTTGCCTAAACAACAGGATTATGTACACCAGTTCTATGGGTGATACATCAACATGGCATGTTTTATATTTTATTAATCCAGGAGTATGTTTTCCCACCTGGCCCAAGGATGGGATCTTATCTGCAATGCTTGTTTTCCACTTTAGGATCTGTTGTGACTCTGGAAATCTTAAACTAACAAAAAGTAGTTTTGAACATACAATTAGTGGCCATAAGAGTCTCATGATGATGGACAAAAATCTAATTTCTCTGAGCCTCAGGCTTCACATGTGTCAAAGAGACTAAGGGATGTTTATCATATGATTCATTGTGTTGATACTTGAACATCTAGCATTTGGTGTAGTTTGGGGCACACTAGTGACATTCACTAAGCTGGATTTTTGTCCACATGATTATCGTGTAATTGTAATAAAACTAGGTAAAGCCTCTAAGCATGGGACTGGGCACATGTGGGTACTCAGTGAATGCTTGCATTTCAGGTCCTTTCACCTGTTTGTTGAATGAGTGATTGAGTGAATGAATGCACTTGAAATCGGCAGACTCAGTCTCTTTCTTCTTAGAGGTTGAAGGAAACTCTAAATAATCGTAATGGGTAATGTAGAACCAAGTCAGAAAATGAATAAGTGTACATAAGCTAGATGGATTTTTGTTGTTTCCCTTCTGATTTCATTTTTTCCTCTGTAATTCCTTATTTTGGTACGATGTAAATGATTGGATTTGAACAGCTTCTTTGGTGGATGTGAGCAGATTTCAGGGATGGGTGTTTCCCGGGCACTTCAGACCTCGTAGGGCTTCCATTTCCATTAAGCATTATGGATGCATTCCAAGAGTTTAATTAATATAACATCTCTTCATTCATTGTAATTCCTCACCAGGGTTATGAGAACTTGGGAGTGTTTAGTTTCTTATTCGGTTGATTAAAAGGTACTTTCTAAGGTTTTCCAACTAGCTATTTTCCATGGAATTTATTACTTGTCAATGAATGTTAAATCGATACAGCTAAAGTGAAGAAAGTGGTGAGAAGAGCTTTTATCCAAATGTAGAAGACTAGTTTGCTCACCTCAGTTGGGAAAAATAAAGTTTTAAGGCTAGAGATTGGAGCAATAGGGTCATATTTGAAAAATCCCAGAATAGTAGGAGTATTATTTGGAAATTTTAAGGAGCTAAGTTGAGGAAAAATGAACAGTAATACTTTATAGAGAGGGTACTAAACTGTGATCCAGGTTCAGGCTGGATGTCTACGGTCCAGGCTGAAAAGTCATTGGCTTGCGTAAGAGTATCAAAAGATCTATGGATTTTGAGATCCCTAATGGATATTGGGTGCGTATGTGTATGTGGTGGGGAGACATGTCTTTTGAGATCATATGAATTATTTTTCTTGGGGCCATTGGAGAAGATGGAACTTACATTTGATGAAGTGTGGCACATCTTCTGTTTTGATTCCACGCTTGGCTAACCATGAAGATTAGATTAGATCCTGCTATAAAACTACTTTGGAGGGATGGGAGGAAGGTGCAGAGTGTCAGAGAAGGAGAGCAAGGTGAGGGGGTGGGAAGAATTTGGAGTGGCAGGCAGAGGTGAGGTCAGTACCAGAGTTCCTGATATTCCTATTGAACCTTGAGTTTGACTCAAGCTGTGGCTGAAGAGGGAGCAACTCATCTGCAGGATGGAACTCAGTAGGGAGGTTTGGAGCTGAGTTATGATAAAAACAGGAGGGCACTTGAGTTCATAGGCCAGGAATAGGTAGATTCCAGAGGCAGGTTGTGGCAAGTTCATGGGAAAGTCTTCGGGGGCTCACCGTGGAGGCCTCCTGAGAACCTGTGCCTCTGGCTTTACTCTTCACCACTGCTGATCGGTAGTTCTGATGATGTAGCAGAAGGTTCCCCGTCTCCATCCTCTTCTTTGTCAGTGCAAATTCATGAGGAAAGCATGTGTGTCTTTGCTACGATGCTGCTCATTGTTGATTTTCACAGCCATGTGAAGAAGGTCATAAGTAGAGCTATACACAGTATAAAATTGGGACAATAGCGCTTAAGTCTATTTTTTGAGACGGGTTTTAGGGATCGAGGAGTTAGTGGGAAAGCCAGTGGCTGATGTAATCATAACAACTAAATAAACTCTCTTACCTTTCTTTAGCAGCACCCTCTCCACCCCCCAAGGCTTCCCACTGCAGCTGTGGTCTTGTTTTATGTGTCCTCCCACCCTCATTGGTAACAGCTCCATCTGTGGAAATGAAGGGGTCTGAGGAAATTAAGGTGTTGGTAGCATTCTGCACGACCTAGTTTGGTCCAGTTATGGTCCATCACACCAAAGTAGTTTGTGCCAAGATGAGCACTTGGCTTAAGCCAGACTAGTCAGTAGTCAGTGGAGAAGATGCTGTTTTTTTCTGAGGTACTGGGAGTTAGAAGGATGTTCATATGGGCTGCTAGCAGCCATGCTTCCTGCTATAAGGAGACTGAGTAAGAAGGGTGAAGGCAAGCTGAAATGGGAGAGAAAAAAAGAGTACTTTTCTTCACCTCTGCCCTTGTCATATTATGGAGCTGATAAACCCCACTTTGTGTGAGCTAGTATTGGCTGGGTTTCTGTCACTTGCAACCAAATCACTCCTGTCTAGTCCACCTGCTCTTTGTCATCCAAGGACCGTGCCTGGTAGGTCTCTTACCCTCAGTCTCTCTCCCTTGTAACCCCTGCTTGCTGTAGCTCATGTGCATTCGAGTCAATTCCATTCTACAAATATGGTAGGAGGAGGAGTTGGGCCCCATTTAGAGCAGTTTGGTTCAGGTCCCGTATCTTTTCAGTGGCTGCCTGTAGTCACACGGGGAAATCATATTGAATCTGGATCACAACCACTTGGTTTGAATCCTAGCTCAGCTTCTAAGTGGATACCCAACCTGAGTCAGGTAATTACTTTCTGAATGACACTTCATGGATTGTGAAATGATGATGTTAAGGATGGGGAGTTCTGGACACAGCGCCTTCTGTGTCACAGGTTGTTATACTTTAGTTCTCTCTGTGTTATCACTCCAAACTCCACTTGGTGTTGACTTGCAACCCAGGCTATCAGGAATCTGATAATTACATGGCTTTGTCAAGGGGCTTAATTGAGTCTGGAGTCTCTGGTCTTAAATGTCCAAACACTAAAGTTGAGTACCATCTTCGGGTTTACTTGCTTCATTTTCTACTCCCTTTTATTTATTTTTATTTTTTAAAGATTTTATTTATTATTCATGAGAGACACAGAGAGGCAGAGACATAGGCAGAAGGAGAAGCAAGCTCCCTGTGGGGAGCCTGATGTGGGTCGATCCTAGGACCCCGGTATCACGACCTGAGCGAAAGGCAGATGCTCAACCACTGAGCCACCCAGGTGCCCCTCTACTCCCTTTAAAAAGGTGAAATTGGAAGGAAACATGTTTTATGTGCTCCCTTCTGAACCCCTGTGATGAGGACTAGATGAGGCAAGATGGTGCTGCTGGACCACAGGATCATCACCTATCAAGACTAGTGCCACTAGCCACATGGGACCTTTGGTAAGAATTAGGAAAGGTGCCCCTCCTTCCCATGGCACACAGCCTCTCACCAGCTGGGACACAGCCTGGTGTACACAATGCAAGCTGGCAGATAGGCCCCCTTACCACTTGGACCATGCTATTGAGTTGAACTGACTGGCTTGAATTATTTTCCTCTGGTTACAGGTAGAGAAGGTAGAAAAATAAACTCCTGCCAATCGAAAATAGCAGAATAATAAGTTTCTAATATATCTATTTGGGCTTTCAACAAAATGCTCCAAAAATATGTCACATGTTTTCAATATTTTAGAAATTTTCTTTTTAAAAACCTTGGAAACCTGTTTTGTACACATTATATATAACATCCCATATAAATATGTTAATTCCATTTTATTCCTTTCGATTGCTCTTTTTCTTCCCTGTACATTATTGTTGTTTTTATAGCTACAGTTTGATGGAATTAACATGGATTTCCTACATGGGGCAGGTTGTGGGGGATTTACAGCAAGGCGAGTTCTTGATCCTTGGAAGGGATGCCATTCTGAGGCAGGATATGAGAATGGCATTTCAGGGTAGTACAAGGAAAGCTGGAAAGTGCAGCTATGTGGAAAAATGAATTGGAATAATGACTGGAGTGGTTCTCAGAATTTACATGGTATTTGACCACAGGAGCAGCTTACCTGAGGAATGATGGAATGTTTGTGCTTCGAATATTTTTAATGAATTTGCTTTAGTTATATTGAAAGTATGACGCAGAACACCAATTTGATAAGGAATAACCCACAATTATCTGGAGGTTAACAAAGATGAGGCTATGTATTTATTTTTCACAGCAAGTTAGTTAACCTGTTTTTGTTTTTTCATATATAAAAGGAGAATAAAATTAAGCCCCATGTCCCTGGGTTTTTGGGAGGAAGTAGTGAGTATTCATAACAACTTAGAACAGTGCCTGGCATACTGTAAACATTTCATAATGTTACTGGTTTCTTGTTGTTTGCAACCAGTGATTGTTTCTCTACAGCTCAATATAGATAGCTGTTGACGTGTTCTCTTCCTTGCCCATTTTGTGGCAATAACTATTAAAAAAAAGCTTTTATCATTAGATGAGAATTTATTATGGACCTAGTGTTGCTATAGTTGAATATAATGAATTCTGTGACTTATGTAAAGAGCACCAGTATGATTTGAATCATGTGGTGGAAATCCAACTGGCAAGGGCAGTGTATGAGTCAACTTTTGCTGCTGTAATAAGCAATTCCAAATTTTCAAGGGCTGACAAAAACAAATGTGTATTTCTTTGCTTATGACACATGAGGGCTGAGGTTGGCCATGGTTCTGCTGTCTTAGCTGGGCTTTCCTGGCCTCTTTCTCATGACTTCTCATTCCAGGACCTAACGCTGCGGGAGAAGTCACTAGGGGCATGCTGTTCTCATGACGAAGGGCAAAGCTCATGGACTTTTGTTCAGACCTTGATGTACCTTATGTCTGCTCATATTCCAATAGCCATATCCAGTCTCATGACCAAAACTGACATCAGTGGGATGAGAAGGTATACTTGACCTACAGGAAAGCATAGCAAAGGCAAGGAGGGAATACTAATTGTGAATCTGTAATACAGTGTACCAAATATGGTTTTCTTAATACTGGTACCATTTATCTTTCCTAAAATACTGCCTCACAGGTTTGTTTAACCTTTTATTTTGAATTCTTTAAATAGCTAAAACCATAAATACAGGGAAAAAAGGAAGGATAGGAGGGAGGCAGAAGGAGAGGAAGAGAGGGAGGGAGGAAGGAAGGAAGGAGGAAAGGAAGAAAGGAAGGAAGGAGGGAAGGCAGGCAGGTCAGCCGGCCGGCTGGCCAGTCAGTCGATCTGAAAGAGTCAGGAAAATATTGACTAGTCTCATGTCTGAGAATGAAACCAGTGGTCTTTGCAGTGACCAGCATCCCATTAACCTAGCCGTAATGGCACAAGTAGGAAATACCAGCTCAGAGTCCTCTAAAGAGGCATCCAGATTTACGGCCTATCCCAGACTTCTCTAATCGAGGCTGTTTTCCCTCTAGATGCCTTAGTCAATCAGTAATTAATTTGAAATCCAAAGTTTCATTAAGTGTTATTGAGTTCCCTCACACTGACATTTGTAGTGCTATATTTCTTTAAAATCACAAACCATTTTTCATACTGTCGTTTGCATATTTTAACAGAAAAGATTGCAGTTCTGGTATAAATGACCCAGTTTTCTAAATATATTTACTTGGATGTCATAAACTTATTATCCTCCTCTTCCACTTCATTGCTTTTCTGTCTTTCTCAAGTATTTTGAAATCATATTTAAAACATTATTACAGCCTTTGAATTCTGTCTGAAGTATAAATAAATTTCACTCCGTGACGGTTTCCAAAACAACACCAAATAGCCAGTCTTATTTAGATCTGGTCTTCTTTCATTGCAGCACCATGATACATCCTATGAAAAATATGTTTTGAATGTTTAGGGACTTGTAAGACTTGGGAGTGAAACAGTATCAGTATTACATGGGATTTGCATGAATACAGTTGCTAAAATGAGGAAAGGCAGTCTTAGCCAAAAATAATTTGTTTTTTTATGGTTGTTATTGTTGTAATTTTTTGAGGGTTGAGTTAGAGTGAAGATACACCTTTTTAAGTTTTACTTTTGAAAACCAACATGCAGCCCCTTTCAAGGCCACAAGCTTTCTGCAGACAGGTTTACTATAGTTGTTCTGTGGGTGACATGTTTGCTTTTTAATTAAAAACAAAGACATCACTTAAGAATCCAAATTTCTGGCTTCTCTTAAAAATACTGGAAGACATGACAATAATTAAGTGGGACTGAGTAGCAACTCAGGCAGGGAGGCCCTCACTCATCCTCCCAGTCCGCTATTCCATGAGTGCTACTCCTCCTGAGCCTTTTAAACTGCCTTCTCTTTTATTCTTAGCACTTATAATGTGCTAACATTTTATTTAATCTTCTCTTGTGTTATATTTATTGCTTCTTGACTGCCTTCCCCCAATAAAACATGCATTCTCCTGTAGAACAAATTTTTGGAAACAGTAGGCCCTATTTCATAAATGTTTGTTGATGGAATAAGTGAACTGGAGTTGTTAACCTGGCTGAAATTTGCACTTATATTTTTTTCTATGTTATTCTAACTAAAATCCTTTTGGATATTCCCTCATCCAAGTCCTCAGACTCATCAAGCTATTCTGTGCCCCAGTACCTTGGTATGTGCTGGCAGTTCTCCCTGCAGAGCTCTACTCTTAGACCCTTAGCCTCTTTCTGCTCCATGAGCATTATGCCCAGCGGGAATCTTTTCCCAGTACCTGCAAACTGACTGGAACTTACCTGACAGGTTTATTAAGCCTGACAGGTTCCTCCATGTCAGTTTTACCAAAGAATGCTTGAACTCCTTGAGAAATAGAGATGTGACTAATCACCTCTGTGACCCGGCTCCTGGTTCCTCTCTCACTGGTTCGTAGGGGATGGTCAAATGGCCTCCAGATGAATTCAGGTATCTTAGCTGCTGAATGGTCCTGACCACTGGCCATCTTCTAGAAATTTCCATTTCTAGATGTTACATTTGGGAAAGATGTGAGAAAAAGTAAATTCCATTCCAAATTAGCTTTTGAATTTGTTTCCTCGCTTCCTATGACTTACGCCCAGGAATGTAAGATGTAAACTAAGAAAAGACAGAAGTAACTATTGCTCTCACATTCCAGTTTCCTTTTGTTAGAGAGGAACACACATCTGTGTTCTATCTCAGATGGTCACCTTTGCCCTATTCAGGGCACTTTTTGGCAGAAGATCATGTGGAATTTATTGTGAGGGCAAAGAAAGTCTTATAATACTGTATCTTAAAAAAAAAAAGTTTAACTAGATGATTGTACCTTTTAGCCATATCTACAATTAATTTGACTGTATTATAAGCTGGTTAAAATATTCCATTAATGAAAAAGGTAGGCCTAGCTTATGGTAAATACACTACTAAGTGTTTATAGTACATTTCATATTTTACATGATTTCCTTTATAATTCTGCTTATCTTTTCATTCTAATTCCCTGAAGGACATATAAAGGAACCCCTAAAGAGAGTAATTACTGTTGTACTCTTTAACCAAGGCTCCTTTTGCAAAGAGAAATCTGAGCTGCTTTTTAAAGAAGGCCGTTTTTAAATAAAAATGCAAATAAGCTACTTTGTAACCACATTAATTACCCACCTAGCCTCTTATTACCATGTTTGTATTGTTTGCAAATACTATTTACAGTCGTGTGGAAATTAACATTACTGGTCCTGAGGAAAGATTGTAGTGGGGAGAGGTTGTGCTTTGGAACCAATTAGAGCGAACCTTGTCTGCACCGAGACTCTGGGGAGAAAACACAGCCTTGCAATGTCAAATAATAGCATTAGCTCTGACTGCATAGGCAGAGCGCTGTAATTATATTATTGGCCCTATTTTGCTTCTGCAATGAATTTCATTGCCTGCATTGTAAAATCAGCAGGCAGCAAAGTTTCTGCTAATGATTTAATGTACTCTCTGATCATTTTGGACAAAAGTCATGGTAAGATCCACGAGGCAATTTTATCACCCCCACTGACTGCTGCCTGGGTTGAGCATTTTAAGTGAGGCAAAACACGATTCTGATCTCCTTGTTACCCTAGTGGAATCCTTCCCACATGGAAGAGAAAATTACCTATGCGATATAGAAGCGTGAGTGGAGGGCCAGCCCTGTGCCGGGCATGGTCGCAGGCACTTGACCTCGGTTACTCCTCATTCTTGAGAACCTCTTGATCAGTGACTTCCTCTCCTTTTTATAGAAAGGATACTGAGATCTTCAGTATAAACACACTGGGAGGATGACACCATGAATAGTGATTGAATTAGCCCCATTTCACATCAGGTATAATATAAATGATACGGGCTTTTTTTTTTTTTTTTTTTTTTTAAATCAGCTAATTAGTGACTGAGCTCTGTATTTTGTGTGTTTTAAAAATTTTACATCAAAATATCTTTTGGATTTAATGAATGCTTTCCACATGCTTTGAAGTTAATTTGAATCTGAGTTTAATAAACATTACCATGAAACATTTGTCCCATCATTTTAGGAAGTGTCTATGAATAAACTCGTTCTGTGGTAGAGAGCTATGTATTCTTCTAGTATTCATGAAAGGAGAGAGGGGGAGAAGGGGGCTTTTAAGTCTTCATCACATGCCATATGTTTACAGACATTATCTAATTTAATCCTCCTGTAACACCATGAAATGGACATCAGTGTCCCAAGCTGACAAATGAGGGAAAAGTCAGTGAGAGGAGGTGAGCAGCTTGCCTGAGGCTGTACTGCTGAGTGCTTGGCAAAAGTAGAATTTGAAAACAGAGCCACGGTGTTTTCACTAAACCTAGCAAACTGACAAGGTCATAGACTCCTCCTTCCTTCCCCCATACTAGTTATTTCTTTTTAATTTAATCTCTTCTTCTTTCTTCTTTCTTTTCTTCTTCTTCTTCTTCTTCTTCTTCTTCTTCTTCTTCTTCTTCTTCTCCTTCTCCTTCTCCTTCTCCTTCTCCTTCTCCTTCTCCTTCTCCTCCTCCTCCTCCTCCTCCTCCCTCTTCCTCTTCCTCTTTTTAATAAACAGCAAGTGTGTGGTAATTGTGGAACAGATGGCAATTTTCACTCCTTTGCCTAAAACTGTAGTTATTAACCAAAAAGTTGCTTCTGTCCCCTTGCGGCACTTGGTAAGCCACTCTGATTTCTGCAGGTGCTAGCACTCCAGCCCTCTATCCCCAGCCTGCCTCCTCCCTCCTGGGGCAGGTGCATCTGGAGGTCTCAGCCCAGGCTAACCTGGTAGTGCAGCTACTTTGAGACCTACTTCTTGCATTTTAATGCAGGGAATCCTCATTTTTAAAGAAGGTCACCTCTCCAGAACCTGTGAACCAGGTTCAGGCCAGAGCAATTAAACTAAAACCCAAACTCCAAACACCAAACCAAAACCCCTGCCTCGAGGGGGTGCACACACAAGAAAGGCAGTAATTGCCATCATTAGAGGAAGGATCAAGTAGTTCTGAAGGACTTAACAATAGCCAGCAGCAGCCTCTTCCCTACCTTTCTCGGCCTGTGCTTTTGCCCACTATTCATTCATTCAACAGATATATAGAGAATGGATTCTGTGCCCCATGATTTTCTGGATGCTGCCTTACCGGATGAGCAAAGACAACCACATTTGATGCTTCCAGTGGCTCCGTCCTATGTTCTAATGATATGCTTAAACTGCTATTTCTTGATCTATCAATTTCAGGGGCTTGCTAATGATTTTTGCTTTATGGATATGGATTCAGCTCACTTATACCACCTTTAATGATTGTATCTCCTTCCTCCCATTATGTTTATAATGTCAGATTTGTATATTATATATTTATATTATACATTCTGTACATTATATACATGTGTGTGCATGCGATGTGTGTGTATATTATATGTTTGTGTGTGTTTTCTATTCTGGAACTGTTCTTGATGACTCTGTTCCTTATTAGGTGAGCCTACTAGTGCCCCCTACCAATCCTTCTACCTTTCCTTTTCCTCTTCACCCCCTAACTTCTGCTATTTATACTTCTGTATTGTCATGGATAACATTTACTTTTCATACTATAACCATAATTAAACCTATGTGCATATCTATAGATTAATTTTGAAAGATGGGAAACAATACACATTCACATCCTTATGGTCATATAAATATTTCTTACCTAAGGGCCAGTTAATGTGACTCTATTATATCTCCTTTTTTAGGGTTCCTGTGTCAGGACACTTGGACAATGAACCTAATGTCCACAGGGGTTCTCCTTTTATGTCCTCTGCCAGCGGCTATCATACTGGCCTGCCCTTAGTTCATTAAAGCCATGAGGAGTGCAGATTTGAATTGGCTTACTGTCAGCTCACCTGATGTTTTTGAACCTGAGGATGTGGTCTTTTATTTAAATGTCTGATTCATGTACACCTTTCACCCACCCGCCTTCCCCCCCACCCCGCACCCCTTTCTCCCCCAAGTTACATCTGGGAGTGTCTTGTCTGGGCTCATTTCCAGACTCAAAAGATCTCTCTTCTCTCTTGTTTGAATCAAGCAGCTGATGGCATTTATGTATGTAGATTTCATCATAAATGAGTCAGTGACAGACTGAGCAGCCTGTTGGATGGAATGATCAATGACAGGAGGGAAACCACT
Source organism: Vulpes vulpes (assembly GCF_048418805.1). NCBI lineage: Eukaryota > Metazoa > Chordata > Mammalia > Carnivora > Canidae > Vulpes > Vulpes vulpes. The sequence continues at coordinate 174,580,571 of NC_132791.1, read as the reverse complement.
ACTATACATAAGAAAAGCCATTCCAAGTAGGAAAAATAATTATTTATGGACCTGTGAAAGTAGGGGATTGAGAAGTCCAGTGACCTGATAGCCAGAGTACAACCTAATTTTCTTTTTAAGCCTATTGGGACAGCAAGGAAGGAAATAAATAATGCATTTCTTAGAATATTTTCCTTTGAATGTCTCCAGCAGATTTCTAAAGCTAGACTTTTGAGTCAATGGTAGAACAGCAGTATTTGCTGATCATGGCTTTGGCCTCTGACTCTGTTCCCCTCTACACATAGTAGGTATTTAAAAATTAAGCTTCAGCCTTCCAGTTTCCTACTGTTCTGTTTTATTTGGGTCACTGCTAAATTAGCTGGGTTTGGTTTCATTCCTTTCACCTGGCTGGCATGTCTTTAATTGATTTTTCTATATGGTTGCAGTATTTGCATTTGCAACAGTAGCAAAGAGAGGATGGAAGGAAGAAGAGAAAGAAAAAAATAAAGAAATAAAAAGAAAGGCTTGGTTCAGGCACTTGGTCTCTCTTGGCCTCAGTTTCCCACTGAGGGACTAATATATGGTTTTAGTATCTGCTTTGTAGGGCTGTTGTGAGGGCCCAAGGTAGTACTTCTGAAGTCTTAGCAAAGTATTCATTGTGTCCTAGATTGTCACAAACATTTTATTATTGTCATCCTTATTACGTGCTCACATTCCAGGGGCACTTGGCTTTGTAGGTAACTGCATGAGGTTTGCCCTCACTTGATGTTTATTCATAGTTCATCCATGTACTGGGAGATCCAACTTCACTGTTCAAAGCCAGAGGGAAGCTTTGTAATCTGTAAGGGCTGGATTAATTTTAGAGTGTGGTGGCTTCTGCCCAAGGTGAGCCTGCCTGTTTACATAAAGCATCACCATGCTCCATCTTGGACCAGCCCTCTCTGCTCTTGCATGCCTGCTCTGGATGGGAGTACTTTGCATGCGTGCACCCATGATCCACAGCACTGGAGGGGAAAACAGGCATCGCTCCCAAATTCAATTCAGGCTATTAAAAATTCATTCCATTTTTATTTGTGAGCAGATCTGAGTGCACAGCGGACTGCAAACAGAAGAAAAGCTTACGATTAAAAGGCAAACATTTACCTCTGCCTTCCAAATGGAGATCATAATTCTTCACTCTCACTGAAGCAGTTAGAGGGAGCATTGGTCTGAAAACAGTACGATTGCTCCTGGTTTTTGATTATGCCCCCACTGATCACTCTGTACAGAGGGGACTGTACTATTGGGAAACACCCTCATAAAATGTTATCATCATAAGGTGTAAACATATGCCCACTAATCTGGCAGCATATTTCTTTTCTTCTGCAACCACTTAAGTAGGGAACAGATTTCAACTAAGAACAAAATGCTTGTCTATTAAGACAATTTTTTTCTAGAAGGAAAATTAATATAGCATCATTACATGGGGAATGTGGGCAAGATTGAGGACATAGCAAAAAGGTACAAAGTTTACAAGAATATTGAAAGCATGAGAAGGCATGATAAGAACATACTAGTGATCTGAGTTTGATTTTAAGACTGTACTCAAAGTCCAAAGTGTTAATAGCTAAGAGATATGATGAGAAATGTCCGGCTAGGCCAAAGCAGTCTTATATAAATAACAGCCTGGGAGGAAGTACAAGAGAAAAGTAGACATTAATAGTTTTCTTTCTTTATTTCTTCCTCTTCTTCTTCTTTTTTTTAAAAAAGATTTGTATAATTTAGAGAGAGAGTGTGTGTGTGTGTGTGCATGCATGTGAGTAGGGGAAGGGGAAGAGAGAGAATCCTCAAGCAGATTCCCCGCTGAACCTGGAGCTGGACATGGGGCTCAATCCCAGGATCCTGAGATCATGACCTGAGCCAAAGTCAAGAATCCATCACTCAACTGACTGACCCACCCAGGCAACCCTATTAATAGTTTTCTAACATGATTTTTGGTTCCTTTGGGACAGGGTCCTAGGCTAGCCCTGTGTGCCAAGCTCTGCATGTGGAATTATTTCCTTTTTTTTTTTTTTTTTTTGTAGATTGATTTATTTGAGAGAGAGAGAGAGAAAGAGAGAGAGAATGAGCAAGTTGGAAAGGGGCAGAGGAAGAGAATCTCAGGCAGATCCCCTTTGAGGGCAGAACTTGACCCAGGGCTCCATCCCAGGACCCTGAGATCATGACCTGAGCTGAAAACCAAGAGTTGAACACTCAACCAACTGAGCCACGCAGGCAGTCCCACATAGAATTATTTCTGAGTCAATATTAATAAGTTCATCTGTACCTCCTCTTCACCTTATTCACCGAGTATTCTTTTCCATTTATTCTTTAGCTTTTTTGATTTATTTCTACTTTTTAAGCTGTTCTCTCCTGACCTTCTCTTTGATTTCCTAAACTTTGGCTAGCTATCCTGGTTTGGCAGTCTGGCTGAAAACTTGGTAAGGGACTACTTTTGACTTGGCTCCTGGATTCCCTCCAAACCTAGTTGGTTGGGCAGACTGGGCATGTTTTGGGCACATTGGGGCCCCATCTTCCTTTTTCACCTGGGCTCAGAGAGTTGGCTTAGAGGAGTAGTTGGTCCTGGTGTCATGCTCCATAGCCATGTGCTATTGAGGCCTCTGGTGTGAATGAAGGATTCTTCTCCAGATCATGCCTCTTCCTTCTGTTCCCTTCCCTTTCTAGGGATATAACTGGTCATATTTCTTAAGCTCAGTAGATCTGAGCTTTGGCCATCTTGAGGTTTAGATGTTGGAATATGGCTAAGTTTGTCAAGTTTTAAAGAACTAAATATCAAAGAAGTAATCTTGACTTTGGTTATAAGCATGAAATTCATTAAATTAGTCATGGATCTGCTTATCAGATCAACTTTCTGGATGGGGAACATTTTAATAATCATATATTTTGGCTTTCAATATTTTAAAAATAAACTTTCACTGGAAAAAGAATTATTTGGAGTACCAGGAACTGATCCATCTGTCAATAAATATTTGTATCTTATCTAAAATGGTACCCTGCCTCTCAAATATCTATTCTGTATTATGTTCTCTTTAAAAAATGATGGTCCAACCTCTCATTATATTTGCAATATATTAGTTTACTTGCTTTTTGGTATTTCATTTTTGTATGGAAGCTCCACGAAGAAATTTGTGTTTACCTCTAAATTCCTGGAATAGTTTATTTATTTTTTGAAGATTTTATTTATTTATTTGAGAGAGAGAGTATGAGTAGGGAGGAGGGAGAGAGAAATTGGGAGAAGCAGGCTCCCCACTGAGCAGGGAGCCTCATGCAGGGCTCTGTCCCAGGACCCAGAGATCATGACCTGACCTAAAGGCAGAGGGTTAACTGATGGAGCCACCCAGGCAGCCCCCTGGAATGGTTTAAAACAGAGAATAAAACATATTTCTAGGGTACAAGTGCATGCACAGACTGCTATCTGCCATGTGTAGAAGCAAGAGGAGTAGAATTAGGCCCATCAGCATTGCTTCCTGTTGGGAAAGTAAAATAATGGAACTACATTCCTACCTCTCCGCTTTCTTGAACTAGTGTCTTTGGAAAGAGGAGACCAAGTGGAGGCCATAAAGACTGCATGGTGGGGAAAAAAGAGCCTTGGAGACATGTGAGAAACCACAGACTCTTGCACAGTTCACTTATCTTCAGTTTGCTTCCTTGGGTCCTCTGAAAAAATCAGGACCATCACCTCTGCCCTGCCCACCCTTCACTACAGTAGAAGGTCCCAAAGGAGATGATGGGAGAGTGCATTTGTCAAACTGTGAAACACTTGTGGTGGGGTGAATGAATGTTAAGGAAGAGTATTGAGGGGTAGATTCAGTCAGAAGGGAAATGTATTTTAATGGAGAAGGGAAATTTGTTGGATTGTATAATAACAATGTTCTGGATGTATTTGGATAGAAGCTTAAAAAGGAAAAAGTAGGGGATCCCTGGGTGGCTCAGCGGTTTGGTGCCTGTCTTTGGTCTAGGGCATGATCCTGGAGTCCTGGAATCGGGTCCCACGTCGGGCTCCTGGCATGAAGCCCGTTTCTCCCTCTGCCTGTGTCTCTGCCTCTCTCTCTATCATGAATAAATAAATAAAATCTTAAAAAAAAAGGAAAAAGCAAAATTCTGTGTATGTTGGGGGGAATGTTCTATACTTATTTTTCTATTTATTCATTCATTCATTCACTCATTCATTCATTCATTTATGAGAGATTGAGAGTACGAGTGCCTAAGCAGGGGGCAGGGCAGAGGGAGGGAGAGAAGCAGACTCTCCCTGAGCAGGGAGCCTGGCGCGGGGCTCAATTCCAGGACCTGGGATTATGACATGAGCCAAAGGCAGACACTTAACTGACTGAGTCACCCCGGTGCCCCATACTTATTTTCTTAGCAGAGATATAATATATTCAGTAATTGAATTAGGCAAACTTTTTTTAGTTGACAGGAAGACCATGTCTCAGTCTATGAGATGAAAGCATGATGAAGAGATTCTGGCTTTAACTTTCGTTCGTCCCACCACAGGTTGGGAGAGTAACTAGGGGGAATTTATAGGCAGGCAAGAGAATAAACATTGATGGGAAAAGGAGGGGCTAGGGGATGGATAAAACATCAGGATCACCAAGGTCTTGGGCATGGCATAGTCTTACCATTTTCTCCTGTGATGTGGTAGTGGCAGAATTTTTACATTTGCTCTCCTGCCTTGCCCATTATCATCATCGCATGAAGGAAATCATGTCTGGAATAAGTCCTAAGCATGGCTTTTCAGAGTGGGCATGAGTTAATGGTGATTGTGAAAGCTTGCTGCCTTGAATTCTCCCCAGTTGTGGGGAGTTAGAAGGTAGCAAATTCATAATCTGTGCTCTCTTTGGTAATGACAGCGTTGCCATGGACACGTGTCTGCCACCACCTCAACCCCTGGACAGGAATAGCGAGAGGAATGATGGGTGACTAGGGAAGGTGCAGTCAGCTGGGAAGCAGGACAGTGATGCTACCTGTAGAAAGAGTACTTCTTTCACAGCTACTGGAGTTGGCTTCCCATCTGGAGGGGACACAGGTGTGAAAAATTATTATTACCACCTGTGGACAGACCCTTTGACGCTTTTGTTTTTTTCAAACCGTAATGTCAGCCCGTGCAATGTTAAACTCACAGTGGCTGCCTAGGTCAGGATCATCAATTTTCATTCCTTTTCTCATCTGAATTTTGGCACTGTGGATTGGGGAGGTAGAAAGGCCCTAAAGATCGCCTGCTTTTATACCTGGATACTGTTTGGGTGAGGAGTATGCAGGGACAAGAGAAGAGACTTGCTTCAGATTGCACAGCAAGTCCAGTGTAAAAGCTAGACCCTGTTGGTGCTTATGTCATACCTCCTCGCCATTAGTTAGGTACATTTAGACTGCTAATTTTCTAAAATCATAAAACAGAACATTTAAATTCCAGATTGTTGTCTTTTAGGAGTGAAAAATAAAACCAAAAGCTATTTTATTTTATTTTATTTTATTTATTTATTCATGAGAGACACACACAGAAAGAGGGAGAGGCAGAGACAGCAGCAGAGGGAGAAGCAGGCTCCATGCAGGGAGCCCGACGTGGGACTTGATCCTGGGACTCCAGGATCATGCCCTGAGCCAATGGCAGGCACTAAACCGCTGAGCCACACAGGGATCCTGCCAAAAGTTACGTTGAATATTCAACCAGTTCATTAATAATTATTAATCAATGAGCTGTTTTGTTAAGGACACTGTCCTAAGTGCCGTAGAGGCAATGAAGCTGGTGCCTAATGCCAGGAATTTAAATCTAGGAGGCAGGGAACTTGTAAAAGAACTCTATGATGAGGGAGACAGAATAAATGACTTAAAAACTATGGAAGTTCAGAGCACAGATGGGGCTTTTTCAGGGAGCAATGGAAGATGGGGTGAAGGAAGTCTTTGTGGAAAAGTTGGGCCTAGAAGGATATGATTGAAAAGAGCTGGGAGGTAGGCAGACAAATAGAAAAAATTACATGAAACAACAGAGTAGGATGGGAAGGCTCCATCTATGCCTCCATCTTCCCACCCATCCATCCCATCAGCCATTCATTATTCCATCCATCCATCCATCCATCCATCCATTGAATTGCTAGTATTTTAAGTTTCACCATTGCAGTGAACATGTCAACAGATAATTTTCATGGTAATAGAAAAGAAATGAGGTGAAATCTTTGTAGGGTCTAGAATATTAGGCTAAGGAGTTTGGAATTTTTATGCTAGGGAATGTGGAACAATATAGGGCTTTTAAGTGGCATACCTGAGAGATTCCTCTGGCACCATACTGGAGGTGAATGCTATAAGCATGGATCTAGTGAGGAGGCTACAGTAAGAGACAGACAAGACTAGAGAAAATGATCTACGGAACCAGACAACTGATTGGATGTTGAGGCCAAAGTAGAGAGGGCTGAAGAAGGGACTCTGAAGTTTGGAGTCTGTGTGGCTGATCTAGGTGTGTGTCCATGCTAAGAAAATGATACCTGGAAGCTTGAATTTAAAAACAGATGGATTCTTAGTAATGTGAACGATTTTTCTTTTTGATACAGGTATTATTTGTGTAGATTTCATTAAGCAGCAGCTCCTGTCAATTGTTGCCCAGTCTGACGATGCCATAATTCACCTCTCCCATGTCTGTGGTAGATACCACTTTCGGTCATGGTTCTCTTCTGCTGAGTGTGGCAATAGTCTCTGAATCCTTCTCAGTAGAATATTACAGGCAAAAATTACCAATAATTTGAAGCCCATATGACACCTTTGTGTCAAATAGGTTGTTTGGTTCCAGTAGAGATACTGAGACTAAAAATCTTAACATGCTAGGAGTAGCAGTGGAATGTCCATCCAAAATGGAAGATCAGTAACTGGAAATGAGCCTGTCATTGAAAAATAGACTTTATTTTTTCTTTGTAGTCACCAGCAGCATGAACTATTTTACTTGTTTGAATAATGAAACAAAACAACAATTAGAAAGGAAGAAGCAAAGAAGAAGAGAGGAAAAAAAAGATAAAATACCTTGGTATTTTAGGGCTTCTGAAATTAGGAACACTGAATGTTGGCCCCATTCTGGTGTTTACCTTAAAGAGATGGGATGTAAGCCTGAGAGACTTTACAGAGTAGTTGCTGGTTATAACTCTTTCTCAGGAGGTCTGGGAAGCTAAGTATTCTGACCTTCTAAGTTTCAGTAAAAAGATTAGAATGTCATCTTCTTTCTGTATTACTTCTGGTCAAAGACTGAGGAATAATTTGGTGAACTCTTTATGTGGATGAAGTGTATATAGTCCAAGAGTCACTACTGAGCACCTGCTGTGAAGTCTAGCTTCACTCACCTTCAAAAGTATGTTTTGGAGATATGACAGATATCACTGTTTACTTAGATAAGTCAGGCAAAACTCTGAGTATTTAAGGAATATGTCCGAGGTCACACAGCTAAGTGGCAGAACAGGGTTTCAGACCCTTGAACCTTTTTTGTGTTGCAAAGCTAAGATAGTGATAATAGCTAATAATACCTTCCACTTCCAGCCGTTGAACGTTGCAGTTTTTGTATGGATTACCAAGTTTAATCTTTTAGTGGATCTTTGAAATAGATTCCTTATTATCTTCAAGTTGTATTTGAGGAAACTGACATATGGAAGGATTAAGTAATTTTCCTGGGGCAATAAGCTTAACAAATGAGGGACTTGATATTAATTCTACTTTGCCTACTGATAATGTCTATTTCGTATTTATATCACTTAACTATTTTATGAGCATTTTTTCCATGTCATTAAAAGTTTTTAAAACATGGTACTCATTAATACCCACATGGACATGTTCTAGCCCATAGACAAACCATAATTTATTTAATTATTTATTCATGTTAGATATTTTTGTTATTTTCCCATTTTTAACTATAACGCTTTGGTGGCCTTTCTTTTATATAAATCATTACATATTTGGTTACTTCCATGGAATAGAATCTTAGAACTTATTTGTTCTAAAGGGTGTACATAGTTTTTATATTCCTGATACATATTGCCTAATACTTTGAGAACTGGATCAAGTAGCTTTTTCAGCAGCATTACTTAAGAAAGTTTGTACTGTTACAGCTTGGCCAACACTAAATATTATCCTCTTGCCTTTTATTTGGGCACTTTAACAGGTTTAAACTAGAATCTTATTTTTTTTTTTTAAATTATTTATTATTTATTTGAGAGAGAGGGATAGAGAGAAAGAGCATGTGCAAGTGAAGGGTGGGGCAGAGGGAGATAATCTTCAAGCAGACTCCCCACTAAATGTGGGGCTTGTTGCCATGATTCAAGAGATCATGACCTGAGTCAAAACCAAGAGTTAGATGGTTAACTGACTATACCATCTAGGGGATAGAATCTTATTTTAATTTGTACTTTTTTCATTGGGAAGATGAAAAAAATTATTTATTCATTTATTTTGGGGGTCATGAAAATGCCTCCAAACTGAATGTGATATTTGTACAATTCAGTGAATATATTAAAAACCATTGAATTTTACATTTTGGGTGGAAAAATTACATGGCATATGAATTATCTCGTAAATATATATGAGAACAATGATTTCCTTAGAACAATGTTCCCTTAGAACAATGATTTCTAAGAAGATACATGGTCTAGCCCCTTGAAATGTTATTATGGATACATGGCAGTGCCTCTATTCTTCTTTCTAAAATGAATAAATGTTGAGTATAAGTGATTATCTTACCATGACATCATAGTATAGCATCCATATAACTGGTGTGAGACTATCTTATGTGTATTATCTGTAGTTCTCATGGTGCTGCTTCATTTGTTCACAGATCTGTTCATTCAGCCATCTGCCATATATTACTCAAATGTCTGTAGTGCCAACAATGTACCATGAGCTGTGCCAAGTACTAGAGATACAGAGGGAGATGCAGGGTGTTGTGGAAGCCTACTGGAAGGGTACCTATCTGTATTAGTTATTTTGCTGCATAACAGATTATCTAAAAAGTTACCTTCAAAGTCAACATTTATTGTCTCTCAAGAACCATGTGCCATGGTTCTTCAGGAGAGCTGGGCTATAGGCGGACAATGAATGTGTGGCAGGAGAGGAAGATGAATAGGAAAGAGAGGGAATATCACAAAAAGCCTTAATAGCTTGCTGGGGAGTGTGAGTTTTATAATGGGGGTGAGGTATACAGCAGTCAGTAATTAAGCAAGCTTTGTCCTTGCTCCAGTGAGCATTCTGGAAGCCTTGCACATTTGGAGCCTAGCCTGCTAAGGTTGGTACAGGAGTCTTGCAGTTATCACAGAAGGAGATGTGAGAGGCTGGGGAGGCACAGGCAGTGGGGATGGAGAGGGAAAGCTGACTTGGAGAGAGGTAGCTGAAGGAGTAGACACTGAGGTGGGCCATGGGATGGCTGAAGGGGGGATGGAAGAGTTCTAGCTGTGTCCATGTGGTGCTTAGGTTGTTGCACTATTCACTGAAAGCTAGCATGCAGGAGGAGAAGGAGGAAGAGAAATGAGTGCGTGTGGGTCCTGTTGAGCTGGAGGCACCTGTAGGGAAGCCACATGGAGCAGTGGGGTCTGAGGCTTGATGGAAGGGTGTGGATGAGCCTGGAAGCTGCTTCCTCTGTTCACGGTTTCACATCCACAGGGTCCTTGGAGAGGATGTTGCCTTATGAAGGTGAAGTCAGGCCCTTTTAAGATAGACTGTGCCTCACCTCCTGTGGTGATATGAGGAACTCTGCATTCTCATCTGTTCTGCTGAGAGATCCCTCTTATTCCAGCCAGCAAGAACAGGTTGGGCAGGGAACCACGGGGCATCATCTGACTTGCCAAGGTGGTCTGTGACTTGAATAATTTCATGTTTGCCAGGGGCCGTGATGGAACAGAGGCCTGGAACAGGCTTTTCATGAAGTCACTACTCTTTCTCTAACCAAGACTTAAGCAGGTCAAAAGCATGCACTCCAACACACTCTCCTGCTAGCTTGCATTTCTGAACCTGAGAATCATGTGGGCACGTATGAATGATTCTCTTAGGAATATGGATTGACTGGGGGCAAGGGGAGAGATTATCTTCATTCTAGACTTTTTTCCTTTTACATTAAAAAAAAATCATACCATTTTCTTTCAGCATTTTCCATGCAGGAAAATACCATTCAAGAATGATGTAGGATTATTTGATTTTTGAAAATATATTGCACATTTTTGGGGTTCTGATTTTTTGCATTAAAAAATTGTATTCTCTTTCCAGCCACGTTCTTCTGATGGCCTTCAACTCCTATCAATGTTTTATTCCCCCTTGGAGCTAAGACTAAACTTATTTTAATGGATGTATCCTGTGATAAGCTAGGTGATGGCAAATCACTTAATTTTGTGTGTGTACTGCTCTGGTTACCAAAATGCTGTCTTTGGTAGATGAGCAAGATAGAAATAACATTTGAATGATTCTTTGCCCTTCTTTCTCTCGAACTGGAAATAAATGCTCTTGAATTTATACATTCTTGGTCCTTTAGGAACCATAAAAACATACCCTTACATATATATGAAATGGCAAGAAACTGCATATTTATTAAGAATCATGACCCTTAGGACTAGACAAGTCAAATTAAATCTCATAAAAATTTGTTATGGAAAATGAATACATGGCACTATTTTTTCTTTTAGGGTCTACTTATTAACTTTGTCATGTTTAATATGTTGCAGTTGCAAACAAAGGCATAAATGTATGGTTCATTCCTAATTAATTTATGTAATTGGGTTTTATAAATTTAGGTGTTTAGGAAGCTGCACATAACACACCCCATTTGCTGTGTGCTGTAGCCAATAAAAGCATAATAGAAAGAAATATAGTTTGAAGCTCACTTCAATGGTAAATATAGATTAGTTGTAAATGATATCTTTGTAATGTTTATTTTAAATTTTGCAATGCTGCAGATTTTCTGAACATACCAATTAATGTTCTTATTTGAAATAATGACTAGTTAATTACTATAAATTCTAAGTGCTCTATCTCTGACAATTAAAAAGTCTTACAGCCCTTTTTTTTTTCCGCATAGTTCCCTCTAAATTATATAAGCTGTACAGTATCGGGCAAAGAAAGGTAAGAATGGAAGGAAGATGTTAAACTATGGATAGTTTTGTCAGTTCCTGTTTTGAATGCTTTTTCTTTTGGCTGCACACACACATATTTATGTGTAATTTCTATTTTATGCTAAATAGGCATTGAATGAGTTGAAAAATCTGAAATGTATTTAAAATTTTAAAAGTAGGTTATAGATTATAACATGAAAAATACCCTGGGATAAAACCAGTAAATTTTAAATAAATTGTTTGTTATTGTGACGTGACTATGACGTTGCCCAGCTTGGCAACAAACCTTCTCTTATAGCCTAAAAAAGAACAGTTGGAATGATTTGATCAGATAGAGACTGGAGTTTTAGCCTGTCTCCCCTGATACTACTTCATTTACTTGTAGAGGGAGGGCCCTGTTCTTTTCCCAACCAGCTCAAAAAGACTGTGAGAAATCCAAGTCACTGCTACTCTGCTGCTACTTAAGGCATGAAGCATTGTCACATCTGTTTTTATGAATATGTTTAAACAGAAGAAACTGTCTCTGGTCCAAAGTGAAACAGCTGCTGCTTTGACCAACAGCAAGCACATGGAGCTGTTTGAACACGGCATCATATACCTTTGAGAAATCACTGGATTCACAGCGTTCTTTGTAAATATAATACCTTCCATCCAGGGAGAGAGTATGTGTTGCAGGGTCAATTGGGAGCACCTTTTGTACATTCTATTTTGTGCCTTATAGGTTAAAGGAGAATGTTTGATTTGCTTATGAAAGTATGAGCTTGGTGAGATTAAAAGAAACCTTGAATAATCATGTGTAAATATAAATACTGTATGTGGAATAAGTGTTATGGATCACATTTATGATGAAATATGTATGTCTTTCCAAGGGTAAGACCTTCATAATTCATTTATAAGTTACATTCCTTACCTTACATGTAAGTAACAGAATAGTAATTTTCTTTGTTCCTTCTGAAGAATTGTCACACAGGGAAGGAAAAAAAAAAACGGATAAACTTTTCTCAAACAGCAGAATGCCATTCAGGGATAACTGGAAAAAAACGTTAGGGAAAAGCCAAGAAAAAAAAAAAAAAATTGTAGGTTCTGGTGATGTTGGAAAAATGACGTGTGAGTAGAAGTGCCAGACGCTGAGCTTCATCTCTTTTGTCATGTTATGACAGAAATCATTACAAGTGTGATAGGTTTATTTATAAAGACTTGCTTCAATATTCAAAGTACATCTATTCTAGCATTCCTCATTTTGAGCCAGGCTGTGGATCAAGATGAAAGAAAAATTAAATTGTATATTGAAGAGCCGTTAATTGAGCTGTGCTGTATTTAACGGGGAAGCATCAGCTTCAGGCATTCGATACCACATAGGATTTTTAATGTAGTGCATCACGAGACTGGCGGTTTGCTTTGGAGAATGCAAACAGAGCTAATGACAGAGCCCTGCAAACTTGGGTTGTCACTGCTGGTCTCTTTGGAAGGCAAGTGTTAATGTACCCATAGACGAAATCCTGCACACACATGTTCATAATGGAACTAACTACTGCAGTTTCTAGCTAGAGGACTAATGACACACCATTTAGTCACCAAAACCTATTTCCTAAGGAATCATTTTGAGGCTTGTTTAAAGTTTTTAATGTAAGGCCTTCTCTAATACTAGATTTTCTCCCTCTGCCTTAATCAATGTAAATTCAATTGCATTTCAGAGGGTGGCCGCGTACTATTTCATCATCTCTAATATCCATTTAAAAATGTTAGGTCTACCCAGTTATAATTCTCAGAAGTAGCCTATCAGTGGCTTTAATATGTTATCTCCATTCTCTGAGGCAGTGTTAATTTCCTTTTGTAGTTAATCTATCCTACTACCAAATTTAGTATATTTATAGTTAAAGATTCTGTTAAGAGCTAAGTGATTTAAGTACATCTGGGATAAAGTGGCCTTGGCTTTAACTATGAAACAAATTTTCTTTATTTCATTCTCTTCACTGATAAATCCATAGTAACTGGAGGCATTTCTAGAATTGTGGGCAATTTGAGCCTCTAAAGTTTGATTAAAGATACTTCAGATATTCCTACTGAAAGGCTAGAGAGCTGGAGGCCATTTATTTTTGGTTCTGATTCTGGCCCTGACCCAGCTCCGTGGAACAGGATGGGTCACCCGGGGCTCAGTTCCGGTGCTGTCCATCTCCCATGAGTCTGGGGTGGGTGTTACTTTTCAGGAAGCTGATGGCAGAACCAGCTGGGTCTTCTCATGGCCATCACATACAACTCACACATCATAAGGAGTCCACAGGCTTGCATTTGAAGGGTGTTTTCCATCCTTCCATTCGTTCATTCACTCATGAGATATGTGTTGTGCACCTACTGTGTGCCAAGCACTACTTTTGTTAGGGTTTTTGGGGAAGGCTTCATTGGTGAGCTGACATCAAGGCAGAGAGGGACATGTGTGGAGTGCAGGAGAGAGCCCTGCAGATAGGAGATTGCAGGTGTGAACTTTATAATAAAGTCCCTGCATCTAGAAGCACCCGTGGATGTTGGCAGTCGCTATTGCCACTGCTGCTGCTGGTGCATTGTCAAGACCTGTATTATGAAGCAAAAGAGTGGCACCTTGGAAAATTAGAAAAAATAGGCAGCTAGACCGTGTGCCTACAGTTAAGGCACCAATTCTGTTGCCCATTGTTATGGACTGAATGTTTGTGTGCCCTCTGGATTCATATGCTGAAGCTTGAGCTCCAGTGTGATGATGTGGGGGGATGGGAGGTGATTACAGTTCTATGAGGTCATGAGAGGGAGTCCCTTGTGATGTGAATAGTGCCCTTAGAAGAAGAGGAAGAGAGTGAGATCTCCTCCCTTGCAGGCATGCACCAAACACAAAAGCATATGAGCACATGGTGAGGTGGTTGTCTGCAAGCCTAGAAGAGAGCTCTCACCAGGAATGAGTCTGCTGATATCTTGATCTTGGACTTCCAGACTCCAGAGCTTTGAGAAATACATGTATGTAATTTAAGCTCCCCAGTCTATGATATTTTATTGTAGCAGCCTGAACAGATAAGACACGACACTGTGGAAAAGAGGTTCCAGAAAAAGGGTTCGGGGTGAATAGGGATAACTTGGGAGAATAAGACTTTTCAGATGGGTATGATGGGAGAGGATCTTCCTGGCCTGAAGAATAATACAAAAAAATACCAAAAAAGAAAAAAAAAAGGCATGAGGGATGGAAGTTTGGTGGAGTGGGAGGAAAATGAGCCTGAAAGAGGAAGAATCTGCTTCAAATCCAGGCTCTGCCATTTTACACCACTGAGCTGTAGTTTGCTGTGAACATAAGAGATCATGCATTTTAGGTCTCTAGCCCGTCCTCATGGTAATTCTATTTGTTTGATCATATTCTCTTATTTTTGGGTATTTGGAAAGGGTGTCTGAAGGTAGCTAGCAGGTGAGCACCCTGCTTGTGATACAGTGCTAGGAACTGCCCTTCTCTGTAAGGCGCTCAGCAGAGATCGCAGCCTGATTTCAGAGAGTAGCATCTGACCTCAGCAGCTGTGTGGCTGAGAATATTTCAGCGTTCTGTTTCTTTGGCCACTAGCTTCTGTTACGGAAGGAGTAGGAACAGGAGATGCTTCTCTGAAGGTAGAGGTTGACCAATCTAGATTGGTGGGACAACTTCAGAGGAAATGATGCTAAGGCATTCAGAAAGGACTCAGACCCCAAGAATCATGGCAATTTGCCAGGGGAACAGAGGAATGACCCCTTCTTTGACCATATGTGTGCCTCACTTTGGGTTCTAGAAAACCTTCTGAGGACTAATAGGCTGGTTGTGCCTGGATTTGTGTTTTGTAATTAAAATGTTGGTGACTCCACCTATAACCCTTTCAGGACCAGGTAGGGAGGGAAACCAGGGTCTATTTTCTTGCTCTGTGAATCTGAATTAGGTCCAAGGAAGAGAATGTGTTGCACAGAGAGGGAGGAGCCAAAAAGGATGTGGTATGTAGGATGGCCATCACAATCTAGGCGAGCTGCCCAACCCACCCTTGATAGCTCATGAGTGATCCCATACTGCTGGAGACAAAAGGAAAGCCAGCTTTGTGACGAGGAGATAGAACATTAAGACAGGACTTTGAACTGGTTATAATGGTTTTTACCAGTCAGGATGCATTAGGTTGTGCTGCAGTAACAAATATCCCCAGATTTCCATGACTCAGTAAACAATGAATTTATTCTCACTCATGAGAAATGGGAAGGGGAGGTGTTCTGCTCAGTAAAATCACTGACCAGGCACCATCTCCTACACATGCCTCTGTTATTTGCAGTATAGAGAAGGGGGCATGGCAAATCAGTGCCTGGCCTTTAAAGCTTCCACCCAGAAGTGTTATTTCTCCCACAGTTCATTGGCTCACACAAGTCCAAAGCTATGCCTAACTTCAAAAGGACAGGGCAGTGCAAGCCTACTGTGTGCCCCAAAGAATTGAAGAACCAGGAGTTCTGTTAGCAAGAACTGTTAGCAGTTTTAATAATTGCCACAGTGGCAGTGGAAATGGCATCTATTTTTAATGTGGGTAAGAAAAATAATTGGTCAGATATTGCAGGATTTTTTTTTTTTTTGAGGATGGAAAAGCACTTACAGATTTAAAAAGACCTGGCATAGCACCTACGTTTTAAACAGAAGGAAAAGATGACATCGGAGACCAGCGACACAGAGATTTCACTTCTGTGCCATGACAAATACCAGGGAGATGTAATTGCAAAATGAAGCTGCAAGTGTCTTACCCAGGGAACTGGGTAACAACCTGCTTGGCTTCATAAAGAAGGAATAATATCCAATTAGACTAAGTGTATTCGGTGCCTGAGTGACAAGCTCTGGAGACCTCAGGGCCTCTGGGGCCCCCAGGGCAGTTTCAGGAGGCTGTCTGAGACCTGTCCGGGGTGTGAGGGGACAGGCCCTGCTGCAGAGCAGGAGCTGATCAACATGTCACGCTCTGTTGTGCGCCTCCCCGGTAGGGCTGTCTCGGCTCTTCAGAGCACTGAAAGGAGGTCCAAACAGTGTTCTGGGGCAGAAGCACCTTGTCCCCCAGCCACCTGTGCTGTGACTATACAGCTGGACTCATGGCTGGTGCCATGTGGGTCCCACATTTCAGACTGACCTCCCTGCCCCTCATGTCTCAGGGTCCCCGCCCCTGCCACAGGCTCATTCCACACAGTCCCTGCTGTTACTCTTGCCAGGAGTTATCAGTACTTTCAAGGTTATTCAGAAGGATCCCCTCTAGTTCCTGTGTGACCTTTGGACAAGTGCCAAACCTCTGAACTTCAGTTTCCTCATCTGTAAAACGTGGTTTATAATTGTCCCCACCAGTGAGGGTTTGTGTGAGGGTTGGATGACAAACCCTATAAGTTACCCAGCACAGGGCCTGGCACTCAGCATTGCTGCCATTAGTGTTACCTCTCTATTCACGTCTGACCTCCCCTGAAGCCTTTCTGGTGTTCGCCGCCCGCCCCCCCCCCCCCCCCAGGAGGGTGCCTTCCTCTGAATGACAGCGTATCTCCCATACTGCTCCTCTGTCCTGTCATTCACGTCTAAAGCCCCTGCTGGGGTTGCTAAACCTATGGAGTGCCAGGCTAGCTCTTGGTTTCTTTGTGACCGTGATGCTCAGCTCTTCTGTATGCACTTTGGCCTTCGTAGGTTTCATAGTTTGATTTTATGTCTGTTTGCTAATGAGCCACCTTATCTTCGTGAAAATGGGTTGAATGTCAACAATCAATGAATACATATTCTTTGCTGTCCAGTTTCACAGTTGGAGCTAGGCTGGAATCTGTGTCTCGGCTTGGTATATTTTAGTCCTGTTGGTGTGACAGTGTTTGCTACTTAATTATATTCAAATGGCTTTATAGAGAACTGTATAAGAACGGGGTTAAATTAAGAGGATTGTCCTTGATATTTAAGCCAATGTGGGCTCAAATCCACTGATTTGAGTCAATGAAAGGTTCTGTATCAGACACAGGGTATTGTAGGGGAATATCATTAGCCGGGGAAGGGAGACTGCATCGTATTTCTATCTTTGCCATGTAACTCTGCTCTTTGGCAAATCACTTAAGTCCCATGGATCTGTTTCTTGCTCGTTTCAAACACTGTGTGTAAGGTGCTGAGTTGAGCACTGTATGCATAGGTGTCCTATCTTTTTACACCCTAGTGATCATCCTTGAGGTGTTAGAACTATTGTTATTTCCATTTTACAACAGAGCAAACCGGGGCTCAGGTTAACTGGTTTAAGATAGGATAGCTAGTAAAAGGCATAGCAGTATCAGGAGCATGTGGCTATCTATTGCCCTCTCCAGGAAGCACACTGCCTGCCTTGGCAAGTGACCTATGTGGGCCATTCCATCTTAAGAGATTTCTGATTCTGGTCTGTTAAATATGAACAGCTGAAAAGCACAGATCATAAGGAAACCATGGTAATACTGATAACAAATACAAAAATTTCTTTTTTGTCTTTGTGACCCCTGAAGTCTGGCTTAATTATTTAAAGCAGATTGACACTTTGCTGGGATATTTGTGAATCAGACCACTGGTGGGTTGACAGGAGTTATGCTCACTGTATTCAGATGTATTAGTTTCTTCTTGTTGCTGTTACAAATGACTACAAATGTAGTGGTTCTACAACATCCACTTCTTACCTCACAGGTTTGTACGATAGAAGTCTGATGTGGGTTCCCTTCTGGAGGTTCCAGGGGTGGTCTTGTTCCCTGTCTTTAAGGCCCCCACACTTTTGATTACCTTGGGGCCACCTGGGTAACCCACGGCATTCTCCCTGTTTTAGGTTCCGCTGATTAGCAATCTCATTTCATTTGCAATCTGAATTCCTCTTTGCCATGTGACCTAAGTTTGTTCACAGGTTCTGGGCATTAGGACCTGGGTACCTTTGAGAGAGGGAGTGGCATTGTTCTGTCTGCCACACAATGTTAGCACATTGCCCTACATACACAGTAATAAAATTCAGCACTTCCTTCCTAACTTCCTGGCCTGCCTCTCAGGATGTATGGAATGGCTTAGACAGTGCCCAAAGGGAGGATAATTGGTTGGTCCTGCTTTCTGGCTGGTAGAAATAGATACAACTGTATGTAGGTACAACCGTGGTGAAAAAAATGGTAAAGGTACAAGAAGAGCATAGAGGGCAAGGAGGAAATCGCCTTTGTTTGAGCAGTAGAAAGTAAAGGATCCCAAATAATTGCATGGGCTAATTTACTATTAAAGACAGAACACTGCTATTTGCAAATCCCTGCTGTGCTGAGCATGATCCACCTGATGAGATCAGAGCCTTACCAGACTTTTCTGCCAGGTTCTGAGCTTCTGACCTTAAGGGACACCAAAAAGCTTACCAGGGGTTCAGCAGAGAAATCTCTTATTGAAAGTTATTACGTGCCAGGTGTCACATGAAGTGTTTTGCACATGCTAGTAACGTTCAACATAAGATTCATCCATTCACTCAGCAAACAGTTATTTCACCTACCGGGAAAGGGTGTTTAATATATAGGGGTACAGGGATAAATAATTCTGTATGCTATGGAGACCGTGGAGACTCGTCTTCTGCAGAGGTCAGGTTCTGAAGTCAGCATGTAAGCGGGAAATAGAGTGCAGTCAAATGACCCTCAAAGATCCTTCTGGATGGCATGCCCTTGGCAACTCAGAGCCAGTTTGGAAACTCACATGCCAGTTTCCTGTAATATTCAGCACCAGCCTCCTCTTCCACAGAAAGCAAAGGCCCAACCCTATTCATCCGTCTCAATTTTTTGTGGACTTTGTCCCTCCTTTTTTTTTTTTTTTTTTTTTTTTCCCTCAGTGCCCTTATCATTAAGAGGTGGTTTGTTGGTGGGTGTCATGGTTGGACTGTATGGGGAGGAAGCAGTCTTTTATCGAATTCTGTGGTCAAACAACATGAAGAGCACTCTCCTTCCTCTAAGGAAAACACACTATAATGATAAAGTCACTGCATTTTTGCCTGTCACGATGAGGATTTAATGTTTTCTTTAGATCTCTGATGTCTAGGGGTGTGACTTTCAGAGGCAGGCCCTTTCCTGGCTCCTGAAGCCTTTAGCCTGTGTGCCATGCCATGTAGAAGCACATCCAGGTTTATATACTCGCTATAGAAACAGTGATTTTTATTCATTAGAGTTTTTGAGTCTAATTGTTTTTAAACTGCCACTTTTGTTTGTTAAAGATACGGATGTCTGGTCAGAGAGGAAAGCCAGGTGAATTTATCGTTGCAATTAGACGCTTCACAATTTGAAAACTTATCACTTAAATTGGTGAAGTGTCACCTTTATGCAACTTGATGTTTAGAGATCCTTGGAGCCCAGAACTAAACTCGTGTGCAATTTAACAAGATCCTGGTGAGCTAAAGGAAGTAGCACTTGACGAGATGCTGAGACAAACCGGATAGAATTTTCCACTTCCCTCCTACATGGTGGAATAGGTGAAGGGAGACAGACCACAAATTGATTTTTGTGTAACTTTTAAATTAAGTGGAGTCGAGTTAAAAAAACCAAAAGTCGCTGGATTTGAAGTTGCCTTCTGTTTGATTGCTCTGAGGAAGTTAGTTAATATGTTAATATGAATCTAGATGAACACTGTGTGTTTCACTCTTCATGTTAATTTATGCTGCCTGGTAATCTCTGGGCAAACGAGAACAAGTCATAGGTTATATGTTTCTTATTTATGGGCATTAAGCAATATCTTTAAAATGTAAAATAAAGCCGACAAAATGCACAGCCTGATAACAACAACAAATCTAATCTAAAGTGACACGGGGGGACTCTCCCAGACGTTTTTCTCTTTAATGTAACATGACTTTAAATTGATGCAGCCCCACAGTGATTGAAAAACTCTCAGAGCTTGTCTCCTATGATTACATTTCTGATCTGTACAACTTAATTTTTTAACTCGGTGAGTCTCAGTTTTGCGAATGAACAGTTTTCTTTTGCTTTCTCTCTTGCTTTATTTGGTGAGAGAGTTTATTTGGCAACCAGGCAACAGGCACTCTGTCACCTTGGAAAACAGTGGAGAATCCTGCAGCGACAAAGATCATGAGAATGCGCCGTAGATGATGTGCCTCTAAGTCTCTTGCTCCTCCTTTCCTTCTTTCTCCCTATTCCTTCCCTTTCTTTCTCTTCTCTTTTCTTGACCGTGGTGATGGTTACATAAATGAATACACGAAAACCCACAGAATTGTACGATTGAAATGGATGAATTGTATTGTGTACGAACTGTATCTTAAGAAGTAATAGTGTTTTTAAAAATGTTTCAGGAATCATCAGTGTAATTACTCTATCAATTGTATTTTGATAAATTCAAAAGTAATTTAAAATGACTTCTCTTTCTATGGTATGTAAAGTAATGCCCCATGATTGCTAATGCATGTTATTCAGGGCACTCACTCAAATTCTTTATCCGATCAATGGTGTCTAGAATATGTTGGAATTTTGTTTGATGTTTTCCTGAGTTTGGAGTTCCATTTCTTGGGGGTTCCATTTCTTGGGTTTTGGGTTCCATTTCTTGAGCCTCATATACAGTGTGGGTGGATTTCATGTGATTGCAAGGCTGGTTATATCAAGTATGTTTCCAATTAAGCAAAAGAATAACATTAACTAGTATCATTCTGATTTTATACAGTCAAGCATGGAGTCCTCACCTTCCTCCATAATTTGAGTTTCAAAGCTGACTTTGTTTATTCAGTTTGGGTAATTACTAGTGTGAATAACAATTATCTAACAAATGTTCCTTTCGATCATAACCGTATGACTGAAATGACTTTTCCTAAGTATTCCCCAAAGGCATTCTGACTGTTCCTTGGCTTCCTCCACAGTCTCCAGTGATATTTTCAGATTATAAAGAGAAAATCAAAATTCTCTGTTCCATTTTATCACCTTCTTTTTTTTTTTTTTTTTAACTTAGCTGTCTTAGCTTGGGTATTTAATCTTTCACACGGCTGTTGATAATTGTAAATTTTTATTTGAAATATGCTTAATGTTTTCTCATGTGAGACAAGAAATTTAAGGATAAGACCATTTACACTCTCTTTGACATGAAAAGCAATTTACAGGTGGTGGAGTGACTCAAACCAAGAAGAGTGAAAGGACTCCAAGGGCAATTCTGAGCTATAGTATGATGTTGAGGTGCCCATAGTTACAGGGTAGGGACCTTGTTTTGGTTGGGAAACGTGCTCATAGCTTCTTCCCTTCGTGTAGCATTTGCTACAATAATTTCTTTTTGGAAAAATCAAGGTACAAAATACCTGCTGAGAAGCTTGAGTTTATCACTTAAAAGAAGAAACCTTTATTCAAAAATTTTAATCGTTAGATCCGTATATGTTTAGATTCTCTTATTTCTTTTTCTCTTATCCAAATGTACCATATATCTTTAAGTAGGTGAATCCTGGAGTAGGTTTTATTATATATCACACCACAGAGTTAAGCTTGGTTCATTTGGATTTTTAAAATCTCCAGAGCTTTGAGAATGACTTTGAAACACTCTTTACTGTTGGAGCTTAAAGAAAATAAATCTCGAATGTCCTCTATATTAATTCACCTGCTTGGAAAGTTAGAGATTAAAGGGTTTACTGGGATTTTTATATTTTCTATAATTTCTATTTGTATTTGAGTAAACTGTTCTTTGTATGGAGTGGTTCTGCTTTCTAAAACAGGAAGAGTCCATTATTGAGAGAATAAAAATAAGGGAAAAAAAGTACAGTATAAATACATAAAACTTCTTATTGTATTGTGTGTATGTGTGTGTGTGTGTTAGACATAAAGGAGTTAGTAAATTACTTTAATTAAATGTGCTTTGAAGAAAGCCATCTCCTACTTCCATTAATGGTGAACTCTGTGAGCAAAGACTCATGAGTATTCTTTTGAAAGGAAAAGTCTTCTTTTTCTTCAGAAGGCTTTTTTTTTTTTTTTTTTTTTGCAAAATGAAGGACGAAAAAGAGAAGTGGATAAGGAAATGAATCACAGTACCGAGGCAGGACCAACATGCTATATAGCCTTTCTCAGATTCTGGTATCTAGAACCGAGGTTGCTAATTAATGACCCAAGAGCTAACTCTGTTTGATGAAATGCAGGACATAATACACACACTGAGTTTGAGTGATGTGTGATTATTACCATTCATTCATGTGTAATCCTGTATTTGGAAGATTTGTAATTTGTTTTTGACACATTTCTCTCTCATTTCATACGCTCATGCATATAGGTCTCACCTTCTTCCAAAATCTTATTTCCAGAGTCGACTTTGTTTATTCTGTTTGGGTAATTTATTGGCCACTACTTATTTTCCTTAATACATAATCTCTTCCCTTACACTCTCTCTGTCTTCCAAACCAACAATGTAAAGAACTAAGCCACAGGACTGGAACTTAAAACTTCCACCAGGAAAGGAAAGTCAAGGCCTTTCAGCCCCTAAATACCCTGTAGAGTTCATGTCAAATGCCCGCTCTTTGCAGTGGTGAGTGGAGTATTTGAAAATCACCCAGTAATCACTGTGTGACTGGGAACAATGGTGTTTTTCTGCTTGAGTGCTAAGATGGTCCACTCCCAGGGGGCGAAGCAGGCTCGTGAGAAGGTAAGGGGAGGCCAGTTGCTGTTTCCAGTTCATTTCCAACATGTCTGTCCAGGGTCAAAAGCCCACCTGGGCCTCATTAGGAGGAGGAGTTTGGCTATGGCACCACTTAATTACATAAGAAAGGAAAGAAGGAAGGAAAGAAAAAAAGATAGGAAGAGAAGAAAGGAAAAGAAAAAAAAAAGAGAAGAGAAAAAGACCAACCAGCTAAATGGCACCACAACTTGGGACAACTGTGTCCATAATCTTTCATGCCACATAATGAGCATGCCACGTGCTAGCTGTGGGGAGAATGACATGGTACGCAGCAGTCAACTTTTTCCTGAAGAAAGAGAGAAAAAAGTATATTTTTTCAGCCAAGACACTGGTGGCACCTGTTAACTTTAGGTGCGGTGCAAGTGTCAACCCTGGAAAGCGACTCCCAGTGAACAGTGCTCTTTACCATTTAATCAACTTCGTCGTATTTATAGCCCTGGCGAGGTTGGCCCATTGTTACAAGATGAAATTGTGATGTTCAGCAGTTTATACCTTGGGAGCTGGAAGCGTTTCTCCATGGTGAATTTGTAATATTAATTGGCCATGTCAGTTCATGACAAATGTAGTGACATCTATTTCAAGTATTTCAGTTTTATGGTGCTGAAAAAGTGACACGCGCTTGAGATAAGTAATCTCACAAAAGATCTTCACGCTCGCTCCGTAGTGCTTCCAGAACATGCTCTCAGAGGAGACGCAAATAGGCTCTGGGTTCAGGGGGGCTGTCCCCTTCCTTTTGCTCAAGGCTGAGAAAGAACCTGAGGAGGGAAGAGAGCAGTGCCCTCCCTGTCAGCCGTCGTTCAGTCTCAGGAGACTGGTGGAGGCGCTCGCATGGACTCTCTTGTCAAGGCACTGTGCTTGAAATGATCATTTATTTGATCTGCGTGTCTGCTGCTTAGAGGCCATGCCCATTAGTAATAAGAAAATAGTGCCATTCTTACTGTGTGCAGTCTGCCCCCTTATCACTCTGGGGGCATTTGGCAATGTCTGGAGATGTTTTCGTTGTCGTGTCTCTTTGGGGGAGGGAGGGAATGAGTTGTTATTGGCATCTCGTGAGTTCAGGCCTGGAATGCTGCTAAGCATCCTACAATGCATAGGATGGGCCCCAGGAAAGAGTTGCCCAGCTCCCACAGGTCAGTAGTGCCGAGGCTGAGAACCCCTGTACCTGTGTGGAATGTGCCTTTTTTTGTACTTTTCAAGCTTGGCTGGTCCCCAAGAGATTGATGTGGCCCATGTCAGGCATGCTGGGTGGGGTTCTTAGCCTGTGGAAGGTGGGGCAGGCAGAGTGAGGGATGTCTCAAGATGAGGAGAGGCAGACCATGAAATGATGCCACAGAAAACATGGAAATGGTCTGAGGGACCTGGCAATGCAGAGCAGATGTCTTGGGAAACAGAAAGAGGAAGCCTTCCCTGCAGCTGGGCTGGGCTGCTAGAAGGAGGGGGTGTTTGAATTCACTTGCAGAGAGACGGCAGGAAGGCATTTCAGCCCAACTAGGTGGGCACATTTGTTAAATAGAATTGAACAGCCTTTTTTTCACATTGTTGGTATGATAACAGCATTTCCAAAACAACAACACAGCAAAATAGACTTTTATGCATCTAGAGAGAATATATTCATGTAATCATGTTATTAGCCTTCTCTGTACATCTGAGATATGGAAGGGGTCGTTATTCCTGTTTTACACATGCAGAAACTGAGGCCCAAACAGACTAAATGACTGCCGAGGCTCCCATGATCTTTCAGTGGAAAGGAAGGGACCAGAGGCTACATCTGCATTATTTTTCCTTTCCAATTAAGTGGATCAAGTTATTATTTTTGGTGAAATAACCAAAAATAACCATGTGTAGTTTCCTATATAAAAAACATACATTGCTTGTAAAAAGTTTAAAAATACTCAGTTTAAAAAAAAAATAGAATTGTCTTGAAAACTGCACTTTCCCACTTAACACTGTTTCTGTGCTATAAAATTGTTCCGCAGCATCATTTTTAGTAGCTGCTCAGTGCCCTAACGTATGGGTGGATTGTCATTTACTTTACTGATATCCCGTATTGTTGGACATACAATTATTCACAATTTTTCTTGATTGTAAATGGAATTGCAGTGAATGTCTTTGTAGCACACACATCAGTGAATGATTTCAGAGTATGCCCGGATAGGGCTGGTGACAAGAGGAGGAGTGGGCTTTGAGATAAATTGCTAAATTGTCTTCTGGGAAGATTGAGAAATTACTCGCTTATATTTTCACTATTGTTTTTGAAAGCCAGATTGAACCTTGGCATGCTTTTTTTCTGCTGTGCATTACCTTGAATTAGTGAAGCTACATATATATTTTTATATATATGTACTTAACAACAATGCCTTCTTTTGAAATGGTCTATTCATGTCCATTGATTTCTATCACTGTGCCTTTATGTCTATGAACTAATAAGAATTTTTATGTGTTCAGGTCAGGATAGTAACCCTTTGTTATATATATCATAGATATTTCTTCAGGATCTCTGCCTTTTTTTTTTTTGATCTTAGAAATTTATGGTTAATTTTAATGTAGTTAAATTGATCAGCCTGGTCTCTGTTGTCTTTGCTCTCTGTTGTTATGCTTTAAAAGCCCTTCTTCACTGTAACATTCTATTCTCCTGTCCGTCTTCCTGGCTAAATGTTCCTATCTGTATTTGACTTTAAAATCATTAAATTCATTGGGGAGAGGTTTGGTGGTTTTTTTTTTTTTTTTTTTTTTTTTTTTTTTTTGCTATGAGAAATGGGGTAAGGATCTGGTTTCTTTTCCCCAGATGATTAGTCGTTGTCCTAACGCCACTTATTGGAATAATTTATTCCTTCCCCAGTAAATACACCTGGGCTGATTAAGAAAACTATACTCCAGTGCAATTATTCTGTATTAATTCACAAAGTACTAAGTTGACATGTAAAATCCTGGAATCCTTTCCTTTTTTTGGGGGGGTATATATATTTTGTTTTTCACCTTCCAACCAATATGTCTCTTTGGAATAGACAGTATTTTCCATTTTTTATGACTTGACTCACTTTGGTATTACATCTAAATATATAATTGTTTTTTTTCCCACCCAAGACTTTAAGAAATAGTTTTGGAACTGTGACTCCTTTTACTGTGACTTATGCATCTAAAAAACAAAATAAGAACTTGGCATTTTGGCTCCCTTTGAGAATGAAGACATATACTGCTTAGTTACCTATTCCTCAGCAACATCTGGGTATCCTCAAG
Organism: Vulpes vulpes; assembly: GCF_048418805.1. Taxonomy (NCBI): domain Eukaryota; kingdom Metazoa; phylum Chordata; class Mammalia; order Carnivora; family Canidae; genus Vulpes; species Vulpes vulpes. The sequence continues at coordinate 174,554,630 of NC_132791.1, read as the reverse complement.
ACATTAGTGGAATGAGTGGTGGGCAAGGGATAATCTTAGGTTCTCAGACATGAGCCCCATGGGGAAAAATGCTCTAATGCCACCTACCTGGAATTTTTTTTTCCCACCTACCTGGAATTTGAGTTTAGGTTTAATTTGGTTTGGAAAAGACACCAAGCCTGATACTTCCAGCCATATAAGAGAAGGGTCCCTTAATTTTTGAGTTTCCAGATCTTACCTTTATTTATTTTTTTTTAAAGATTTTATTTATTTATTTGAGAAAGAGAGAGAGAGAGAGAGAGAGAGAGAGAGAGAGAGAGAGAGAGAGAGAGAGAAGCAGGCTCCATGTAGGGAGCCTGATGTGGGACTTGATCCCAGGACTCACTCCCTGGGCTGAAGGCAGGTGCTAAACTGCTAAGCCACCCGGGAATCCCAGATCTTACCTTTAAAATTGCCACATCCTCAGGGATACACATTATGCCAGAGAAACCTTAATAATGATTTTTCCTAGGCATTGCTTAGAAAATACTAGAATAAAAATGCTTCAAAATTTTATTTTGTATTCCATGACGTTTTCTTGTGTAGCTCAGTCCTCACTGCTGTGCCACTCTTCTAGGCAATACTAGGTAACAAATGTGTCTCATTTATTGTCACACTGAATAGGTAATAAAAGACCAGGCATGGCTGTGTTGTGGTTCCTGCTGATGGGCACACTTATCAAAGGTACACGTTCAGTTTGTCATATGAGGAAATGCATTTCCACTGACCAGGCCAATCTGTTAAGAGCTGTTCCCGGACATAAGGATTTCATATAGACAGATTCATATCCCTTCCATTATATGCACCTCTTGCCTTCCTAAATGTTTAAAAAGAAATTACTTTGGACACTGAGAGGTATTTATGTCAGCATCTACATACCCTTCTTCTGTACTTCTTCAGTTCACAATACAGATGGTTTACCTTTTTGTTAGCATCCTCAGTGCTACATAATATTTTTCATCTCTGTTTGCAGTCAGAGCCAAGTGGGTTCTTAATATTACTATGGAATCATTTTATTTGTGGAATCTTCTCCAGAAGATTCATTTTTAACCCCAGATAGAGAAACACCCTAAGTTAACCTTTTGTGGTGAAAGATGTGGTAAAACATATTTTAACACTATTTAGTTACTCACAATTGAATAGCTATTCATAGAAATTCAAGAGGTTTTATCATCTTAACCCATGCTTTCTTTAAGAAGTCTGGGAAACTAGACACGTGTTACCTGGCCGCTTTCACCTTCTTGCCATAGTTCCGTACTGCTACCTTTTTATTTGTCCAGTGGGATAGATGGTGACCAATGGGAGACAGAATCTTTATCTCTTTGAAAATACCTATCATTCCTCTAATGAAAGTTGATGCTGTCTTGTATGTGATCACTTCTGGGAAGTGTTTTCTTTGATGTGTGATTAAATGTATGTGTTCCCTAGACCCCAGTATATGCCTCTTGTTTACTGGCAAGAAGATGCTCCTCTCTTCAGAGAAGGATGGGTAAAGTCAGAAGTAACTTAGGTAGAAAAACAAAGGTGAAATTAGGTTTCTAGTTAGCCCGATTACAGCCATGGGTGGAATTTTAGGCTTATGTATATTCTATTTCACCACCAGATGTCACCAGGACACCATACCAACATGGCCTATGGACCATCTCTCTGGCCAATAGAGTTATGGTAATTAAATAGCATCAGCCTGGGCCATGGGGAGAGTGGGCTGGGAAAGAATACCATTCTAGGGAGCTGGAGGACATCACAAATGCCTTGATGCTTCTTCCCACTCCAGGGGCCCATCTCTTCCAGCCTTTCAGGGGAGAGCAAGTGCTGGTTGCAGGACACAAGAAGGTCATCGCGAAGTCTAAGGTGTTCTGTTGCCCCTGCAACTTCGTCTTCAGTGGATGGGAAAGAGGCATCTATGAGGAAGAAGGACCAGATGCATTATCACCCCCCCCCCCACCTCAATTGGCATCTGATTCATGACTAGGAATCACATTCTCCTAGATGAAATAGGATTTCAAATGACTTTAATATGTACATTTTAGGCCTTTTAAAATTTGAGCCTTTTGGTGAATGGCATTATTGGACAAATGTTGAGATTTCATCTTTCATCATTTCAGTGTCAGCTGGAAGATCATTTCGTATTCTCTTCTCCCTTTTGGAGTTGTGGAAATGCTCTGCCAGGGTAGGGCTCTGGTGGCTTTCTGTTCCAATTTAAGTGTCAATCTCAACTTAAGTGTTTGGAGTCCTTTGTGGTGCTTATATAAAAAGTTGGATCTAACAGCACTCTCCTTGGTCACCTGATGTCTACTCATTTTTATTCTTATATCTTAGATTATTTGTCATTTTGAATTATGCCAGGGCTGGTTTGTGCTAAGGAGCTTGTCATTTGACTCAATAAAATAATACCAGCATTCCCATGTGTATAGTGCTGTCTGTGGGATCTATCCAACATGTGATCATATGTCTACTTAACTGTTCCTATCGGTTGAGTTTAACATACCAATAAGGGCAAATATTAATTCTCTGTTGCAAAAATAAAGCTAGGGATCATAGTGTGGATACTCAGCAAAACTCCATAAATATTTTTTGAAGAAATAAATCTTTTTTTTTTTTTCCCCTTGGAACCTTGAATTCCTGATTCTTGATCAAATAACCTTTCAACTCAAGTTAAAATTTTCCTGTTCTTTTGAACTCTGGGAAAGACCTTCACTTTCTTCATCACTGTTTTATGATTTAACCTATATCTGGCCCTTTAGAAGTTTCGTTTCTTCTGTAATAATTTTTGAAAAATAATGATGTGGACTGTTGGTGACCTTATGTGTATTTATAGGACCTGGAGTGATTAGCGTGAGGAAGAAGTAATTTCTGTTTCTGGAGTTTCTGTAGGTCTCAGATTCCCAGCCCATACTTTTTGTTTTTGGGTTAATTAAGTGGGCTGTTTCAGTTTCGGTAGCTCATTTAAGCCATAAACATGCAGACCACATGGAATTCCTTTAGTGAAGCCTTTCCAGAGTGCCTCCCTCAGTACCACCCTTCCTCATGAATTCTACTAGCTCATGCATTGTTCTTTCTCCCGAGAGAACCTTCTCGGATGTCTCTTTCCTCATTTACAGTTTGGTATTTTCTAATCCATCTGATATATGCTGCCCAGGAAAGTTTGGGGAAATGTTTGAATTAAAGAGTGACAAATAGTGGGAGTGTCTACAGTCATGTCTGAAGTGCTCTAGTGACCTTACAAAAGCCTGGATTCAGGAGTTTAGCTGTGTTTGTGGTGTCTTGGGTGGAAAACAACCAAACTAATGTATGCGAGTATTTGAGAGATACATTCTTTGACTGGGCCATGTCCATGGCAGTTAGGAGTTTTAAACGTTAGAAATTATGAAAAAGTAAAAATTGCATTTGATAATATTGATGAGTATGTTTACCCAGTAATATAGCACTTTAATTGCATCTTAAGTGACCTTAGGTGGTTGATGAAACTTTCCAATGAGAATATTGTCAACTGCTGAGTACCTGTTGTCAAAGCCATGGATAATTTGCAAAGGCTTCAAATGGGAAAGGTGTTTTCTCCAGCTAGGAAGCAAGGTCTCAGATCTACTTCTGAGGTTCAGTGTGAAAGGGAATGTAAACTCACTTTAAACAGGGGAAACATGATTGGGAAAATAAATCAGTGAGGGGCATAGACTAGGGGGCTGATGGAGGAGAGGGACGGATCAGGATATGTGTTACCAAACCAGTGATTATATATTTTCCACCCATTTTGGTTATCCACGCCACTCCTTATCTCCTTAGTGCAGAAAACGGAGAGATAGTTCGGTATTCTTAAGAACCTCCCATGATTGCATTTAGGCAATGGATTTAACAAATATCATTACCTCTTATTTAAGCTCTGACTGTGGTGCACAGGTCTGTTGGTGCGACTCATCACTGGTGTTTCTGGGTTTTATTAGAAATGCCTAGAGAGCAGGAGACAAGAATATGAACTGACAACATTGATGATTCTGGCAGCCAGACATTACCCAACTATTCTCTTTGTTTGATTTTCCTTCAGACTTAGGTTTTTGTTGTTGCTGTTGTTTTGTTTGTGTGTGTGTGTTTCTTGTTGTTTTTTAAGAGAATGGGTGGGGAGAGGGGCTTCTTCTGGCAGATTTCCTTTCAAATCCAAATCTTTCAGAGCTTTTTGTAAAACTCTTTTATGCACTTTGCTCACTGGTTGAGCAAGAGTTACACATGAGATGTGGCTTAGGCATTTTCACTGTGTCCATAAAGAAAATGTATATTACTATGCGTTGCACATTTGCCACTTAGAATTTCTGAATACAAATTAATCAACTTGCAGCTGTGAATAACAATAAAACACAAGATAATGTACCTGCAGAAATGAGGGCATTTGAAATCTGTTCTCAGGTGGCCATCAAAAATAGCCAGCCAGGAGTGCTGCTACCTGTTTTCCATAATTGCGTGGCTTTGCCTTTCCTTAGTTAATCCGTTTAATAAACTCCCCTGCAGAATCTAAATGCTTAAATTTAGTTTCTTTTTTGTCTTTATGGTGTTTATCATTGTTAACGTGGCATCAGAGTAGCTCAACTTTTGCATCATGATAAATTCATAACCCAAGAGAAGGCAGAAAACATAATTATTATCAATTGCCTCTCTCCTGGAATTGCCATTGGCTGAGCGGAGCAATATGTGTACCTAAGGAGTAGCTGATTCAGAGAAATACAGGATTGGAATGGGGCCTATCTTGATTGTGTTGCCATTGTTTAGAAGTTCTTCCCATTGGACTTCTCTTCAAGTTTGCCTATACAGTAAATTCTGCAATGCATGTCAATATTTTAAGAGGCCTAAACTTTGATTTTTTTTTTCTACACAAAATGGAATCCAGTGTATTCCGTATTGTTCAATTCAATTGTTCGATAAGTCTTAATTGAGTGCCTGGTATGGGTTAGGACACACCTGTGAATAAGGTGAAGTCTGTTATATTCTATTAGGATAAGAAACTTACACAGTATGTAACATATCAGATGATAGAAAATGAAAATAAGTATAACCTTTTTTTTTTTTGAAAAGAAAGAATGCAGTATTTCACTCATGTCCTCAAAAATGACTTTCCTGAAGATCCTGAGTAGGAAAACTTAGCTATTGAAGAATTTCAGTTCTTCACTAGCGAGAAGTAGTGCCAGGGTGATTGCAGTCAGAAACGGACGTGTTTGTCTATTCATTAACTTACAGCAGTGGGGATGGGTAAAGAGAGTAGCTGTGGGGTCTCAGTTATCCGAAACCGATAAATATACATGACATCATGCCCTTACCTCCACTCCCATCCCTTGCTTGGTTGCAACCCATCAGGCACTCCCTCCAGTCTTGAACTTGCTTGCAGGAGCTTCAGTTAGGGATTCACAACTAGGGATTTGCAGAGGTCCATAGAAGTGAATCTTGGTAAATACGAATGTCATGAAAGGGGAGCTCACTGTTGGGCAGAAATTCTTGTTCAGACAGATTTGGGGCATGATAAAGAAAATCAGATTTTGAAACCTGAGAAACTTAGAGATTCCCTCAAGGGGCTGATTTTTTTTTTTTTTTTTAATGAGAGAAATAAAATTGTTTTAAATTCAAATCTACTTTTTCCTAAGGAAGGCTCTTTTGAAGATTCAGTGAGATCTATGAAACTCATTTGAGAAATGTAAACTGCTTCTCAGGATTCTTACTCTCATTTATCTAGAGATTCAAAAGGAATGAGTATCTGTGTCTGTTTGTTTCTAAAGGACTTGTCTTCATTCAGCACTATTATCTTTTAGAGATTTGTGGGAAGAAGGCCAAGAAAGAAATATTCATTCATTTTGGCTGGAAGTGGTCACTTCAGCTGAAACCAGTTCAGGTTCAAAGCCAAACACTACAGTTACGTTTTTCTCATATTTCCACATAACTGAAATGTTCTTAAGACACTGTTAATGGCCAACATGCTTAGCTGACATTCCATTCTTACGGGGATTTATTTAACTCTGTTCAAGATACATCTTTCCCTATCATAACAGCTGGATGGAGGATGTTTTTAATATACTGTGGTGACCTGTATCAGACAATGTGTGGCTTCTCTCTCCATGAATGGATTCCATGATAGACGCCCCATTTCAGCTTACCCAAAAATTTGAAATATTTTCCTTTGATGATTCAGTTTTCACTCCAGGATATATCTTCAATCTCAACAAAATCTGCCGACATTTTCTTCTCCTTGGACTCTATGCTGATTCCTTCCACTGGGAAAAGGCATCCCCAGGGCTTGGCCCTGGAGGCATCTATGTAATGAGTACTCCTCTTGGTTTTCCCACAGATGCTGTGTTCCCTAACTTTGAAATCTGCAAATAGGAGGATGGATCACAGGACCAGCTTTTTAATTACATTAGGGGAACTTAACTGGTTTTAGTCCTGAACATGGGGTGGGAGTGGTTTCATATTCTTTGTTTTATATCTAGATTTTATAATGAAGTCACCATGTACACAGCTATTCCATTTTTTTTAACCTTTGTGAATGCTAACTAATACACAGCCTTTGTAAATTTGAAGTATAATGTTCAAAATGCTCTAATCCTTGAATTCTCTGGTTTGGGTTATTATATTTTTATGAGCACTCATTTCGATAGAGGCTTTTTAAAATCAGTTGCTCTCTGTAATTACAAATCTGCTTTATGGTATTTGTGATATATCACATGAGTATACTTGAGGGTCATGAGAAGTTCATGTGTGCAGGGGTGGGCTCCAGGCCTTTCACCAAGGCACTGGCTCAAGCAGCCGTGTTTTTGTACATCTCTGCAGGGTTTACCCATTATTCAATAGCCGGATTTCTATTGCACTGTGCCCTTTGAGTTTTGAAAGCATTGAAAAAGAGCAGTCTAGAACTCCAGTATTTCAGGAAGTCCTGGGCTTGCTAAGCTATTTTTTTGAATTTGAAGAAGTAGGAAACCATCACTTCAAAATGCTAATAATTCCTAAGAGTCACTGTGATTTTTATTATGCATTGACCACAATTCACTTTCTGTTGGATTGATTGGGAGAAAAAAAGTTAAAAAAAAAAACAACTGCAAGTCTATATAAGTAAAATGATAAAAACCCACGAGTCTCATCACCTAAGGGATTTGAAAATCAAATTTAACTTTAAAAAACTTGATTAAGTTGATACAGTAGAGTCTTGGTTAAAGATTTTCCTTTTTTTAAAAAAAAAGGGGATTAGGATAGAAACCCAACTTCCAATTTCTTGCTGGATCGCCTTGAAAACTCACAAACAACAGTGGGTTCTTCCATCAAGAGAAGGGGGAGTGCAGCCTGGGTGGTTCAGTGGTTTAGCGCCACCTTCAGCCCAGGGCATGATCCTGGAGACCCCGGATCAAGTCCCAGCTCGGGCTCCCTGCATGGAGTCTGCTTCTCCCTCTGCCTGTGTCTCTGCTTCTCTCTCTCTCCTCTCTGTGTATTCTCATGAATAAATAAATAAAATCTTAAAAGAGAGAGAGAGAGAGAGAGAGAGAGAGAAGGGGGAGAGGAGAAGAGACCGCCACCCCTTACATACTGGCGTTAAAATGAGAAAAAATACACAAACACACATGCATATACTAATATTATTGATGGTAATGGAGGAAAATATCATGAATAACTAAGAATTTTATTTACATTATTATGAAATATTTATTATTTTTTTGGTGGGGAAAGAGTCATGTCATGCCTCCTTTCCTTAAGTAGCTCAATCCTTCAGAATCTGTTCGTGTTTCTCGGTCATGGTCTATGTTCTTTGCTTTCTTTCAGGTTTGTTTTTGGGGAGGGTGCATCACTACACCAAACTGCTGGTATAGCGAAAAATAAGCCTGCCTGGCTAGCTCTTCTGATCTCCTCGTGGCCTGGAGAGGAGGAGGTGCGTGCCAGATGCTCTTGGTTAAGGATGAGGAGCGCAATCCCTGCCTTTAGACTGGGAGAAGCCTGCAGACCAGTCTGTGGTACATCAGGGCCTCCTGACCTTGTTTCCAGTTTCTCTGGTCCATCAGTATGTCCCAGCTCCTCTTGCAGTCTCTGCTTTCCCTTCTCACACCTTTTCGCTTCTGCCCCCTACTCTCAGCTGCCTTCTTCCAACCCTCCAAGGTAGTGAACCTTATTGGTTCTGTGCAGTTACCATTGTGCCTTTTAGACAAAGCACTCAAGCCAGGCCACCTCTCACATCATGGGTGTTCCCATTGTGCAGACGTCATGCCGGAGATGCTGGTGGGAGAAGGGGATCCTGGAGATCCACCCATCTCCAAGGGCTGTCCAGGCATGCAGCCTCTTCGGGGGCCTGTGAGTGGAGGTGTTCCTCAGAAGAGGGCTGTAAGATAGGTTCCTGCAGGAAACAAGAACATGGCATTTCTCTCTGGAGGGGTGGACAGTAAATATGTTCAGCTTTGCAGGCTGTGCAGTCTGTCACAACTACAGTTGACCCATGACCTGCATGAGTTTGAACCGTGCAGGTTCACTTATACACTATTTTAAATAGGATAGTATTGTAAATGTATTTTTTCTTCCTTATGCTTTTCTTTTTTTTTTTTTTTAAGATTTTATTTATTCATTCATGAGAGACAGAGAGAGAGAGAGAGGCAGAGACAGAAGGAAAAGCAGGCTCCCCATGAAGTGTGGAGCGCGATGCGGGCGTTGATCCTAGGACCCTGGGATCACAACCTGAGTCAAAGGCAGGTGCTCAACCTACTGAGCCACCCAGGCACCCTTCCTTATCGTTTTCTTAATAACATTTTCTTTTCTTTGGCTTACTTTATTATAAGAATACAATATATGATAAATATACAAATATGTGTTAATTGAGTATGTTATTGGTGAGGCTTCTGTTCAACAGTAGGCTATTAGTAGCCAAGTTTTGGGGGAGTCAAAAGTCATATGTGGATTTTGAACTGTGTAGGGGATGGCACCCCTAACCCCACATTGTTGAAGCATCAACTATACTCCGTGTACTACTGTTGGAGCATGAAGTAGCCACAGACAATACATAAATGAATGGCTGTGTTCCAATAAAACTTTATTTAGAGAAACAGGCAGTTGGCCAGAGTTGGCCTATGGGCTATAGTTGTGTAATACACTCTAGTGTATAGAGCACAGGTTTTGAGCCTCAGACCTGACATCAGCTAACCTTGCAACTTGGGCAAGTTAATTAAAATCCTATGCCTCTAGTTTTCTGTTTCGTCATATGGGGCTAACATAGCTTTTTAGCGTGGTTATTAAAATGTTTGATGAAACGATGGGCTCAATAAGCTCAGAGTAGGATCTCAACAAATGATCTTTTGTTCATAACCTCCTTATAAGCTGACTTACAAAGGACGGTGGGAGATGATTCTGGATCCGAGGCCACTGGAGAATAAATAGGTGTTCCTTTGAAGCTTTTGCTTTTTCAGGTTGTCTGCTGCCCTTAATTTTTGGGCAGGCTCATTCACAGCTTTAAAGGTCATTTTGTGGTTTTTCCCTTTCCATGTCCGGGAACACCTTCCGCATTGCCATTTTAAACACTGGATTTGCCTTGAAGTAGTTCACTCACATGTGCTTTCTCTGTAATTATTTCCAACTCTTCTTGAGGCAGGACTGCACGTTTTAATTCAGGGTTTGTCTCATCTGTTATTCCGTGTTCTTGGCCCAAGTAGGATAAGTCAGTAGTATAACCCGAAACCAATATATCAAAAGTGTGCCCAGACTTAGTAATTCACATGCACTCAATTTCATAGTGGACATCAGATGGGGGTCCTGCAGCCTGGGAATGGATGGATTGTCCCTCAGTGGTGATGTCTGTGTCCCTGCCTGGCTTAGTAAACTCACGGTAAGCCTTCAGAAGCTGCTAGGAGTGTTTGAAGTCTGGCCGACTTATGTTCACTGGGCTTTTTATAAATAGCATTCAGATTAATTGTGGAAGCCATTGAACATGATGTAAATAAGATTATAGCTAACCTGCCATACCATGACCCCGAGAGAGCAAAAACATTGCATTTGGCCTTTATATATATATATAAAATTTTTTGAAAAGGAGTGTTCGTTGAAGGAAAATAACTTTGCCAAGTTATGGCTCATATCATATTTGGTATTTGGGTTTTAAAAAGCAGTTTTCTCCAGAATGACTGGTAAGTCAGAGGCAAGAGAGGTCTTGTTTTAGGAGCTGCTAAGCCTGTATTGATTTGATCCAGCCAAGGGCTTTCATGTGGTCACCTTGTGGGGGAGGGCCACCAGTGGGCCTCACTCTAGGACTGGACACTGCTTGACCAGGAGTGACCTAGAGCAGGGGTCACAAACTCTTCCCTGCCCTTGGACCAAATACATCCTGTGCCTGTTTGGGTATGGCCTTCAAGCTAAGAATAGTTTTTTCTCTTTTTCATTTGTTTTTAAATGACTGGAAAAAAGCAAGAGGAGAATATTATTATTCATGACACATGAAAACTATACAGAATTCATATTTCAAGTGCCCGTAAGTAGAATTTTAAATTTCATCAATAAAATTATGTGGAGAGCTGTTGTCTCTCTTATTGTTTGAGTTCCTCCATACTATCCTTTGTTTTTGCCTCTTGGCCCACAAAGCCTAAAATATTTACTATCTGGCCCTTTACAAAAAATAAAACTAAAAATTTGCTACGCCCTTTGATAGAGAACAGTGATTTTCAGTCTGTTTTGTAGCTTTCAAAATCTTTCATCAAACTAACCCCTTTGCGGGAAGCCTGCTTTACAAAGTAGGTATAAGATGGAGCTGTTTGGAGTAGGATGGTGGTCTGAGCCTTCTGGGAGTCAAGCTTACACCACACCTGCCCTCTTGGGGTTTAGGCAGGTTCATTAAGAAAGTGCCTACATTCAGGCTTGTAAATACCCATCTGCAATCCCCGTTTTGCTCTGAAATCCAAAAAGCTCTGAAAAACAAATAAGTTTTCTTTTTTTTTGTAAATTTACAGCGAAGTCTTTGGGTGGTTAAACCTGACTTTAGCTGATTTCGTGTCCCTATTTTTCCACTCTATTGTGAATAATCCCATTTTCCCTACAGAAATAGAAATGTGTTTGTTACAGGATGTTACCCTAAACCCTACTGGGGCTGTTCATGATACACAGTCTATGCATCCAATTACCTTCATCACATGGACAGATTCTGAATTATGGAAGCATGCCAGATGGGGCGGCCCGCTGTTTCGCCTTTGCCACCAAGGCCTATAGATTTGCATTGTTTCCCCACATTGTGGACTCTGGACAGTAGGATGACCTCTCTGAGCCATCAACCACCCCTGACTGGGAGAGAGGCATGGCGTGGTTTCCTCCTCAGAGCCTCCAGAAGGAACCAACCTTTCCAACACCATGATGTCGAACTTCTTGCCTCCTGAACCAGAAGAGAGTACATTTCTGATGCTTTAAGACACCCCATTTGTCATAATCTGTTATGGCAATGCCAGGGAACTAAGATACCTCATTTCCCCAAGGAAGTTCATTTAGCCTTTGCACCTGATCTGCTCCAGAAGTCTGAGCAGCCTCTTGCCCTCACCACTGTCGTCCCAGAGTAGAGAGCTCAGGACCTTCCCTTGTTTATTCATAAGTAAATGTTTGCTGAGCCTCTACCAGGGACAGGCTGAACTGGGCATTGTAGGTACAGGATCTATATGACAGGGCTGTCAAGAAGCTCCCGATTTTGTCAGAAGACAGTAGAGTTCTAATGAGCCCATGTGGCCACTCTCCAGAATTTGCACGAAGAGCCATGGGTCACGGAGACACTAAGAATAGATGAGGGTTAAGCCATGCACCCCTTAGTCTCAAGCTGGAAACTTGTAATTTAGGGTCTACTGACCCAAGTGACACCCGTCTTGCTGGGTATGTTCTTGACCAGCTTAGCTGTGCCTGCTTACCACCACAGCCTCATGGTTCAGGGTCACCGCATTCCCCCAACACCAGCCTTTCGGGGGGCCAACAGTGTCTCCAGTGGACTGATGAAGACATGTGACCTACAGACGTTACGGCGAAACTACCAGTGCCGTTTACCAGACGGTTTCAGTAGATTGGGTGAGCTTTACGTGCTCCACACCTCGCACAGTTTCCGCGCCTCGTAAGTGCTCAGTAAACGTCAGTTGCTAACATCGTTGTGGTTGTGCCTTTTCTTTCCCCGTCTCTGCCTCATCCCTTCCTTCCCCTCCACCCTCCGCCGTTATCACGAGGGCCCATGGGCCTCCCCTGTGTTGCAGCCCTGATCGTCATTGCCATCGTGGGCATTATTACTATTGGGGATGGTTAGGACGTCCCTGCTCGGAGTCGCCCACTTCTTCCAGGGTGCAGGCTGCCGGCCTCGCCTGCGGATCCGCGAAGCAAGCTGCCCAAAGCCGTCCTCTCGGGCTGGGTCACCCCCAGCCCGCTCCCTCCTGGGTCTTTTGAGGCAGACGAATGCCCCTGATAAACCACAAGCACACATTTTGGGTGAATTCCCCATTAGCCACGCGAGGTTTGGGGCTGAGAAATGGAGTTCCTGTCACTGTTGCCTGAAAAATACCGTCCACCTAATAGAGTTTTGGTGCAGGAGCCACTAGCCTCACTGCCCCCCAGACATGAAGAATTGCGACGTTGGCCTAACATAATTTTGGTAACTCTGTCTGCTTCTGCCTCGGGTAGAAATAATTCAGATTTCACTCTACGTTTTCTCTAATGGGCTAAACAGCCACTTTGTAATACCTGTATTTTATGAGACATAATTCTGGATATTGTTTCTGCAGCATTTTGAAAAGACAAACCTGAGAGAGCCGGCCGTTTAACTTGAGCAATTTTAAAGTTATTTGTAAAATGATAGGCTGTCTTTTTCTGACCCAGTTACTTTATAAAGCTACATTCTTTGGCAAACATTAACACAACTTCTCTGTGTGTGGGCTAAATAAATATTCGGGCAACACTGATTGAGCGCTGCCTTGGGTAAATAATTCTCTTTCCACACATTTCCTAGTTTATAATGAGAAGTTTTCTCCGTGCTCTGACCAAATGTAACATTCCATTGAAAATGAGACATAAATCCTTGAGCGAGGGAGACGCGGAGCCAGGGTTCGAGGAGGTTCATGGAAGGGTGGGGGGCGGACAGGGTGACATCCTGAGTGCCCCCTATCTTCCCCCACTCTCCTCCGGTCTGTGGGCCCCCTGGTAGTGGGGACGCAGGACACAGTAGGAGCAGAGACAGATCCTTGGTGGGGGGTAAGTGAGATTGAACTCCTCCACTGCCCTTGCCTCAGCCTAATCTCATACACACACACACACACACACACACACACACACATTCCCATCCTTCATTTCAGGGTGACCACAGGATGCTCTCCTGCCCTGTGGATTTAGGGGCCCTTGTTCTGGACCCCACCTACACTTTGTGATTTCCTGTGTCAGTTGCTCCTCAGAAAGCACCTCATTTTGTCTGAGCAAGAGGTACAAGATCTCTAGGGAGGTTGGACACCTGCTCTGGATGTCAGTCCTGGCTCTCCCGGCTTCTGCTTCTGCCCGCGCAGTGGTGGGCAGGCAACCTTGGGGTTCTCATGGGTAATGGGATAATCCCAGCGTCTTCCCTGTGGGGATTAAAGAAAATAATCCTTGAAGGTTATAGGAGAAAGTGCACGTAAAGTGCGGGCGTGTAAGTAGGCAGTTCTTATTAGCAGGGGTCCTGGAGGATGAGAAATGGCTGCATAAGGCACATTTCATGTATTGCCTTATTTAAACCTCCTTACAGTCTATTATTCCTCCTGTTGGAGGTGAGGAATTTGGGACTCCAAGAGGCGTGGGAGTGTGACTGGGCCCGCATTGCTGCGCAGCTGTGTCAGGACCAGGATTGCCTGGTGTGAGATCCCACACTGCACTCTCCCCTGATCTTCCCGTTCCTCTTTCCAGTCCCGTGGCCTCTGATGGGCAGTAGATCCACTGTCTCTGGGCAGGGTTAAGGGTGATGATCATAGTCAGCAGGGAAATCCCAGAAGAAACCCAGTCCTTCCCTCAAGGACTTTTTTTCAGGGCTTGACATCCTGGCGTGGGTTTCAGGACAGAGGAGGCGTGTCGGCTTGGAGATAGGAGCGACCGTGTAGCGAGGCAGGTGCTACCAAAACACACAGGCCTTGTGTCATCCACTCTCACCGGAGCAAAAAGAAGCAGCTTTTTTTTTCCTCCTGAGTTTAATTTTTCTTAAAATTAGTGATTCCCAGGGATCCCTAGGTGGCTTAGCAGTTTGGTGCCTGCCTTCAGCCCAGAGCCTGATCCTGGAGACCCGGGATCGAATCCCAAATCGGGCTCCCTGCACGGAGCCTGCTTTTCCCTCTGCCTGTGTCTCTGCCTCTCTCTCTCTCTCTCTCTCTCTCTGTCTCTCATGAATAAATAAAATCTTTAAAAAAATTAGTGATTCTCCATATAAAATAAGAACATGCTCATTAAAAAAGTGGAAAGTAGGGGCACCTGGGTTGCTCAGTTGGTTGAGCGAGTGACTCTTGATTTTGGATTAGGTCATGATCTTGGGGTCCTGGGATTGAGCCTGTGTCAGGCTCCCTGCTTAGCGGGGAGTTTGCTTCAGGATTCTCCCTCTCCCTCTCCCTTTGCCCCTCCCCCTGCTCAGGCTCTCTCTCTCTCTCTCAAATAAATAAATAAATTTAAAAAAATAGTGGAAAGTACAGAACTGTTAGAGAAATAAAATTCACCCATCTTCACCACTAGCATTTTGGCACACATTCTCGAGCACTTCGGAATGAACAGGTTGTTCTGTTGTATTTTGTTTGGTTTTACCTGCAGCATATACACTTGAGGGAGCTTCCCTTACTGCCTCCTTCTAAATTAACTCCGTTACCTGAATTCAAAGACAAATCTAGAGACAATGTTTTTTGCATAGTGGTTACACGTGCTATGTAGATAGTAGTTTCTCTGTAGGTCGTAGTTTCTTTTTGGACTTAAAAGATTTCAGTTCTTCCTGTCTTTCTAGACTCTTCTAAGCAGTGTATTGAATGGCTGCATGACAGTCCACTGACTAGATGAACTGTGATTTTCACTTCATTGATCTCCTGGTGACTGGAGTTTTAGGTTGTTACTAACTCTTGCCATTTACAGGGCCCTGAACATCTTTGATTGCAAAGTACTCCCCAGTTAAGACTATTTCTATGGGATTGATTTGCCTGTAGTAGAATTTCTAGGTCAAACTTACAAACACTAGGAACTCCTGCTATGTATTAACTTGGGCCAGAAACCCACCACGTAATTGGTTTGTGTACCTTGGGCTTGCCTGGAGAGCCAGGACGAGGACAGGAATACGTGGGTGTGTTGATTTGCATTGTTCAGGTAAGGGCTTATCCTAGATGGGCCAAAATGACCAGTTTATTTTATTGGAAAAGTCAAGTGAATTTTATGCTTCACTTCCGTGTGCATCTTCAAAGACCTCGGAGAACTGGGTGGGTCTTTGTCATCCCATACAATGCCAGAACATGGAACTGATCCCGAGGCTTCTGAAAAGGAGTTCCAAATTTGGATGCTTCTCAAGTTACTTCTTGCAGTGCAGCGCGACAATAGTCTTCTTCGACAATGGCTGAGTCTCAAGTGCCAGGATGCTGATGATGCTCCCAGGTCATAATTAACCCTCTTCAAAATAAGAAGGGAGAAAGGCCGGTAAAAGGCTCTCTGTGCTCCAAAAAGGAGAAGAAAAATGTGAAATGCCAACACTCTTGAAACCTCTGCTCTTTTCTGTTCCTTATTAAGAACCATCCCGAAGAGGAGGACACCATATTGAAACAGATGGTTCTCCCTGAATTGAAAGAAGCTGCACTTTCACCACAAGTCCTACAAGTCTGCCCTTCCTAACTTTTTTGGCAAATACTCTCCCCCAGTTCCCCTCTTTATCAGGGTTCATTTGGAGCATCTCTGCGTTCTTTTTAAGACTTCCATCGAAGACTGGATTTTTGTTCTGTTGCCGCTGAGACATTGTGTTTGTACCATAAGACTACTTTATAGAACAGTTTGTTATTACATGGGATTAAATAAAACCCAGTCCAGTCATGGACCCTGAAACCAAGCAGCGGTGTACAGCGAAAGCTTCCTATAGCACAGTTCTCCCCATCCTGACTGCCCGTCACACGTGTGCTAACATTCCAGCCGGCCTTCTACTTCTCCCCCCTCTGTATGACAATGCCCTGTTTTTTAAAAGTACTTGTTCTGTTAATTTATTCCTTAAACAAGAGAAGAAAAAAGTATTGGTCCCCTCATAAAACAGTGAACAGGAACCCTGAGGCATCTTTTAGTGCCATTTTTTTTGGCTGTTGCTTGGAATGGCTCCATCAATCATTGCTATTCATGTATAGCTGGTTTTTATGTCAGTTAAACCATCTTCCATCAAGTTGGTGAAGCAGAGTCAGGGAACAAGATGAATTGCGAAGCGTCTTCTGTGGTGTGGAAAGGGCTTTGCTTTTAAATGCTGATGTTGATTTCTTAATATTTTTGGCTTCCTCTTCCTAAGCCTGTTCTGTTCCCCTCTGACCATCGTTCAGGAGTCCGTTCTTTTAACCTTGTTCTGAGGGTGGTGGAGGGGGGAGTGCCGGATGCCAGTCTGGAGGTGCCAGCAATTGATCAGCTGACGAGAGGGATTCATTATCTGTCCTGGGCTCTGGAGTAAGGGAAATAAATCCTAGGGCCCTGGGAGTGATCTCTGTAGCCCCAGGATGGCAGTGCTGGTGGAGTGTTGTAGGGAGGATGTGTTGTTACTGCACACAAGAAAGAGTGGCATGGTTTTTATTGAAAGATCTATTTTGTATATCTCAGTGTCAGTCAGTTTACACGTTTTGTGCCCAGAAGTCAACAAAATTTCTGCCCTTTCCCAAACCCCTTTAATTAAGTTCAGTCTTTCCGAGAGTATTTGTTAAGTGAATGCAGTGTGCAAAGCCATGGGTGCCAACCGGGTGGTGTGTGTGTGTGTGGGGGTGATGGATGAGGGCCCTTCATGGGGAGGGATATGTTTTCTCTGTTTAGAATTGCTGACCATGGTGATGATAAAAAGTGTTTGGACTTTGTTCAGTTTTATTACTGCTTTGAAATTCTCTGTAGACAGTGTACCCATTTATTGCTTGCACCCTGAGTAGACCGATCTCCCCATCGCCCACTATCCCCCTTTTCCTGCCCTGAGTGCAAAAGGTGCCACTAGAGACCCTGGGATGAGGTCCCGGTCCTAAAGGAGGTTATGGTTTAACAGGAGGAGGTAATGCATGAATGCGGGGGGTAGGGGGTAAGAGTGCCACCCACATTCCCACTACAATCCCCTCAGGTCTGTTAGCTCTGCTCAGTCTCTCATTCTGCATTGCCCTTCTGGCATTAGGTCCTGTGAACCCTCTGGTTAAAATTCATGCCTACAGGTCCCCTCTGTCTCTTCACCCCTGCCTCTGGGCCTTGGGTCAGTTCCTGGATCACCTCACTGTTTTAGGGATGCTCTTTGGTCCTCACTGCGCCCACCTAGACTCCTACACTCCTGCACACTCAGGACATCAGACCATGGAAAATGTTTTTTTATAAACTTAGGTGAACTGAAATGTTTGTTTTAACATTTGGGACTTGATTATTTGTATTGGTAGAGTCCCTTTCTTCCTAAGAATTGCAAACTGCAAATCGGCATGCAGCTTTTGAAGGGTGAACATTTCACAAACATTTTACAGCAGAGATGAGGTGGCTGCGGGTGGGGGTTGGGAGCCTTGATAGGGAGAGAGGGCACCAGAAGGGGAAAATGGGAGGAGGGGGTGAGTGAGATAAGCAAAGGGAATTCAGAAAGTAATAAAGTCCTACAGTAATCAGAGGGCTGAGGCCAGGTCCCTGGGGAGCAGCTGTACACAGAGTGATTCAAACCCACTCCAGACCTGTGTTCTGAATCATTACCTTCACCTGGAGAAGCAGACCTGGCCTTGAGCGAAACACCCCCACTCTCTGGCTCTGTGACCTTGGCAATTTACTGCCCCTCTCTCTCCAAGATCAGTTTCCTCATTTGTAAAACAGCAGTAATCTCTAACTCATGGGGCCATGAGGGGATTAAATGAGAAATCACACTCTGAACATTGAGCACATTATCTGTCTGGCACATTAGAGAGCTCCAGAAATGCCAGTGTTGTGGGTAAGAGCTTGGTTCTGGAGCTTGATGGCCTCAGTTTGCTTCCCAGCCCTGCTCTTGCCTAGCTGCGTAACTCTGGGCACCTGGCTTAAGTTCTTTTGTGCTTCTCCGAACTCTTCCTATGTAATATAGGGATGATAACGGATGGTTTGTTGGCAAGGTGAACTGAGATGGTCCTTGTAATGTGCCTGGCCAGTTGGTGGTCCTGGCAGATACAAATTACTGTTATCAGGAGGATTGCTTGCTGGGAGTCTCTGCTGCACCAGGCAGGATGGCAGAGTAGAAATGACCATTCGAGGCAGCTGAGGCACAGATGTTGGGAGGAACTCAGCTCCTCAGCCCCGGTTCCTGCCATCTGGTGTGGCTGTGCCAGATGTTTGAAGAAGGAGGAGGAAGCCCACTTTTGTTCCTTGCCGAGGTTCCTTCTTACGTCTCATTTCATGGTGCTCATCATAGTAGATGTACAGGGGGCCTGACACAGAGGAGGTGCTCTATAAATGCGAGCTCAGGTTTTCCCGGAGGGAAACCTCACCTCCGTCATTTTCCCTTCTTGTTTGTCCATTCGGAGGCATCAGCTTTTTTTGCCCTTTGTGCAGATTTTTCCATTGCAATCAGCTGCTCATTTCAAAACAATAACCATGTGACTTTGCACGTGTGCTAGCTCCTCTCCCTATGCCTCCTCTCTCCTTTCCCCCTTTTATTTTTTCTTAAAGATTCGTTTATTAGAGAGAGAGAGAGAGAGAGCGAGAGAGAGAGAGAGAATGAGCAGGGGGAAGGGCAGAGGGAAAGAGAGAGAGAATCTCCAGCAGACTCCCCTCGGAGTGTGGAGTGTGATGCGGGGAACCACCTGAGCTACCCAGGTTCTGCTGCTTTGCTTTCATCTGTTTGAGTAGCAACAATGATAGGTAAGGAACAAGAACATCTCTAGCAGGACAACCTCTATTGCTACAAAACTATTCCAGCTAACCTCATTATAAAAGCAGTCTATAATATATTTACTTGTATCCAAAAGGATACGAAAACATTACCACCAAACCCCAGTACGTTTTGTGGTGCCCTGGGCCACGTCCATGCTTGTTTGCTTGTCCAACGAATGGCTGGCAGTGTCCAGATGTAGACATTGTATAATTCTGTCATTAAAGCAAGTACTGATACCCACCTCCCTGCAAGGTTTAGTGAAAGAGAAGTTGGAAATTAATGGCTAAATAAAGGTTTTAGGTTATGTGTGGATTTCATTTATCCATGTTCTTTCTTACCCCCATTAGCATGGTTAATTAAGAGTTGTCAATACATCTTTGCTGGAGTATTTGATTATTTTTTTAGCAGGGAAGATTAGAATGAAGTCTTCAGATCTGGCAAGTGTCATGGGACTTGTAGAGTAAATTGCAGGTTAAGCCCTCATTTTGATCTCCGGGACCAGAGCAAGCACCGTTTCATTGACATGTCATCAGCTATGATCTGAGGGAGCACACAGAGGTGCCCTTTGGGGACAGAGGGGCATCTTGCTCTTGTCTCCCATATTGAAAGGGTTTATTGCACAGTGAGTGTGTGTGGGTGAACAAACAGCAGACTGGGGTTACAGCTGACAGGAGCTAGCTCGGAAGGCCTTTTGATCTATGCTTTATTAAAAATTACATGTGTAGGTGTGTGTGTGAGTGTTTATGTATGTATATGCACACACCTTTTCGTATGCACATTTCTGTCCATGTGGAGGTGTGTGTGTGAGAGAACTAATAACAGACAGGAGTTGAAGTTGACATGTTAGCCTTGCCAATCCCTTGAGTTATGATTTATTAAAAGTAAATGTGTCCGTATGCATACACATGTATCTCCACCATGTGAATCTACCTTTTTGCCTCCCAGACAAGTATGCTAGCAAACACTTCCTGCAAATGGCAAATGGCTCTGCCCTTTAGGTATTTCTTTTTAGCATTTGTGTTGACAGTGGCCTTTATTTTTCCTTCTACTTTAGAGCTCTTAAGTTCTAGAATAAATTTTACCAGCAATTAATTATACCTTGAGATTTCCAGGACAGGCAGGCTAGTTTTTATTATTTTACCCACTAAATATACCTCTAGATAACATAATACGTATTTACAGTGACAAGTTTTGTTTTATTTATGGGGTTATAACAAATCATCAAAAACAACCCAAAAAGGGCCACTTAGACCAACATCCTTGTTTCTCCTTCTGCTTCATCAATGAATTATGCATGCATTACAAATGGCAATGAGGAGCAAAGGTCGGTTTAGAACAACACAGATTGGAAAATTACACCATTTGTTTAAACAACATTTATTATTGATTATTCAGCATAGGGGCTGGGAGAAACGCAAATAGTGGCAGTAATATCATCTATTTACGTAGGCCCTTTATAAATGTCGGACCCTACTCTCTGTTTAGATCAGAATAATTGTTCAAATTTTCCAGCTCTATTTTGCAAGAGAGCAAAGACAAATTTGGCATCTACTTTCTTGAGTCCTTGAATCCCCACGAGATCTCTGTTATTCTCTGTATTTCTCAGAAGACGGAAAACTGAGGTTCAGATGGATTCAGTAATTTGCTGAAGGTCACACTCCCAAGATCATACATAGTCTTTCCAACACGTAGTATTGTTAGTGTGTCAGAGACCAGTGATTCATTAGTGAAAGTAATGATAATCATCCTCATCATAAACATGCATGTTATCGATTAACTCTGGTTTTGCCAGACCGTGTCCTGTTTTGCATGTGTTTTGTCTTCCAGTCTTTACATGAATGCCATAGATGTTATTATAGTTGATGAGCCTGGGGCACTAAGGAGTTAAGTACTCTGTCCAAGATCACAGGGTTAAGTAAGTGGGAGAGCCGGGATCATGAAAGACACCATTATGTACTAGTTTCATAATTTTTGTGCTTCCCATGGAGTATCTCCTTCTCCTGACTCATGGGCACTGTGACTTCATGGACACGTGAGCATTTGTTGGATCAGTGATTGATTCAAGTTAATCTAATATAGATTTCTTAAGAGCCAGGGAAATGCGATATTTCACTTCATAAACATAAAACTTCAGAGAGTTTTAGTTTTAAATAATCAGAGAGTAGTAGAATGAATAACATTACTTTCACTAAAATGGAATTTAAGAAATAAAACCCAAGAGACTAATTGCAGGAGTTATGTAATAGTGACCCAGGAATGAGAAAGCTAAGGTGGTAAAATTAGGAGTGTGTACAGAGTGCCAGAGCTAGAAGCTGGCTTTCTAGCTCTGCCCTCAGTGGCTCCCAGAGCAACTCAAGACCCTAAGTAAGAATGAAATTCTCCCAGCCATATCCTCAGGGCATCTGGTCTACCCTCCTCATTTAGGTAGGGTCATTTGTGAGGGATCTCTGTGTGATGGTCTCTTTAGGTTTTTTTTTTTTTTTTCCTTCTCATATTCCATAAAGAATTATCTGGAACATTTAAAAAAAATCCATTTAGTCTTCTTGCACAGAGACTTGCCACTTCTACTCCATCACTCAGACATTCGTTTCAGGCAGCTCTCCAACTTACCCCTCTCAGAGCCCTCTTGGAAAGCATCGGGAACAGTCTGTGACTTGTGCTCCTCCTTTCTCAGTTCCAGTCAGGGAATTGAAAACACTCCATATGCCCATGGGCAGGGCCACACCTTGGCCTGTCCATTATGGGGGTCACTGGAGGAATCTCCAAAGAGGCATCACTTTGCAAGGACAGCTCAGGACGCGTCTCCGGCACGGTCTCCGACATGTTTCACATGCCACCCACAGCCTCCCCTGTCATGTTCCTTGCCTTTACAGTAACCTCTCATGTTGTTATTTTTACAAGTCTTTTCCAGGACCTCTGATTTTCTAGCCTGTTTAACATTTGCCATAACCAATAAGGGTGTAACTGTCTTGGCATGTTCAGTCCCCACCTCCCTCGCTCCCTGCCAGGCCTTCTTGTTTCTGGCACGCTGTCTTTATGAGCCTATAGAAAAGTCTCCAGGTTTCCTTACTTCCAAAACAGTGGGCAGGGACAGCTACCTTTTAGAAGTGGGAAAAAGAAACTTCAAAGAATAAACTTAAAGGATCTAAAAACTTGGAAGTCACTTAGAAACTATATTGTGGAAAGAGAAAAAAATCAGTTCTTTCAGATAAATTAACTTTTTCGATTACTTCTCTCTCTCTCTCTCTCTCTCTCTCTCTCTCTCTACTGCTTGAGTAGAAGGGAGAGAGCGAGAGATCATATTCCTGAGTGGGGTCACAATTACTCTCCTAATGTCTTTTTGGGGGAAATAGGCACAAAAGAAGAGCAAAGTCTTCCTGTACCCACATACCCCACTTAGGAAAATGTATACCCTTGAGATGCTGGAGACCCAGCCAAGAATCACACATCCCAGAACTGTGAATAATAATTCCTACAGTTTATTGAACATCCTTGGCAGCCAGACATTTTTCTAGTCCTTATAAATCCATAATCATGTTTATTCCTCAAAAGGTCTCTGAGGTTATTCCCATTTTATAGATGAAGAAATTAAAGCTCAGAAAAATTAGTAGCATATTCATGGCCATGCAATATCAAGATGTGAGCACAGTTCTTCTGACTCCCAATCCTAGGGCCTGTCCACCTCCACACCTGCTCTAAACCAGGTGAGCAAGAGACTGAAACTGCCGTTGCCCTTAGCCTCCAGCACTGGTGTCCAAGCCTACTGGTCCTCAAACACCTCACTGAATCCTCCCAGATTCTGCTTTCCTGCCTCTACTGCCCAAGAACTTGACTCTTTTTTTTAAAATAAAGATTTTATTTATTTATTTGGAGAGGAGAGAGGCAGAGGAAGAGGCAGAGAGAGACTCCTAAGCAGACTGTTCACTAAATGGGAAACCCGATGCGGGGCTCCATTCCAGGACCCTGAGATCATGACCTGAGCCAAAGTCAGACACTTAACCAATTGTGCCACCCAGGCGCCCCCAGGAACTTGACTCTTAAAGTCATTGCTTAAAAAAAAAACATTGCTGAGAAAGGAACCTTTTGCTTTAATGAACTGAGCAGCTCTATCCAGGAGAGAAGTATATTGGATACAGGCTCAGAAAACACAGCTTTGTGACCCCTGCCTCCAAACAACTAACATCTTTCAGCCTCAGTGTTATTATTTGCTAAATGGGAAGAACTGTGTCTACCCAAAAAGTCTTTGCAGGTTTGAATGAGATTCACATTTCATTTGCATTCAGTTAGTATTTGTTGAATGAATTAATGATTGATGAGTTCATTCACAAATATGAATAGAAAACAGAGCAGGATCCTAGTGAGTGGTAGACTGGCCCAGATACCCATCTCTGCAACCTTGTAGGCTGTTATATGTGATTGTATACCAGTACAACACTCCATTTACATTACCAGCTATGTAAATGGCGGCCCATTGAGTTGTTCAGTCTACCAACTGAACAACCATAACATGCAGCCCTGGTCTCCTGGGGTTTGATTTGAAGAATCAGATCTAGATAACATTTGCTTCAGGTGAGGCCAAGGAAATCCTCACTTCCTTGCACTTTTGGCTTTGGACTTGAGACCGTGTCTATTTCTTTACAATCAAAAGGAATGTCAGCCCCATGAACTTCTTAAACACACACAGGGGCTCCTGGCCTGGAGTCTTCATCTGGTTGCTAGATTGTTTAAAGAAGGATTTTTGTGATTCTTCTAGGCTGACACACTGGCTGTCATCTGTTGTTTTTCTAATCTCCCAGTAAACATTTGGAAAGTGAAGGTTTTAGGCGTGTGTGTTTCTCTTACGTTGGAAGAGTAAATAAAGCCATCAGATTTCATGAGTTTCTCTCACGTCTGCTCAGATGCTGCTGCAGGTCTGTAGAATGATTGAAATATTTGCAACCTGTAGAGCAGCAGGGTATTTATATGGCAGCAGGCAGTATTGATGGATTTGGGGAATGCCGTTTGACAGTTACAGGCTCCTGTGAGGCATTGCAGGCTCCTTGGAGCCAGAGAGGGAAGGGGGGTATTGAGTGACAAGACTCTTCCTGTATGTCTCCAACCATATAAATCATGGACAGAATCTCACTCCTGGAGGGAGAACCTGCAGGGAACCCAGTGGGAAGCATTGCTGTTTACTCTCCCCAGCCCCCTGCAACCACACAATTAAAACTAACAGAACAAAGTCGGGCCAGAGAGGTTTCCTCTCGCCCCCCATTCCTTGTTCATTGTGAGACTTTGTAATTAGATCACAGCTTCTTCATTCTTTTGGAAAGATTTAGAACAGTTATCACACATGCTCTGCTGCTTGGAATGGAAAAGTGATTTGACAGCTTTTGGAATGCTTGGGGTTCTAAGATGTAGATTCTGGTTCTTTCAACCCCTCACCAGCTGTGTGACGTGGGACAAATAACCATTCTGTGCCATAGGATTTTTTTTTCTTCCTCGAAACAGGAACTGAATATATTTCTACTGTTTTGTTTTTTTTTGGCCTAAAAAATGTATACAAAAGATCCCAAACTTTGTTTCCTAGAAAAAGAGCCACGTATAAATCTAGGTCATATTGTCTAACAATTCTGCCACAGGAAACACTTAATTGTGTGAATTATAAATCCTGACTTGCCCGTTTATTAAGATACCTTCCATATAATTAAAAATATTTTATTTCAGAGGCATGGCTTGTGACATTTAAGATGTTTCAGACAGTAACCAGTAATCCATCGACTTCACTAATGAGGTTTGAAGGAAATGCAAAAAATATATGTATTAGCCATTTTTACAAAAAGGAAACCAATTGTATCACAGCATTAATGGCTATAAGGAGCAATTCTACTGGTAATTTAAAGTACCAGTAAATTCTACCATATATTGCTAGCTCTTCATTTTCTGGGATTAAAAAAGGATTACAAAATAGGCTAGATAATCTAAATATAGTTTTGCTGGGAGATTTAATAATGGCATGTACTTTTTGGGTATTAACATATCATAGATGGTGTGAAACCAAATGCCCACAGAGATGATCTTGCTCTTCAGAAAGCTAGATTATCCCTCAGATTCTACAGCCTATTGTGTATTCCTAGTGTGTTTGCCAGGGCTCTGCTCTGCTTTGGAGAACAAAACAAACCCTCTTTTGGGGTTTGTGACTCCTGTGGCATTCCTAGGAACTTCCTCGAAGGTGAGTGATGCAGCCCAGTTGTTCTTTGTTTCAGTTTGGCAGTACTGCTAGAGAAGAAAATATATTTTTTATGTGTTCATACGGCCGTTAAAGAGTATTCCAGATTCTACCCCCCCCACACCCCCCAAACGGCATGCGTGTTCCCTAGCCAAGGCCCACATGGCTTTTCTTTGCTTTAAGTGCTCCTCATATTATCTTGACCTTAAAGTTTACAGGGTAAAGGAAACATTTATGGAACAGTTAAGACCAGTTAGAACATAACGACTTGCCTCATTATCACACTCTACAAATCTCCACTTTACAGAGTTCACTTCCCTGTCTCCTTTAAACTTGTGTTTGGCGTGCAAATACTGGTGTTCACAGATGGAAGCAGGGAACTGCTCATTCCGTACCTCAAACGTGCCAAAAATAAGAACCTTTAAGAACTCATAAAGTAATTTAGCACCACATTAATAAAAGAAACACAATTCTGAATAATTTTTATAAGTACATATTTGAGTTAGTAATAGGATTTTTTTAGCTGTCTATTCAGATATTTCATCTGCTTAATAAATAAACAGCTCCAACAAATCAACAAGCTAAAATTAAAAAAAGAAATGGTAGGACAATTGGCAAATGTCTAAAATGTCATTCGAATGACCAATAAATATTTGGAAAACATTTAGGTGTATTAGCAAGGAAGAAACAACTTAGAATAGAAACTGCATTCAGCTTTTACACATGTCAAATTAACGGAGGTTAAAACTCTTTTGGAGTACTGCAGAAGTGGGCATTCTCAAACATTGCGGGCAGGAAGTATAATTTCTCATCTTCGTTCTCAGGTTTAATCTAGAAGTATCTATCAAAAGTTTTAAAAATGTTTTTCACCTAGGTTTTCATAGTAGAAAAATATCTTAAAGGAATTTCTTAAAGATATACCCACAATTTATGCACAGTGATGTTTATGCCCGTATTATTTATACAATGAAGAAAAAAAGGAGCCACTTAAAATATTTAACAATTGAGTTTAAATTATGATGATCCAAAGCATAAAATACTATGCAGTTCACAAAAATGTAAACTAAAGCAAATGTAAGAAGTTGAAAATTTTATTTTTTAAAATTTTTTAAAGATTTATTTATTTATTTTTATTTATGATAGACACAGAGAGAGAGAGAGAGAGAGAAAGAGGCAGAGACACAGGAGGAGGGATAAGTAGGCTCCATGCTGGGAGCCCGACGTGGGACTCCATCCTGGGTCTCCAGGATCACGCCCTGGGACAAAGGCAGGCGCCAAATCGCTGAGCCACCCAGGGATCCCCAGAAGTTGAAAATTTTAAATTATGGTTATATACTTTCATATTGTTTCTTTTTAAAAGTTTTCATCAGATATTTTTAAATATCTTTTCTTTCATATTATTTCATATTGTTTCTTTTTAAAAATATCTGATGAAAACTACATAATGAAAGATTATCAACATTTTTATCAATTTGTAAAATACTTTTTTCAAACACATAAAATTATTTAAACTTAAAGTTTAATTTTAAAATTAAACCACATATTTTAATAAAGATAAAAAAATTAGAAATTCTAGGATTGATTATCTATCTAGTGGCCGATGAAGAGAACTGATATCATACTTTATGCATGTTACATTGAGTAGTGCAAATATACACACTTGAGTGATAGAGATGCCTTAATATTAGCTCCTACCTAAACTCGTGAATGTCTGCCAATCTGTAAGGATCTCTCACATCAGTAATTGGAACACAAGAAAACTGATACTTTGTACTTCTGGGACATAATACTTTATTATACAAGAATCTTTCCAATTCAGGCTATCTGAGAAAAAGGATTTGACAAGTTAATTAATTTGTCTTTTCTGTTATCTAAAAGCTTGTAAGACTCAAATACTCTTGATACCCAGAAGCATTTTCTATTCTTGAACTTGGGAGCAGCTCACCACAAACCACAAGGGCATTCAGATACAGTGGTCTTTTGTTTCAAAGATGGAGAGTAAGAGAGATGTGGAGCAGTGATTTTCTGGGGCCTGATAGTGGCAGACACCGGAGTGGATGTTTAGGGTGACATGTCATACTACACAAGTGTTCAGGGGCAGATCTCAAGTAACGGAGACACCAGTGCGTTTTCCAGTAAATGTATTTTGTCGGGAGTTGATAATACAGTGCTTTCTAAAGGTTGCGACATAGGACGGTGTCCATCTCCCGTAGGTCTCAGGGCGGTACTGTATTCAGGCACCCATTCAGTCATCCAGCCAATCATGACACTCAAGTGTTGCTAGGCACAGTTTTAGGCACCGTGAATGAAACAAAGACCCCCTGTCATGGAGCTTGTGTTCCAAGGGATGTGGAGAAAACTAGAAAGTGAGTTGGGATCAGCTTGAGGAAAACTTTGTACTTCTATTTTAGGAATGTGAACTTTTGGAGGGGGATTAATGACTTCTTTTGCTTTTTATTTATTTTTTTTATTTTTATTTTTGAATAGGGATTTTTGTTTGTTTGAATAGGGAATTGTCCACTTTGGCCCAGTTATCTAATAGTATTATGTGGAGTCATTACTCAAATGATTATGAGGATAACATATTAATTAAAATAATTTGAAAGCTGTAGTTTAACCATATCAGTTTTAGACTAATTGGAGGACACTTTATTTTTTTAAGTAATACTGGACCGTCCCTTTTCCTCCTATGATTAGTGTCTTGGTAAGTGGTGATAAAATAAAAATTTAGATTTCACACAAAAGCTTTGTTAATAGGTTGCATCAATTCTATGGGCTCACCAATTTTATTTCAGTTTCTATTTATTCACTTATAAATGGGCCAACTGATTTTGCTCAGTTATTTCAAAGATAATGATAATGTTTCCAAAATGTACCATGTTCCTAATTTGAGATTTTTACAACCTTAAATTTCCTGGAGGCAGCTGACCTCTTTTTTGACCCAGATAGGACTGGATCCTGGTAGACAATATGCACATAAACAAATGAGTATTTAGCTTCATGACTCAGTGCATTACATTAAAGATAGCAAGTCTGGCATTTTTGGTGGGTTGACAAGGATAAGAAATTGGGAAAATTTAATTTTATTGGCACCCTAATTAAAATTGGGAAGTTTCCTAGGAGCATTTAATACTCTCTTCTGTATCCCGCTGTGGTTGTACTTCACACTGCTTTATTTCATTTAGATTAAAACTATTTCAGAAGGAAAGTGATGAAGACATATTGTTCATAGTGATTGCTGTCCATTGCTATATCCATATTCAGTTTAGGTATTATAGGGCATATATCATGTGCAATTCATATAAATTATCCTCTCAAAGTGATCACTTAGGTTTTTATATCTGAGTTGACTTTATGCTACAGCCATGAAAAGAGATTTGCTACCATCTTCTGTGTTCTGGATCAGAAATACTGCATCTCTCACTGGGAATTGTTGGGGAAGTATAACTTTTTTTCTATCCAAATTGTGTTTTATATCCATGATGATTGAATTTCCATGATGATTGAAATGAACACAATGTGCATGTTTTCTTTAAATAGCTATTAGAAGTCTACCTGGCAGATAATGCCTTCTAAAATAGCTAGTAACGTTATTAGTACGTAAACAATGAGCATTAGAAAGCGGGACTGTCAATCATCTGAGTTCACGTGGTAATATACCCCATGTCCTATTGACTAAACTGTGGCTTTCTGCACATTTTGTCTTATCAGTGGCTCAGCCTTGGCCTATCACTTTGGATTCCTTCTGTGGGAACATTTTTCATTTGCTGTAGGTCTGTGTAATATGTAGCTGAGAGAGGAATGAGTCTCAGTAAGAAAGACCTCTCACATTTTTTAAGGGTGAGTACCTCCTGGGTCCTAATATTTTGCCTATAGTACCTAATAGAGTTCTTCACCTTAAGACAACAAAAGGAGCAATAGGGACCTCCATTTTGGAATGGAATCCTGCCATAGTTAATCATACATGCTCATAGCTACTATAAATGATACACTGGGTTCTGGAAAGTTTTAACTTCTCTGATTGAAGAAAGCAGATAAGTGCCTTATTGTGACTAAGAATACTCTTTAGGGTCTTCCCTGAGTTTCCTTGTCTGGCTGATTCTATTGAACCTTTTTCAAGAGCCCCATGAATTCCTTCTTCCATACCACCTAAGCTGGGATTGATGGTATATCTTTTTCTGATCCCTTATTGTCATCCAGGGATGATTTGCAGCCTCTACTTATCCAGTTACATCCCCATCATATATAAAGTCAGGCCCCTGCTTTATGTATGCGCTGAGTCAGTCCCAAGTTCACTGGATTCTTTGCACAGGATGCTCTAACCAGCAGTGGTCCATACTGAGGCAAGAGGAAGGCCATTTAAACTGTTCTTGTCTAAAAGAGTCATGTTCTATTTGGAGTCATGCCTGAAAACTGACTCTCTACTCTCTGCATTTACAGTTGTCCACCCAGAGGAATACCTTTAGGTCAATCCTGTTTTCACTTTTTCATGTCTATGGCATAAGAGCTTCATTAGACTGAGGCTTTCTTAGCATCCTTCATATAGCACAGAGTCTTTGAGATTAGTTAGAGTGAGATCTTGCCTTGATGACATTGCGCCATTTGTTTCCAAGGAGACATAATTAAAAATAAACTCACTTGAAACCTCAGGATGGACTATAGGACTTAACCAAGCTTCTTTTCCTTTTTTTTTTTTTTTCTCTTTTTAATGCTGAAACCTCCCAAGGACATATTCTGGAAATAGCATCTGGTTGTGAAAAATACAGAGTCTAAGGAAGTATTGCCAAAAGAGGGGAAATTTTTAATACAGATTCTTGGGGCTCTTGAGTATCTGTGTATTGCAGAGATAGAGTTATTCATTTCTGAGATAACATGGCTGTATTTTATTAGGAATTTATGACATGTTAATGGTGTGATAGTCAGCCTTCACCTTGAGCTGAGTAACTTGATGATGGTGATGGACGATACCACTTATTTTATGTCTGTTGGGTGCTGATGCTGTTGTAGTTGCTCGACAAAGATTCTCACTTATTCATTTTGGCATTCCTATGAGATGAGTGGGATTGTCTCAGTTTTCCAGGAAAGGATATTAAGAATCAGAGAAGTTATAACAGCCTAGAATTTGAAGTGAGGTTTGTATTGAATCATTTCTTGGGAGTCAGAATGTACTGGGAAGGTGGTGGCCGCTCTTTTAGCAGCACCATCACATTCCCAGTGCATCCATATGGTATCAACAGAAGTGGCATATTTTTTGCCCTTTTGTAATCTTTTGGGCCTGCTTTGGCCCATAGCTCTACCTGAGTAGTTCCTTTCTGGTCTTCATGAGCATGGTCTCTTACCTTCTCCTGTACCTCAGGCAGCAAAAGTAGCTGTGGAGATCCCAGCCCTTAAGGTTTATGCATGAGGATGGCTCAGTTAGGAAGTTCTTGGTTACCTTCTCTGTCTCGGGAGTCTAGCCCGGTGCTGGCACACTTGGTAAACCCAACGTGAGCTCTTTTCTGATTCTCATGTCTACACTTGTAGGCTGTCCACATTATCAGGTTGGTTCAAGTGCCACTGTTTGTTGTGACCTTTACAGCTGGACCTCTAACTTCTCTTTTAAAGTTTAGCTCATGTAAAATTGCTGCCTTTACTTATTGCCCCATCAGTAAAGCCTCCCAGGAGACTCAGCACCCAGTGATTGGTGGCTGATGTGGGAGAGAGTGCTTGATGTTTACAAGATGTCATCATAAATGTGTGAAAAAACAGAACGATGGGAAAGTCACCCAAATTCTATTCCCCTTTTGCAGTGATTCTGTCCCTTTTTGATTTGAGTTACACTGGGTATGTATTTTGACATACGTAATTGTGATCACTGGGCCTTCTGACTGTAGAAAAATCTGTGATTGAATCTACATGCTGGGGAGTAAGGGACCCTGTGGAAGCTCCAGTTCTCAGATCTCTGTCTGAGGCCACAGTAGCAATGCCACGACTTCTAACACATATATGCAGTCACAGTTTCAGCTTTGCAACGACGTAGTGGACGGTCTGGTAGACCCACAGTTGTAACTCCTCATGTTTTTCTTCACCAATTCTGATCATTTGGATTCAGAATTTGCCTGTGTAAGTTATATTTTAGATCAATAATGCAAATGGAAGGCCCAGTAGAGCCCAAGACCTCATCATAGCTGCCTAGGACTTTAAGAAATTGAGAAATAGGGAATATACATACTACCTTCTCCCTTTTCCCCTTATAAATCACGAACAGTACCAGTTGTTTATAATGAACTTGGAAGTGCTTTTAATTGGTGGTAGAGCATCTGCCTTCATTCAACGAATGTATTTTGAGTATCTGATAGGTATAGGGTACCCTGCCTAGCCCTGTTGGAGGACTCAGAGCTGTAGAAGACCACCTTTACACTCAAGGTATCTTTCATGTATTTGAAGAGATCTCTTTGCTTATTTATTTATTCAGTAAAGTTTATTGAGGACCCAACTATATGGCAGCTCCTATATCCTGGGGATTCATAGACGATAATAGAGACAGATTCAGTCATTCTGTTGGCTGTCTCTGGATGTCAGCCATCTCTTGAAGATGCTTCCTATCTGGCAAATAAGCATAAATCCCCCTTAACCAAAGGTTCATGGCATGAAAATGTTAAAGAGAGGGCCAAAGGGGAAGGGACAGGGAATCAGGGAATCAAAGACATCCCCTGCATTAGATGGTCTGTGATTAATAGCTCCTGGGACTACTAAGTCTTGGGCCATCAACGACACTCCACTCTGGGATACAGGGAGGTGACAGGCTGAGAGGAAAGTTGTTTATAGATGGCCTTGCTCTGATAGTCATAAATGTGGGCGTTGATGCCATTTTTGTAGTACCCTGGGAAGCTATTTGCATTATTCTGTGAGGGCTTCTGAAAAACCCTCAGGTAATCACCACAAATAATATTTAGCTTGGCCGGCCCCAGAAGCTTGACTGTGCAAGGTTTCATCCCTCTCCATCCCTTGACTCTTCATGCTGGCCTTCCTTGGGCAGCCATTCTCTACGCTGTAGCAAGCCAGCAATTAGGGGCTTGCACGCTTTTCTCTCAGTCCATTCTCTCAGATAATAGTGATTCTCTCTCCCCTGTGGATCCGGTCAACGCCCTGGCCTTCACTCCATTGCGCCCACCCGAGTCACGTGCCATCTCTGAACCCCTCCTGGTGATCACTTCTGATTGGTCCAGACTGATCATGTGCTCACCTCTTGATTCAGCAGGTGGGGTCAGGACCCCCAGAAGTGTGTGGGGAGAGAGGGGGTTGCCCTGAGGTGATTGGAGAAGCTGTTGTCAGAAGAAAGGAGATATGGACACAGAACAGGTAAAAACAGCAGATGTCCATTATAGCCCTGCAGTAATTAAATGCCTCCTAATGAATCCTGTTGGCTCCAGCCAATTTGTTACTTAAGGTGAGGTTTTTATGGCTGTGCAGAGATTTGGTGGTAGGGGCTTGAAACAGAGAGAAAAAGAGAAAGGACCACTGGCCCATTTTGTTCCACTCAAAGGTAGATCATGATTTTCAGCTTTGTAATTACTGATGAGAAAGCCTGAGCCAGGACCCCCCCTGGGATTATCTGCCACTTACCTGGAGTAAGTAGAAAGGATGTCAGCTTCCCCCTGCCCACCCACCTCCAATAAGGCCGAATCCCAGGCTCTAGAAACCTCTCCCAAGGGACGGACTTGCCAGCATGCTCTCTGGCCTGGCAGCATGGAAATAGCCCTGCTGTATTTCATCCTTTAAAAACCCAGCCTGCTTGCCATCTCACGATTTTTCCCTTAATG
The DNA here is from genome assembly GCF_048418805.1 of Vulpes vulpes. Lineage (NCBI taxonomy): Eukaryota > Metazoa > Chordata > Mammalia > Carnivora > Canidae > Vulpes > Vulpes vulpes. The sequence goes on along the minus strand of NC_132791.1, from coordinate 174,521,584 downwards.
CAGCAGAGAAGTGCGTGTTTGGCTGTGATACCTTTTTGCTGTGGAGCGGTGAAATATACATTTTTCTCTGGATGGCTTGTTTCTGGCCTTCTGCCCTACGTGTATCTGTGAATGCCGTAACGGAGGTCACTTCTTGGGTTTTGATCATGCTGAAGTGACATTTGGCATTAATTTACTCGTCACCACAGAGGGCCCCGGGGACCCACTTGGGAGAAGGTGAGTTATAGCCCACAAGCCAACTTTTCTCCTAGTGACCGGTCTGAAAGGCTATTTCAGGCCACTGCATCAGGGTGTTGAGGGATGAGTTAAGAAGTTTTATTCTTATATGTTTGGGGAAATTATGCCTTCCTGCACCTGCTTAGGAGATGACAGCCTTCTCTATTTTCTCCCATATTATCCCCATCTTTTCAGGATAGGAGGAGAAACCCCTGTGAGTCTGTTAGGCGTGAGGCTAACTGGGGCTTGGAACACGTGAAGAGATGCTCTCAGCCAGGGCACAGATCACGTTTGTGGTGTTCTGCCTTGAAAGTGTGTGGAGTTAGCTCTGGCTCTTCTTCCCCGCTTGTCATTAATTGCTTCTCTTATTCATACAAACAGGATCCCAAGGGAGCATAATTGCTGGCATATTCCTCAAAATAGTGAGAGTTCTTTGGCATCCATGTAGTATCCATCCTTGTGCCCTCCCATACCTGAGACTCCTTGCTGCATTGCAGATGGTGACGTGCGAGAGTTGACTGACCACAGAACAACACCCCAGAGTCTTGACTCATCCTTCAGTGGGCCAGGCCCATCCATGGTGAAGAGTTGGGTTGCCTCTGTATTGGAGAACTTCGCACTGGAATGGCAGCTCTGCGAGGGCAGAAACCCTTGTCTGCTTTTTTTTTTTTTTTTTTTTTTCACAGCTGCCTCCCCTGCCCCTAGGAAATTATTATCTAAGTCCCTGGTGAAAAATAGGAACTCAATAAGAGCTTTGTTGAATGAATCGATACCCAAACCAATCACCTGTCCTGTATCCAGCATGATGCCAGCCCCATTTTATGTGCAGTTTTATTTCTCAAAGCCAAATGATACAGTAGAAGTTGTTGTCCCCATTTTATGGATGTGGAAACGTGGGGTGTAGAGCTGTTAAGGAACTTACCCAAGGTAACAGAACTCAGCCACAGGCCTGTCTGATGTTAAAGCCTAAGTGAGCACATCTCCCTGCATTGTGTGCCCATTAATGGAAGGGGCCCGCAGACAGTGGCTCGTGGACCAGATCTGGCCTGCCTTATATTTTTATACAGCCCATAGGTTAAGAATGGCGTTACATTTTTATATGTTTGAGGAAAGAAAACAAAACCAAAAGAAGAAGAATGTTTTATGACGTGAAAATTATATGAAAATCGAATTTCAGTATTTGTAAATAAAGTTTTATTAGAACACAGCCCCACAGTCCTTTGCTTACGCGTTGTCTCTGGCTGTCTTTGCACCATGATGGCATAGTCAAGTGGTTGGGGCAGACACCATGCGGCCCTTAAAGCCCATAAAGTATCTACTGTCTGGCTCTTTGCACAAAGTTTGGTGGCCCCTCCTGTAGCTTCCCACGTCTGCCTTTGTCCTTCTCCTTCACTGGTGCTTTTCTGTGAAGACAGGCTAGCGTAGCACTCCCCAGAAGGCTGTTGGAGCCAGACTGTGAGTCCAGTCTTGGCTCTGCCTTGGCTGGTTTGCAGGAACTTGGGCAAGCTCCTTGATTTGCCTCTTCCCCAGATTCCTCCTCAGTCACGTGGAAGGGACAGAGTACCCACCACCTTGGGTTGTATGAGGATTAACTGGGGGAAGATCAAAGGTAGTTAGACACGTTGCTTTGAGCATCACTTGGAACATAGTAAGTGCTGGATAAATGCAAGTTATTACTCCCTTCATCCTTCCATCTCTCGTCTCTCCCCCACCCCCCACTCATGCACACACATGAAATTTTGTATCTTATGTTTATCTAAGCCAGAGGAGAACATACTTTTTAGTTTTTCTGCCTCACTTAAGCGTCGAATAGTTAATGTAGCCACGCGGAAATTAATTGCTTGTTTTGTTGTTATATAATTAAGAACTTAATTAAAAATGGATAACTCTAAGTTTTCACTTCATTTTCTCCGTTTGCACAATCTGGGTATTTTATTTTGTAGCCCATTAAAATTTGAAAGGGAGTGTTAAGTGTCAGTAACTTTGATGAGCCTTCCTGAAGGCAATTGGATGGGAATGCACGGTCTCTGCCTGGCCAGGGGCAGCATTTGTAGGGTCTTGTGAGTCTGAGCCCCTGAGGAATGTGTGGACACTGGGTGTGGGTCGGGCCCTTGAAGATGAGCAGCAGACCTGCTGGCATGTTCTCTTCCAGAGACTGATCCCCAGAGATCTTCATCCTACTGGGTTGCTTCAGATCTCCGCACAGTCAGGAGAACCTCTCTGGGATTTTCATCTGTAATTTCTGCCTTTCCAGGGTAGGGCTGAGACTGGAATACCACAGAAAAGCTGCATATCACAAATGCCTTTATGAAACGAAGCCAAGGAAATATGGTACTCCTTAAAGAAAAGCAAAGAGGTCTTCACCCCTGCACCCAGCATTGGAAGTGGGACAAAGTTGAGACTGTATAAATTTGAATTCCTTTGTAATCAGTTCCCTGTCATGTGTTTCAGTGTTACTAACCTGGTTCACCCTGACAGCCATGAATGGCTTATTCTGCTCAGAAGTAGCCATACTGAGATCCTGCTGCATTCTCTCACTGTTGCTCTTGCATTGGTTTTAGAAGAAATGAAGAGCATGGCCCAAAACCACATGGGGAGCAAGCCAGTGGAGCCAGAATTTCCTTCCAGGCCTGATTGCCAAACTATATACTCCTAGCCCACCATTTCCAAGGACTGGTTGATTGGTTACATGGAAGGGAGGATGGATAGAAAGATGGATCAGCCCTTGAGAAGCTTCCCCAAAGGTGCCAGGTAGAAATAAATTAAGAGAATAAACAGCTTCCCTATTTTTAAATTTTGTTTCTTTGGTATTAGATCTTTTTAAGTCATAAAAGAAATGCATGCTTATTTGAACAGTTTTTTTTTAAATTATAGAACTGTATAAAGGGGGCCTTAAGCTCCTCCCTTTTACTCCTTATTCCTCCCTTTGATCTTACCCCCTCTGCTGATAACCACAGTTAATAGCTGGTGTATTCTTGCACATTTGTATTCATGTTAAAATGTGTAATATGCACACAAAAGATTTCATTCTCTTTCTCTAACGTAAGTGGGTGCATACTTCACCATCTCTAGATAGTATATGAGGTCTACCTTCCAGCCAGTAAATATAGCTTTAACTTACGCTTTTTAATAGCTGCATAATATTCCATAACCTAGACTAGCAGGTCGCAGCCGGCTAAAAGGACATGTGTCCAAATGGAATTAAGAGCATCGTATACATTTTCTTGATTTTGATTAAGGAGTTTCCTTAGTCGTTATCTCAGACATGACTTTATGCTGCAAGGCATATCATAGGTGGAAATTTTTATGTCACAGGTGGGCCTAATTATCCTTGATTAATGTACTGGAAAACCTGATAGAACAGACTCAGAAAGGGACACTAAAGAAAAGCTGGATCATATGTTATTCCCAGCCCTATAAGCAGCCGCTGCACACACAGCAGGCACTCCGCTTTGACTCTGCCGACGCTTAACACAGTGAGTTATGAGACAGGGAGAAATCTAGACTTTAGCCACTAATTTAACAAACTGGTGACTTGGAGATCAGCACTCTGGCGTTGCCATCCTCATCAAAGGCTATATCTTTATCTAAAATTTATTAGCCAGCTTCAAACCTGTTTGCCAGCTCACTAATGGAAGCCTTTTGAATCAATTTGCTCCGATAATTTAAACAGCATTTCAATGTATATTGTCGAAGCAGAAAGGAGTTGCAGCTTCTAGCCAGTAGAATTAATTATTTATTATCCTTTTCATAAATACTTTCCTAGACCAACATAACTGAAAAATGCTTAGGCTGTTTAAAGCACACACACGTGCACGCACATGCGCGCACACACACACGCACACACCATGTTTTCCAATGGCTAATTTGAAAAATGTCACCGTATTAGTTTTCATTTACGTCTGTCAGGAAACATTTATATCTACACGTAAGAAATTTTTTTTCCCTTTCACCAGATTTTTTTTTCCTGTGGAATATGCATTTAATTCACATTTACAAATTGGTTTCTGTTTCTAACTAAAGGCACTTTTTCAGCAGAAATGATGTGTATGATGTCACAGATCTGTTAGTCTCGGTGTGGCTTGAGCTTTGAAATTGCCAACTTCCTTTTTATGGGGACTTTAAAAAAAAATCCAAATCTGCTTGATTAGTTCATAGAAAGGATCCTCAGATTAAGGTAGAGTTAGCTTTGGCTTCTTCTTGTTGGGAGACAGTGTTCCCCTGGTATCTCCTGGTTTTTTGTTTGTGTTTTTATTTTAAGATTTTGCTTGTTTGTTTGTTTGTTTAGGGAGGCCAAGCAGGGGGAGCAGCAGAGGGAGAAGGAGAGAGAGAATCTCAAGCCAATTCCACACTCAGCACAGAACCTGATGTGAGGCTTGATCTCATGACCCCAAGATCATGACCTGAGCTGAAATCAAGAGTCAGACACTCAACTGCCTGAGCCACCCCGGTGCTTCTGGCCTCTCCTGGTTTTGCACATATTGGAATATGCAAGGGGTTTCAAGGAATTCTGTAGGGCAAAGAACGTGGGAAGGTAAAGATAGTGTTTCCTATGGGAGCATAGGGGAGGGTTGTTTACTGTCCAGTATGATAAAGGAGAAAATTTTCTCAAGGAGAAAATTTAGACTGATTTGCTTGATAAAAGATTTGGATTCCTTGATGTTTCTTAGCTGTGACTCAAACCCACTAAGGAGGGCACAACATCCATCTGCGCTCTTATGCTCACCCATCACCTTGTGGGACTGGGGGCAGAGATGGTGGGTGCTGATGCAAAAATGAACTTTGCACTGTTTGCAATGTTGTGAGCAACACGTACTTTGTGTCTGACCCTGGAGTCTCATATCTTCTGCTAGCTCTCAAAATTCGGCAGCTAGCTCCTTAGCTTCCACGTAGGGTGAAATCTTAGATCCTTCGCAGTTTGAAAATTACCAGTAGCAGAGATTATAAAGAGCTAGGTATGAACAAACTATGGCCTGCTTGCTAAATCTAGCCCATATTTTTGTATTTTTTGTGACCCATAAAACAACCAACCAAAGACTATGTGACAGAGACTATATATGTTCCTAAAGACTGAAATATTTACTGAAGTATTCACTGGCCCTTTACAAGAAAAATTTGCTGACCCTTGATACAGAGAAAGCTATTAGTATGGTATCTGATACATAGTAGTAGGTCCAACATTAATAACAGCAAACACTGGGATGCCTGGGTGGCTCAGCAGTTAAGTGTCTGCCTTCAGGGTGTGGTCCTGGGGTCCTGGGATCAAGTCTTGCATTGGATTCCTTGCATGGAGCCTGCTTCTCCCTCTGCCTATTTCTCTGCCCTTCTCTCTCTCTCTGTGTCTCTCATGAATACATAAATAAAATCTATAAAAAAATAACAGCAAACACTGAAATACTGTTAATTATATGCACTTTATACACACTAGTGCCCTTCACTCTCACAGCTGTCCCTTGAGGTACAAGGTACCATTACCTCCATGCAGGTGAGTACAAGAGTACCTTTATTACTGTCAGAGAGGAAAGGAGATGCTGAGAGACTGGTTAACTTGCCCAGGTCATACAGCTGGTAATGGTAGAGATAATTCTTTAGAACCCACACTGCCAGGCTCTGAAGCCCATGTCTTAACACTATATTGCCTCACTAAGATGGGTACTCAAAACATTGAGTTTTTACATGTACCTCTTAGGTGCCCTCCCATGTTCTTTTAGTGCTCTGTAGTGGGCTTCCCTTTTGCAGATGAAGAAATGGAAACTCCTATGAGTTTCAAGTCTTATTCAAAGTTGTGTCACCATAAGCATTGGTCCTGAGATTCAAACCCAAGTCCATCTGGCCTCAAAGCTGATATTCTTTTTTACAGCTTATTCTGTCGTAAATGTAGCCATTATTTTGGCCCATTTTCAAAGTGACTAGCTGGAATACTTCATAGCTTTTTAAAATTAATACTTCATGTTGGTTATAAATCATTTCCTTTATGTTGATGGGCCTGTGTATTTTTCTGGACATTTGTCTGGTCTTTAGATACCTTGGCCCCTTTAAGGATGATGTATCTGCCAAAATGGGGCATAAAAATCAACCAAAGAGGAATCTTAAAGTGCTCCATACTCCTCGACCGGTCATGAAAGAGCCAGAACTGAAAAGGTAGAAATCCTTTTTTGTTTTGAAACTTAAACAGATTCATTCTCAAATCCCTTGTTTTGGTTTGGGTGAAACAGTTGATCTGAAAGGCCCTGTCATCTTACAGTTCAACCAGTCTTCAATGGTTTCAACTTTCTTGTTTGTTTAATCTGGAGTAATCTGGTATCAAGTGAAGATTTTTATTTTCACTTATAGGACTCTAGAAGTACACCAATATTAAGCTAATTACTTTCAATTCCATTTGCCAGGTAACCAAGAACATGTCTGTTCTTATAGATGCTATTCTATATCATTTTGAATCCTATTTAAAAAAAAATACTTTTGATGATTTTACGTGTTATCCCATCCCAGATGGTCTTCTTATCCACCTGACTTTCAAATCTGTTTTAGTCTTGGGAGTTTTGCTTAGGTCGAAGGAATGAGTGCATGTATCTTGTCAGAGGAAATTACAAGCCCATGTAAACTCACTCTTGCTTCTAGCATCTCGTTCATTGAAACCACAATCTGCTGAAGTTTCACATTGTTACATCCTAGAAGCATGCCCTTATTTATGCCTATATTTATCCCAGGTTGCTTTGGCATTTGAATATTATTGGAAGTTTTGAAAGGTTCTGGGAGCCAGTCATGGAATTTTACAGTTCTTAAGTCTTCAAAATCTAGATGTAGGCAGAGAGCCCATGCAGTAATTCAATTAAATGTCCCCTTTTCTTGTTTTCTATGCTAAGAGAAATGTCCCTTTTCTTGTTTTCAGGTTGATGGTAGTTCAGTGTTTGTTTGACCCAGTGAGGAGAGGCTTTGAGATGAGTGATTGTCTCTTGTCCTCAGATTTACCTTTGCTTCTTGGTCATTATGGGACTTAGTCTTTCCAGCAGTGCAAACAGTCATGTGAGGCTCTTCCTGGAGATAAAGGAGCAGGTTAGAGTAGGGAAGTGGCTTAGGTTCATCTAGTCTTAACCATATCTACCATGTTAATTATGGGAGGACTGATAAGGCATTTTGTGAGCATGCAATCCAAAGAGCTTGGGGAATTTTGTTACCACTGCTCTTCTCTGGCTTTATTTTTTTCAGCGATTATGTAATAAGCATTGTACATATCTAGGTCAGGCAGAGTGAGGCTCTCATCCAGGCTGTGCATAGCTTCCCAGCCATAGGTAAGTCAGTCAACCTTTTGGAGGTTGCTTATCTGTAAAAGAAGAGTATTGCAGTTTATTTATTTCTACATAATAAGTTACCCCAAACTTTGAAGCTTAAAACAACAACTATTTCTTTTTATCTGGGGATTTCTATAAATTAGGAATTGAGGTAGGGCTCAGCTGGATGAGTCTTGTAATCCTTGTGGCAACAATGAGGTCATTCACTGGTACTCTGTTGATGGGTAAGATGGACTGGCATTCACCTGGCCTGGGATGATCACTCATATGTGTGGCACCTTTGTGGGGATGATTAGGATGCTGGGCCCAAGTGGGACTATTGCCTAGTGCACCTACACACAACCTTTCCAACATGCCAGTCTTAGCAGAGATAAATTTCTTAGGTTGTGGTTTAGGCTTCCAGAGAAAATATTCTAAAGGACATTCGGAAGCTGCTAGTTTCTTAAGGCCTGGGACTAGAGGGCCGCCCCGGTGGCGCGGCGGTTTGGCGCCTCCTGCGGCCTGGGGTGTGATCCTGGAGACCCGGGATCGAGTTCTGCATCGGGCTTCCTGCATGGAGCCTGCTTCTCCCTCTGCCTGTGTCTCTGCCTTTCTCTCTCTCTCTCTCTGAATAAATAAATATATCTTAAAAAAAAAAAAAGGCCTGGGACTAGAGATTGGCATGATATTACTTCTGTGGTCAAAGCAGCCATAAAGCCCACTTGGATTGGAGAACAGACATATATGACTTTCTGAGGTGGATGTGTCAAAGAATTTGCAGTCATCTTTAATCCATCACAGTGGGTAAGAATAGCATCCACCTCATTGCCTGCAGAGTAAGTCCAAACTTTCTGAATATTAAATGACATGGTCATGTAAAGCACCAACCACCTTAAATAGGTGATGGGAAATGTCCAGAACATTGCAGTTGTTCATAATGGCAACTGCAGTAATGATACTTAAGTACCATAGGGATAATGCTGTTTTTCTTCACTACACTGTGTACCAGTTTGCAATTAGATCGGATCAGTGAGAAATATGGCAGCATGATTTATGTTTATGCCTTCTACCTCCAGAAGGTGATGTCCTCAACAGCAGGTATATCAAACAGTTAAGTGTTTGTCATCAGGGCTCCAACTCAAATTCAGAAGCACCCAGTAGACGGTCATTGATTGTAGATGTTTTCTCCTTGGTAATCTCTTTCATGCACCTCCCCTTCATTTCTGTTCTAATTCTGGGCATTGTGTTTCACTTTCGTCAGTGATAGAATGTTTGAATTTTCTCTCTACCTCCCAGGATCCCCTCTGAAATCCATCCCTCCAATGCTGCCCTTTACCTTCCTGTAGTAGAGATCTGGTTGTATCCATGCAACAAAACAAAGCAAAAGAAAACAAAAAACTACTAATGAGGTTCCCTTGGGTAATGGTCAAGTGCAAACTTTCTGGCCTCTAACTCTTCCCTGAATTGGTCCCAGTCAGCTTCTCCCACCTTATTCCCCATAATACTACCCCTCCCAAGTTTCTCCCAAGCGACCAGTGTTTAAGGGTGTTACGGAATTCAGACTAACCCACTTTGTGCATTGTCCTGCTTTGCACAGAAGTGCATTTCCATGTGAGCCTGACCTCCACTGGGCTAGACAGAGAATAGCATGTATTCGGAGAACTCATTCATTCAGTAAACATTTACTGCATCCATAAAAGCTATAGAAGGAATTTAGAGTAGACTCGTGAAATTATTAGACCTGCCTTGCCTGCGTCCGTTTCTGGCAGCTGCATGAGGAATGTGGGTGGAGAGGTGTGCTGGGGGATGATTCAGGTCACCCACGCAAGAAGCGGGCACTTTCTGAACAAATGTCGTTGCAGTGAGTCCAGGGTGGAGTAGACAGGTTTGAGAGGTAGGAGGGAGGTAAAGTCAGCACAATTGAGCCCACAACTGGAAGGAGATGATAGGCGAGGCCTGTAGAGAAGGAAGGACAAAGGCTAGTCTGTAGCGGACTATGGGGTGCCTGGCGTAGCTATCCATGATGTGGGATATGAGAGAAGGAGTGGATGTGCTGAGAACAAGAGGAGTCCATTGTGGCCGTGTGGAATTCAAGGCTCCCATGGGGCATCCAAGTGGAAGCGATAAGTTGGCAGGTGTATTTAGATCTGACACTCGAGCATGGGCAGAATGGAGTTTGACCTGGTGTGATGATATTGGCAGACTTGGCCTTCAGAACCCCATATTTGACTGGGGTGATCTGCTTGCCTTGAAAGTTGCTTAGTTATTTTCAAATTACAAGTTCATTCCAAACACCCCAACAAACTCTCCCACTGTGCCCTGTATTTCACCTGAACTGGAATCAATCCTGGTTTCCCTGAGCACTTCATGCTTCTGTTCCTTTACTACTGTTCCTTCTGCTGGGAACAGACTTGCTGTTTTTACCCCTCCTACCACCATCCTTCTGTTTGTTCATGTCTAACTCCTACCCTTACTTTGAAACCCATTGTGTTCCAAGATTGTACCTGCTTGGATTTATCATTGCCCCTCCTACTTTCCAAACACTTTTTCTGTCTTTGGTGCATTTATCACTTCAAGAAGTGTCTTACAGTATTTTCTGAACTCATCTTGATTCCCCTACTGGGAAATCCCTTGAAGTCAGAATTCATGTTGGCTTCCCCTCTTTTTGTAAATTTTGTAACTTACATAGTTCATATCATTTAATAACTCATATAGGACATGGTTCATATTTTCCTTGACCTGTCCCTTCTGCGTCCCTGTGCCTTGTAGGACTTTGGTAGGAGCAGATCTTACTCCATTAGATATGTGGTGTTGCTGATCAGAATAAGAGTGTTGAGTCCCTGTGCCTCAGGGACAAGGGAGTGATCACTTTCCAGCTTTGTCCTCTGTTTTGGCTTCCGGTTCTATGTCCTTCCTGGTGTATTAGACCTTGGATTTTTAACTGCTGAGCTCTCAGCCTGATGACTTCCCTTCCTCTTGTTTGACCTGCTCATTGCTGTTTTCCTTCCCTGGGTCGGGGCCCCAGGACCACTGGAGCGATTCTGCTCTGGACCTGGCTCCATCTTGGGCATTCTCTTTTGGGTAGACAAATAAAAATTCCTTTTTCCAGGATGCCTGGGTGGCTCAGTGGTTGAGCATCTGCCTTAGGCTCAGGTTGTGATCTCAGGGTCCTGGGATCGAGTCCCGCATCAGGCTCCCCACAGGAAGCCTGGTTCTCCCTCTGCCTATATCTCTGCCTCTCTCTCTCTCTGTGTGTGTCTCTCATGAAAAAATAAATAAAATCTTAAAAAAAAAATTCCTTTTCCCTTAGTGGCCTGGTGGATTCCCAAAATAGCCTTTCACGTAAGTATACCCTGTACTTACTGGCTGCCATGATTAAAAGTAAAATTCTCAACAGTAGTCAGAAAACTTTTCCCCTTTCCTGGCCTGTCTTTGGTTTTATAAATTTCCTATGCTTCTGGTTTATCAGTTGTGAGTCATCATGTGAACCAATGTAGTTTGGCAAGCAGTGAGCGCCCCTCATGTGGCAGGCCCTTTCCTAGGTGTGGCTCACACAGTGTTCCCTAAGGGGCTTAGAGCATTAAAATAAGATATGATTATGTATGTATACCATAGTTGAACCCAACCTGTAAACATGTTTTATTCGGCCCTTACACTTTCTTTTCTGAAATGGAGAAAGCTTACCCAAAACCTCGATTCTTGATTTCTCTAAAAAAAAAAACCTGGCAGATCTGGGAACCCTTACCCCATGTTCTGCAGAAGCAGCCCTTGGCTCGCTCAGCACAGTGGCTGTCCTGGTTGGATGGACAGGGTGTGTGTGCCCCAGGTCAGCTCCCTCCCACCTATCTCTGTGATGTCACATCCTTCCTCATTGACATTACCTGGCTGGCCCATATGCGTTACCCTCAGCCTCTGGCTTCCCTGGAGGAGTTTGTTGAATCCTTTGGTTGAATGGAGGAGGACCTCTTTTGCCACACTAGAGGTCTAAACCTCTAAACCTCATCTCTAAGGATGAGTGATTTAGGCAGGGGGAGAGACTGGTGAGGGAATGGCCCAGGCAAAAAGCATGGAGTTAAAAACAAAACAGCATGGTGTGCTCCAAGTAATTCCAGTGATAACCACATACTTTGCTTTGTCTTCTTGGAGAGGAAGGTGGAAGAACAGTGCTTGGTGGGGTCCACGGGATTGCCCTGATTGGCTCATTTTGGAATCTTTCTTATGGTGATTATCTATTAATACAGCTTCCCATCCCAGGATAATCCAGTGAAAAAGGTGTTCCCATCCCTGGTTTTTGACCATCAAAGGTCCTTTAATGGGTATTGGAGGTTATGATGGTGATATCAGTACACCCCATTGTGTGAGTGGTAATGAGTAGTCCAGTTGGGTACCCCCCTTATTTGGCTCTGATCCCCACCGGCTCTCATACTTCAGGGCAGTTTAGTTCACTCATCCAGACCCAGTCTCCCCATCTGTCAAATGGAGCAAGACAGAGATTTTGAGCTCATCTGTGCACAGCACCAGAATGGCCCTGGCCTAGAGCACAATGCCAGTGAGAAGTGACAAGTGACAAGTGCCATTTAATCACGCGTGCCATGCATCCTTAGCGACCTGGAGGAAAGATGGACAAATCAGGACTTTTTCAGTCTCCTGATGTTTAGCTCTATCTACAGCAGCCAGCTCCTTTCCAATTCTCCTAATGGCTGTGAGCAGCATCAAATCCTTCTGGAAACAGGTTGGTCATGAACTACAAATAATTAAATAAGGAAGCCTAGGCCCTGCCGCCACAGTTGGGATCATGGTTAGAATACTGGAAGTCGAGTGCCTGTGGCCCTGATCTCAGTGGTAGAGTGCTGGACTTGCCCCCTCCAGATGGTGAGAGGACCCCAGAGGATGGGGAGTATTGTCACCATCCTACATCCTCACCTGGTGGTGTGTGAGGGGTGGGGGCAAGCATATTTACCATCCGAAAGTTAGGGAGGCTTTTATGAACTGGGCCATCTCTCCTTGGTCCCCGTTCTTCCTCGTGTCTCCGAACTCTCATTAATTTTTCACAGGCTTGTGATGGATAGTTTTTATTTATTCACGTCTGAGGTTCTGTTGTGTGAAAAGGACTCATTTTATAACATTACATATTCATGGCTTGGGATAGATGGGATAAGGAACTTATTATTAATGTGTCACTGTGGGAAACTTACTCTAGTTCATTTGCGAATCTTGTTAAATTCGGTGTGGTCAGCAGACACAGAAGTTTCGGATGCGTTCTCTTAATGGAGGGCAAAGAGTTTGCTGTTGCTTCCCCTTGATTCAGTGAGATGAGTTTAAATCTTCTTTAAATATTTTGAGAGACCGATTTGAAGGTAGAAAAGAAAAAAAAAAGTGAGGTGGGGACAGATGGTAGAGATTAAGTAGAAAATGAAGCTCCTGTCTCCTCGTTGGACAGCATTCTGTGGCTCTCCTACCAGGTGTGTGTGAGACTCCGACTGACTCCTTACTAAGAGCTGAGGACAGGCCCATGCCTGCTCTCCCGCCGCCAGGTCCAGCATCTCTCCTGGGGGCAAGTGGCAGATTCTTACACCTATGCGTTCAATCCTCCTGACCTCTGCTCTGGATCCTGGGGAGTTCTTCACTCGGAGCTCCTACTGACATCACAGAATTCCTTGCCCTGGACAAATAGAGGGGATACTCACATACCATCTTGTAAATCAAAGCTGGGGGTGGAGAGAGAGCACAGTGGGGAAGCTGGCCCAATCTGCTTCAGTGTGAGCTTAGTAAGGAGGAAGCATATGTTGCATTCAGTTGTCTGCAGAGACAGGCTCTGCTCTCTGGTGGGGACAGTGTGTAGATTGTGCGGGATTTGTGGGGCTGTTTTGTGTGTGCCAGTTTGGCTTAGCAGGGACACGGCTAGTGGCCACTGCCGCTTCCCAACCTCCTCCTTGCCAACAGAAGAGCAGAATAAATGCATGGGAAGGATACATTTGGAAATCTGGAATTTCTCCAAATCAGACTTGAAGAGGGTCCAACATATTAAGAATCACGTGGTGCCACCTTGGCCACATATCATGGGCATTTTCAAGCCTAGATTTCGTTAATGATAACCTTGTCCTCTACAGGGGTTAAAGAAAAAGTGAAATTCTTTGGATAATCAAAGCAATTAGCTTATGGAGTTGATGCTGGAGTGTAAGCGGCATGAGTAGGGGACAAAGGAATGAAATATGCCTCAAAAGGCATCCTCCAACGATGTTTCCATAATGCAAAACATTTGTTTCTCGCCGGGATCCCATTGGCGGTGCGCTGGTATTATATTGCCATTTATATTGGAAAGGCAGGCAGCGCGAAAACTGTAGTCTATTAAGAGTTTGTGAGTGTGTGCATGTGTATACAGTGAAATAATATCTAGTGTAATGTGAAGTGACAGTCAAAATTACAGCTTTTCTCTTGCCGCAAGGGCACTTCTTTGCCAAGTATAGTAATATTGTTGTAGCAGTGTTCAAGGGTTGTCAGCAATTCTGGCTTACTCTGCAGAGAGTCATAATAGTGCGTGGAAGGAAGGAGCTTCCTGTCAGGGGAAATACTATAATTTTGATATATATTTGTTGGTGCCAAACTGCAATTAAATAGGAGGTGTTGGAAGAAGGTTTCATTTAACCAGCTTGAATTTGTTAATTAATTAGCAAAAACGTATATTTGGAATGCTTCAAGAAACAGTTTCGTGGTGTTCACACAACTCGATTCCGCACAATTGTTTTTATTTTTGTATGTTTGTCTGTCTCTTAAAGAAAACAGAATGCCCCCTCCATCAAAACAGAACAGAATAAAATGTTTTCAGCCACTAAAGGAAGGGAAAAATAAAACACCTTGAATAATCTTACTTACCTCTTCCATTTCCTTTTGGGGGGCATTTCTTAGTCTGTTGATGTTTCGAGCTTCCCCTTCGTGATCCGATAGACATGTAGGATCGGGAGCAGTGTCTATTATGTGATTTAACTTGCACCTTGTTTGTTTGTGATTACCTCGGAAGACGTTTCAGGTGACTAAAGGAGGAAAGAGTTGTCTTGCCATTTCAGGGTGTGTGTATGTGTATTAAATTGCTTGCAAGACATAAGCCTATCTCTGTAGCATCATGTGAGGGCTGCTGGTTCCCCTGTCTTTTCATTACTTGGGAGAGTAACAAGTTTGAGCGACAGCTCCTTCTACTCTCAAGGAAGAACAGGGGTATCACCAGAGTTCCCTGTACTCTGCTATTCTGATGAAAAAGACTCTTTTTGAATAAGCAGAAAGCGACTTAAATAGCAATGATGTATTAAAAACTCTGCTGCAGTTATGTGTTCAGAAATCAGGGACAGAAGAATTGTGTTGTTTTTAAAAGATGTATTTAAGGGTCTCGAGAAAGCTGTGTATGTGTGGGGTGGGGGGAATCCTTCCCTCTCCTACTGAGCATTTTGCAAATTAAGTGAGTTTCATTCCCCTATGAAATACGAATCCAATAATATTTTATATGATCATAAAATGTGTCTACTTTTGTCTTCATCTTTTTTATGAAAAAAAGAAATATTCCCAAAGTATATTACAAAAAATAATTAATAAGCAACCTTTCATAGTTACTTTCTGAGGTTAATTATTACCCTAAGAAATCAATTTCAATTTCTTCAGTTTGAGAGACTCATTTGTGACAGGGTGTTGCCAAAAAAAGGGAGTGAGTTAAGATGCTAAATGGGAGGCTTCATTCCCTAGAGAAAATGTCTTTGCTGCCGGCCGTGATTTATCCAATGCTGTCTTGCCCGCTTATACCCCATGCCAGGAGAATGTATGGAAAATGTAATAGAGCTATTAGAATCTAGTGTAGCAGTTTGGTTACAGTAAGAAACAAAAGTTGTCTTCATATCTTAAAATAAAAGTGAGATACCCTCGAGTCCTCACAAAAGAAAATAGGTTGGCCCTTTTTTGCTAACTTTTCCTGACAAGCCTAAGCTAATGGATCAAGGGATCAAGGGAGACAGCATGAATCTGTTTTCATGATGATCACAGCTCCCATCCTGAGACAAAGGTGAGCATGCAGGGAAAAGGGAAGAGAAACTTAAACCTGCAGCTATCTCCTGATGGAACACAGGAAACCAAAAATGAAGGGAATGACTCCATTTCCCCTCTTGGCGATAATCTGTAAAAGTCAACAAAGTCACACTGTGTTTTCACCAGGCACCTGAGTTTCTTGAGCCGAGACTAGAATGTTCCAGCCCGTTACAGCTGACCACGTCAGGCTTTCCCCAATGGGGAGAACACTTTGGCCGTGTTGAGATTTCCTCTCAAATTCAATATGTTCCTCAGGTATATTAAAAAGAAAGTTTATCTCCCCACTTTTAATCTACTTTATGTTTCAGTGTTTGGCTTAGAATTTCATATTGGTTGAAACAGTTGATATTATGTGTTTTGCATGTTTTAAGGTGAATATCTCAACAATGGGTGACATTCAGCAAAAAAATACAGTAACTTCTAAAGATGAGGTAAGAAACAACCAATCTGTTGGTCTCTATATTGATTCTTTATCTTTAGGATCCCAACAGACTGGATGGATTTGAGGGAAGGGCTAAGAATAGATTCTTCAGTTAATTAATAAGTATGTTCCCCTTGTACACGAAAGAGTCCGAATTGAAAGTAGCTTAAGCGGGAAGGGTCATTATCAGCTCATGAATGCAAAGTTTTATGCAAGGGTCAGCAGAATTCTCTGTGTAATAAGACAGATAATAAATATTTTTGGCTCTATGGGCCATGCAGTCAGTGTTACAACCACTCACCTCATCCTTTGTAGCAAGGAAAGCCCCACAGACAACAGGTAAGCCGCCGGGTGTGGCTATGCTCCAATAAAACTTTATTTATGGAGTCTGGGACTTGAATTTCGTGTAATATTTCATGTGTTAAAACATATTTTTCTTTCTTTCTTTCTTTCTTCCACCACTTAAACATGTATTTTTAGACCCTGGCTATATGAAAATGTGAGGCTGAGGTCCAGATTTGGTTCAGTGGTCTATTTGCCAGCCCCTGGTTTAGAGTCTAGCTTGTTCCTGAGCTTAAATATGTCATCTGGGCCTCATCTCTAACCTCTTTGATTTTGTTTTTTTTTAAAATTATATTCTTCAAAGAGAATATTCTTTCTGAGTGGGGATCAAGATGACTGCTGATAGAGTAACCCTTTTCCAGCTTAACCAGCAATGGCACCAACGAGCCATTTCCCCCACTATCCCTGGCACAGAAGCCAGGGGAACAGAATTAGCTTGGCTTTGAGGCAGGAACTACCCCTGAATCACCAATGGCCCACAGGATGAGGTTTTAAATTAGTCTAGATTGGAATCCCACACTCTGATCCTACATGGAATCCAGGAGGCCCGGTTCCCTCATGAAGAAATAAGCTCCATCTTGGCAGCAGAGAGGACATGGGAATACATTCTGGATAGACAGAGCTACCCACTGTTCTACAATCCACGTGAACCTTTTACAGTTTTACATTGTAATTTTACTTTCAGTTATTTCTGGAAATAAGGAAGAAATCCTTTCTGGGTGTAGCTTCAAAAAGGAGCATGTTGGATAGTTTCTTATCAACGACTGGCAAAGAACAGGTCTCTGTAAATTGCTCTGCAAGTTTTGTCCCCTGGAAGCAGAGCCCAAGGCAGCTTTCTTGTTTAAGTTGATCTGGGAGGTTGTGTTTTCAGGAGAAGTGAAGGGAGGAAAATGGCATAGAGCGTGGATCACGGTCAGCGCGGATGTGACCAGCTTTAGCTCGATCCCCTGGGGAGCTCTGGAATATGAATAGTCCTGCAGAGTGGATGGGTCCTGCTTGAGACAAGGGTGTGGCTGACCGGCATTCAGTGACTAGCCAACATCTACAAGGGAAGGAGGCTTTGTGGGCATAGCCTTGCAGGTGAGGCCGAGAGGGGTAGCTGTGAGTTATCAGCCAACACTCAAAAGCCACTGGGTGCGCTTGTCCAGTAAGGGGAACCGCGGCTGGGAGGCACCACTAGGATACACTGTCTGCAATAGAGACTTCCCTCGAGTGCGCTCCACCCATGGAAAGAAAGGTTTTGACATCAAAAGAGTCCGAAGGCAGGGTCTTTACCCAGGTATCAGCGGACACCACAAGTGAGGTCTACACTTTAAGTTTAAACCTCTCTCTCTGCCATTGGCCTCATACCTGCTTTTCCACTTTCCGACCTGGTTATTTCAACAGAGTGATCCTCTAATAACTTTTGTTTAGTGAAACTCAAGCCTTCTCAGGATGCTGTGCTAATGTCTTCCTTTTTTAATTGAGTAAATATATTATACACAGCTGGGTAGGTTGTTTCCTTGCTGGCTTTGCTGCTACAATTTGAAAATGGATACAGTTTTCTTTAACTCACATAGAATGAATGTGCATTTATTCCCGGTTTCCTGTGGCTCTTCTCCTTTGGAATATGTGTTTACATGGGCATTTTTGAAGCACTTTTTAAGATACTAAAAAATTTAAAAAAAAATAGGAGAATAGAAAAACCCTTTACCCCTCCCCCAAACAATGGCTACATTGTGACAACAGTGGGTTGAGCTAAATTCAGCTACGTCAAGGAAGAGCAATAAAAGGAGATGGATTGTTCTCTAAGCTTCACTTTATTGGATATTGTAATTGACATATAGTTGTCATTTATAATCATCTGTCCATTCCTGTGAGTTGGGAGCAGTAAAGTTAATTGTGGCGGCTCATTTGCATTAATCTCACCTCTGAAGGGTACAGTAACCCATTAATATCATGTCATGATGAATTATCACAAATAACATTGAACATATTGATTAATGATCTCTGAGATTTGTATCTCGTTAAAACATTTTGTTAGCTCTTTAAACTTTTAAGCCAACAACCATTGCACGTAGGAGGTGTTAGAGATTGTCTGAGGGGTGGTGGTAGGGAGTGGTGTACCTTGTAGGGTCACTGGTTTAAGGAGTTGGACCACTCAGTTCCCATTAGATGGTTTTTTTTTTAATTTCTTTTTTCTTTCTTTCTTTCTTTCTTTCTTTCTTTCTTTCTTTCTTTCTTTTTCTTTTTTTTCTTTTTTCTTTTCTTTTTTTACAATTCAAGCCAAGCAGTCTCTTGGTAACCTCCTCCTACTTTTAACTGGATGATTGTCTTTTCAAAAACAATGACTTGATTATAAAGTGTTTTTGATTCTCGACTGGAATGACTTTAATGAGAAAGTTGTCTATTCAGATCCCTGGATGGTGGCCTTTGGAATCTCTTATCCACCTAGATCTGCTTGCTACTTTGAAGTGCACAATTTTTTTTTCCTCCAGTGACTCAAAATTTCCAAACTTACATGTTAACATAAATATGGACCATATTTGAAATAAGTTGCTTGAGATAAAATAATGTCACTTAAAAATATCACTTATCCTTTGTTTTATAAAAATCCATTCCTCTTTTCCTGAGTACTCTAATTTTTCAGGCAATTGTCCACAAACAAATATATTGGTCATACATGTCATGTAGGCATTAGTGAAATTATAATAAATTCTTTTTAATAAGCCCTTTGTAGAATTTCCTGGTAGGTGTTTAAATACAGTAGACACATAAAGAAAAAGGTTGACATAACAGTTGAATTACAAGCTCATTCTTTGCAGCTTTTTCCTTTACCAGTTATGAAAGTGTTACAATATTTGATCTCTCCCAACTTATATATTCCTTCCACTTATGGTTAGCATTTGCTCTGTTTTCTCCAGATAAGTATTTAACAAATGGCAAATATTGGGACTGGGCTCTTTTGCTATTTGTTTAGAGAAAAGGGACCTGATTGTCCTGAAATAAGGATGCTTTGAAGAAAATGTCATTGATGTTTGGCTGGCTTGGGTGATCCTAAGCCCAGAGAGCAGTTCTAGGAAGAGATAGATTTTCAAACTGCTGCTCATCTGGGGGCCCTCTAGCCCTGGAGTCCAGCCTCCTGTGACTTCCCATGGAGGGAAGGATTTGACCCCATGCCTGTCAAGCCGCCAGCTCCTGGAAGGCAGGAATCATGGTTTAGCACCAGAAAGGGTGCTAGGAAAAGGTAGCTTAGGAAAAGGTAGACACATGAGGGCCGCATACCCATGGGGACCGATGCTGCCATTATGCATTGTTTTGTACCTTTAGCCAGCAGGTAAGGACAGTGTTACCCTCCTTCTGTGTTCTCAGATGCTCAGTTTTATGGAGGGGTCTTAAAACAATAATCGGACCATATGTGCGGCAATCTTTGGATCTAAATAGCTAAGGACAAAGTCGATTGCTTTTTTCTAAGGGCCACTTTCCCTTCCTGTCTTTGTCAGGCCTGTGATGTTCCTCACCCACTGAGTATTTAATATCTGTGTTTTCAAATCAAAGAACAAGCTTTTTGTCTCCCAGGATAGTATCTTGTAAAGCCAACCTCTTTATTACTTCACTAGTTTAAGGCTTTATTACTTGCGATCCAAAGCCTGCTAGTGAATTATGCATGTTACACTTCTCAGCGGCTTCACTTACCCACTCTCCTGCCACCTTTTTGGGGGCCCAAAAAGTACAAGGAGATCTCGACGTGTGTTCATTTCTACCCATGGTATTAATCCTTATTCATTTTAAAAATCTGCTAACGGAAATATTTCCATTCAGCTCATTAATCAATTGTGATTTTCATTCCCTTGTTTTGTAAAAGCTGTTGCAATAAATACTTTTTTCACAAGGCGAAAATCCAAGAGATGGATGCAGCCAGCGTAATTAATTGCACCCAGTTACAGGAGATCAGCAAGTTTGTGAGATTCACATGCTGCTATACCATATGGTTGCCCAGTAGGCGAAAAATTTGATTAATGTTTTGAAGTAGATTTTTTTCAGCAAATATTACAGCCCCAGATGAGGTGTTTTTTTTTTCTTTTACTTTCTAGTATTGTTAGACTTAGCTGAAGGAACCAATCCTCTGATTTAAAGCTTAATAATATTGTGATCCAGTGAAAACTTAACATGCAATAAAAATTGCAGTCTGCCTGTCTCTTGTGGGTACAGAAAAATAGCGCATTATATCTTTGTTCTTAATTAAGTAAAATGTGAAAGTTGGATTCTAGAACTTGATTTTTTTTTTCTCCTACTGAAAAGAAAATATAACTGCGGTTTTAACTGATGTGTGTTTGGTATGATTTATAAGCAATACATTTGGGCAGACTTTTAAAAATATAAGAGGAACAGCAAAATAAAAAAAAAATGAGTCAGTGAACAGCTTCTTATTAATTACACACTCCATACCAATGAGACCACCGTAAATATGACTATGTAAGTGTCATTGAAGAAAATTTAAGCTGTTTCTACTGTTATCCTAAAGGCATATTAATTTAATGACCACTTGAGATATTCATAGTTAATTTCTCCTTTATTTAGGGGGAAAACAAAAAACCTACTCCTGATTTTTTTTTTTTTTCAAGTTAGAAAGTCTGTTTTATTTTCTCTTTGTCAGGCTGGACACTCATCCTCTTATGTCACTGCCCCACTGGGTCATGCTCCACCTTGTCATTCTGGTCACTGGGTGAGAGTCAGCTATCGGGTGGTATCCCTGGACAACATACAGTAAGCCTGTCCTTGGCATTCAAAACCACATGAAATTTTGAAAACACGTGGGAACTGGCAGTGCACTCTTAAGGAAAAATAAAACAAAATTCTCCAATTTGGCCAAGTAGGCTGGATGCTTTAGACAGTTTAGCTCTTCTGTTTTGTTTTGTTTTTCTTTCTCGTTTGAAACGGAATAATTTCTCATTGCCTAAGCCATATCGGACTCTCCTTAAATCTTGATGTCTGTTGAAAGCAACTGTTAGCTCAAGTGGTTAAAGCATGATCTTTAACAGGTATTAAGCTCACTTTGAGCCCTTTGTCTTGGTCAATAAAAAATTCTCTCTTCTGGAGTTACAAACAGGATCCATAACTTTGACCCAGTGATCTAGAAAGAGACTCAGTTCAGAAGGAACTGTCACCATTTAACAAAGCAATAGTATGTGCTGTCATCTCTTAGATGTCACACGAGATTGCTGCTTTCTCTCTCTGCGTCTATAGTGTTTTAAGGGCTTGATGTTTTAAGGGCTCTGATTCCAGTGGCTTAACCAGGGACTGACTCAGTCAAAATACGGGGGTCAAAGCAGAGACCAGGCCAGGAGGGCCATCTCCTCTGATTTTGAGTTAATAAGTCAAATCTTTGAAGAAAGTTAAGACATTTTTGATAGATGTTTTTGACAATTTCACTGAACTGGGTTTCTAATCCTTTTTTATATTTATTTTAATGGTGATTAGGTAGTAATTATCTGCAAAAGGCATGAAAAGAAGTGTTACAGTGATGGCATATTTTTAAGAATTTATTTTTTAAAAATGTTTATTTATTTATTTTTGTTTTTTTTAGAGAGGCAGGGAAGGGCTGAGGGAGAGGGACAGAGAGAAGCCCAAGGAGCCTCCACACCCATCACAGAGCCCGGCAAGGGTTCGATCTCGCAGCCATGAGATCATAACCAGA
Organism: Vulpes vulpes; assembly: GCF_048418805.1. Taxonomy (NCBI): domain Eukaryota; kingdom Metazoa; phylum Chordata; class Mammalia; order Carnivora; family Canidae; genus Vulpes; species Vulpes vulpes. The sequence continues at coordinate 174,499,593 of NC_132791.1, read as the reverse complement.
GCCCAAATCAAGAGTCAGACGCTTGACCAACTGAGCCACCCAGGTGCCCCATTTCTGTTTTATTTTTTAAGTAGGCTCCACACCCAATGTGGGGATCATATTCATGACCCTGAGATCAAGAGTCACATGCTTTATCGATTTGAGCCAGCCTGGTGCCCCCTTGACAGCATATTTTTAGAGAGTCCAAAAAAAGGGGCACAGCCTATTTTTCCGAAGTTTGGTCTGAAGCTGTTTCTATCAGGTACATTATGTCATCCAAAAGGAGATTTTTAGTCAAGCAGTTTTGGAGATACCCTTCAGGAACACATTTCTCTAAGATTTAACTAACTTTTTTCCTTTGTCATTCAGCCATTTCTAGTGAATATTTTTTTTTTTCTGTGCAGTTGAGGCAATAATTTTTTGAAAGCCTACTACATTCAAGACACTTCATATAGGTTGCCTCTAATTTCAGCCTGGGTTTTTTAATGAAAAAAAAAAAAGAAAATACTTCTAAATTTTTATTTAATATGGCAGGTAAAACCTGAACAATATTTGGTCAGTTGGCAGGAGACAGTGCATCGAATTATTTGAGTTTCCCTTTTTCTCCTAGCAGCACATACATGTGTGCAATTTTTTTACCGAGTCATAGAATGAATGGCTGAAGGAAGTGTTTGAGAGGCTCTGATGAGGGCCAGTGCTTTAAGGCAATAAAAGTAGTGTTAGCCCATAGCAATTAGATCTAGGTTGATTTGATTTTTCTTGTGGAGCTATGGTTGTGGTTGTCATTTTAATATGTATTTGACAACAACAAACCTGTTCACAGTGCCACATATATATATATAATATATATTAATATATATTATATATATATTTAATTAAATATATATTTTTATTAAAGGAGAATATATTTCCTGTCCATCTTTCATTAGGAATGCATCCTTCTACATGATATTATTGCCAGAACACTCATACTGACCCTCTATGTCCTAGAGATGCCTGACATTTGCAACAGCTCCCTTTATAAGTTTACTTCCCTAGATGTAATCCTTCAGGGAGAGAGAATTCCCAAAATATCAGTTTCCTTAGATGAAATTTCCTTTTATTTGAATGAACCCCGTTGGACTGTAATTTATAGGCTGTATCAGTGCACAGTCGCTCAGATCTAGTATTTTACCAGTGAGTATCCATCAATTGGGTGGAGGTTGCCACATTTTTCAAGTGGGAAGAAATCCAAACAAATATAAGAAGAAGAAAAAAATTATCCTTGGGGGTCTCACAATTTGAGATTGTTGAGTGTTGCCATGCAAAACTAACACCCAGCGGGAAGGTTCTGCTTTTCTCACAAATTCTCAGTTAACACAAGGCGCCATGGCAGCTGGGAGAGAGAGCGAGCGAGCGAGCGAGCGAGGGTCCTGGCTGAAAGGCAGTGGAAGGCGGCTCGGGATGAGGTCTTGCAGGGAGCACAGAGCGCTGGAAGGGAGAGCTGTACCTGGTGCTGGCAGCGTAACTTTGCCAGTCTGTTTCTTCCTGCGCTTCAGGCCATGCTGATCTTAAAGCTGAATAAATGAGAGCTAATGATTTTTTTTTTTTTTTTGAGGCATTTGTAAGTGATTTGTCTTGGGAATGCTAAATTGGCAAGAATAAAACCTAGGCAGGAAAGTTGATTTTTGATGACCCAACGAAGGCATGTCCTAGAGTGATTTAGTAAGGCTCCAGTGGTCTAAAATTGTTCCACATCAGGAAAAGTGTACAGTTATCAGAATTACTTACTAATGGGGAAAAAAAAAAAAGGAAAAAAAAGCCAAAAAAAGGTTGTTAGGCTACTGGGCAGTGGGAATGAAAGAACAGGGCAGCAGCTTTTAATGATAAGATGGTCTGAGAAACCTTCCTCTGTAGGGGTCCAAGGTCGGGCCTTCCTGAAGAATGGGTTCCACTTTTCCCCAGGTTGAAGAAGACAGGGAAACCCCCAGATTCCCATAAAGGTACGCGAGTCGCTTCATGAACAAAGGGAAACACAAGAGGCTTCAGTTTATAAGTACATCCCAATTCTCAAATCAAACCTATTGTCACGTTTCCTAAATAACCGATATCCGAAAACACGATGTTGGAAAGTCTCCTCTTCTTTCATACCAGTGGGCGGTGGGGTTCCTGGTTCTCTTGAGGAAGTGCGCTGAAGGAGATAATCTGCACTACGGACGGAGAGAAATGCTCTTTAGGTGACAGGTGTTTTTGAAGTTTTGCCAGCCTGCAGTGTGAGTCAGCCGGTCACAAGTCTGAGAATATTCACCGAGATTTTCAGTCCTGGGCTTTACTTTTATTTTCCTGGAGAATGAAGTGATTATATTTTATTTACAGTCAGAAGCATATCAGCCCACGAGTTCAGTTACGAGCCTTTCAAGTCACTTTTATTAATTCTGTGCATATGCACTCACACGCATTCTCATTTACTGATCTCTCTGTACCCCCCTTCCACCCCCCCACCCCGTGATGTGTCTAACTGATGAAGAAGAGTTTCTTCCAGTACATGCCCGTTTGGGGTTTCTACATTTAAAATCTTATCGGGCCAACGTGGGTTTGTTCAAACCAAAAAAAAAAAAAAAAAAAAAAATCATCCTGGCAGCCTTTACTTAGGGAGCGCTCTCCAGACGCACCCGTCAATATCTGCCCACGTGCTTATCTGTAATTAAAGTGAAGATGCTTTGGAATCGCAGAGCCCAGAGTCGTTTCCCGGTGACTGATGGGTGACAGTGTGCCCGCGCCTCCTCCAGGGAGGACTGGGCCTGTGGCCTTGTTCCCGAGAGCCGCCTTCCCGGAGGGCCCGAGGCCTCACTGTTTCAAACTCCTGTTGTTCCGTAAATCCGTCACAGGGGTCTGCAAGGGGCTGTATTTATGAGGAGAGTGTAGAGTGGTCAGTCTAAAAAGCTCCTTAGTGTAGTACTTTGAATTTTAAATTACACACATAATTCAAAGGTAATGTAACTTGCAGTGTCGGACTTTAGCCCGTTCCGTTAAATGGAGAAAAATGACTGCCGTGAGGAATGACTTATTGATTCTTGGTGGGAGAATGACTTCTGTAATATAGGAAGTATGGTAAAAGGAGCAGCTTAATTATTTAGGGAGCACTTTTGAAAATATGCTTTTACAGCAGTACAAATCGTGTATATACAAATTGTACAACTAGATTTTTTTTTTTTTAATTCTTTCTCAGAGGAAAGTTAGGAGAAGGCTTGTCTTCTTCAGTTGCTAAGGCTAAGTTGAATTTTGCTTAAACTCCTGTAGGCTGTAGCTGAGAAAGACCTAAGGAGCAAGGAGAAGTTTCTGAATGCTTTAAAAATATGACTTGTCCTAGTTGCCTTTTTTTTTTTTTTTAATTTACATTATACTTACGCTAGCTTCAGGGGAGCTTGACTGCCAAGATTTAGAAAGCATGCTTCTCTCTCTTTCTCTCTCTCTTTTTCTCTCTCTCCTTCTCTCTCTGGTTTATGATGTTTTTCAACAGTGTCATGAACTCACTTAATCTGATTTCATCAAGTAAATATATGGGAAGTTGAGATGACATATTTTAATCTGGCATTTGAGGGGATATTCATAAAATATCAGATAAAATATTTATTTTGGCCTTTTCCTTCTGATCTCTCTTTTGATTCAGTGTGTATTCTTTGCTTAAGGACCACAGCCTAATGTTATTTTGACTGCAGTTCACAGTGTTGGCAGCCTTTCAGATAAACAGCATATTTGTGGTTAATTGGTTGAACATGTTCTATAATTATAATTATATTAAAACCTTAATGTGCTTGAACATTTGCCCACTGAAGGCCACTTGCATGAACTACGTTATGTTTCTGTCATTATAACTGAGCTGTCTGGGGCTGACATTCAGCAATTGAGGCAGGATAAGGAACCTGGGAATAGCATAGAGGCTTCTCATTATTTCCGTCTGAGACCGCTGTTTGGACAGTTTTAGAAGTTGACCATGAAAATTGCCGTCTGGTTGTAACTGGGATCCCCAGGTTTCAATCTGTGGGCTAACGTTTCTTCAGATTTTCAAAAAGGGTTGGCTTGGCTTTTTATCAAAGTTACACAACGGCTGTAAAAAGCAAAATTAGCACTTTATCAAGTTTGGAGCAAATTGCCAAGGCCACCAGGGAGCCGGGAGAGTCACCAAAGACCACTGCTTGGAACTGGGCAGAAAGCCATCTTTGAAATGAGCAGAGAGGTCTGATGGCCACCAGCTGAGGGAGAGAGTTTCTCTTTTCTACCCTTTAGCCAGGCTGTTAGGATTGACATAGTAGACTGGTAGCCCCCTGGACTTAGCAGCTGAGAATCCCAGCATCTTCTTTGTGGCTACTGGCTCAGCCATACCGTGGTATCTTTCCCTGTGTAACAGTATAAATCAGTGTCCGCGAGCCCTCTGGTTTCACATGGCCTGAGGATGGTCTTCATCTTTAAATGACTAAAGAAAAGAACCCAAAGAAATACAATGTTTTGTGACACAAAAAATATATGAAATTCAATTTATAATGTCTATTAAGTAAAATTTTACTGAAACACCCCACACTCATCTGTTTAAGTTACTGCTGATGGCTGCTTTCCTGCTCTCAGGGCATAGTTCAATTGGAGAGACATCATGGCCCTCAAAGCTGAAAATACTTACTTTCTGGCCCTTTATAGAAAAAGTTGGCCACCCCTCCTCTAAATGATGTCCTTCAGTTTCTGTCTCCCAGCAGAATAAAGGTGCTGTGAGAACAGGTGCCATATCTGTTTTAGTGCTGGGGCCAGAGTAGGGGATTTGGGTTGGATGAATGAATGAATGAATGAATGAATGAATGAATGAAAAGGATGAATGCATGAATGGCTACGCCAAAGCTGTGCATACAGAGATGTCTGTTATTGTCTTATCTTTGGCCTAACCAACTGAACGCAGTTTATAAAATTTGCAAATCTGTTTCCAAACATGTTTGAATTGATTTTTATGGTCTTTTAATTAACCCAATAAAAATGGCAACAACACAGCAATTTTAAGAAAATAACAGAGCCAAGTATTTTTTTATGGCTCGGCATGCAATCCATATTACACCCACATGCAGTATTTATATGGTACAAATAATTATCTTTTGGACTTAGAATGCTTTAAATTAGGATTTGCTGAAAATATTATGTTCTGTATCATTTAAAAAAGAAAGAAAAAAGTTCTTCTCAAATTTATTTATATGTTGGAGCAATTCTGGCACTGCAGAATATGGCAGGAAATTCCATTAAGTTGAAATGTGCTGCCCTTACCCTCAAGTATTTGGAGGGATTCATAGAAGAGCCAAGTGGATTCAAACAGACCTTAGTTGTAGAGCTGAACGTGCACTTTGTCAGAATACTTTGTAAGGTTTTCAGGGATGAGTTAGAATGGTGAGGATTGTGATTCAGAATTCTCAGGCCAGTGATGCAGGCCAGAGATGTTCTGCCAAGAAGGTAGAAAATTCTAGAACCTCATGAAGGCATCCTCACCCTACCCCACCCCCATCGTGTGGACACCCTTGAAAGTCACCATTTCTTGCTGGTCACGTGATCCTGGCCTGGCAGCCTCTTCAGCCTCTGATGTATCTGTGCCTTTCTTGGGCCTGACATGGGTGGGTTCACCCCAGACTTTGGAGTCAGACCGGAGCATAAACATTGCATCCTACACTCACTAGCTCTGTAGCTTCGGGCAAGTGACCTCATCTCTTTGAGCCACGGGTTAGCTCAGCAGGAAGATGGGGATATCACACCCACCTCTTAATGTTGCCATAAGGATTCAAAAGGAGGACACTGCAAATGACCCTAGGAGCTATGTGGTGTATATTCAGGAGGCAGGAAAGATTTGTCCTCTTGCTCCCTCTCTTGCCACTCCTGTAACTGAGTCCGGGCTTCTTTAGAAGCAGAATTGTAGAGAGAGGGTCCCCTCCTCCCTCATGTACGTTCTGGGACAGCCCAGTAGCACCATTTTTCTCGGTTGTGTGTTCTCTCTTCTTTTCTCTTTTTCCTCTGCCTTATAGTAGTTCTAGGATCTCTGGGTCAGTTGTCCCTTCTCTGAGCACAACTAGGACAGTTGGACCTTCTTCCCCATCCCACATTGGTGTGAGAATTATCAAATAGGTCACAGAATGGAAGCCTTTAACTGGGTACTCTGGGCTCCAGTATGGTCTGGTCAATTCTGGATCTTATCCAAGCACAAAAGAGCCTTTGTTGTCATTCATACTCTCCTAAAAGGTGATTCATGACCTTCCTAGGGATCCATTCACATGTAGCAACCAGGCTCTGCACACAGTCCTCATTGAAGTTGTCTTCCACATGTCTGTTCCTCTGCTGCTGATCCTTGGGTAGGTCAGCTTCCCTTTCTCCTTGTCTTGATACTCAAACAGAGCCACATGTCTTCTTCCTGCTGTAGGAGTTGACTTCCTCTGACGAGCTCCCTACCATTCGTCCAGTTTAGTCTTGTCTGGAATTTACTCAGCATCTCTGTGCCAAGCCCAGCAGGTTGGGGACATAGTCACTGAGTCAGACTTCTTGCCTTCAAGGGCTTGCAATTAGGAAGTTCCATACACTCATTAGGGTGGCTGTTTATGGTCTGCCACTGCCTGGAACCCAGCCATCTCCCTTCTCTAACCCCTGTTTTCTACTTGTTTCATAAGTTTGAGTTCTGGCCTGTGTTTGACGGACTCCCTCCTGCCACAAAAATTGTTCTTCAATCATTCATTCCCTATGTTCCATATGTATATTTCTGTTTTATACTTACCTCACTGTATTATGCTAATCTATTTGTATACTATGTTGTGTTCCCTACTAGACTATGCATCCTGAGAAGGTTGGAATGATCTAATGCAGCTTTGTGTTCCCATAAATCAAAAAAGAAAAAAAAAAAGGGAAATGAGAGATTGATCATTGTTTGTTTCATGATTATGTGAATGACTCTCTAATTAAGTGAACAATAAATGAATGAGTCAGTCCCTGGCCAAAGGGAGACAGGTAACTTTTTACTTGGGGCTAACACAGAAAGGCTCTAAGATCCCCTGGTGGCCTTTGTTCAGAAGCTTGGACCATTGCCTGCCCAGGATGCACTCATCCTGGCCTGTTTCAGGGTATCTTTGGGGCTACCACAGGACAGTGGTTAGGACCTGGAGGAAGTTCAAGAGTCCCATGTTATTGTGGCAAGAGATATATCACCTACAGCTTCACAGCTGCCATATGCTAGAGTGGAGGAAGTGGCAAGGATTAATTAGTCAGACAGAAATGTGCAAATCAGTTGGCCTGGATTTTGTTTTGGGGATAGGGAGGGATAGGCCATTGGAGAGTGAAGAGCAGCTTGGCGGAAGTGCTGAAGACCATATGCCGGACCTGAGAGGAGATGACATCATTATCTTAAGCTTGGGTTAGTGACCTTACCAGACTGAGACATTGGTTCTCAAACTTGAACACACTACAGGATCCCCTAGAAGGTGCATGCATCATGGGGCTTCACCTACAGAGTTGCTGATTTCGTCTGGAGTTGGGCCCAGGGATCTGCATGCTGCCTAGCAGTTTCCCAGATGATGGTGATGCTTGTTTGGGGAACACATTGGAGTAAGGGCTCTGCTAATTTCAGCTTCAGAATATTGACTCTTGGGAGAAGATTCCTACCATGGACAACCTCTAACCCCTGTCAGTCATCAGTGGGGTAGAATCTTACTTTCTGAGTATGAGAACCATTAGAGTTATTTTAGTAAGCTGCTTTTGCGGTCATTGCTTTTAAATCAGCCCTGTGAAGCGGGAAAGCCAAGAGTTAGGTTCTTTTATTGAGATAATGTGTTGTAAATATGAGTTCAGCATCACATTTGGAAAATACGAAAAGCCCTTCTTTGAACTTACTTTGTTCAACCTTAATTGGTTCAAGTGTTTTCTATATAAACTGGATGTACCTGCCGTAGATGTTGGTTTTGCAGTAATAATACTTTTCTACATTAAAAAAAAAATTCTGAAATGAAAATGTAACTTAGTCTTATTATTGTAATCTCCCCTTGCCTTTTTTGCATGGATCATTTGTTTGTGAACTGGTTATTTCAGGAAGGGCTCAAAGGTAATTTCATGGTTTATAGCATTTATATTGGCGCCTTTAATGAGCAAAACATATTGTTTTCTAATACACAAAATGAGGAATTCACATATTATATATATTATTTTCATTTCCCAATATTACATGTATATCAAGTTCAGGACATTGAGAACAACCACGTAAAGAAATTATACTTCTGTACACAGGGGAAATATGAAAGTTTTGTAGTGCAAAAAAATAAAAAATAAAATTCAACTTTGCGGGCTTATGAGATGATTTTATTTTTAATGAATCCAAATGATAGCAGGGAGCTGCTGTTGTGTTTGTGCATTGTACAGCAATTCATATCTAAAAACACGGTAACATATGGCTTTGTTATTATTTAGTTTAAGAATTTATGCACCTAAAGGAGTTTCGAGAGCTCTGGGTCTCATTCAGATGTTGTATACAGCAACTAAAGAAGATAAGCTGGAGCAGGGAGTTTCTCATCCCCAGGTTATTAAGGTTTGACCAATTCACTTTTTTTTTTTTTGATGGTGGTGTTTATTAAACTCAAAAACTTTTTTGCATATTTGCTAATGATTCTCTTCCCTCTTTCTTATTATGTTTTAGAAGGCTGAATAGGTAAAATTTTTTGGCCCAATAAAAATATGTCCTGGATTGGAAAAGAGTACAAGTTCTTTTTCTAGATCCAGAGTGAGGTGGCTCTTTGGCCTCCTGGTTCATTTGCTGTCCTAGGGAGTCATTGACACCCACACGCTCCCAATCACAGACCTTTCCCTCCCGTCCAGATTGTGTTTGTTTTACGGCTCTCTCACGGAGCATGCAGCTGTGTAAACCCGAGAATGGTTTCTACACGGCTTTGATCTTTGCATGGATCAACAGTTGCCCTCAGTCCCTGAACCCTGCTCCACGGCCCCTGTGTTTCTTGGATTTTTCCATTTTCTGGTAATTATGGCATTGCGTAGGGAGCCTTGCAACAGCATCCCCCATGACTTCGGGTGCAGAAATTGGAAGAAGCACCTTAAGGCTGTCGTTTGTAGAACTCTATTAAGAAGTGATTTCCATCCGATGCCAAAAAGATATGCCATTTAGTTTCCTCCTAAGAGGCAATCTGACAATTCCAAGTAGACTGGGAGTCTAAGGAACTCCAGCATATTATGGACTGAATAAATGTTTATGGAACAAATACAATTTTCTTTTTATTTTTAGCTACTGAAAAAGTTTAGCCCTTCCACAAAACATGGCTTGATACCTCTGTCAGTGATGGGCTGTTGGGCTGGTGCAGTGTGGCATTAGTTTTCAATCCGTAATCTGGGTTCCTATGCACAGGGGAGTACAAAAGTCCTGGCACCTGTTCTTACAATCCAGTAGGAGGCATAAGATCATTGCTTTAAAGTCCTCAAATAAGGTACAGGGAGACCTTGTGGTAGTTCTGGAGAAGGAGCCATGCTTCCTATCCTGGGTGATCACAGTGGTTTACAGAGTTGGGCCATAATAATGCCTAGGCAAGATGCTGAGCTAAAACATGAGAAGAGGTCTTTCCTCAAGAGAGCATCATGGAAGGTCACCTGTGGCAGAGCAGATAAGACTCCAGGATTTCCAGATTTAAAAAAAAAAAAGGTTTTTAAAGATTTTTTACTTACTCATTTGAGAGAGAGAGAAAGAGAGAACAAACACATGCAGAGGGAGAGGCAGATGAAGAGGGAGAAGCAGATTCCCTGCTGAGCTGGGAGCCCAGTGTGGGGCTTGAGCCCAGGACCTGGAGATCATGACCTGAGCCGAAGGCAGACACTTAACCATCTGAGCCACGTAGGCACCCTTAGTACTTCCAGATTTAGGTTGATGTATGTTTGAATCCTAGCTCTGCCCCTTACTGTTGGTGTTATCTGGAGGAATTAGTTTCTGCAGCTCAGTTTTCCCACCAATAAAATGGGATTGGTAGCAGTCTCTGCCCTCTGGATTGTGAGAATCGAACAAAGGGGTGCCTCTAAATTGTTGGGCACTGTCTCTGGGACATAGTGAGTAGTCCATGAATGTCAGCCTCTACTGCTACTACACTTAGAGCAACTATTCTTCTTACCTGTCTTGTCCTTTCTCTTCCTCCCGTACTTCCGTCTCTTCTTTATTTTAATAAAGATTTATACCAGAAAAGATGAGCTTTGTTGTAGCCGGCATACCTCTTTGCTAGGAGCCCCGGAGATATCTGGGAGAATGTTCTGAGATTAGTTAGGTTAGTGAGCCTCGAAGATCTGGGGTGGATGGAGCCACATCTTTATCAGGGTCCCCAGAACCCAGAAAAATAACTGTCAGCCTCTTTTCTGGAGGATTTTGAAATGCTGAGGTAACGCTCAGTGGATGGCACGGAGTGGCTGTGTTACTCGGCACAGTTGATTGAAAGTGAAAGCCACTTCTTGTTCTGTCACCCAGGGGTGAGCTCATCCTCCATGGCACCTGGCATCTGCTCCCCCTCAGAGTGTTAAGTAGACCTACGTTCTCGATGGCCTGGGCAATACTGAGTCCTATTGCCTTCATTTATTAGTAAAAAAACAACCAAGAAGAACGAATGGGGCGTGAAAGTACAAACCAACACACGGAATCAGTTTATGGTGCCCTGGTTTTTTTCCCCTGTTTGTTGAGCTGTGGCTGGAAATCCCAGTTCTTATCAAATAGGTCATCGGTGTTGCTATCTAAGAACTTGCACGAAGGTTTTGGGTCAAGTTGTCCCAACTGCTGTGTGGTGAGATCAGGGAGGAATGCTCTCCAGAACCCGGGGAGAGAGAAGTCTCAAAGGCCTGGCCAGGGTGGGCTTATCTGCGGGGGCTTGCTTCTGAGGACAGCTGTGAGAAGCACAGATTAAGTTACTGATGAAGGCCAGTGCTGAAACCAGGAAGAACCCAATAGAAACTAGGAGACAGCTTCATTTATTCCAGCAGTAATCATGAAGTCTGTTTGGTTTTCTTTTGTTTTGAAAAAGTAATTTAATCTAGAAAGTATATACATTTAGGAGTAATTTCCTGGGCAGGCTTCATAACTTTCTTTCTTTTTTTTTTTTTTTTTCTTCTGACATCTCTAAATAGTTCTTCATGCAGTGGCCTTACTAACAGCTCAACTTTTTCTTTTAGGAAATGATTCATTACTTTATCATTTCACTTCACTAACCATTTTCAGCCATGCAATAAATTTAAATCCTTTACTATCAAGATAACATTTTTTCTCCTGTCACTGAGATATAATGATTGGAAACCATTTTTAGAAGTTGACCCTTTTGGGGGGCAGCTCTTAAGAATTTGTCCTTTATACCAGCACATAACTTGTAGGGTGTTAGCGTTTCTAGGGCAGGGGCCCCATGCTGCAGAAATACATTTTCCCAAGTGCCCAGAATAATGCCCTTTATAGTAAGTGTGATAAGGAGTTTATTGGGTGAATGGGGCGCCTGGTTGGCTCAGTCCATTAAGTGTCTGACTATTGGATTCAGTTCAGATCATGATCTCAGGGTAGTGAGGCTGAGCCCCATGTCAGTCTCCACACTCAGCAGGGAGTCTGCTTAAAGATTCTCTCTCTCCCCTACCCTTCCCCCCATTTGTGTCCATGCGTGCCAGCTCCCTCTCTTTCAAAAATCAATCAGTCTTTTTTTAAAAAAAGTTTATTGGGTAATTGGGAAGGAGGAGAATGCTTATTTAAATTATGCGCCTCTGAGGAAAATCATTTCCAAAGAACAAAAGATGAATGATAAGGTCAATTGTTAAGGGATCCTTTACCCTACTGAAAATTGACCATGAATTGGGCAAGATCAGTCAGCTCAATGGTGTACCACATTGTAGAGAGGAGCCTTGAGATGCATCAGGTCTCTTCATCTGCCACTAGCTTGCTGTGTGATTGGGGGGAGTCACTGAACCTCGGTTTCCTTACCAGTTAGATGAAGGTCTAGTGTTTTCAGGGTGTTCTGAAAAAAGCTTTCAGGCTAGATAGAGATCTTGGTAGTCAGATCTCTTCTATAGTATTATCCCACAGTATCCCTACTTTCCACATGGGTACTTCTTTGTATGACATGCTTTTAAAAGGTGTTTTTTAGAAAAGTTAATTGAAACACTGAATTTCTGAAAATAACAGCTTTTAAAACTTTTTTGTTACAAAAAGTATTAATCATACAGAAAATTTAAACTATAATATAATAGTATATAGCCACCTGAGTGGCTCAGTTGGTTAAGCATTCAACTCTTGGTTTTGGCTCAGGTCATAATTTAAAGGCTGTGAGGTGGAGCCCTGAGGTGGGCTCCACACTCAGCATAGAGTCTGCTTGGGATTCTCTCTCTCTCCCTCTTCTCCTCCCTCTGCCTCTGCTTGCACTGACATGCTCAGTTTCTCTAAAATAAAATAAATAACTAAAATCTTTAAAAACAATACGGAATAGTATAGTGAATAGCCTGGGTATATGCCCACCACCTAGATTCAACAGTTATTAATATTTCACCATGTTTTGTCAGTCCATCTGTCTTTCTATCCATTCATCCATCTACCTGCCCACCCACTCCTCCATCCATTGATCCATCCATGCATCCATCTTTATACATAAGTTGCAGATGTTGACACATTTTACCATAAAGTACATCGCCAGGCATTTTTTAAAACTTAAGGCATTTTTCTACGTATCACTGTTATCATGTTTATAAAACTGACAGTAATTTGCTAACATAAAATAATACATAGTCTTTGGGCTGCCAGGGTGGCTCAGCGGTTTAGTGCTGCCTTCAGCCCAAGGCTTGATCCTAGAGACCTGGGATCGAGTCCTGTGTCGGGCTCCCTACATGGAGCCTGCTTCTCGCTCTGCTTCTCTCTCTGCCTCTGTCTCTGCCTCTCTCTCTCTCTCTCTCTCTCTCTCTCTCTCTGTGTGTGTGTGTCACTCATGAATAAATAAATAAAATCTTAAAAAAAATAATACATAGTCCATAGCCATATTTACCCAGTTATCCTGAAAATGTCTTTCACAGGTTTTTGTTCTCACTCAGGTTGCAGTCAATCAGGGTTCACAACATGACATTTGGTATTACATCTTTCTTGGCTGTTTTATTTATTTATTTTTTTTTTCTTGGCTGTTTTAAATAGAGTTTTTGGGAGGAATTGGGGTCAAAGGGAAGGTTCCTGTCTGGATACTGCGTATGCTGCCGATTTCCTTTTAAAGCCAGTAAAGCTTTTCTTTATTTTTTGGTACTTTTATGTCATCAAGGAAACTTAATTTGCTGTACATTTTGTTATACCTTTGTAAATCTGGTTTTGACTTCCAGCCCAGCTAACATTGGCTTTGAGAAGGATTTCCTTTGGGGAATCTTGAGAGGAGAGTGAAAAAAAAATCTGTTAATTAGAATTGTGGGAGAGCACCATATTCATCTCAAGCAGAATAAGGCTCCCAGGGCTCTGTGCTACAGCCAGTAAGACAGAAAAAAAAAAAAAGTTGTGGAAAGAAATATTCAGATCTCAAGTTAAGAAATCAAACCCTGCAAGACCTCAGGGCTACTTGCCCATAAATAGAGTGCAAGAGAAACAAGAAGCGGAGATCAGGGCTGCCTCTTGTCACTGACGGCTCATCTGGGGAACACGGAGGCCCCGGGGACAGACGCACCTCCTGCCTCACGAATGCCATGCAGTAGGGTAGAACTGAGCCCTGCGTCGCCATCCTTTATGGGGGAAGGGGGTTGGCATAGCCTATGTCACACAGAGGGGACGGATATGCCTATAAGTTTGGTTCATGCATCAGAGTAACATTCTAAAATTAGATGAGGTTTCTGAGTGTGTTTATCATCCTCCTGGGGTCGTGAATTTGACAGGCAAATATATCATTTACAAGACTCTAAGTCTTAGGACTAACCTTCAGCTCCCCGACTTTTCTTCTCACCTCTTCTCTTTTCACTTCTCCTTAGCTCAGCCCAGGAATAAGCCATAGCTTTGGGTGTGACTTCCAGAGAAGAAAACCCATTGAGATGTTCCTCTGCAACAACAGACATTGCTTACGAGCAGACATATTTTGTTTTCCCCACAAAATGACTTTTAAAAATTGCTAAGACACATGTACAAATTGAGAGATTTCATATAAAATTCTGGTTTTCTCTTTGGATTTGAAGATTGGAAGTAGAAACAACAGTTGGCTAGAGCTGAGTTAAGGTACCAGGTCATGTGGTTTCTAGTTTTCCATCGTCTCTACCACTCCTTATCTCTTCCCCCTTTTCTGTTGAAGTCGCTTTTCCCATTCATTCTCTCTCTCCACATTGCTCTCATAATACCAGGAAGAAAAAGCCACGTATGTAGCTTCTAGATGAGTCCTTGGCTATTTAGAAGTAAAGTGGGCATCTGAGAAGATGTGACCGATGACACGGAGGAAAAAGCTGAGGAGTTTTCTGAATCATTGCAGGGAAATTTAGAGTTTTTTCCTCCCTGTTCCCTCTGAAGATAGAGCCCAGTTTCCATGAATTGACAGTCACTAGCCCATTCAAGTTCCAGTCATTGTGGAACTGAACAAGTTTACGGGTCTTCCTCCATGGAGATTGAATTTAGGGGTCCTTTTTAATTTTAAGGATGAAGAGCTCCTCTCTTGTTTTCAGTAATGATATATGGTGGAGTGTCACTCACCCACTGCTTGGGTGTCCGAAAAGGACTGCGAATGCCTTGTAGCCCACATTAAACAGTCAGCTCTTGAGGGTCGGTGGTTCAAGTTAGTTTGAAATGAGAAATTGCCAGTGACCTGAAACCCATCATTATTAACCTTGTGGCACATCATCGCCATAACCAGTAGCCAACTCTCATTTTTTATTTTCTTTTTTTCCTGTTAGAAGAAAGGCTCATTGATGAAAGTTGGCTCAGTCCTTTTTGTTTAAGTTAAGTGGTCGGACCACCAAGAAGAATTACTTTGCTTTGATTGGGAACAGGTCCTAACACAGATGTCCTTCACATGGCCAATCCACTTTTGCTAGTGGTACACCCCACAGTTGGTTCCTGCTGTGTTTATATATAGATTCTCGCCCACAGAGAAACTGTGTAGAGAAGCATCTGTGTGTCACTACCTAAGTCTTCCAAAGAAATTACCTGTTAGTAATTCATGTCTTTTGTAGCTTATGTACATTTGTAATGAACGAATCAATGATTTCTTTCTTTTTCCTTCATCCAAAAACGGAGCAGATGACAAAAAGAAAACACGAGTTAGAAAGCACATGGGGGAAATGCATTATGGAATAATAAGATGCATTATATCTCTGGGCATTTTATGGTGGAAGATTCTAGAAGGGTGAGTCCTGCTCTTTCCATCTGTGGCTCCATTGGTTGGTATGTGATGGCTGCTCAGGCTATCAGGGTTCTGCAGAAGGTTTTCTTTCCCCTGGGGCAATAACTATTTCAGAATCCTGCCTTGGGGCACCCACAGAAGTCTGCAAGGTTACCTTAGAGTTCATTGGGGCACTCTTCCCAAAGACAGACTCCCTCTCAGCTATTTATAGTGTCTATAATGTTATTTCAGTGTGTTGTTGGCCTTTCCTCCATTTGCGGCCAGAAGGCTATAGTTTTTACTCTAGCTCAAATTTCTTCCCACAATCCTCTGTGAACCCCACTTCTTCCCACAGTCTCCACTGGACCCTACTTCTTCCCACAATCCCCGCTGGACCCTACTTCCTCCCTACGTCCCCATTGGCCCCCACTTCTTCCCACAATCCTTGGTGGACCCCACTTCTTCCCACAGTCCCCACTGGGCCCCATCTCTTCCCACAATCCCCGCTGTACCCCACTTCTTCCCACAATCCTTGGTGGACCCCACTTCTTCCTACAATCGCCACTGGACCCCACTCCCTCCCACAATCCCCACTGGACCCCACTTCTTCCCACAATCCCCACTGGACCCCACTTCTTCCCACAATCCTTGGTGGACCCTACTTCTTCCCACAGTTCCCCACTAGGGTCCACTTCCCATAATACCCGCTAGACCCCTCTTCCCCCCACAATCCTTGGTGGGCCCCACTTCTTCCTACAATCCCTGGAGGACCTTACTTCTTCACACAATCCTCAGTGGACCTCACTTCTTATAACAATCCCTGGTGGACCTCACTTGCATGGTGCATCTTTGACTGACCCTCTTGTCTTCCTTTTGGATTTTCAGATATTCTCTCTTTCACAACTCATTTCCAACTCCTCATGTCCTAGGCTATGGCAGCCGATGAAGGAAGGACATTGGCGTGGAACCTGCACTGCCTGGGATTCACTTTCACACAGTGCCTGCATCAGTGGGACCTTGACTCAGATGCCAGATTTTCCCACCACACCTTAATGTTTCTCTCATCACAAGAGACTTGGAGGCAGACAGTCCAGTTAGCAGCCCGGGTCCATGAGGCCATTACGGGCTGCAGCTGTCTTGGTCTTTGCCCTAAGTCATCCTTAGCATGTGGCTGCCCAACCTCGAGGTGTCACATCTGTTTTCCAGGCAAGAAGAAGGGGAGAGTGAAGGGCAAGAGATACATGCCAGCTCACTGCATGAATTCCTCTGGCAGGTCAATGGCCAGAGCCAGGTCACATGGTTACCTGTAGCTGCAAGGGAGTCTGGAGACGTGATTGTCTTTGGCTGAGTGCTGGCTACCCAGTGCTGTTCATAGAGTGGATGGAGAGAATGAGATGAGAGGAGCAACCAGCAGTTTCTACCTCAGTGGTCCTAGATTCTAGTATGGGTTTGAGTCTTGCTCCATTGCTTGGACCATGACATGTGCTTAACGCTTCTCAAACTGAGTGTTACAGTCTATAGCATGGGGCTAGTAATGGGACCTATGGTAGGCTTATTAGAAGGATTAATTTAGGTCAAATGTGTGTGGTGCTTAGGACGATGTCTGGCAGTAGAAGTCATCAGTGACTATCCCAGCTGTGATCCTCATGGTCATCATTATTGCTCCCCCACCTACCCCTCCCCCTATCCTTCCTCCTTTTCCTTCTCTTCTCCCATCATCATCACCATCATCACCCATAGCCACTTCCTTTTCCCACCATGTTGAGCCCACATTTTTTTTTTTGCCATCACAGCTATTAAAGTCATACAGCATTTTCTATAAGAACATTCATTCACTATGTTGCCTTCTATGTATGAATTTCCTTCAGCTATACATAGAACCCATGACAATGGTGGCTTTTCTAGAAAAGTGTCCACCTCGGTTCTGTATCACACCATGTGACACATATTTGCCACACACTCACACCTGTGCATACTAGTACATATAATGCTTGTTGATCAAAGAAATTTATTTTTTTGCTGAATAACAAACACGTGCTGATTATACTCCTTGTGGAAGTCCTTTGTTCTTATAAGAGTGAGGCCAAATCACAGATTGATGGCTTTGGTTGTATATCAAAAGGACTTCCCTCATAGCTGATAACTAGACCTGGTCATCATAATGCTTTACCCCAGCCCCAAACATGTGGGGTACACACTACGTGCCAGTCCCTGCACAGTCATCTCAGTGCAGAGGCACCTCTCTGGGATGGAGGATTTTCATGCCTTAACCTTGCTCTTGGGACTTGGCTTCCACCCAGCGAGGGCAGGGCTGGTGAGAAGAGAGTCCTTCTAACCTTGCAAGCTCTTGATGCCTATCTCAGCCCTTTCCTACTCCCTTCCTGAGAGAAGCCAGGTAAATTTCATATAGTAATGATCCTCACTGGTGGAGACCTGGAGCTACCTCCAAGGGCAGGGGCATACTTGTTGGCACTGTGGACAAGAGCCAGGTGTGGCATCAGAGGGGACACACAGGACCTAGCCACTGAGAAAGGTCATCGAGTGTGTGTAAGTGCCACCCACCTGCATGTGGCTTCAGGAATTTCAAAGGCCTGGGGGGTTTTAAAAATCTGACTTAATTTGTGATTTGTGAGCAGTCTCCCAGAAGACTTGGGGAGCAGACACAAGACTTGTGAAAAATACCAGACATCCCGAGGGTGGAAAGAAAAAATAAGGAGAGGGTGTGGTTTGAGCAATTTCTGGCAGCTTTGTAGACATTCATTATCTCTTGGTAACAAAGCCATGATTGGACGGGTTGTTTTGCTATTGATCATGTTCCTTGTATGTGTTAGGCTAGATTTTTGGTAAATACAAGGCCCAGTGTGTATAAACAAATTCTTTTCCTGATCTTCTGAACAATGAATATTCAGCAGGTTGAGTCTTGGGGAACTCAGATCCTGCCATAAGCACCAGAATAGAGGATTTACAACTGGATGAGAGGCAGAAGGTATGCAAAAGGTACTCATATGGTCACATCCTTTACCCTCAAGAGCACAGGCAGACTGATCCCTGTGTGGTCTTTGGGCTTGTGGGCTGTTTTCCTTTCTGGGGAGATGGGTGTTAACTGTTTCATGACCAGGCATGCTGCAAGAATCGGTGTGCAGTGTGACCAGGACGCTGAGACAGTGCACACCCAACTTATTCTAGTGGTTTTCTCTAGGAGGGATGGGGAGTGGGATCAGTGCAGAGAAGGCGGCAGGGTGGTTTGGGTTGAGGGGATCAGCCTTGTTCAGATGCTTAGATTTTTTTAAGGGGGAAATGTGTTCATGTGTTGCTTATGTAATAAAAATTGTTTTTAAAAGTAGCCTGGGGTATTCGTTTTCTATGGCTGCCATCACAAATTACCTCAAATTTAGTGAGTTAAAATAGCACAGATTTATTACCTTATAGCTCTGGAGGTCAGAAGTCCAGTGCAGGTCTTACTAGCAGAATCAAAGTATTGGCAGGCTCCATTCTTTTTGGATGCTCCAGGGGAAAAATCCCATTCCTTGCATTTCTAACTGAAGAGACTGTCCACAGTCCTTGGTTTGCTGGCCCCTTTCTCTGTCTACAAGCAAGCAGCCTTAGGCCGAATCGTTTTCAGAGGTCTATCCCCCTGGTTCTATCTCCTCTGCACCTTCTCTCATTTTAAGGACCTTGTGCCTTGTGATTATATTGGGCCCACCCAGATATGAGGGACAATCTCCCTTTCTCAGGGTCAGCTGATTAGCAGTCCTAATTCCATCTGCAGTTCCTCCTTACCAGATAAGGAATGGAAAGCACTTTGAGAAAAGTACTGAGACAGGCAGGACTCCTGCAGCTTTTCTCCTCCTACCACCTGCTCCTGACTCCAATGATAAAGGCCATCTCTGCTGCTAGTGCTTATGTTCTTATTAGGCATCCCCTCAGTTTCTTCTGGCAGCTTCTTCTCACTTTCATGATCAGCTGGGGACCCTCAGGGAAGTCAGTTCAGGCATAGGATGGGGGTTCTTTCTGGCATCTGTCACAGAGAGCATCTCTTTCATTTGAATGTGTTGACCATTCCTGGACATTTCATTCCCGCCTTTATGTATTCATCCATCTACCCACCTACCCACCCATCCACCCATACACTCACCTACCTGTCTATCCATCTGTCCATCTACCCACTCACCTATCTATCCATCCATCCATCCATCCATCCATCCATCCATCCATCCACCTATCTGGCCAGCCAGCCAGCCATCCACCTATCTACCCATCTACCCATCCACTCCTTCCCATCCATCCATCCATCCATCCATCCATCCATCCATTCCTCCATCTCTTTATCCCCCCCATCTCTACATCTTTCTCCTTCTGTCTCACTTCCCCCCTTTCTCTTATCTCTTACATAAGAGAGTATAAAACATGAGGCAAAAATAGAACTTTCCCTAAAATAGCTACCTTTCTTTGAAATTTAGTATGTAAAATCACTGGAATAGAGATGTTGACATGAGTAGAATCATTGTTTTTAGGAAGAGAAAACTTTCACCTAATACTCTTCAAGATTTTTTATAATACTAAATTTTATAAATACTAAATACTACAAAGTAAAATAATTATATGAAGGAGGAAGAGGAGGGGGAGGAAATCACTTATTAAGTATGCTATATCACTCAGTATATGCTTACACTATTTAAGGCTTGTTAATCCCTGCAATTCCTCAGTTTTTTCTTATTACCCCATTTTCAGATGAATAGCTCAAGTAAAAATAATATGCACCTTTCCATTACTTAAAAGAAAAGAACTACAGATAAGAAGAAAGCCAAAAATCACCCAAAATACCTACCCACAGTATTTTGGCATATGTACTCTCAGATGTTTTACTGTGAATATATCTTTCAGTGTTTCTTTAGTGATTCTCACAAGATTTTAAAGTCTCTCTCTCTCTGTAGTTAATTGGTACAGCCTTGCTAATGAGAGAGAATTCTTGTTTTGCTCTTGTGGGATTTAGAACGATGCCCTTCCTCCTGACTGCTAATGCTTCTCTTGGTAAGAGCAAAACACACATACACAAATACATAATGTCACATGCAACACACTTATACACACACATGCATCTCACATGTACACACATACACACGTGTCTTCCAACAGTGTTAGTACGCTCATGCAATCCCGTACAGTGTTTTGTTTGTTGTAAGTACTGCTTACTCTGCTTACTTTTCCTTCCCTCATAAAACTGCTTATTATTGAATTATCTGGAAAATATGCAGAAGTGGAAGTATGACAAGACAATTGCCACGGCCCCACCATCTAAAGACAACCACCATTCATGTGGTGATTTACTCTTTCCTAACTCTCAGAGGCAGCTTCCTGTTTTCATGGAATTGTGACTGTGGTTTTAAAACTCTATGGAAATACAACCCACATGCATAAAAGTGCATAATATATACTTGCTGCTGGATAAACTTAAATAAACTCAGCATACCCAAGTAATCAGTAACTGAATAAAGAAAGAAAACATAAGGCAGGAGCCTCCTTCTGCCCTCATTTTGCCATTATCGCCAAGACCCCACCCAGGAAAGATATCCACTGTCCTGACTTCGGATAGCAAAGAATAGTTTTGTCTGTCTTTGACCTTATACAGATGGAATACCTTTATACAAATGCAGTCATATAGTAGGTACCCTTCTGTGTCTGGCTTCCTTGTTTCAGTAATACTTTTCTGAGATTTTTCTTTAATGTTGCATACAGTTGTAGATCGTTCATTGTCATAGCTGGATAGTATTCCGTTATGTGAATATGTAATAATTTACTCTCAGTTCATGCAATTTACAAATTAACTTATATATGAATGCATTTATAAAAGTTCAAATCCTGGGATCCCTGGGTGGTGCAGCGGTTTAGCGCCTGCCTTTGGCCCAGGGCGTGATCCTGGAGACCCAGGATCGAATCCCACGTCGGGCTCCCGGTGCATGGAGCCTGCTTCTCCCTCTGCCTATGTCTCTGCCTCTCTCTCTCTCTCTCTCTCTCTCTCTGTGACTATCATAAATAAATAAAAAAAAAAGTTCAAATCCTATGTTTTCATGTAACTTCTAAGTAGGTATTTCCCCCTGTTTTCATGTCCTCCTAATACACACACTGTAACAATGTATTTAATAGCAACATTTTGTTTAAGGGAGTGGATTTGTATTTATTTAACCATTTTTCCTATTTTTGAATATTTAGAAGTTTCTACTTTTGTTTTTGTTTTCCTTTGTTGCTGTGGTAAGTGGCACTGAGGTGAACAGTGGCTATATCTGTGCACTGAGCTACCTCTGCCCTCCTGACCCCCCTCCCCCTAATCTTAGACAGTTTTGTTAGGTTAAATTCCCTGAAGTGGAGTAGCTAGTTCAAAGGTTGGACCATCACAGGGTCTTTTGATACTCTGTCAAATTCCTTTCCAAGAGGATTGTGGCCATTCTTCCCCACTCCACCCCCACACCCCAGCATTGAGCGAGAGTGCCGCTCCTCACACTCTTATCGGCATAGCCTTCTGCTTAAAATAAACTATTTCCCAGCTCTGTTAGTGTGGACAGCTCTCACCTAAGGGCTATTTCATTTCCCTGACTGGTAGTCAGGACAGACAACTTTGGACTTGAACCTGTCAGCTCTCATTTCACCAGAGTGTGGCCTTAGGCAAAGTATTTAACTGTTCTGAGTCTCAATTTGCTCATCTGGAAAATGGGGCTTTTAAAACTCCTGTACTGCCTTCTCCACTGCTTTATCCAGGGTTATAAGTCTGTCCCTGTCACATGGTGATGATGATGTAAGTCCTTTTCTGTGGCATTCCATCACAGGTAGCAGCCTCCTGGCTGTAATGTTCTTTCTTCCATGCTAACTTGAAAGTTATGGAATGATGCTACCGGAAACCAGCTCTGTATTCTGTGATGTGTCTCCTGCTGAAGCTTCCCTATGTCTCTTTGTTCACTCATTATTCACTTCTCCAAGTTTTTACTGAATATCTACTATGACCTGGGCACACTGCTAAGCACTGGGGATACAAAGATGAAATAAATTTATTTCCTATTTGTAAGGAAGTTAGAATCTAGAGAGGAGGACTGGCAAATGGGTAGACCAGGGGTGGGATGAGGCTCCCAGTAGTCCAGAAGACTGGGAGCATGTGAAGAAATGAATGGGGGAGTCAGGGAAGACTTTGGAAGGAAGTCATTTTGAGGCTGAATCTGGAAGGATGAATAGGAGTTTGTCAAGTGAAGGATGGGGTAAACAGCTGTAGACGCTTGAGCACGGATGGTGTTTTGGGTAAACACATGCATGCACACACACACACACACACACACAGAGATTTCAGGTAAACCAGTTTTTTCTTCCCTAGGGGGCAATTTAGCCTTTCAGGGCAACATTTGACAATATCTGGGAATTTCTTTATTATAGTGTGATGGAGAGGTGCTACTGGCATCTAGTAGATAGAGGCCAGGGATTCTGCTAAACATCCTGTAACGTGCAGGACAGACTCCACACAAATAGTTACCTGACATCAAATGTCAGTAGTACTTGGTGGAGAAACCTTGGGGAAGCATGGGGAAGTCTTGGCTAGGACGGTAGGATACAACACGGCTGAGCTGGGTGCATTTTTTCCCTTTGCAGAATGAGAGGAGGTGGGAGGGTGTGTGTATGTGCGTGTGTGTGTGTGTGTGTGTGCACGCATGCACATGTACTTGTGAGAAGTGAGAGGAATCCATGTTCCCTGTGCTTGGAGGCTGCCCACATGTGGGTTCTGAAAGCCTGCTCTCTGCTTGCTGACTCATTGTCCAGAGAGTTAGCTACTCAGCAGGTGTGCCTCACCATCGGCTCCCTTTGCGACGTCCTCACCTTGATTTATTAGAGCTTTTTATTCCCCCTTCAGTGTTTATGACATCCAGGGACTTGGTTGAACCACTAGGAAATGAGAGTGGACAGTGAGACTATTATCATTCATTTTCACTCCCCATAAACATTCTCTGTTTCTTCTTTGGAAGACATTGCTAATCCCCTCGTGCATTGGCTTTGCGTGTACTTTCTTCAGCCTCAGTATAAAAAGCAAAGTGGTAGTGACTTTTTCCTTATGGCTGCTGAAAAGGTTACACAGTGTTTGGACCGCTGCCTGCTTCTACCCCGGAGCACAAAAGATCCAGGAGTAGAAATTGGTTCTAACAATATCCCTTTAGAAAACACCAAGGGGATGTGAGTCACTTTCCCTTTTGTGTTAAAGCCATTTTGTCCCTCAAATTCAAAGTTAGAGGATGGCATGAACTTGATCCCTACTTCCTAGTGGGGCTAATAATTGAGTGCCTGCTGCACCCAGAAGCAGCTACAGAATCCTTTAGGAGCCCTGGGCTTGGGGGGAATTTTATTGATTGATTGATTGATTGATTGATTGTACCTGTGTTTGACTTTCTCAGAGAATTTTAGTTTTGATGAAAAAGGGAGTAGAGAGGCCAGAGGGGAGGGAATAATACAGGGGGATTTCCTGCTATTACGGGTGGAGGAGTTGCATACTTTAGGGTTCTTTGGTTGCAAGCAACAGAGAAGACTGAAGAGTTTCAGGAGAAGAAAAACACAAGGCTATATGTAATATAACTTGGTTGTGTGTAACAGAAAGCCACACTGTGGCTTATTTTCCACAGAGGGGCAGCCCAGAATTGGTACATCAGCACTTTGATATATTCCAGGCTGCCTTTTAGGTATGTGGCTTTTGTCTTTGGATTTGGGATGCCATGGTGACCAAGACTAGGAACTCATGGAATAGTTTTTTCATGCTATTGCCCTAGGGATAACTCAGCTCTAATCCCCTTCCTTGTGTGACTCAGCTCAGGAGAGAGTCTGGTTGTCTATCTTTTGGATGTGGTCATGGTTAACTGTCTGTTCCCGTAATCTGAAAACCACGAAAGGGTTGGAATGAGCAAAAGATGCTTTGTGCTGTGCATCCATGGAGGTGCCTTTCAGAAGCGAAGAATTAAAGTGGACAGTCCCATTTGTTTTTGTATCTGTGGGGTTGGAAGAGGGAAGGGAGGCAGGTAATATACACATAATATATTGCTCCCTAAATTAATTTGTAAGCATTGTGAATGAAAAAAATGTAAGCATAGTGAATGACCATTCTATTTACAATACTTACCTTTTCTACAACTCAGTTGCCTTTTTAGAGGTGAAAGGAGCTATTTCAGAGTTTTTCTGAGAAAACTCAGCATTTAGCCCCTGAAAAGGGCCAATTAAGCTCTATGTAGGGTCATTGTCTTCTAAGACCTTTTTTCCTTTTAAAGTGATAACAATTCTCATCAATTTGCCTTCTACTTTTTTTTTTAAAGATTTTTATTTATTTATTTATTCAGATTGAGAGAGAGGGAGGCAGAGACACAGGCTGAGGGAGAAGCAGGCTCCGTGCAGGGAGCCCGACGCGGGACTCGATCCCTGGTTTCCAGGATCACACCCTGGGCTGCAGGAGGCGCTAAACCGCTGTGCCACTGGGGCTGCCTGCCTTCTACTTTTTGATAGATGGTTTATTTGGCTCCTTAATTAAATTTTGAGTCCATAGGGACTCCTGGGTGGCTCAGTTGGTTGAGCATCTGACTCTTGGTTTTGGCTCAGGTCATGATCTCAGGGTTGTGGGATCGAGCCCTGTGTTGAGCTTTGTGCTCAGTGGGGAGTCTGCTTGAGGTTCTCTCTCTCTCTCTCTCTCTTCTCCTCTCCTACTGGCTCGATCTATCTAAAATAAATACATGAATCTTTAAAAAAACTGTTTTTGAGTCCTTAACATGTAAACCGATGTTAAGATACAACCTTTAGAGATACCCTATTTGGATTTAGATGTCCTTGGGTAAATTAATAAAGCCTATCCTTGCTTCTGTTTCCTCATCTCTCAACAGGGAATAGTACCCACCTTGTCAATTTGTTGTGGGGATTAGACAGGATAATAAATACCAGGTGCTTTGACGTGTGTTACATGTCTTGTGAGAAAGGGAGGTGGGCGGGAGGTTGGGGTGACTGGGTGATGGGCATTGAGGGGGGCACTTGGCAGGATGAGCACTGGGCATTATGCTATATTGTTGGCAAATTGAACTCCAATAAAAAAAAATGTGTTTGTTTGAGGGACACCTGGGTTTATCAGTGGTTGAGTGTCTGCCTTTGGCTCAGGGTGTGATCCTGGGTCCCTGGAATCAAGTCCCACATCGGGCTCCCCCTAGGGACCCTGTTTCTCCCTCTGCCTATGTTTCTGCCTCTTTCTCTGTGTCTCTCATGAATAACTAAATAAAATCTTTAAAAAATGTGTTTGATTTTGTATTTTGATATAACTATAGATTTGCAGGAAGATCCTGAAAATAGCCTAGAGAGGATCCAGGTACTCTTTACCTGTTTTTTACAATGGTTGCATCTCATGTAACCATAGTAAAGTATCAAAACAGGGAACCTGACATTGGTACAGTGTGAGGGTAGAGTTCTGTTGTAGGCAGAATCATGGTTATCTGAAGCTGTTCACGTTGTAATCCCTGGAACCTAAGAGTATGCTATGTTGCATGGCAAGGAGGAATTAGGGTCATGAATGAAATTTAGATTACTAATCAGCTGAATTTAAAATAGAGAGGCCATCCAGGATTATCTGGGTGGGCACAGTGTAATTGCAGGGGTATTAGAAGTGGGAGAGGGAATTAGATGAACACTGGGAGAGAAGGCAGTCTGAGAAGGAGTAAGCCAGACGCTGCTGGCTTTGAAGATGGAAAGAGGGGACCAAGAGCCCTGGAAAATGAGCAGCCTCTTGAAGTTGTAAGAGCAGATGACATGGATCCTCTCCTTAGAGACACCAGGAAGTCATGCACACTGCTGACATCCTTATCGTGGCCCGCTGACATCCATGGTGGACCTCTGAGGCATGGAACTGTAAGATCATAAATTTGCATTATTTTAAGGCAGGAAGGTTTTGGTGCTTTGTCACACAGTGGGGGAAAATGAACTTAAGTTCCATACCATTTTACCAGGTGTGGGTTCGTGTAACCACCACCACAGTTAGAACACAGGACTGCTCTGGCAACACGGACATCTCCCTTTGGGGTCCCACCCACCACCCTCCACCTCCAGCCTTCCTTCCATTCCATATTCCACAAGGAAGCAAAGCTCTATTCCTTTGTCAGGCATCTTGTGTCCACTCTGGCCCAGATGCACTCCGCTAAAGCCTCATATTTCCAGACTCAGATAATCCCCCCTCTGACCCCCAGATGTCAGTCAGACCCCCCTCCTGGGATGATCTCTAACTATATTCTTTATTACATAGCACTCTATGTAGAAAATAACGTATTTATTTGGGTGAGACAGTTTGTTTAATCTTTGTCTCCCCAACTAGCTTGGAAACTGAGGGCAGCACCTGTACCTGTCTTAGCAGTACTTGCTCAGCCTGGTGTTTATGACTATGCGGACAGTAGGAGCCAATTAAATCTTTGTGGACTCAACGAACAAATGACAGTATTGGAGATGTACAATTGAAATTGCACCTGGAGCTTTGAGTGGAAGAGCTGTCATGCTAAAGTCTGGTTCTGATTTGGTATCTGAGGGTAGGTATACTTCTGTGAGCTTCCAGTGGGCCCTCTAACATGGTGGAGCCTGCATCGCACGGTGGGTCTACTTTGCACTTGTACCTTTGTTTCCCAGCTTATTCCTGAAATAGTTTAGCTAAATCATACCGATGAGATAAATTCTAATAAGAGCTTTATTTCTCAAAGGATGTAGACCTCTTTTGCCAAACATAATGAACCAGAGAGGAATTGATGAAGGGAACTTACCTTTTGGCCAAACACTTTTTGGAGTTATTCAACCAAAGATAGGCTATACCTCAGGGAAGCCAGACATCTGGATGGAGAATGAAATATCCAGATGTTTTTAGGTATCCTAGATGATTCTAACCATCTGGTTCTCTTAGTTATTGACAAATGATCCAGATGTTTTGCAGAAGATGGTATACCTTGTCTAACAGAAGAAAGAAATCGTATTCTTAGAAAATTCTGATGTCATCCCATATGTACTAACAAAGGGTATATGTCTTTGTTTGTAGCTGTGATTTGATTGCAGAAAACAGAAACAACTTCATGTTTTCTGAAGCCGTTGTCCTGCTGTGAGTGCCGGAATGCAAAGATTTTAGGTTAATTGTCTCATTTACTATCAGCGTCTAAGTTGTTTGCAGCTTTATTCTATTTATAATGTATTCACATCTTAACCAATAGCTTCACAAATGGAATATAAGAATGCTGACATTCGGCCCTGCTAAAACCTGCATATTACCTAAACATTTTAGTGTTTTTCAAAGTCAAGAAAAAGTTTGGTACCTGAAATTCCTAGTGTAAATAGCAATTTATAAGTTTTGATTAAAAATGCATCTTGTCTGGAGCATACTGAGTAGCACCTACCCTTCCCCTTTGCCCCTCACAATTTTCTGTTGCTGAAGCCTAAGCAAAGGCTCACAGTTATATGTTTTTAAAAATATTCAGTGAAGGCTGGAGTAGAATAACATAATTGGAAGGCTTATGAAACGTGAAATAATTACCTATTTATAGTCTGGCACAGGAGTCCTTGTTTGATGTCTCTGGGCCTGTAGGACCAAATGTGCAGTCCTTAAAAGAATGTCCTAACAGTGATAAACACGTGGGACTTGAATGTATGTGTTATCTTATTACTCTGTCATTTTCCCAAGCAGTACACCAGAGCACATGGAAAAGTAAATGAGAGGGAGTTATGTGGTAGAGCAGTCAAGACGCATGCCCAGAGTCTTAGCTTCGGCACTCACGTGGAGTGGACTCTCAGCCATTTCCCACTCTGCAGCTTAGTCCTAAATATTCAAAGGTGGGACAGTGGCAGCTGGGGAGGTATCTGATTCTGATGATGTTTGGGGACATTAATTCTTCATACCAAATAGATGCAAATGGATTTCACTTTTGAGCGTCTGTTAAACATATTGCAAGTGACAGACCCACAAAAGCAGGTTGTGGATAGAACACAAATTCAGATTAGTGCATCAAAACAGCAGCTTGAATGGACAAACCCAAATGTCTTGCCTAAACATTTAGCTCCAAACTTTACAAAAAGCCAAATGGTTTCAATTTTGTTGTATATAAATGGGATGATTGTGTATTTGCTTCTCACTTGCCCTGCCAGTGGGACAGGGTTTGTGGGGGAGACAAGGACAAACAGTGCAAACTAGCAAATGAGCCAGATCCATCTGGATTTGGTTATACGCTGATTATATAGTTTGTTGTTCTGTTGTTTTTAATGTCTTCCAAACCTTCTGTGTATTAGCCAGCACTGCAGGGAGGGGTGGGGGCATGACATTTTGTCTTTGACTCCGTTTGTAACCTCATGCTTTGCTCTACTTTCCTAGAGTTTCTCTTTTAAAGAAATAGTGTGTAAGCATGATGGCGCACGTTTAGTGAGTGCTTACTATAGTCAAGATCTATGCCAGATGTTTTTACTCTTTTAACTTCGCAGCATCCTAGTGACATAGATATCATTCGCCCCACTTTTGGTGGGGAAAATGGAGATTTGGACAGGTTAAATCGCTTGCCTGTAGCATCAGACAGTGAATGAGTGTTGGAGGCAGGGTTCAAATCCAGGTAGGTCTAAGTAAATCTTCTGTATTAACCCTTTGACACTGGATGACACTGTCGCTAACAATTACTGTGCTTTTATCAGTGTACATGAAGTTGGCATATGGAATGGGTGTCAGCAAACTTTTCCCATAATGGGACAGACAGTATTTTAGGCTTTGTAGTAGTGTTTCTATTAGAACCATTCAACTCTGCCTTTTAGCACAAAAGTAGCCACAGACAGCATGTAAATGAACGGGTAGAACGGTGTTGCAATAAATAAATAATACTAGAAAAACCTTTATATATGGATACTGAGATTTGAATTTCATATAATGTTGACATGTCCCTGAATACTCTACTTTTGATCTGTTTCCAACTGTTTACAAATATTAAAGCCATTCTGAGCTCACAAGCCATATGAAAACTGATAATGGGTTGGATTTGGTAGTGGAATGAAGTTTGCTATAAAGAAGTCATAGAAGATAATTAACAAGGTAGATTTAAGAATTAAGGGGGTCCTCGGGAGAGTCTTGGGGATGGCCATCCATCGGATAGACAGAAGAGGCTGTGGGATTCGTCTTGAAGCTTAGAGTATGACCTTTTTTTTCCTTGGATTTGTTTAAGTTGCTTGCTATGCATTGATGAAAATTATAGCATCAGTTGAAGGGGGCATCCAAGTGGTTCCACGGCATTACTCATGGTACAGATTCATTTATTCACTCGTGCATTTACTCATTCAGCACATACTTATTGAGCAGCTACTGTGTGCCAGATGCTGTGCTATATGCTGTTTACACATTAAATAATAAAACAGTCCTTGTCCATAGCTCCTTGTCCCTCTTAGAATCTTCTTTTAATAACATGGAGACAGTCAGTATGCACATGAGTCCAGGATTATCAGAAGATGCAATAGCTTCGGCTTTTCTGCCTTCTTCTCTGAGCTTGGTTTAAGCTAATAGGGCACTGAGTTTGAATACCTCAGTCAGTGAAAAGAAAAGGGGGCTGTCTAAGAAAGGACTGCCTGCTCTCAAAGTGGGTCATGCCCAGCACTTGGCTGTGAGCCTGCAGACCTGCCTTCTCATGCACAGAATGAAAGAAGGGAGACTGGGTTCTCTAATCTTTCTCTTGGGAATCGGGAAGACATGTCTTTGTTCCAAGTATTCTTTGATAAATGAGATTGCACGTTCCTGGTCGCTTTTGTGTATATGTGTTTTTCCTTCTCCACATATTGTATTGATTATTGAGGTTATTAGGCCCATGGCTGGATAAGCATCCAGTGTGTGCAGTCCTAAGGATCGGAGGCCTGCCCAAAGTTGTGATACATTGTGGTCTGAATACACAAGAAGTATTGAGGCATGACTGCTGGCTGGCTGGCTGGCTGGCTGACTGGCTGGCTTGGGATGGCAAGGATGGGTGTTGAGGCTGCATCCAGTAATTTTAATAATCATGGATACTCCTTTATGGAAATGTGGCTGGATGCTAGGCAATCACTAGGCACTCTCTGATACATTTTGCTCCTTCAACGTTCCCAAAATCCTATGAAGCTTTGTCCTCTGTGTTACAGACAAGAGGACTCAAAGGTCAGCTAGTTTAGGGGACTTGCTCACAGCTATAACCTGGAAAGTGGCAGGGCTGGGATTGAGCTTTTGTCTCCCTGACTCCCAAACCCAGGCTGTTCCCACCTAGGTCCTGCAGCCTCCCACAATCCGGGGAACTGGGCTTTTCTGTTTGCAGTGAGCTGGGCTGCCTCTGTGTCTCCCTGGTCCTGGATACTGCCCACCTCTCTGTTAAAATGTGAAAGTGAACAGTCAGATAATCACAAGTGTTGGCAGGGGGTGTGGAGAAAGAGGAAACCCCATACGCTGCTGATGGGAGGGTAAATGGTGTAGCCACTCTGGAAGTCAGTTCAGCAGCTCCTTAAATGATTAGAAGAGAGTCACCGTATGACCTAGCAATTATACTCCTGGATCTATGGCCAAGAAAAATGAAGACAAACATGAAAACTTGTACCCCAGCATTTACAACTGCATCATTTATCACAGTCAAAAGGTGGAAACAACCCCCAAATCCATCAGTGAACAAGTGGTTGAATTAATTGTGGTCTCTCCATCCAATGGAATATGATAGAGTTGTAAAAGGAAATGAAGCACTGATCACGCAACATCACAGATGAACCTTGAAAGCCTCATGCTAAATGAGAGAAGTTAGTCATGCAAGACCACATATTCTGTGATTCCTTTTATGAGAAGTGTCCGGAGCAGGGAAATCTGTGGAGACACAAAGTGCATTAGTGTTGCCTAAGGCTTGGCAGGGGTGGGGTGGGGAAGAAGAGGATAACAGCTAGAAGTGATGAAAATGTGTTAAAATTGACTGTCATGGATGCACAACTGTGAATGTACCCCAAACCATTGAATGATACACTTCAAATAGGTGAATTGTATGGCCTGTGAATTACATCTCAATAAAGCCATTAAAAATTTGACACTGGTGACTACTCTTCGCTCTAAGTAAACCTGCAGGGCAAGACCTGCTCTAGGACCTAGAGGCCCATTCTTTGGATTTCTTGGCCAAGCTTGCCTGAAAGGCTGGTTTGAGTAAAGACCTTCAAGTCTCTGTCACAGACTCCAAGTGGTTTGCTGGTCCAGGATTGCGGCGGCCAGGAAACCTTCCAGGCTAACCAGCCGGCCCGAAGCCCTGCCTTCCCAGTGTGGCTGTGCACTAGCTCTCATCAGGAGAAATGAAAAATCACATGTCTAATTTTAAATATGTTGCCTCTGATCACAGGTGTTGTTAAAACAGCTCTTTTACAACTTTATAAATATTCCGGGATTTATTTTGAAGCAATGTTTCATTATTCCTATACT
Organism: Vulpes vulpes; assembly: GCF_048418805.1. NCBI lineage: Eukaryota > Metazoa > Chordata > Mammalia > Carnivora > Canidae > Vulpes > Vulpes vulpes. Next base: position 174,467,850 of record NC_132791.1, on the reverse strand, counting down.
ATGATTAAATATTGAGAATATTGCTTTTCCAATTGTTCTATTGCAGTATTTAATGAGTGCAATTAAATGGAAAAATTGCCTTTTTAACTGATGATAGTCCATTAGTGTCTCTGTCTTTTCAGAAAAGAAAAGAAGTGAATTATTAGAATGACAAATGAGGCAAAGTTACCACGGTGATGGAGAGGTGCGGTTTCCCTCCACATAATCTTCAATTAGTGATCTCTGTAAGAGGATGTTTTTCAAAAGGGTAATAGAGAAGTAATGAGATCAGAAGGAGGTCAACCCGGCCTTCTCCGTTTGGCAGCTTGATTAATTTATTTCTCCTTCTTGAAGATTGCTGCAAGGGGCTTTTGTCACCCTGTGTTTTTCATGGGACTGTAACCTCAGTGACTGTTGATATATTAGCCTTTCAGGCAAAGAAGCAAGTCTGTTGCCCTGGAATAGAAGGTTTAGGAGTTAGAAGTTGGTTTGATTTTGTGCCTTAACTCGAACACTCATCGCTAGCTCTGGATGATGAGGAGGATAAGAAAATTGAATTAATCAAATTAAGCGTGCCGCATTGCTTGCTTCCTATGGGCCCTTGGCCCACATGATGTCATTTCACTCTCTAAGCCCCCACAAGGTGCCAGCGTCCTTTTTACGGGTGAGGACACCAGGATGCAGAGAGATGCTCAGAGTGACATAGCTAAGAAGTGGGGAGGTGGGATTCCGGTCCCCACTGGCCTCTGAACTTTGGGTCCCCCTGGAAGTCTGTGGCCCTACTCATACTGTATTGGAATGCTCCATCCTTCTTTCATTGTGCTGGGGGTCACAGCTACTGAGACCACACAGCTCCAACGTGATGGGGGAACCTCAACAGTGGAGTCCTAACACACGAGCAAAATGCAGCCGATGGTGCTTTTGTGTTTTATGTGAAGTACACATATGTTCAGTTGTGGAAACTTACAATGAAGGTTGTACATAGGATGCCAATTTGGCATTCTCCGTTTCCTTGTTATTCTCTGCCACCCATCACAGCTTTCTATGAAAACGCCTTGTTGCAGTCATCCCCTTGGAGACATTGGCACTTGATGTTCTTATCACATAAGAGGAAGCTTGGCTTAGTGAAGGAATATGAATATTAAAATCCTAGCCTCACTGCCGCTTGCTGTGTATCTTTGGACAAGTTACTTAACCCCTCTGACCTCATTTGTTTTGTTTTATTTTCCTCGTAACCTCAAAATCTCTGGCAGGGTTGTCATATTACTGAAAAAGAACATAAGGCCCAGTGTCTGGCATACAGCACATGTTTCATTCATGATTTATGTTTTGTTTTATCATTAATACCAACAGATTTTTATATTCTTGCTTGCTACTGACATGGGCTTAACTACTTCATTTAGACATTTAAAGGTACAGTTGACTTAAAATGTAGATATAACTTACATTGCCAAAGCATATTTGTTTTATTTTTAAAATTTTTTTCTCGATAAAGACAATTTCTGAAGCTTTTTAAGATTATATTCTGTTTGAATATTGAATGTAACTTTCCCACTATGGAGATGACAAATACATCTAAAAATCCTACATCTCCAACCAAATTTCTTTTGCTGCTTTTTCTTATGGTTCCCGAGGGCTCATTATCATCAACACCATCAATCACTGGTCGTCTTTGGTGTCTTGGATCCTTGGCACAGTGCTAGGCACTGCCCCTCCCCACTGAGCCTCCACTCTGGGCTCCTATCTTGACCTCTTAACATTTGAGCCCCTCAGCGAACCCATGTTGAAGAATCTCTGAAAGCCCATCCAAACCTGGAGTTCATTTAAGCACTAGCAATGGGACTAAATTATAGTCCAGGTCTGTCTTATGAAAGATGATAAATGAATATGTCACACTGGGAAAGAAATCACTCTGTCATCATATGACAGGCTGGCTTGATTTGTTTGTGCTGGTGTCCCTAAAAGTCCAGATGGGGGTGCGAAGTATGGAGGCTTTCAAGGCCTGTTCACTTCCCATCTCATTCTGCACCTCCCCAGTAATGGGTCTGGAGTATCTTCCCTGGGCTCTCAGATCACCAGCTACCCAGGGTCCAGGGAGAGGACACAATCCACAAGGCAGAGCACAAGGCTTCAGTGAGAATGAAGTTCAGGCCCACTTGCCAAATGTGGAGCACTCAGCAAGTATAGAATCATGGCCCATCTCTTCCCATCACTCAGAGAACCACTGTGCCCTCCACCAAAACTCCCACTGGGAGACCTGTCTTTGGGCGTGACATGGAGCCGCCACAGACTTGTGTTTTCTTTACATAAAGAGTATTTTCTGGTCTGTCCAGTGGGGATACTTTTCTTCTGCAAGCAAATAGCTAAAGTCTTTTTCAGATCCTCGACTGTGCCTATATTATTTAACCTAAAGTGATTCTCTGCAAAGTTTTTGGGCTTCAGCAAAGCTCTTAGCAGCTTTAAAAGAGCAAGAGGTCAGGAAAGAGCCCATTTGAATGAGTCCTGATTTCCATAGGTCCTCACTCCCTTACCTGTGATTCAAAAATCCAAAACTTTTAAAAACAAGTGAATAAAAAACGTTCCTTGTGTTGGTGGCAGACTCAAGTGGCAGCAAAACTTGAGTGTGGCTATCAGCTGCCTGTTTATAATCTTCATGTATCCCAGATATCTATCTTACATGACTAGTGATATATTTTGCTGCAGAAATATTAGTGTATTTGGTGTCTGGGTGTGGGTCCAGGCTCTGCTAGGGTGCTTCATGGTATGCAATGAACTCTTTTAGGCTTCTTATAAAGGAAACTCACAATCCTTCAACACATGGGTTTGGGGATGGAAAAATACAGATCTCTATCTGTGTGGCCTTGGGCAAGTTGTTTAATTTTCCCTTTTCTACAGATCAGTGGCAAATGAGATGAAAGTGATGATGGTAGAAATAATCCTATCTGAGCATTTAAAGGGTTAGGCCTTCCCTCAAACAACAGATATTTACGGGAGGCCTGCTGTGCTCAGTGCTAAAGAGAAGATACAGAAATAAGATCAGGTGAGGAAGTTAGGAAGTTAGGTCCTAGTAAGAAAGAGAAAGCAGTACTGATAGGACAGGTTGACCGGGGAGCAGTGCCAGCCAGTTCGGGCCTTCTGCTGAAAAACGCCCCTGAAGGCAAGTGAGACCATTTCCATGCTGCAAGCACCTCCTCCTAGTCTCAGGGCAGGTGACCTTCCCCGATGTATTTTTAATCATCATCAGAAATAGTTAAGGCAAAATTGCAACCTCGGGGCATCAGTAGACTGAGCATTTGGTTCTGGTTTCCTGGAGATGGTGGAGTGTGCTCCTCTGGCTACTGGAGTCCAGCCAGTTCTCCCCTGTGGATGTTTGGAGGATGGCTCTCTGAAAGAAATAGGACGTGATAAAAGGATGAAAAAAGGTGTTGTTTCCTAGAACAGTCTCCCACCTTGCGGGTTCTGGACAGAGTGATGGTCCAGCATCTGTCAGCCCTCTCCCCAGAAGCCCTAATAGCAACAAAAATAGTTCTTGGGGCTTTGTGGCAAGTGTTACCTATCTCTGCAGTCCTCAGATGAGCATGTGACGGTGACACATGAGGCTAAAGCGCAGGTCCTCGGATGAATTCTGTGGCATTTGGCAACGTCCTCAAGTGTAGCCTCTGTAAGGCAGAAGCAGTTTCCTGAATTCATGCGCAGGAACAGGAGACAGTCACGGGGAAGAGCCCTATACTGTTTCCCATCAATGAAGCCCAGACAGGAAAAGTGAAGTAGCTTTTTTCCTCCCTCTAATGTCAGTCTCTATAGATTTTTATCCTTGAAGCGTAAATGGCATTTGAAAACATTCCTTAAAAATTGAAATTGCCACTTAATAACAAATGTTTGTATTTACCATTGCTGTTTTAACTTAATAAAACCCAATAACTATATGAATGCACTTAATACCCCAACTTATACACTTAAAATGGTTAAAATGGTAAATTTTATGTTGTGCATATTTTACCACAAATTGAAAAAAAGAAAAACAGTATCTGATTCGACACAAGCCAAAGTGCTATATAAAATATGCTGGATTAATGTGTCTAGAAAGAAAATTTCACTATCAATAAAATGTTCCATTCCAGTTACCAAGTGTGAAACAGACTTGAAGCAGCCTTTGCACACACCATATGTGGGTGCGTTTTTCTGAACATGTCAGTAAAACTTAAAAAGATTCTCCTTCCTTTCCCTTACCTTCAAAGAGGAATTTAATTTACTACTTCATGTGTACTCCTCAAACTTCCTCTCGGAAACAGAAGAAAATAAAATGAGGTTTTTGTAAGCCCAGATGATATGCATGTTATTCTTATTTTCAATATAAGTAAAGTAATCTCTCTATTTTTAAACAGTACCTTATAATATAAATAATCTAGTCTTTCCTTGTGCAGCTTGTTTATTCAGACAGGTGGAAGTTGATGCTAAAGATTGGCATTAAATTGAGGAAACCATTCATGTAGTAAATAAGATAATTTGTTTCTGCCCCCCAAAAGATTAAAATATAGATTTTTTTCACACTCTGTATTATTGTTAACACCTACAGTTCCTGAATATTTTTGATTTAGATTTGTGTCCAAAATTTGGAAAGGCTTTTTACTACAATTAAAATATTTTTCAGGGGATCCCTGGATGGCTCAGCGATTCAGCGCCTGCCTTGGGCTCAGGGTGTGATCCTGGAGTCCGGGGATCAAGTCCCATGTCGGGCTCCCTGTGTGGAGCCTGCTTCTCCCTCTGCCTGTGTCTCTGCCTCTCTCTCTCTCATGAATAAATAAATAAAATCTTTTAAAAATATATTTTTCAGTTGCAGAAAGCACCACAAAAAGTATTTTCTTATTTATATTTGAGTTTCTTGGCATTTGTTATTAAATGAAGTGTTTAGCTGGAAGTCTTATCAGTTCCCCAAACTCTAGTTAAAGGTGAAGGTAATATCAACATAATTTTTTGTTATTTGTAGGCCTTTTGTAGACTTATAAACCCTCTCCCTCCAAATAAAACAGTTGGATAACCAGGTAATAAAGCTTTACTATATAAAGTTATATAGTATTATACAGAGTCTCCTTTCATTGTCCTTTTTTTCTAGTTTACATGTAGGTGAGATTCCTTGGAGACTGACTTCATTATATAGCCAGTTATTGCTCACTCTTTTTGACTTCTATATACAAAAACAGATATGAGTGGGCTGGACACATGCAGACAGAGCCCTGTGACTGCTTGGTGTAAAATGGAAATGACATGCGTATCCCTGATTTTTGCACCCGATTCATGAGCATTGGGCATAAAATGACTGTGTATATAACACAGGCCTATGGCAATGGAGTAAGTTTTAGGATTCTTGTCATACTTATCCATAAATGCCCCTCATTACATGGACTTTGGTTTGTTCATACTAGTGGTATTTTATAAACTGCCTATTGTGCTAGCCTTGTGCATACATTGCCTTACCTTTCCAGCAACCTTTGAGATATCTACTATAATCATCTCCTTTTTACAAGCACAGAAACTAAGTTTTTTTTTTTTTAAGATTTTTGTTTGAAAGAAAGAGTGAGAACATGAGCAGGGGAAAGGGCAGGGGGAGAAGGACAAGCAGACTCCCTGGCAAGTGGGAGCCTGACACAGGGCTTGATCCCAGGACCCCAAGATCACAATCTGAGCTGAAGGCAGACACCTAGCCGACTGAGCTACCCAGGCTCCCCTCACAGAATACTAAAACTTAAGAGAGATTACATAATTTACTAAGAGTGAGAGAGCAGAGCTAGAATTTGCAGTAGGTATTCTGATTCCAAAGCTTTGGCTTCAGCACTATGTTAGAGTGGAAGAAGATGGTTTGGAATGCCATCAGTACTGTAAGGGAGTTGGACTTTTTTTGTCCAGGCTTAGCTCAAAAGCATTTCCTCTGAGAAGCCTTCCTTGAGTCCCCTAAGGCCAACTTAGATTTGGGTCTTCTGGGTCCCTACCCTGCTTTGTACCTGCCTCCATCCTGGCTTTTATCTATCCCCCACCATGAACCGTGCTTGCCACCTCTTTTTCCAGAGAGCCTGGGCAATTCATTAGTGAAATAGACCCCCAGGCTCCAGGTGGACCTACTGTTTTAGAATATCTGATTCTGCATTTCTAAAATCCTCCCCAGGTAATTCTTGGGAGAGCTAAAGTTGAAGAAACATCCCAATAGATTGCAAATTCCTAAAAGCCAAGGGCAGGTGTTTTCTTCTTTGCCTCCTGGGGTAGAGTAGCCTGTGCTGCGTGGGGGCTTAATGAGTTTAGTGAGCCAACAAGCTAAAGGAGGAGTATTAGAGCAATGCTGAGAGCTCATCAGATTTGGGTCCACTCTGTTCACTCAAGTAAAAGCACATGCATTCGTCTATCCTAAGTATTTACATAGTTCAATTAAATGGGCTGATAAACTAATTTTTTTGGTGGCTAATGAGCTGTTGCTTTTCTTCTATGTCATTATGATCAGATATGATGATTCCACAGTTGCCCAAATTATCCCCTTCATTATGGTTTTAATAATAATGGCGATCATTGTGATTGATGAGCATCACTGGCATTAATTCATGGAGTTCTTCTTTTGCTCTATGCATTCAGAATTTGATGAACATTATTCTCATGGGTTATGTAATTCCGGAATGTTATCATCCCCATTTTACAGACGAAGAGAGTGATGTTCAGAGAATGTAGAAGTCTGAATGCGAACCCAGACTTGTCTCCATTGTCCATGCTTTTAACCATATCCTCAGAAACCATGTCGTTTTGCTTGTAACCTTTGTGTAGAAGTACAGAAAAAAAAAATTCAACCGAAGTTTTTCCATTTGGACATTCTGAGCAGCGTGGAAAAAATACCGTATTTTGTATAGGTGTTACATTTTCAAAATTTCATCATGTTAAAAAAAATGGCCTTATTACTGAGCATTATAATCCTGCAGTTTAGAAAGCATAATCTCCTCTGGTATGACACTTAGTTTGACTGTTAAAAAATATACACGATAGAATTTAAGATGTATTATTTTTACTTTTCTCATCAAACTGAAATAATGAATTCAGTATATCATATTTATAGAATTCTTGTGATAAAAATATGAGTACATATACAAACATATATGCATCTTAAGTGACAGTAATGGAAATGTAGGAATATTCCATCTCAGTTCTCCAGTATAAATAAATATTTCATGAGCAGGAGGCATATATGTTTGTGTGTGTGTGTGTATATATGTATTGATGTCAGCTACATATACACACATTCAAGTTTCAGATGTTTACTCTGTTCTGCAAACGTGACCCAAACTTCTGGTTTAAGTTATTTGGAGTTTGGTTTTATTTGAGAGGCATTTGAATTTTAAACAGCTAATCTACTTAAGAAATTAGTTACTGTACTATTGAAAGAAAAACACAGCACTAGCAGAAAGATATTATCTCCTCCCCCTCTTTTTCTCTTAGAAGCCTCCCGTGATCCACTGGTGGTAAATATTTCATGTACTTTGCATATCAGCCTGAGTTCCCTTTGTGAAGTCAGGTAAATGGAATGTAAATCCCCACGTACTCCAGACAGTAAAACGGCATTATTTGATGTTACATCACATAAACATGCAGATTTGATTCCCCCTTTACTCACGCTGTAAAAACAAAGTTTTTAAAGTGGTTAGCCATACCTGGAAATGTAAATGCACTCGCCTAATGTAATGCCAAAGAAAAATTAAGACAAATGATACCACATCGCTGCCACAAACTGCAGCTCGTACAAAATTCACTTTAGTTATTATGCTGTGAATACGGGCTCTCACCCTCCTCTGTGAATGCACAATTTATGTTGAATGCAACATGAATCATTTTAATAGACCGAGCAAAAAGTCCCCAAAGTCGATTTTCAAATTATGAACCTTGGAACAGAATATAACAACAGCGAACAACAAATAGTTCAGACTTTACTCTGAGCTATGGGTGAACCATCAAAAATACAGCAGGCACTTTTGGTTAGGTGTCATACAATTCGTAGCCTAATGGCAAAAAATATCAGAGATGGGGGATTCTTTTATGCTGTTTTTCTCACCATCATTCTGTTCAATTATTTTCACATTTATGTAATCAAGATATTCCCAAACAGAGCATAGTGTTGTATATTGTTTGGAACTAATTATATGTATTATAAATCCAAGAATTAATTTAAACGACCCAGTTTCCACAGAGAAAAAGCCACATTGTTTTTAAATAGCTAACTACACAAAATGCTCACCCATATGGGAGAAATTTCCAAAGAACAAAAACCATCTACCAGGAAAATGGAAAATCCCTCCAAAAAAAAATCATAATCATGTCAAACAAGATGAAGAAAATTACACTGAAGAGAGGCCAACTTTTTTTGTTTGTTTGTTTTTTTAAGAAAAAGAAGCTGAAGTTGACGTTGAGGTGGGCTTTTATTATAAGATACCTAAAGATGGGACTAGAAGTTCTCCATGGAGTCCCTAGACCCATGACATCAGCATCACCTGGTAGCTTGTTAGAAATAGAAATTTTCAGGCCTTGTCTCAGACCTACAGAATCAGAAGCTAGTGTTTGGTGGAGGGTAGGAAGAGGGGTGAAACAGTGGGGAAGCCCTGTGATCTGAGTTGTAACAAGTCCTCCAGGGGATTCTCATAAATGCTCATGTTTGAGAACCTGAAGTTCACATTCTGTAGGACTGAGATGAAGCCCAAGAATTTGGTTTCTAAAGGGAATCCATGTGAAGTGGATGCTGTTTGTTCTGGCAAGTGAAATGCATAGCTTGCAGTTGCCAGGCAGGTAACACGGTGATCAAAGGGAACTTATGGAAGACATTAGGGAGTGGTGAGGACCTGTGTTAAACTACGGGATAGGATCTGACCTGTTGATTTGAGAGGTAAGGGCCACTCAGCTCCAGCAACCTATTTGTATGAGGGAATGATTTCTGATTTTTTTTTTTTTTTTTTTTTTTTTTTTTTTACCTAGAGACTAAAAAAGTCTGACTCTTTTATTTTTTTAAATTTTATTTAAAATATTTTATGTATTTGCTCATGAGAGACAGAGAGAGAGAGAGAGAGAGAGGCAGAGACAGGCAGAGGGAGGAGCAGACTCCTCACAGGGAGCCTGATACGGGATTCGATCCCAGGACTTCAGGATCACGCCCTGAGCCGAAGGCAGACGCTCAACCGCAGAGCCACCCAGGCGTCCCACTCTGGCTCTTATAAATGATATTTCCTGACTTTTAATTACTGACAACTAGTTGTTTAGAAAACAAAACAAAACCAACAATCCTGCAATTCAAAGAAAACATGTTTGTGATAGGCAGCCAATTGATTGTGTAAGACTTTATCTTTTATCAAGTCTATTATGTTAATAAGGTTGGGGGGGGCTATAGAAATCCTATAGAGACTATGTTGGAGGACTTTTTTTACTAAAATCTTAGATTTACAGAATAATTAAACAGGTAGTATATTGAGTTCCATATACCCACCTGACACTCCCCCTCAAACACAAACACAGTATTTTCCCTATTATTAACATCTGACATTAGTATGGGACATTTGTTATAACTCATAAAACAGCATTGATACACTATTAACTATAGTCCATAGTTTACATTAAGGTTCACTGTTAGTGTGGTACATTCCATGGTCTTGCACAGAGGCTGACTCTCTAGCACTACAGTTTCATACAGTATAGTTTTATTGTCCTAAAAATCTTCCCAAAAGTGTTTTTAAAAGCTCCATCTATTCATGTTGGGGCACCTGGGTGGCTCAGTCAATTAAGCATCTGACTCTTGGTTTTGGTCATAATCTTAGGGTCGTGAGATCAAGCTTTGCATTGGGCTCCGTGCTCAGCCAGGAGTCAGCTTGAGGATTCCCCCTCTCTCTTTTCCTCTTGTCTCCCACTCACCAGTTCTCTGTCTCTCTCTAAAGCAAATAAATAAATAAATAAAAATCTCCACCTATTCATTTTACCATTTTCCCTAGTGAAGTCCCTTTGAGAATTAAGACCATAGGCCAGAGGGTCTCAATGCTCAATACAAGGCATCCATATACTTCAGGGTGCCTCTAGCAATTGTAATTGAATCCTGAAGTTAGAGTTTCTTGGCTACCATCTTCCCCTTCCTTCATTTCATAGGTAAGGAGCAGAGGCCCATGTCACCAATCTCAGGTTCTTAAAGTGGAATTGGAATAGAAATGCTCCCTCTGTACATGGACCACCCTCTCTTTCCACCCTTCTGCTTCTTGCCAGGGTCTCCCTCAAAGAGAGAGCTTGCCAGATGCTAGTTACATCAAGTCACCCAGCAACCGATGATGAGGGTGGCAGTGTTTTTTGTTTTTGTTTTTTCATTTTAAATATACATAAATTATTTTTATCCAAAATGGATACCAAAGCTTTCTAGAAAGGAGGGATGGCTAATAACTTAGGTCTTATGTTTTGAATTCACATAGCGTACCCATGGTTTAATTCTCCTATGTAAACAAAATGTTAAATAATTTACTTTTGTGAATAAAAAAAAAAGCACACAAATTTATAATCTTACAGAAAAACCAAATTTCTATTGTTTGCCTAACACTGCCTGGTGAGCAGATAGTGATGGTGATATACACCAATGCCCTTATGGATTTCTAGCTCCTCAGAGTTTGGATCATTTGCTTCATCCATGGAGACAGAGTTGTTTTCTCCAGTCATAAAAAATAGCAGTTTTATCACTGCAAAATTGTGTTGTGTTTTTTTACCCTGTGGGGGATAAGATGGCTTTATTTTAAATTGTTTTGTTATTACCTTAAAAGAATTTAAGAACATATAAAATATTCCTATAGAATATTCTTATAGAGACCTTCTGCAGTTTCTACAAAGAACCAGAGAATCTTTCATTGAAGAGAATTATTTTTTTTAATTCCCCTTTCCCCCAGAAAATATTTTCCTTGAGTTGGACACAGGGCAATAATGCCCTTGTAATCTTTCATGAGTCTATTCTAGAAAACAGAAAGGTTTAGAAGTTCAGATTGATTCTGTCATAATCCAAGCCTAATGTGTGATTGCCTATAGACTTAAAGTTTCCCACTGTTTTTGTTTTTTTCTCTCATTCCTTCCCTTTTTTGCCTTTTCGTTTTTCATTTTTTCTCATTTTACTCTGTTTTTCTGCTCCCTTCATTATTTCCTTCTTCTTCTTCTTGTAAAAATTACATATGCACGTAATTTACAATCAAATACATTCTACTAGGCTTTTATATAATAAATTAAAGCATTCCTTAAAGACATTAGCTCTGTCTCTTCAGCTCTTCTTTGGTCTTTCATGGTTTCATTTGGTTTTTCTATGTATAGCTTTAACTGCACTTTCATGGCTACTTCTTAATTTTCTAGTTTTAGACATTGCCTGTAGGCTTTCCAGCAACAAAAAAGAAAACTGTGGCTTTCCTTCATCCTTACACCTTTGAATCAAGTTGCATCTTTTGCCTTCTGCAGCCTTTCACTAAAGTTCTGTCATGATTTTTTTAAGCAGACAATTTAGTATTTACTTTGTTGTGAATATGCAAGTATATTCACGGTGAAGCCAAATAGCATGCCAAGATTATGTTTTCTTTCCTACACAATCTTTCTTTTCCCTGGAGTTAATACTTATGTTCTCTTTTGCTTAGTTATTTATTTATGTGTCAGCAGTTCAACCTGTGATTTTCATCTGACTGCATAAATCTCTTTTCGAAAGGTTCAGAACATGCCAAGTATTCCATCATTTTCACGTTGGAAAACAATCTCTCCTAGAGTCTTCTAACCAACAATTTGGGCTGGTTGTGCTCTACAGCTGGTGCACAAGAATGCTTTATTGTAGTTCTAATTAGAGCTACCTTTTCATTATAGGACTTGGAAAATCCATTCACCTTTGTCCTGAGTTTGAGCTCCTCTTTCACATCTTCTGTTTTAATTTGCTTATTGTTTTGTAGGAGTATATCCTCCAGTAGCTTTCTGAAAAAGGAGGATAAGATATATACATACATATATTTTTGAAACCTTTTGTGATTCAAAAGGTTTTTATTGCCACCTTCATTTTACTGTTCAGCTAGGTATTGAATCATAGATTTAGAATCAATATTTCTTCTGGGTTTTAAGACATTACTCTAATGATTTGTAGCTTTTAGTGTTACTCTTGGAAAGCATAAAACCATTTCATCTTCAATCTTTTTTATCTCTCCGTGTTTCCCTTTTGAAAGTATTGAGAGAGGCATTATCTACCACCCTTTGCTATTCTCTAAATAGGAAATAAAAGCCTGGAAAATGATGCTGTCTCTGTCCTCACTGTTTTTCAATTATTTATTTATTTATTTATTTATTTATTTATTTATTTATTTAGATTTTATTTGTTAATCATGAGAGAGACACAGAGAGAGAGAGAGAGAGAGAGAGAGAGAGAGAGAGAGAAAGATAGAGGCAAAGACACAGGCAGAGGGAGAAGCAAGCTCCATGCAGGGAGCCCGATGCAGGACTCTATCCTGGATCCTTGGATCACACCCTGAGCCAAAGGCAGAACGCTCAACCCCTGAGCCACCCAGGCATCCCAATGTTTTTCAATTTTACATAATATGCTGTGATATGAGTCTGTTTTTGTTCCTTGTACTGTGCACTCAGTGGAACATTTAAATCTCAAAACACATGCCCTTTAGTTGTATGAAATTTTCTTTAAATGTTTCATTGATGATTTCTCCCCACTGCACCATCTCCCTTTTTTTTTTTTTTTACTGTTTTCTCTCTCTCTCTCTCTCTCTCTCTCTCTCTCTCTTTTGTTGCAAGCATGCAAGTGTGGGAGGAGGGGCAGAGGGAGAGGGATAATCTTAAGCAGACTCCTTGCCCAGTGTGGAGCCTTTCTGGGGCTCTATCTCAGGACTTTGAGATTAAGACCTGAGCCAGATGCTTAACCAACCAAGCCACCCAGGTGCCCCTTGCTGTTTTCTTTTTAAAGAACTTTTGTTGTTCAGGACTTTGACCTCACAGACTGTTTTATATTAATTTTTCTCTGCTATATTTCAGTCTTGCCTTTGGTACTACTTTGTAGGAGATTTCTTCTAGCTTTTCCATGAGTTTTTATTTCTCCTAGATTTTTTTTTTAAGTTTCTAAACATTTTTTTTGTATGTTTGGTTGATTTTCCTAAAATACCCTGTTGTTTAATAGCGTTCTCTTCTTGTTTCATGGGCAAAACTTACTCTCTTACATCTGATATTAATTGCTTTTGGTTTTCTTCTCTCTGTATAGCTTCTGTCTCAAAATTGATTTTTTAATTTTTTTTCTCAAAATTGATTTTAATTGTTTTGGTCACTGTGATGATAAAATTTCCCTTGGTGTCCTGTTTTTGTATGTCTATTTGTACTTAAGAGTAGGACCAAAAAATTGTTGGCAACTCTAAGCACATGGGAAGAGCTAATTAACTATGGATACCATTGATGGGTGATATGCCTAGACTCTTTGTTGGAGAAATCACTGTGTTTGAATCTTTAGATTCTTCCTTTTAGCCTGTTGAATTGCCTAGAGAATTTCCTAGTACTCTGTTTGGGGAGACTATAGTTTTGGCTGCCAGAGTTCTGGGAGCCAAGTGAGAAAAGAGGCTGAGTCTCAGCATTCAGTACATAAGCATTTACCTTATCTCTGTTTTCAGGATAGTACCACTGTCCTCAACTGCTTATATTCTTTTCAGAGAATAAACCTGTATTTCCTCTGGGGTTAGGAAGTGACAAATCCCTGGCTTGGCTGAGGGTGGACATTTTCCACTTGCAGAAGTACCAACTTCCACCAGCTTCTGAGCCTTTGGTGGTTCTGTGCTATGAATTGCATTACTTCTTGGCTGTTCCCATAGCTTAAGACTCAGCTGTCTTGTCTGTTAAATCACTTACTAGTTGTCCACCTGCTTTCCAGCAACCAAGTTTTTGTTTTTTGCTTTTTATTGCATTAATTGAATGCATTTCCACTCAAGGGCTAGCACCATCACTTCATATTCTTGGAGGTTTGAATGGATTTCTGAAAACAAGTCACCAGGTTGCCCTTGATCCACTGCCATTCTGCCATTGACTTAGAGATGTCAGAGTAGCAGTGGAGCACCCTTTTTCCTGTAGTGTTGATCTAGGTAAGCCCCGTGGTGCTCCAGGATCTATAAATTCACCTTGGATCAGGGGCTTGCAGATTGCAGGAAAGGTGCTTTGGCACATATGAAAACCTTTTCAGAATGCCTAATCTACTCCTGTTCCTTCTACACAAATCTTGGCTATCCTATAGGCCAAGCAACACTCCCACTGTCATGTTGTCTTGTTTTTGCCATTTCCTTTTCAACTTGAGCCTCCTGTGACAACAGAGGGGTGCCAGGGTTGGGAAATCGCACCATGGCTCTGTGTGCCACCTGGGTGTCCTCTTTGTGCCCTCAGGGCATGTTCAGTGTGGAGGATCCTGTTAGTGTGTGTCCTTAGCTTTCATCAAGTTGCTTGTCACCCATGATGCCTTGTTGATTGAGTAAACTAATTCATAATCCACAGCCACTTCCCTTGGATACTTGCTTCTAGGCACATTAAACGGTCGGGGCACGGGTCCTCATTTTTCTTAAACTTCCATTTCCATATTAATTCTCAATCAATCACTGACGACCCGCTGTCAACAGGCACCATTTTTGGTGGGACTCGATGATGTATATCCCTTGTTTTCAGATTCCTCGCATCTCATCGTATAAAGCAGTGACCTGAGCGGGGTCTTAATGCTTTTGGGTGCAGCCCCCTTGAGTTTTCATAATGGCAAATCTAGTGCAGGTACTGAAGGGAAGCAGATCTTTAAAGGGACAGGGACGTGGAAACATGGCTTCCTGGACAGGGTTTTACTGTATTTGTGTGTGGCTATGCACCTAGCCAAGGGCCTATTTATTGGTCATTTAGGCAGGATATAACAACCTTGTCTCCCAAGGTTTAAGACCAAAGAGCTATGTCCCTTTGGTAAAAACATACTGGTGGAGAAAGGAGTGTTTTGTTGTAAACTGTATGCCAGGAAGCTGCGTTAATATTGGTATGGCACTCATTTTGGCTTTAGAAAGTTTTCCTTTTGTTAAGAATGATGATGATGGTGATCATGGTGACCATGTTGACCGTGTTGGTTTGAGCAGAGAAGTCTACATCCAGTTCTATGCTTTTTTACTGTTTGCCTTCCTTCTCACTTATTCTTTTTCTCCCCCTCATGCGTGCCTCTTCCTCCCATGTTACCCCACCTTTTTTTTTCTCCACTATCAAGAAATTTTTTGGAACTCTATCATTACTCTTCCTCACCACTGTCAAGTGGATTGTCCTAAGGGCAGAGGGAGAAGATGTGTAATTAGTGCGTTTCATCAGGCTGAACAGAATCCTCCGCCAGGTGCAGGCAAGACTGGCTTGTATTTATGAATGAATGGCAGTATTTTGACAGGATGATGAATAAATATGCTGGGCTTGGAGGACTTCTGGGGATGAGTATTTCTTTGTGGTCTAGTAAGTGATAGGACTCCCAGCTTAATTTTTCTAAAACCTGCATTTAATAATTTTGTAGTTTTTTTTATAGAAAGGAACTTTCTTAAAGAAATATACCATATAAAATTAGCTCATGAAGTCTATTTTTGAGTAATTTCTAGCATGGATGATTGGATTACCAAAATGAACTTGTTCTTTTATGTTTGTGCCTAAATGATTGAATGTTTAGTGGGCTTTATTCAAATGAACACAGAAAATGCCACCCACCTGAACACTTGTTGGCTTTACCATTTTTAGGAACCTCTGACACTATATTGTGAATCAGCAGAGGATGGGCTGCTACTACCCTGTTTCCATAGATGCAGGCTGCATGGAGGGGATCCCACTTTGTAATGAGCACCTATTTTCTGGGCACTTGCCTGCTCTTTGTACTCATTTGAAAAGCAGTGAGTGAAAAGGATTCCATCCCAACTTCCCGTCTCACCTGGTTTTCCAATCTGATAAAGCTTTACTTTTCCATACTTTTTTCTTATTTATAATGAAATGAAGCATATCAAATTCTAACTAATGTTGGACCCCAAAAGAAAACTTCTTAAGACCTCTGTGATGTTGATTTGATGAATATAGGCTCTGCGGTCAGACTTCTTGTGTTGTAGTCTTGACCTTGTTAGTTCCTAGTGTGGGATCTCTGGAAAGTCACTTATCTTCTTGGAGCTCCTGTTTCCCCAAGTGGTAAAGGGGATTAATAATAGTTTCACCTCACAAGGTGGTTGTGGAAGGTATATGTGTAATGCATCTGGCATACTTAGGAGATTGCCTTGCATATAGTACCCTCATAAAAGTTTAGCATCACTCTACTCACATTGCTATCATAGTAGTCAACTAGTTGAAAAGCAGGGAGTTGGAGCCTACAGTGTTGACTTCAGAGCCCCAGAACTTCTGTGGCAACTCAAGTAAGCCACCCTTTTGGACATGTTATTCCTCAACTGTAAATGGGAGATTTTAACTTTATGGTATTGCTAGAATTAAGTGAGATAATTTATGGACATCCCTTATATAGTTGGTGACACAGGAATGCACTCAGTAAAGGTATCCATTAATAATGTTTTTATTTATTCTGAAAGCATATTGGGCCATTTGGATGTCACTCTGATAATTTTGATTTTTCAAAAAGATTTTATTTACTTATTAGAGAGAGAAAGAGAGAGAACACGAGCAGGGGGAGGGACAGAGGGAGAAGTAAACTCCTCGCTGAGCAGGGAACTCAATGTAGGTCCAATCCCAGGACCTTGAGATCATGACCTGAGCCGAAGGCAGATGCTTAACTGACTGAGCTACTCAGGTGCCCCTCCATGCCACTTTATAGTCCAGTGTGACTCTAGGAAATCACCTGTTTTCTGTCCTATTGATTAATTTGTGTTTCCTAGAATTCTTTATAAATTAAATCATATAGTATGTATGCTATATCTGGCTTCTTTCACCTACATCATGAGTTTTTTGACTCACTCATGTTGTATTATTGGCAGCTCATTTTTTTCAGGGCTAAGTAGTATGTCATTGTTTGAATGCCTGATATTTTATTTATCTAATTACCTATTGATAGACATTTGGGTTGTTACCAATATTCACCTATTGTACATGGATATGAATTTGAAAAAAGCCACTGTGAATATTCACACACACATGCACACACACACACACACACACACACATCTTCATGCAGACATATGCCATCAGTTCTTTTGGGATAATTCCCTGGAGTAGGATGGAGTAGGACAGGGTAGTCAACAGTAGGATTACATTTAACATTTCAGAGACTGGCAAGCCTTTCCACAGTGTGTTGGACCATTTCGCGTTCTTGACCAATTCCAGTTCTTCTGTGTTCTGAGAAACACTTGATATTATCGGTCTTGTTAGTTTTCTATTTGAGTATATAGTGGTATATTGTGGTTTTAATTTGTTTTGTATAATGATTCACTAATGATGACTAATGATGGTGAACACCAAAAATATGCTCATTGGCCATATCTTCTTTTTCTTTTTGGTGGGGGCAACAACTTTATTGAGATATAATTCACATATCATACGATTCACCCACTGAATGGTTTTTAGTGTTTTGCACAGTTTTGCTACCATCTCCTTAATCAAGCTTTAACTGCTTGCACTTGCCTTTTTAATCTTTCCCACCCGCTCACTGCTGGCTCTGTTTTCTTCTTCAACCATTTAAATTCAGTGTCCTTCATGATTCTGCTTTTGACCTTTTCTCTGTCTGTACTCTTTACCCTGGAGATCATACCCACTACCCACTCCAAAAATTTCAAACATCATTCTGAGTCCCATATTGATAGTGCCTGTTTCTGGATATTTGTATCTAGTTTGTTACTCCCAGATTATTCACATCTGCACGTATCTTCTGCAAGGTCACAAAGCTGTCTTTTCACCCTGTCCCCACCAACAACCCCCTCCCCAATGTCATCATATTATCCTTGCCCACACCTCCTCTACCTCCACCCACCTCCTCCATACTCATAAGCTACTCAGGGCTATGTATCTCTCTATCCTTCCCAGCGCCAAGCTAAGTAGACACTGGGTAAATATTCATCTAATGAATAAATGAACTTGTATTCTCCAGATTGCAAAAAATGTGCTTTGCTTTTATCTTCCTTGGAAATTAATTGCATTACTATCTTATTAAAGGTCTACAAAAATAATTCATGCTGCAGTTCACAAGGCTACTAAACAGTTGGCCTGGCAATTTCTGATTATCATTTTGGAAATATTTCTAACCTGTGGCCTTTTTTCTTATCTCTTGTTAAAGCTTTTCTGGAAGAAATTCAGTTTCTACCTTTCCTTAATGTTCCTTAAATGTTGTACATATCTTAAAAGCGGATTCCCCATAAAACAATATGGATTATGGTCTCATTCCATTGAACAGTGTGAAAGCTTACCCGAAAGGACAAGAATAAGACTCTCTTAAAATCATGTCCAAGTTTTAAAGGAATATAAAACTTTCTATTTAAAAAATATGCCTTTCTTCTTTCATGCCCTAACCCACAGAGCTCAAGTCTAGTTTCACTCAGACTTGGAAATTGTTCTATTATTATGTCTCTGCAATGGGAACAAAGCTGAAACCCCTAAGGTCTAGAGATTGCTTGAAAATGTCTTTGCTTCCACGTCATAGCTGTGTTTCATCTTAGCAAGGCACAAGCCCAAGAGACCTCATGTATTATGCCCATACTGAGGGGGATACTAAGTAGACAAGCCTGACTCTGAGAGATCTCCTGCAGCTGGAGCAGCCTGTAATGTCACTTATATCCAGGAAAGGATGGTGGCAAAGAGCTGTCCTAACAGAAGATGCAGGTGGTGGGGTGAGAGGACAGGTTGTTGGCAATAGGAAGGGCATTCGAGAAGGTTCACGGAGGTCAATTAACCCAGTGATACATTAATGTCAAATTGGAGAATCTGGAAAGAGGGTCAGGGGTTCATGACCCAAATCTAAAAGCAAAAGAGAGGTTTGTATATGGTGTGCATGTGAGCATCTGTTGTGGATAATGGGTTAATGGAGCTACTTAATGAGTTAGTAGAGGGTTAGAAATCAGACCGTGAGAAGCAGCAGAAGCGGAAAGAGGAAGGCTGGGCCTGGGTCATGGTGTAGGTTGAGGTTGGCATTTTGGTTTTCAAAAGCGCTGTAACAAAGTCCTGCAGACCAAGTGGCTTAAGCAACAGAGATTTATTGTCTCAGTTCCAGAAGCTAGAAGTCCAAGAGCAAGCTGTTAGCAGGTTTGGTTTCTTCTGAGGCCTCTCTGCTTGACTTGTAGACAGACACTTCCCTGGTGTGTCTCCACATGGTCTTTCCTCTGTGTGCCCGTCTCTGATGTCTCTCTGTGTCCCAACTTCCTCTTCTTAAAAGGATCCAGTCAGTTTGGAGTAGCCACACCTTAGTGGGCTCATTTTAACTTAATCATCTCTTTAAAGGCCCAACCTCCAAGTATAGTCACATTCTGAGGTAGTGATGGTTAGGACTTTGTCATATGTATTTGGGGGGACATAAATGAGCCTATTACAGCTAGAGATGAAGCTATGGGAAGATACCATTGCCTAAAATTTACGTGGGGATGTGATAGTTTTCAGGAGGCATCTATATTCCTATCTCACTCATCCCCCCCACCCCTCGAGTCCATGGCCAGCTGATCTGGTGGTCACACTGCATTAATTGTCCTGATATGGCCCCCAGGGCTCTGTAGGCTGCCTTCACCATCTTGCCAGATCTTGCCCTCTCTTTGTCCTGGGGTGGCATGCACTACTGACATTTCTTCACCCTTCACAGATTTTCCATCAGCCAACCCAAATTTGCAGTTGCTTCTAGTGACTGAAATTATGCTTGATATGCAGATGTCATGGATGAAATAGTAATGCCCAGGGGTAATAGATATGGTATAGAAATAATTCTAGTAAGCCCAGTGATTGGAAAACAATGAATCCCAGGTTTGAACCATATTAATTTTTTTTCTGGACTCAGTCTCCTGCCCAGAAATAACTGTTATTATCATTTTGGTCTGTGTCACAGAAGTGAGTTTTTTTACTATTCTATGTATTATATAAATACATAATATATATGCCTGCTTATGCACACTTTTAAGCCAAATAAGATTGCACGATGTATTTTTTATAGCCTGCTTTTTATTGAATTTAGTGATAAGTTGCAAACATTTTTCCATGCCAATAAATCTTCTTTCTTAGCACGCTCCTAAGTGGTGAGGCAATAGTCTTTCATATGCATATCCCATAATTTTCCCACTCTACAATCTCATCAGAGTCCTAGCTATCACCTGATATGTTTCCAGCAGCTGTGAGGTTTGTCCCAAATGATTTGTTATTGAGAATTCTTGAAGTGCAGATGTTGGTGCATTATTTTACAAACTAGTTTATTGAGATATAATCTACATACTGTACACTTCACATACTTTAAAGTATGCAATTTGGTGCCTTTTAGTGTATTCAGAGTTGTACAACCATATGCACAATCATTTTTAGATTGTGCATTTTCATTATCCCCCAAAGAAACCCCATATGATACCTCCCCCCCAGCTTCCTCTTTTTCTTTCACCTCAGCTCTAGGCAGCCCTCTCTGTAGGTTTGCCTATTCTGAACTTTTTGTATAAGTGGAGTCACATGGTATACAGCCTTTTTCACATAGCAGAATAGTTAGTTTCAGGATTCATCCTTGTTGTAGCATTTTTTTAATTGTCAAATATGGTTCCATTGTATGGGCATACCATATTGCATTTATCCATTCAGTTCATGCACTTTAATTTTGTTTTCACTTTGTGGCCAGTATGAGTAATGCTGACACATTATATTTTTGTATGGACATGTACTTTTCTTTCTTTTGGGTATAAAACCTAGGAGTGTAGTTGCTGGACCACATATAACTCTGTGTCTGGCCATTTGGAAAACTGCCAGACGATTTTCCGCAGCTGCACCATTTTACATCCCCACCAGCCATGCATGAGGGTTCCAGTGTCTCCATATCCTCACCAACACTTGTTCGTGTCTTTTTCATTGTGTGAAGTGGTATCAAATTGTGATTTTGGTTTGAATTTCCCTGATACCTGATCACATGTAGCAACTTTTCATGTGGTTTATTGAGGGTGAATGGTTAAAAAAATTTTTTTGAAGTATTCTATAGGGTCACCCCTCTAATAATTCCCCCTTCATTCTTGTATAGTGCAATGCCAGAAAGTAAATGCCAGGAGCTTTCAGAGATGCTCCTGCTTCAGAATTATTACCAGCAAAAAAAAAAAAAAAAAAAAAAAGTACAAGATTTTAAGGGTTCTGACCATTCCTTAGTTTCTAAATTAGAATCTTTGTGATTGGAATCCAGAAATCTGCTGTGGTACACGCTCTTGTTGGTGAACCATAGTTCGGGAACTTGGGTATCCTTTGAGAATGCACCTGGCCTGGCATCCTTGAATGGACCGAATCACATGGTGGATAGAGGCTGGTCTTGGCAGAGGCACTGCCTCTGGTCCAGTCCCAACTCAGCCACTTCACTAATGGGGTGAGCTTCCTTTTATATTCTTGTGCCTGAGAGTTCTCTTCTCTGAAAGGATGATAAAATTATTAACTCTGATTTAGTACACTAGTAGTATAGGAACACTATTATTATTATTACTAGAAGTCTCATTATTATTAGTATACATATTACTGCTACAGGGAAAATATTGAGAATGTTCAGGAAAGAAACCCACAAAAACATAGGGTGGAGAATTCACATAAACACAAATGACTGTTTAAACTTTTAGCGTAGAAAGTGAGGAGAGGGCTTGGATTTTACAGAACAATGCTGTTTGAAAAATGAGTTCTACCATTGGATGAGTTAAGGCAAAACTATGTAGAGCAGAGTTAAAACTGTTGCTTTACTATACGGCTTTTTAGAACTTATGATTTACCAGACTACACACTCGCCTCTCTCGAGTGGGTGTATTATTTGTAATTTTATCAGAGCACATTTTTTTTTCTCCAAATTTGGTGGGAAGGCACCTGCTAACTTCTTCTGGCCAGTGTTCAGGAATGTGTGGTTTAGAAATCATTTGGATGGAAGATATGACATGATGGTGAACTCATTTTCTATAGTTTAAGAAGACATTATATGCTCGTTGAACAATGAGTGATTGAGAATTTGCTAATATTTGGGATTGCCTCTGCTCTCTCCTTGTGGATGCTCTTCCTTCATTCTCAATGACTTCCGTCTCTGTTGCAAGTTAGGCTCATTTTGTTTTATAAACCAAAGTATGGACTGAGGCCAATGATCCCTGAGTTTTCTTCTTTTCAATTCTGAAGGCTCTTCAGGCCATTTGGAGCAATTTCTATTGAATTTACTTGGTTCCACAAAGGAAAGGAAGACATTGGTCCCACGAAACCCTGGAGGCTCAGCTGGTAGTTGAGGTGACAGCTGCCCCTTTCAAGTGTTCATGTTTTTGAATACTGTGAAGTGAGCCTTCAGGCCTCTCTAGGCAACCTTGATGTATCAGAGATATGGTTCAGTCACCCCAGGGTTTCCATTGATGGGGTCCCCGCACCACGGGAAAAGGGGTGAAGAGGAGTGATTCACCTCCCTGATTACAACACAGAGAGGTCTGAGTGGCAGCCCCCATAAATGGTTTCTTTAAACCCTTCACATTTTTGTGCCTCCAGATTTTGGAGAATAATTCTGGGGAAACAAGCTTACGTTGTCAAGCTGTTGTGGAAATGTAAGAAGCTGCGGGATGCCTGGCTGCATCAGTTTAGCCAAAACTGTGGCCATGAAACTGTGCCTGGCTCATGGGGGGGATATTGTATATGCTAGTAGGCGAGGTTGAGAGGCATGTCCCTTTCAAAAATGCCTGAAGAAGCAGGCATGTGTCAAGAAGCATCCTGCGTCTGCTTCTACTCAGAATATCTCAGACTTCTATTGCATGGGTCTTGACAAATCAGAACAGATAAGGGCTCTAACCTGTGTGTACCTGGTGAATATTAGCCCCGCTAATGTGTGCCTGTCTTTGTTGGTTTTTAATCTCCTAAAACTTAGACCAAGGGTGCAAAACTCAAATATCTGATGGATCAGCTCATCCTGAGCTGCAGCGTTGGAGTCTGGGAGGCAACAGAGAGCCGTGGGGATGGTGGCGGACCAGACTGGTTATCTCAAGGACGGTGGCGACTCAACCGACTCATGTCTGATTGTCAAACCATGAGCATGTGGGCCGGGTGTTGCTCTCTCTGTCATCATTTTTCATGAAGAGCCAGGAATTTGGATTGGCAATGTGACATCTCTCTTTAAAAATGTATAACTGTATTCCTTTCCTATTTCTGCTAGACTAAATTTTCACAATGGCTTGAAGCAACACAGAATTATTATGCTATAGGCTTGGAGGCCAGAAGTCAGAATGGATCTCAGTGAGCTAAAACCTATGTGTTGGTGGATCTGCATGCTTCTCCGCAGGCTCAAGGGGAGAACCCACATCTTTGCCTTTTCTGGCATGTAGAGGCTGACCACATTCCTTGGCTCCTGGCCTCTTCCTGTGCCTTCAACGTCAGTAGTGGCTAGTCACATCCTTCTCAGACTGCCTCCTCTCTTGTTCTCTCTCTTCTCCCTCCTGTTTTTAAGGACCCCTGTGATTACATTGAGCCCACTGTGATAATCCAGGGAAATCTCTCTATTGTAAAGTTGGCTAAGTAGCAAATTTAATTCCATCTGCAGCCTTAGTTATTTTGCCATGTAACCTAAAATATTCATAGATTCCAAGGGTTAGGACTTGGGCATCTTTGGTTGGGGGCATTATCCTGCATACCACAGTACCCATGATGCACATGCCCCTTAAAGGATACCTGGATCTTAGATTTCTTTTGTATCCTCCTGGTGCCTAGCAGAGTAAATAGATCTGTTTGGATTGGTTGGTGGCTGAGTGTCCACCCCATAAAGGAGTTGGACAAGAGTGTACAAAAGAGATCAATTATAACAGTAGCTTTTAGTTTATTTTATTATTTAAAGATCAGGCTTTTTTTTTTTTTTTTTTGGCTTCCTTCACTTAATTGAAAAGCAGTCTAAAGAAAAAAAGAAAAGCAGTCTTAGAAGTTAAATGGAATGGATAATTTATTTCCACCTCTTCTTTAGTAAACTAATAACACCGTCCAAGATTTTTGTGTGAGGGTTAAGTGAAATGAAGCCTATTTTCCCTTCTTTTGTATGTCTGTGGTCAACCTATCCAGCCAGCCAGCCTGCCAGCCCCTGAGCCCCTTCCTTTTTCCATCTTTCTGTCATATCATCTATCCTGGCAGACTTCATTGTGCCTTTGCAAAGAGGATTTGAGATGGCTTATGTAGGATCCATGTATAAAATCAGAAGAGAAAAGAATTCAGAAAATCAGGTAAATCAAAGGGTAAAGCACCATCCAAATATCTTGGCCATAAGATATTTGGCCATTTGTGAGTAGATCCTTCACGTGGGTGGAAGAGTCCCTGAGAGCCTCCAAAGGTCCAAGGAAGAGGGAGATGCAGTCCACTGAATCCATGAGGATAAATCACCTAGCAGCCCTGACACTATGAGTCTTTCAATCAGTAGTCATCTTTCTATCCCTCTCCCTCCTGCTGGGGCCATCAGGGCAGAAACAGCAGCAGTCCAGTGCCTTTCTGAAAGAGTTTGCGCTTCATTCATTGTAGGTATAAAAGGGGCATTTACCAATGTGCAAAGACATGGGCATATAAAATTATTATTATTTTGGCTTTTATGGGAAGGGGATATTATTAAGAATAAGAAATAGAGCATTCATGTTCATGAATGACAGTCTGCAGCTCATGTCTGAGAAGAACTTAAAGACTTATTAAAAGAGGCGTGTGATTTGCCTTTGCTCAGAGCCACCTTCCTTACCTGCCGGCCACTTCCGTAAGGTCAGCAGTTAGCGGGAAGTTGCACGGCTTCGATGGCTTTCACTTTACCCGTGCCCTTGATGTGGTGCCGACTTGTCAGGATTCTCGTAGCATTCCTCGGTGATGGCTTCTTCTCTTCTCTTTATTTCCTTAAGTGAACATCTGTCTAATTGTTCACCTCCATTGCTTTAGTGCTTTCCTCATGCTTTCTCTCTTTCCAGACAATAAACTTTATTTTCTTCATAAGAATTCAGTCTACGCAAGGGTATTAGGCAGCTTGTTTGCACCTTTTAATTTCTGGATGTTTTCCAGGAAGGCTTTTTGCAGTGGTTCCAATGGGTTCATCTGTGAATCACGGAAGACAATGCAGCATTGTGTTTGGGTTTTTATCAGTTACCTTCTGTTTGTAAACATCTGTTTGCAAACGTTGCTAGTGCCCACCCCACCCCCACCAGAAATAAAGGGTCTCATCTCTTTTTGCTTGGCATAGGGATAAGATGGAATGTCGGCTGATTTTTTTTTTTTCTTTTTTGGTCAGGTGCATAGGTATGCAACTATTTAACTGAAACCCATAGAGTTGGCACATATTGCCAAATGACTTTCGAGAGGGAATCAGGCACTTTATTTCATTAATGGCTATGAAGCCTGGTTAATCTGCTCATTATTGCAGTTTAATTTTGTTGCTGGTTTTGATGATGTATTGAAAAACTGTATAAACCAGCAATTACAACTGGAAAACATTTCCTTTTTTTGAAGAGACCATTATTTTTCATGTGTTTAAAAATACTCAGCAAGTCACTGTTTGTGCTTTTTATTGCATTTTATTCTTAATCTTTCTGAATTATTTATTGTTATATCTTTACTGATAAATATTTGGGTTTCATTTTTTCACTCAGTGTAAGAATGTTCTTATTTAAATTATGTAAACTATTTAAATGTTTTTGTAATTATTAATGTGTTCCCTTCTAGTTCTATTTCATTTATGTTTTTCATTTTTCATGTTCTTGTGTTTTACTATATAACCTGTCTTAAAGGAAAAAGAACCACAACCTTTTGATTATGGAAATGACAAATATATTCACAAGGAAGGAGGATAATATAGTAATGAGCCCCTATATGCCAATCATCCTGCTTCAACAATTAGGCAATGGTTTTTCCTTATCCAGTCGTTGTTCCTACGTGTGTGTATGTGCATATGTGTGCATAAGTATGTGTGTATACCTGTGTGTATGTATATAATACACATATATGTGTACACATTTTTCTAGTGTATGTTGCTTTATGTTTTGTGTTCAAATAACATTTTGCTTAAAGTCAGAGTAAAACCCATTTAAGTAGTGAAAATTAAAAGTTCCATTATGAAAATCTTTATTTTCTCATAGATCTGTGGGCATGTGGGAGAATCTGTCACCCGTCAGGGTGAGAAGAAGCATTGTGTGTCTCTGGCTCATTGTAGGTCTCCTTACCCTAAATGTCCAGTGCTCTGAATGACGCAGAAACAGGGGCAAAGCAGCAGGACAAAGAGGTGCTCTTTGAAAGACTATCATGTGACAACACAAGTTCCCATGCCGGCTAGGTAACATGGTTTGGGCACTTGGCCCAGCTGGAGATTAGGTGGCCGATTTTTATAGGAAGCCTGCCTGTTTGTGGCCATGAACATCCTTGTCTCAATTCCATTCACATTTTCTGAAACCTGATTATGGAGATATGGGATTGGTTTCTGAAGGCCAAGGGAGAAGTACTGGTCACGGGACACTGGTGAAAGATTTTGCTTTTTCTCTTTTGATGAAGATATGGCCTCAGTGGCCCCTAGATTCAATCATGGCAAAAGTCCTTGATGTCTAACAATAGTGCCTACAGCAGGAAGCTCTTGGCTTAATAGTTGGATCCCGTGGATGGTATTGTAATGATAAATAACATGGATGCCACCGGTAGAGACTCAATGCTGGATTCTGCTGAGAGCTGACCTAGGGAAGACCACAGCCATCCCACTTCCCAGCACACACACCCATGCATTTATATGTACACATACATGACTGTGGGAGGCCTACATGAGCCATCTTGCCCCTATCCTGGAGAGCTAACTTTCTTCCCATTAGCAATTGTATTTTATTTAGCTAAGTCCATCTATATAAGAGCATGTCTTGGTGCCTTCGACCCGTAACCCCTCTGAAACACTTTTTGTGATGTTACCAGAACCTCGATTTAGGGGATAGAATTCAGCATAATCAGAAAAAGACATGTGGCCTGGAACACATTTATGGACTATTTATTCTATGCTGAGCTTTTCCATGCATGTTATCCTTCATATTCAACACAGCTCTGTGGAGTTGGAGATATTATGAATTATTGGTGTTATGATTATTATAATTGCCAATGTTAGCTCTGATTACTGATTGCCTCTCCACCCAGGCACAGTGCTAGATGCTTTATACTCATTATTTAACTTAATGCTCATAGAACTTCTGCCAGAGATATATGATAACCCTACACTACTGGGTCTCAGAAAGCTTGGTGAATTATCCAGCATCACACAGCTAGCTAAGGGCAGAACTCAGATTTGAGCTTGGTGGTTTCTCACCTAAGAATGGGCAGCACTTATCCTGGGGTCAGTGCTTTTTCCTGCTTATCCCTCACACACTTGGGCATTTGTTTTCTTGAGGGTCTGAGTTATGCATGATGGCTGGACACAGTGCATGTGCATGTCCTACTGCACACAAGGCAACCTCCCTTATCTTTCTTTCCCTTATCTTTCGAAACTACGTCTTTATTTAAAAAAAAAAGATTGTGCACAGGAGAAAATTTTAAATAGTACAGAAAAATCTGACTAGTCCCTTTCCAGCATTCATTCAACATCAGTCTTCTACTGAAAGATGACCTATTGCAGGTCCTTCCAGAAAAAAAAAAAACAACAAACCTATGCCAGTAGTAAATTCATTCATGTATATTATATATTCACATATAATATATACTTACTTAATCACATTGGGACTCTGCTAGTACATTTTTTTTCCTGATTGAAAAGTAATGTAATGTAGTTACTTTTATAAATTTCACAATTATAGTTACATGTAAATAAATAAGAAGAAAGAAGTACTTCTGAGTCTCAGAAGCAATCATTATTAATTTTGCATGTATCTTTTTGTCTTTTAAAAATTCAAATATGTTTACCTATTTTTCTTAAAATGGCAATCATTCTCTAATATGATTTTTTTTTTAACCTAACATTTTGGCCATCTTTCCCTGTCGATGACTATGCTCTGGCAATGTGATTCTAGTGACTCCACATTATACCTTCATCACTTATTAAATGAATCCCTTATTGCTGGGCACAGATGCTCTTTTCAATTTCTTGCAGCCATGAGCAATGCTGCTGATTTACCTGGCCTAAGTGAAGCTTTTAAATGCAAATTGATCATCCTTCTTCAGAAAGGTTGTTCTGATGCATATACTCTTTTTGCAGTGGTGTGTGAGGGTCTGTTTTCCCACACCTTCAGCATCACTATGAGGTTATCATTTTATAATGATTTGTATTACTCGCTGACTGAGCATTTATCTTCATTTCATTGATGATGGAAAGGGAGGGGCTGGCTTGCCCCTTAGTTTGTCCCAATATCCTTCTCAACTTCAAAAATCACAAAGTTGAAGAAAAAGTTTTCACATCTTACATTACAGTCCTTTAAAGCTCTCTGGCTCATCTGTAACGTAGGGTATGCACATTAAGTTTTTTTCCTGTGCTTAATCCTTATTAAAGCACCAATCACTAGAGCCCCAAAACTGCTATAATGAGAGTGCTTGGGAAACATAAGAGATCGATAGTTGGTATTTAGGAAATAAATGAAACAACTTTTTGCTTGTTTGTTTTAAATCCACCTCGGAGCTGAAAGATAGAAAGACTTAAAATGACTTATATTGTGAGTTTCTCAGCGTTTCATAGCTCATACATTGAAGGAGGATTATACAAATATATTTAACTTGTGTTAAACATCTCAAAACCTAGAGAAGTTGTATATAAAACATATTTTTAATAACTTGAGTTGTCACTGGTGATGGTGGAGACCCAACCTCTTAGTAATGGAGATGGAGATGTATGTGAGAGGTCCTGATTAATTGATTGATTGATTGATTCCTTCCTTCCTTCCTTTCTTCCTTCCTTTCCTTTTTTTTTTTTTTTAATTTTTATTTATTTATGATAGTCATACAGAGAGAGAGAGAGGCAGAGACACAGGCAGAGGGAAAAGCAGGCTCCATGCACCAGGAGCCCGACGTGGGATTTGATCCCGGGTCTCCAGGATCATGCCCTGGGCCAAAGGCAGGCGCTAAACCGCTGCACCACCCAGGGATCCCTCTTCCTTCCTTTCCTTTCCTTCTTCTTTCCTCCTCCTTTCCTTCCTTTCCTTTCTTTCTTTTCTTTGATTTTTATTTATTTGAGTGAGAGTGTGCATAGGAGCAGGGTTAAGGGCAGAGGCAAAGGGACAAGCAGACTCTGGCTGACCGCAGAGCTCAAAGTAGGGCTGGAACTTATGACCCTGAGACCTTGACCTGAGCTGAAATCAAGGATCAGACGCTTAGTCAACAGAGCCAGCCAGGCACCCTGTGAGTGGCCGTCATTTTAAGAAGCTCATAAGTTGGTCTGAGAAATACGTGAAGAAGCCAAGGCTTCTCACTTGGTTCCTTTGTCCATGCTTCCCACAGCAAACTGTGGGAGTCTGTAGCGTGAGGCCATACTCTACCTGAGGTGTTCAGGGGTGACTTCTTGGAGGAAGTGACCATGAGCTTGATTTTGGTTTGACTCTACAAGAACATAAGGACTTAATTTTGTCATTGGGTTATTGGTAGTACTCTGTGAGGGTGACAGTGCTCATTTTGTGAACTTCCATTGCTGCAGCATTCAATCATTAGTAAGTAATTTTAAATGAGCTTGATTAATAGTTCCCAGAAGTTTGAATTTAAGGATCCAATAAAGCTTTTCAGAAGAAGAAAAAAATGAGAATGTGAACTTGGGCTCACCAAAGGATTGTTTATTTTTTTCCCTAAAGGTCAGTAAAATTTAATTATTTTTTCCTAAAGGAGAGTAAAAACAGCAACCAAAAAAAGCAGCAAGTTGTAACAATATGCTTTTATCAACAATCAACATTACTTTATTAAAAAAGGACATTTTAACACCAAACTTTGTGAGGTTGTATGCCTACTCTAAAGGCATATTTCATATCTTTAATTTTTTAAAAATTTCATTAACATTTTATTTTGAACTAATTTTAGACTCATAGTAGTTATAAAAATGGCACAGAGAGTTCCCTTCCTTCCTCTGATTTTGGCAGTTTATCTAACCATAACAGAACTTTCAAAACCAGGAAATTGACATTGGCCAGTGTTATCAGCTATAGGACCCCACCAAAATTGCACCCATTTTCCCCAGTAGCTTATTTAAATTTCAGGATCTGGCCTAGGATTCCACATTATCTTTAGTTGTTGCATCCGCTCGGTTGCCTTCAAGCTTTGACAGTTTCTTATTCCTTCCACCATCCTTCCTGATCTTGAGAATTTTGTGTGTCTGACTTTTTTTCTCATAATGAGATTGAACATATTTCAGCAAGGCTATCATAGAAGGAATCTTGTGTTCTCAGTGCTTTGCATCAGGGTCCATAATATTGATAGTCTTATCACTGGTGATGCTCACAGTGAAGTAACCTTGATCATGTGGTTAAGGTTGTATCTGCTGAGTTACTAGTAACTAGTAATGTTACTAGTTTTTTCTTCATAATTCAAAAATATTTGGTGGGAGATACTTTGTGTTAATGTCTCTTTCTCCTTAAACATTGACATGCTGACCTTTCACATCTGTGAGTAAATCTCATCAACAATAATTGTGATGTTTGCCTAATGGTGGTTTTGTATTTACCTCATGTTTTTTCCACTTATTAAAGTGGAATTCTCTTGAAGTAAGAGCTACCCCTTCTCTGTTTATTGAGTCAATTATTTTATTTATATTAGTGTAGACTCATGAGTATATATTTTATTGTATGGTTTATAATCTAGTATTAGCATTATTTATTTTGTTGCTAAATGTTCCAGCTTTAGACAATAGGAGCTTCTTCTGGTTGGCTTCTGTGATGGACTGCTATTTTAATTGAGTGAATTTCTCTTCTCACTGAATTCCTCCCAGCTCCCTATTTTTCATTTCATAACACCAGAGGCTAATGAAAACAGATATTTGGGACACATTGGCCTAGGGCACAGAAGGAGATTCATGGGACCATGCTTAGTGCTGAATTTGTATCTTGTCCCTCACCTTCAGAAATGACAAAGGAGAAGACACAGGAAAGTCGTGATAGGGATATGAAGCAGGATAGAGAAAGAAGACGTTGACATGGTACTTAAAGGAAAGGCACTTATTTCTTTCAGGATTGAAAGGACCTTTCAGGGGCTTCCAGGGAGCAACATAGTTCAAGAACTTACCATGTGCCAAGCAGGTGCTGGGCCATACACACTATAAGCATAACCTTATCTAACTTTCCCCCAATCTTCCTGTGGAGGAGAGGTTCCAGTGTCCCAAGAGGTCAAAACACATAAAGAAAGTGTTAGAGTCAGGACTGGTGCCATGTCCTCAGGGACTCTCTCTGTGTATTTTCCACAGACTCCTTCTTTCCTAGCAAGTGGGACAGGTACAGGGACAAAATTTCCTGCCTGTTCTGATGATACTGCTCCCCCACCTACTCCCCACCATAAAAATCTCTTTTATTTATTATCGGGGGGGGGGAGAACCTTTCTGTGCAGTAATCACTGATTGGTGTGTGTGTGTGCACACGCATGCACGCGCACACGCACACATGTGCTTCTTCACCCTTTTATGTAATCTGTGGATTTAAACGTATTTATAATGTATTTATGTAATCCTGTCATGTTTCTCTAAAATCTTGCTTTTAGAGCATGCAAGTATAGGGAGTTTTAATTTGCAGTGATTTCACAAGAAATACGCACCTGAGAGTCCCAAAAGAGAAAATGTCCCTCTTTGTAGTGAACCTACTTGACCACTGCTGTTCCTTTCTTCTAGTGGCCCTCCTGTTATCGCCACCTCTTAACCAGCTAGAAACAAAGAAATGGACTCTGGAAGAGATGCTAATGACAATATGAGATCCACACCTTCTGGCTCACCCCTGAGATAGTATAGGTTCTACAGTGAGCAGGAACTTGCCCAAGGTCACATATGGGGTTAGGGGAGAGCCCAGGCGAGAAGCCAGGGGTGTGCATTCCAGCCACCTTTCCGCCATCTTGCCATGGTGCTTGCTCAACAATGCCTGTCACTACCGCCAATATCTGACTGACCGAGTGGCTCAAAGGAATTCTTCCGAATGGTTTCTTAATAATAAATGCTTACATTTTCTCTTGGCCCCAGGCCAAATCCCCCCCCCCACCCCAATCTTGTTTTCAAGGTTGAACATTCCTTTGGAGTTAGTGACCTTGCCCTTGTCGGCCTGTGGATGTCGCTCTCTGTCCATAAGCCTCCTTTCCAGGGACCCTG
Organism: Vulpes vulpes; assembly: GCF_048418805.1. Lineage (NCBI taxonomy): Eukaryota > Metazoa > Chordata > Mammalia > Carnivora > Canidae > Vulpes > Vulpes vulpes. The sequence goes on along the minus strand of NC_132791.1, from coordinate 174,435,464 downwards.
TTTGTAGCAAAGACTATAATTTTATTTTGGGTTTGGATATACTGATTACATTTTAGCTTCTGGTATATTTTCTTACCTGTCACAGCCATTAAATTTATTTTAATAGTTACTCTACCCTCCTGATAGCCAGTAAAGGGGGAATTGGATATTGTCTATCAATTGGCTGGTCTGTGAACTAAGGCTATATCTAATTACAAGGCATTGTATCGGTTCTGATTTATTAACCATTTACTGTGCTTCAGAGAAGGTAGCATTTTTAGTAGCACTGTTCTGCTTGGCTGTAGCCTTCCAGGAGGGCAGAGTGCCCGGAATATCAGTGATCTTACAGTTATTACTTTGTGTCATATATAATCTTGTTTTTTCCCTGCAACAAATAAATCTTTGGGACTCCCTGAAAAAAAAAAAAAAAACAAGAAAAAAAAACATTTGTGGTTACAGTATAATAAAAATAAACCGTTTGTCATGACTGCAGCTGACATTTATCAGCCCGTTTGTGGGTGCTCTTTCTCTCTCTATATAATACAGAACATAATTTGTCACTTTGTAAATACATTCCAGTCTAAATCCCTGCCAGCATCTGTTAGTGTTTGAAGGATTAATGTGCTACCCTGTGTATGTCTGCACTTGCAGGGAATAGTGCAGCATATGATTATGGATCTTGGGAGAGAGGGGAACGGGGTGTTTTCTATGCATTTTTTTCCTGCACATGTAGTCTTTCTGGACTCTTCCTGAGTGTTCTTATCCTTCTCCCATTCTGCTTAGGTACCTGGAATTTCATCATTTGCAAGGATTCTGGTAGCCTGCACCCTTCCCTCTCCTGTTCATGGTCATGGTCACAGTAATAGTCTGTGTGTACTGTGGGTGGGGAGTGGCAGATGATTTGAGGTCAGTTATACCTGGTTTATATCCTCCCTTCATCTGATTTTATGACCTCAAGTTATTTAATTTTCATTTTCTCACTTCCAGCATAAAGATGTTAATAGCACCTTCTTAAAGGTGCTGAGGATGAAGAAGGAAATCTGTGTGGATGCAAAGTGCTGGGCTGGGAAGGTGGCCAGAGTAGCTGGTGTGGCTCTACCACCCTTCGTCACTGTCAGCGTGATTGCTGGCGTGCTGCAGTCTATGCATCTGGGTGTCACTTGGAGGATCCCAGCGCACTGAGCCAGTTGCTGGCTATGTTACTGCCTCTTTTACATCTTTTCCTGTTAGTTAGAGGAGTTTGTATTTATTTTGAAATATTTATATCCTTGTAAATCAAGTGCTTGGTAGGTTCTTGGCCCAGAGAGCATCCTTCCTGTAAGAAATTGGTCCTCACCAGAGCTTGGTACTAAATTCTGGCAAGGCTGAGGGAACCAAACCCTCACCCATGGCCAGATGATTCAGAGACCTGCTGGAGGGACCATCCTTGCTTTCCCTAGCAGAGGGCATGGATTCTCCTGACTAATAATATGACTTTAATTCTTCTTACTTTATGGACTGGCTATAGTCTTATCAATCACCCTTAATCTCCTGGTGTCATTTGGATTAGAAAAATTCTAGGACATGGAAGAAATGGTCTCATTAGCAACTCTTTTTGTGAGCAGTCTCTTTATTCATGTGTTCATTGTTTTGGTTTTGTGGGTGTACTTTTCTGCCCATCTCACCCTGGTGGCCCCCATCCCACGAAGCCCGTGTCTACGTTTGCACCTCTCTTCTCTCCAATGAAGAAAAAAGCGTGTAGCTTTCTTTTCATTAATAGAAACATTGTTTTGTTGTTGTTGCTGCTGTTCTGTTTTTGTTTTTCTGAAGTACAAATGCATATGAAGAGGACAGAAATATCATGCCACATACCCAGTGTGCAAGATGAGGCTTGTGATTTGGTGCTTTTTGTTAGGTTTCTAGAGAGAATTTTTAGCAGATCTGGGAACATAGAACCCAGTGGGGGTGGGGGGGGGGAAACATCAATTCTTCCGTCACCAAATGCCTAAGAATTTGCATGCTTAGAAAATGTCTAGAAAACCACAATTTCAATTTTTGACTGGTTTTTATAAGCTTCTAGAGATTCTAAAACAGTTCAAAAAGGTGCCAGTAGATATGTAGAATTGTGGGAACCATTTAATGCTGATATTTATTACAAAGTGTAATGTTCCTGAAATTTAGATCATTTAATACTAGACATGAGTCACAAGGAAGTGTTAGCAGATGCTCACTGGCCATCCTTAATTCTACACAATTTGGGGCTCCTTATGCTGTGTGTTCTCTCTATCCAATGTTCCGTGTGATAAACAACACACACTTGAAGATATGCATTTGGTGTTCTCCTTTTTTCTCTTTCATTTATTGGAATCTATAAGTCATAACAATTTCAAGGCTGTCAGACTTCAGGAAGCCCACCCAATTTTCTTGATTGTGTTCTAAAATGGAGGTTAGCAAACTGTGCTCTTCTGGGAGGAAATCCAGCCCAATGCCTGTTTTTGTAAGTCAAGTTTTATCGGAATGTGGCCATGCCCATTGATTTACATTATCTCTGGCGGTTTTTGTTGTCATGCTCCAAAAGTGGAGTAGTTTATATGGCCCACAAAACCTGGAATACTTACTATCTGGCCCATTCAAGAAAAACTTTGCTGACCCCTGTTCTAGAGGACTTAAGTCCATTTGGAAAGAAAAATCTGTTCTATGAGATCAGAATGAGCAGGTGGTTTAATTAGTATCATATTTTCCACATATGGAAACAATTGAAATTACGCAAGACTTAGTTATCAAACTTGGTTAATCCAAAACCTGGGGAAAGGGAATAGGGGGAGAGGTTGAAGTTAGCTGTTTTTTTCATCATAAGGTTAAAATTTTAATGGGCAAAGTAAAACAAAAGAGTGTAAAAGATTTCAGGTTCATAGAAGGAACAACATTCTTAGTAGTGGTATGTTTGGCCACACCAAACTCTTCTGGACTCAGGGATAATTTCAGAGTTGAGAAGTTCTGATGCCAAGACAATATTAGTATCTTGTAAAGAGAATTGGCTTATCAGAGTGGAGGGAAAACTGAAATCCCAGTTCTGCCAGCTACTAATTAAATGATTTTTGATCAGATTTTTCATGATTTCATAGCCTTTCTTTTATTTATAAAATAGGTCTACCTTGTAAGGGTTCCACGGGGTAAAATGTGGGAAAATCTATTATCGTCCCTTCCCTGTATGGTATCTGCCAGAGAGTTGGTCCTCAAAAGCGTTTAGTTCACAGTGAATGTTTGCCCCATGGAACAGATTTTGTACATTTATGCAGGGGAAAGATGTCTTAAGGTTTGACACATGTGATGACAGTTGACACTTGGCTTAACTGGAAAGTATGACCCTCAGCCATAACACCCCCAGGTCCTCCTGAGGGTTGCAAGGCAGGCCCGGCATCCCAGAAAGGAGTACAGCTTCATAAAGCCAGTGCTTGCATTTAGGAAAAAAAGAGCAAATGGACCAGGGCCTCCCTTTACAGAGGTGAAACTCTGGGTCATCCCATCACGCTGCAGCAGCGGAAGCCCTGCCTGTAGGGAACATGTGTATCGTCAAGCCAAAGGGAAAGGGGAAGATGCCGCTTATAAATATTGAAGAGGCAGGGAGAGCGTGTGGTATGGCCAGGCTGCTTTAGCATGCACGCCATTCCAAAGTGGCTTCTAATGGACATTTATAAGGTGGTGTCCCCCGCCCTCCCCCTCCCCATCTAATGCTGTCTGAGATGCTCTTTTGAAAACATGCAGTCTGTAACTTAGCTGGCTTTTAACAGAATTGGCCAATGTGATTCATTCGTCCCATTTGGCTATGAGAGAGGAGACCACAGAGCAAGTCAGATGTGACTGTGGCCATGTGCCGATGCCCAAACCTGCATGCTCTGTGCACTGAGGGGACAGGACATCCGTCCACTGCTTTGGCTCTGTATGCAGGTGTTGGCTTCACTCTAACACTCTTCATGGGCTTCCCTTCCCTCGGCTTCTGCTTGGACTTCATTTCCTGAAGCAGTCCTGGTTCAGCTGTCCAATAAGCCCTCACTGGCCCACCTTTGTCTCTCTCTCTCTCTCTTTTTCTCCCTCTCTTCTCAAGAGCATGAAACTATCCAGAGTAACCAGCTTCAGTGGAAAAGCAGTTATCACTAACCTGATATACCCTACTGGGCTGAATTTTTTTAAATTAATTCAGAAGTCATAATGGCTATTGTCTCTCAAAGACTTTTTCAGGCTTATTTTATGCTATTTGGGCTTTAGGATCAATTTTTTTTTTTTCAACTCTCTGATGTGCCTGATTTCATTGCTGTCAGCTGGAGGATTCTTCTTCCCTTAGCACACGTCTTTCTTGTAATGTCTCCATTGAAGCAGCATGAAGAAGCCCCTACACACTGACCTTTGGCTTTTCTCTTGAGCTTCTGGCTTGGCAGGTACTTGATTGGCCTTCCAAGGGGTAGACAGAAAACAGTTTTACCAAGTGATTTCCAGTGTATGACACAGATCCACATGGATGTCCCTGATCAACAGGTGGCTGTTGTTCATTTGGTGAATAAATATCCCAGCTTTCTTCACCTTGGGCCCCTCTGGCCCTAGGAAAATAGTATAATCTACATTCATCATAAGGAAGGAGAATGAAAATACTCGCCGCCTAATTCATAAGAGGAACAGCCCTGGAGTTACACATCCTTCCACTTACAGGCCTTTGGTAGAAGCCTGGATGCTCCACCCACCTCCCTGTGCACTGGGAAATGTACTTTCTGGCTCTACTCCTTTCTCTGCGAACCCCACACTGTGGAAAGGGGAGAGCTATTTTGAGGGATGATAGTTCTCTCTTTCCATATATACTACCTGGAGGTGATTTTTAGAATCTAGTTTGTTTTTGTTGGTTTCTGCCTTTTAATATGTGAATTTAAGTACATTTATATTCCTCATGAGTATGGTTATATTAATACTCATTTCTGAATTTTATTTCGTGTTTCCTCTCTACTAAGTGTTTTCCTTTATTATTAAATTTAATTATTTTGGGATACTTTTTTTTTTCTTTTTGGATACTTTTTTGGATTGATCCAGTTTCTTTATATTTCATGTATCCCATATATCCCTCCTCTGCTGCTCGTTTAGAAGCTAAAAGCTCTTCCTTCTGTCCTTCTCCCCTTCCTTCCTTCACTCTCTCCTTCATTCTCTCTTTCCTCCTCTGTCTTGCTCTCTCTCAGAGTCACTCTGGCAATTTCTACATACATACCTAAATTTTCTCTTACAAAGTGTAAAGTTATTTATATCTCTCATGTTAACTAAACCATACATGATTTAATGACTCAGTGAAATCTCCCTTCTATAAAAAATACCTTCCTTGTTATTGTTGTTTCAGTTCTGTCTCCAACCCCTTTTTAAACATAATTTATTTGGTTTTGCAGCTCATGTAAAAGATGCCCAGCATTTGGGGATCACTTAACTGTGACCTTTCTTTTGTGTGTGTCCTCATCTGTTTCTGCCTTTATGGGTGTTTTGGTTGGAACCTAGAAGAGGCTGCTTAGGCACATGCCGCCTCATTTTTCTCTGAGGTGTGTGTGTATGTGTGTGTTATCTTTTACATATTATTTGTTGAATACTTTGCCTTGTTTTTGTAGAACTTTTGAAAGGTTTCTCCCTTTGGATTCATCCATAAACTAAAAATAACCACCATGGTCACTTCTCAGCTTTGATAATGCTGTTCCGTGTTTACCGCATGCTTTGCATACCAAGTTCATCTCCATCATCCAGCATTGTGGCCAAGCCTGCCAGCATGAAGCAGCAAGAGAAATGCCCGGCTTCCCAAATGGCTTATGGAAAGCCATTGCTGCTAATATCATTAGCCTAGTTTTTTTTTTTTTTTAACTTTTTTTAAATTTTTTAAATTTTTATTTATTTATGATAGTCACAGAGAGAGAGAGAGGCAGAGACACAGGCAGAGGGAGAAGCAGGCTCCATGCACCGGGAGCCCGACGTGGGATTCGATCCCGGGTCTCCAGGATCGCGCCCTGGGCCAAAGGCAGGCGCCAAACCGCTGCACCACCCAGGGATCCCTCATTAGCCTAGTTTTATCTCTCCTTCTGAATTTGTCCTAAGTTTGGTGGTATGTGTTTTCATTCGTTTCCTCAATTAAATCCTGTCTCAAAAACCTGCTCTGTGACACTTGCTGGGTATCAGGTATTTGAGATCGAATTATAAAACTTTGCATTTTAATTTACTATAAATGTCAATGTGAATTATTGGTTGTTTGGGTTTTCTTTCATGGTCTCCCTCAGCATTCTTGGGAATGGCAATTGTTAGAACCTTTTTGGAGGACACCCAGCAAAATCAATCAAGATTTAAAATGTGGACATCTCTTGATCTAGCAATTCTACTTCCAGGAATTTTCTCCTATAGAAACTCTTCAGGGATCCCTGGGTGGCGCAGTGGTTTGGCGCCTGCCTTTGGCCCAGGGCGCGATCCTGGAGACCTGGGATGGAATCCCACATCGGGCTCCCGGTGCATGGAGCCTGCTTCTTCCTCCGCCTGTGTCTCTGCCCCTCTCTCTCTCTCTGTGACTATCATTAAAAAAAAAAAAAAAAAAAAAAAGAAACTCTTCAGATATGGTGAAGTACAGGTATTGCAGCATTGCTTTCAGTAACAAGAAACTGGAAAGAATATAAAATAATATTAATTACAATAAGAGCAATGGTTAACACTCCCAGAGCATCCGTATAATATAATGTGCTTTTCATGGCTCCTATCTCCCTGAATCCTCACAGCAACCCTGAGGAGGACAGTCTTCTATGATTTCTTTTCTTATAGACAGGGAAGGTTAGACGCTGGGAATTTAAGCAGTAAGTTCCCAAAGCTAGTGAAGGTTGTGGAGGGCTGTGTTCTCCTAAGGGGATCAGTTTTTAATAAATGATTGAGCAGCCCCTTCAATGACCTAAACATACTGGTTGGAATAAGTGGGAGTAGAGTTCTATTAAGATACATCAGATTATGTATTAGTTGGGAAAAACAATACTATAAAATAACATGTAAGCTACAATACTGTGTTTGTAGGAAAACATTGTTGTGCCATGTTTTTGTATGTGTAGAAATTATATTTGGGAAGGATTTGTGTCACGCTGTCATTCTCATTATCTTTGGGTAGTGGGATTTGGGAATTGTTTTCACTTCATAAAATCCACTTGTGCATTATTTGTACTTTCATCAGGGAGCCAGTTTGATTTTTACAACCAATGATACATGTAAGTAGCTGAAGACTGACTACTTAGCGTGGGTCAGAGATCCTCTCACCAAACTCACACGTACAAGTTGGCACTGTTGACATCTGGGGCCGGTTGTCAGGGTGCTACCTGTTTGTTGTAGGATGTGTAGTAGGATTGCTAACCTCTACTGTTAGATGCCGGTACACCCCTCCAACAAGCTGTGGCAACCAGAACTTCTGCAGACTTTGCCAGATGTCCTTTCAGAAGCAGAGTGCTTCTGCTTGAGAACCCTTGAGAGAGACACTGTCCAATCCATGTGTGGTATTCTCCATAGTAAAGATTGTATTTACGATCACTTCTCTCCATCTGAGGTTCTCCAAACTTTATGAGTCCTTTGTGAGGAATTCAGAATCTTCTAAACCATAGCAGAGAAATCTTACTTTTCTCTTTATATTCAACTAAGCATTCTTGGCTTGCCACCAGGTAATCAATGGGCACCAGATCTCTGTGTTTTCAATTCTGCACCTCTTTGTGAAATGAGGGGGGAGTGCACTGATACTTCTATCTGTGACTTCCCCAAAAGAGGGGGTTCCAGTGCTTAACAAGTTTCATGAAGAACACAGCTATTAAACATTCAAAATATATATACTGTTCCTGTTGAGAATATAATTATACAGTAAATTAGCTCATGTCCAGTATGTTGCCTTTTAAGCACATCTTTGATGTTTCCAGTACTTACATAAGATATAGGGCCTGTTTATTAAGAGTCTTCAACTGTGTATAAAACTAGAGCAGTCAAAAGTAATGGTGTCTGCTGAAGGATTCTTTATCATATGAATTTACCTTTAGTCATCTATTATTTATTTCAGCTATTTTATATGCCATTATAATAAATATTATGACAGAGAAAGCTTTTATGCTTCAACTTATTGTAGTACTCTTTACTTGCCTGCAATCCTTCAGGAAAATGTAACCATGCTTTACCTATAGTTAACGTAAATCATCACTTACATTAGAATGAAAAATTCACTATGAAAAAAGGCTCTTTCTTCAATAGCAAGGCATAAATGCACAATCATGTTGACTGCCAAACTCCTGTGCCATCCGCTGTCCTTCCTTAAACTGTTTTTAAGCTGCAAAGTGAATGCATTGCATAGAGGGAAATTGGAAGGTTTTCGAATATTTTCACTCTCTTGTTAGTTTCTGGCAAGATAAGCATTTTTTATCCAGAGTGCAAAATATTGCCAATTACTGTCTAAGCATTTTTAATAGTTTTGCTTTACGTGGCATGTAACTCATACACCAGATTAAATATGCTGTTACCCAGTGCAATTTCTCCTTGAATCAGCCTCACAATTACCTATAGATATTGATACAGTTATTTTATAAATTGAGTTCCAGCAACACAAGGCAAAAATTTTGACCTGTATATAATGAAGAAAGAGTTGTCATGATTTTCTTATTAGGGCTGTTTGTGTATTTTGCAAGGGAGAGGAGGGAAGGGTTAGGCCGTGCTCATGGGGACCCTGGAGTAGGGGTTGATGCTGAGGGTTGATCTAAAGGTTAGAAATGACAAATTCAGTCCGTATCCCTCAAGACTTTACAAAAACTCTTGGGCTTTGCTTAGGATTTTTTTTTGGTTTGGTTCCCTACTTGGAGACATAGAACCTTCTCTAAGAGTATTTTTCTTGTTAAATGCATAGTGGTATGCAGACCAATGCAATGTTTAGAGTCAGAAAAGAGACTCAGACTCTCTTTTTCTCTGGGATGCCCTATCAGGAAGAGCATTTACCAGTGCCTACTTTTGATGTTTAGGCTCAGCCAAGATTGGGCAAACTCCCTGTCAATTTACTCATGATCTGGTGTGGGTTGTTTGATGGAAAGGTACCAGAGCCGAAAGTAGATATGAGAATCCATCCACTTTTGCGCTCCTCAGTGAGGAGATTGCCATTTTTTGCCACCACCAACATCACTTAAATTATACTGGAGAAATTAGTGCTCTGAAGTCCCACATAGGATATTGATGAATTATTAAACCAGTTTAGTTAGGTCTGCATTGTAGTTCAGTGAATAATGTCATGTCAATATTATGCTCAGCGCCAGTGTCTGTTGCTGTTGTAAATGTGACAAGTCCTATTTAAGGTTTCAGAACATAAAATCAGGACTGAGAGTATGTAAAGTGGAAGGGTGAGAGACATCAGCATAATGCAATTAAGGCCCATTGGATTAGAATTTGCAGGATGCCATTAGCAATAAGCTCTGAATGTAGATTATTGCCTTAGTTACATTTTCTCCTTCAGCAATAGGCTTCTCTTGTAAATTCTAAGCGTATAAAATAAATATGATATAAAATAGACACAAATAAGAATATATAGATGATGTTAATTTCTTTATAGCTTCTTGGTGTTATATGTTGAAGAATATGACGACAGGGGTACAGCGTAGTGTGCTATCCAGCAAAGGTAGGAGTTCGGGAGCTGGCCACATCTCAGTTGGAAACCTGGGTCTGTGTCTCACTAGCCATGCCACTTTAAACTTTTATCAGCCTCTGTTTTCTAGTCTATAAAATGGGGGAAATGATATACACTTCAAAAGATTTTTCACATTACTCTTAAGTGAAAAATAAATGCCAAGCATATCATAGGTGCTCCTTATTTTTTCAGCTTTTATAATTAATAAATGTATGTAAATGAGAACTTTTTTTAGAGGAGCACAGAAATGAATTCTTCTATCAGTGTTAGAGAGGTGTAGGTGCACACCCATCAAATCCTCCTAGATTGGCACCTTCAAGTTAGAATATTCAATAGCTCATTGCCCTTAAACAGTAAATCTTGTATCTGCCATTGCATGGGATGAGCCCCCACTGCTGAAGGAGAATTTCCTCTGGGCATGCTGGAGGCTGGGCTCCCTGCACTTGCTCAGTGTATCTGGGTTTTTCCATCTTCCCAACCTCCAACTGTATTGTGTACTCTTCTTTTTGACCAACTCAGAGATGATGGTTTCAACACAAAATGAAGAACTCTTCTCACTAGAGCTCCTGCTCTAGGATTGGGTCAAAAGTGTGTGTGTGGTCAAGGTGAGTGGAGGAAGCAAGGGTCACATACTAGATTTGAAGTATACTTACTTGATTAACTGAGCATGACACATAACGCCCAACAGCTCTTGGTTCCCACACCAAATACTTTGGGTTCGTTACAGGGAGAAATCAGATTGTGGGGCAAACGCATTGATACACTCCCAGCTAATTCACAGGGAGTGTATAATTAATGATGATTTTCAAGTGAAAGTTTGTTTTTGAAGTATGGTTGGCCACTTGAATTAGTTACAAAAATACAGTCTTCTAAAGGCCTATTGCCATGAGATATTATCTTTTTTGTTCTTCCACTGATGATAAGCAGATTATGAGTGATGCAATGATATGGGGAAGAAGAAAATAAGTAAAGGAAATAGAAGCTGTGGAATATATATATTTACCTTTAGAGGCAGAATTAGTGAATGAATTCACACTTGTAAATATTGTCTCTCTTATGGTTGACCAACAGCAGGACAGTATGCTGCTTCTTTATAAGGCACTGATAGACCTAGTGGGTTTCCTGGGGTTGGCCTTGATGTGAGGGCCTCTGGGAGGAGTTGAGGGGGAATTGATGGGGAGAGAACAGGAAGTTTTTGTGGGCATTTTGGAACATGGAAGAGTGATTAAAATCATGGCTTAGGGTGAACCTTGGCTCTGCCACTGTTATCTGGGTGAAGTTGTGTAAGAGCTTTCAGAACTTCAGTTTCTACATCTATAAAATGGTGGGTGACAGCTGCCCCCATTGGGTTGGGGATTGGTAGGAATAAAAGGTACTATGCGGCAAGGGCTCATGGCCAGCCTTCTATGATCATTCCTGTTGGCCAGTTATGTCCCATTCAGCCCTTGCAGTGACGAGTGAAATGATTCCATGCTGCTGCTGCTGGTGGTGGTGGTGGTGATGATGGTGATGATAATGATGATGATGGTGGTGGTGGTAATGGTGATGATGCTGATGGTGGTGGTGGTGGTGGTGATGGTGCTAACAAGGTATGAATGACAACAAAAATAATCACAATAAGGATATTCATTGCTAACAGTTACAGAACACTTGTCAAGTAGTCAGACACTATTCCAAGTGTTTTACACAGATCACCTCACTTCCTGGTAAGGCAGGTGCTACCAGGATTTCTGTTTTATAGAAGGAAAAGCTGAATGTACAAATGAGAGACGTAACTTGCCCATCTGGTCAGTGCTGACCCAGACAATACAGCTTGAGTCTATGGCCTTTACCAATATCTTTTAGGTTCAAACCACTCATTGAATTTGGAAACTGGATTACATGGCCTCGGGGGGATTCAGCAAGCCCCCTTCTTCCTGCTTTGGAGTCAGATATCACCTCCTTTGCTGAATTGCTATTCATACTTTCTCTGAGTTACTTATGTTAATTTTATGAAATAACGAAGGGAGACCACAATTACTAATATGCTTTATTATTGAAAAATAAGGAGTATCCTGTTTTAGCAGTGGCTTTCCGAGTAATAGTCATTCTTTAAGTGCCCCAGGGCTTATATACAGGATATCTCATCTTTACCCCAACCATACAAGGCAAATGCCCATTTTCCATTGAGGCAGCTGAGGCCGAGAGCATCCATGTAGCTGCCCTGAAGTCAATGCTACCAGGGCTGTGGCTTCCAGGTCAGCCTGGCTCTGCTGTCTCTGCTGTGGATGACAACATTTCCCCACTTCTCTGTTTAAATACCGCATGATCCCCATATGGTTCTTTTGGTTTCAGGCGGTATCACATCTGAGTCACACTTGGCTAGTTTGTAGTCATAAAATGATATGAGAGATCACTCATTTAATGACAACAACTCATATAATGAGCAGTCCTTTTGGTTTGGCATTTACAGACTCTTGAATCACTCAGGAAGATTTTGGAACTTAATAAAGTCCAAGAAGACTTGGCCTATTGAGGGTGTCCGTGAATTGTGTCACCAGCAAGTGTCCCCGTATCCCAGGGAAATGGAGGAAGAGCATGTGGGTTGCTTAATTACTATGCTTTTCTGGCTGAGCCCGGGGTGTCGGGAGCAGGTGGGCTTCTCAGCTACTTAGAAGTTGCCTGATGCTTCATGTGTGGGATGCCACCTGTGCAGTTCTGTCTTAAAATGATGGGTACCAGCATCTGTATACATAATTTAAAATAAATTTACATTCTTATTCTGCCTGAGATGAGAAGATTGTATACTGGTGTGATTAGAGAGAAGAGTGAGGATTTGGGGAAGGGTTGAGAGAGGCATTTTATAGCATTTTAAGATTCAAAGCTCTTGGTATGAAGTTCTTCCTGTTAAACAAAGGTGGGTAGGTGGATGGATGGATGGAAGGATGGGTAGATAGATCTGTCTATCTAGATGGCAAAGGAGAAGGGAGGGACATATGGAAGGTTAACAGTTTATTTTGGAGTTAGTGGGATTGTAGATGCCTTTTGTTTGTCCTTATTCATCTGTCTTTTCTGAATTTTTCTGTAATTAATGAACGTGTAAAATAGGAAGTAGCCGGAAATAACTCTGGAAAGAGCAAAGTCATGGACTGGGTGTTAGTCATTACTATTTATATATTCATTCATTCATTCATTCATTCATTCATTTATTTATTTATATTTCCATTTGTATTTTTGAGTACATGGAGGGTTGTACCTTCCTAAGCTAAGCATAACCACATGACTTGCTCTGCCAACAAAATGTGATCAGAAGCAACATCTGTACTGCAGGGTGGGGCCTTGAGATCCACTTATGTACAGTGTGTCACATTCTCGTCTTCACGCTAAAGGCTAGTGATATTACAGAAGGTGGAGGCCCCATCTGCCTGGGACCCTGGCTAGCCACGGCGAACACGGTCTAACTGACCTGAGATGGGCATGAAGTGTGAGCAAATAATAATCCTTGATTGTTTTAAGACATTGAGGTTTGGGAGCTGTTCAGTAAGGATACTGAATCGCCTCCTCCTGATTGGTATGGAGGCAGTTGAGTGAGTCATACTAATGAATTTGGATGGTATCTTATTGCCCATTGTAAGCTACAAAGGGGTTTGGGACTTTGTAAATGTGCTTGTTTTGCCAATCCAAAGAGCAGACCCTGCCCAAACAAGGCCTGGACTTCTCATGTTGTAGATGGCAAATGCTAATTTAACATTTCTTAATTTAAAAAAAACCCACCAGTTCTTTAGTGGTGGTGGAACAGTCTGTATCTTGCATGTGGTGATTATTATATGTATCTTGAATAAAATGTCATAGAATTATACACAAATATATTCCGAATAAAAGAAAATGAGTGTCTCCCCAAAATGGTGAAGCCCAGGTAAGTCTGTGGTTTAATGAGCTGTGTTTGCACCACTGTTGATTTTCTGGTTCTGATAATGTCCTATAGACATGGATAAGATGTCACCATTGGTGGTGCTGGGAGGCAGGTGTATGGGCACTCTTGGTGCTATTTTTGCCACTTCTTGGGAGTCCATAACTAGTTCCAAATTGAAGTTAACAACAACAGAAAGTTGGTGAGTTAAAACCAGGGAAGTGCATTGTGGTCAGTTCCAGGTTCCTGGCCAGATGTGGCAGGAAAGATCACACTGGCAGATAGAGCCTCTTGCCTCAACCTAGCCCTCAGCAGTTTATCCCTCAGAAATGGGTTCTGTTTGCAGTGCCTCAGCCACTGCATCCTGGTTTAGGGCACATCTTGCGTTAAATAGTTCTATAATGCTGTCAGATTTGTTAGACAATCAGAAAAGCAACCCTTCCTCCTGGCCCCCAAAACGCACACAAACACATCCACGCTCCCTGATTCTAAAAGTGGTGTTTCTTTTTTTCCTTCCCTGAATTTACCAGATTGCACTCAATTTCTCTGCATTTCTCAGGGTCAGTAGCAGAAACAGGAAACCTGATGCCGGGGGCAAGAGAATTACCTGAGTAATAGTGTGTAGACTTGAATCACTGTCCCCAGGAGCCTAGTAACCCACAGCCTGTGGATTAGTCTGTTGAACTACTTGGTGGCTTGTGACCCCTTGTTCCCTCTAGATGTGTATGTTCTGATTTTGTTCTCATTGGTAGTGGCAGCTCTGTACCTTATTTTAAAGTGAAGGGGAAGGACCAGTGTAAGTTACGCATACAGAAGGTTATAGTGGCCCACTTGGCTGAGCCATCGTTTTCTTTGGGAGATTGCTTTGGGGTCACCATCTAGGAATGTTCTTACCGTTTCATGAGGGAAATATGTATATGCATCTTTATGATACATAGGCTGCATGTCCCTTAGGGAGTCTCTAAGGGGTTTGGCTGAGAGGAATGATGTCTTCACCATTTTCCCCAATACAATGAGTATTAGGGTTTCCTCTTGTGATACACTCAAAGTTCTGTAAGAGTCTGTGTGCAGCAGTGAGCATCATGCCCTAAGTGAAGTAAGGCTGAGGCCAGAGCAGGTAGGATGAGGGTAAAAAGCCACTTTATTTGCTAACTCTTAATGTCAAGCTGGGTAGTGAAGCATTTATGAGGCATAAGAATCTATGAGGAATACAAGTTAGCCATTGACAGGCTCGGTACTCTGAAGAGATTTTAGTCATGGGACAGTTAATCAGCCATGCAGACAGGAGGTGAGTGGCATTTATCTCCTGGTCTGGAGGCCCAAGCTCTCTACACAGTACAATCTCACTCAAGGGCATTCATTTTTGCCATCAGTGGTGTCTTTCTCTATAAGACAAGGGGTATAGCCTCAAGTCATTCTGGATCCTCCACCTTTGTTCTTCTCTGGTCTTAGGAAACTCATAACAAAACCCATGTGTTAGCACATTCCTGGCTCAGGTTAAATGCTTCTCCTCCTCCTTCCAAAATTGGCACATTTGTGCACCTGCCACTGTTACTCAAGGACCTTCAATCTACACTGGCCAATCTGCCTTCACAACATCCATATGCTATTGGGGCTTGGGGCAGTCATTTAGTCACCTTACATCCCTTTCCCTAAAACTGAGCTCTTTAGGAGACATACCCTGCATCCTTCAGGATCTAACAGCAAGCTGGTCTGACGCACTCTTCATTAACATCATTCCATCCATTGTGCTACGCCGTAGCCCACCCAAACTACAGTTCGCTGCAGACCAGAAAGAATTGGGCACAGTAGACACCTTATCTCCTTCTAGTGAAGTTCTCTCTTCCAGGCTGGATGTTAGGTACTTTACACCCATTCTTACAAGTCTGTGAGGAGATAATATTCGCCTTTTACAAATGAGGCTCAGAATGTGCAATGGCCAAGGTCAGTTGGCCTCCCTGCTGCCTCTGGCTGATGCTTATTGTTCAAGGCTTGGTACTTGGGTTACAGCCCAGGATGCTAAGACTAAGCATCTCAGCATAGTTTGTGGGACCCCCTCCCCCAAGTAAGACAGTTGAATGGAGCATGTGCATGGCAGTGCTGTTTGCATCTCCTTCATAGCATTAGAGGTACCACGTTCATCTCTGCATTCTCACTGTAGCATCACAGGCTAGATGAGAATTCCCAGGCTTGCCGTTTGCTCGCTGGGACTTTCCTCACCTGAACAGGCAGTGGCCCTGGCATTCTTGGCTGTCCGTCCTTTGGAGGAGGTGGGTCTAAGAAGTGATCGTATTTAATTACATACCCTGCAGCCCAGCCAGACTTAAAAACTGGGGGTGCCCCATAAACACAGAACAAGTTGGATGGTAACCCTGATCTTTCCAGAATTATGCTAGGATGCTCTCCAGTGGAACATGATTGCTTCAAATCCTGATGCCCTTGGCCTTCTAGGTTCTGTCAAGAAGGAAATGTGGGCTTTTGTGTCAGGCATACTGGGGTGAATCCTCACCCTTGACACTTCTTAGTTCTGTGATCTTTAATGAGGCCACATGTAAAATAGGGGAAGTATAACCCATTCAGTTGTTATGGGGAGGAAACAAGCTGGTGCATGGAAGTACCCAGGCCACAGTCAGCCTGGAACAGACTGTAGTTATTGTCATCATCTACATGTGCCCCACCTATCTGGAGGGTTTCCTGGGTTGTGAAACCAGAGCTCCTTTGTGGGATCTAGGTCACTCGGGGTCCATTGGAATAAATGAGTTTTGCCTGCTTTGTACTTTCTCTAAATGAATCATCTTTAATTTTTGATGCAGGCTCAACGGAATCATTTCAGAACCTGCATGGCAGCTTTTGAGATTAAAATATCATCTACTGAATTTTTACACGAGCCAGGCTTTGTCCTGGCATTCCCTTATTTTTAGAGTTTTTATTTTAGGACACAGATTGAGAGGAGATGCTTAAGCCTGAAGACCCTTTGGATCCTCTGTGCACTGAGTGAAACAGCACAACCCCCAGCCTGTGGTTTTAGCAGATTCCCAGCCTCACATCCTCCCAAACTTGGCAGTAAAAGCCCTGTTCTTCCATTCATTCCAATGATTTATATTCTCTCTGGGCGTCTAATATTAAACAGGGGAATTCCGACATGTTCCATAACACATTTACTGTAACTTGATACCATGAACTAAACTTGCTGTTATTTATCATTTCTTTTTATTTTCTCTCATTCCAGCACAAAGCCAAGGTAGAAGCAATGACCCTGGACCTCGCTCTGCTCCGTAGCGTGCAGCATTTTGCTCAAGCGTTCAAGGCCAAGAATGTGTGAGTGTTCCAGTGGAGGGTTATAGATCATAATATCTTGCTATTGTAATGTCTTTATCAGATGAACACAATTGGGAAAACACCAATGCAAGGCTGTTGTGTTGTCCTGGCGCCCAAACAGCAGGCTCATTTATATTGGCCCTGTTAAGGTGTACCGTATTTTTTTGACTTCTTGAGTCACCCTCATTATGAGATGTGTCATCAATCTAATAACAGCTCCCCCAATAAAAAAGGAAAGACAGTATTCAAACACTAGTAAAAATAGCTAATAAAAGCCAGCTGATTGTAGGATGTGTCCTGATCACCGATGTGTTTGCCGTGCATCTTAGAATTGAGGAAAAGCATTTTAATTGCATCCAGTAACAAGTAGCCTTACTAATCCAGTCCTTCAAGGAGGCCGAGAATCAGACAGGAGAAGGTTCTACTGTTTCTACGTCTGCAACCATTTTATGCGGTGTGTGAACGTGGTTCCAAAACATGGACTCATATTGTGAGAAGGTTACTCTTTTCTTTCCTTCTTTTTTGTTTTTCAGAATGCCCGAAGGAGGAAGCCTTAGCTAGGGCCTGGCAAGTGTTTATGCCATCACATGCCAACCTCCTTTCCTAACAGAGAGAGAGCAGACCTCAGACCTGGAGCTGGAGCAAGCAGTGGTGGCTAGCTCCATTTTAATTACAATATTTTGTTTCCAAGTGTTTATTTTTATGGTTCCCTCATATTGAGGGCAAGCAATACTGGTTTCTCATTTAATGTAGTGGTTTAAATTTCATTTAAAAAAATAACTGCATTTAATTTTTTTTTCAGTGAATTGATTTAAACATGAGGATTAAGTTAATAACAGTACAGGTGGTGCCAAGGATAAGATAGTTCCAGAAGTGGCATCAGAATGACTGAATTTGGGAGAATGCTGATAAATGATGAGTTGTCTTCGGGTTAGGCTATGTTGGGAGCATTGGTTTTATAGTTCTCCAAGCAGATGATGGATATATGGGGAGGTATTTAAACCAGATATTCAGAAGGTACTATGTAGATCTGTGCCTGCAGTGCTGACCAGTGTCCAGTCTCTCTTGAATCTGCCTCAGTTTCTCACTCTGCTCTTGAACACTGTCAACAAGTCTGCTCTCTAAAGCCTTTTCTGGAGCAAGCAAATGGGCTGAGTCCTTGAGTTTGAAATCTAGAGTCAGAGTCTTGAGTGCAGTTGCACCCTCCCTGTAAATGCAGGCCCCGTACTCACAGAACAAGTGGGTCATGTCCCCGGTGAGCCTACAGACCTGGGTGAGCCTGATGTGTGTGTTCTCCACAGTGTTTGCCAGCTGGTGGCTGCCAGCCCTTTCCAGAGCTCCCAGGCAAGGTCAGATCAGGGTACAGCAATAGCTTGGAAGACATTTGCTTGTATGTAACTTCATCACTCACTTATCCACTTGCTCATTAACTTAACACACATTCAGTGAGTGCCTCCAAAGCCCCAGCCCCTCTTCTGGGCTCTGGGAAGAGTAGTGGCCACTGGAAGCCTACTTCCCCTTGGACACGAAGCCATAATCTCAGGGGCCAGCAAGCAGTTTTATTGCTCAGAGCTGACTCCTCAACCTACTGTTTTGTGGTTATTTGGAAAAATAGTAATAATAATAGTAATAGCAGCAATGAGCAGTAGCAGTTCATTTATCCAGTGCTTATTATGGGCCATGCACTGAGAACCTTTTGTGTGCATTTTCTGATTTACTGCTATTTCTTATTCGGTTATACAGATGAGGAGAGCAAGACTGGAAGGGAAAAGGTGGTTATCTGAGGGCTCCCAGCCGGGAAGTGGGCTGGGGGGTGGGTAGCCCAGAGCCTCTGCTATAGTCCCTTCAGGCCTCCTGCTCATCCACCACACGGCCCCATCTTTCACTTGAAATGCAGTGGGAGCTGAGATCGGAGACAGTGAGTGACCCTTGCAGGGTCACTTGGCAGACTGGGAGCCGCTGTGGGACTTGCATCCACTTCTGACTATCACGCTCTCCCTGACACAGTGCTGCCTCTCTCTATGCTTCCCCCAGCTCCTTTGTCAGGCCGCACTGGAAGCAGCAGTATGGCCAAGGAGAGCCAACTGTTACATAATAGGACTGTCTTCCAAGTCGTAACAGGACCGTTAGGGAAAGTAGTTCAGAAATCATCAAATTCAACTGCCTTTTGTAATCATCAACCTCAAACTCTTGGAGAAAGCTATCACCCGTTTTGCCCTAATCCTAGATTTTAGCAAATGACTGAATTTTTGTACTTCTAGGTTTAGAAACAAAGGCGATTTCCCTTTTAGCAAAAACCCCGTACCACAAACCTCTTTTTATATGTCTCTCGAGATCCAGCCTTTTACACGGCTTAGAGAAATATTGTGGTGGCGAAAATATGCATAAAAAAGTGAGCGATTTTACTTTTGAAATACTGCCAAAGTGAAATCTCTCCTGGATAGGCAGATGACAGTTTAGTACTTACGGGTCTTTAGATTCTGAGCACTGTCAGAAGTGAATTTAAGTGCAGGTGGCTGGGCTGCCAAAAACCACGTGTAGCCTCCTGCTTCTCATCACCTCCCATCTTCAGACATGAAAATTTCCTTGTGTGTAAAACATAATGACAAATGAAAGAAAGCCTGCCAGTTCAGAACCAGGCTCCTTTTGTGCTGTTGGACTGAGGAGAGGAAAAACCCCTCACATTGAAATTCCATGTGGACACTCCCATTTACTATTCCATTTTGAAGCCTGTGAGTACACCAGAAGTCCTGTCAGGCTCCTCACTCCTGTGTGTATTCCCCACGTCCGTGCTCCAGCTCATGGACACTTCCCTTGTGCCAGGAGAGGTGGCGGATTGTGTAGCCCAACACAGAGAACGGTAGAAACAGATGCTAAGTGCAAACCCTGCTGAAGGGGCAGCCAGTCGTGATGCAGACCCACCCTCCATCTGCCTTCCACCAGGAGGACATGGGCGTTTAGCCTATTCTGGGATATCTTCTTTTTTCTGGGGAGGGGAGGAGGTGGTGGGTGGGAGGCTATTTTAGAATGAGCACTGCTGCTAATAATGATTATACAAAATAATAGCTGCCAGCCAGCTTGCTGTTTATTCTGTGCAAGGCAAGGTGCTCAGTACTTATACGGGTATTCTCTCTTGAATTTCTTACAGCAACCCTAGGCATTAGTCATTTTTATCTCTAGTTTACAAATTGAAAAGCTCCAGCCTTTCGCAGAGAGGCTAAATCGCTTTTCCAATTTTAGCCAGCGGTGGATCTGCAGTTTGAACCCGAGTGTGTCTGAATCGAGAACAACTCTTCTTGCTGTGTCTCACACTTCGGTCCCACGTTTCAGCACAGATTCCTGTACTGGGATGTATCTGAGTAACAAGTTGCTCCAAAATCTAGCAGCTTCACGCCATTAAAAACAAGACATGTTTCCATGCTCTCATCCAGTTTGTCTAAATCAGTTGTTTGTTCAAACACAATGAATGCACTTTAATCTGTAGGTTTCCTCTCAAAAAAATTTTTTTTGTAATTAATGCAACTTGTTGGAGTGACAAGGTTGCCTTCTAGAGTTTTCTGTATCCTATACTTCAGTAACTGCATCCCCGTGGTGTTGTTGAACATGTTCTTTTGTTCTTTTGTCTCCTCACTTTCTTGTGAAGTGTAGCTAACTGTAGAGGCTTGGTCCCATACCCGTTTAATTCTTGGGCAAGATTGCTGCATAGGTGATAGCATAGTCTGCTATGGAGAAGACACATGGGGCTGCTTGCCCGTGCCAGTTTTTGGGGGCTCAGCACTCCCTGACTGCTCCATACCTCTGCCCATCTCAACTTGCATCCATTCATTCTGCTATTCTCCTCTCACTCTTCTGGGTGGTCAGGCCAGGAATCCTTTGCCCGCTTCCAGACAGTTCTCCCCAGAGTTAGTGTTGGTAGTGGTCGGTCAGTGTGTCTCAGGTCGAATTATGTTGGGCATTACTGGAAAGTTCCAAGCCAAAGCCTGTGGTAAGTCCCAACCAAACTGAATTTTGAAGGAAATTTTCTTTAAACTGCAATCCTGAAAAACATCCAGGCTCCACACTGCCTGACAGGCGGAGGCATCCATCAGAGTATGGAGAGCTGGGATCTTTACTAATCATTCAGACCAAATACTGGCATTTTATGCAACAGGCTTTTCACCAATAGTCTGTTGTTTGTGGCACTTTTGTACATTTTCATTCCTAGTTTCTAGCTGTTTAGTTTACTGAAAAGTGCATATTTTGAACAGGGCCTGAAACAGTTTGACAGCTATTAGAACTAGAAGCTCTGTAGATATTTTTTCTTTTTCAGAAGATATTAAAAATTTGAGTTCCAGGGGATCCCTGGGTGGCTCAGCGGTTTAGTGCCTGCCTTTGGCCCAGGGCGCGATCCTGGAGTCCCGGGATCGAGTCCCATGTCGGGCTTCCGCCATGGAGCCTGCTTCTCCCTCCTCCTGTGTCTCTGCACCCCCCCCCCATGTCTTTCATGAATAAATAAATAAATATTTAAAAAAATTTGAGTTCCAGATAGTCCTGAAATAATGGACACCTGGATTCCAATCCTGGAGTTCTGAAAATTGGTAATGGAACATACTATGGGAAACTCTTGGCTTGGATCCCAGGTACCAATCAGCTCTTACAATGTTGACCAAAGGCTTTGATTTGTTCTAGAAATTAATTGAAATCGATAGTTCATATTAAAATAATATATACAATTCTGATGGTTTCTAGAACTTCATTTTTGATGATGGATTTTTACTTTGCCTTCTCAACTTTCTGTCTCCAGTATAATTTAAGGAAATTAGACTTTGTTTCATTTAGAAAATAATATAGAATAGTGATGTTTTTTAAAAAAATGCTAAGAATGCTTTCTTTATTTTTTAAACATTTGAAGGGGATAGTCTTTAACAAAGCTATTTATTTTTACTTTTTACTAAATTACTCTCAGAACTTGAATCTACTAATCCCAGATATAATATTCTTGGATCCTTATTCCAAATTTTACTTTTGCAAATCCTTCTATGGAAGTGGGTGGGCCATAAATTATAAATAAATTCTACATTTTGAGGGATAAATTACCCTGAAGACCGATGTGTAAATTACAGCTTAATCTTTCTTTTTCTTCTCAGCTCAATTTTAAGAATAATGTTTTAGCCAACATATCTGCATTACTCTTTGCTCGACATGAGAAATCCATTTCTGGTTTGCCTAGCAAAGGATCATATTGCTTTGCTTTTCTACCCAGTATGAAATCTAAAAGAAAAAAGAAAAGGAGAGGCATATTTTAGTTGTAATGAACTCTCTAAATCTAGATCTTAATTATAATTTTTTAGGGAAAAGTTTAAAAACTGTACAAGTTAATTTTTCCCCATCCCATATATTTTACATGTTAGCATATCAAAAAATTATATTGTGAAACAGTTAATATATTTAGAAATACCAGGGAAGAACATTTCCTTCATAAGTAAATTTCTTGCCTCTGAAATTTAATTCCTTTTTTAAAAAAGATTTTATTTATTTATTTATGAGAGACACAGAGAGCACGAGAGGCAGAGGGAGAAGCAGGCTCTACGCAGGGAGCCCGACATGGGACTAGATCCCGGGTCTCCAAGATCGGGGCCTGGGCTGAAGGCAGCGCTAAACCGCAGAGCCACCTGGGCTGCCCTTAAATTTAATTCTTTAGGCATCTTTTAATATAATTCGTTTTAAAAATTTCAGAAACATTTAATATACTTCATTTCTTATTAAACAAAAATACTAATGCAGGGTAGTATGGTGTAATTCAGGAGTCAACAAACCTGCAAACCAACAAAATAAATATTTTAGACTTTCCAGGCCATAACATCCTTGTTGCAATTACTCAGCTCTGCCTTTGTAGCATGAAAGCAGCTATGGGCAGGATTTGAGTAGATGAACGTGACCATGTTCCAATAAAATTTTATTTAGAGTTAGAGGAGATGAGCTGGATTTGCACTAGGGCCATAGAGCCAGCCCATGGTGTGGCTCAATTGAACTTAGATTTAAATCCCAGCTCTGCTACCTCACTAACTGTGGCCTTGGGCAAACTATTGGCATCTCTGTGCCTCACTTTCCAAATGTGTGTAAAGCTAGATTATCACATACATTTTTTTAAATGGTTTTGAAGAGGAGCGCCATCATGCATGGAATAACCAGTGTACTGTGCCTATGACTATTATTAACATGTGTTTTTCTTATCTTGATCTAAAATGATCTAAGATGTTTTTAAGAATACATACAGTATGATAAAATAGGAGTAAGATGTAAACTTAAGTAGGGAAAGGGGATGAAGTAGACTAATAAGATGTGGTCCTAGTGGAAGTATGGATCTTATAAGGACTTTCACTGTCCTTAAACATTGGACCTAAGAATGAGCTTTGAGATTCCTGGCAACCAAGTGCAGAGTGAAAATGAGGTTCATGTTGCCCACATGCTAGAAGCATCACAGGAGCCAAGCAGAAATGATCGTCACTATAGTGATGCTTCAGTGAGGATCTCAGAGTACTTCTTACTCTACTGAGTATTTCCTCCCCTGCTCTTTGTGACTCTTTACAAAGCTCTTGATTTGATTGTGATGCTTTGCAATTCCCTTTCAGAGTAAATGGCTAGACTCGATTTTCTTTGCTATTGCTACATCTGTTTCCCTTGGCTTTTGCCATTTTTTTTTTCCGGATGATTAAGGTTGCCATAAGAGCATCCTGCTTTGAATATACAGGTACATTGGGAAGGTTTAGTGGCATATACTGAAAATAATTAGTCTATGTGTTTTGGGCACCAAAGTACCTCATCTCATCTGACTTCTGCTCCACTCCTTTTCTGTGTAGTTTTTCATTTTTCCCCTTACTTCATTATTTATTCAATGCTTACAATGGTGCCAGGAACTGGGCCAGACACTAGCAGTAAACCATTTGCCATCTCTCTTCTCCCATGCCTATTTCTCTCTTAGAATAGTCATGAAGCTTGCGGATTTTTTGATAGCTTTCCATGATGTCTATCTTCAAAAACATATCCTTAGTGGAGAAGAATATTTATTGCATTAATTAGGGGCCATGTTGCAATTAAATTTGTCAGAAAAAAATTCAGTGAACCTTTTGCCATCATTAAAAGTCATCACAGCTAAAGAATACATGAAACTGTGTTCGAATTAACCACAATGATGTTTGCAAAATAAACAGTTTTGATTTCCCAACAGAATTCTCGGTTCAGCCATCACTATCGTGTTTCATGACATCAAAGTGATGTATGTTAATTGAAGACACAAAAAAAACTTCCCTTCCAGGAAGAATAAAAACCTAGCTTTGGAGGACAGATACAATTACTCTGTGGCTGCTTCCTCCTACTACACTCGCCATCCCACCAATGTATATATAACCCATGTTATGTCTTTTAACTCTAGCAAATAATATTAATTTTATTCCTGGTGTTCAACAATGACCATTTAAATCATTGGACTAGAGTACAAGTCAGCAAAGTTTTTTCCATAAAGAATCGGGTATATATATATATATATATATATATAGGGATATAGATAGATATAGATATAGATGATATAGATATAGATATAGATATAGATATAGATATAGATATAGATATAGATATTTTTGCCTTTATGAGCCAGATGGTCTCTGTAGCAACTAGTGTTGAGTGCATCTTGATTGTTGAGTGAGACCTTTGTAATTCAGAAGTAGCCATTGAGAACTTGTAAATGATTGGGTGTTTCTGTGTTCCAATAAAACCTTATTTTCAAAAACAGGAAGAGTTGGAGTTGAGATTCGGTCTGGGATTTGTGGCTTGCTAATCCTTGGATTTGAACTCACTATCTCTTGAAATATAACTCATTTAAGAGCACCTTGTCATTATGAGAAATACATGACATTTTTCTTAGAAAATGGATTATGTTAGGCCTGGTCAAGATATGTAGGTGTAAATAGCCAACAGTTGTATGCTTGGTTAATTTCAACTTTCTGCAGATACTCAGCAATATTCTTTGATATTTAGAGGCTGGGAAAAGAGATAAGAGTTTGAGAAGAACAGCATGCTGTGCTGAGGTTTGGAAATACCACCATATGAAAAGCAGGTCAACAAAGACAACTAAGTTTTTTTAAAATAATGAAGACACTGAAGTCCTAATTGGGGTTTGGAACCATATAATGCTGATGATGAGAGTAATTGCTCATATTTATCACCTATTTATTATGTGTCAAGCACAGTTAAGCACTTACATGTCATCCCATTTTATCCTCACTAGGACTCAGAGGATAGGTCAAAAATGGTAGAAGAATGGCAGTGTCTTATGGTTCAGCCTAATGCAATGATCAGCCACATTTCATAGATCAAGGTATTGAGGCTTAAAGAGATTGAGGACCTTGACCAAGGTCATGCTAGCAAGTAAGTAGTAAGGCTAGAACTTGGTCCAAAAATTTTTATTGCCACTAAGCTCAGCTTAGACAGTAGTTTGCAGAATCAGAAAGATCTGTCTCATTTGGGAAATGCATCATGTAGGACACATTGCCTCCGAAGGCAATTTGTCCCATTAATAGGATGGATGACAACCCCTGCCTAGTGGGACAATTATTAAGGTCACTTCAAGGTTGAAGGAGATGCTCCTTCCAGCCAATTTTCTATCACCAAGAGGAAATTGTTTTGCTGAAATATGTGGAAAGGAGGTTAAACAAACCCAATGGAAGAGAGGCTCCTCCCCTCAGTTAAAGAACTCAGACTTTTTTCTACCGAATATGTAGAAGGTGTCTCTCTGTGGAGTGAGTTTAAGAAGAAATGGCAACTATTTATTCTCGTTTGCAATTGTCCTTGCACATTTACTCCAAACGTCAGTGTTCATTTCCTCTTAACTTCCTACTTGTCTTCGTAATGATGCTGATCAGGAGACAGAAGAAGACCAGAGGGTCTTTTTGCTATTTATGCATCTGAACTACCCCACTGATCACTCTCAAACACAAACCCAGCCCTGACACTGTCCTGTGGAAAAAACTTTTGGTGGTGTCTTGCCATCTGAACTGCAAAGGCTGCATCTACTGATGTGACCCCCCTCCCCCGCCCCCCGCAACTCTTCTGAAGTCTGGCCCTTCCACCTTCATTTATGGTTGTGTTCTCCCAGCCCCATGTCTCTCCACCCTGCTCAAAGACACACTTAGAGGCTCTGCCTTCCGATTCTGGGCCTGTGCTCCTGACTCATGCTAGTCTCCTCTTACCTGTCCACCACCTGCTCACTGGATGACTTCGTCACATCCTCTACAGAGCCTCCATATTCCCTCCTCTGCCCTCCACTCTCCATGGTTGAATTGACAAGTCACTTTTGGACTGTTGACAACATATCCAATCATTATGCTTGAATACTTTGGGGATTCTGTTTTCTATATTGATTTTTCTTCGTTAGGCTGAGCCCCACAGAGGCAGCAACCTTGGCTACTTCATCTTTGTCTTAGCTCTGGATCTCTGTTCCATATGTTACTTACTTGAGGATGTTAGCAAATTCTTTAATCCCTCTGATCTTAAGTTTCTTCATCAGTAATAGTGGGAAATCATGGTAATACCATCGTGGGTGGTTGAGAAGATTAAATAACATGATGTTTATAAATATGGTACCTGATACCTAATAAATTTTAGCTATATCATCATTGTTGTTATCATTACCATCATCCTTTGCAATTATTACATATACCACCTTATAATGAGCTCATGGAAGCGGATGGATGGGGTAGGTGGTTGGGTGAGTGGATGAGAGGGAGGAAGGAAGAACAAAACTAGAAACACATAATTTCATTTGGTGACCTGAACTTTGCTTTTAATGCGCTGATTCCCAAGCCATTCATAGTTCCTGAACTGATACTTCCACAGGTGGTATAGACGTTATATGTTTAAAGATCTTGGGAAACAAATTTTAAAGTAATCATATATACAGTTATTTCAGGAAAAAAAAAACACATAAAAATTCCCTCTAGGAAACCCAAGGACGCATTTGCCTGTTAGGAGCCAGAGCTTCCCTGGTGTGGCACAAACAACGTGGCCAAGCTAGCCTGGCGTCACTTGGCATGGACAAGGACTGACCCCTCTGAGCTCTGCAAGGCCTGTTCTTTCACCCATGCTGAGACCACCCCTCTAGTCATTGACGCAGCAAGCCTGTGATTACTCTCAGAGAGCTCTGGTTTATGTAAGACTTGAGAAGAGCATTTCAGTGTCTGTGGTTGAGAATTTCAAGTCCCATCTTGGCGCATGAATCCAGCTCGGTTTTTCTCCTTGTACTTTCCAACCACCCCCATTGTCATGTTGGAATGCTCCTTTTACATAATTGACATGTTGGGGACTTGTGCTTAAACCACACCGAAATCACATTTTAATAACACGGGAACCGTCTCTTTTCCTCAGTACGTTGTCGAGAAGCTAATTCTTGTCAGCCTAAAAACTTGAATTGTACATTTGAAATAAATCAGCGGAGCTACTCTGTGGCAGCCTGCTGAAAATCCCCAAGGAAGATTATATTTTCAGTTGAACTACTTGTCACTGCACTGTGTTTTTAATATTGTGAGTCCTTTGTTTTCTTCATTTCGTAAAAATCTACCCAATACCTTGTCATTCAGGAAAAATTTAAATGGATCCTCTCCATTAGCGTCAAAGTTCTTATTTTGCCTTTTAAGAGCTTCTGCTGCTGTTGTAGTTCAGTCACCGGCTCGTAATCAAATAGATATTTTAGCCGACATTATGCAATAATTGATAACCCAAAGCAGAAAGAAGAAAAGGTTTCTGGTTGACTTGAGAAGTCTAAGGAGTGGGAAAGTTGACAAATGATGTAGCTTTGGGAAGTGGATCTGGGCAAAATGTCTCCCACCTTAAAGGACAGGGGTGTTTCAGTTTCCCACATCAGATCTCCAAACTCCCTGGGGACTGTCACCCTGGTTCTCAGTGGGGCTGTTAAAAAATGCTGGTGTTTGGCTGCTCCTTGCATTCTGATTGCACCGCGTCTGGGACACACTCTTGGGCATTTGGACTTTTAGAAGCTCCCTGGGTGGTTCTCGCAAGGTGCCGTGTGTCGTGGGGCACTGAGCACTGCCCACCTAACAACTGATTCTGGAGTCTTGGTTACTTTTTTTCTGCAGGGATAATCGCTTCACCCCTTCTGCTGTCACCCCCTCCCCTAACATAGCTCCGAGCGTTGACAGAGGTCTCTAACAGGCCACCCTTAGTGAGGTGTCAGACTGGCTCGGGTTCAAATCCTGTCTCGACAGCCTAGGCCTCTGAGCAAGTTATTCTGCTTCTCAGACCCTCAGCGTCCTCATCTGTGAAATGGAGTGTGAGGGAGGCTCAGAGCTGCATTCTGAGGATGAAGAGCCATAGTGTTTCTATGTCAAGGGTGTATCTGGGGAGGTTTGGCCCCTGCAGGGAGGCCCTTGGAGCTCAGAGTCGGGAAGCCAGGGGCTAGGGCAGACGCCTGGCCCGTGTGATGTACCCCCTTTATGATAGGGGTTTGATAGATGATGCCTGGGTTTGAGGTTTGAGGTTGGTGAAGGCGACCCTTCTTCCTCCCAGGTCCTGTCTTGTATGTTCTGTGTTTTATGTAACTGCTCCGACAATGCAGTGCTAAGACCCCTGGACGGTCGACCCCTATCCCTGAATGTGACCATAATGCTTTTCTGGAAAGGGCATTCCACACACAGGATATGGTGGTAACCTTTTCTTTTAAAATACCACTCTTTTTTGTGTGTGTTTTTGTTTTCTTTTCTGTAGATTTTAAAAGCACTATATAAGTCATATGGGAAATTTTCTAAATTATAGGGAAACATCCAGAATAAAGCACAAGTTGACCATAATTTTGCCATCCTAGACAATCCACATTGACAGTTGGATGTAATCATTTTTATTCTGTGTTCATAGATTCTTAAAAAGAAAAAGCCTGTTTATATATATTTTTTATTTGTTTTTTTATTGAGATATAATTCACATATCACAAAATTCGCCACTTTAAAGAGTTCAGTCCATTAGTTTTTAGTACATTGACCAGGTTGTTCAGCCATTACCACTCTTGAATTCCAGAACATTTTCATCATCCTAAAAAGAAACCCGTTACCCATTAGCCATCACTCCTCAGTTCCTCCCCACTCCCAGCACCTCCCCGGCAGCCACTAATCTACTTTCTGTCTCTGGATTTGTGGCCTTTCATGTCTGGCTTCTTTCACTTAGCATGTTTTCAAGATTTATGCATGTTCAACATGTGTTGACACCCCATTCTTTCTTAGTGCTAAGATTCCATTGTATTGGTATAATACTTGTTTTACCCCTTGATCACTTGATCAACATTTGGGCCGTTTATACTTTGGGGCTGTTAAGAATAATGCTTTTATGAACATTCGTGTACAGAGTTTTCGTGTAGATGCATTTTGTCATTTCTCTTGGGTATATGCGTAGAAGTGGAGTTGTGAGGTCAGGTGGTGACTTTATGTTTAACTTTCTGAGGAGCTGTCAGACTTGCCCATGACTGCTACACCATCATACATTCCTCCCTGCGGTGTGTAGGAGTTCCGGATTCTACACAACCTCACCAACACTTGTTAGTGTTCTTTTTCTTATTAAATTAAAGCCATCTTTTTTTGAGATGCCTGAGTGGCTCAGTTGGTTAGGCACCTGCCTTCTGCTCAGATCATGATCTCAGGGTCTGGGGATCGAGTCCCACGTGGAACTCCTTGCTCAGCAGGGAGCCTGCTTCTGCCTCTCCCTCTGCCACTTCCCCTGTGTGTTCTCTCTCCCGTGCACTCTCTCTCTCAAATAAACAAATAAAATCTTTAACAAAAAAGCCATCTTTTTTATTGTGGCCACCCTAGTGGATGGGAAGTGGTTATGTTACATATACTCTCTTATAATCTGTTTTTCTTCACTCTAAGAACATGATGGGCATTTTTTAATGTCATGAGACATATTTCTATAACTTCAATTTTAAAGGCTTTACAAAAGGAATGCATTGCATAGAAGTAAACTTATTTAGCCAATCTCGAATTGTTGGGTGCTAGGTTGCCTCTAATTTTGTTGTTGCTATTGTTAAGTACTATGACAAGGTCCTGCACAGACCTCCTTTTGGATCTCTTGTTTTCTTAGGATCAGTTCTTACAAGGAGAGTTTCGGGATCAAAGCATAGGAATAACTTTTAATACTGCTGATGTATGAAACAAAATCACTCTCCAGAGAGGTTACATGTCACTTTTTCTCATTTCTTCCTCACACACTAGGCAATGCTATTAAGATCTAAAATGTTATTTGTGAAACTTGCATTTACTTAATTACAGTCAAATATTTATTATAAAATGCAAGGTTTCTATTCATTAGTTGCTGTAATTCTTTTTCCAGTTGCTTGTTCAGGCCATCTGAGCCCATTGCCATCATGGGGAGGAGAAACCACTTACTTGCTGGTGGGCTCGGAAGAGACATCCTAGGTTTTCCTTCATTGATGAGGAAGCTTGGGCAGAGCTGCTTGGGGCTGAGCAGTAAGGAAGTGGACAGAACACTGGAGTAGGAGTCAGAAAGGACTAACTATCCCCCAGCTCTATCACTATCATTGATTCCTAGCCCATTCCTTGTCTTAGATGGTGGGGTCCCAGGCTCCTCCTTTGGTTTTGTAGAAAGTAGAAGCACAGCTCTGGTATGTGACTCTGCTAATTTTTCAGAAACTTCCTCTGACTCAGCTTTGCTTAGACACGTAAAGCAGGACTTGCCACCTGATTACAGGGAGGGCTTCCCATTGATTTTACACAAGAATTAACTATGACCTTTAAAGACCCTGATACCAAAGTAGATTTCAATCCCAGGCTTCCCAGCTCTGTTTAGTCCCCATGTGTCTTAGAGCAAATAGGCCTTTTCCCCCCCTCTTTCCCATCCTGTGAGAGTTCCAGGCTTAGTGGAGTTTTGCACCAGGGTTTTGTTTTTTGTTTTTTGCCACTCACTCAACTCTATGACTGGGAGAAGGGTGGCTTTGCTCTCCAGTCCCTTCCTGCCCAGGCAGCCAGCTGTGGCTACCCATCCTGCCTTTTCTATTGTGTGTGTCTTCCTGGGGCAGGGGGGTGGTTTGAGTGTTTACATAGGCCTAATTCTAAAGGCTTAACTGCTTTTATGATTTTTCAGGCAGATACTAAACCTATTTATTTTAATATTATGTATAAATAATGTTATTCTATACAAGTTTCCTCATAACAAAAGTGGTGCATACCCATTGTAGAACATTTGAAAAAATGTGGAAAAGCATAAATATGAAAATGAAAAGTGCCCATTTTCCTACTTTCCGTTAATCTGTATTTCTTGAAACTTTTTTACTGTGGAGATTTTCAAATACACACAAGAGAGAAAAGAGGTATAATGGACCTTCCCAAGCCCTTTACCTAGCTTTTATAATTACCAACATATGGTCAATTTTGCTCAATCTGAAGCCCCTTTCTTGCTAGATTATTTTAAAGCAAATCTAAGGCATGGCAAATTTCCATCCATGAATATACTACTACTACCCCTTGATTAATATCACTCCTCACGTTTTTTAGAATATCACCTTCTGGTTTCTGTTCTTTTTTTTTTTTTTTTTTTAACTTTCAATATAACAATAGGCACTCTATAGGAAAGAAAATAAATATATGTTTAAATACACATTTCAAGTATTTTTGAAAAAAAATTTTCTAGTATATGTTTTTCTAGTAAAAGTTTTCTGTAATCATTTAGTGGAGATCATAAATTAGCAAAAATAATGCCATAGGTTGTAGAAAATTTAGGGACTGATATGTCAAAGGAAGAAAAAAACCTAAAATTTCAACCAAATCTTTAAAAAAAAATGGCTAAAATTTAGTTGTCAGAAGTAAATTCATCCAGACATGTTAAAATTCTAATAGTAGGCTGAAATAGTGTCAAACTTAAACCATGTAGCTCTGTGTAACCTAGAAATTGTCAAAAAAAAAAAAGACACCCCCCCCCCGCCCCCAAAACAACCACACAGCCTTATTTTCATTGAACTTGCTATATCTTGCTTTAATCTCATTTTCTGTTCACGGTGGAAGTGTGAGGATAAGGTGGACAGGGTCCGGAGAGCTGTTCGCCAGAGCTGCCCCCATCAGCGGGAAAAGGAGCCCGGCTGGAGGCTACCTAACTCATTCTGAGAAGTGTCAGGGTAGGTTGCTCAGAACCCAGGGAGTTTTTTGTGATTGAGATATAATCTGTATATCATAACATTTGCCATTTTAAGTGTACAATTTAGTAGTTCTTATCCTGCCTACTGAGTTATACAACCATGACTAATAATTCCAGAATGTTTTCATCACTTCAAACAGAAACCATGCCTGTGCCCATGAGTAGTCATTTCCCTCCACCCCTGCCGCTCCAACCCTAGGCAACAGCTAATTTTTCTGTTTCTACTAATTTGCCTCTTCTGGACATTCTGGGTCGATGGGATCATGCAACATGTCGTCTTTTGTGACGGTCTTCTTTCACTTCATATAATGTTTTCAAGTTTAATCCATGCATGTCATAGCATGATCAACATTTCACTGATTTTTATGGCTGAATAATATTCTCTTATACAAGTAGACCACATTTTGTGTATCCATGCATCAGTTGGTGGACATTGGGCTTATTTCCACTTTTTGGCTCTTATGAATAATGCTGCTGTGAACATTATTCCCAGTGCCTTGCTTTCTTGGGGGCAATCATTATCCTTGGGGGTTGAAGATGTTGGATTGTAGGCTGGTGGGGACAGTGAAACAAGTCTCTGGGGACCAGTATTTCTCCCACACTCAACATCAAGACCCTTTCTGAACCCCTCTTGAAGGACATGCCCAGTGGTCTTCTAATCGCCTGGGAAGCACATCTCCTGGGGAGAAGTTTTCAAGTCCATGGTCATAGCCAATAAGAGACACCAGATGTTGCAGTTACCCTTTTTTGGTTTAAAAAGAGAGCCATTTGCATGGAGTGACAGGCTACCTCCAAGTTGGGCTCAATTATTTTGTAAAGCTTTTTGTTTGTTTGACCTGTTCTGACCCAGGAAATAATTCTGACCAGTCATGACTGACTCGCTTTGGCATTGGGGTCTAGTTGCTTTATGGCTGATAACAGAGGGGCCACACTGCTACCACGTCTGAATTAATCCTTAACTCCAGAGCTGCATGCTGTTCTATGGCAAGGTTGTATTTCTTCATTAGCTATTCCCAGGGCCCAGGGAGTCCCAGAGGATGTCAGAGTACATTAATTTTTATCATAACATGGAATCTTTCAGGTCTGAATGGCAGCACACAGCTGTCAGGGGCTTTCTGAACTCGATTACAGCTCCATATATCTCTAGGCAAAACAGAGGCAAGAGTCCTCATTGGCAAGGGAATGTACAAAATGCATGAGATGTTTTATTGTTTGAGTAACTTGACCATGCATTTAAGCACATTCCCCAACTAATTTTGTTGTTGTTGTCCATGTAAGTTCACCTCTGCCACCCACATTAAAACCCTCTCCCTCTGCTGTGACCATAGAAGGTATATTTTAAATAAGCCCTTTTGCATCATGGTAATGAAATCATCATCTGGTACTTAGACAGCTATTCTACAAATATATTTAAAAGTGAATGTTCCCAAGATCTTTTTAGCAGAATTTATATAGCAGGTTGGTATTGCAGAAGTTTATAAATAATGGCTTGTAGTGCTTAATATTGCTTTATGGCCACAAAATATAATTTTAATTTGAAAGAATGCTAATTTGTCTTCAGAAAGGCGAGTTATTTCTTCATTGACTTTATGTTCCCTACATGTCAACAGAGTAGAATACTTGGAGGGATGCATTTTACTTAGAGAAGATCCCCAGGTATTATTTTAACCTTGTCGACAAATGGCAGGAATCCTCTACGAGCAGGGCCCTGTACTTGGTACAAGATATATGCTTCGTATGGATATAGGACGCCCCCCCCCCCCCCCCCACACACACACACAGGGAAATCATAGTCAAAGAGAGAAGATACTGTTTTCAGTTGTTAGGGTAAATGTGTTCTTAGTAGGCATTGCCAAATAATTTACTGCCAGCTCCAGTCCTTCACTCAAGTGTCCTGGATAATTCTGATTTCTTTGTAATGGATTTGTTTTCTAAGGCCACATGCACTATTCATTTAATTACTCCCACTGCTGGGCAGCCAAATTGCAGGAGCTCTGTGAGCCATATAGAACAGTTTCCCAAAGTTCTCCTGTTGCTGCTTATGTATAAGATGGACACAGTTAAATAGTCTATTTAACTTAACACATACTAATTTTTAAAAACTAAAACCAGAGCGGCAATCCTACAGGTGTTGTTTGTGCAAAGGACAAGACTGTGAAATACACGATTTGGTTTCCGTGCATTTTTTTTTAAGTGAATACAAGTGGTCCTTAAATTTGACAAAAAATAGGCAAGTGGCATATAATGACTGCATTGTGGATGAAGCTGACACAGAGAGAGGCTCTGTGGGTTAAAACCAAATACTGACTGTATGCATGCAATACTTGAGTTGTGCAAGCAAGGATGCAGACAGCTGTCACCAGCACGATCTTACTTGATTTTCAGGCATTCAGTAATTCAACAAACTTCTGTTGCATCTTAGACATGGTGCTGGGTGTGGGAGCACCATGGTGACTTTAGAGACACACTCAGCCCTTCCGGGGTTTCTAGCCCACTGTTGTGACTTACTCCTTTTTGTGTCCGAGAAAACTGAGCATTACAGAGAAAATAACCAGCTCCCTCTTCTCTAAATAATGCTGGCCCCAGCCCTCCCAGTCTGCCAGCTTCTTCCCTTCCCGCATTTGTATGAATAATATTCACATTCTATGAGTTCTCTTGTGGAGTTTATTAAACTCCAGTTTGGCCTCCCAAGACTTCTTTCATGTCACGAGTGAATTTCTGTAGGACATGACCATCATTCATTTGTCAGATGAACAAATGGGAATTTGCCAAGAGAGACTCTGGTACATTTGCATTTTCTCGATCTGTGGGAGCTATGTTTAGTGAAGTTACTGGGTTTTGAGTGTGGTTGAATTTATTGTTACCATTCCCACTCTTCCATCCTTATCATGCTTATCATTGATTGTCCAGTTTATTAAATATTCCCAGGGAGCCAGAACACAAGGCAGTAAAGGTACTGACTGCAAAGGGCAGGAGCGAAACTTGCAGACAAATGGACCTATAACACCAAAGGGTCAGATCTGCGTTTGAGATATCATGTCATGTGGATTAAGGACTATTGGTGGCAAAATTACAAAATTGATGCTTTTTTTTTTTTTTCCTAGAAAGTCCCTTGGAAAAAGATATCGGTATTTTTCCTTTTGTATATCTTGCCCCATTTAGAATCAGTGAGATTGAGATTTTGCTGCTGGGCCTGTATATGATAGGATGGGAAATATAATCAAGGTAATGGACATGTGGCAAAAATTTAAGAAAACAACAAAAACAAGAGTGTTTCTATTTTCTGTTAAGTGTATGTACTGATGGTCTGGAATTCACTATAAGAAGTTGTAAATGGTGCATGAAATGAAAAATTCGTGGTGGTCTCCTGGGATACAGCCAGTGCTCTGCTGTATTCCTGCTGATTGGTTTGGATTATTTTCTTTATTTCAACTTAGAAAAAAAAAGGTGTAGCTGGGTTATCTTAACAGCAGAATCCACTCTGGGTTAATTATTATGTTAATTTCGATGGTGTCCTTAAATTCATAAAACATGTGGATCCTTCAAATTTTAGAAGCACAGCTAGACAGTCACTGACCATCTAAACTGACATTGATTTTTATGTGTTCCTATTTCTCTTGTTTTATTTCCTTTATTTCCTTGCATATTTATTGAGGCTCTTACCCCTGCCCCCCACCCCCAGAGATATAGGGTAAGAACATGAGAAGCCATGTATAGGTATTTTATAAATATG
Source organism: Vulpes vulpes (assembly GCF_048418805.1). Lineage (NCBI taxonomy): Eukaryota > Metazoa > Chordata > Mammalia > Carnivora > Canidae > Vulpes > Vulpes vulpes. Next base: position 174,399,701 of record NC_132791.1, on the reverse strand, counting down.
GGAGATAATTATATACATGTGCTATGTCTCTGAATTATTATTTTATTTATTTTTATTTTTTTAAGACTATTTATTTCTTCATGAGAGACACAGAGAGAGAGAGACAGAGACACAGGCAGAGGGAGAAGCAGGCTCCATGCAGGGAGCCCGATGTGGGACTCGGTTCTAGGATTGGGATCAGGCCCTGAGCTGAAGGCAGATGCACAGCCACTGAGCCACCAGGCATCCCTATATCTCTGAATTATTGATAGGTGTCATGTCCCCAAAGTGTAGCCAAGGTCTAGGAAACAGGCAGCCAAGGAAAAAATAGCCCGTTTTAGGTATCATCTCTCAGCTGATGTTAAGCATTTTACATTTTTCTCTGATTTTCATTACTAGCAAACAAGGTGGGTACTGTCCCTCCCTTTAATTGTTATTGTCATTGTGAATTTGGGCAGCTAATTATATATTTTTTCCAGTATGTTACCATAAATATTGTTTAAAAGTTTTTCTGTATACCACCTAAAGTCCTCTTGACTTTTATTTTTATTTATTTATTTTTTTTAATTTTTTTTAATTTATTTATGATAGTCATACAGAGAGAGAGAGAGAGGCAGAGACACAGGCAGAGGGAGAAGCAGGCTCCATGCACCGGGAGCCTGACGTGGGATTCGATCCCGGGTCTCCAGGATCGCGCCCTGGGCCAAAGGCAGGCGCCAAACCGCTGCGCCACCCAGGGATCCCCGTCCTCTTGACTTTTACTGTTGGCGTGCACACTGCATCTTGGGCAGTTGAGGTCTTGGTGGGCTGTTGGAGAGTCTAGAACCTTTGCTGGGCTTGAGGTGAGCTGTATGAGAGGATGGCTGTGTTCCAGTTTATGCTGCCATCCATGAGTTCAAAATAACCCAACCCTAGCGATTTAAGTAGAGATCCACGTTGGAATTCTACAGTATTTTTTTCCTCTTCCTTTGCTGGAATAAAAAGAAAACCTAACACTTAGTAAGTCTGAGAAACAGTTGCTTTTGGGACTTTGGGTCCTTAGGCCCTTTCTATTGAATTTCAGAGTATTTCCATATAGTACTAATTCCCGCAGCTCACTTGAGAAATGCCCCAGATGGTGTGACAGTCTGTTTCAAGGAGGAATTGAAAAGTATTTCCCTTTACATAACATTACACTTAGTTCATTCTTTTACTGTGTCTGAGATGGAATCCCCAAAAGCCACAACTGTGTTAATGTTCCACAGGGTGTTTATTTAGCCTGTAAAGGTCTGTCTCGTTTTTTGGAGCATGTTATGATTCAGTTTACAAATCCTCAGTGTAATTCAACCGCATCATGGTTGCTACTACTCTTCATAGACTCTTTTGAAGCACCTTCTCAGTCTTCAGGTTTGATGTTATGTATCTGGTTCTTAGGTTACTTAGATCATAAGGGACTGGTGTTGTCTTCAAAGCATAAATAACTCTGCCTTCATGGATCAGCTAGAACCAAATCCACTTCTTCCCCTCCTTCTTCTCCCCCCCCTCCTTCTTTTGCCATATTTTAGGCAATAATATATTGTAAGACATGACTATAGAATGTGATTTATAAACCAGATGCCATTGGGAAAATAGCATTGATTCAATGTATTCATTCATTCATTCATTCATTCATTCATTCCTGATGTACAAAAGGCTTACTTCTTACTGCATGCAAACAAAGGCTAGACAAACAAAGACTCTTTCCTATGGTCATTGATTGTAGTCTACTGGCAAAGGTAACAGACAGATTGACCCACAAAGAGTTAAGCAATTTAGGAATGGACACACCCCAGCCAGAATTGAAGACCAAACCTCCTGGGAGATGCTACAGCTCAGAAGCTGATGTTTTGTTTACAGTAAACTCTCAGGATGTGCTAGGGTTGGGTTGTTGCCAGTTACTGATGAGCATTCAAAACAGTTGGCAGGGTTGAGAATGGCAATGGATGTTTGTGGAGCAAACAGATGTCATCCTGGCCCTCCAGAGGTTGGTGTCAGTAGGAGCTTAGAGCCTTAGTGGGGGATTGTGGGTTAGGGAACTTGGGAAACAGCTGGATCTCCTGCCCCATGCATTTGTCTAGTGGTCATAGGACGAAGGGTCTTGTGTCCTTTGGTTATGTCTCTTTTTGTCAATCACATTGTTGTTAACCTTGCAAAAGGTCTAAGGAAGGTGTCTAAGAATTGCAGAAGAGGGAGATAGTGCTTATCTTCCTGATGGGGAGTAAGGCTTCTTCAAGTAAAGAAGGGTCTCCTGAGTAGTCCTTGGGAGAAAGGGTGGGTTGTGACCTGTAGAAGGGGCAGCTGGGACAGAGTGAGGGACCCTTTTAGGTCCATCTAAGCGGACAAGTAGAGTGAGGCAGGAAAGTACTGTATGTCAGTGTATGAGCCAGGATCAGAAAGTGGTATGATATCAGCATCATTAATTTCTCTACTGTCCAGAAATATGCATGCATGACATCATCATGGGTGAGAGCCCAGTTGGAGATAGGCTGAATTTCTGGCATTTTATTCAAGTTTAATTTCTTAACATCATATCAAAGCACTGCTGCTTGTAGACGTTCGGGGTGTGTACCTCACTAGGCTGTGGGTGCCATTCAGATAGCCCACTACCTATGTTCAACCTCCTGGCTCCACACAGCAAGCCTTCCTATTCCCCGGTTGGAAGGATAGTGTGTGTTCCTGACTAAGAAAACATTTTGGTGGCAGGTGGTCCTAGATTTCCATTCTGGCTTCTTCAGCTACTTGGCAAGAAACATTTTGAACCTTAGTTTTTCCTCTGAAATGGTAACGATCCTGTCTACCTTGTGGGTTGCTATGATTATTAAAATAGAATATTCCAAGATTACCAACAATGTGTCCTCGCACTGACATCGTATGAATGTCCCAAGCAAGGAACAAGTGTGAGCTTCTCTTTCGGTTCATGTTTACTAGACCCGTGTGTTCAAGAAGGTGCTTATTCAACATTCTCTGTGAGCAAAGTGTTGCCCAGTTTTATAGGATGACGCCAATGTGGACCTGCACCCCTGCTGTTACAACACTTATAAGGAGAACATAAAATTTCATAAGAAAGAGTTTTTGTGGTTGGTCAGAACTTCCAGGGCGTCTCACCAAGATGAGGTTCAGGAGTTGCTTCAGAAATCACACAGATAATAAATGCTCTACCAATTCAGAGGAGGAGCCATTCTTATGTGTTGGGTGGTTTAGGAAGGTTCCATGGGGGGTTTGGGGTTTGAGCTGGCTCTTGAAAGGACAGGGGGCAGTCAGCGTGGGTGGGCACTGTATACATGAGCCCAGTATTCTATAGTCTTTACACTGTTATGTTGACCTGTACTCTCTGCAAGTAGATTTTAACATTTTTCTTCTCAGTAGTTTCCTGGTACCCAGGACAAGGCGCATTGTAAATAGTCCATACATATTTACTTGACTTCAGCCAGGTAACAGTTTTATATTAGCCACCTGTCAGGTTCAAGGTGCTTGGCAAGTTGGTCCCAAGATGCAGAGATGAATACGCTCAACTGCTGTCATCCCACTAGGTGTGGTCAGCACACAGATGCTTCAGTTACTCATCCTGGAGGTGTGAGTAGGGCCATTAGTAGCGCACAAGGCACTGTTGTGTCTCTACATTTTTTTAAAGTTGCTTTTTACATATAGTAAAATTCACCCTTTTAATAATAGAGTTCTGTAAGTTCTGACAAACCCATAGTTGCGGAGTCAACTCCGCAATCAAGATTTAGAGCTGTTCACTTACCCCCTAAATTTCCCCTGTGCGTCTTTGTAGTAATTCCCACCTCTACACCCAGCCCCTGGCAACAATTGATTTTTTTTTTTCCTGTTCCTGGAGTTTTGCCTTTTCCAGAATGTTATATAAACACAAGTGTTCCATATGTAGCTTCTTGAGTTTGGTTTCTTTCACATAGCATGGTGCATGTATTAGTTATCTGTTGCTGTTAAATTATTCCCAAAATTTAGTGACTTAAAAGAGCAAATGTTCATTACCTGACTCTGTTTGTTTTCTGTTGCTGTTGTAATAAATTACCCCAGATGTACTGGCTTCAAACATCACGTATTCAGGGTGTAGGAATATATATACCTATCAGCTTTATATAACATAATAACAATATAATAATAGTATAAATAAATCTGCTAATTTCATTGGTAAAAAATATCTTAATTTCTTAATTATTGCTACCAGAGGATTTTAACATGATAAATCTTGTACTGATCATTTGTGATCTACTTTTATAAATTTTAAAATATCTTTATCAATTTTTATTTTAGACTCTTAGAATGTGTTTCGCTGGATGCTTGTGTTAATGATAGGTCAAATAAGGGAGAAAGTAGAAGCAGCGAGACCGGGTCTGGACTGTTGCAGGGGCCAGAACTAAAGGCAGCAGGGTACCGAATGCTGGTAGTTGTTTTAGCTCAGGTTCCCTAGAAATCAAGCCTGGAATAGGGATGTACTTATTTTTTTTTATTGTATTTATTTATTCATGAAAGATACAGAGAGAGAGAGAGAGAGAGGGAGGCAGAGACACAGGCAGAGGGAGAAGCAGGCTCCCTGCAGGGAGCCCGATGTGGGACTTGATCCCAGGTCTCCAGGATCAGGCTCTAGGCCAAAAAGGTTGCGCTAAACCACTAAGCCACCTGGGCTGCCCAGGGATGTACTTATTAATGATTTACTGGGGAGTATCCTCAGAAGAAGGCAGGAAGGGAAACAGATGGTGTTTATTTTATTTATTTATTTATTTATTTTTTTAATTTTTATTTATTTATGATAGTCACACAGAGAGAGAGAGAGAGAGGCAGAGACACAGGCAGAGGGAGAGGGAGAAGCAGGCTCCATGCACCGGGAGCCCGACGTGGGATTCGATCCTGGGTCTCCAGGATCGCGCCCTGGGCCAAAGGCAGGCGCTAAACCACTGCGCCACCCAGGGATCCCCAGATGGTGTTTAATAGGAGACTAGCTTCAGTCTGATCCCACAGGTTCCTGGAGAAGGACTTGTACCAGAACTGTCATCAGAGCGACTAGGTGTGGGGCATGACTTGTTATCAGAGCAACTAGGTATGGGGCATGACTTTCCAGAGGTGATGGTACCCATCAGTCAAAGAATTATCTGGACATGCTTGCTTTTAGCAGTTGTGAATTGGTACACTGGACCCATAATTGAGATCTAGACAGAACATCTTAATGCTCATTCCATCTGAAATGTAGAGGACTGGAAAAATATTAATAGTCTCTGAAGATTCTAGAGATGTTGATATTGACTAGTTGTAGAGACTAAAGGAAAAGATGGACTAGCAAGTGTTTCTGAAGTGTTACTAATCAGGGGACCAGTTAGAGAGTATCATCACCCACTAGAAATAAGGACATCAGGAAGGCAAAAGACTTGAGGAGAGAAGATGAAAAATTTAGATTTGGGGTAGGTATGAATGAGATTCTAGAACCTGAGAGGAATATGGGAGCTGGAGCTGTGGGTGTCAAGTTCATCTTTATAGATGTGTTGTTTGAGTCCCTTGCTGGGAGACAGAGATGAGGCAGGGGCAACATTAGGAGGAGGTCTACTGTGACAGAGAAGTCTGGTTTCAACAGAGGGGAGGTTGGGTTTCTTGACTGGGAAGCCATCGCTCTCCAGGTGTCTTTGAGAGATTCTAGATGATGATGGGAAAGAATTCAGTCAGCTTGGTGATAAGAAGTTGGTTTGGGGCAAGGAAAAGAGATGATGAATGGAGACAAATATTTCAATTCAAAACTATAGCCCACAAATGGGAAGGGAGAGGCTAGTGCCAGTGAAAGAACCCCAACATCAAGTAGATATTTTTCTTTCCAGCATTCTACTGTCTGTCCTTCCTTTCAGTTTCTTTTCTCCACTTTCTTTACCGATTTCCTTTCTTCAATGGTCAAAAAAATCTGATTACCCTGAAGGCAGCAAGAATGAGCCAGTGGAAAAGGAGCTACTGGAAAGGCCAGAAAGAAAGAGGGTATAGTCAACGGGTGGGGTGCTTGAAGAGATGTACACCTGAAAGCAATATAGTGTGATATGTCAGTTATATCTGGGGGAAAAACAAAACAAAACAAAACCCCAAAATGAGGGAGAGTGAGAGGAAAACTTAGAGATCCACTATCTGAAAACTAGTTAGTGAGAGCCTTTGCACTAGGACTGCCTTCTGTTAAATACTACCATCCGGCACTTTTTCAGTAGAAAGTATCACTTAAGGCTACTGTAGCTCCATTAGGGAAATACAAATCAAACCACAATGAGATACTACCTCACACCAGTGAGAATGAGGAAAATTAACAAGGCAGGAAACCACAAATGTTGGAGAGGATGTGGAGAAAAGGGAACCCTCTTACACTGTTGGTGGGAATGTGAACTGGTGCAGCCACTCTGGAAAACTGTGTGGAGGTTCCTCAAAGAGTTAAAAATAGACCTGCCCTATGACCCAGCAATTGCACTGTTGGGGATTTACCCCAAAGATCCAGATGCAATGAAACGCCGGGACACCTGCACCCCGATGTTTCTAGCAGCAATGTCCACAATAGCCAAACTGTGGAAGGAGCCTCGGTGTCCATCGAAAGATGAATGGATAGAGAAGATGTGGTTTATGTATACAATGGAATATTACTCAGCCATTAGAAACGACAAATACCCACCATTTGCTTCAACGTGGATGGAACTGGAGGGTATTATGCTGAGTGAAGGAAGTCAATCGGAGAAGGACAAACATTATATGTTCTCATTCATTTGGGGAATATAAATAATAGTGAAAGGGAATATAAGGGAAGGGAGAAGAAATGTGTGGGAAACATCAGAAAGGGAGACAGAACATAAAGACTCCTAACTCTGGGAAACGAACTGGGGGTGGTGGAAGGGGAGGAGGGCGGAGGGTGAGGGGGAATGGGTGACGGGCACTGAGAGGGGCACTTAACGGGTTGAGCACTGGGTGTTATTCTGTATGTTGGCAAATTGAATACCAATAAAAAATAAATTTATTATATAAAAAAAAGGCTACTGTGGCTCCAAAGCTTGGTCCATCATTGCTCATGGATGACCAGGAGCACTACCCACTTCTAAATAACAGTATCACCACTCTCCTTACTATTGAGCAGTTGTTCTCTGGCTCAAAGGAATCTGTTCACCCTAGTGGATGGGAGTGCTCATCCCATGAGGGAGTGTCATCCACAGGAGGCCCAGAGAAAGCAAGCGTCCCCTTGACAGAGAGGCAGGGGTTCTCATTCCTGGTAGATTAGAACCTCAGAGAAGCAGCACACCTCCTTTCATTGGGATCTTCTGTACATTGAAGACCTCCCCTGTCCTCACTGACCCCTCACAGACCAGAATTCACCAAAGAAGAAAACAAATCAGGCCCAGAGAGTGCTGACTAACAGCATCAGCTTTGGAATGGGAATGATACTATTTTTGTTTCCATTCTATCTTTATAGTTTGAACTTTCCTTTTGATATTCTGTAAATATTCATCATCTCAGAGCCTTTTGAATTGTAATGGCTTTTAGTCAAAACTGAGCAAAATGTGCCATTTGAATAATAAAAACCTCATTAAAGTGAGGCAAAAGAAATTCTTTTCCTTTTGTACAAGCCAATTAAGTGTCTTTACAATTAAAAAAAAAAAGTCTAGCACTTTATAGTTTCATATTCAATAAGCCTGTTTTTAATTAATGAAGGTGACAAGTTTTAGGTACAGGGTACATATTTTGCCTCTGGTGTTGTGCAATTAACATTAATGAAGGGTATTAAAATTTGGTGAAAGAGAAGAGGATTTCCCATGTCCTCTGTGGATTCATGCCTCCAGGCTGAGGTCTTTGGTAGCAAGTTTCTTGATGTGTTTTGCATTTCCTTGAGAAAATGTACAGGCAAGAATAAAGGTAGCTAGAGGAGGCCATGTTGTTATCAGTAGGTGTGGTGTCAAAATTCTGAATACCCAGGCGTGTCCTAACCACATGGAAACATTGCAGAAATCAACTTTGAAGAATTTTATTTTCTCCTGTGGATAGAAGGGAAGGGTATAGAGACAAGGAAGAAACAATGATTTAACCTGGCATGTATCTTGCAAAATACTTGGATTTTATTCATCACAACTTTGAGAGACGTGTATGCTTCAGTTGTAAGTTTGTAGGGAGAAAAAACAGGATTATAGATGTTAACCAACTGCACAAGTCAGTAAGTATCATAACGTGACTGAACTAGAATTTCTCTTAACACCTGATTCTATCCATTTAAGAGAGCTTATCTAAGAAAGAAGGTATTGTGCAGTAGCTTTGAAGTCACCTAATCTTTTCGTCGTATTTTATTTTGTTTTGTTCTTACTTATTTACTTTTTTTGTTGTTTCTGATTCTTATTTGGACCATAGGATGTTTGTTTCTAATTTCTCATCTTCCTGTTTGTAAGATGTTGATAATAATACATATCACCTAAGGTTCTTAGGTATTCGAAGCTATTAATAAGTGCCTAACTACCATTTAGCACTCAAAGGAACAAAGAAGAAAATAAAGAAAATAAATAAAGGAAGGAAGGGGGGAGGGAGGGAGGAAGGGAGGGAGGAAGGAAGGAAAAACTCTGAAAAAGGGAACCAAATATTTGAGATGAAACTGAAAGGTGCTCACATATATATTCACTTGACCCATTTTCCCCTTTCTTTCTCAAAGTTTTTTCCAGCAGTCTTGGCTTACTACAAAATATGGGTCATTTTTGTTAGAAATGAGTAGATTCTGTTTTGGCTTGAAAAAGGCTATGATAAATGTTGTAGGTAGACCAGATGCCTCAGAGCATTTTTTTGTCCACCTCTTCAGAGAGTAACTGGACTGTTGGAGTGCTGTGCGTTGACAACTCTGGGCACCATAAGTGGAAAAAAAGTGATCTCAGTCAAATACAGCTGACCCCAGCCACATTACCACTTTTAGATCTTAGATAGTTGATGGATTGGAGCTATCTCAGAAAATAGAATAAATAAGACAGTTTCTCAGTGAGACTTAGATTGCCTAGTGGCAATGAGATTTACATAAATACTTTTTAAAACAGTGAATTAATTCTTTTTTTCTCTAATGATAAATTAATTCATGCTTTCTACCAGCATTTTTTATCCATTCTTAATGAAATTAGTATCATTGAGATCATTAATAATATCATTAATATTATGAATAATTAGTGAACTAATATCAATTCTTTGCAAACTCTAGGAAAAAAAAATGGAATAAGAAGGAAAACCTCTCTGGATGCCTGGGTGGCTCAGCAATTGAGCGTCTGCCTCCAGCCTGATCCTGGAGACTTGGGATTGAGTTCCATGTTGGGCTTCCTGCACGGAGCCTGCTTCTCCCTCTGCCTGTGTCTCTGCCTCTCTCTCTCTCTCTCTGTCTCTCATGAATAAATAAATAAAATCTTAAAAAAAAAAGGGAAGGAAAACCTCTAAACTCACTGTATAAGGCCAATATTACTCTGATTTGAAAACCACATAAAGATATCACAAGATCATAGACTAGTATCACTTATGAATATAGATGTATAAATCTTCAACAACATACTGGCAAACCAAATGGAGCACTATATAAAAAGGATTAGGCACCATGACAAGGTGTGATTTATTTAAGGAGGTCAGTGTAATCTACCATATCAGTAAAATAACGGATAGGTCATTGGTCACAGAAAGAACATTTGAAAAATTCCAACACCCATTTGTAATAAAAACACTCAACAAACTTGGATTAGAAGGGCATTTCCTCTACCTGATAAAGACATCCCATGTTCATGGATCAAAAGACTTAATATTGTTAATGAGACACTATTCTCAAAATTGATCTGCAATTTTTAAAAAAGATTTTATTTATTCAGTTGAGAGAGAGAGAGAGAGAGAGAGAGCAAGCTGGGGGAGGGGCAGAAGGAGAGGGAGTAGCAGACTACCTGCTGAGCCGGGTGTCTGACCCTGGGCTCTGACCCAGGATCCTGGGATCATGACCTGAGCTGAAGACAGATGCTTAACTGCCTGGGCACCCAGGTGCTCCTGATCTGCAGTTTTAATATAAACTTCATCAAAATTGCTATTGGCTTTTTTTTTTTTTTTTTTTGCATAAATTGAAAGCTGACTCTAAACTTTATGTGTGCATGCAAGGCTCCTGACTAGCCAACCCAAGCTTCAGAAAGAACAGTGTTGTTCTTTCAATGTCACTTCCCAATTTAAAAGTTTTCTGCAAAGCTTTAGTAGTAAAGACTATAGTACTACTATAATAATGGAATAGAGTTGAGAGTCCCAAAATAAACTGTTAAATTTGGTCAGTTGATTTTTGTCAAAGGTGCTAGGACTAGTTAATGGGTGGAATCATAGCCTTTCTAACAAACAAAAGTGCAACAATTGGAATACCTGTATGCCAAAGAATGAAGTTAGATCTCTTGTATTCACCTTGCTTCTGTTTTAGCTTATAATGGATCATAGATCTAAATGTAGGAGCTAAAACAAACTCTCAGAGGAAAAAATAGAAGTGTATCTTACTGCTGTAGGGTTAGGCAGTGGTTTCTTAGATATGACTCTCAAAGCGCAAGTGACAAAAGAAAAAAATACATACAACTTGCATTTCATTAAAATCAAAACTCACAAAGAAGATAATTAAAGGGGTTCCACCCACCCCTATAACAACTAGAATTTACATTTAAAAAATATTTTATTTATTCATGAGAGACAGAGAGAGAGAGAGAGAGAGAGAGAGAGAGAGAGAAGCAGAGACACAGGTAGAGGGGGAAGCAGGTTTCATGCATGGAGCTTGACGTGGGACTCGATCCTGGGTCTCCAGGATCAGGCCCTGGGCTGAAGGCAGCGCTGAAGTGCCGAGCCACCTGGGCTGCCCTAGAATTTACGTTTTTGAGTACACTTCATTAATATTTTGTGTGCATTTGTATGCTCATACAAGATTATATATTTTGTTCTATAACACGCATGTTTTACAGTCAAAAGATGTATCATTTTAATGGCTGCATAGTATTCTATCATATGCATATATTCAGATTCATTTAATGATTTCCCCAGTTTTATATTTTATTTATTTTGTAATGTTTTGGTTTTATATCATAATTACAAACACTATGGATAGCCTTGGATTTTTGCCTTTTTACAATTCTTATTAGTACCTTAGGATGATTTCCCACAAGTGCCATTTGTTTATGAGGATTTAGGATTTTGATTCACATGAAAGATTTATTTTTTAAGATTTTATTATGACACAAATTAAATACATACAAAATAGAAGAAAATATTATAATAAATCTCCACTTACCCATCCCTGGGCTTGCTTGTTTCTAAAGCATAGTTGTAATTTGACCTCTGGAGGGAATATATTCAAACAATGTGTGCCTGTCTCTTTAAACAGAGCATTTCCCCCTTGATATGTTTACTTTGAATCTGATTCCTGTATTTGTCTTTATACAGCCTATTTTCTCTTTTTTTCTTAATCTACTTTAAGGGATATTTTGATTTTATAGGTGTTGAAGCTAAGAGTTGGATAAACTGAGATGCACAGATAAAATTAGATTTTAGAATCTGGGTTTCATCCAGGGTGACCAGTTTTCCCGGGACGGTCCTTATTTTAGCACTGGAAGTCCTGTATCCTGGGGACCTCCTGGTGCCTGCTGCCCACTCACAGTCTAAGCCATTCCCCAGCAGAATGGCTTTGTGGTGTCACATCCCATTTCCAACTGATGAATCTTGAAGACAGTGAAGAGTTGGTTGTTCCTGTCAGAGCCCGGGTTATCCTTGGTTTTAGAGTGTTTGTGTCTGCACAGCATTGGATGTTTTGTTTTTCAGATCTCTTCATGTGCTTGTGTGCAATGCCGCGGCTTTTGCCCTACCCTGGAGCCTTACAAAAGATGGCCTGGAGACCACCTTCCAGGTGAATCACCTGGGGCACTTCTACCTTGTCCAGCTCCTTCAGGATGTCTTGTGCCGCTCAGCTCCTGCCCGAGTAGTTGTGGTCTCCTCCGAGTCCCATAGGTAGGTGAGAATCTGATGTTTCACATGCCCCCTTTCTTGTGCCATCCAACATCTCTCCAAGGCTCCTGGTCCTGAAAATGCTTTTTCAGTAATGCTTCTCTGGAAAGTGTGGGTGTATATTCAACCTGGCTTCTTGAATTGTTCCGAGGTCTCTCTCTCTTTTGAGATTGTGGAGGATTATTTGGGGTTTTTTGTCTACAACAGTGCGGATGGTTTCTACAACTATACTTCAAGCCCCTCATTGATTTTGCTTCGAGATGGAATAATAATTGATTAAATCTGAATGCCTGACCTTTATCGATTTGTCATTCAACAACTTCAACACCTCACCAAGAAGAATGTGCAGTTATTCTAGCAGGAGAAACAATGCAATTAAAGACTGCGAGATGAAATCCAATTGTTTTATAATGAGAAATTAGGGAATTCAATGCAGACATTAGCTGTGTAATTGTAGAAAGGGAAGTACTATAGTTAGAACATATTAGAAATCTGGCCATGCCTCTTTTGGTTAAAATTTCAATTAAAACATCAGATGGCACTTCTCTTCTATTACCATTAGGAGAATATCCAATTGACTAAAAAGGCATTTGAAAATTTCATCGTATTTTCAGCATATTTGTTTCTGGAGCTGGATAAACAACTATTTGTCTAAAGAGAAGTAGTCAGAGAAGACAAAGGGCTTCCCTGGTGAGGCTAGATTTAATGCATGTTAGGGAGATTTTCCTGGTGTGGTTGGGAGCTTTCACTCTCAGCAAAGTAGCTGGAAAAAAAATAATGTGCAAGGACCTATTTTTTCCCTTCTTCTCCGTCTTAAGTCCTGAAATGTTTTAGTGACCCAGAATGAAGCTTATTTTTTTAATCATGCTTCCATAAAATGTAACCCCTGGGACTTGGAAGAGAGAGACCAGCCAAGGGTTAGCCTGAACCCTTTATCACTCCCAAACACAGGGGCTTATGGTATAAGTGACACATTGCAGATAGATTTACTTTTACCATTTTAAATTTATGATGGCTGAAATGAAAGGGAAATGCCCGTAATAATCCTCCCCCGTGTTAAAAGACACGAAACATCTAGTAATTAGGTGGTAACAAAATCTGGACATCCTTATCTTTGCAAATCACACCAGGTTTGTGAGGAAAAAAAAAAATAAGTGGAGTGGCCCTGCTCAGGGGCGAGGGAGGCCACTGTGGGGGCCGGCGCGGGAGAGCGAGCTCCGGAAATAAATCTGCCAGCCCCGATCGTTTGCCAGATGTGGAGGGCACCACGGGATATGTTTAAATGAGTTGGTATTTAATGGGAGATTATGTTGAATTGTCAGCTGCTTGCTTCCCTTTGTAAATCTGTATCTCAAATGGTATTTCATGTGACGTCTTTGTTCTCTTCTTAACTGCCGCATAATTCGAGCCTACCTTGGAGATCTGAATCTTAATTTCATGTAACAGATGAATTGGAAGGAAGAGCCCTGATCTCCTGAATTAGATCCATTTTAGTTTATAGACCAGGACTTCCTGAAATGGTTATCAGGCCCACTCCGGTCTGGTGATTGGCACTGTTTTTTTCTGCTTTCCGGTCAGCCTTTGCACATGTGAAGGGGTATTTTTACAAAATGCTAATTCCCCCATACTGGTGTGTTTTTTACACTTGTGTTATCCTCCTGTGGTGCCCAAGAGGCAGTGTGAATACTGGGTGCATAGTCCTGGGAAAGCACTTACTCGCTGCTCAAGGACCCAGAGCCCTAAACCATGTTGTAAAATGGAAGTGTTGATATCTAATTACCTCCATAAACCTTGGCGGAGTCTCTTCGTTGGAGTCAAGACCCCCTGTTAGGGGAAAAATAAAGTCCTATGTTTGCAGAAAATATTATACCAGACTGCCCCAGGGCAAAATATTTATTAGCCTCCCTGTGTCTTCACTGTATTTTACTTACTTATCTGGAGTCTGAGCAAGTGAATGGAGTTTCTACATACCCAAAATACATCATATTAAAATGAGAACTCGCCTTCCTTGCTGTGAAAAATTTTCAGATAACAATTAAAATAGAATGAAAAGAGCGAGCAGAGGGCTGGCTGAACAACTCTGAATGGCTGCAGCTGTGTTGAGTGCCAAGTTGCTACACACAAACACACACACACGCACACACATAACTTTTGATGCAAATTCAGTCTTATTCTTTGAACATACCAGCTTTTGTCTACACAGAATCCAGACTAATTATTTTTGTTTGGTAATTTAAAAATCCTCAGTTAAAAAAAAAATAAAGGAGCAGTATATATAGAAATACAAGATAGAGGTTCCCACAAACAGCAAATGTTAATGTCCAGAGAGCAAATGTTAACATTTTACTGTATGGGTAGGAGGATAATTCTATTAAGACATTATTGTGTGGTTTTGTCAATTTTTCAACTTGAAAACAGAGTCGGCAGCCTTTGAAGAGTTGTTTTATTGCCTCTTGAGCTGAGAGGTGAATATGGTCGTTTTTCAGGAAGCCTGTCCTGGTTCTGAGGGATCAGAAAGCTTGCCCACCCTTCCCGCTTCCTGGAGGACTGTCAATACAAGCTAATCAGGCCTTCAAAATGAGCCTGCTGTTCAGGAGATCAGCAGGGCAGGAAATCAGGGGTTCACTTACGGAGGGGGGCTGCTTGCCAAGAGTGGGCCTGCCATTTAGTAGCTGTGCTTCTCTGTCCTAAGAACTTCCTTCAACTTGGTTTCATCTGGTCATCATAGTGTGTGTGTGTGTGTGTGTGTGTGTGTGTGTCTATGTTTTATCTTGTTTCGAGATGAAGGACTAGGAATGATTTCCTTTCCCCCTCTTACCCTCTCTAGTGTTCTGCAGTCATGAGATACTTCTGTGTTGTCCTTAAAAACCAAAACAGGGAATTCATTCTAAACTTTAGAAGTGCCATGTGCAAATATTGATAAAGAACATAGAGGACCTGAAGCTAATGCTAGATTGTCCCATTGGAACAAGGAAACTTGGCCCTTAGTTTGGAATTCTCAACCCATGATCAAACTTTAATTCTCTAATCCTATATTTAGTCCCCACTATGTGTCAGGCATTGTGGTAGGCATTATGCAAGAGACTTACTGTCTACCTTCCAAGAATTCACAGTCCAGAGTTGCAAGCAGGTAAATAAATGGCTTGCAGTCTGGCATGGTAAGGACAGAGGCACAGTGTGCAGGTAAAATGCAAAGATGGTATGACTTGCTTTGTTACTGATGTTGAAGGGGGGTGGTGCGAGGTTATTGAACACTAGAAATATCATGCATGGCCTGGGTCCTGGTGAGTGGGAACCTACTTTCCATGGAAACATGTTTCAGTCTACTTTGCATGGCTCCTTTCAGTCTGTCCCCCATTGCCACCTAAGAAATCATTGTGACAACAAGCAGTTGGGGGAGTTTCCTGGAAGAAATGGCACTCAAATTGGGTTGGGCTAAACAGATATGCCAAAATGGCTTCCAACAACATTGATGGAAGAAGAGTGAAGAATGAGAGAAGGATGTTATTTTTATGCCACACTATTTAGATGCTGTCTAGATCCTTGATCCTTCTTTCTACTCATAGTAGGTAGAATTTCCAAGACATGGCCCATTCCTTGGATCATTAGGTTCTCCACAGTCTCTTTTTGTAGTATCTTGTTACTACGTTGAAATAAAGTTCAAAAACGATATAACTTCACTGCATAAGTGTATTTTAATTCAATATGCTAGCTTAACTGTAATGGGAAGAAAAAATAAATGTGAGACAAAATAGCATGTTTTCTTCCTCGAGCAGGACTACAGGAAAGGTAAGTAATCAGATGTGCATGCCTATGGATAAATCACCTCCATTGGGATACTCACAAATGCAGACTGTTAACAGGTGTGTGGCAGTGCAGACTCAAATATTACCAGCATGGAATCAAGCCTCACTTCCCCCAAAACCCCACGAAATCTGAACATGCATTCATTCTTCATTCGCATGGCTGTTATACTACACTCTTGGAAATGCAGTGGATGTTAAAACTGTGTATATATGTAAAACACAGCCAGGCTCTAGGCTCAGATAATTACAGACAGGCTCTTCATCTGTGTGAATGTCCAGTGGACCAATCTTCACTGAGCAAGACTCTGTCTGCATTGCAGGACATCTACCATCCCCGGCCCCTGCCGGCAATCATTATAACAACCAGAACAAGGCCCCCATAAATTTTCAAATTTCCCGCTAAGTTCTACTGCTTTAGATGATTAAGCTCAGAAGTCTGGGCCCTTCCTGTGGTTTGGGGACTTGGAGACAGGCAGCCAACAATTAGTTTCAAGGTCTTGGTGCTGTATCCATGATAACATTTCTGGCCATCGGCTTTGTTGATGACTTTAGAGCAGCAATGTCATTTAACACCAGAAATTGGATGTCACTGACTGAGTCTTGCAGAAGGGATATTTAATTTCCATTAAAACGTGAATTTCATCTATCCCTGTGATGCTTTTCCTTGGTCATAGCTCAACCTGAGCTGCTTATATTAAGGAACAACCAGAGTATTCCACAATTTTCATTTTGCCTTTTGCTTCTATTTCCATAGCAGTTACCCAGAGTGCTCTCCTTATGTTTCCTTCTTACTTGGTGCAAATGCCCAGACTTAATTTAGTGAAGGAAATGTTTAGGGGTCCTTAACCATCATCATCTAGAAAATCCCTTTTGTCACCATCCTTCTTTTTTCTTTTAGGGCAGTCATTACTTTGTTACCTAAGAAAGGAAGAAAGAAAAAAAAGAAAGAAAAAGAAAAAATGGAAAGAACCAAACAGCTGGTGTTTAATGACTCCGTCAGACCCAATTATAAAACATCAACTACTTAGTTTGATTTGTGTGTATCCATGCCATGGGTATACTTAAAAACAGTAGACTCTGCCAGAACTCATTTTGGCTTTGTTTACATTTATCTTTTAAACGTATAAGACTATTGATGGCACCTCACCAAGGTTATAACCCCTTTATAATCATTAATTTTTAATCTGGAAAAGAGTCTTGGGGGCAGCAAGTCTCATCTATATTTACTTGGATGCTAAAATGAAAATATACAGGACTCATGCGTTGGCTAAAACAACCCAGGAAAACCCCGTCAAAGGTTAGGAATGTGATATCTTTCTGCTTCCAAAAGCAGCAGCCCTTTATTTAAGATGCTTTTCCATTTAATTTAATTATCCTTGAACTTCCTGTTGAAGGTTTTAAAAAAATCAGTGTTAGAGGCAGGAGGGAGTTCAAGCGTGTTAAGATTGCCCCATTTCTGAGTTTGGGCCTTTATTTACTCTGTCTTTGGACTCAGTTGGTTTATAGTGTTAAATCACTATTGTCAGTTTCTAGGGGAGACTGTTCCTATGTTTGCACAATTGTGTTCTCAGTTGTCTCAGAACTAATTTCTCAGATTTCTAATAATAAAAAAAAGATGCTATTATCAGAAGTCAGAGATTGGCTGCTTCACATCCTATGTCTTTTTTTTTTTTTTTTTAAGATTCACAGATATTAATGATTCCTCGGGAAAACTGGACTTCAGCCGCCTTTCTCCATCTAAAAGTGACTATTGGGCCATGCTGGCTTACAACCGGTCCAAGCTCTGCAATATTCTCTTCTCCAACGAGCTCCACCGCCGCCTGTCACCTCGCGGGGTCACATCGAATGCCGTGCATCCTGGAAACATGATGTACTCCTCCATTCATCGCAACTGGTGGGTGTACACGCTGCTGTTTACCTTGGCCCGGCCATTCACCAAGTCCATGGTAAGTAAATGGATTCTGTTGCCGCAGACACCTTCAGTGTGCCATTATGGACATGTGCATTTTCTTCAGCTTCTTGTCTCTTGTAGTGATGGATCTGGTCTTGACGGTCACATCCTCAGACCTGTCAAAGCCATCAGAAAGGGCTCTCAGATGCACCTTGATTGACTTAGAATGCATTTGTTTCTCTAAAGGCGTCTTGGAGGGCTGGATGGTAGATGTGCTTTGAAGTATTGTGTTAAGAATAGCTGGAAGTTTTGATGGAAATGGTTTGCTTTCTTTTGATGCAATTGTTTTATTAGTCTTATGCAGAAAGCATGGCATTTGATAATGGTGTTTCAGGTCAGCAGGTGAAAAACATGGATTTGTGACCACTGAATTATCAGAAGAAGTGATTCCTTTGTCTCCACTGAGAATCTTATAATTGATGTTCTAACCTCACCTGGTGAATCTTTTGTTGGTTGGAAGTGCATTTTATCCTTTACCTCCCCAAAGGTGAATCATTTTGGATGAATCACACTTCTGTGGTTAGATTTGGAAATGTTCACAAAGGCAAATATGAAGTTTTTACATTTTTAATGGTTGTATAACAGCCATATCTAGAAACTTCTTCCATGAAACATTTTAATAGAAAGTCTTTTAAGTGAACAATGCATATTTTACATGATATATTCGGTATGGTATTTTTCGAAACCAGAGGGCTCTAAAAACACTGTGAAATAGTGCATTCTAGTACAATTCCAGTTAAATAACTTAGTATCTAATCTTCAGAAAGGCCCAAACACATTTTGGCTCCTACAAGTATCACAAGGTGAACTCATTATCCTGGGGGAATGATCCTATGCCTCTGATTACAGTTTGTCTCCTCTAGTGGTTGTTCCCACGTACCATGGTAAGGCACTTTAACCAGTCCTACCTAGCCTGATTCCTCACAACTAACATGGTGGTATGGGTTGATATGGGGATTGACCATAACGGATATGACATTTATAATAATGAGTATAGAATTTCTGTTGAGACTTTAATCTGACTTACCAGCATGGGATCCACATACCATATATGACTATGGAGCCCTTGAAAAGTGGCTAATACACTAGGAAACTGAATTGTAAATTTGATTTTACTTTAATTAATTTAGATTTATAATTCATTTAGACTTTAAATAGTTGCATGTACCTAATGGTTGCCAGACTGGAAGGCACAGTTAAATAATGTGCTGAGCATGGTGTCTGTGTAGGAGATGTGTAGTATTCCTATTATGGTGGTTGTTATTCTTGTTGTTATATTACCTTTGGAGAGGATTATTCTCCCATGTCATTTTTTTGTGTTGCATATAAGGGTCACAACTAAAGGAGTCTGTAAACTGGGAGTCTCGCGGTGGTATTTGGATGAACCTCTGTCTCTGTCCCCAGAGGCCCAAAGAGAAGGTTATTGACAAAGTAGGAAGGGTATCCAGATAAAGAGAGCCTGGTCTTCAGCCTGTACTTCTGGTCCTCCAGGAAGCCATAGTAGAATGAACTTTCCATGTCCTTGTCCCCAGGTAACTAAAAAACAGCATCTTTTATCAGCCACACATGTACTTTTTTAGATAAGCATATAGATTATGAAGACTGTGAAATATGTATGTAGGTTTAGACTTGTAGGAAATTTCTAATAATATCTTCATATATTTAGGTATTTGGTGGTATTCCTAGCCATCAGCGTTCTATGATTTGGTTTATAAAACGGTGGAATGGGACCAACTTGTCAAGCTCATAGACAGTCATTTCTAGTTCATAAACATTTTGGACTCTGCATATGTGGGAGAGGCATGAGCATGACCTGGAACCTGGGATGAGTCTGTGTCACTGGTGGGACAGACTAGGCTTACTGGGAAAGTCAATCTGGTGTTTTATCCTTCTGTACGTGGCTTGACATTGCTTCTATCATGATAAGATACTTGTCTCATGGACACAGATGCACTTCTACTTTTTTTTTTTTTTGAATAATGTATTTACTTGACAGAGATAGAATACAAGCAGGGGGAGCCCCAGGAAGAGGGAGAGGGAGAAGCAGACTCCCTGCTGATCAGGGATCCTGATGTGGGGCTTGATCCCAGGACCCCAGGATCACAACCAGAGCAAAGGCAGATGCTTAACCGACTGAGCCACCCAGTGCCCTGCACTTCTGCCTTTTTAACACAAATTTATTTTTGGACATAAGCCATATAGTTGCATTCCATTCTCATCCCATGTGAAAGCTGGCTTCCTAAATGCTCATGAAGAAGCTTAGCATGTATACAGTGTCCTCATGACCAGTGGCTGTCTGTGCATCATGGCTCCATCCGTGTTTTACTCCAGAAGTGTCTCCCTTGACATGAGTGTTGTGAAGTACACATCCCATTGCACAAGGTCAAGGAATAAAGCAGCACAGCCCAGCCTTGAGCTTGGAGGCTCTGCTTTTGCTTCTCCACCAGAGCTGGCTCCCTGAAGTATTAAACAACAGTATTCTAATATCAATGTCCCTGTTTTATTTGCTGTGACTTGCTGTGACTACGGTGATTTTAGTTACAGTAATTAGGTCACCCTTCATGGAGTCAGGCTATTTTAAGTGCCTCTTTAAGGAATATTGTTGCAGATCAGTAATTTTACAATTGGATGTTCTTGTGCAACTTTATTAAATGTAATCTGTCTTTTAAATGTTGCCCTTTTACAGTTATACATTTCTAATTGTTGCTGTAAATGCATTATCACTTTGAAATTAATTAATTTTTCCATTTTGGCCGCCTGCAGTATAATAATCACTAATGAGAAATTCACAGGGATTAATCTCAGCACAGCGATCCCTACTGGTAAATCTGTGTCTTTGGCACCTCGTCCCCTTGAGGTCTGGAGGTCAGGACAGGTGGATGAGGAGTCTGCGGGGGAAGCGTTTGTCTCCCTTCCCTCTGATTTATGCAAAAATAAAACAATACATACAAATGGGAATAGGATTTCTTAAAAGTAAGCTTTACCCTCAATGTTGCGCTTGAACTCACAATCCTGAAATCAAGAGTTGCATGCTCTACCTATGAAACCAGCCAGCACGACACCCCAAGAATAAGGCTGTCCTTAAATACTGTTTAAAAAATACACAGAATTCTTTAGCTGCTTTTGAAATATCTTAAGGGAAACTAAAGTTTGGTGGGAGCTTTCCGTTAGTGAAGTCACATCTATCATGTCTTTCTACTTTCTTTTATGCTATTAAAAATACTCAAAAAATTACATTTTGCCTATGTATATTTGAATATACATCATAAATATATATAAAGTATTCATACATAGGTATTTCTCCAAGTAACTTAATTCACAAAACCAGATCTGCTGGTAGTCGAGATTTTCAAGGGTAATTTTGGGTACTGGTGATTGTTGCTATGTGTGGGGCCTTTAGATTCCTGCTATACCCCCAGGCATGGTGCGACTTGGTGCATGAGGCTAGACATCGTGATGCTTTATGCCTCGGCGTAGATGCCTTCTTTATTCCTCACAGCGGTTCTGCTGTGTTAGTTCAAATATTAGAACTGTTGCCCTCCTTTTGTGCTTAAAAAGCACAGAGATCTTACCCAGTTTGCCCAGGAGAATGTCATACCTGCCTGCAGACCCTTCAGCGTCTCCTCCCAAATGCACTGTCAGAGGCACCACAGCGGCCCCCACCGTGTATATCTCTCCTGGTGCGGTTAGGTTTCCTTTTTCAGATGTTTGAAAGTACTTTCATGAACTTAACCCTCAGCCTCCTCCACCCCCCTGCCCCCCCAAACTTTCAGTTCTGGTAAACAACATCTGAGCTAGCATTCCTAGGTCCAAGCCAGCCCTTTGCGGATCGGTATGTAAATTTGAAGCCGAACGCTGTCACGTGGCCTCTTAGGGTGTTTTGTGCGACCAAATATTTATGTTGGCAGGTAACAGTAGAAAGAATATCATGTGTTAGGGTAGCAAGAGCTTAGCAGATGTTTTAGGGAACTGCGTTTTCAAATCATTTTACATTAAAAAACGGCTTGAGTTTGTAGAACTTCTGGAATGATTGAATTATGTTTCCTGCAGCCGTGTAAAGCCAGTCGTTGTGCTGAGTTTTAACAGATGTGCAGCTACTCTGCTAATGGATGGACCTGCAACGCCGGTTCTGTTGCAAAGTTATAAATTATAACTAGAAAAAAAGCACAAGATGTCATTCTTCTAACCTTCGCGAAAGCCAAGCTGAGTAATTCTGCCCTTGAATAACCCGCTGCAGGGTGATTTATAGTTGTATAATTTAAAACATAATGAAGGAGATAATAGATGTTGATTTGTTCTTTAAATTAGTGTTTTAGAAAAATACTTCTCCCCACTGCCACCTTTAAATACCTGCAGCTGACTACACTCTAGATACTATCAAGGACAAAACCCCCGTTCGAGTCTTTACTGGAGCAGAACGCAGGGGCTTTTTTCCTTTTTCTGTGTTGGGAGGAGGAGACACAGTTTTCAGTGTATAAATTTCAGCATATTCTTCACTAATCTAAATATTTTGGGACTCCCGAGTGAGGGTTGAATTCTCTGGCTGCCCTGCTCTTGCCAGTCCAGATATGTGAGAAGACGAGACTTCTAAGACCCCACTGTGGTTGGGTTGCACTTGACCTTTCCTGCAGAACCCCACAGGAGTACCTGGTGGCCATGCTTTTCCTGCCTAGGTCACATCCCTGCTACCTTACACGTTCTTCTTACTTTCCAGGATTATCTTTGGCATTGGTTTTATTAGTCACCTCTGATTCTGTCCAGAGCTTTAAAATTAACAGTGTTTGCTCAATTCAGAGTCCAAGGGATATGGCAAACTGAAAAAGAGCAAAGGATCTAGGATCATTAGGCCTGTATTCAAAACTCAACATTTCTACCTTTTTTAGTTATAGACTTTTGAAATGCTTCCGTCTCTGTGAGGCTCATTATTCTATGTCCGTTTTTGTGTTTTGGGCTGTGAGTTATTAACATACAGTTAAAAGTGTTTGGAATAATAGAGGTTTGTTTTTCTCATATATCCAGAAACCCAGGTGCTGCCAGGGGTATGTTTGGCTGCTGTAAAGACAGTTCCTTGGTGATTGTCTTAGCTTTTCCCTCATGCTTATAAGGTGGCTGCAGTAGTGCCAACCGTTGATTGCATCCTTTGTGATGAGGTCTAAAGGTAGGATGGAAGGGATGGGACCCGCCTCCTTGCATATTTCCCTTCTTTATCAAGGAAGAGAACATTCTGTCTCAGAACCGTACTCTGTAGCCCACTTTGCTTCAGATCCCACTGGCTGGGATTGAGTCCCTTGTCCATTCCCTAGGTGCAAGGGAAGTTGGGAAAGTGCATTTCTGGCATTTTGTATCTCATGGGTGGGAAGTGTGATCTGGTGGCAAGGGAAAAGGGTGGGGTAATGGCTTTTGAGCAGACTCTATTGAATAAGCATGCATACAGTTCTCTCATCTGTCAAGTGGGAATGCTGTCTATTTTATGGGGTCATTGTGAAAGCAATTTAGAATTGAATGGAAGGCACCGGGCATTGTCTGGTCCCCTTCCATGAAACCAGCTTCACTGAATTCAAGCTACTTACAGCCTCATTCTCCTTCCTTCTCCACAATGTTGAAGCATATTGTCCTTTAGCCTAAAACCTTCTTTTCCCTCCACTTTTAGTTATTTTTTACACATACTTCAAGACCCAATCCAAACATTACACACCAAGAAAGCATCAGATCAAGATCTGGACTGGACCCTCCTTTATATGCTCTCCTAAGAGCTGATGCTCCTGGTACCATCTGGCGCGTAATAGCACCCTATAAACACATGTCGAATGAATGAAGGAAGGAATCCCAGAATTTCTCCTCCATGATACTGAACACAGACACAGCTTAGAAAAAATAATGTGTGTGATTTTTGTATGTAATGCTTTTCTCCCCCTCTCTTGAAAGTCCTGTTTTTGCATTAACATTACTGTATCCCTGGTCCATAAAGTAAATGCTCAGTAAATATTTGTAAATGAATAAATGAAAGACGATTAGGTGCTTAATGAATGACAGCCATTAAGGCATCCCTTATCACTCGTCTGAGGTGGGCAGGGCACTGCAGTTCAGAATGTGCAGATGAGGAAGCAGATGAGGCCCAGGGCCCGGCTGGCATCCCACAGCTAGTACAGAGGAGAGCTGGGACCAGAACCCAGGCCGTCTCAGACTCCTGGGCAAATGTCGGATAAGGGATTTGCTAGGGGAGTGCATATGGGAGAAAACTGTAAGGAGAGAACCACAAGGCTCAGGGAAGACAGGGCAGGCTCCGTCCCATGCTACCTCCGGGGCACATTTCATAACCCGGTTAGTATTCATGTGTCATACTGGGATGTTATACCTACCTCATGGGCTTGTATTGAGAATTGAAGGAGCTGAGGAATGTATAGCATCTAGAATGGGCTTGATGCTCAACAAACATTAACTGGTATTACTGTTATTATTGACACATCTTGAGAATTAAAGATCATGAGTATATAGTATGCAGAACATGCTAGGTGCTCAATAAATATTTACTACTGTGGCTGTTTTTGTCATTGCTACTGTCATCATTATGTTTTCAGGCCAGCAAGAGGTTGCTTCTCTTCCAATGAGTCAATGCCCGTTCTCCCGGTGATGGCTCTGGATCTGTCACTGAAGGTCTCTTGCAACCATAGAAGCATAGAAACACCACATGCCAGCCCAAGTAACGTGCAGAATGGCAGCTACGACTCAGCGGGTTTCCATGGGGCACAATGCAGGCCCTCCTGGCTGTCTGTGTTTTTCCCTTGTTTTTTTGTTTTTTGTTTTTTAAACTAATATTTTATTTTATTTATTTATTTAGAGGATTTTATTTTTTGTGTTTGAGAGACAGCACACAGGAGTTGTGGGAGGAGCAGAGGGAGAGAGAGAGAGAGAGAGAGAGAGAATCTCAAGCAGACTCCGCACTGAGTGCCCAGCCCGACTCGGGGCTGGACCCAACAACCCCAAGATCGTGACCTGAGCCCAAATCAAGAGTCAGATGCCCGACCGACAGAGCCACTCAGGTGCGCCCCGGCTGTCTGTTTGAAGCTACCGTGTACACCTTAGCTTTAAGGGAAGATCAGCCCTTTCTTGTTAGACAAAGGGAAGGGAAATACACGGGGCTCCATGAGGCTGTAGCCTCTCATCGTGGCATTTTCCCTGCCTTGCTTTTCAGCGTTTTAAGTCTGTTTAGGCCTTTGTTCCTGAATGAGCACCCGAGAGGGTAAAAAGTGACTATCTGGCCTTAATATGTGTGACAAATTATTTAATGAACATTTAGCCAAGATTTGAAATTCCCCTAGTTTTATCTTCCTCGCCTTCCTTTCTCCTGTGTTCCTGTTGGCGTTTTGGTCATGTGCGACCTCGTCCCCACTCCCGTGCTAGCTCTTTTATTGCTTTTAAGTCCTTGGTGCCGCTTTTGATCCTATCCTCTCAGTTTCCTTTTCTCCAATTTCATGCTTCTTTCCAGTGGTTTTTGGCAGGAGCGCAGCATAGGCATTGGAGACCAGCGCGAGGAGACAGATGCCAGGCACTTGCATTGCCGCTGCACTGTGTCTTCTGTGGACAGTGATGTTTGCATAAGTCACCAGATGCCTTGGTCGTCCCTCACAAGGTGGACAGTGATGTGTGTGTTTAGCAGTAATAAAGAGGACGTGAATCTGGCAACCTGGGTTGTTCAGAAACTGAAACCCACACCTGCCCCTGCCCCTTCTTCTTCTTCTTCTTTTTTTTTTTAGTAAGATTTTATTTATTTATTCATGAGAGACACAGAGAGAGGCAGAGACACAAGCAGAGGGAGAAGCAGGCTCCGTGCAGGGAACCCGATGTGGGACTCGATCCTGGGAGGATCATGCCCTGGGCCTAAGGGAGGCACTCAACCCACTGAGTCACCCAGGCATCCCAGCCCCCACCCCTTCTTATGACACTAAGAGACAGACATGTTGAAAATGAGTTGAAGTTTTCATGTCATGTGCAAAGTTACTCAGTGCCAGGCTCCAGACCCCTACGTTTACACCTTTATGTCTTGACTCACTGAATTTAATTTTAGGGTTTGCTGTAGTCAAACCATTGTGTGTCTCTGAGCAAGTCGCTCATCCTCTCTAGGCCTCTGTAAAATGAGTCAGTTGACCAAATCAGTTGTCCCATGGGTTATGGATTTTAGACAACAGTATAATTTAAAATGAAATAAGAAAGGTATACTAATGTTGATTCATACTTTTAATTCTGAAACCATGAAAAACAAACGCACCACCATCAACTATCACCACTGACTAAGGAAGGGGTATTTTAGACTCGCCAGAGCAGAGGGAAGCTGAATGAAGGGATCCAGGGTTTGAATCAGGTGTATGCTGACCTGGCATAAGGAATTTCTTTTCTTCTCTCAAGCACCTATTTCAGCCGATGCCCTTTTATAAATATGACACCCCATCTACTTACATTCCAATTTCTGTAGGTCTGGATCCCCGGGCATGGCTTCCCTGGGCCCTCTGCTTCTGGTCAGCTCCCAGGCTGTACTCACAACACGAGCTGGGCTGTATGCATCTCAAGCAAGGCTCAGCTGGAGAAGGGTCCACTTCTAAGGTCATGTGCTTGTTGGCAGGATTCAGCTCCCTGTGACCTAATGGATTGGGCACTTTGGTTCCTCTCTGGTTCCCCTCACTGCATGGGCCTCCCCAGTGTGGCAGCTTGCTTTATCAGAGTATGGAAGCCAGGGAGGAGATAGCCTACCAGCAGTGTGAAGGGACAGCCCTTTGCCACTTGACCATGGAAGTGACATCTTGCTACTTTTGCCCATTCTGTTTGCTAGTAGCGAGTCACTGGGTGTGACCCACATTCACGGGGTGGGTGTCACAGTGGCCGGAGACTGGGAGGCAGGGAGCACATTCCAAGTTTAGTTTCATTGGTTTTTTTTCCATTGCCTTTTGAGAGGCTTATATGGTGGGAGATGTACTCACAGACTTTGATATTTTTTGGCCTCATGCCATCGCGTGTGTTAACCACACGTTGATGTTTTTGCCTTGCTGTTCTCCAGTTTGAGTTCTTTCTGTGTTCCTGTCTTCTTCTCTCTTTCTGGGCTGAGAGAGGTACTAAATGTACCCATTTTCGTTTTCTTATATATTTATGCATTTCTCCCTCATGATGGGAGATAAGATTTAGACCTTTAATAAGAAAGCTTATGAAAAGAATAAAGTAACGTGTGGATTATGTTTCCTAAAGTCAAATATTTATTTTCTTGCTGCTTTAGTAGAGGGGACCATGTTAATCGATGGCCCAAATTTTCTTTCTAAAGAAACACGAATTGCCGAGTTTTGTTTGAGTTTCAAAAATTGGCCAAAGACCCCGGACTTATTTTATATTTATTTATTTATTATTTTAAGCCATAAAGCTAGATAAGGCTCAGCGGTCATTTCCAAACCCATGTAGAATATTATTCTTATTCCAGACTATGTATATAGTCTTCAGGATTTCTTGTTTGGGTTTTGGATTTTTTTTTTTTTTTTAGTAGGAATGTAAGGAGGAAAACAGTGTTATTTTACTGTTTTCAAAAAATATTATAGAGATTGATTTTAAATGTTGAACACATTGATCTTGAATGTGTTCATGTTGTAAAACCTCTCCTTTAAAATGTATAATAAATAAAGTATTTATTTAGGAATATTCTAATTTCCCCTATGAAATACCACGCTTTTTCACTGAGCTGGGGCTTTTGTTTCTCCACATACCAACTTGTATAGAATCTGCACCACTTGAAACATTTCATCTTTGAGTTTTCACATGATGAGGTCTCTTTAATCATTTACATTTCGAAAAAAGAAAGTGAAATATTCTTTAAGAAGCCAAAGTAATCCACGGGAATGTATGGTGTTTGTTCAGCTGGATATCTTATTTATTTGAAGTACTGAGAGAAATCTCTTCTGACTGCTCAAAAAAGGGAAGAATAAACAGTAAGAGTGTCCAAGTAATCTGAGCTAGAAGGTCCCTCCTTTCACAGAAAAGTTATAAAAAGTATATTCGCCAGATCCAAAAAAAATACTGTATATCAACTACTGAGACCTGCATAATGTTTTCTTAGTATTCTCACTCTTTAGAAGAGAAAAAAAAAAAACTGTAAAATCTGGGAACTTAAAAATTTTTTTTGATATTTTAATATTCCTCGGCAGGTGAATGCAATAAGTCTGTTTTTCCTCCTGAGAGCATAACATGTTTTGTTGCCTTTTGTGTGTGCTATGTGTCGTTTGTCTCTTTGTTGACTGTATAACCATAAAAGACCACATAATGAAATTAGTGTGTTCAAAATCTCAGGGTTAACTCTGAGCACATTTCCTATAAAGAAGGCATTAAGAAGATGTTTAAAAGAAAAAAAAAAAGAAAAGAAAAGACATATAACGTATTTCAAAAGAATTAGATTCTGGAATGTATCCAGTCATGAAAATAATATAGATTTCTTCTCCTTTTGTTCTCTGTTAAAACCATTAGGACCGAGCTGGCGTATTTCTTGTGCATTAAATGTCGGGGAACATACCAAATTCCTTTATCCTGGACCTGGGTCTTTTCTCTGTTGTAGTTTGCTTTCCTCTCAATCTTAAGCTGGAGTACCACAACTTTGAGTGTCATTTTTGTCTCCCTGCCAGGCTCAAGGCTCTGTGGGATTCATATTTAAATCCAGGGTGGAGGCCTTTTTCATCCAAAGCCAAATTAAAAAAATAAAAAAGAAAATAAATTAAGCTGACCTTTGCCATCTCTACCACTGATATGCCTCTATGTTACAATGCAATGTTAAGATTTGAAATGTATTCATTATAGTATGGGCGATTCACTGTGAGTTTTCCTCAAATGAGTGTGTGTTCTATGAGCCTAGGGGACAAAGCCCAATAACAACAAAACCCATAGCTCACCTTTATCAGGATTCACCTTTTATGTGTCCACTCCTCTATTTCCTGCTGTCCACAGCCAACAGTATTAGGTGGATAGGAATAGAGAAGAGCATGGGCATGTGTTTCTTGGAAGAAGAATGTATCATGATGCTAGTACAGAGGCCATCCCTGGGCTTTGACGGCAGAGACACCAGGCACCCAGTTTCCACCCTTCTTGATGGGAACATCTATAATCATGGATAAATCACACCACATCTCTGGATCTCAAGTTTCTTTTCTCTTTTGAAATGGAGGAAGAGGTCTTACTGACTTCTAAGGCTACACAAGAAGCTCTTGTCGGGGATGTTGTCTATTATTTGACCGTAAAACATGTGAAGCTCTGCCTCTGCATGTTAGAAATGCCCTCTCACTCTGATTCCCAAGGAGAACCCCCAAGGAACTACCATATATCTTCCGCTTGGTAATGAAATAATAACATATTGCTGGAGCTCTGGTCCAATTTTGTGACTTCAAACCATATTTATGCTAATGGTGAGCATGTCGACTTCCTCTGGTTTTTAGCGGCTCTACATTTTGTTCCCCTTATCCTATGCTTTTTCTTTCTTTTTTAGTCACCTTAAATCCCAATTTTGGAAGCAGGTCAAATATGAATTAATGAAGCGATTTAGGTTGAAGTACAGGCATATCCCCTTAAATCTGTTAATAACATCAGACCAAAGGCAACTTTATCTTGGTCTGCACTTTGAGGCATATTTCTGAGTCATCCACACCCAACACAAGAGACGATGCAACACCTTTTGACAAAATGGATTTTTTAATAAGACCATCCTATCTTCGGGATTTTGGGAAGCTTTCACTTCTGTTTCCACTTTTTTGTCCTCAGATGATTAACATGATAGATACTGTTTGCTGTCAAGCAATACTCCCGGTGCCCAGAGAGTAAACCTTTTAATTAGATATGCCTGTGTTCATATATGCGTATGCGTATAATCACAATTCTTCAAGGACCTAATAAGCATATATTTACTTCTTTTTTGGTCTTTTTCTTCTATGCCCATTATTGTTTTCCAGTTACCTATTTATATCTTTAATAGATCTTTGTGAAAAAATTATTTATTTTATATTTAATTCATATAAAATGGTTTATAAAGATGACAAGAGCTAGCAATCCCAGTGTACATGGACACTTGCAGACAATAAGTACTCAATGAATGGGTTCGTTACATCACTTAGATAGGCATGCACCCTGAAAAGGTTTGCTTGGGGATAAGGGAAGATAAAACCAGCTATTTCAGCCTGCTCTTTTGATCAAAGCTTTTTTTTTAAACTCTGTTTATGAATAAAACATTTTAATCAGAACTATGTTAACACTGATCAATTTCTTTCATGGGAGTCTAATAATACAGGGTGAATTCCATTAAGTCAATTAAATACCTTGATCAAGTTTTTAAACTTGATACAAAGATAGTTAAGCTGTTCTTTAAAAAATTTATTTTACTGAAATTCTTTTGAGCAGGACATTTTTCCCTTTCCCAAATATATTGTACAGTGAAGATTTCGTCACTATTTTCTGTGCACACCAAATTTTACAGCTTTTATCTCATGAGCTTTTCTTTGAATCAGTTACTCCAACCAAACCACACTTTTAGTTGGGTGAATCTCAGTTTTACCATGTGCAATTTTGGTCACCAAGTTTCTGTGATGGTTACTTCTGCCAAAAATATGTGTTATTTATTTGATGAAAGACCAGTATTCATTTCTTAGCTAATACTGAAGAAATTCCCCTGCCAGTCTTTTCCGATATCCTAGGGTTTCTCAGTTACCCAGGGGTGATCTCTGAGGATATTGTTAATCTGATTCTTTTACAAACTTCCAAAGAGTTGAATAACTTTGAACCGCTTACCCTTTCTATTGTTGTGGCCGAGCAGGTAGTAAAGGATGGGTCAAGATGTCCTATTGTTGATAGAGAACAGTATATTTCAAATTCTCTCTCTCTCTTTTTTAAAATATTTTTTTTATTCATGAGTGACACAGAGAGAAAGGCAGAGACATAGGTAGAAGGAGAAGCAGGTCCCTGCGGGGAGCCTGATGCGAGACTCAATCCTTGGACCCGGGTTCACGCCCTGAGGCAAAGGAAGACTCAACCACTGAGACACCCAGGCGTCCCCAAACTTTTTGATTACCACCAAAGTGTTCTATGTCACACCCCAACACATGGTTCCTTAAGCTTATGCACTTATGTGTATCTTTGTGAATCGTGTGTGTGTGTGTGTGTGTGTGTGTGTGTTTGAAACAAACGTTTTATGGAACAGTCATCCTAGCTATGAGCAGTGTTGTCTATTGTTTTCATCTTGGTTGTATTTCATTTTTTAAAGTGCTGATTGTGACCCAGTTTTACCACCCACTAAATAGCAATCTGTCCTTCAAAAATTGCCGCTCTAGAACTATTTGATCTGCTCCCATCTGACAAATGTTCATTGAGTGCCTCATGTGCTGCCTCAGGGGTTAGAAAATGCAAAAGTGAGCAACTCATTATCCTTGGCCTATGGGCACTTATGTTAAACAGGGAAGAGATGTCAAGAACGTTGGGGTGAGGAGACATGGGCACCACTGGTCCTATAGTGTTTTCTCCTTTGGGGGTTGATAAAAGAGTAGTCACATAAAATTGCAGAATGGAGATGACATTCTTACAGAGCCTTGAAGGATATGTGGGAGGTGAACATGTAAACACAAACGGAATATTTCAGGTAGACTTTGCAGCAGTGGTGGGGCCAAGACTAGTGACAATATTAAGGATGTACTGAGAAAAACTCAGCAATCAAGATAAACAAAATTAATGCAATATTTAAAAAAATCAAAATTAATGCAGATAATCACGATAAAATTTCTAATTTTAAATTAAAATATTGTCACTGTTATAGCAAAGGGTCCATTAATGCACATGGACTTGTGATGAGCCGTGCAAGAAGTGAAGGCAAAAAAAAGGCCACTGAGGGCCTAGTTGAGGATTTGGGATCTTATAATCTCCTAATAAGATTCATGATGGTGGCAATAAGACAATAATGATGAGGGGAATGACGTAAAATTATTGAACGGTTGCTGTCTTCCACAGTTTGTGCTGTGTACCTTATATTTCTCACATTAAGAGTGGTATTCCATGTTATTACTGAGGAAACTTCAGGATAAATACCCTGCTCGAGGCCATTTAACTAATAGGCAGTATTGTGGAGATTCGAGCTATTTCCAATGGACTCAAGCACTCAATCTCCAAACCCTTGGCTCCGGGTTGTGTCTGGGGTTTGGAGAGACCATATTTATGGCAGCAAGAAAGTGAGTTGGGGAGAAGAGGTTTTTTTTTTTTTTTAGCATAGAGACCAATAGGTAGGCTGAAAGAGTTGGCCTTTTGGAAATTTTGTGAAGTTGTATTAGGGGCCAGGAGATAAATGTTGCAGAAGTAGAAGGAAAAAGAGCTTTTGATCCATTCACTGAACATGGGAGATAGAGGGGCAGGAATATATAGGGGGTATATACATTTGTTGATATGCCCACATGTGCACGCATGCACAAACAAACAAGTAAAGGAAGATATCTGACATTTAAGTTTTGTTTAGTGTGTAACGAAATACTGTCTTGTCTTCTCTTTTCTAAAGCAGTAGCATTAAATTCTTGCCTTAGGGATACCAGATAAAGGTGACATGGGACTGTATTTTAACATAATTCAAAGTATTTTTCCTTCAGATAGGTATGTTGTTTATCTCTATAAATAAATATTAGAATTGTGAATCTGTGGTGTCTCAGAAACATCTTGATATATCTTTTTAGTGATGACACCTAATGAATGATGTAGGACAGATTCTAAGAAAAGAGTATTTAGAATATCCACATGTGTCACTTCCATAATATGTATAAAAATTATCATGCCTATTCATTATTTAAATAGCTGTGGCCTTTTAGTGAATACCAACATTAACAAACCATGTTAACATGATTTAAAATACGTAATGAAATTTGCAATGCCATCTGATGACGGAGCTATCAAATTAGCACACAGAGCATTGACTGATCATCCTTATAAAGAGCTGTTTGCATTATGAACAGAGAAGATGCACATCCCCTTGTGGGCTGGCAACATTTCTGCAAGCATTTTCTTAAGCAATGCCACTGGCAGGATGGTTTATTCGATGTTGAAATGTCATGCCGTGTGTGCCCATCCTACGATTCTAATCTGCTGCACACTTAGGGGAGTTGGCATATGTTCAGACTGACTGGTAGTGTTCTCTGCGATGGTGTGTGTGTCTGTCTGCTTCCTTTTTGTTCATTTCGTTACTGCTGTACTCATTAGAGGCCTTTCCAAGACCTTCCTCAGTTCTCAGATGACGGCTCTTCTGAAGCAGGATTATCCGGGAGTAGCAAAAGCTCTCTTGCAGATATGCCATTTCACCACTTTGAATAAAAGAGCAAAAATTTGTCTCATTCAGTCCAGATTTGCTACTTGCTCTCTTGGTTCTTTCAAAGTAATGACTAATTACAGGTCTTAGCGTACAGAGCTTCACAGTGCAGGTGTCACTTCATGACTTACACATTTGTCCTGAGCGAGTAAAGGTGAATTCAACCAAAGGTAGTGGCTAGAAATACAAAAACTTTTTCTTTCTTTCTTTTAAATTTATAATTATTTCTCCACCCCCACCCCCCACCCTCCTGGCCGCACCCCATGCTAAGCTTTCTTTTGGGAAATTGTAATAGCCCTTCCTATATGAGACTCTCTGCTTTTACAGTATTCATGAGGATCACAGAAGGTATGTATAAAAGAAACGTGACCCTAGCAGCTTCTGCTGGACCCGGGAACTTTCTTGACTCTCCATGCAGGAGGTCACTTGAAGGTCAGATGAGGAAACTTAGGAATCCCCCCAGAGATGAAGGGTGCGCAGCTTGCTGTGGTTGAACTTGGCCTGCAGACTGTCTCAGTGTTTATCCTCTACCTTTCCCCATTCCCTGTCAATGGATTGTTTTGTTTTGTTGATACAGCATTGTTTGACCTAAAGGTTTATTAATTTCATCCCATATATATATTATATATATATAAATTTTAAATTGTATTATTATTCAGCATTTGGAAAATAAACAGAATATGTTACCTTATTTTTTTGCATTAATATACAAGGAAGACAATCTGACATTTAAAAGTGTCCACACTCACAGGAATCCATCTATAAAGTCATGTGAGTCCTGGAAGCTGCTGATAGGTGGCGCTACATTTTACTTGTGTGTGGCTAGGGGGCAAAACAACAGAATGATTAGTACATCCTCATTGGGCCAGGGGAAGAAATAAAACCCTTTATTTCCAACAATTTCCATTCCGCGTGTCATCTGGGTATTTAATTGACTTCACTTACAGGACTGCTTGAAGTTTTCCCAGGCTAGTTGCTACTATTAATTATAACGTAGAGGGATAATATTAGTAAACTAATGGATTGCAGTTTCTAAGTGGAGGCCAGCAGATGACTTTGGAAGAACCGATCCACAAGCACCTGGCATAGTTGGATGAACTAAGGCTCCCTTTGGTAGTCTCAGGTGGCCACAGTCCTGATGTAGCCCTGGAGATTATATAGGCCAATCCCGTTAGTTTAGAGATCAAGAAACTGAGCTCTGAAATGTGAAGACCATTTCAAGTTCATGCTGACAGAGTATTCACGGCACTATGAGACTCTCACCTATTTCACATTTTAACTGACGTGGCATTTCCAGTATTTTGAATGGATGCATATTTCTTGCCTAACTGGATATTTCGAAAGTGGCTTGGGAGTTAAGCACTTTGGGTTTGTTTGTTTTTTTAAAAAAAGCTTTTTTTTTTTTTTTTTTTTAAGTAATCTCTACAAACATGGGGCTTGAGTCCCATGTTCTTCTAACTGAGCCAGCCAGATTCGACACCCCCCAACCCCCCGCCGAAGGCCTTCTTGATGTTACAAATGAAAAATTGCAAGATTTCAACTTTAGAGTCCCAATACATAGTACATGACGGAATAGTGAATGACTCTCCCAGTCCTATTAGTTCACAGCAGGGGTTCTCCAAACCAATTTTAGAGAATATCTCGGAATCATCTTTGATTGGCTTACCCTGATTTTGCCTTTCTTGTTAATTATTTGACCCCAAATTTAGCTGCGTAGTAACTTGGGTGTGGCTTTGATGCCTATAGAGATCATCACTGTTAAGTTCTAGAAGCTATTTCACTTTGAAAGTTTCAGTAATTTCTGGCTATTTAGGACAAAAAGCCACAACTCCTGTGCCTCTAATTATGGTTGGTACTAAAGCCCTATAGGGATCTGTGTTGGGGTGGGGGTGGTAGAGAGGTTGGGATTTCATAGGTAGGTTCTGCATCATACAAGACATCTCCCTGCCCTATACACATAGTTTCGTAGATATTTACGGTCCAGGATATTCAAGAAAGCCAAATTTTTAAAAAGTATTTTGAAAGAGAAATACCTAATTGTTTCTCTTTATGCAAATCCAAAGTAATTTTCTCCTGGAAAAGTACTAAATATACACTTTGGATTTCTCTCCTCTCTTTCTCTGAATTAATCAAGTGTAGTTGCTGCCTTAACTTGCTCAGCTGGAAACCACTGGCTTGTAGGACACCAGGCTCACGCGATGAGTTAAACACAGGGACCCCCGAGTATGGAAATGACACAGAATATTCATAAAGTCAGGCTGTGTGGCTTCCCAGGAAGGTAACCCTGCAGCAGGCTGTGTTTCTCTAGTGTCTATAAAACCCAGTCTACACAGCAGCTCCATCTGTGGGTGACAGGGATTTTGCTGATGGTTTTAAAATCAGGGATAGTTTATTATTATTATTTTTAGGATATTTTAGCACACACTTTTACTGAAAACGATAGCATTTTCCGTGAGATTTAAACCAAGTGCCATCATTCTCCTGGATGTCACTCTGACCCTGTAACTTTGGCCTCTCTGCGGTGCCTTTGCACATTCATTGTGACATTTTGTTTGAATTATTTTCTTTTCACATGGGAGGCGGGGATGGGAGTGCGGATGGGGTGCACTTGGAGCAAACGGAAATGGAAATGCCGCGTCAGTTACTAACCTGGGAAAGTGAAAGCGGCCCACAAATTCCCAAGGTAGCCTTCCCAGTCTTGGGTTTATCTTTAAGAAGCTGGCTGAGGATGGAAGCAAGGAGTCACGAATATCAGGTTCGCGCTTTTCTGTGGATTCTGTGTGATCAGCTTAAAAGCGTGTATCTAAATGCACACTCTTAGCTTATAATAATTCTCGTCTGTTCACATATTTGAGCTGCCACTTAAGTGTGGGCGACAGTATCAGATAAAGTCCTTCTTGGAACGCACTGATCCCCAGAGAGTCCACAGGGTTTTTCATTGCAATCATATTGAAATCTGCAGCCATATATTTTAGGACGGTCCTATCTATAGTATTCTCATTTGAACACCCTTTAGATTGTTTTCAGGATTACATGGGAGGGACAAGAGGGTAGAAGAAGCATTTTGCTAAGTGCCAGGCAATGGGCCAGGTGTGGTTTATAGGTTATTCCAATTACTTTACCTCCCACAGGACCCTTTGAATTATAGGCTATCATGCCCATGTTAGAGATGAGGAAGCAGAGGCCTTGCGTACCTTGCCTCAGTCATAGGGCCAGTAAGGGGCAGAGCTGAGCATCTGATGTGGGTGCCCTCCCCAGTGCATCTCACTGCTTCCCCGAGATGTACCCTAGAGCATACCAGGGCTTCTGCAGGCTCCAGCCCTAACCCCAGGGATGACTGTGGTTTCTGGGACCTGCACCATGGATGAAGCATGGCATTGCTGCCAGAGGAGCTGAGCTGCTCCTCTGTGGTTTGGGAACCTATGCTCGGGAATGAGACAGTGGCACATGGTAAGGATGGGTCCAGTCCTGACATTCCTGAAGGCTGTGGATGCAGCTTGTGCCGTATCATCTTCTTAGTTGTTTACTGCTCAAGAGCCCACCTTGCTGTGTACTCCTTCTACGCCCTCTTCTTTCCTCCTCAAATATTAGTGCTTCAGGGGCACAGATTTCTCCAGCGCTTATGGAGAACAGACCAGAGGTTGAGCGGACTAACTATTGGGGAATTCCCTGCTCCTTGTGTAGAACATAGGCCTGAATAATTTGGATTTGCACTTTGCTAGAGGGAAAAAACTGGCACAGCATATGGCGGGCACGTCCAATGACCTGCTATGTCCTTGCCTTTGAAGAACTAGAGAGTAGATTTGACCCCTTTTAGAGTATGAAAGGCTGTGTATTCTGAATCGATCCAGGTGACCTTTGAGGGTTGGACCTATGAGGTGGAGGGGTCCTTGAACGATGCAATATCCAATACAAATGGGTGCTTTGAGTTTTTGGTCTGCTCTTTCATATTACTTGCGTCACCCTGCAAGTTTGCAAAGTAATTTTCTTGGAGAATAATGCTGATTGCAGATATCACTGAGGATATGAATATTGCCAATCACATTTGTCAAATTCTAGGCACAGATGTAACTCATGCTGCGGCTCAAGTTTCATGCTTCACTGGTGTGGTGTTGGTATTTGTCAAACCATCCAGTCATTAATCTGTTGCCCTCATGTGAGTTTGGTGCGACAACATAATGTGTGGAATTCCATGTTTGATATATATTTTAAAACCTGATTAAAATGGCACATGGGCATTTCACTATCCATGAAAACTGTACCTTTCACATACACTCGTAATAAATCCAAGAGCCCACCTAGCAAATTCTAGCTTCTCCTGGGTGTCCTATATTTAACATAGGCCCTCCTAGCATCTGAGTCATCATGTGCTGAACTCATATTGTCACTTATCCAAATGAGGAACTAATTAGGAAGGCCAGAAAGGGGGAAAATGTGGGAGTGTACCTGGAGAAGGTAGGGAATTCTGGGTTGAGAAACCCCATCCACACAAGCCAAATGTGTGGGTAGCTGGAACTCGAGATCTGATTTAATGAAAGAAGAAATAAAGACAAGCCAAACGGGGCCTTTTGCAAGGATCCCCACTTGGGTACGTCTAACCCAGAGACCAGCAAGGCAGCCAGGAGCAGCGCAAAGCTGTTTTCAAAATCAGAGCCAATTGCCGCCCCCAAAACCCTTGCAGGTCATGCCTGAATACCTTCACTGTGCCCCATGTAAAAATACACTTGGAGGAGATTGGACATGCCCTATGAATTATACTTATTTATTATCATTGAGCCCTCCCTTTTTCCGTCATGCTTTAGAATTATGGGCTGGAGCAGTTCTTAATACTCTATTTATTTTAGGGGAGGAAAATGTTTTTCTTCAACCACAACATTCATGCAATACCAACGGCTGGCAGTTTCCCCAGCATTTAAGGAAATATTGTTGCAAGGCTTTTATGTTCTATACTTCAATCAGCCAGACCCAGCAGTATCCCAATAGAAGGACCCTCAACAGACCATTTTCAGCATTTTGCTACAATTAAACTCCTCTGGTTTTAGCCCTCAGGCAATTTAGTACCTTTTTACATATGCACATTATGAACTTTTGACCAGGGTCTAGCAGTCATATATTAGAGTGCTGCTCTTGAAAGCAGGCTTAACAAGTTCCTTTGAGTATTGCAGTTGGAGTCAGTCGTGGAAAAGGTAATTTAAGCAACTTGCAGCGAGGCCATTCAGAATCTCAGCGATGATCCTAAATATCTCTCTTGCTCTCTCTCTCTCTCCCTCTCTCGCTCTTTTTTTTTTTTTCCCCTTTCCTTGTTTCCTCTGGAAGCTGGTAGCAAGAGCTTTCAAAGTCTGTGATTGATCTTTTATTCAGTAGCTAACGAGGGCTGTGATTCTATTAGCGCGCTACAAGGCAAGAGAACAGTGATTTAATGAAGTGTCTAGTGAGCCGGCCATAGATTTATCCTGTTGTCGCTAATTTGCAGTGCCGTGGTGAGCATAAAGGAAACTGCACTCACACTGCTATTAAGCAGGTATTTCCTTAGTAAATTGTTGTAAGGTCAGGTACAGTTATCTCAGCAAAAGCAATGCCTTACCTCTTCAGTGTCTGCAGATGACAGCCGCCGTGCTGAGTGCCCACTGAAGTGGAACCGGGGAGATCAGAGGTCCGTCTCCAAGTCGCCCTTAGCGGAGGCAGGAGCAGATGAACTGCCAAGCAGGAGTAATAGAGTCATAATTGGTGATTAGAACTGGTAAGGTGCAATAACATCTTAATACAAACTGGCGTATGTTATAGTTACTGTCAGTTGCTGTAAACTCGTCCCGCTGCCTGGACTAGTTACGTTTCCCTTGATTAGCTCCGAGAAGCTGGGCGGCGGCGGGTGCGCCAGGCGTGCTCGCGGAGAGCATCCCAGCTGCGCCGCTTCCCGGGGTCCCGCCCCGTGGTCCCCGCTGTGTCTCCTGGGCACCCCCCACACCCCCTCACCCCTCGTTGGAGCACAACAGGGTAACCTTTCCCCACCACCCCGGGAGAACCGTGATTTCATAAGTGTCCTCTGATCGCCCCTCTTTGCAGGCGCAGTGACATTTATGCACCCTGGCTTTGAGGCGCGTTGAACTTTTGTTTTATTTGCCTTTGCTAAGGGGAGGTATTTGCTTCGTGTCAAATCCATATCCCACTGCAGTTCTGCGTTCACAGCAACAGATTTGGTCTCGCCGTGCCAGAAGGAAAACATGAAAGAAAAGAAGTAGGCGGCACTGAGGAATCTTGCGTTTGAGGCTGGCCTGCTTTTTAGAATGCAGTGGGTATCTCAAGTGCAGTGCACGTGAGTGGGGTGCCCTGGCAGGTATGGGGAGGCGGTGTCCATCCGTGGGAAAGCCTAATTGAGGAAATGCCTCTATGATGCTTGATGAAATGCCAGGCTGGCTAAAAAGGATAACCGTTGAAAAACAAGGTGTCTAACAGCAGATTTACACATGACTGGAGATTCCTCTCTGCTCTGCAGCGTAATTGTTCTTTAAATTCATAAAAGAAGAAGCTACCCAACATTGTCCAGACATACTGAGCAGCTGTCACTATTCATAAATATAGGTGACTGGTCATTTGTTTTGTTTTGAGTGGGGTAAGGCTTGGCAGGATGCCTAGGAGCCAACAATGAGAAGGACTAAGGAGATAAAGGGCCAGGACACATTTTATTAACCCGGTACATAGTAGGTTCTCAGCAAATCTTGTTTGATTCTGCGGTTGTAGAATCTTGTTATGCAGTTCTCACCCTGACCCATAAAACTCGGCCAGTTCTCACGCTTATTTCGCCCCAGGGCGGCCTTGTGTTAGGTTAGTCAAGGTTTATGCTCAAGTAAAGAGTTTAAAGGAGTGTTTTATAATGGGGCCCTGTTTGCAGACAGTCAACTGGATGATAAGAAAAGGTTGAGTGGAACTCCCTGATTTCCCACTGAGGACCTTTGGACCTCAGCACAGTTATGTCCCGTGTGTAATGGTGCTGGAGCTGCCATGCGCCCCGTCCCATAGAATTGAAATCTCAGCTGTTTGCTCGGAAGATCAGAACCTGTCGTGGAGTAGACGAAGCTGATCAGAGCACACCGGCGTCAGAGCACTGGTCAGGGCCTGGGAATGGCTCTCACCGACCAGTCTGGGACAGAGGTGGCATAGGGAATCCTTAAAGAATCTCTGCTTAGCTTCACTGGCGTATCCAGCACTAAATGGCATTGAAAGGAAGGAAGGAAAGAAGGAAGGGAGAGAGGAATGAGGGAAAGAGGAAAGCATAGTGCAAAGTCCATGCCCATGATCTTACAGTCCGCACTGAGCACCATGACCAAGAGTGCATAGGAACAACAGTGCCAAGTGGCTAAATTTATTGAGTGCCTACTCGATGCCCATATCTCATTTACTTTTGATGGCCATGTCCATTTTCTAGATGATAAAGTTGTGTTTTAGAGGCCATGGCAGAAGCAAAAGCAAGATTCGGACCCAGATCTGTCTGCATTTCCCCCCTCTTTGTAAATAGGGCAGTACTGCCCCATTTCACTGTGCTCCCATCCCAATCTCCCTGGAGAGGCCTCATTTCCTAGATGTCTGGCAAGGGCTACTCCCTCCCGTTCATTTCTGTACGGGTCCCCATTCAGGCCCTTTGTGGGACATAGGGACACTGTGCCCTCCATTCTGATTTGGGAACATGTTATTGGACCTTCAATAAGGAAACCAGGGAAAGGAGAAATAGAATTATAAAAATTCTCACTTCTAAAGTGGGTGAATAATCTGGGTTGGAAATCATACTGTCCTAGACCTACAGACCACTCAGCCTATCCTGCCTTTTCCCTAAGTGGCCCTGAGGGAAAATTTGGTAAAGATTCATCTGTTTTAGCCAATGACCCACGCTCAATGGTTGGGACAATATCCCTGAATAATGTGCATTTTCACTAATAACTGTATGGACCTATAATCTCTTAATTTAGCATGCTGCTCAGGAATGTATTAATATTTTCCACTTGTACAACCTGTTTTGGTAATAACTTCCCCCTTCTAAAAGCTCTTTGGTAAATAATATTCATCATCAGAGGGTGCCAGTAGTGTAATCAATTTATATTTTTAAAAGTATTCTGTGTTTCCTGTTTTTTTTTTTCCTTTTCTTTTTGAGGAACTGATCTTTAGGATCAGAGTTGCATTTATGGCCGTTATTTATTTTTTAAATGAAAGGGTCTAGTGCATTAGGCACCAAAGGTCACCTCTTGTATGATTCCATTTATATAAAATATCCAAACAGGCAAATCCAGAGACAGAATGCAGAATAGTGGTTGTCAGGGTCGGGATGCAGGGACTTGACTGCTCCTGGGGTCCAGGGTTCCCTTCTGGGGTGATGAAAATGTTCTGAAGCTGGATAGAGGTGGTGGTTGCACAACGTTGTGAATGTACTAAATGTCACTGAATTGTACACTTTAAAATGGTAAATGTTATTATACCTAAGTTTCACCTGAATAGAAAAAAAATAGGGTAGCACATACGAAAGGCATCTTGTCACATGGGGCTAATTAAACTGTTTGTTTTTTTTCTCCCCCTTTTCTTCTGTCTGCCCTGAACAGTCCCACCGTTACAGCACCAGGCAGGAAGTGCTTGGGGTGTGTGCGACGCCCCGGTGCACAGATCTCAGGGAGGGAGCCCAGGTCCCTGCCCTGCGCGGGGTTATGCACGGGAGCCTCGGAACCATGTACTTACCTTATCATTTCTTGACCATGCTATTGATGAGTTATGTGTTTGCTTCTGTTATTAATAATGTATTCCTTGAAAAATCTATGTGCATTATAGTCTTTGATCTTGTCATGAAATTTCAAAGCCAAAGATTCCATTTTCTTCTTCTTCTTTTTTTTTTTTTTTTTAATTTTCAAAGCAGTAGCATGGAAATAATTTTAAAACTTGTAAAACTTCCCTTTCTAGTGGAGAACTCCCTGCCGCCCTCCATCCATGTTAATGAGGTATGTATGTATGCGCATGTGTGTGGTGTATTTACATAGACACATATATACACATACATGACACAACATTTGCTTCAAGCTTACTGTATTCTAGAGGTGAGGAATATTTGAATACAAGACTTACGCATCGTGTAGATTAAAACAGAAATTAAAGACTTTAGACTAAGGCACCATCAAAAGCTCCCTTTTCATTGTTCTTTTATTGTTTATTGACTTCAAAAAGACTTTTTAGTTTAAACTGACTTTAATGTCTGTTGAATGCTCTTTTGTAAAGTGACTTTGAAAACTCGGGGATAATGTCTTCATTAAGTGGAGAAAAATCTTGGGGAAAAATATACTGTAACTTGGCTTTCATTAGAGTAGAAAGAGATAAAGCTTTGCTTAATTAATGTCTGTTTTCCCTCTGTTCAGAATTCTAAGGGAAAAGGGGACTAGAATTAGTGCTGATAAAAGCTTAGAACAGACATAGCACTGAAACTTTTTTCCATCCCTTCCCAGAATTTAGAAGAACATACTTAGTATAAACTCTGTGAACCATATTGGGACATTCCAGGTGCCCTGTCTTTCTGGATGTACAGTGACTCCAGACCCAGTGACACCGGGCATCCCGGCTTTTTCCACTGTTGCCTTCATCTTCTCTTTGGGTTTGTTTC
Organism: Vulpes vulpes; assembly: GCF_048418805.1. Taxonomy (NCBI): domain Eukaryota; kingdom Metazoa; phylum Chordata; class Mammalia; order Carnivora; family Canidae; genus Vulpes; species Vulpes vulpes. Next base: position 174,356,997 of record NC_132791.1, on the reverse strand, counting down.
CAACACTTGTTTAGGACTTGACGATTTGGGAAGAGTTATCTATTCGTGTCTTCTGTCCATTCTCCCCCACTCCCTTCTGAGCCACCCATCAGATCTGATTTCTTCAGAAAGTCTGTCCCGATTGCCCCAGCCCCTGGGTACCCATTGATTCCTTTTTGCACTGGATCTTTACTTTTCTGTGGCTTTCTACCTGTTCCATGTTCTGCTTCTTTTCTCTGCAGAACAGATCTGCTCCTTAAGCTTAGAAATGCTCTTCTGGACTGCTGTTTCTTTGTCTTGTTTTGTTTTAACTCCATAGGGAGCTGAATGCTGGGCTCTCCAAACTCAGAGACTCCACCACTGCTGGCCGATCATAATGGCTGTCTTACTCTTTTTTTCTATATTAATAGCAAAAGAGAGAACTGTGCATGGGAGTACCACCCATCAGAGTTCAAACTCCATTTCAGGATCCATCCTTTTGTGTCCACATATCATATCCCACAGAATGCAGGTCCTAGAGGAACCATCACAAGGTGCCTTCTTGGCTCCTGTTAAAAGGGATGCCAGGCTGCTCTTCCATGTAGACATCAGTGACCCTCTTGCCTGACAGAGGAAACAGTTTCTTAAAGTGGAAGAAACACAGGGAAAAAACACAGGGGAAAAAACAGACCTGGGTACAAATTCTGTGTCTCCTCTGTACTAGCTCACAGACCCAGGGCTGAGCCTATCTGAGCCTCTATATTCACATCTATAAAGTGGGGATAATAGTGCTTACCTCCGGGGGTTGTGGATGAATCCAATGAGACAGAGCCCGGTGCAGTTATAATCCCTGTTGGTCTCAGCAACAACGCACAGCCACCCAATTCTGCATCATGGCAGATCTGCCCTGGTTTCTTGAGTAGCTAACACTTGCAAAGACTTCTCATTTAACAGGAGGTAAATGAGAAGTAAACAGGGGTACCTCCTGTTTACCCCTAACCAAAAAAAAAAAAAAAAGAGGTCTATTTAAGAGAGTAACTTTCAATATTATGATGTCTTACACCTAATAATCCGATGGCTTAGCTGTCTTTATTGTGTCTCTCAGTAGATGGACAGGTGGGTAGATTGATTCTGTTTTAACACCTGTGCCATCCTGCTGGCCTTCCTTTTTTTCAAATGCTCAAGTGCCACTGAGTCATGGGTTTCAGAGGCGGGTGTAAATACTAAGAGTTTTAAGTGGCATGGAGTCGCCGCGGGTTTGTTATGTAAACCCTTAGGGATATTTATACCCTCTACTGAGAAGGGTAATTGAGCCTCCAAACCACCCACCAAGATTTCTGCCTGTAAAATATTTAAGGACTGGTACTATAAAGCCATTTCCCTTATGCAATTTGTTTTCCATCTAGGAGCAGGAGAACAAGGGAAATAAGGCTCAGAGTAACTTATAAAAGCCAAACTCTTAAGCCACTAAATGCATCTCCTCACAATAGCACCTGGAGGAGGGCTGAAGGCAAATACAAAGTGAACAGCAAAGGGACCAGGGTTCAGAAATTGAGAGGACAGAGTTCCACAATGCAGCACGATGATCATGTCACAAATCACCCATTCAGTGTCGAGCTAGACATTCCCTGGAAGCCTATCATGGAGTGTGCAGAAGGGATTTTTGATAAAAGGGGCCTAGATAAAAGATGCAAGAAACTGAACTTTAAAAAAGCTTAGCAGGCTGCCGGGACACCTCTGAGTACCTAGCACAGCGTCGGCTTGTGTGCTCTCTCACGCCTGGATTGCAGAAGTGTCTGGAGGTGTGCTTTCCTGAGGAGACCATCCCCCTAGAGGAGTGTGCCGCAGCAGCCGGGGTGAGGTGGCACCGGGTGACAGTTAGAGATGCTCTAAAACAAGCCTGTGTGCGGAGCCTGGGATGAGAACCAAAGAGATGTGAGGGAAACACTCAGGGACTGGAGCAGATGGATATGCCTCAGACTGATGTATTATTAAGGGTAACACTAGCTGCTTACATGTATACAGTGGCTCAAACATGGCCAACTTTATTGATTTTATATAAGGTCCAAAGTGACTGTTTTGGATTAGCAGGCACTTCTCCCCCAGGTGCTGACTCAGGGACCCAAGCTCTTTCCCTCTTATGGTTCATCATCCTCCACGCCTGGCTTCCAAGGCTGCATTGGTCATGTGCAGCAAGCTGGTGGAAGAGGCTGGAGCGTGGCTATCCCATGTGGGGGGTACTCCAAGGACAGGGCCTGGGAGGGCGGCATATCTGTGAAACGTAAGAGGCCAGGGCGAGTAGTCATGCTGTGTGCTCAGGAAGAAGAGGAAACAGGTTGGGTAAAGAGACAGCAGATCTTTGCCCTGGCTGATTGTTTGATTTCTCAAACTTTGGCTTCTCAGTTCTTTTTTTTTTTTTTCCTCCACAAAGTTCTTCATGTGGATGACTCTGGAGATAGCCAGAGATAAATGGACCATATGCTCCCTGCCCTCCACTGTCTTGGGCTCTTTGGGAAGCAAGAACCCATCCTTACTGTCCAGTGTGCCAACTGCCAGTGTTGACTCCCACTGGGGAGATCGGGAAGGTGTCTCGCTCACCTCCACAGCCTCCCTAGCAACTGAGGGTGTCTGCGGGACAGTTGTGGCCAACAAGTCCAAGCAGAAATCAGCCCCAGCCTTCTTGGAAACTTTCTGCTCTTAGATGAAAAGGCAGAGCTGTGGGTGGTTTTTGTCCCCCTTTCTTGCCATGTGCAGTGTAGATTTGACACTGACAGGCACAGCCGCTTCCTTGTTGTCATGAAGCCACAAACAGGAGGGAGAGGTGACAGGAATGGCCCTTATCACATAGGACCACAGCCTGGAGTCAGCAGCTGTCTAACAGTCAGGCAAGTGTCTTCATCCAGGATCTGTTTCTCCCCGACTTCTGCCAATCAACCACTGATAAACATACCACTATGAGTAGGGGATACAGGTTTAAGAAAGATTCTGGGTAATCCTCAGGGGTGAGAATTCTTTGGGAATGCAAGTCATCCCTCGCCCCGTTTGTCTGCTTGAAGAGATGCCACATACGCATTGTGTTCTGCTTCACTTGGGAAATACTCCAGTGCAGTGTTTCTAGAAAGTGACAAGTTTTAACACAGGAAGGCTTCCTTTGCCATTCCGATTTTTCTTAGCAGCGCAGTTCTATTGTGGTGATGTGGGATATGATCTCAGGACTTTGCATCGGGTGTGAAGTCCCTGAAGTGATGTTTGAACTTCTTGGCTTTCTTATCATCATCACCCCCTTTCCTCTGTAACTTTGTACTGAGACACATATATGTTATGGTAATTGCCTAATGGTATTTAAAGATCTGTATGTGGGCCATATTGGTTAGAAGATGAAAATCTATAGGTGCTAGTGCCTGAGCATCATTTGACCTGAACCAGGCTACAGTTTCTGTCACTCTTAAGTAAAAAAAAAATACTGTTAGGAACAATATTACCATCACTACTACTGTGATTTTCCGTGCCAAGGAATTGTGTAAACATCATCATGTAATAGATGTCTGACTTAGGAAATAAACTTTTAGAGCTCTGTAATACATCAGATCGCAGTATTCCCCCCCCCCCCACTCATGAAAACTATTTCAGATAACAGTTATCAGTTTTTGACTCTACACATACTTTTTTTTTTTTTAATTTATGATAGTCACAGAGAGAGAGAGAGAGAGGCAGAGACACAGGCAGAGGGAGAAGCAGGCTCCATGCATCGGGAGCCCGATGTGGGATTCGATCCCGGGTCTCCAGGATCGCGCCCTGGGCCAAAGGCAGGCGCCAAACCGCTGCGCCACCCAGGGATCCCTACACATACTTTATATATACTATGGGTGTGCTTCTTCAGAAATATAATAGAATGTAGACTCTCTGCTTTATTCAGTAAATCCGGTCCTTTGATCATTCCAATTAGTTATTTTGATGCCAACCTGTACACCTGTTTTTCTTAGGCACCTATGTCTGCAGTGGTTAAAGGCTGATGAAAAATCAAAGTTGAAAGAGGGAAAAGTCACACTGTAAAATCAGCCACTGTGTATATTTCAAACTAAAGCCCCAACCATGTAGAAGCACCACTACAAAGGATTGGCTGCTGTTATGTTCCTATAGCTGGCTGCATCAACAATGGAATTACTAAGCAGGGCCAGAGGGCACGTGGTCAGCCTCATAGCTCATAAACCAAGGCCATTGTGTCTCCAGTACCGAACAGTTCAAAGCTCTCAGTTTAAAAATGGCCTTTGTCTATTTTTAAATAATGGAAAACTTTGGGGGCCTTGATAATTGTTTCATAAGGAAAAAACTTAGTTTAGACTGTGAATTTTTGTTAGTTGAAACTCAGTTATCTTGCTCTTCTGCAAAGTGCATGCAACTTGAAACATAGGCCATCAGGTTTTGCTAGATTGAAGACAGTCATACCATTTTGTTATCAGTATATTAGCTAAATGCATCCCAAATGAAAGTGGATTACTGGTCCACCTCCTTCCTGGCTAGCCTGTGGTTTAGCACAGGAGACAGCAAACTAGGGCCTTGGGCCAAATCTGTCGCGCTGCCTGGTTTTGTGTAACCTGTAAGCTGAGAGTTCTTTTTATATTTTTAAAAGGCTGAAAACTATTAAAAGAAAAAATTAATACTTCATGATACATGAAAACTATATGAAATTTGAATTTGATTGTCCATAGATAACATTTTATCAGAAGACAGGCTTGCTTATCCACTTATGCATTGTCTGTGGCTGCCGTAACATTATAATGGCAGAGTTGAGTAGTTGCAAACAGATAACATGTGATCCACAAAGCTGAAAATATTTACTAACTGTCCCTTTCCAGACAAATTTGTCAACACCTCGTTTAAGTCATGTATTTACTTGTGAGTAGTGGCAGTTAAGGAGAGATTTTGGTCCCTTCTCTCCCAATGAAATGAGGAAAGGTCGGACTGCGTTCCTGCTCTCAATGCTGATACAGATCTCAGGGCTACTTTTTGGAGTTCTTCTCTCACCCCTGACTTTCCCTACCCACCCCACTCTTTACTCCCAGGTCTCTGCAAGTTCAATGGCAACGTGTTAGCTAAGCACCATTGCAACCAACCATCGGTTCTCCGCAGGCTGCAGAGAGTCACCTCTAAGATCAGTGAGCCATCATCGTGTGGCATAGCTGACCAAGTCCTCATAACATGCGGGCTGCTGCTCCACTCTTCTGCAGTTGCAGGATAATTTAGGGATGATGAGGGGAAAGTGGTCTCTCTTTATCTGTTAATTCCTCAGAGGAAGTTCTGTTCAGAATGAATAGTCTTGAAATGTGTAATAAAGTTACCTATCAAGACCACTTTCACAGAGAGATTTAAATGTGATAATAAGAATAAAAGAAAATGAAGTGACATTGAGGGCGTCTTCTTTTATAACAGCTCTTGCTCGTGACTGTAAAGCACACTGTAAAATGACTTTTATACATTTATGGATCCAAATGGTTCTGCTGAAATTTTAAGTGTTAACATTGTTCAAACTTCCATTACTAACACCTCTCACATTGCTACAAACGGTTTCATATTTGACATTTTGATCATACTAACCTGGGACATTTTACACTGATGCTTTCATTTCATGCAATAGAAGGTTCTACTTATTTTGACTTCAGCTCCTTTCTATAGGGAGCCAATACATTATGTTTGTACATCTTACCCTGATGCATGCTATAAACTGATGGGCACAGAAGATATTCTGGAGAACACTCAAGATGTTTTATTTGTCAGAATGGCACGGGGTAGGAAATAAGTATATATATATATATTTTTTTCCATATATATTTTCAACCTGGTTCCTTAATTTTCAGATTTTCTTGTTTGCTTTCCTTAAAGCTAGTACTATGCAGACTGCAATCCATAACTGCACCTTATTTTTTTAATAACGGCCTTATTGAGATATAATTCACATACCAAACAATCACTCATTTAAAGTGTACAACCTAATGGCTTGTAGTATATGCACCGAGTTGCACAGCCATCAATGCGATCAATTTTAGGACATTTTTATTACCCCAAAAAGAAAGCCTGTACCTCCTAGCTGTCACCTCCCAATATCCCACTCCATCCTCCAGCCTTAGGCCACCACTAATCTAATCCCTGTCTCTATAGATTTGCCTATCCTGGACATTTCATATAAATGGGGTCATGCAATACGTGGTTCTTGCTGACTGGCTTCTTTCACGTAACATAATATTTTGAAGATATGCCTTATTTTCCAGTCCTTTGCTTCTTATTTCTTTCTTATAAATGTAGCTTTTTTAACGGGAATACTTTGTGTGCACAGAAATATTTAATCCGTGTAAGCATGCAGGATCTGTTGGATTTGTCTTTGTAGCCACTGGCAACTTGCAGTGCCTCACACGTGCTAGGCATTCTACAAGTACTTGCCAGGTACGTGAATGTAGGGTTGATAAAGCTGATGCTTGGTGCTTGGGCCTTAAAGTCTCTCTCAGCATGGAGAGGTAGGCACATTGCAGAGAAAGGCAGGATCATAGTAGGCTATGGTGGGACAGTGCATGGAAAACACCCAGTGCCCAGCACCAGAAGCTTAGAGGTCAGAGGCTGCTTCCCCGTCTCATGCTCGCCTTTGTCTTCATCTTCTCCACCTTGCATGCCAAGCACAGGGGCATCGTCGTTCTGTGGATGGATTCCTCCATCACCCGGGTTGGCTGTGTCAGCTTCACCTTTCCTGAGACAGGAACTCTTGTTAGATGTATAAATGTGGCGTTGTAAATAAGTTGCTTATTTCTTCCCAGAGTCTTGCAGAAGAGAGTAAAGAGTCGTTTTGTTGTAAACGTGAGTCCTTTGTAAAGTTTCAGCCTGTTTTTACCAGGCTGACTTCAGATAGGGATAACTTGAGCCGTGTTTTTCGTTTTGATGAAATGAAAGTTCCTTTTCTGTCCACGAGCATCCTTTCCCAGCTTGCCGGGAAGGGCCCCTGGAAACCCGTCTCACGTGTTCTAATTGCTACCATGTCCAGTGACATCGTGGCTGGGAGGGAGGGATTGGGGACTTGCTGGGCAGAATTGGACTGTGGGCTTTCATTTCATTTCATGACCTGTCCCCCATTATCACAGAGGATAGAAAGTCCGCTTAAGTTAGAGTTAGCTAATTGCTTCCTTAGTTGAAGGTCTAAATGAGTTTTAAAGTGAAATGCATATCTCCAAGTGCTAAGTAGCCAACACACAATAGGCAATTGAGATAGCAAAAGGACTAATTCAGAAGAGGTTGTTGTGTTCCTTTCTCTTCCTTCTCCCTCTCTCTTTCTCCCTCCTGGCTCCCCACTATTTCCCTGCCTCTGTCTCTCCTTTCCTTCCTTCCCTCCCTTCTTCCTTCACATTCTTCTCTTCTTTTCCTTTCACTTAACCGTTATAAATACCACAGGGTTGTGTCTGTAGGCTTTTTCTGGTAATTAAATAAATTATTTATACATTTAACACAATCTTGAATTACCAGGTGATCATCTTAGGCTCTCAAAAGTATAAGAGCCCTTGAAAGCAATATCCAAGCATAGATATTCCATAGCACGTCTTACAATCTAAATATTGCTTTTAGTGTAATCGAAGCAGCAAGAGTAGTCACAAGCAGTTGATGGACTATTTTTCAAATTGATTTCAAAAATGTATTTAAGGGGATGATCTTCTAGTCTAGATTACCTATTGATTTTTAATATGAAAAGCTCATTATGTAAGCAGTAACTGCATATAAAAACCTAGCAAACCTTTGCATAAATCCTTTAATTGAATTTCCAGAGCCTGTGGTTCTACTTTTTTTTTTAATTAAATCTATTTCTTTTTTTAAGTGTTACTGTGTAATTTGCATGCTGTGAAGAGGCCCTGTCCCAGATAAAGTGCCATTGATCCTTATTAAACCTCACCTCTGGGCTTGCTTAAAACTAACTGGAAAAATTAAAGTGTTCATGCCGCAGTGCACTTATAGCTTGTGTGATAGGATTATGGAAAAAATAATAAAACTAATTTCCAGGAGAGAATTTATAATGTGAGATTTTATTTTTTTCAATTTGATAATTAATAGTGAAATCATATCATATATATAAATCATATTTCAGCCTATAAACGGAAATGGCAATTAGTAAAGATAATATATACTTGATGTAAAACCATCATGTTACTTGCGGATAATCTTTTGGCACTTTAATTTTTTAATTGTAGAAGGAAAAGATTATGAATTCAAGTCCAACACATTAAATGGTGGGTTTCCTTTGAAAAATCTGATTCTTTTACTATGCACTATATTAGGAGATTTTTAATTTTAGTGTGGGGTAGTATAAAAGATACAGAGAAAGATATTCTGGTTATGTTTGTGCTAAAATGTATGTATTAGAATTACCAGGGGAAAGAAAAATATAAAGGCTGCAATAGGTTTTTCTATTTTTTAATACCTAACATTTGTTATTTTAAAAGCAATAAAATCCCCTAAAGAAATATTCATAATCAATAAGAACACAAAATATGGAATATATTAACTGAGTTATAAAAATGTTTGTAGTATAGCACAAAATGAAAAACACAGCAAGTTATGTACGGTTTAAAGTGTAATCAATTTTGAGGTTGTATACAAGGATATAAATGATAAACACAAGTAGTAGCATTTTTAGTAAAGGCTGTTACAAAATACTGTATTTATGGCCTATTCCATTCTTTTTATAGCTCATTAATGTAGAAAACAAACACAGTGTATCCATCTTCACAGACAGCTTAAAATTCCCTTAAATGATATTTTTAAATGGGAATACTGAGCTCATTTGATCTGTTTCTTCTTTAAGCACGTGTTAGTTTGAATAGGCGTATTTACTGGGGTTCCTTCTCAGACTCTAGAAGGAAAAAGCGCTGCCCTCCCTTCACAAAACATGGTAGAGTGGAACATCTTTACAGACGGTTCAGGTGGTATCTCCCTCCTGCCATAGGGCTCCGTGCTCCCTCCCCTTGTCCCACTCCACCCCAAGAACAGCCTTCAGACCTTTGGAAGCTGCATTAATTCTTCCAGGCCACAAGGGGGCTGTTGAGTTACTGGTTCGCTGCACTCCCTGGCTGGAGAGAGTGTTAATGGTGGTTCCAAAGGTGCTCTGTTTCCTGTGGTACCTATGAATATGCATGCGTGTTCACGTGTGCTCAGCCGTCTACCAGTTCAAACTAGACAGCTGGTTCTGGCAGTGACGTGTGTTTCTCTCTTTCTCTCCTTCCCTTGGACAAGTCCTTTCTGAGTAAGGTGAATCTATAATGTAATGTCATTGACTTATTTTCAGTATTTCATTTGGTTTAGATGTTTCCATCATGGCCTCTTTTCCTTTCATTTTGTCATTCTGTAGAAGTTACTAGCCTGCTATGATCAATGGAGCATAAATTCCATGGCTGTAGGAGCCACAAACATGGGTATCCAGCCTTCCTGAAGCATAAGTAGGATTTAGCAATGCTCTGTTTCCAGTAAGGTAAGAGTATTTGAAAAAGAAAAGAAAAAACAAATCTTGGTAAGAAGGGCTAAGTATTTGAATTGTTTCTTTTCTCTCTGTTGGAATTGACATACGGTTCAGCACTACACAGTTCCATCCATCCCACCATCACCATCCATTCATCCGTCCATGCATGCATCCATCCATCTACCCACCCACTATCCATCCATTTACTATCCATCCATCTATCATCCATCTACCGTACATCTACTATCCATACATCTACCATCTACCCATCCATCCATCCATCCATCCATCCATCCATTCATCTTCTACCATCCATCCATCCATCCATCCATCCACCTATCCAATATATATTGAGTACCTGCTAATGGTTGGGCACTACTTAAGACATTAGGGATATGAATTTGAATTTGGATCAGTCATTGCCTTCAAGAATCTCATCTAGTGGGGAAGACAAAGGCATATGTGAATAAATTAAACAAAAAGAAACAGAGACCCAACTCAGCCTTGGGCTTACTCAGCCTTGGGCTATAACATTCATTATAATGTTGAAAGCTTTTTTTTACTTATATCTCTAATTTATTTGGACTTTATGTAACTAACATTACTGTAGAGAAACACTGCTTTGTGGTATGACAGTATAACAAGAAGATACTTTACCTAGTAAAAATGGAGATGGCATGTCCTTTTCCCTAGAATTGATTGACATTGGCCTGGTTGCCTCCTGAGAATTGGGTGGCCGTTGTCATAGGAAGGGTTGACACAGAGGGCCATCTGCAGAATGTGGGCAGTCATCGGCAAGTTGAGTACAGGGGCCAGTGTACCTAAAAAAGTGGTGTAAGTGTCTGGCCTGAGAGCCTGGACAGTGGCCACAGGCAGGATTCAGAGTTCCACACCAGGAACGAAAGTCAGGCTGAGTTAGGAAAAGCCCAACCAGCACAAATTAGAGGCCTCTAATGATGTGGACCCAGCAGTGCCCCTAATCACTGCCCCTTCCTGAAGACAGTACAGCCAATGACAAAGCAAATGAAGCATCTAAGAGACCTGAGAGGATAAAAGTGATGGTTCTCTTGGCCTCAGAGCCCAGAAGCAGGCTTGCTTAATCTCATCCAAAAAGGTGTATTTTTTTCTGAGGCAACTGATGGATTACAGGATTGAGCTGCATCGTATTAGGGTATCAGAATAGTCAATCTTCTGGAGTTTCTTTGTCCAATATGATAGCCCCTAGCCCCACCTGGCAATTTAAATGAAAATTGATTAATTAGTATAAAAATTCAGTTGCTCAGCCACAGCTAGCCATATTTCAGATGCTCAGTGGCCACACGTGGTCAGTGGTGGCCATATTTGGTAGTACCGACATGGAGTACTTTTCTGTCACAGCAGAGCCCTCTATTGGGTAGTGCTGCTCTAAAGCAGAAGTCTCCAAAGTGTGAAGAATGACCCATTACGGTTCCAAAGAAAAATATTACAACGTCTGTTTATCAACTAAATTCCTCCCCGTGTTATTAAATGTCTCCATGCATTTACCAGGTGGTGGGTACTACTGTTTTAAGGGGTCTGTGCATACTCACATATATTCACATGTGTCATCCTTTCTCATCTCCTATGAAGTAGTACTCTCTTCCGTATTTTACAGATGAGGACACAGGCACACTGAGCAACAAGGTGGCAAAACTGGGATTCCAACTCAGGCGGTCCAGCTCCTGGTCCTTCCTCTTAATTGCCTCATGATATAGGCTCTCAATTAAGGAGATTAATCTTTAAGAAAATTGCAGAGACATGTTGACGTGGGTGCCCTCCCCAGCCTTCCAATAGTGAGGAGCCGAATGCAAAGCATCCCGAAGTAAGCCTGGGTGTTTTCCTAGGCATGAGGTCATAGCAGAGCCTCTGCTCCTCCTGGGCTTTCAGCATTGGAAAATGCATCATGATTTCCCCATGTGAGCTCAGTTAAATGGATTGAGACATTAGATTATCTGGTTTGAGCTGAAGCATCCATTGCAAAATGAGCAAAAGCCTTAAAAAGATTTCTGCAAAGAGACCCATGTTTGAGGACAATATTTATAATGCAAATATAAGCAAGCAGTAAAAAAAGTAAAAAATAAATAAATAAAAAGGCGTCACTGGTAGTTCAGCCCCTCCTAATATGAGCCCTTCATCTGTTACTAGGTAAACACAATGGCGATTTGATCAGATCTTAGAAGAAATCAATGAGATATCCAAAAATCTAAATTAGCACAGAGTTGTACAATTGCACGCACTATTTTTATTTTTAATGATGAAGGTAATTCTCGACGTGGATTATGCCTGGTGATTGTAGCTAATTAGAAGAATACAAGTTTATAATGTATAAATAAACACCACAGACATATACTGAAGTATCTGTCTTGAGTTTTTTCTACTGGTAAAGGTGCACAATTAAAACAGTCGGGAATCTTTAAGGTTTTAAGCAGACTCTGTGCTCTCTGCCTGTCTCGGTTTTCACTGTTATTTGGGTCCTGCTGTTTACCTTCTGCCCACTGGAAGAACACCCTTTTAATAGAGTTGAAAATCATGAAATGAAGGTATTTTGTAAGAGGGAAAAAAGCCATTGATTGGAACAAAGAGTCATGGCTTAGAGACTGAACTTTTGTTGAGAACTTTGCTGGTTGTGCCTTTGTTTATCATTAACTGTGGGAGAGCTCTCCCCACTTTCCACTCCTTAATTTGAAGGTATCCAAACTTTTTTTCAGATACATTCTGACGCTGGTACATAATTGCACTGAGCCTACTTGACAGAAGTCTGGAAAATTGCAAAGATAGAGGTTTTCCTTGCATTCTGGAAATATTACCCGGAACTTTTCCAAGCATGCCAAATCTTTTGCTCAGGGCAGGGGGAGCGTACATGTATGTGTGTTTGTGTGTGAGAGAGAGACAGAGAAAGAGGAGGAGAAAGAACGTGTGTGTGTGTGTGTGGGGGGGTGAAGGTGATAGGAGAGCTGTGTTTGTAAAATCCATGCAAAAATAATGTGTATCTATGAACCTTTCTTATTCATCTTTCTGGTGCTGGCACTTTAAAATAAAATGTATAATTTCTGTGCCAAAAGGAAACCCTTGCTTGCCTCGAGGTTTCTTAACTCCCTCTGATCCATGGTTGATACTGACCTACCACCTAAAAACCTACCTACATTTCTGTTCTTATATGCCTTTTTGAGAGCTTTAAAAACAAATCCATGTCTCAAGAATAATAACTTAGAACCTGCTTGTTACTGCGATACCCACTCTGAGAAGTAAATGGATAGGACACGTCTGTTTGGATGGTATGGTGGAACAGATGGCACCGTATTTTTTTTACATCATAATTCTGCAATCCCTGTTAGTGAAGCAGAGGTGAAAGAGGTCACTTGGTTTTTCCAGTGTCGAATAGCTCCACAATTCTTCTTTTTTAAATTAACCAGTATTTACCAAATGCTTACTAGGTCCTGTGCTAAGTGCTTTACGTGTGATTTCTCATCTCCTGACCACTCTTTGATGTGGCTTCTATTATTATCTGGACTTCTAATGGCGAAGAAACTGAGGCTCAGAGAGGTTAAGTAATTAGCTCAGTGTCACACAGCTGGTGACAAAGTGCCTCTTAGCACCAAGACTATTTTCCAGGATCGTGCTGTGTGAGAGTGGATGGTCTGACGAAGAGCATGTGTTTGATTTTTCTAAGAGGGACCCAGTCTTACTCTTCTGTTTTGTTGTGCTCAGCAAGAGTGCCAGGCTCACAGCAGGTACATGGCACCCTCTGTGAAGAGAAAAGCATGAAGAAGCTAGGGGCACCCATACATGTTCCTGGAAGTGGTTTGGAGGTGAGCACCCAGTCTGTGGGAGTTGGAGCTATGCACGTCAGGGGGGGACCACTTTAGGAAAAGGTAAAACATTTGGTGGGGAATTTGGGGAGGACCCCGCAAATGTGAGGGCCACTGAAGCTTACTCTGGGTTAACGTCAAGATTGTGCCAAGGCCAAAATTACACAAAACCAAGATGGAAGTGCCTCTGTGGACATCGGTGAGTGTCTCATTCTTCCCTTTTATTCTGCCGCTTCCAGACACTCAAGTGTGAAAGCCGCTCTCACGTGTGTGATTTGGTGTTGGTGTCATATGAAAGATGCGCCGTGTATCAGCGTGTCCCCTTCTCTGGGAGAGACCAGCCAGCCCCCAGGAAGTGCGCCTTGGCTTTCAGGGGGACATCCTCCATCTGCAGAGCATTCTCTGGCATGGGAGACTTTGAAAATGCTTTCCCTTTTACCTGCATCTGGGTAGATTTTTTTTTCTTTCCAGTAGTTTCTTAATGGTCTTTAGTGAAGGAAGTAAGTGGCGCTGATCAGTGAAGGCGGACAGTAAGATTTATAATGTATTTGTGCTAGCTGATTGCCAACAGAACCGGCCTTTCCCAGCGGTGCTGTACGCAGACTTGGAAAATCAATAGGGATTAACCTCTGACCTTCTTCACATACTTATACTGTGGGCTGCATCGCTTACCAATATTTCATCTGTTTCACTTAGCCGCCGTTAGTTACTCAATAATGTGTGGCCGGTCTCACAAGATAACTAATTAATTTTTTAAAATGCAGCATCACTTGTAACTGTGATAAAATATCACACCTTTGGAAATCAAGGCCCTTTTGGTTTATTTATTAAACTCACATTAATTAGTCTTAATTAAACAACAACAACAACACAAAAAAAACGGGGAAGGGAGGGAGTGCAAACTCTAGGGTTTGTGTGGCTCACAAAAACTCCCTTGTGGTTCCCAGCCGGGGGACCTCTGTGGCTCTAACAGAGCAGGTGTGTCCTGGTGTCTCAGTTGGAACGTGGGCCCTTTTCAGGAAAATTGCTACTCTTACCTTTTAGATATATGTGTGTGTGTGTATGTGTGTGTGTATATATGTATGTATTTTTCTGTGAAAGGAATATTTGTAGATAAATAACTAAGTATGCCACTGTTCAATGAAATGAACCCAATGTATGACTTTTATAAGGAATCAGAATTGACTTTCATGAATTCTGACTGCAAATGTATGCAAAAGTTTGTGTAAACATATCTTTTTATGAGATGCCCTCAATTATGATTACATAGGATGAAAAAGGAGTAAATTTGTAGTAATACACTTTTTTACCTTTGCCTTTAAGCTTTGACATATAATAAAATGCTCTGCATCTGTCTTAAAAATTGAAATTGTTGTAGATTTCCTTCATCCAAGACTCTTTTGTTCACAGATTTCTTTCTTTCTTTCTTTTTTTTTTTTCAAGTATACCTATTCCCTAGAGTTTACTTACAGTTTGCTATTGATCCTGCAGCTGGTATTTGAATTGGTCGATGTACTCTGTAACTTGTTTAAGATACCCTACCTGAGCTATTAGTTTAAATAATGTATTCATAAATTGATTAATCATTACAGTAAGACTTATTAGCTGCATTTATATCTGCGTGTTATCCACAATTGACTTGTACTCTAATAATCACGCATACTTAAGCAGAAGTTGGGTTTTACACCACAATTTCATAATTATCAAGGTGGAAAACAATAGTATTTGTGTATAGAAGTGGAGGCAGGGCTTTAAAGGTTGGGCTCGATCAGCAGGTTGCTACTTTTACCTTCCTTAGGTAAAATCGATAGTTCTTCCCCAAAAAATGACATCTAGGAAGTGGACCAAATTCTGTCAGCCTCGGAGAAACGATGGAGTTTGCTGAAGCTGTCCTGGTGTCACGGTTCTGGAAGATGGATGGGGGCGGAGGGAGGAGAATCTGAGGGAGTGACCCTCTGCCTCCAGTGTTCTGAGAGCTGCCTCCTGGGGGTCGTCTTGCCGCTGGCCTTTCAGGGTGTCTGCTTGCACCGCTCCTGCCCCTGTGCTCTGCTCTGCCCCCTGGGGAGGCTGACAGACGTGCAAGGGGGCCTGAGTGGGGTCACCTGGGACCCCAGTGTGCCCCCCAGAGTAAGCTGGGGCGATGGTGGGAGGACCCCATGCGGCCGCCCAAGCAGAAAGGAAACAAGTCAGGTGAACACAGGCCCAGGGCTACGCACACTTTTTAAAAAAGGAATTGTATTGTTCAGAGCACTTTTAGGCTCGGAGCAAACTTGAGCAGCCCGTGCAGAGTTCCCGTCCCCTGTGTCCCCCCACGAAAGCCTCCCCCAGCAACCAGACTGCATTTTCTGTTAAGAACAGCCTCTTGGGGCGTGGATGGGAAAGGGCGGCTTTGCATGGGGCCTGCCCACCTGGGCCATGCCTGACTCCTGGGGTAGCCCAGGCCCGGGTGTCTCTTTGGGGCTGGGATTCTATTAGACACTTTCCACTTCACCCTGCCTGGAAGCCGAACCCCCTTTCTTCCTCCCATTTGGTTGGAGAGTCATTTTGCCTCACCGCATGATTTTTCTACTTCATAAATCCCCCTTCCAAGCGTTATTCAACAACCTGCTAAATTAATATATACAGTGTTCTTTCGGTAATGGTGAGGGGGGCCTGTCTTGCGGCGTGCATTTGTTCAGCTGTGTTGAAAGAGCGCTGCCCAGTGCGTGAAGGACATCTGCTCACAAGCGAGCAATTGTGCTTCTGATGTGGGGCAGCACCTCCGCCTGGAAGCCGGCTCCAGATGAAAGAACAGATTGCCACGGAGCCGCTTTTCCGAGGCTCCCTCTCCCCAGCATGGGGCTTCATACATTATTGAGAGCAAACCTACTTTCCACCGCCACTCCTCACTGCACTTATTTTGCCAACCTTATTCAGAATGTCAGCATGGATCACTTTTCTACAAAGGCAGAACGGGCCAGCCAGGAAGCTTCAGCAGATAAATTATTTACAGTGTTTAATTATCATCATACAGATTTATTAAACTTCTTGGTTACCTAGGAGCCCGTGTAGCCCGCTGTAAAGAGCTTGCTAAACTTTGAACAAGAGACGCTTTACTGGAAAACAAGATCCCTTTGTGAATGCTGCTACCACATACCTCACGTCTGGGTGGGGGCGAGGGGGCATGTGATGGTGTGCCAGCAGGCCGTGAACAACCGGCTCTTGGGGAGGGCCGCGGCCGCTGTGTTTCAGCGCTTGCTGATTACCGCGGTGTAAATACGCCAGGGCCAACAGCAAGCTAGACAACACGGGGGTGCCTACTCCCATGTCAGCGGTATATGCTATCTCTAGGTACTGTCACTCTGCAGACACAATAGGCACAACCTCAAGAGCATAGCCAAGCAAAACTCAATACTTCTGAGCGTAAATAGCCAAGTACGCTGTAATTACTCAGAAGTCTTGAGTTTTGAGTATTTCTTGCCTGTGTGTGTGTGTGTGTTTTAAAATATAGCTTATTTAATCGTGAGTTTCTGTAATTTAATGTTTAACAGTGGGTGTGTCCAACAGCCAGTTCATAAAATTCCTGGAGATTTAGCAGTTGGCTCTCTGGAGTCGGTTAGATCCGGCTGCAGCACAGCACCGTGTGTTTGACTGACTGCCAGCTTTAAATTGCATCCTGGGTTCGGATGGAGTTCATGATCTATTCCTAATTCAGGCGCATTCCTAACAGGGCATCCCCGCACCATTTTCTGCTGGGGTGTGATGAGCCGTTGGCATGCTGCTAAGTGTCCTCGACAGCAAGCAGACACATGTACCCTGACTGGTACATCCCAGACGATTCTGTTGTACTGATATTAAGGACAACAGTATTTTGCCAGAAGCTATAACGAGATGATTCTGTAACAACAGCATGGTGACACCAGACTATGTTTTGCAATTTTCTTTAATATTTATGCTGGATAAATAATTTATCTCTTTTTTTTCCAGGTTGTGGGTTTTTTTTTTTTTTTCATCCCGAACATGTTGATATAGACAGGTGCTAGGTTTCCCTGAATGACTAAAGCAAGGATGTGGTTATTTTCCCCCCTGAAAAACAGAGGTGTCAGCAGAGCTGAGCCTCTGGGAATTGTTTGCACAACTCCGCATCCCATCTACTAATCCGAACTAATGAGATCTATTAAGGACCTGCCCACACGTTTGAAGGGAGTCACTTATTAATGTGACATCTTTGCATGGCATTATAACATCAGGACCACCATTCACTCAGGTTTTGGAAAACTCAAAGTCATGGCTAGCCTGTTCTCTCGCTGAGGCTTCCTGCAGAAGCTCCTGGTAAGACTGGGCACCTTCTCAGCCTCGGCACTGTTGACATCCAGTGCCAGGTCATTCTTTGTTGTGGGGTTCTGTTCTGTGCATGATTTGGATGTTTAGCAGTATCCCAGGCCTCTATTCATCAGATACTAGGAGCAAGCCCTCTGCACAAGGAGGGATAATCAAAAATGTCTCCAGATATTGCCAAATTGCCTCTGAGGAGAGGGGTGCAAAACACACATTCTAGAGCCACTGTTCTTAAGTATTTAGAATGTACAGGAAAGGAAAAATAGAGATTGTCTCATTACATTTAACCCTCTCTCCCTCTGGTTTCCAGGAACCTCTAGCCCCTAAAACAACTAGAATTGGGAATAAAGTAACTTTGTATCACCCAATCAACTTCTGTGCAGGGGTGCTAGGTTGGAGGGAGAAAAGCAGTGTATATACCCAGACATCTCTAGCCCACGTCCCCCAGGCTTCCCCAGAAGCATGGACATTATCAGAAAACGGCCCCGCAGGGTGGGTGGACCTAGGCCTTTTCCTTCCCAGACTGCTGCTTGCTATGGTCAGAGACTGGTGTCTGAGCCCTGGAGTACGCAGCTCTCTCTCTGGGGCCCGGGGAGTGGGCCTCATGCAGCTCCCCACTGCCTTTGGCTGAGGATGGAGAGGATATGGGAAACGAGTCTTTTAAGAGAATACTTCTTATCCTGATATCCTGATATCTCAGCAGTTCATGCAGAATGAGTTTCGGGATTGCTTTGTGGATCCTCCAAGCTCTGTCCCAGGAGTGTAGCAAGTTTTGGGAGCCGGACTCTGGTGGCACCGTTCATATCCTACTCTAGCTGAAAGCTGGTCCCGGAATCACACCATGTTTAACCTACACAGTGGGGAACCCAAGCCCTTTTTCCACCCCAAGAGGGCTGACATTGAGCTTTTCCTGGGTTTTCCTCTGCAGACATAGGGCTTTCAGGTTTTCCAGCTGGGTGTGCTAGGATGATGTCTGAACATGACGGGATCCATTCCTCACCACCCTGCCTTGCACCTGGGTCCTCGGGTAGCTGATCCGAGAGCCTCTGGAGCTGCTGCGGGGGAGGCGTGGGAATTCTGTACTCCTCTGACATCATCTGATACAGTGAGTGTGGTGCAATAGGGCAAGCCATGAGTCAGGGAAACGCCGGAATGTTCTCTGTGGGCACTTGGGACACGGGTGACCCTGGAGTGATTGATTTCATCTTTTTGAGGGTTCGTTTCCTTACCTGTTAAATGGACATAATGATGTCTCTGTGGCAGAGTATCTGAGCGATCAGATGAAAGAATGAACATTCAGCATGTTTCTCAGCTGTTTTCCATAGGAGGCCTTGGGTGAACCCCTCACTGCTGCTGGTCTTTTGGTCTCACTCTCACTGGGGCATTCCCTCAATGACACTAGGCTGCCTTGACCCCTCCTGCCAGTAGGACCCAAAACCTCCCGGTCTTTTCAGAGTGCCTAAGTCCTACCATGGGCAGGCCCTTTCAGAGACGTTAAGGAGATCAATAGTTATCTGCTTACCTTTCTGGCTGAGACGAGATTTCATGCTTGTTACTAGCGGATCAATAGTGAAAGCACATTCTGTTAAGTTTTCCTAGGAGTCATTAATCTTGCCCAGCCTCAGTTTCCCTATCTGGGAAGTGAGTCTAACCAGGATGATAATGAAATGAGGTCAGGTGAAGTTGGCAGTCGTACACGTTGGCCGGCTGCGTGTTTTCTTTCTTCAGTTGGCCAGATACCCAAGCTGGAGCCCTCACTCTGTGAACCTGATAAGACACATTTCAGTGCCGTTTGAGAGAGAGCAGTAGGGAAGTTTCTGAGCTCTTCTAACCACTTCTCCAGTAATGCTCCAAGTTTCATTCCTCCCTTGGAAGAACTTTTCAAGTGTGTATGCATGCATGTGTGTAACGTGTGCATTACATGGTTGAATATCTAAACTAAATCCAGGCAGGACTAATATTTCCAGAAAGTTCTACCTCTGGTTCTTCCTGAGCTCATAGCCCTGTTCTCCAGGGCAAAAGAATCAGATGGAAATGACCATGGGCTGAGCACCGAAAGTGGAGCACGCAAAGTGGAGCATCCGAAGTGGAGGATGGGAAGGTGCCACTCTGGGGTCTTCACGATGTCAAAGGGGAGTTCAGAAATCCTTGGAACAGGTTGTCTGCTATCTGAGACCATGGTTCTGGCTGGAGCACTCGTCACTAAAGCTACTGATAACCAAAGGGTGTATCATTGGAGTGGGTAGCAGTTGTTGGGGGAGGAGGGGACTGACAGATAGTCGGATGATTTTAATGTTTATATTCCGCTGGGGTAAGCTCTAACAAAGACCCATCATTTCCCAGATAACCAATTCTTTTAAAAGAACATCTGTTGAAACTGGCAATTTACATTCTTCTTAAAATACAGAGCGACATAATTAACCCTCTGGGGAGACTAATATTAGTTTATTAGAGACAATTTCTAGTTCTGTTTATTTTTACACTAAACGATTTGTTCAGATTGGGAAAAAATTTTTTTTCTTGGTTGCAGTGTGGGTTTGCTTTTATTTGGGGTTGACTTTTCCTTATCAAGGGCACACAAGGTAAATAGCTAGGTGATAATACATGGTCCCGATGACCATCAGCCGTGAATGAATAGAAGCGTGCCGAAAGTACTTGATAGTGTGTGACGTGGTAATAACTTGGCATTATACTAATGTTCAGGTCTCATTAGTCTATTTTAAAGTGACCCGGTCTGATGTTAAGGTGCCTGTATTTGTGTGGTTCCCTTTGTCTTCGGTAATCGCATCGGGCTCTGATGGCACTCAGAACTGGTGGAATTGTCTTGTGCTCATTGCTGTTGTGCTTATAAATTGAGTCACACTCTCCACAAGAGGACCTTGAACACTTGGTTCTTTCCAACATTGGACTAATTTCAAACTTCTGGCTTGTCATGGGCGGAGGAGAAACAACACAGGGCCTTTTGACATGGTGTAGAGGCCAAATCAAATGAAAGTCCTTCTAATTGTTCAGATGTCTTTGAATTGGAAAGCAGCCACTGGGGCATCCAACCATTTTTCCCTCGGTTCCATATCCTGCCACAAACTCTGATGACTCCTCAAGTATGGGCATTCCCTTTCCAAAGTAACCTTCTACTTCTCTTCCCCATTGTGAGCACTCTGTTACTCAGTGAATTCAGTGGCTCAGAGCCTTTCCCCAGCACCATTTGCCCTACTGCCCTGACTTACTATAGGAGCCCATGCGAGAGTCATTGTGAACTCCAAGTCTTGGTTCACAAATCCCTTACGCGGCCCGAGGCACCTGCTCCAGCCCCCTTTCTTTCCCCTGCCCTCCACTGGTCAACTTGGTGGTCAGCCAAACTGAGCTATGCTCAGACTGGATCATTGGTGCCTAGCTGTGCCCTCACCCCAGTTTCCCCCTCCCTGTCTATTGGCAAACTCTCCTGTTCATCTTTCACAACCCAGTTCTTGGCATCATATCTTCCATAAAGCCTTCCCAGATCTTCACTCACCTAGACAACTGGTAACCCCCTCCCTGGTGCTGCCCTGATACTGTGGGTACGTCCCTGCCATGATTTTTCAGGTCACAGTCATCTTTCCCACTGCATGCCTCACTCCTTAGGCAAAAAGGATTGTGCTTTATTCCATTTCTGACCCTGGCCAGGCACCCTCAGTGAACAGTAGTTGAGTTTAGTTGTCTCCCTTCCTTCGTGTCGATCTGTGTTTAAGATCTAATGGTGCTCAGTGCCTTGTTTTCAGTGAAGTATAAGAGAGCACATTGCATGTGTGTGGGAGTGATTACAAAATCCAATCAAACTCGGAATCGCTGACTCACACCTGGAGTTTCTTTATTTGCAAACTGGAAGATGAGAGCTGAATTTGAAACCCCAGGAGAAGATGTAAGCATATGAAGCTATTTTGAATAACAGTCATTTGAGGAAGGGGTGGAGCACCAGATGCCTCTGGAGAGCCAAGCACCACCACCCCAGCCATTGTGCTTCCTTTCCACCTTTCACTGAGATGCAGCCCACCTGCTACTGGGTAACACTATCACCTGGCTTTCTTCTCACAACTGGAACATCTGAGTGTAGCGGGTGGTACTTCCCTAAAGCACAGAATGGGAGGGCTTGAGCACAAGGCCAGTAGAAATGGATAGAGACACCTATGACCAGCCGTACGTCGTGAAGGAAGTGTCTTCTGAAGGTGTGTGTGCTTGTGTGTGTCTTCATATTGAGTCATTTATTTCCTGTTTCTTTTTTATTCACAAGTCATTGGACAAGTTGACCCTGACATGGTCCATTGGAGGGACCACCTCAGTAACTCTTTAACAATTAAGCCCATTCCTATAACTCCCTCACCTCATGTTAGTCATTGTATATAAAACCCACCTCACAGTGTGTTGGAATCAAATATATTCCAATCCATGTTGGGTTGAGTTTGTATAATGTAAGAGTCCTTTGCTACCTCCAGAACCTTGAGGGTAAGCAAGAGATGGGCTCTGACCTTTGACCTCAGGGTCACAGCCCAAGATCTGTTACTGGAGGTGTTTACAGAATTCGTGTTTCCTTTTTACTTTCCAAGTGAGACTGGATTTATGTTGAAATTTTCTTTATATATTGACTTAGGGAAATCTTATTGTGGTGCTTATGTGCCCTGAATAATTTGCAGTAAGTTACAGAGTTATAATTCAGGAAGTAATTGGTTCTGAGAGAATATGCATCATCATATCAAAATGTTTTTTCCCTCAGTTTGTAGCCTTTTGACAAATAACCGGGAACTTTATCCCTCATATATTGAATAATTGTGCACTGTGAGTATGGGAGTGGTGAGTATGCCGTGTGCATACGTTGGCATCCCAAGTCCTGTACCCATGACAGACATCACTAATCAATCCTGCTCACCACACTGCTCTAAGTAACCACTACTAATCACATGGAGTCTGTGTGGGAGATACTCCTTATCTACTATCCTAGCAAAGTGATACTTTGATAAAAGCATCATAGTTCTTCTTGCAGAGTACAGACTAGCCCACCCTGTGCAATGGTCATACCTTTGGGAATCTGATTCCCAGTGATGTTTTCCTGTCAGAACTTGGCCTGCCTTCTGGAAGAAGTCTGAAAAACTTTGAGCCAGTTACCTAATGGTGTAATATATGTTCCCTATTTCCCTTGTCTTCCCAGGCCTAATACTCATCTCCAACCATAAGAAAATGTCCATTGTTAAGCATTTGCATATTGAGAAAGGTGGCTAGCATTGTTCTGGTCAAGAAGCTTCCCTGGAACAGTCGGGATTCCTTGCAAGATCCTTCGCAATGGCAAGCTTACCTAGTTCATTGGAAGTATAATTTGGTTTATGCACACAAAGCTTCAGGAACATACATGTTGCATCAAGCTATGTCCACTGTGGTGGCTAATTGAGGAGTGTGTTCATTATTTCCCTTTATAGCACAGAAGCGCAATTGCATCAGGTCATTCTTGCCACAGTGTCAGTTGGCTTATTTGTAAAATATCTTTGGGATGTTTAAAGAGAATCATGTGTTTTACAAATTCTCATTAATGACATGACAATGAAAACCATACAATAAATACAGCTAATACTTCGGTAGCACTAGCCACATACTGGTATGTATATATGTATATAATACATGGCACCTTTTCTGGGCACTTCACATAAATTAACCCCTTGACAGGATCCTATCCCCACTTTTGATATGAGAACACGGAGGCACATAGGTCAGCAAACGGGCCAAGAGCCTGCAGCTGAGATAGTTGTCTGACCCTATAAAGCCTGCATTCTTCCCACTGCATGGTAAGTGGCCATCTCTAATCTCCTCTCCATTTGTGTGGATGAATGGCACACTTCCTCACTGAGCAGGGCCTGGATTCCAGGCTTCTATGGTGAGGCTGGAAGACAGCAAAGTTGGGAACCAGAGGCTGAGGGGAGGTCTGAAACTCATGGCCATGTCTTTCCATTCTGTGTTTTTATGGGTTGATAAATAAACGTGAAACGAACACAAAGCAATAAGCACACAACAGAAAACAAAGCCAGCAACAAATCACTGTTGTGCCTCTTAAAAATTCCTTTGTTGGGCAGAAGCACTCTAAAGTCCTCTCTGTAGCAAAGGCCAAGAGTCTTGCATGTGAGCCTCACACGTGTGCTTTGCTTGGAAATACCTCATCTCCTGGGTTTGCATGGCCCTGGCTTAATGGGCTGTACATCAGTGGCTTTTTGAGGAAAAGAAACCGAAGGCTTGGCCATAGGTCCTTGAGTCAGCACATTGAACTTTTCATCAATTAGCTCCTCCCCCCATCTTTATGGCCTGGCCTTTCCTGTAATTACAGTCAGGATCCTATAGCCGGAGGAAGGCCTGTCAATTGATGAGGGGCTGATGTCCATTGCACGGTGACAGCCGATTCTGAGGGTTTTAGGCCTGTCCTTAGAGAGGCTTGTTATTTCCTCCTTAGGTACTTTGCCCCAACTCAGTTCACCACCATCACATGGATGGAGGTGTCTTATTCCGTGGCTGAGCCCAGGAGGTCAGGCCTCTTGGACATGACATACTGCAAAGTAGAGATGTTTCATTGATTTGTATTGTTTTTAATTAAAAATCATTTTTTAAATATGCATCTGTGTACACACAGGAAAAGGTCTGGAAAGATGTGCAGCAGACTGTTGATCAGGTTTTATCCCCTCGGGGAGTGAGCTTGGGTAGGAAGCTATAGGAAAATGATCATGGTTTACTGTAGACCAATCTGTACTCAGTTTTTTTTATTTTAAATGAACACGGATTACTTTTATAATTTCAAATTACTTTGTAGTTAAAGAATTATAATCGATAAGCATTTCTAGTTCTCAGAAACCCCAGGAGAGGAAGGGTTAAATGGGAAACCACAAACTCTTCTAAACCCCTGATGGGGTGTGCCTTAAGCTGAATTATGGATTTTCATTTTGTCTCTCATGATTTTTGGCCAACTAGAGCTCATACTTCTTTTGGACTCTTTTCCACATGGTGTCATTCAGCTTCCCTGGTCATCACCTGCACCCCCTCTTCCTCATCTTGTTTTTCTGCAGATTCCCAGAGTCCTTATGCTAGTCCCATCCACCTTTCACCCCTTCTGACTACTTGAAACATGATGCCTCTCCTCAGAAGGGAGGAATCCCCTCACCAATTCATTTTTCATTTCCCTGTTACTTAAAACAAAAACCAAACCAAACCAACCAAACAAACAAAAAAGCACGTCTGTAGTCATCATTGGTGTCATGACTTTTTGAAGTTATGTACAAGAGTCAAGATGGCAAAGCATATACCAAGATGTCTTTTGATATGCAACACCTAATGGGGAATTTCATGTCTATGATGAGTTGCAAGTGGCATTTAAGAGGTGAATCATGTCTATTAGCAGGAGGTTGGCATTCTATGGGTCTAGTCCAGTCCCCCGGCCACTCTCCTAATGTGAGAGATGTCTGTACCCTTCTAAGACCATTGGATTTCCAGGAGTGTGTTGTGACAAGTGGGTTTGCCCATCTTGCTCCCTCCTGGACACTAAAGGTGAAGACTTGCTCTACATACCCCAAGTCTCCGGTTTTCTACTAACAGAGGCCTCTTTGGACCATATTGCTGACACCTCGCTTTGTCAGGTCAAAACAGTAGCTTTCATCTCACACTGTGGGATTGTGGTGGTTATCCCTGGTGGGCTAGGGAGCTCAGCCCCGAGCCGTGGAGATTTCACCCTAGCCATCCCACCACGCTTTTCTCTGGGCTATCTTCAGGGAAGGAGAGAAGTTGCTGCTGACCACAGATGCCCTCGCTCACCAGCTATCTCCCTCCTGGCTCTGTCAATCCACCAAGAAGAAAGATGTTTAAGGACTCAGAAATCAAAGGGGCTGAGCTTTGTCAAGAATGATGTTGATAGCGAACTTTGGAAGACGGCGTGGTCAGGAGTGAGTGTGCGGGGTGCTGTGGGGGTATCAGGTGCTAAGGCCAGAAGCTCCCTGCGTGTCAGCCTCTCGCCCTGGCATACAGCGACGGCCAACCCTGCCATCAGGCACAGAGTGTGGCTGACTGGGGGCCTTGGAGAAATGTGCACTTGGAGGAGCTGGACTTAGTAACTCTCTGAAGATCCACAAGAAAAAGCCCATCTTTTGCTCTGACGACAGGTCTTCTTTCAACATTATTCAGATGTATTCTTTTCTGAGATTTTATCTTTTTCATTTTTTGTATGAGACTTTATCTTTTAGAGTAGTTTTAGGGCCATAACAAAACTGAGTGACAGGTTCAGAGGTTTCCCTCATAGACCCTGACTCCACAAATATACAGCCTTCCTCACGATCAGCATCCCCACCAGGGTGCTTAGGATCCATGGCTAGTTCTGGGTAATGACCAAGGCAGGGATCCGCCACCGGCAATGCCATACCGCAGCTCCTGGCCATTGGGAGAAACCTTGGGCGGAGGCCACTGGTTCTCAGGTCTGAGTTCATAAGCTCATGGAGCCAAATAATTTCCGGCTGTGGGTCTGTTTGGGGGTTACACCAATGGCAGTGATTGCTGAAATAGTAAATGAGTGTTAGGCTGATCGGTTTGTGAACAGGAACAGTATGTTTATATTGCCCCCCCCACCTTACTGTACGTTTAATAAATACTTGTGTGATTGGATCTAAGCATTTTTCATGATGAGAGAGAGTCCCACGGTGTGAACACTCGGCACCACGTTATGGGGACAGTGGCCGGATCCAGAGATTGTTACCCTTAGCTGATTTTCACCAGAGACTGTTTTTTTGTTTTATGCGCCTTCGCCTTCCCCTCGACCTCCTGCCCTAAAAAGAAATAAAAGCCAGACTATATACTAGAGGTGCTAACACTAAGGAGAAACCTATTTTTCAAGGAATTTGATATTTTTAGGAAATTGTCAAGGTTGTCAACATAAAGGGGTTGTCAGGATACAGTATACAGGATGGACTTCCTTTCCTGTATTTTGTGGTTTATCCTTACTACTTTGTGAACGCCGCTCTGTCACTCATGGGGCCAGCCCTTCTGCTTTTGGAGCTTATAGGGTGCGGCCTGAGGGCGGCCTGTCTTTGCCCCACCTCAGGGCAAGGTGGGCAGGAGGGACCGCTCCTCCAGATGCTCATGTGCAACGCACAGAAAGTCTACGATAGAAGAAAAGCCTCCGCACTGGGAGGGACTCCCTATGATGCCTTCGCTGGGGCAGGGAATGGGGCAGAGGCGTAGAGAGGACTGACCACCTCTGGCCTAAAGGGAAATTAGTAACCTCCCCAAAATGGGGAAGTCTTCACGGTAAGAAAAGTTCACAAGGGATGTTATGTTGCTTTATTGATTCTGTAAAACAACAACAACAAAACCAAAGAACACAGTGGCATTTGTTTACGACGGTCCCACATCCTCTTTCCCTCAAATAGACACGCAGCTTCCCCAGCTGCATCCCCTTCACTGGCATTGAGAGATAAGCACGATAATGATGGAGTTAAGACCGAATATTACAAAGGCTAAAGGAAAGATTCAGAGGACTTTTAGTCTATTAACTATATGAGACTTCTTAATAGTTTGGCTTAAGGCAAAAATGATTTTATTCTTGTTTCATCCTCGTTGAGTCAATAATTAACTTAACCAAGTTTGATTAAAACCGAATTTTACTAAGTATGAAAACCATCTGGGCTTTTCTCCTTCTCTGTGAAAAATAGCAAGAGTCCTTGTCTCTCTAGTTCAGGGCATCTGGTCTGGGAGGTGAGACTCATTGGGATCGCTCTGCTTGGGGAGCCAACAAGCCAGACTCGATTTTCCATCCCCCCCTTGTTCCTAATGGGGGGCAGCGCATACGCAGTGTCTCCCTGGATGGCCTTGGCTCCTGGAGAACCCCCTGGCTGTCTCCCAGCCCCTTTGGAATAGTCTTCACACCTTCCTCAACCTTTCTAAATGACCGGGGTGCGGAGGGGATGGGGGGGGCACCCCTAGGGATTTCCTATGAGTTTGGGAACCAGCAGAGACTGCAGGTCACACAGCACTGCGCTGCCTTGATGCTAGCTTACGGGAGGGCTCCATGGCTGGTGGCCGAGAGCTCCGTCGCCGGCGACTGTCATCCGTGCACTACTCCTCACTGTGCATTTGACTTTCTTCCCCTGCAGCAGGCTTCTCCTCTTAAAGAGTAAGAGCTGGGTTTTATTTTATTTTATTTTATTTTATTTTATTTTATTTTATTTTATTTTATTTTATTTTTTAAAGATTTTATTTATTTATTCATGAGAATGCACAGAGGAGAGAGAGAGAGGCAGAGACAGGCAGAGGGAGAAGCAGGCTTCATGCAGGAAGCCTGACGTGGGACTCGATCCAGGGTCTCCAGGATCACACCCTGGGCTGCAGGCGGCGCTAAACCACTGAGCCACCAGGGCTGCCCTGGGTTTTATTTTATTTATTTATCTATTTTATCCGTGGCTCCAGTCTCCAAGCACAGGGCTTGACACCAGCCAACGTAAACTACATCACTTGGAATGAACTAGTGAAAAAAGTCAGGTCAAGGCAATGTGGGTCCCTTTGTCTCTGGATGTTGAGAACTTGAATTTCATGCCATGGGGGCCCCTCCCTTACATTCCATCTTTATGTGCTATAAATAGGCATTCTTGTTTTTGGCTAACTAGGATTAAGTAGTACCAAATGGTCCTTACCATTTTGAGGCCTCTCTGCTTTGAGTCCTTTAGAAAGGAGGCAGAGGGGTGGATGGGGAGGATGTGGGTCAAAACCTGGTTTCTGCCCCCAGGGAAAGAAAACCAAAACAAAACAAGGAACCAGAAAAGCAGGCAGGGATGGGGATGAGCACACGTTGAGGGTTTTGTCATGTGATACCAGGGTAGGAGCCTACTTTGGACCAACGGGGACTTCTCAGTGCAGAGTTTTGTCAGCCTGGGTATGCTACTGCTTCGAGGCAGGGTAATACTGATTGTTTGCATGATTGTGTGTGCAGCAGGGGAAAGACGGGTCTTTAAAAAAAAGTGTATGGATCGCTTGGCATTTACTGTGGGTGTTAAGTCTGCATTCCAGTTGCCAAGATTAAATTAAATCGTCCCCATTGCTATTCAGTCTTACTCTGCACAGAACACACCCATCCTTTCTGTACTTCTTTCTCCCTTCATCTGTATTTTTTTTTTAAACACACCGTATCCTGCCTCACTGAGTCGACCATGGTAGCCTTTCACCACATCGAGCAAATCGTGGCAAGATGTGCCAGGCACATGCTGTTGGAACACCTGGCTGAGACACCTGAGCGTTTTTGTGTGACTGGGGGTGGGGAGATGACTCGTTGCAATTTACAAAATGGGGTGGAGGGCGCTCAGCCTGGGTGTCATCTTGATTATTTCTGAACAGAGCCTTCCAGCTGGACTAGCTTTTCGGGAACACATGTATGTTTGTGCTGGAAGCCCCAGTAATATCATTTAATCCAAAAGCTTTTTTCTACGATGAATTATTCAGGCAATGTTTTCCAAAATTGCCATTGATCAGTACAGACCCAGAGAGAGAGCATGTACAGCAACGCGTGTGCTAGGCCTGCGAGGGGTCGATATTTTCTGGCTCAAAGTAGTTCCAAAAGAGAGAATTCAAAGCCAGAGTGTTTCTCTGGGCAGTGAGTGATGCAGGTACCACACTCAGGTTTACTGATGTTTAGCTTGGATTAAAACCCAGCCAGGGAAATATGCGTAGCCTTGCTGGGATGGAGGGGGATAGGGGGCTGGGAGGGCTTTTATCCTTAGGCACTCAACAGTGAGGAATGTTGGGTGAGACACAGGGTCAGTTGAGTTTTAGTGATCGAGGTTCTCGGTTAATGCCCACACAATTCTGAACTTTGAACATAAATGCTCTCCCCTACCACAGACTTTGGGTCTTTTTTTTTTTTTTTTTTTAGTTTTCGGTTTTGGGTTTGGTATCATGAAATGTTTCTTGGAACAGTGCCTGCCTGTTGTAAAAAAAAAAAAAAAGACGAGAAAACAAAAAACAAAACAAAGAAAAACAGACAAGTTGGCTCAGATGCCTTTGTTTGTGTAAACACTTTGGTGTTATTTGCGAAAATTGTCCAAGATGCCCATGTCCCACCTGCTGGGGCCACTCATAGATGCATTGTGGGGTTTTAGATGCAAACATGGGGGAATGGGAAGAAAGGGAAAGCAGACTTCCCAGTTTTCTCGTCTTGGTGGACTCTGGCTTTTTTGCTGGCTGGCTCCTAAACAGTGGTCCTCAGCTTTGGCTGTGCATTAGAATCACCTGGGAAATTCTTCAGACATAGTGATGCCTCAGGGTAATTAAATCCAGATCTCTGGTGGGTAAGGGTGTTGGGGTTTTTTGGGGGATGGGGGGAGGCAGTGAGGGCTGCAAACTCTTGTAATCCAAAGTGCCCCATCATCAGATTTTGGGATCTGGGGAAAGCTATTTCCTTCTGGAGTTTCTGGGGAACATTTCTGGGATTGTGCGGTTGGGTCGAATCTTCCCCCTTTGCTAAAGGGAGATTGAGATCCCAGCTTGAGTTCTAGTGTGCTTTTCTGGAATCTGACACGATTCCCTCTACATACCGTCCTTTTCTTCCTTCACACGGGGACACTTATGTGCATTGGAGCTTTGTGGGGCCTATCTGCCCCTTGCCTTTCAGTATCCTTTTCTTAAAAAGAGCTTTATTGATATATAATGCAGCACACATACAATTTATCTATTTCAAGTATACAGTTCAAAAAAAAATAAACTATACAGTTCACTGTTTTTTAATATATTCAGAGTTGTACATCTATCACCACAATCAATTTTAGAACATTTTATTAGTAAGAAGATCCTCTGCACCCCTTCACCATCATCCTGATTATTCCCTCCTTCAGTCCCAGGCAACCATAAGTCTACTTTCTGTCTCTATGGATTTGCCTCTTCTGGACATTTGTCTACGTGGAATCATACACTGTGTGATACTTCTTTCACGTTGCCCATTGTTTTCAAGGTTTTTCCCCACTATAGCCTACGTAAGCACTTTGTTTCTTTTTATGACTGAATACTATTCCGTTGTATGGATATACCACATTTTAGGTACTTGTTCATGAGTTGATGAACATTTGGGGTCTTTCTGCTTTCTGCTATGAGCATGTATGTTCCTGAGCTGCAGGATAGTACAGTATCCTTTCATGGCATGTCTTGGTGGCATCTTCTCCGACATCAGGGACGCATCTTGAAATGTTTTGCATTAAAACAAGTCATGAGAAAAAGCAAAACCTGAGCGGGTAGCTGGGTGAGGGGACCAGGGTACTTGGGTGACTTTTCACTCAGTACCTGCTGTATGGCTCAGCTTCTCAGGTGATGAGGGAATGCAGTGGCAGTCCCTGTCCTGGGCCTCCCTGCTTCCAGAGACTGCAAGAGGTAAAATGAGCTGCTTTTGGAGAAAGGAGGGTGCTGCTTGCCTTGATTAGTGCAAGGCGTCAGTATTGTTTGTATGATTAATGAGTCCACATTTCACACGTTCCCATTTGGTGTGTTCCAGCCTCCTGACAACGTTGCCTTTCATGTGTTGCTGACCATTTTTGAGATTTATGAGGCCTAACTCACAAGCGATGTGTGTCTGGATTAAGGGAACCCGAGAATCACTATTTATGTCTGACCCGAGGAAATTCCCTCTAAGCTGCTTATCAGAGGTGCATGCTGAGAGCATGATGGGAAGATGGAGTCTTTAGTCCCCTGGTAAAATCTGGAATCTGCTGTCATTCCATCTTAACTCAAGTGACAATAGGCTAACAGACCAGTAGGTCCACCTGTGAGTATCTGCTGATGGTTCCACTCTTGTAAATTTAGCTTAAAAAGTACATATGCTGCAATTCCGGTTTTTTTTTTCCCTCCAATACTCCAATTCTTCAGTGTGAAATTAAAATATAATCCCTTATCATAAAAAAACACTTTGATCAATGTGGTTTAAATATACTAAATGTGCCTCTAATTTCCCTAGCAGAAAAGTGGCTATTTTTTTACTTAAAACACCGTCAGAGGACCATATTCTTTGCATTTGCATTGGTAAAACTAAAAATTTCTACATCCTTACAAATCAGGTCTCTCTCAAAAATACTCCAGGAGGTGCAAAGGCTTACAAATGTTTATGCATCATTTGGCCACCAGGGGGCATTGTGGCTTGACTGTCCATTTAAACAGCCTGCATTCTATCAGTTTACCCAGAAAATAGAAGGCCTGGGCGTATTTCTGATTCCTTCCAGGAAGAAATCATATCTGGAAGAGAACAGATGTCGATTCTTTTTCCTCACTAGCAAACAGTAGCGTTGTCAAATTTGCTAAACTTAGCCCGCTGAAGATTAACATGCAGTATATAATATGCATGTGCCTAACTGTACAATAAATAGTAAATCACATTTTTATGCTTTCTCTGAACTTGGAAGCTGCAAGTTATTTTTTTTTTTATTCCCTGGGTGTGATGAAATAAATAACGTTCAAATACATTTTAAAGATGTCAGTCAGAAAAAAAAAAAAGTGCTTGGCAACTGTGTTTGATAGATTTCTTTTATGATTAATTCCCCTATTAAGTTTTAATGACTTTAAAGATATAAAGCGAGAAACCACAGAACTAGGCATGGTTAATAAATAACTGAAATACCAGGTGTATAGAAATGCATCTGTGGAAAAATGAAATCATATATTCTCTAGGATGTATTAGGAAACAGCTCTTTGGCAAGTCTAGAGAATAAAGTATCCCTGAAGGGGGGTGGGAGGAAGTTTAGGAACAGTGAACTGAAGACGATTGTTTTTCTTAAAGAAAATCCTATGAGAAAGGTGCTCTCTACAATTCACGTAAGTAAATTAAATGATTTTATGAACCAACAGTTATCAGCAAGGTGGTCGTTTTCTTGGAATGCATTCTCCGTGCCACATTTTTAAGACTCTCCGTACACATTTTCGAGCACTATCCAGTTTCCTCTTGCACTTTTCTTCCCGGTTCACGTGGCACGGGGAGCACCGTCTGCCTTGCTGGTGGTGAATCCCCCAAGGACTGGCTGCTCCCTAAAGTGGGGGTGGCAGTGACCGTGGGCTGCTTCCACTGTCTTGTCTTTTTCCCTTTCTGTGCTGTGCCCAGAATTTTTGAAATACGACTCGGTTCATGCTCAAGCCACCTCTGTGAACCGGGGAGACTGGAAGAACGAATTCGGATTTGCAAAGCGCCGAGGCGAGGCGGGTCGGGGGCCCACAGGCACGCAGGCCTGCCCCGGGCGCCGGGAGCCTCCGTGTCCTCGGGCCTGCACGCTCCTGCTCGGGGTCCTCCGTGGCGGGCACAGCTGGCTTATTTACTTTCTAGAACATCTCGACTCGACTTCGTAAGCTGAGCAGTTTGGAAACCAGACACACATTCATTAATATGAATAACGACTGGGAAGATTTGCAGAGGCCCCCAGAAGAAGAATGTGTAAATGTTATGCAGCTTTGTATATGCTTGTGTATATGTTTTTGTGCCCAAAAGGAGATAAATGCTGTATTTTATGCAATTCTTTCTCTTCACTAAGGACTGTTATCATTGCTGAATTTTTCTGAGCCCCCAGAGCACAATAGGTACCGTTTGGAACCCTCACACCAGGCAGTCCCCCTGCCTCCTTAGATCTTCAAAGCTAAAGATCTTTGAAATACACAGAACTTACTTTTGAAAGCCTTTGGCCCATCCCAAATGAATACTGAGCCCCAGCCCCTAATATGCCTGGAGTGAGAAAACAGGGAATATTGTTCTTTTCTGTTTATATTATTTCATACTGAGTTAACACACTTGCCAAGAGTCCAAGGCAGCTCCTGGCTTGACAATGCCTTATTTAACTAGCCTAGTTTCTAGGATAAAGCCAGGGTCCCCCAGGCCCTCTCAGCAGTGCTCAGGTCACTTCTGAGCTGGAAGAGACCAACGCAAATAAAGCAGATCCGTTTCCCCATGAAAACCATCTTACTTTTTTAAGGGATAGGACACGGATTGGGCCGACGCAGCCAGAGAGCCTGGTCCAATGCCGGACACCCAGATCCTCCCTGGTTTTAGAGGATTGGAATGCCGGGCTGCAGGGCTCAGTGACCTGCCTCTTGGGGCCAGGCAACTTCACCAACGAATGAGGCTTTCCGCTTGCTCCAAACTTGGGAAATTGCTGGAAAGTCTGGTTAGCAAACCCCTCGCTCCCAGTCCTGGCCCGGATCTCGGGGCGCTTGCTAGCACACGGAGCACATAGGCTCGAGGCTGGAAGAAACCCCAAGCATTTGGCCAGGAAGAGGCAGCTAGTTCCAGCTGGCCCAAGTGCTATGCTTTAAAAATTACCCAGATGAACTGATTTTGTATAGAGAGTGGGTGGAGAGGACTCCAGGGCCGTGGAGGAAGATTCAGCCTTTCGCTCCCTAATCATGAGCAATGTGATTTGGAGGGAGAAGCAGGGGATTGGCTCAGCAACCCGCATTTCCTTGGCTGGGCTCCAGAGGAGAGAAATGATCCAGAGGGAGGGCACGCCATGTCCGGTCAGACCCCCCTCTGCTGCTGGGCCTTCTGCTGGGTATCGGGTTGGTCTGCGCCCAAAAGATAGTCGCTTGGCCCAGCAGGGGCTGCCCGGAGAGGGAGGTGACAGGCCTCAAGCTATGGAGGAGTGGCTTTGGTGGACACCGACAAACTGCACCAGGGACAGGAGGCATCCCTCCAAACATAACTTGGCCTCCCCGCTCTCCCTGGAGACAGACGGGCCGCGTTCTGCTGGCCCCGTGCCCGAACGCGTTCTTGGCACACGCTAACATTCTATATCGCTCTTGCCTCGGAGCGAATCTGGTCAGTGACTTAGCCACTCTAGAAAATGAAGAGTAGCGCTTGTATGCCTATACCATTCCATTTTCTCCCAAGAAAGAGAATTAAAAAGGAAAACAGAGTCTGAGCATCCTCCTTCCTTTCCCTCCACCCCTAGAAGATTCATCCAGAGTCTCCGAACGTGTGTCCACCCACCCAAATGCTGCGGAGCCAGCGAGAAGGCACATGTCCCTTCCCTTTACCCGCCTCCTCGTTCCTGGACCCGGGGATGCGGCACTGACCACGCAGAAAGGCCGCTAGAGTGTCAGCCCTGGTTTGAGGTTCTGTTTCGGCTAATATTAGTTCCCCAGGGCCTGTGTTATGCTAAACCCCACTACCTTAGGTCCAAGTGCCTTCCAGCCTGTGCTGTTCTTGTAAACACTAGAGAAGCAAGATCTTTCTAGCAAGGACAACATTTTCTTGAATAAAGTGATTGCCGTTGGTGGTGGTCTTATATCCACCCAACGGGGAGCAAAGGAAGAGTCAGAATCAGTCTATATATATGGACGAGAGAGAACATGACTGATGTCTGTGTGTTGACTCTCTTTTTAAAGACAAGATTAACAGTGATATATATATATAAATGTTTTCTTTCTTTCTTTCTTTCTTTCTTTTCTTTTTTTTTTTTTTCCTGGCCAAGCACCATAGATTCCACATTCAAAATGTAAATCGTGCCGGGAAACATCAATGTTTAAGCAACCGACTCTCAGGGATAAGAAATAAAAAGGAAAAAAGGAAACAAACAAACTGTGTTACTGACAAGTGATGGGATATTCTATTTTATATCTCACAGATATTTTACAGCTCTGGCATTTCCAGGGAACACTTTGGAATACTTCTAGTCCGGTTTGTCCATAAAAAGCCGTCTGTGTTCTTATGTTTTGAAAATACACGCAGAGAAGCCCACAGCATGTCGTATTAGGTATCTTATCCTTGAGGAAGCAGCACACAACATCAATGTCACCCACGTCCCACCCCCACCGCCTGCACCCTCTGAGAAATGTCTTGGTGCTGCCTCCAGCCAAATCAGCATCGCGCTCCCTGATATATGCACACTACTGTTTGGGACATGTTTGAATTATAATGCTGTAGGGGGGAAGCACTGCCTGGCTGCTCTGTGGGCTGCTGATGCTGCTCCCCGACGCCCAGGGAGCTGAGCTGCCTCCACTGCATGTCCCAGCGCCTCACCTCGCTTAATAAGGTGGGGGGGACCCTCCGAGGTCTCACCTGTTTAGATGCGAAACAAAGTGACAGGGCTTTCTAACTGCAGGTTGCAGCTAATTGCTCTGTGGAGCAGGGTTGGCTAACTTTGCCTCGACATCAGGGTGTCTGTTTGCTCTCCAGGCTCGGCACCCACCCTCGCTTTTACATCTCCAATCAGTTTTCTGCCTCAGAAACGAGATTCCAAGCATAATAATGTTGCTCATCTCTCATAAGTGCTGAAAAGCTGGCCATGCCCTCCGTGTCATAGGAGCATAGACGGTCCCGGTGAAGGAGGAAGAAAGCGCAGAGCACGGATGCTGGAAGGGAGCAAGCGGGCAGGTGCAGGTCGCGCTGCGCTGCAGCTGCTGTGCACCTCTGTGTGCAAGGCTGGTCTCCGTGCTGTGGTTTCCTGGTCGGGAGGGGCGAATGCCATTCCCAGGATCTCCTTTGTCTCTGTCAGACCTACCCGCCTTTCAGGAACACAGATATTTAATTATCTGCTGCTGTTACATCTCGATCATGGATCTCTTGACTGTGTTCAAAAGTGTCTCCCTCTCTAACAGAGCAGCAAGAGGCTTTTGCCAGCAGGATCTCTTCTGACAAGGTGTGCGCGTGTGTTTGTGTGTGCAAATGTGTGTTCATGCCTGCATGCTTGTGCCCAGTAGGTACCATTTCCAGTGTGCAGTGAAACCCTCCCCTCATGTCGACCCAGTGCAGTTCTTGCACACTGCAAGAATTTCATGACCCGAGTGTTAAACACAGATATTATTAGACCTTAATTTATATAAACTTACCATTAAATAAATCATATTCCAAAGTTAGTAAATACTCAAAGCTTAATATTTCTTAGTCATTTTGCTACCTTTGACTCTACCTATGCTCTTGAGGTATTGAGATCTGTTGTATATAGTGGGGATGCTCTAGAATGGAATGCACCTGCATGACTCTCCCCCGAGCCCTACATTCAGTGACTTCCCCTGGGTAGCTGGAAAGCAGCTGTGGTCGGGAGTATTTACACCACAGAAATGGGCAAAAACTACAAATCAAGGCTTCACCGTTTTGTTCAGATTGTCTTGGCTTGAGAAAGTAATCATGATGTTAATAATGCATTTTACCTTTAAGAGTACCATGTCTGTAGTCATCACATGATGCATATTATTTTTTAAGTGAGGACATATTCCTCCTGTATATTTAAAAAAAAAAAAAAACAAACCTGTCATGCAGTTCAGCAAAGAAGTTGCTAGATGCTCTTACAGAATGAGTACAGTTCCAAGATATGACCCTCTTTTTTCCCTTTCATCTTACTGGTTAACTTAAAAATATCAACCAGTATTTATATCAGACCACACCTACTCCTCACCTCACCACTCGTCCACTTGTCTGTGGATACAAGAGTTTGGCCAAAATCATGTAAGCATTGGGTGATAATCAGTTATCTCTGTGGCATTTGTAATAAAGAATATTGCATATTTTTTACTTGCAGATTTGGCACTAACATCCTTATGACAGTAAACGTTATAATAAATAAATGCACGTGTATTTATATTCTTGCCTCCATATTTCAGAGAGCTGGTCATTAAGCACTTACCAGTGTACCAGTATACTGATTGGTTTCGGTCCGCTGGTCACTTTTGAGAACGTGCGAGGAGTTGTTGAGATGGCACGTACAGACGTGCCTGCCCTGGTGCCTGGCACAGAGCTGCCAAGACGGTAGTGACCGTTGGCGTTGTCTGCCTCCCTGTCACCATCGGAGGGAGCAAGATGATGTGCGCCAGCGCGCTGGGTCCAACGGCAGAGTCACCCTGCATAATGGGCTGCTCAGTGTGCCTGGTTAAAACGGCTGTCCGTAGTCCCAGGACGTCAATATCAGGGAGCAGAGATATTTCATGGCTAGCAAATTGTAGGTGCTCCCCTTTATTTTGATATTTATGGCTCTTCCTGCAGCCTGTACAAAATTCAGGAGGAGGCAGGGGATGGTGCTCATTCACGTAGAGATGACTGGTCATTCTCACACCTACTCCCAACACAAGCATTGTCTCCAAATACAATCAGGGGCTGTGCCTGTCCCCTTAAATCAAGCTTTTTAGCATAGTGTACAGCGACGCCTTCTGCCTAGACACCCTGACCTTTCAACAAGGATTTGAAACGTTTTGGGAGCTCCTGAAATAATATGCACCAGAAATACCCGCCTGAATGCAGACAGGAAAGAAGATGGCACGTGGGGTGCTATGCGGAAGGACCCAGGGACCTTGCAAAGCTCAGAGACACTGCAGGTATGTTGAATTTGAAGGTCATTTGTACTTCCGAGAGCCACACATTCCACCTCCCAGGCTTGTGGCCTAAAAGGTGCCCGGACCCATTGAAGGAAATGGCTTCAGGGTGATCACAGTTTCTCCCACTTGCGTACCCTGATACATTTCTTGTTATTCTAGTTGAGTACTGCATTCAGACAGGGGTTGCCAATAAAGTTTATTGTAGGAGCAAAGTGTCAATATCTGTAGTACCCCCCGCCTAGGGTGCTTGTAATTAAAATGCCACAGATAGTCTGGGAGAGGCATGAAAATTTGATGGCAAATTGATTTCAGGTTCATCTTGAAATTTGTCCTCAGCTGGACTCGATACTCCTGGCAGACGTGGGATGGCTTTTGTCAGGAGGGTCTGCTAGAATGAGACAGAAATGTCTTGATCTGAATATTAAATACAGCATGCTGTTTATGACAGATTATTCGTTTAGTGCTAAAACACACAGCTACTTCTCTTGACACATTCTTCTCCCCTCAATGTGTAAGATAGGATTGCATTGATCCACTTTGCATATGAAAAGAAGTTGCATAAAAATTTGCTGGGCACAAAATGTAAAGAGTTTTAGAAACACTGGCTTCAAACACAGGGTATTCTATCCAATATTCTAAACTTAGAAATGCTACTTGCATCTAATTTAAGAAAGCTAGAAAAATAATGGTAATCAAGATAGTGTAATCAACTATCACGGCCTTATAGTGTTTCCTCAGAATAGCATATTACAGAAAAGGGGGAAGAAAAGCCACATAAGTGAGAAAAAAATCCCAATATTTAACGTAATAAATTGCTGGTTCCTGTAAACTTGCATTTATGCATCACATTATAAAAGCCATTATCCTTATGTATTGTTCATGCAGAAATGCACTGTGATGATAATATAATTTTAAAAGTATATTTGTTTTCAGAATTTAATTTGAAAAAGGTTTGAGGGAAAAATAACGTTGAGTTTTGAGTGTTTTTAATTTAAAAAATGTGTTGTTCAGTTGAATTAAACCTGTTCAGAAAAACCCATTTCATCATCTGAAATTATTTATTTGGCAATTAATTGTATTTACTTTAGAATTCAAAGCATGATTAGAAATGGGATTTAAAAGAGCAATACTCAAAGAGAGTGCATTCTTTCATTCATATAGCAGATGCACGTTGAGTCCTCTGCAATGTGCAAAGCAAGCACTGGCAAGAAGGTATTTCTAGGTGGGACATCGGTAAGACCCACGTCCCAGGCCATCATGTCACTATTGTGTGTGTGGCATATAATTAATTTTTGAAACACTAAACTAGCGTTGGGAATATCTGCCCCAACTAGCTTGAAAATAAATGAAGGATATTGTATCATTCCTACGAAAGCGAAATTTTAAAACTAAAACAGAAGCAGTTCCCTTTGCCTCCTGATGCAACTGTCCATTTGGAATCACTTGCTGGAAGAGTCTAGATCTGCATCTTGCTCAGTGTTAGATCTCAGGCAGTCACAAGTACGAAGGCCCATCAGCAGAAAGAGCCAGCATATGCTCTCAGGTCATCAAAGTCGCTCCTTTGCACATTCAGGAGATATTTATGGATCTTTTATTAGGACAGTTTTTATGGCCCAAGATTAAAAGTTAAAGTTAAATAATAAAAGTAATGAAGATGTGCCTTCCGAGGATCCAACTGGTGTGTGTTTTCACCCATTTGTCAAGGCCCAGTGAATTTTGATGATGGCGTTAGAAACAAAAAAGACACAAAAAACGAGAAGGATGCCCCAATTGATTTTTGGAAGGAGGAAGAATAGGAATGAACAAGTTAATAAAATAACGTATGCTCCAGAGATGCTAATTTATATCTTCTCTGTAAGTAGGAGGCTGTTCTTTTCCAATGTGGAATTAATTTGTGGCTCCTTTAACATTCTCAAGAAATACTGTGGGTAACATTTGATAAAAGATTTAATTGTTTGGTCATAGCACCTAAATGTCAAGATAGAGCATTTTCAGCCATAGTAAGTATATTTCTGAGAGAAGCGATCAATAGAAAATAATGCTGCTTGAGGTTCATCGAAGAGTTTGTTTTAGATTCTCAAATATATCTTAGAGGTTGTTCCTTTGGGCAGAGACTTTCGTTCAAATTCAACATAAAGTTTCACTATATGGTGAATTAGTGATCCAGCAGAGGTAATAAAATAGTATAGCCGGGACTTGCACTCAGATTGTCTTTCAATTCCTCTTATGTTTATAGCTACCCAGGGGGAGTGAAAAAAGGATTCTGTGGTCAAAACTATTTCAGAAATGCAGTACTTATCAGAGCCTTTTAAATGCAAATGTTTTGATACCTCTCTAAGAAGGGGAAATAGTATTTTCCGAACTTGCATCATGACCACTTGTCACCCCCCTTTTTATTTTGTATTTCATGGGACAGCATTAAATGGAACACACAGGGAAATACATGGATTTTTTTTTTCCCCAAATTACCACTTAGCTTCCACTTTTCTTTTTCTTTCCCCTAAGATCATTTTGTGGGACCAGCCTACTTTGGAACATTCATTGGAAAACTTACTTTACACACAGGAGTCTGTGGTGAGTCTCAGTTCACACAGTATTATGAAGATGAATCATATGGCACATATATCTCCCTATAATATATATGTATATTTTTAAAAATTCCACTAATGGAATGACTCAGGATCATCCAATCCGTAATGTCACTAAAGCATTTACAAAGACTGCTCTCTGTTTACAAGTATCAGACAAAAAGAATATACCTTTCAGAAATAGCAAGCTAGTCTATATTTTCAAGTATTCTGAAAGGAACTGGTTTCCATAGCTTTACTACTGCACTTGCTTTGACTCTCTCCTTTAGTAATTAGATAATTATGTATAATTAGCGCATTAATTATGTACAACAGCTGCAGTTGAGCATGTGTGTGCAACTGCTTGGAAGCAGCTTGTGAGTTCACTACCAAACCTGGGCAGTGTTTTTCCTTGGCGTGTGTTCACTAGTTCTCCCCATGTGTGGAGGTAAAGAGCAGTGCACTGAGCTAAACGGTGGTGAGGCTGACATGATGCTAATCTGCTCCTGGCCGCCCTGGTGAGTTTAGAGAAGGCATCGCCGTGTCCCTCCGGGCTCTCAGCACTGCCGACACCCTCCCTGCCAGAGAGCACCTGCGCCAGGTGCCTGTCCCCGCAGCCAGAGGGCCAGTGTTCTCTGCATTTCCTGTTGGCAAAAAAGCTGGTTGTATATCATTAAGTGGAATGAGTGGTTTGAAAAACAACACGTACAGGTTGGTTTCTTTGTTATATAAAAATACGGGCACAAAAAATGGCTTTACCGAAATAATATCACTGTAGGTTTGCTGCATGCCCGCCTCTCTTCTCTCGACAAATATTGATGAGATATCGATTTCGTGCCACTCAGTGTGCTGGGCCTGGAAATCCAGCACACTGCAAGGTGGCCGTCATCTGTGTTTGGGAACTTAGAGGCAATTTTGTCATTTAAAAAAAATACATATATTTTCTTGTAGTTGACCACTTCATGAAATGAATTTGTCACTTGTATAATTAGAAAGGAAGCCCCTCAAATTGTGTGGGAAGTTTAAGATGTCATAATTTCATTAAAAGCATAAGGGTAGGTACAATAGTAGGAGCTCAATAACCACTTACTGAATTAAATGCAATTATAGTTGCAACTGAAAGCAACACTGACATTAAACACCAGCTCTTTTTATATCTATATCTGTATCTTAATCATTTATTTGACCTGTCAT
The DNA here is from genome assembly GCF_048418805.1 of Vulpes vulpes. NCBI lineage: Eukaryota > Metazoa > Chordata > Mammalia > Carnivora > Canidae > Vulpes > Vulpes vulpes. The sequence continues at coordinate 174,315,349 of NC_132791.1, read as the reverse complement.
TCACTTCCCTGGAAGTACCCCCGGGGAAGGATAGTGAGTTGCACATGGCCTGTGGACTCCCCCTGAAGAAAACCTCTGTTGACACTATGCAGGCTCCCTACACTTCTCTCTGGCCAGACTCCGCAGTGCTCAGGCGAAATGCAAGGCTTCGTATCATGGTGTCTCCCTACCTCGCCACCCATCTCCCTCTACCACCTGCCTGCACACCCGCCAGGCTCCTTGTGCCACGTCAAGCCTGCATGCTCAGCTGTGTAGCACTAGATTCTTCTGTCAAGGTGGCTTTGCAGAAGGCAGAGAGTCCTCTTCCAAGTAAGTCACCACATTCACTTTAGAAAAAGAAAAGAGAAGAAGAGAAGAGAAAGGAAAGGAAAATAGAAGAAAAGAAAAGAAAATTCCAATATTAGCATCTCAGCAAAGTAAAAAGATTCCCGATGGTGAGCTATCTTTGGCCAGCAGGAAATTCAGGCAATTTTTTGTTGATAGGTTTCTCTCTCTTTCCTCCCCTCCTTCTCTCCCCAGATCTCTACCTTCCTTCCTCCTTCCCTACCCCACCTCTTTTATTTTTTTTACAAATTCAATGATACAGATTAAATGATTGATTGTGGTAAGCAATGAAACCATGCAAATGAATAAAGTTTGTGACATCCCCCTTTCTTTCTACATTCCCCAAGCTGTCCCCACAGCCCACTGACCAAGGCGGACACCCCACCAGGGCCTCTGACCTCTTTCTCTAAGCTCTTCCATCCTTAAAGGGACATCAATGGCAAACATAGGACAAGTTTTCTATTTGCCTTTGCAAGAATGCTTCCCTGTTTATGCACTGCTCACTGCCCCTTGCTTATCTCCCTGACCAATACATCATGGACGTCCCTCCAGGTCAGTAGATAAAGAGCTAACTCATTTCTTCTAATAGCTGCATAATATTCCGTAGTGTGGATATTCCATGATTTATTGCAACTGGACTTCCTTCTATTTTACATTCTCATGTTCATAGTTTTCTGACATTTGGAAGCATTTTAGAAAATTGACATCATCTTTGTAAATGTACAAACTTCAATTCCCTCTAGAATGTCCGGATATGGAGACTGTCCTGCACGCTTGGCTCGTATGTGCACTCGTGTTCCCCAAACATCATTCTCCGTTATGCTGTCTCCATGTGTCACCTCCTCAGATTCCTTCGTGCCCTTCCTCCATGCCTGCAGAATATATATTTTTTTTGCACAGGCAAAAGTCCAGCTGAAAGAATACTTATTTAGCATAATTTAAACATGAGGGTTTTCTAATGCTACTTCCATTTAAATAATTCAAAAATCCGTTGCAAGGTGTCTGAATGCTCTGGGAAGAGAGCTGTTAATGGATACATCATCGAGGCTGAAGACAAACTGTGTTCCTCTGTCTGCAGTTGAGAACTATCAGGAAAAGATCAAGATTAACATTGTCATTATTGGTGTTATGTCATCTGAGTTATCTGCTCGCCCGTTTCTGGAGGCATGGGTCTGATTTCTGAGAAATTATTTTCACTCCTCTTTAGGAAAGGCGAATTTCAAGTGGTTTGAATTTTAATTGCTTTATTTGTTTGCTTTATGTATTGTTAAAAGTTTTATGAAAAAGTCTTACCTACGTTTCTTATTTATGAAATCAGGGCAACCATCCTTCAAGTCTGAAGCAGAGATTTCGGAATATTAAAATCTTGGACTGCATTTATAGCAGCATGAGTGATTCTTCTGAAATTGACATATCAAGGAGCTTCTCATCTATTATTAAATTACCTTTTCCTCAAACAAAATATTTATCAGATATAACTTGATACCCAAATTCCTTTACTTGCTAAACTAGAAGCTATCACACACACACACACACACACACACACACACACACACACACCATTATTCTTGTATTCTTGGCTTCCTACTATATTTTAACATTTTAAGCATCCACAGAAAAGTAATAGAATGAGCAATAGAAAATCGCCAGAATTGAAATTATTTCCAGCTATGTTTAAATATGAATGTCTTGTTCGACTCTTAGCATATGTATTTATGGCTGTGTGATATCATTATGTCATCGTAATGAATGTCTGCTGAATTATGTGGGATTCAACGAGGGATACAAATGGATTTGAATTCTGTAACTGTCATGCTGTGGTCCAAAGAGGATGGAAACTGAAATATCCCCCTGCATTAACACATCTGTCAAGCGTCCTCAGTGCTCTGTGTGATTCTTGTCTGTTGGAAGTGGAGGTGGTGTGGCTGGACAAGCCTGTGCACTGAGCACATATAACAGGTGTTAAATGGCAAACACAAGGCACCTTACGGTTCTGCTTGATTTGCTTGGGGTTTGCTTTACTTTGGATTAAGAACAATGTTGTATAGCTTTTTTTGCTTCTTGTTCTGAATGCCTAACTTGTTGTTGTTTTTTTTTTTTTTTTTTTACAAGATTTTATCTATTTATCTGAGAAAGAGAGAGAGCACAAGCAGAGGGAGCAGCAGAGGGAGAGGGAGAAGCAGACTCTCCGCTGAGCAGTAAGCCCCACACGGGCTTGGGTCCAGGACCTCTGGATCATGACCTGAGCTGAAGGCAGACCCTTGCCTGACTGAGCCACCCAGGTGCCCCTGAACGCCTAACTTTATTTTATTTTATTTTATTTTTATTTATTTATTTTTTTTAAATTTTTATTTATTTATGACAGTCACAGAGAGAGAGAGAGAGGCAGAGACACAGGCAGAGGGAGAAGCAGGCTCCATGCACCGGGAGCCTGATGTGGGATTCGATCCCGGGTCTCCAGGATTGCGCCCCAGGCCAAATGCAGGCGCCAAACCGCTGTGCCACCCAGGGATCCCCTGAACGCCTAACTTTAAATATTTTTTTTTTTAAATTTTTATTTATTTATGATAGTCACACAGAGAGAGAGAAAGATAGAGAGGCAGAGACATAGGCAGAGAGAGAAGCAGGCTCCATGCACCGGGAGCCCGACGTGGGATTCGATCCCGGGTCTCCAGGATCGCGCCCTGGGCCAAAGGCACGCGCCGAACCGCTGCGCCACCCAGGGATCCCTGAACGCCTAACTTTAAATGAAGTGTCTAAGATACCTTATTATTTAGTCTTCACTTTGTTAGTGAGTGAGAACATACGTGTGCAGAGCATGGAGATTGAGTGAAAAGGGAAAGATGGGTCTGGAGTTTGAATCCCGGTGCCTTCCTTACTAGCTGTATGCCTTGGAGCCAGGTAATTAGACTTTCCTCAGGTTGCCTGGGAACAGATAATAATATATACTTTCCAATATTCTTGTAAGATTCACATGCAATACACATACAGGGTCTAGCAAGCGCCTGTTACACAGGGGCTCAATATATGATTAGTTGGCAATGCTGTTTTTGCTGTTGTTACTATGATTCGTGTTATCTGTATATAAAACCCAGTCCGTTAGGAGTAATTTTCCCATTTTTTACACAGTGGAAGCATCACTTTAGAATTAGCGACACATGTTTACTGAGCACCTAGCTTTCATTCATCTAAGAAATATTGACTGAATGGCCAGTATATATACTGGGCACCATGTCAGGCCCCTAGGGGAACAGTAGCCGGGTACACCTGGCAAAGTCCCTGCCCTGGCAGGGGACATTTTGCAGAGGAGTGGAAACAGATCCCCACTGGCTGGTGTCGAGAGATGAGCGTGTCCCCACCTTCAGAGAGGTGTCCGTCTTGCGAGCTCAGCAAGGATTCCGCTTCAAGGCAGGACTTCCCTTAGTACGGTGGCGATGGAGAGCATCTCCAGTTTCACTGCATACAGCGGACACCTCTGTCCTGATTTGTGCCCTGTGATCCCTACCTTCGCCCTTCCACAGGGCAGGAAAAGGTGGCTTGTGCCGTGCAGAGCGTCAGATGACGGGGAAATCACTGTCTGCTGTGTTTCTCACCATTCAGCAAATGGATTAATTCTGATTTTTTGTTTAGTTGTCTTTCCACTGAAATCTCATCAATTATATTATAGATATGAATGTAGTCTTTGCTGCGGGGCTGCCCAGCTCTGCTTATTAGCTGTGTGGCTCTTGTGCCTCTATTGTCTCATCTATATAATGGGAATCACATTATAGCTGACCTCACCAAATTGTAAAGATTAAAAGTTTTAAGCTCCAGTAAACCTAGAGTGTTCGGAGATCTACACAACTCTGTTACTGCTCTTTCTTATTTTTGGGAGTAAGTGCTTCTGTCTGCTAATATTCAACCTTAAGACAGTCATTGTTATCATTTTTTGCCTTTACTCCAATCCCCTCCTCCACTAGGTAAGGTAAAACATGTTAGCATTTGCATATGTGTCTTCCAGATTTCTTATGCTCGTATCTTATCTGTATTCCTCATATGGATACATACACAGATACGTATTTGGGAACTTTTGAGATGTCTTCTTTTTGGTAGTTTTGTTTGTTGACACATGGAAGATACTTCTTTGCACACTGTTCTGTATCTTTCTTTTCTTGTCCAACTATAGCACGATATTCCATGATGAGGACATACCAGGATTCATGCAGTTCTTCTATATATTGACTGTGCTAAAGGGCACTCATCGGGATTCCAAGGGTTCCTGCCTGGGCTCAAATAAGAAGACAATAAGCATCTTTGTTCATATGTCAGACTAATGCTTTTATTTCTGTGGGATGGATTCCCAGGTGTGGCATTGCTGGGCCAGATTTTACATTTATAAAATGGATTTTTATCAGTCTGATGGATTGTGCTGAAGAGAGCCAAAATCTTGATAGAAACAGTCAACTTAGAGCAAATTTTTTAGATGTAAAAGTGGATGGTAATTAAGAGAACACACATTAAAAAGAGTCATTTGACCAGCATATCACAGTATTAATTGATTTTAATGTCTGGAAGTCTTTGGATTCCAATATTTGAGGATGAAGAAGCAGGTGGAAACCCCACCAGTTATATATACATATTTTGCACATGGTATTAGAAAGTAGCTAGCTTACCTGTGCTCGTATTTTTGTAGAACAGAACTTTCTCATGGAGAGGGCTGGGTGGTGACAGGAATACGCCAGGATGGTACCAGGATGGAGGAGTATGGGAGAGGCAGCGCTCTTTACAAGGCATGGCACAAGTTCACATTCTGGCACTGCTGTCTACCGGCTGAGTAAAATGAGGTGAATCACCAAGTGGTTAGGCCTCCTCCTTTGAAAAAAAAAAATGGGCTGAGTTCTACTTGTATCACAGGGCTGTCATGCAAGTTAATAAATTAAATATGTTAATATATGTAACACAAGTTCTGAATAAGTATTAACCCAAAGAATGGGAGTCATCATCTTGTTTTCAGATTAGTTTGCTGGTGCTAAGTAAGATGCCAACCTTTTCAAATGTGTGTGTGTGTGTGTGTGTGTGTGTTTTTGTCTTTACTAGTTTTAAAGAGTTCTTCTCAAAGTATTAGGTAGTATTTAGTCAGTGCTTTAAGGAAAAAACCCTCTCTTTTTAAAATATAATAAACATGAAAATGCAATTTACTCCTAATTTCACATCTAGGAACAATGATGTGCATGTGTGTGTTGTTTAGTTTGTTAGGGTATGTGGCTATTTGTCTGTTATTTATGTGCATGTAGTCTTGGTACCAGAGATGGGGAAAGCGAGCATTTGAGACTATGGACAGATTGTGCCCATTTTCAGGAGCCTGAAGTGCAGAGTGGTTAAGGACTTTGCCAGGGCACCCCCTTGTAGTGAGCAGCAGGGCTGGCTACAGACCATGGCCGTGTGCGTCTGAAGCCGGGGTCCTTTCCGCACAGACAGGACTGCACAGGGGAAGGGAAGAGAGAAGGCATTTTTCAAGGTTCGGAAACTGGTCTAAGATTCAGCCATGCTTGGCATGCTCTCCTTGGCTGGGCGGAAGGGAGATTCACGAGACCTAGAAGGAGTTGGCAGATGAGGGTTGGGACAAGAGCAACAGCAAAATTCTGGTTAAATCAAGATACTATTTTGGCTAATTGAAGGCTCGCTCTGTATTACAGAAAAACAAAACCCTTACTCTTCGAGTGTCTCGTAGACCTGGTATCTCCTCACCAGTCCCCAGCATTCACGTTTCTGGAAGTTTACTTGTGGGTGGAATGGCAATAACTCACCCAGCCCCTGGGCTCTGCCGGCAATCTCTCCCTCCACGCCGATGTCACTCCTCTTTGCTTTCTTCAGAAGCTATTATATGACCTCCAGATCTCTCTTTGACTCCCTGTATTACCATTAGAAGACATCTACACTGGGAAATCGCTCAGTTCCTGTTTTTGATTAATATTTTATCAGCCGCAAGAGGAAATGGTATTCTATAGCAACACTAATAAGTAATTGAGCAGATGAGATGCTCCTGCTAGCTTTGGTAAAAAGTACAGGCAAGGTTACAACTGAAGAGCTCCGGATAATAAAGTCAGGTATCTGAATCGAATATCTGATAGGGTTAAAATCTAACACTGGCATGAGCAAAAAATCGAGCACGACATCCTTTTTTGAGCAGTGGCTTGCCGGTCTGTATTTATGGACTGTAGTAATAATACCGGTAATAATTACTGCCTACATTTAAGGCCACGTATCTAAACCAAAGGGTGTAAACTGCTCATTTGGGGAGTCTTCAGTATGTACCGTAGACTGGATACACCGTAGCGGCCAGCAAATGCTGAGAATTCCACTCACCCCCCTGTATTCAAATGGCTCTAAGAGAGAGGAAGTAGTGTAGCCGTCAGTAATAATACCATCCGGTAATTACCGAATCATAAATGTTTGGGGAGCTGAAGGTCACCGGCTCAGTAGCAACTCTAGTCTGTCCTTGTGCATTTTAAACGCGTGTATTCTGCATCCGGGTGGTGGTATTTTAATTCCCACTGGACGATCTAAATAGAGAAAGAAAAGAAGAGTTATTCTTCCATAATTATTTTTCTTCATCGTGGGTGAAAAGACTTTCTGTTTTTCATAATGTGGTGGCCTCCAGTAAATGGAAACAGTTTTAGCACCTCACAGCCAGTCTTCCTTGTAGAAAGATGTGAGGTGTCCCTCCATACGTGATGTCCAGCGCGGGACGTCTGATTTATGAGAATGTGACCCTGGGGGCATCAGGAAACAGCTGCGCACACGCTCTGTGCAGGAGGCTGGGCTCTCAGGACAGGCCCAGAATACGGCCAGGAGCCCGAGCTTTAGGGTAGGCCCAGCAGCACTTTAAGAAATACCAGTGGCATTTTTTTTTTTTATCCTTTCCTTGAGTATTTTATTAACATTTGCTACCATCCTCAAGCACAATTCACTTAGGTTTGTATTTCTTGTGTTTCACACGGGAACTTTCATTAAATTGTGGCAATTCCAATTTGTGTGGTTATCAAGTCAACATCAAATAATGTGAACCGTGTTTTAGCCTGTAAACCTCACTTTGTAAATCTCTGATGCATTTGAGTTGATTCCCTTCCTCGTGCTTCCTTCTTTTTATAAAGTTACCATTTTTTTATTGCTTAGGTACTGTTATTGTTGATTTTTAAGGGAAATTGTCATAATACACCTGCCATGGGAACCCAGACATTATGGATAATGCAGCCATGCGTGCCGCTGCTTTTTCATTGTTGTTTAAAATGATTTTCCAGGGCAGCCCGGGTGGCTCAGCGGTTTAACATCGCCTTCAGCCCAGGGCCTGATCCTGGAGTCCCGGGATCGAGTCCCACGTCGGGCTCCCTGCATGGAGCCTGCTTCTCCCTCTACCTGTGTCTCTGCCTCTCTCTCTCTGTCTCTCTGTCTCTCTCTGTCTCTCATGAATAAATAAATAAAAAATCTTAAAAAAAAAAAGATTTTCCACCAGACATTTCCTTCTTAATCTCACTTCATTATAATCCAACTGAATTAGTAACATTTTATTGATTCTACATTTGTCTCTTAACTAATTAGTTATTAGCATTTTAATAAATAATATTTAACATATATTAATGGAGGTTAAAATACACAGATTATTTAATTTCTTTTGACAATAAATTTTTTGAAATAAAACCAAATAGAAAATATTTACCTGCAAGAAATAGTTCTTGTCGTCCTTATTTTACAGAGTAAATTGAGCAAAAAATGATCTTACAGCCTCCAGCACATTTTCTAGGGGTCACTGATGAAGAGAATGCCAACATGTTTTCTCTCTCTCTTTTTAAAAAAAGATTTATTTTTTTTTTTAATTTAGAGGGGAAGGGCAGCAGAGGGGGTAGGAAAGGAGGGAGAGAGCACTTCAAGCCGACTTCCCGCTGAGCACGTGGGGCTCCATCCCAGGACCTTGAGATCATGACCTGAGCTGAAATCAAGAGTCGGATGTGTAACCGAGTGAGCCACCCATATTTTTTGCACCCCTGGGACCCAAGGAGGGGAGTGAGGGCAGTGGTGTGCTGGAGAGGGGCTTGCACTGCCTGGAACCCATCACGAGCAGCAGATGCTACATCTCACAACTCCTTTCTTTGCTTCTCTCCCAATTTGTCTGCAGTTGTGTTGACTCTGACACAGGGTGTCCTGGTTTGACGCTTGCCAGAATTTTCAGGAGGATGAGCACCACTTTAAGAAAAAGATCTGAGGCAAAAAGTACAATTCTTTGCCTTTCAAATGGAGATATAAAAACTGCATAAGCATGATTTATCGTTTGATTGGAACATTATATTTTATGGTTGTAAAACACATGTATCATCTGATCTGCCTCTGACATCCAGTAAACCACTCTGGCTTTTGTAATTTTGACAAAAGAGCTCCCACAACAGTGTTTCGGTACATCCACAGCTCTGGTCCTTCACCTATTTTTCCAGGGCTGGAACAGAGGGGTGGGGTCAGAGCACCTAGAGGAAGGGCCTGACTCCAATCCTGGAAGGTGGTGGGGGTGGAGGGAAAGAGAAGCAGGAGTAAGAGCTCAGGGTGGGGCTGAGAAGGGCTCCTGCTAATTGCTTCAGGACTCTGCTGATAGGATGGCTGGGAGGGTGCTGGAGGTTCTGGATCCTTCCACCAGGGAGCATGGGGGCACTGAGCCATCTTTCCTCTGACTGTTGTAAGGACACCGATGCAGGGGCTCCAGTGCAAGTGACTCCCTGAGGTACATGTTGAAAGAGGAAAGGTCCCCCCAAGAGTATATAATATGCCAACCACAATGCAAAATGAAAATGTGAGGTTCCAGCAAAGGGCAGGGAAGTTAACCTCCCCTTTCCCTGGGCTCACCACTCCAATCTTGGGTGGACAGATATCCCCCAAAGGATCACAGCCTCCACTGTGGGACATACTGAGGATCTGGATTAGGGTGAACGAGAGTCTGTTTCTCCAGTCACCAGCCCAGGACACTATAGTCCTGGCAGCCCAGGGCTAGGGAAGGCTGCAGGCTTCCATCACCTCTGACCATTCCCACATCCATGCCTTGGCCTCGACCAGGAGTTCAGGGCAGTGAGGGGATGCGGGTGTCCCTACCGAGGATACTGGGTTGGGGGTGACAGTGGTCTCCAGGTAGGGGCTGGGAGGGAAGGGCTGACCTAGCCCAAAGTGGGCAGAGCTGGTGGCTGAGAATCCCTACTAAGTTGGGAGTGTTAGGAGTTGGCGATGTTGCTGAGCCAAGACGCCCAGCCCCCAGTACACACTCCATTGTTCCACCAGACTTCACTTACAAAGCACAAATTCAGGTAGAAAGTTATAAATAGGGGCGCCTGGGTGGTTCAGTGGTTGAGTGTCTGCCTTCGGCTCAGGGCATAATTCTGGGGTCCTGGGGATCGAGTCCCACATCGGGCTCCCTGCATGGAGCCTGCTTCTCCCTCTGCCTCTTTATATGTCTCTGCCTCTCTCTCTTTCTCTGTGTGTGTGTCTCATGAATAAATAAATAAAATCTTAAAAAACAAAAAAACAAAAAAAAAAGTTCTAAACATTGCAGAACAGTGAATGCCAAGGGCTGAACTTACCAAGTATGGTGCCCTGTGTCACTGCACTGGCCCTAGATCCCAGGACGGCTCACTCCCATACAGTACTGATCAAGAATATTTCCACGTTATGGCTTCAAGAAGCCCAAGTCACAAACTTGTGAATTTAATGAAAAAGCTTTTGGTAAAGAATATAATATGGCCTATTCTTGGCCTATTCTTATTTCAAAATGAGCTTGAAGCAAATCAAAACATGAACCCCTCCTGCTCTTGGTGAGGTTCATGTGTAGACATTTGTCAAAACACATGAAGAGTATATACTTTAAATGAATGCAGCTTATTATATGTAAATTATACTTCGACAAAGTTGATTTAGGAAAAAAAAAATACCCTGTTCTGTAGGGTTGAGAGTCTGCAGAAACTGAGGATTGAGTTGAGTCAAATTGGTGCCAGAAGTGTCCTCTCCATTAGGTCGGTATCCTTTAGACTGGGCGGTGGTTACTGTGCTTATGTGCGTGCCAGTCCCACTGTGCGCCTGTCAGCATGCTGGGCCTCTAAAAAATGAGTTAGTACATTTGGTCTTTGTAATAACCCAATGCAGAGCTCATTCCTTTGTGCACTGGCTCTCCATCAAGGGTGGTTTTGCTTACCAGAGGACATTTGGCAATGTGTGGAGACCTCTGTGGTCGTGGCCTGGGGCTGGGGGGGGCGCTGGAGGGAAGGTGCCCTGGGCATCTAGTGGGTGGAGGCCAGGGATGCAGCTGAATATTCAGCAACTCACAGGGCAGCCCCCACCACAAAAGGCCAGTAGTGCCAAGGTTGAGAAAGTCCACTGTGTTTCATCAGGAAAGATTCAAGGTGGTGATGTCATGGGACTGGGAGAGGTGGAGATATTAATGCAGCTTACTGCCATTTCAACCTAGTTTACTAGGCGTAATTAGCAAAGAATTAACAGCAAAGGATTGCTCTCACCCATGCCTACCTAGAAAGCGTTCTTATTCAAGGTGCTAATTAGAGTATTTTGTTGCCAGTAAAAACAAGAGTCAGATTTCATGATTGATTCATGATCATTTTAAAATTAATGCTGCTATTATCATACAAAGTAGCGGTAAGTGGAGGTAAGAGAATTTTTGCTTTGGGATACTAAGTCAACATTACAGTAAACACACAGCAAACCCATTTATCTCGGGCTTAATGCTTTGTTGTTTCTTCTAAGCACTTCTTAGGTGCCTATGGGCTTTTTAACATTCTTTGGCAGTTGTAATTTATTAATTGATTTTTAAATTTGGCTTGTGAAAGTGAACTTTAGTTAGGGGTTTGAGGAAGATGAAAAGGCCTCTGCGTGTTTCAGCGACTGGTTGGTTCTTCCTGCTGCGCGTGAGGAAGCAGTAGAAGCCAGACGACCCAGGGAGGAGATGGTGTCTGAAACTCCCAGCTTCCTCCTATCATGGATGAGGAGTCAGCTGCTCAGGAAAGGTCTTTCTGTCATTATGAGCTTTAATAAAAATCAGTGACAGCAAGTGACTCCTCATCAAACGCATGCTAACATAGCCTCATAGAGGTGAGAACGCCTGTTGAACTATTTGGCAGGGATCTTAGGTATGTTTTGGTTTTGTTTCATTTTATATTCTGTTTGCTTGGCTTTGTTTAGTTTTGTTTTGGTATTTTGGTATTTTGTTGTTGTTTTGTGGCAGTCTGACGATGTCTTCTCAGAACGGTTTTAAATGTATATTATAAAATACCCAGGATTATAAAGGCCACCAGTTATTCTTAAATACCATTCTGTGACCCCCTAGGCATGGGTCAAAGCAAAACCAACACGAGATGCTAATCGTAGCTTTAGGAATCTCACTCTCTTAAGAGTTTTGTGGCTGTTGCCATGTTGCTATTTGAAACTCTTTACCCTGTGAAATTCAGCTTGATGAGCTCTGCACCCTGCTGCTGATCCAGATAGTGATAATGATAACTTTTAATATTATAGAGTACTTACGATATGCTAGTAGCTGTGCTAAATGTTTTACAGCACACTATCTCATTTAATCTACACACCCCCAAGAGGTAGGTTATGCTCAATTTGACAGGTAAGGAAACAGGCTCAGAGACACGACACTCAGGATCCACGTTTGGAACTGCAGTTCCAAACAAGTGCACAGTTTTAATCATCTGGCAATTAATTGTCTCCATTTCATTAATGCTGATTGCATTTCAATTTGGCGTGGTTCTTGAGAATTGTTTATATCTTATGAGTCTTGGCATATGTTTGGTAGAGAAACTTCCTGATTTTCACAATGCTGATAGCCAGAAATTAGGCAAAGTAAAACAAAAAATCTCAATTTGGCTTCCCAGCCTAAATGTAAACTTGGACATTCAGCAATTCTGAGAATTCGCCTTGAGGGACAGCAAAAGCAAGGCCAGCATTATCACTCTCAGAGATGGATAATTTCATGAGTGTTTTTCTTTTTATTTTTCCTTACAATGAGAAGGAAGAGAGGGAAGCCCTTTAACAGACCTCCCTTAGGTCGGGATGGTTCTGTTGTTTAAATTCTGCAGCCTGTTTGTTTAAAACAATTATACAATAAAATGTGATTATTAATATTTCTGCCTTATCTGGTACCTCATTTTCTTACCCCCAAAATTATTGTTTGTATTTTGCTACCAGTTCTTCTAATTTTTTCCCAAATGGATGAGGTTGGATAATCAGAGACCAACTGTTTAAACCTGCCAATAAAAGTAACTTTGTCGGTCTGGTATTGTCCAGACCTCCATGCTCTGATGAACACTCCTGGCAAAATCAAGTAATGGATTTAAGTTTAGATTTCCACACACAGGTAGGTGTTCCTTTGGACAAAATTACCAGCGGAATATGCGTAAAAGTTTAGTAGCCGGTTGCAGAAGGACATTGCATAGTTCTCCTGGTCCCTGATTTTACTTTTACACGTTTTTGTTTTCAAAACACTGTCCTTTCCTCAAGTGAATGAAGTGTGGCTGAAACAATATATTGATCTATCAGCCACTTGGGCCCCACATCAAGAGCGGAGAGAATGTTTTACAGAAGTTACCATAGATAACGATAGGCCAGACCTGTGTTAGTGGTCAGTCGAGGAATGCTGGAAGTTTTTTTGGCCAGCCTATCCAGAGAAGCTTCTTAAGGTTAATTTGGTTTGTGAAGGTAGTTTTGGGAAGTGTGAAGTGCCCAGTACAGTACAACAAAATGTGGCTGTACACAGTAAACACTTAAAAAAAAATGTGCTTGCAAATGTATTCAAATTAATACATACTAATCAGAAGAATACTTAAAAGTGCAGAGATTATCAGTCAAAATGCTCATTGCCTCCCCCCCAACCCTTTCAAAGAAAATGACCTTGAACTCTGGCAATGTCTGTTAAACTTGGATCTAAATCAGAGTCATAATCCTGCGAAGGTGCTTGTAAGAAATGCAGATTTCTCCATTCTACTCTGGTTCTTTTCAGTCAAAATCTCTGGAATTGGGACTCCGCAGTCTATGTTTTCAAATCTCACCAGATGATTCTGTGGCCATGCTGAATTTGGGAGGGATTGCTCTCTTAAATAAAACTTTGGAAAACCAGTGGCATTCCATTTAGACACCTCCATGCAGAAATGAGTGGGCAATCGATACAAGTGCATATCCTGGCTCAGCCTGTTTAATTTTCTTAAGAGGATATTAATTGTCCCTCTGTTCATTTGGTTGCCAAATGCTCATGAGCTCTGCTCATATTTGGCAACAGAATATCCGCACTGGCAGTTCTTGCCAGAGGTTATAACTTCAGGTCCCTACTCTCCCGACATTGATCAGACGTTTGCTTTACTCACAGAGAATCCACCCATCCCTTTTCATATTCTAAAATTTATCTTCAAAACAGACAAGAGCACCAGGAAGCAGAATACCTGAACCACATGGTTTGGACTCAAAACCGATTGTCATTATCCCATCTACTCTGCATGGAAAACAAGCCAGGGAGAGGGACTAATATGAAGGCTGCCTTTTCTCTGGCAGGCTTTTGATTTCTTGGGGTTGGTGAGCATAAGTTTCTGGGCCATGGGTGAAGCGGTTCTGGATTGAGTGGCCCCAGTGACTGGGAAGTGATTGCTAGTGACCCAACATTTGGTCCTTACCTTCTTTTGAAAGAGGCGTTTGCCCTCATCACGCGCATTGGCAGCTGGCATTCCAAATGAATCAGTAGCACAGCAAATACATTTTCTAACGGACTTTCCAAGGTGAGCTTGAGTGTTTGAAAGGTTTGTAGTGGGAGAGGCCTTGAGGTATAATCATGAGTCCTCCAGAGTGGCAGACCTCCAATTCTTCTACTGCTTAGAAGTTGCCCTTTGTCCATATTATCCCCAGGCCTAACTCCACCTGGTCCTTGGGTCTTAGCTTAAATGTTATTCCTCTGCTGCTCCTGAATGTTCCTTCAGAACCTTCTAGAGCCCATCACTCTTAGCACACTCGATCATCATGTTTGTCTACATGTCTGTCTTCTCCAGGAGCCCACAAGGGGAGGTATGCATCAATCTTGTTAACACTTGGACTCCCAGTATAAGGCCAAACACAAAATAGTTTAACTCTACAAGTATTTGCCAAAATTTAAAAGGTGAATGCTTAAGAGAGTTCTTAGAAAGAACAGTGTTATAATTCAAGTCATACTGAGAAAGATGAATATTATGATCGTTGAATCCCTGAGTTAAAAAGAAATGTAGACCAAAAAAAAAAAAAAAAAAAAAAGAAAAAGAAAAAAAGAAAAAAGGAAAAAGAAATTTAGATTATCTGGCTGTTTTTTATCTGCTGTGTGGATATCTTAGAGGTATTGGCTGTGTAGACTTGGGCAGGAGGCTTTCCCCTCTCTGAGGCTCCTCCAGTATTGAAAATGAAAAATCCTCAGGATTAAGTCAACCAATCAGAACAAATTGGCTTACACAGCACCTGGCACAACACAGGTGCTCAATAAATGCTAGCTGTTCTTTGTTATTGTAAATCCTGCTTGTGTTTTTTAAATCCTGAGGGTTCATTGATCTAACCAATTGAAAACCATCAAGAGGGGAGCCCGGGTGGCTCAGCAGTTTAGCGCCGCCTTCGGCCCAGGGCCTGATCTTGGAGACCTGAGATCGAGTCCCATGCTGGGCTCCCTGCATGGAGCCTGCTTCTCCCTCTGCCTGGGTCTCTGCCTCTCTCTCTCTCTGTGTCTCTCATGAGTAAATAAATCAAATTTTTAAAAAGAGAGAGAGAAAGAAATGACGTGTGTCTGGGACTTGCTTTAAAATATGGGCAGCCTAGGTGGCTCAGCGGTTTAGCGCTGCCTGCAGCCCAGGGTGTGATCCTCGAAACCCGGGATCCAGTCCTGCGTCAGGCTCCCTGCATGGAGCCTGGTTCTCCCTCTGCCTGTGTCTCTGCCTCTCTCTCTTTGTGTCTCTCATGAATAAATAAATAAAAATCTTAAAAAAGCCATCAAGAGACTTATGATGAAAGGCAATAATTGTAATTCCTAGGAAACTCATTTTTGATTAAGATGTCCACAGCATCTAATTTCTACCATTAAAAAAAAACCCATAATTTTGAAAATGAGAGTTTTGGGATGATTGGTCCCAAGGGTGAAAGAGGACATGACCAATGGCAGGAGAAAAAAAAAAAAAAACAAGCATCCTGGAATCTTTGAAGGAAGTGACCACTCCACTATGTGGAGGCCAGTTGTCTCTACCCTTTGGTCCGAATAGTGATTATCTCAGGGGTGCCCCACTGGCTCAATTGGTTAAGTGTCTGACTGTTGGTTTTGGCTTAGGTCATGATCTCAGGGTCATGAATTGGAGCCCCGAATCAGGTTCCCTGTTCAGCAGAGGGTCTGCTTGAGATTCTCTATTTCCCTCTGTCCCTCCTTCTGCTCTCTCTCTTTCTGTCTCTCAATAAAATAAATAAATAAAATCTAAAAAAAAAAAAAAATAGTGATTATCTCAAAAGCATGTGTTTGGGAGAATGCCCTGCAGTAGTGTTTTATACTGTGACTGTAGACAGACACCCCCAAGGTCATGTCAACTAGGAGAAGTTGCAAAGCTAGTTTACGTCTCATTCTCTGTCTCTCCTGCGTTGAGAGCTTGTCCGGAGCAGAGGCTACAGACAGAGTCTGTTCAGGGTGATAACATCACCCACTAATTCTGCATCTGCCGTCCAAGTCTGAGTGATCAGTGATGGGAACCAAGTCCCCCACAGCCCCCGTTCTGAGTCCAGGAGATGGATGGAATCACCCCCTGCTTTATCTGTCTTCATCTCCTCCTGCAGCTCCAACTGCTCACTTTTATTGTTTGGAAGGTAACTGTAGACTCCATTTCTCTAATCAGGAGTCAGGACAGTACAGTAATGCAGTGCGCAGGACTGAATTTTTCACATATACCATGCCCCCACCCCGCCTTGAAGCTGAGGGCAGGGAGGCCTTAGTGGGCCTTCAGTATGAGACTGCACTAAGCTCTGATGCCTGGACCTTTGAATCACTTTTGAAGAGAAGGCCTACCCCGATGGCATCTTCTGATTCCTGTTCAATATGGACTTCGTTACAACATGCCTTCGGAAATTCTGGCGTGCTGTTGTTTCCTTTGGCAGCCATGGCAGGGGAAGAACAGGATCAGATGTGAGCTGGAGGGAGTCTATCTCTATCGCTTCCCAGAGGCATGACCTTGAGCAAGGAATTTAGGCTTCTTGGGACTCAGTTTCCTTGCTTGTAAGGTGGGGATGATCAGTAGAGAATGGGTTGGGAAGTCCTGCAAATAGAGGGCCTTGCACAGCACTTGCTGAGCACTAAGCATCCAGTAGGTGTAGCCTTCAATATCTCAATACTCATCATGCCAACAGTGGCAACGATGCCGTGATGAAGTCTCTTGGAAGTTTAGAGCTAGTGCTTGTGAAGGGCCTACCACTGTGCCTCATGTACGCCAGGCATCCATTAGATGTGGGCTAGCTTATTATTGTGAAGTTTATTTTTTTTTTAAAGATTGTATTTATTCATGAGCGACACAGGGAGAGGGGCAGAGACACAGGCAGAGGGAGAAGCAGGCTCCCTGAGAGGAGCTTGATGTGTAACTCGATTCCAGGACCCTGGGATCACACCCTGAGCCAAAGGCAGACACTCAACCACTGAGCCACCCACATGCCCCTATTGTAAAGTTAATTTTAGACAGTGTTTGCTCCCAGGGCATATGCCGCACTTAGAAATGTCATTGGGTACGATGTGGCACCATTCTCCCTTCTGTCCATCTAAGTTTTTAGTGTAAGAATCTTATCCACCATGGAACTGCATGTTTTCCTTGACAGTCGACTTCAGGGTCTGAGGTTTACAACCAAATGAGTTCATGATGACTGAATCCTTCCAGAGTGAAGATGATCAGTCCCCAAGGGACAGAAGCTGCCCCCCAGTGGACCCATGTTGCCATCTGGTCTGAGAGATTGGGGCCTTTTGTCATTTGAGGAATTAGCTGCCCAGGTGACCCTTGAATGCAGCTTTGCCCACTGAGCCGTGCGTGAACTCCCCGCTTCAGGCTTGCTCTGATTCTTTTCCCTTCCAACAACTTCCCGCTGCCAGTACACATCATAGCACAGACAGTGGCCGAGGACTGTCCAATTTGAACTTTCTCAATGCCGCCCCAGCCACACCAGGGTTGTGCCTGCCTAGGCTGCTGCGGTGTGACTCCTGAGGTCCATCACCGGGATGGGGAAAGGAGAGGAGAGGAGGGTGATAACAGATGATGCGGGGGAGGAGGTGACGGGCCTCTAGCTTAGGTGGATTATTTTTTCTCTTAATTTCCATGTCTCTGTAGTCTTGTCAGAGTGCTCAGCGTACCAACAGAAGCCTTTTAGTGAGCACTGGCTACGTACTGGCTGCAGGCCAGGTCTTTTAAACATCTGTGTCCATGCCTGTCCTCTCTTCTTTCCTTCTTTCCTTCCCTTCACTCATCCGTCCTTCTGGCACCCCGTCCATCCAGTTGTCCCTCCCTGCATTCACCGTCTATCTATCCATCTTTCAGCTAACTTCATCCTTAATCCCCAAACACCCGGTGCTAAATGCTGCACATTTCCAGGTGGGTGGATGGAGGTATAGACGCTGTAACCTGCCCTAAGTTACGGCTGGCTTTCTCGCTGGCTGTGGATGCTGAGCTCCTAACTGCCATACCTACTGCCTTTGAGCTCAGCAAATTATAGTCGTTTTCATCCTCCTCATCCCCCTTGTGTGATCTACCTTTTCTCTTGCTGGTGGAAAAACCTGTCACTTGCACCTGGAAATTCATGTATACGTTGTTAAAACCCATCCTCAGACACAAGCCAGGGCGGGGAGTTTAGTCATGCTGTGGTCCCAGCTGTTTGGGACCTGGGGTTGGAATCGGGGTCCCCACTGGCACCGGGTGTGGGGGCAAGGGGCACTCAAGGCTGCCTGCTGAGTGGGGAGGACGCTGCGTGAGGGCAGCTGGTTCTGTCGGAGCGGGAGGGAGGTGACACCCGTCCCGCCTGCGGGTGGCGTCCAGAACGGAAAGCCCTGGGCTTCAGCCTTCCAAGGAAAGTTCTCCCAGGCGCCAGTTGGGGCTTCCTTTCCCATTACAACAGCCCCGCTATCTCTCAGGAGCCTGCTGAGAATCAGTAAATGAAATTCACCTTTCCCCCAATTCCTGAAAACTGAAAGATGGGGATTGACTTACAGGACACATCATCTTATGAGGACACGGAATCTCGAGCAGCACAGATGAGGGGACATAATTTTATTGGGGAGGACTACTTTAAGTTTGGCAGTTACCTGAAAGAAAATTAAGTTGCTGATTGCAAGTCCAATTCTCTGGCCTTCTGAAGAAGATAGATTGTAATCTTTAATTAATCTATCACTCACACCCAAAAAAAAAAAAAAAAAAAGAAGAAGAAGAAGAAGAGAAGAGAAAAAAAAAAGGCAGGCATGGGGCATGGGGTAGGGGGGACCGCTCCTATGGCATTTGTTTAGGTTGGCTGGGGCTGTGTTGGGAAGCCCAGATGGCAGTGTCAGGGCGCTGCCGCCAGGACACAACATGTTTACTTTTGTTTCATATTTTAATGTCCCAGCGAGTCTTAAACCCGAGTGCAGTGTGCAAGTCGAGCCATGTGCGCTGTGGCCACAGGCTTGCCCATTGTAATGAAGATGGAGTGACTCCGAGGATGACCTTTCCGTGCCTTTGTCTGGAGCCAGCCCTTCTCTTTAACTGAACACCTTTCCAGCGCACACGTTCTGAACTCTTGAACCGCTCATTCCCTCCACCAAGCTTATTGCTCGAGCTGCAGTTTATCATTATATGCCTCCAAAGACTGTGTTTCCTACGTTTGACATCGAGATAGAATTTTTCATAACCCTTTACTAGTCATAAATTTGATTGTTAAGGGACTGGGTTAATCTTATTTCTAATACCAGCATCTGATTCTGAAACCCTGATTTAGGAGCGTTTTTCTTTCTGCTACCTTCCTAAAACGCAGGGCGGAAAAGTATAAAATATGTCACCTGATATTGGAGGATTGTTTATTTCTGTTCATTTTGTCCTGAATAGTACCTGAGAGATGCATTTGAAAACTTATCTTGTTTATATGTTTCTTCTGTTGCAATTTCTTCTATTACCTGGAATAGTCGCTTTGGACGGCAAGTGAAGCTGTGCCCTCTCACAGCTGGGGGGTGAGTGGGGAAGGGAAGCCCTGGTAAGGAGGCAATTTGGAGACCACAGAAGCATCTTGAAACAGGAATGATCATTTTGTGTTGTGTAATATTTAGGGAACTCGTACCCCTCATAACTCTTGTCTACCTTTGTCACTTAACCACATCCTGTACAAACGGTTTCGTTGTTTTTCCTGGAGCTTCTCAGTGCAGGACACATCGTGTGTGCTCCATAAATATGCACTGAACTGAACGGTGGTGTTTGGATTCGTAACTAGGTGCACAGACGAAGCCACAGTGGCTCTATGATGCGGTGACTCATTTCTGAGCCTCGGTGAGCATTGTTCAGCTCCTAAAGGGTTTTTTTGTGAGGCTGAAATGAAATAACTGGTGAAAATACCCAGTGCTCTGCCTCTCTGCTTGGCATGTGTAGACACACTTGTCACAGAACTGATTGTAGTTCTAGAAAGAAAACTTAGAGCATTATTTAGGCGGAGAAGTTACAGTAGAATTTTTAAGAGTGTATTTCTCCTCCAGGAAGCAATTCTGCATTGATGAGAATGGAGCACAGAGTAAATGCAAAATATTTAGTTAATTCTTGTTGACAGAAGTAGGACTTCAGGTCCGAAGACGTTATATTTTAGGGTGCACACAGATGGATTATTTCAAATTTCTAAACTCTCTTCTACATATGGACAGATTTGCAAATGCGGTATCTGTACAAATTATAGTGGTAGTGGCTCCCCGGGAAATGAAATTTCTGCACTTCCACCAAAGCATGTATTCCCTCTAAAGAGAGGCAGCTGGTAATTACTAATGCTAATGTCGAGGTGAAGTGCAATAGATAATCTAACACAGGCGATGGCCCCCTGAGCATTTATACTTGATGCTGGAATGCGTTCGTTTTCTTTATCTTGCTATTAATGCACCTCTGTTGAGCAATTTACTCTCTCTTCATAGATAGGATCAGATCCAATATAAATTTATAACACTACACTACATTGAAACATGGGTATTTCCCAGTTCCCGGAGGTTGTGGCTCCCACTTACAACATACTGCACGAGCACACGCACATACGCAAACACACACACACCACACATGCTCTTGGCGTAAGCCGCACACCAATCTCAGAAGTAGAATCAACAGTCTTTTCTTTTTCCACCAACACAGTTTCTCTGGCTTCTGATCTATGGTCACCACATCTGGACACCACTAAGGGAGTGTTGCATTTGTCCATTTAGCTGTGGTAGGGGGAAAACAAGCAGTAACTGTAGAACCCTGTGCATGATTAATGTCCCATAGCAAAGAACAACAGCAAAACACAATTATGAACCCAAGTGTTTTTAAATTTAATTTTATTTATGTTTATTTTTTTTAATTTTGTATTTATTTATTTGAGAGAGAAAGAGAGAGTGAGCAGGAGCAGGAGGGGCTGAGGGAGAAGGAGAGAGAATCTCAAGCAGACTCCCTGCTGAGCATGGAGCACAACCCAGGGCTTGATCTCAGGACCTATGACCTGAGCCAAAGCCAAGAATTAGACGCTTAAACAACTTGTGCTCCCTCTAGGTCTGCCCCCAAGTTATTTTAAATATCGGTAGTTAAAGGTGATCATTTATTTATGTATGCCCAATCTTGATTCTGAGCTCTGGTTCCAAACATGGTCATGTTGCTTGGACTCAGGTTCTTGCACATATGTGTCATGTGTAATGGTCAAACGTACTTGCTGGTTGTAAATACATCATTCCGTGCTTGTGGGTATAATTGATGTTCACGAGATCCACTGATTTGGGGTAAAAGAAGGAAGGAATTGGCTTTGGTTTTGACCTACAAATAAAATATCATTTGCCAAGCGTTCGTTAATGCTTCTGTTGACTGCAGGCCTCAGACCGTGGAGTGTGTCTCCATCCACGTCTGTGGAGAGTGGCCACCCTCTGGGCTTCTGTCTGTTATTCCCTTCCTGAGCAGTGAGTTTCTATGAGTTTTCATGAGCTCCTACCTATATTATCCAGGGGAGATCTGTATGAGAATTACACCCACCACTAACACACAGTTGGTCATGGTCTGCTGAGTTGGGTGGTGGTGGTGAGGAGCTATAATTAATTCAGACTTCCAGGGGCCTTTGAAAACATGCAGAGAACTCAACGTATTTTGAGGATTCAAGCATGACAAGCTGTTTATAAAACTGCATGTACTATATACATCTACTTTTATTGTATATATACATGCATAGGGACACACACAGAAAACTCTAAAGGAAAAACATTGAGTTACTCACCATGGGCTGGCTACAGAGGTGTCATTAGTCATTCACTGTGAAGGCAATGAACTTTGTCATGTAGCTGTGGATTCAAATTCTGGCTCACAACTGACTGGCTGAGAGCTGGGACACTGGATATGCAAGTTCGCACTGGTACACCTCAAGGTCCTTATGTGGAATGTTACAGCTGTGATTGGGCCTGCCTCCTTGTAATGGTCAGAGAATTAGGCACACATCTAGGATCTCAGAAGGTGCAACGGATCTTACTTCTTACCATTTCCTCTTTTTCCTTCCCTTCTTCTCTGATTTCTCTTCTTTTGTGAAGAGAAATGTGTTGCTTTTTTTTTTTTTTAAGATTTTATTTATTTATTCATGAGAGACACAGAGAGAGAGACAGAGACATAGACAGAGGGAAGCGGACTCCATGCAGGGAGCCCGATGTGGGACTCTATCCCAGGTCTCCAGGATCATGTCCTGGGCTGAAGGTGGCGCTAAACTGCTGAGCCACCTGGGCTGCCCAAATGTGTTTCTTTTGTAATATGAAAAGCACAAAGTACTTAAAATTTTGTTTTGTATTGTTTTGTTTCAAAGACTTGGTCAAGGACCGTGCTCATGGACTGGCATCTTGCTTGAAGCCATTACCAGAGGGCCTTTCTAAACAGAGAATAGAAAAAGCATGACAGACCCCAGCTATCCACCTGGATCTAATTTTCATGATTTTTCTCAAGAGATGCTTCCCCAGGAGAACTCCCATTTCCTTTGGCACCAAACATTTCGGGCATGAAATGTCAGCTAGCTGGAATCCCCTATGTCATTGCATCTTGGACCTTCTATAAATATACCGGCTGGACAACCCAACACAATGATGTGCAGGTGTTATCTTCCTGTGTGTGGGGCCATGGTACTCCTGACTTTGTATGAGATGAAGGACTGCGTTCCTCTAGCTGAAAAACATACAGTATCATGTCTAGTCTGAAAATTAGGAGAAAAAAGAGGGACAATCTGCAGAAGGCAGGGTGGACATTGCTGGAAACTACAGGAAGCCTGTTTCCTGGCTTGGTCTTGAATTTGGTTCCACATTGCTGACGGGTAAGGCCGGAAGCAAACCACAGCACCCATGACTGTCAGAGAATGCCAACCACGTAGCACCAGCCAATCTACAGAGGTGAATGCTTTCTCTGCAGTTGACCTTCAACAAGTACCTTCTTCACAGACCCACGTGTGAGGCCTTGGATGATCCAGTGAGCCAAGTCACAGTCCACTGTGATTTTATAAAGGACACAGAAATGCATTTCAAATAGATGGTTCTTAAAGCAGCCCCCTAAACCAACATAACCCTGGATGATAATTCTGTGACAGTGTTTCTGCAAGAAGCAAAGATAATAAGCTCCAAATGCTTTCATTTTCTGTCTTTCTTTCTTAATACAGGGAAAATCGAGATGGGACTCTGTTAGAACCCAGATGCGGGCCCTGGGAGTCATCACCATCTGATCCCTGAGGACATTAGTCCAATCATTTTCTGTAGCCAGAACCAATAGTGAAATGATAGGAAGATAGTAGAAGCAAAATAGTAAGTTTTTTCTTTCTTAGTATGAAAGTGTATGTGAGTGATGCTCGTGTGTAGGATGGGGAATGCGGAAGGGAGGCTCCTTAACACAGAGTGCGTTGTTATCTCTTGCTCAGAGTAGATGCTCAATGTGGGTTGGCAGGTCCCTGCACACAGAGCCCCTCAGGGACCGAGGTAGATGTTGTCTCTATTGTCTCACGGATACCATCCAGTACATGCAGTCTTCTTGTTCACTGCTGGAGTCGGTCTGGACAGCAATGGTATGCTTTGGTTTGGAATGTCAAATGCCACTTCCAGTCAGCGGCCTATTGGTCAGAACTAATCATGTGACCATGCAGAGGGAGGAAATGTATAATGTCCCCATGGGCCTCAAAGTAGAAGAAAAAA
Source organism: Vulpes vulpes (assembly GCF_048418805.1). NCBI lineage: Eukaryota > Metazoa > Chordata > Mammalia > Carnivora > Canidae > Vulpes > Vulpes vulpes. Next base: position 174,291,606 of record NC_132791.1, on the reverse strand, counting down.
GGTGTGTGTCCACACTCTTAAGTCTTTACCAAAATGATGCACCTTTCGCCTACAAAGAAAAGAATTAAGGGACTATACTTTGGTTGATACCATTGAACTTAGAAACAGAGCAAAAGACGGGCTTATTGAAGGAAGCGCTACCCTATACAGGGAATAGTGAGCTTAAGAAACTCATACTTCAGGACGCCTGGGTGACTCAGCGGTTGAGTGTCTGCTTTTGGCTCAGGGCGTGATGCCGGAGTCCCAGGAACGGGTCCCACATCGGGCTCCCTGCATGGAGCCTGCTTCTCCCTCTGCCTGTGTCTCTTCCTCTCTCTCTATGTCTCTCATGAATAAATAAATAAAATCTTTTAAAAAAATAAAGAAACTCATACTTCAAAGGCATATGTGAAAAACCAGTTTTGAGTAAAAGTCAGATAGATAGATCAGTGATAAGTTTATGGAGGAATAATTGTGTGTTCCAGATCTCTGGAGGTGGGTTCAAGGAGGAAGAACATGTCTGCCCACAAAGGATTTCTCGTTGCCATGGGTGGGAAAACTGTGGTTGGTTGATCAGTGGGGTCTGGCTCGGTATAACTTTTCCTAGGTCTTGCACGTTGCAAGTTCCCCTTAATGTAATAGAAGCATTTGAACCTGGACTTCACAGACTTTAAGCAGAAGAAGGAGAGTTAATGTGTCTTACAGACATGCTATAGCAATTTTAAGTCAGTGTGATCGCCGATGTTGAAGTCAAATGAAAGCATCAGACATCTCACTTGGCAAAAATGCCACTTTTCCAGCTTGTGCTTGGTTCACCTGCATAAAACAGAAAATCCCAACCATTATGGACTTAAACATGTGAGGGTTTATCTTTCCACTTAAAAGAAGTCCATGGCTAGGGAGCTGGTCCAGGACTGACCTGATGGTTCTGTCAAGTCATTGAAGATTCTTCTTATTTTCCTCTTCCACAGTTCTCAGCCATTTGGCTTCTATCCCTGGAAATTCACCTCTTGATCCAAAATGGCTCTTAGAACCCCTTCTGCTGTGTTCTTTCTGAGGTCTAAGCCACAGAAAGCAGAAGGAAGGGGGAGTCAGAAGAAGGGGTGAACCTTCCAGCTGAATCACCTCCCTCGAAGGACTTTCCCAGAGGTGCCGCTCAGTACTCACCACCATCCCGTGGGCCAGGACTGGGTCGCATGGCTACATCTAGCTGCAAGGGAGGCTGGGAGATACAGGTGCTTTGTCTTGTTTACCTGAGGCCATTAACTCACTGTATCATCAGCCTCCTGATATGAAGGCAAAGGGGGAAATGAATATTTTCCATTATCTCCTGCTATGCCTCTCACAAGAATCTTCTTGTTACTCATATGGAGAGCTGTCACCCACTTGGCTGCCCAGCCCCTTTTCTCAAGGGGCTCTCAATGAACCTCTCCCACCCCTATCACAGAATATCCCCAGATATCTACCCACAGAGAGAGATTAAGCTAGGGGAAGTTTATCTTTCATCTCTATAGATATCAAAGACATTGTACAACTTTCTTTTACATTTTGGATTCCTCCCAGAAATTTAATTGTCCAATTTCTAAGTCCTGTGCCATTGCACCTACCCAGCTCATGCTTCTGAAGGTATCCTAAGCTCCCAGTTTGCCATTCTTCTCTCTCTCTCTCTCTCTCATCACTCTGCCTCTCTGATCTTAGATAAGAAGAAAACATTCAGATGTAACCAAGTTAAATTAAGGTGTCTATTCCTGATACTTATTCACATGGGTGTCTTCCCTTTAGAAAGTGAATATTTGGGCAGCCCGGGTGGCTCAGCAGTTTAGCGCCGCCTTCAGTCCAGGGCGTGATCCTGGAGACCCTGGATCGAGTCCCACGTCGGGCTCCCTGCATGGAGCCTGCTTCTCCCGCTGCCTGTGTCTCTGCCTCTCTCTCTCTCTCTCTCTCTCTGTCTCATGAATAAATAAATAAAATATTTTTTTAAAAAAGAAAGTGAATATTTGGGGCACCTGGATGGCTCAGTCAGTTAAAAGTACAATTCTTGGTTTCAGCTTAGGTCATGGTCTCATGGGTTGTAAGATGGAGCTCTGTGTGGGGCTCTGTGGTCAGCACAGAGTCTGCTTGAGATTTTCTGTCTCTCTCTTTATTTCTCTCTCTCTCTCCCCCTGCCTTTGCCCTGTACCCCTCCCCCACATACTCGCACTCTCATGCTCTTTCTTTCTTAAATAACTAAATCAATCTTTATAAAAAAGAAAACGAGCATTCTGTGTAATTTGAGCTACTAGGGCTAATGACAGGGAATATTTTCAAACACTGGAGGAAAGATAGAGTCGTTTTAAGAAAAGGAGCTTTTGGCTGGGAGTAACAGAAAAACTCCATTAAAAGGAGCTTGAACAACAGCAGCAGCAAAATATTTTATCTCACGTCAAAAGAAATCTGCAGTTTCAGATTTGGTTAATACAAGGGCTTAAAAATATTATCAGGCACCTAGATTAGCTCTGACTTTCTGCTCTGCTTTCGCCAGGACACTGGCTTGTTCTCTAGGCAGGCTCACCTCACAGTCACAAAATGGTTGCCAAGTCCCAGGAATCACTTGCAGATAATAATGAGCAGGCAGAGCAAGAGATAAGAATGTGCCTGTCTCATGTATGCTTTGGAAAGGGAAGAACACCTTTCCAGATGGCTCTGCCACTAGAACCCCTGTCATGAGGCATTGGCCAGCGTGGCATCACACACCCGTCTGTGTCTCACCAAAGGAAATGAGACCACCGTGACTGTCCCACACATCAGGAATTATTTTTTGGTTCAGCGCTGGGAGGGGCTGGAGGTCTGTCATCAAGGATGAAGAGAGGAATAACGGCTGTTGAGCAGACAGGCAACAGCATCTGCCTGGAGTCCTCTGTGGCATCCGTGTTGGCAACCAAGGCCTGTGTGCGAATGCCCTGTTAGAACCGCCCTCCTTCAGCACTAACTCTGAGGGACATTGCTTGGTCATTGGAACTTCCCACCCAGTACCTTCAACAGAGGCCTGGACCCAGTCATGGAAACTTTCAACAGTTGCCAAATCCTGTCCTTAATACTATATTAAACATACCAAATCCTGAAAGGTGGGGAATAGAACCACCCAGGGCCCAGGGCAGTTCCCAGTGTCAAATCCTTGGTGATAATGCAGGTTTCAAACCTATAAGGCTGAGACCTTACCTTTTGTGCTCCTTGGGTTGTGGAAAGAGCATTCATCCTCAAAACAGGAACCTGTCAGATGCCTTGGATATACTGACAATACATTGATGAGAATTGAATACCCATAAATTGCACAGCCCCCAGGGCTCCGGTGGGTGCCCTGTCTCACTGCTTATGATTCAGAAACCCTGTTTATTTGTATCAAGGACAGTTGATACTTTAATCATCAATAAACTAACGTTCAGCAGCCTGCCATAAATTTCTTGTCAAAGCAGAGATTATTATTAGAGCACTGTGATGAAAGATAATCCCTACCTAGACTTACATTCGTCACTTTCAAAGCCTCCAGTTGTAGGGCTTGGATGTTACTATGGTGAGAAAAAGCATCTCCGAGCAGAATCCCATATTTCCGACTTTTAAAAGATCTGTGAGTTAATTGGCATATTTTGACCAACATCTAGCACCAGCTCTTTCCACTGAATGAAAAATTGAATTTTGAGAGCAAATATTCTGGTAAGGAAACAGAGAACAGATACTAGTATTCTCTCTGGTTATAATTGTTAAACAGTGGACGTCTCTCAGTGATTGCTAACATTTATTGTATTAATTATTAATAACAAAATTTGACTCCTTAATGATAATTAAATCATAGTTACGGTCTACTGAGAGCACCATACTGAGCACTTTGCGTCCCGTATCTGGTTTAACTTTTCAACCACCTTACCGAGTAGTCATCATGTCTATTTTACTAAGTAAACGGTTGCTCATTTGCCGACGAGGAAGCCGTGGCTGGCTGAATTAAATCACTGCCACAGTCACAGAGCCTTTAAGTGGCAGAGCTGTACTTGAGCCAGAACTCTGAGCCATTTTCTAGCTCACTGCAGTGCAGAATGGGTTTGATGAGGGTATTAAAAATGAGGCTATTTCTAGAATAAGACAACAAACTAAATTAATTTTCCACTCTCACACTAAGGATTCTCTTCCTAAGCAGGTAGCCACAAATTACCAGCATGTGCTGGTTCCCTGAGACAGCTGAGGCTTAGCTCCCTATGACTCCAGAGGGTGGTTTGATTAGGTGGTGACTTCCTTCCTCCCAGCAGCATTCTGGCCAGGTCGGGACCATTTGCCAGAGTTAGAAGTTTTACAGGAGAGCTGTTTGCACTGAGTGATGGTCCAGGTGCCAGCTCAGGGATACTGTGTTGGTTCCAAGCTCTGCTTCCAGGAATCAACTACCTGTAGGGCCATCGTGGCCTTCTGCTCATGGGACATCTTCAGATTGTTTCTTTTAACCCATTTGTCAATAGTCTCATTTCCCCAGTTGCAGGGGAGAGTGGAGAGAAGCCAGTGATGCCTCATGGTCGTGGTTGGCCATGAACAGCTTCTGAGCCCCCACCCTGGAACAGGCTATGTATTAGTTTTCTAGGGCTGCCACAACAGAACACCACAGATTGGATGGTTTAAACAATAGGAGCTTGTTTCCTCACTGCCTTGGAGGGAAGCTGAAAGTCCAAGATCAAGGTGGTGGCAGAGCTGGTTTTTCCTGAGGCCTCCCTCCTTAGCTTGCAGATGGTTGCCTTCTCTCTGTGTCTTCACATGGTGATCCCTCTGTCTTTCGGGCACGTCCCTAGTGTCTCTTCCTTTGCTTACAAGGATACCAGTCATACTGGCTTAGAGATCCACCTTCATGACTTAATTTAACCTTAATCGCCTCTTTAAAAGTCCTCTCTCTATTAGGTTTAGGACTTAAATGTCTGAATTTGGGAGGGACATGGTTCAGTCCATACCATCCCCATGCTGGCCATGAGGAGTGCTTTGGTGAATAAGGAAGAAGCAGTCCCCACCTTCCATCAGTTTCCAGGGAAGAGAAGATAGTCTTAAAAAAAAGAAAGAGAGGGAGAGAGAAAATTTACTGAATTTAATAATCACAAGATGATTAGTGCTGTGACCAGGAGTGTAAGGTCCTAGAGCAGCTTAGAACAGGTGACTCTAACTTTGTCTAGGGGATGGAGAAGGCTTCCATAATGAGATGAGTTTGGAACTGAGGTTGCAAAAGGGAGAAAGGAGTTTAGGCAGGAAAAGGAGGGCTTGGGATGAGGAGGAAATCCCAACAGTAGGTGTGACTGGGACATTAAAGCCTGGTCCTATTCTGGACAGCTCTAAGAACTGAAAGGCAGCCTGCATAGCACATACCTGGGAAACAAGGGCAAAGGATTGTCAAAAGAACATTGGATCCACTGTTGCATCCTTTTGTAATCATATTTAATGCTGTGGAATGGTGGTTGATTTGCTCAAGAAGTGATAGTTTATGATTCCATGTTTGCATCCTGTTTGTTGAAATAAGAAATTCTCAAAAATTCTGGGTCTCCAAGATTCAGTTGGGAATTTATTTTAAACATATCCATTCCCCGGAGCCCCCTCCCCTGCGATTTTAATATATCCTGGCTGGGGTCCAGGAACCTGTATATTCAACAAACACTCCTGTTCTTCTGGTGCAGTGGCCCAGAAACCCAATCTAAGGAGATAAGCTGTTGACATGTTACTTAGAAAAGCCTAGAAGGGTTGAGTACTACCAGACCTGTTGGAATGTCTGCTAGATCCAACCCATGGGGGGTGAGGTCAGGTGAAAGTAACCTTTTCTGGGCCATTACATTGGGGAAACTAGAGTAAGCACTTTGTGTGTATCTGTTTTTTCAATTTAATACAACAGTCCTACTGAAGGGGTCAACATGAGTATACCCATTTGACAGATGGACAAAGTGAGGGACCGAGATACACTTCTAAGGTCACACAGCTTGTATGTGATGGCGTAGACACTCAAACACCAGGTTCAGATGGCGCTGCAGTGCATATGTTCTCGAGGTACAGTCACTAGCGCTCCTGGTGCCTACCAATCACGTGATCAGTGCTTTAGACACTTGCACTTCTCATTTGTTAAGTGATCCAGAAGGGCTTGGATTGCAGACCTGATATGAGCCAAGACTCTGCTGTTGATTCTCTCTTTTTTTTTTTTTTTCTGCTGTTGATTCTCTTCAAAAACCTGGCCAAAGCCCTTGGACCTCACTCTTTCTGTTCTACTTGTCATACACATTATTACTCTTCTTTACCAAAAAATCCAGATTGCTTAGAAAAATAAAATACAACTCAAGACAGAATCAGAGTTTTCTAAGTGACGAACTTTTCAACATAGTTTGTATCTCAACCCAAAGGTGTTCTTTCCCTAAATTAAAAAAAAAAAAAAGTAATAATAAAAGAGTGTATTTAAAAAATTGCTTTGCAAACTCCTTTGGAGCACATCACTGCCTTATTGGGTGAATCATATTTTTAACTTTCACTTCCCATCAACTTAAAACATAATCTGTCAAGAAATTGATGGGCCAGTTGACTGTAAATGAGTTTGCCTTTCATGCAGTGCTGTTCTGTCCGCTTGCCACAGAAATGATCCCAGGTCATTCCAATATATTTAATTAATTTTAGAGATGAAATTATTTTGCCCAATAACTGGAATGCTAATAGTACTTATTGTAATGGTTCTGTTCAGGTTTGTTGGTTCGAAAATAAACGCCTTCATTTCAATATTTGCCTTTTGGTTGCAGCCCGTTAACCGGTCATACACCGTAACCTCATGAACATCATGGCTTAATTGTAACTTAATGTGTACCTAGTTTTTGTGCAGCAGATTTCTATCTTAACTGCAAAGTTTTGCCCCCCAAATACTCCCCTGAGTTGGAGTTTCCAACAGATGGATGGATTGGAGTGACATAACTCATACTTTTGAACATAATAGCTTTATCGGTGTCTTGATAATACACATTTGGGCTGATTTTTGGATGTTAGAATAAAGTGAGGAAAATAAATCTTAGCTCGCTACAGCATAATTGGGGCATTGAGATTTTTGGAGGTGTACTACATCTGTAATGGGGAGAGGTTGCCAGTAGTAAGGGAGGGACAATAGAACCGCTACAGAATCTAAGGCAGAATTAAAATCTGCATATTAATAGCTTTCCTGCCAGTCCCGAATAGATTCATTCTTCACATCTCAGATATATAAAGCTTAGTCCAAAATAAATTCTGGGGAACGTTCAACCTGATTGAATCTGCTGTAAGCTCTGTTAATATATTTGTTCGAGTCACTTGCACTCAAAAGCTTTTTAGACAGAATATCACTTTTTTATTTTATTCATGGTAATGTAATTCCCCCCTTTAATCTCTTCAGGGTTTCCCATTAAGTCATGATATGCGGTTCAGAGAAAGTTGGATCGACCATTAATCACACTATCTGGACTTCTCTGTGTCTACTTTTTGTCCATCTCTTAAATCAGTCCCTTGGCAGCAGCAGCAAGACATGGGGCACTCCAGACCATTTGATCGAAGAGCTCTTGTCGGGAGACCGGGTGGCTAATCTGCAAGCCAGCTAATGGAAATCATTCTGGGCAAGGAAATAAAACCAAACAACACAAACAAAATCACTACATATTATAGGAATCGAGTACATTCTAAATGACTCAATCCTACAGTTTGGATATCAAGCCTAGGGGTAAAATGCACTTCTTAGATGACCCAGTGATCTAAACACCTACAACGTATATATGCATAACCCTTGTTGGGTAGGACACCTATTAGAGATGGGGACTCTTTTTTTTTTTTTTTTTTTGAGATGGGGACTCTTTAAAGCTGTTCCATTTGACCAGGCAAAGTAAACAAGGGCATAGTGGATGTGGGGGTAGTTGGGGTGGGTGAAGGAAAGAAAGAAAAGAAGGGGAAAAAAAGCAAGGAAAAACAGAAATGTTTCCTCACAGTCAAGGGAAAAACCCATATTAAAAACACCGGCTACGTGGAGCATGTTCAAGAAATATTTGTGGTTGAAGTCAGTTACCTGGTATATATCTAATTTTTATTTCAAAAAGAATGGTTGTGAATCTTTAAAAATTCTTTGACTTTCTCTCCTTTCCTAACCCCAAAGTAATAATTCATTAATGCTGTCATTAAAATGCCCTTATTTGATCATTTTATTTAAAACCAAAAAGAAAAGTGACAAAGTGAGCTCAAGGATTTGAGGGTCATAGAAACTAATTTTTGGTCTAGAAGAGGGTCTGCAAACTTTGTCTATAAAGGGCCACTTAGTAAATATTTTTGGCTCTGTGGCCCGGAAGCTATCTTTCACAACTGTCAAACTGTGAAGTATAGTAGAAACAGCCATAGATATATGTAAACAAGTAGACACGGATGTGAGTCAGTAAAATTTTATTTACAAAAATGGGTGGTGGACTGGATTTGGCCTGTGGGTCATAGCTTGCTGGCCCCTTGAGCATGTGTTTGGGAGATGCAATTTCAAAAATCATTTTTGTTTGATTTTTGTGGCTTAAGAACATGCTATTTTCGATCTTGGATGAGTGCTTGTCTTTCGAATTTTCATTTCTTCCTGACATAACAAAAAGCCCTCGCTTTGGGATTTCTCGTTAACCATGACACTTCTCGTGGAACATCTTACTTCCTGGCTCCTTGGGGAAAGGCGACGAAACTGGAATGGTTGGCTGGAGCCAGCGTGGACATGATACTTTCCATACTCGGGCAACTGGGGAAAGAAATCAAGAGTTTGGAGTAAAGATTTGGAACAAAAAGATTGAAGACTGACTTCTTTTTTTCTTTCTTTCTTTTTTTTTTTTAAAGGATAAAGAAAAGAAAGGAACAGAGGAGATGATGTGCCTCCTCCTTGGCTGGAGGCTCAGGGTTAATTGATGAATCTGTTATAAGGGTGTGTTGTGAAGTCTTTCGAGGACAGATCCTGCATACTTAGGCTTTTGAGTAACAGACAATATATTCCATGATGCAGGCATTAAGGAATCATGCTATTGATTTTGGAAGAAACCTAAGGAAAACAGAAACCCCAGTCTTTTCCCTGGGTGTTACTTAGGTGGCTTGTCTTTTAAACATTTGCGTATCATGGACTGAATTTTCCAAAGAGGGCTAGTGGTCATGTGAACTTATATTTCTTTGTATATGTTTATAATGTTAACCCTAAATATTGACCCAGTGTAGTAAGGAACTGGGAGACTGTCTCCCTGCTTTCTTAGAAACAGGGACATCCATTTTGTTGTTGCAAATGCTAGAATGTTCCAGGACGGCAGGGCTAGGGTGGTCTGTTCTGTTCTTGTCACTCTTTCAGAGGAAGGGAGTTCCCCAAAGCTAGATGAATGCACATGGTAGCTGTTTTCTCCTCTCAGCTCTGCTTTGGGTGGTGAATACCATCCTGGGGAAGCAGGCATTTCCAGCCACCACTGCTCAGGTTGCCAGGGGCCCAGAAGCACTTAGTGCTCCATCCTCCCGTGCAGCGTCCATCACAGAGCAGGCTCGGTCTCCTTCTGCTAGACCAACATGATTGCTCTCCATTTTACACTCAAGATCAAAGTGGATGGAAACCAGTTTCATCTTTCCTGGGCCAGGGATAGGTGCTCAAACACGTGTTGTGTCAGTTGTATGATTTCCAGGGCAAAACTGCCTCCTTCCACATGAGGCAGCAAACACTGTGAGGCTGTGAGCACTGAGAGAGAGAGGGCTCCTGGCTGTGTTGCTAGAACAAGCTCCTAGTGGGGGCCTAGCCATCCTTGGCTTCCTGACATACTTTCTTACCCATTCCCTAGGGCTCCCTCTGGAAGGATGATGAAAGAAGGGTCACTGATGGGGTGACCCACTGATCAAGGCACTCCTTAAATGGACCCAAAATTTCACATGGAAGTGTGACCTCCAGTTAAAGCCAGATTTTCCTTACCCTGTGTGCCCCCCGCCCCCCCCAAAAAAGATTATACTGTGATACTGTTCTGATGAAGTCATCTTACCCTGTAAACTATCATGTGATTTATACAAAGCCATCTGCTACCATACAGGGTGTTTTATTTGGGATCCAGGAGGAGAAGGCGCATCTGTACCCTCCATAGCATCTGAATCTTAATGAATAAAACCACCAAGAGTTCTTTAAAAGGGACTTGTATGGGTCTATTTATAGTCTGATAACATTTTGTAATCTGGCTGCACATTGGATGCTTACTGTCAGTCATACAAGGAAGTGAACTTCTCTGCTGGTTTCCTGAGCAACGTGGCTGTGGTCAGAGGAGCACTGAACACGTAGTCTACCACGGGTGGATCGGCCACACACATAGCTTCTACCCGTGTCTCCGGTGTGCATGTCCCCCAGAAGTTTCTTCTGTAGCTCTCTTAGTTGTTCGTCTTTAAAAAGAACGGCAGATTTTGAGATCCTCATTCGTCCATTCTTTCTTCCTTCTTCAGTTCTTTTCCTTGCTTCTCTCCTTCCCTCCCTGTTTTGATGGGCTTTCTTATTACCCAGGTGTGGAGATCAGGAGACCACTGTCATCAGAAAGATGGTTTGTGGTACTCCCAGATACCAAGAGAAAAGGGACACACCATGTCATGGAGTCATATAGGGCAGCTCCAAGGGTGCTGAGGAGGCAGAGAGAGGACTCTGTGGGCAGGAGCCTTTAGTGTGGTTTCTGCCAAAAGGACCAGGGAGGGACAATCAAGCAGACTTAAGCTTGACTAGTTTACATCATTTCGATGGGTTCTGGGGCGGAGGGGCTCTCCCTAGTTGCCTGGTACCTGGCCACGGGGTGATCAGGGCAGGTGGATAGTGGCCCAGAATGTGGGAGCCGCATAGTAGAGGTGGTGGGGGTGTGGGCTCTGGAGAGGCTGGTTTATGATCGAAAGGTGAGCTGACCCATGAGTTCTTCTCTGTCTCTAGGAATCGAGTAACCCTGGGAGGGGTCTGACTTTGGACCAAAGATCCCAGACTATCTTGTTTGTCCTTAAAATCATAGCATTGAATGGGACTGTTTGGGACACCTGGGGAAGACCTCCATTCATTGCACACGGATTGGACTATTCCACTCTTGTCTTTGCTGTTTTTTAGTTACTCCCAGAAGTGACTCCTGGATTTGATGGCTCCCAGAAACCCACTGCCCACCCAAAGCTAGGACTCTGAGTGGTGGCCCTGGGCATTTTGATGACAGAGGTGGGACCTAATGCAGGAGAGCATCCGTGGCTTGTGCGGAATTTGTAATCCTTACCCAAGCATTAATTTTGCTGTGTAGGCAGCCTGTTCTCCCACAAAGCACTGACTCAGAAGAAAAGGGGCCCAGAGCACCCAGCAGGGCCTGGCTGACAGCTTGTGGCTCCCTTGCCATCGAAGGTTCTGGGTAAGGTAGAGACATCAGCAGGAGTGAAGGAGAATTTGGAAGGAGCATTTTTAGTGGCTTAGTTTCTTCTCTCTTTCCATCCTCCCTCTGTCCTTCTCTCCCCCAGTACCCCCTTACTTTTTTACTTCCTTCTCTCCTTCCTTTTTAATAACTTTTAATTATAAGCATAGTTAATGCTATAAAAGTGCAAAAAATTAAAAAAAAAAAAACCTCTGGTTTTTTACAATCCTCTGGAGACATGCTTATTTCTAAATTTCTAAAATTTAAATATACTTTCCAACCCTGTCTGGAGAAAGGAAGTATTTTTAAGCCAAGCTAAAAGAAAGGGAAGACATTCCCTTTTATCGTCTTGCCCATATGTCAGAGCATGTTTTTTTTTCTTAATATTGTTCATTTGGGGGATCCCTGGGTGGTGCAGTGGTTTGGCGCCTGCCTTTGGCCCAGGGCGCGATCCTGGAGACCCGGGATCGAATCCCACATCAGGCTCCCGGTGCATGGAGCCTGCTTCTTCCTCTGCCTGTGTCTCTGCCTCTCTCTCTCTCTCTCTCTCTCTCTCTCTCTGTGACTATCATAAATAAATTAAAAAAAATAAATAAAATATTGTTCATTTGGTGCAATTATTATTGAATTGTGAAGCACACAGAACTGGAGCTTTGGACCTGTAACTTTGGAGAAATTACTTTTTCTCTCTGTACCTCAGCTTATTCATCTGAGTAATGGGGATAATAGCACTGTCTACATCTCAGGGCTTCCGTGAGCAGCCCTCAAGATAATGTGTAGGAGAGGCTGTTACATACTGTACACTGAAGGAATGTCACTTCTTCCTGCCAGTATTATCATTATCAACGTCATCCTTGTCATCATTCCCTTCACTTCTTAAGGGCCTTTATCTTCACCTGAACTAGGCAGACTGGGGCACATTCACTCTTTGGAATAGGAAAAAAAAAAAAAAAAGAATCTCACAATTTCAAAGGACTTTACGTTTGGAGTAATTCTACTAGAAACTTCAGAGAAGCCTCCTGTTCTGACATTGCCTACAAATACCAGAGGAAGACTCTTGCGAGCATTGCCAAGGAGAAAAATGAGAATGCCAGCTTAAATAAATGTTATCCCAATCTCTGCAGAATCGTGAGGTGTCCGATTTTTTAAAGTGTCGACTTCAGGGTATTTATTATTCAGCGATAATAATAAATCGCTGCTTATGAAATCCGGGGACTCGAGTGTCCTGGAGGGAGGAAGCAAAGTGCAGAGAGAAGAGCTTCGAGAGGCAGAGGTCCAGCCAGACCCGGGCTATTAATCATCGCCCTCCATTATTTCCTGAAGATTCATTCATTGTTCCGTAGGTACCTAGAGGGTCAATTAGAGACCACAGACAGGCTTTTTCAAAGACACAGGAGGGTCAATTAGGCCCTCCTTATAATTTTCTGCTTTAACAGCAAATGCCAGCCTATTGCAAATCAGATGCAGGGGAGTTTGGAAATAAACAGGGTACTTTTCCTCTTCCTTCTTTAAAAAGAAAGAAAGGGGAAAAAAGACCCAACAGGAGATAAGGAGGCGATCAGCTCTTGGTAACATGTGGCTTTGCTGTCAGGCTCCGGTTCAAGTGAGGCAGAGGGGATCTTATCGGGACTTGTGGAGAGCGGACTTCTTGTGGGGTCAGAGCACCAGGAACGCTTGGGGAATTTCTATGATGGAACAGTCTGTTCCCATCTCCGAGGTGATTCATTTATCTCGGGCGCGATTGGAACTACACTGGTGTGAGGGTATGATCATAAAGTGTCTGAAAGGGTACCTGGAATGAATGGATATTCACAGTGACACAGGGTGGGTCACCACCACCCACCACACGTTTGGAAAGGATGTCAACTCAACTCACATAAGTACTGTTTTGCATGACACCGATTTTTATTTGTTTTCCCTGGAATTGGCAAACAAAGTTTGAAACACATTACAGTAAAGTCAGAAGAGGAAGGGAATTGTCCTAAGTGATGGAAATATGGAAAAAGACCATCAGAAGTCCCAGTACTCCTTTTCCCCTAGTATTTCGAGAAGGCTTGCTAGATTTTGACTCTGCCTGAATGCCTAATCTTAACCAAATAAAGGACATAGTCATGCTCCGCCTCAAGATCCCATCCTACCTCTCTACCATCAAACAGAAATCTGGAAGCAAAAGACAGATACTTTTAGTGTGCAAAACCCAATTCTAACTCAAGTGATTTTTTTTTTTTTTTCTGGGATTTCAGTGCTACTTCTGAGCTCCAGATTGTCTGATGTATTCACATGTTTGTTGAGAGCTGGCTGATGTACACACACTATTTTAGATCCCGGGGAGCCAGCAGAGGTTGCCTTAGGAGGCAAAGCCCTTTTCAGTTCCAGAATGCTGCAGCCCAGCCTCCAGGGCCTCTTCCACTTTGAGGTTACATATATCCTATATGATTTTCAAAGAAAGAGATTAAGACTGAAGCTGGGAGGGGTGAATTTGTTTCTATGGGAGCCTTTGCTAGATCCACTGAAAACTGTCCCCCCCCCCTTTTCTTTCCATTTCCCTAAGAAGAGGACATGAGTGTGCATTTCTTTTGGTCCAAGATTTTGTCTGTGTTGCCTACTGCTGGTATTTTCCAAGTCTGGAACAGCACCTGGTGCATGGTGGGTCCTCAGTGAGTATTTGTTGACTCAGTGAACTAAAGGCTGGTGGGCAAGGGGAGTATTCTGAAGATCTGGCCTTTCTTCTAGCCCCCTGAGCAGCTCCAGCCCCTACATGGTGCTGTCTCCCCAGGGATCCGCTTTTTATTCTACACACTTTTGCTTTCTGATAAAAAAGCATGGGAATCTCCTACCACTTGGACACTCCAACCCCATTTCCAGCTCCCATCTCCAAAGTTGCCAATTATGTGGCTTGCAGATGTTTTTTGTTGGGACTGCTGGGTTTTTGTTTCCTTCATGAAATAAGGCAGTTGCCAACATTTTCCAAATCAAGAGACTTTACATCGCGACAGATTTCCTGCTTCTCTTGAAAAAGCAGAGCTGGCATCATTTGCCTGCTTCTCAGTGGGACCAGCAGGCTGGACTTGAGCAGGGCTGCCCCTCGCTAGCTGGGATATATGCCCACTGGCTTTCATAGTACCTATCAGGCCTCCTTCACTCATAGAAACTGCCTGACCTCCCAGGAGTTGGAGTCTGTAACCCTGTATGGCAATGACATTGATTCATGAGCTCGTCCATTCGCACCCTGGCTATCATGGGACTCTCCCACAGGCCTCCCTGACACCACACCTCTGATTCATGGAGCTGACCACTGTCTTGGTTCCCTGGTCTCGGGGCTGATGGTGCTCTGAAAGGCCCAGCCTTACTTATATAGATCCCTCGACCTGGAGTGTTCTTTTTTCCCTTTTCCAAAGTAACTTTGACTCTTTCAGAAGGCTCGCTTGAACCTTAAACCCCCTGTCCCCACAACTTTAAGTGCGGGTTGGGTATTCCATTGTTTTCATAATATCCTCTACAACCACAGATTGTACCGTGGCTGCTTACTACTCTGCCAGCCACTCCAGACCGTCATCCCCCTAACAACAAGAACTTTGTTGCCCATGATCACATCCTGGGCATCCAGACAAAATCTGGCCTCTGAAGGAGAGGACACATGGATGTGGCTGGCTGGAGCTAAGCATGGGAAAGGGACAACAACAAGATTAGACGGGTGAACAAGGCTAACGTCCCCAGATGCCTTGGGAGTCCCAGTGAGATTATGGGTCTTAGCTTCATGGCAATTGAAAGCGTTTAGAAGGTTTATGGATATTGTGGTATCCTGCACATAATAAGGGGACCGAGTGTGCACTCCAGCTTGAGTGAGAAGGATAAGGGGCAGGACTGGCAGCAGGTGGGCTCTTGGAATAGTCCAGGCCAGACATTGTGAAGGTCAAAGCCAATGAAGGATGTGGAAATTAGACATGGCTACTGATCGAGTGTAGGGGGGCAAATAGATGGACGTTCTACTGTGGGGAGTGGGGAAATAGGCCTTATTGGAGCCCTGCTCAAATTTATGAGAATAACTTCACTCCCTTCCCCCTTCCCCCAAGCATCACCCGTCTCACCTTGGTAATACCGTCTCTTATTAAAGCACGCCGAGAGCAGAGGCTCTGAGTGCAGCATATGACTTTAAAACAGCACCATTAGCAAACATCCACTGGCTTGGTTTTTAGTGTGCATATATTTTTATGTATTCCATGTGGATTTTCTTTGCCTTTCTTTTTCTTCTTTTTAATCCTCTTCCTTAAGGGAAACCCCGTCCTCACTGTAGCTTCTTGGTAGCATGTTCTAACTAATGACTTTAATCGTGTGAATGTATAGCAGAAATGGACAGGAAAATCCTCTGCCCATTTATCTTTCAGACCCCAAGTGTACAGGCACAAAACCACAACTTCCACCCTTTTT
This sequence comes from Vulpes vulpes, assembly GCF_048418805.1. NCBI lineage: Eukaryota > Metazoa > Chordata > Mammalia > Carnivora > Canidae > Vulpes > Vulpes vulpes. Next base: position 174,275,818 of record NC_132791.1, on the reverse strand, counting down.
TCCCCCTTTATTTAGCAATTTATGACTTGGCTTACAATCTGTTGCAGAAAGCCCAGCTCTACAGCTTCCTCCTGAATCTACATTTTTCGATTTTGTCTACAATAGCCGAGGTCTCGGGAGTTTGCCATTAAAATGAATGCTTCAGAGAAATTAATGACATTGACGGGTCCTCATCTTTTTTGTGTGTGATTTTGGTTATAAGAAGAAACTCAACCAAGCCTCTTCTTCTTCTTCCTCCTCCTCCTCCTCCTCTTCTTCTTCTTCTTCTTCTTCTTCCTCTCCTCCTCCTCCTTCCTCCTCCTCTTTCCTTCCTCCTCCTCCTCCCTCTTCCTTCCTCCTCCTCCTCCCTCCTCCTTCCTCCTCCACCTTCCTCCTCCTTCCTCCTCCTCCACCTTCCTCCTCCTTCCTCTTCCTTCTTCCTCTTCCTTCCTCCTCCTCCTCCCTCTTCCTTCCTCCTCCACCTTCCTCCTCTTTCCTCCTCCTCCTCCTTCCTCCTCCTCCTCATGTCCCCTCATGTCTCCTCCTTCTTTCTCCTTCCTCCTCCCTCCTTCCTCCTCCTCCTCCTCTTCTTCTTCTTCTTCTTCTTCTTCTTCTTCTTCTTCTTCTTCTTCTTCTTCTTCTTCTTCTTCTTCTTCCTATGCAGTTCAGAAGATTATATTAGATGACATTTGATACAAAAAAATATCTGTGGTAGGGCTTTTCTTCATGTAGCTTAGAATAAGGTGGTGCCAATGAAACAGGTACCTTTGTAGAAAAAAATTTCTGAGCTCCATTTGGTCTGAAAGTTTTCTTCCTTAACATTGTATGAGACATGGCATAGGAAGATCATTCTAATAGTTGCGGATCTAGATTCACTGGCAACAGCATTATATTACTACCTTGAGCAATACTACCAATAAGGATTACTTTGGGATGAATTCTTTAGTAATTAATAAAAAAAAATTAAAGCTACTATGCCTGAGGTGCTAAGAACTTTACCCTCTGCAAGTATAGTGACTATGAAAGGCAAAGAAGTAAATGGAAGAAGGTTTGTATTTTAAAGTTGGATTGTAGTATGCTGCTGTATTTGTTTCCTATTGCTGCATAACAAATTATCCCAAACTTAGCCCTCAAAACCACACACATTTATCAGCTCACGGTTCTGTAGGTCAGGAGTATGGACACAGTGTAATGGTTTTTACACTCAGGGTCTCACAAGGACAACTTTCAGGCATCAGTTGGGGCTCTGTTCCTTTCTGGAGGGCCTGGAATCCACTCCTAAGCTCATTCTGGTTGTGGTCAGAATTCAGTTACGTGCAGTGTGAGACCCAGGCCTCCATCAGCTTCCTCTCTGTCACCTGCTGGCCACTCCCATCTCCTAGAGGACACCCACATTCCTTGCCCTGTGGCCCCCTCCCTCCCCAGGGTCACCAACAGAAGCTGTCTTGTGCACTGAATCATCTCCATGCTTGGAATTTCTCTTCCTCTGAATCTGACATCTAGACCCATATTTAGAAGGCCCACGTTATGATTAAGATAGTCTCCTTATCTTAAGGTGAACTGATTTGGAGGCTTAATGAACATGTATAAAAAAATCACTCCCCAGTGGGACCTAGATGAGTGATTGATTAATGGAGCAGCTGAAAAAGGTCAGGTGTGCACAAGGGCCCAGGCACTTTGTGGGCCACCGCATAGGATTCTGTGGACCAAAGCCACTTTTTATGTTTTAATAACTGAAAACAAAGCCTACATCTTTTCAGGGACTTTTTTAGATACAGAAAGTGTCACCTAAGACAAAGGGGGGTACTTGAGGAAGATATAAAACACGGAGAAAGGAAGCTTAGGTAGGTAGAGCCTCCGGGGCGGAATCAGATTTGATCGGGATGGCTGCACCTTCCCTTGTGAGCCATGCATGTGCTTTTGCCTGAAAAGAGCTCGGAGACAGGGGTTCTCTGGCTCAGGGTCTTTAGTTATCAGCAGACGAGGCTGCGTCGGAAAATTTTGATCTCTTGTATGACCTGGTTCAACTCATGATGTTCCCTGTGCCTCGATGTCCCCACCTCCAATCGATTAATTTTCAAATCATCAAATGATTAAGAGCAGCAGTAAAGGGATGTTCAGTCGTTAGCCCGTTTCAGGCATACAGTAGGCACTCTGCACATGTCCCTCCCTTCTCTGGGTAGAGTTTCAAATCAGATTAGACGGCAAACCCTAGATCTGATCCAGGCACTCTAGACATCACAGACTTCTCAGGTTCTTCTGTGCAGAATGAGAACTCAGGCCTGGGAGAGCCTGGGAGCGTTCCCTCAGTCTCCTGCTTCACACACAAAATTCTTCTGAAATCTCACTTTATCTCAAAACCCACACGAATTCTGTGTTCTGTTCCCTGAGACAGCCACGTATATTGATAAAAGAACTAGTGTTTGAATTATTAGTTCCCCGTCATGTTCACACCCTGGGATGTGTGTGTCTACTAGGGCCAGGACTAGGGAAGCCCCACACCTAAGGCATCTAGGTAGGAAGTCACACCCCCCGGGTTTGTGCCAGTGCCACCTTGTCGTAGCTGGACCCGAGGCTCGTGAGGCTGCTGACCCATTTGCCCTGGGGACACATCACACACATCCATCAGCGCTGGAGAGGCCCGGCAGCTGGGGGCCAGATAGCGAGGCTGAGTGGGAGGCGCCTTCCCTTGGGGCCCCTGTGCCCACTGATGAGCTGATAGTTCCACTCCAAGGGGTGTAAGTGTGCACGCCACGTGCCGCAGTCTTCGACGCAGGGAAGACCACGCTGCTGATGGAAGTGGTGGCTCTTAAGTGTCAGAACAGGAGAGCCTGTGTCCGTCTTGCATGTAGTGATCACATCACGAAGCCCGGGAGCTGCAGACAAGTTGCTGACACACAATCGGTTAATGACATGAGGACACCACGAGCAAACTCAACAGCCCCCCTCTGTACCCTGGTGCGTGCCGGCACAGATTCCTCTGAAAAGGATTACAGATGTTCTTTTTTTTTTCTTTTTTCTTTTTCCCCAGCCCTCCCCTCATCTTTCTCTCTTTGCACCCACGGCGCTCTGCACTTCAAGCTAAATATAATGTATCTGATTTCCCATCATACATACTAATCAGGTTTGAAAGTTGTCTTGTGAGGCTTTAAAAAGCTAGCCAAGAGCAGTGCGATTTCTCCAAAAGGATGTCTGCAATCAAGGTGATTACGTGGGAAAATAAATCATAATTTATATTGCTGAAAATGGCAATTGCAAAACATTCTGACAATACTTCCCTTTCAGTCTATTTTCCCGAGAATTGGGTAAGTGCTGCCCTTCTGAAACCTTATTTATTTATTTATTTATTTATTTATTTATTTATTTATTTATTTATTTATTTATTTTTAAGGCGCCAAATACCATGAAAGCAATTGTAGTCTCAGGGCAATGCCAGGCGGTTGGCAAGTTCTAATGCCGAAAACTTGAACCACTCCCAGTTGAAGAGCCAGTTCGAAGACTCTGTATCTAGGATGCACACACACACAGATGTGCACACTTGCATTGATTATTTTTGTATAGGAGAAAGAATGTTTTAGAACCAAATGACTTTCAGGAGGCCACCTCTCCTCTGCCCACTTGCCTTTGGATTAAACTATCATAAGTCATCCAGGTGAACCGATGAGTGTTGGGATTCAGTGATATCCCTTGGTATTGGGAACTCTCTCGGTGTGTCTGCTTGGCAGATATTACATCCACAAAGGCCAGCACTTAATGCCTGTGGCAGATGATAGACACAACCACTGAGTCTTCCATCTCCCTTGTGTTGTGATGCCCTAGACGTCCCCTCCAAAGGCAGGGGCAGTTTCTCCATGCCTCGAATCAGCATGCCTCATGGAACTTGCTTGGGTGGTGGGGTATGCTGGAGCAGGACACAAGCAGAGGCTTAAAAAGGGCCTCTGTGTGGCTACTTACCCACTTGCTCCTCCTGGAAGCTTCTGCATCTGGGTGCCAACAAGCCTGGGCTTGCCTGCTGAGTGAAGAGGGATGTGCAGCCATGTGGTCACCCTGTGCCAACCGAGAGCCAGCCACCCCCTAGGGACAGAGCTGCCTGGCTGACACAGGGCACCTGCCCAGCTGAGCCCCACCCAAACTGCTGACCCACTGAATCGTGGGCTAAAAATAAGTAACTGTTGTTTTTAGCCACTAGTTTTGGGGATTCCCCCCCAAAATTAATAAGAATAAAAATTAGCAGTGACAATACTTATGAATCGGACTCTTCACAAGCTACTGGAAAGGTGCAGGATAAGTAGTAGTTTGCCCTTTCCTCAGGGGTGGACCTGGTATGTGAGAGGAGATAGATAGTTGCTGATGCCCAGCATCAGCAGTTTTCTGTCTCAGGAAGCATGGCAAGAAGTTGAAGATCATTGAAAATCCTCACAAGGATTAGGTCGGAGGGCCTAAGGGGAGGGATAGAGAGTAGGTGTTAAGACATTGAATGCTCGAGGGACATCTTCCTCTGAGTTCTCACGACAAGAAAAGGTATATTTATCCAAAGCAACCAATTTCTTTTTAAATGTCAGTATCAAATCTCATAGCATTTCCTTCTTTGCTCTGGCCACCAGGAAGCTCAAAGCCAAATTTTTAGCGTACTTTCCCCACCTTCAGCAAAGTCATAGTACCATATAGTACCTCTCTGGGAGCTAACTTCCCCCCTTCCTTTTGCCTGATTTCTGTATCTACTTTTCCTCCTCTTTCTCTTTCTCTCTTTCTTTCCTTCCTCCCCTCACTCTTTCACCTTTTCCTTATTGTTTCTGTACAGTGTGTATTTATGTGGAATATCTTAGCTTGCCCTTTCTTTTTCACAAGGCAGACTGAGATCAAAACAAAACAAAAGAAAAAGAAAAACACATACGCCGTGAAGTCGTTCCATCTCTGGGACCTGAGAGAGGAATACAGGCAGGTTCTTGCATTGTTCTCTTCCCACCAACTCTAAATGGAGGGAGCGTTGCCTTGTCTTTTCATTCATTCCTCAGAGGCAGCATGTAGAGTGGGACCCTAATAGACTCTGGAGCCTGCAAGCGGTGCTGGGTTTAAATTCTGGCTCCATCGCTGTCTCAGTTTCCTCTTGGTCCTGTAACAAATTATCAAAAACATAGTGGCTTAAAACAACACACGTTTATTATCTTATAGTTTTGGGGATTGTAAGTCCCAAATCCGTCTCACTGGGACAAGGTATTAGCAGGGCTAGTTCCTTCTGAGCCTCTAGGGGAGACTCCATTTCTTGCCATTTTAAGCTCCTACAGACTTCCTGCATTCCTTGGCTCATGCCACCTCCACCCCCACCCCGACTCCATCTTCAAGGATGGCACCGCGGCATCATCCTGCTCCTTCACTGACTGCTTCCCTCATCACATTGCCTTCCTTCTTCTGACCTTCTTGCCTCTTTCTGAGGATTCTTGTGATTACATGGGGCACACCCAGATAATCCAGGATAATCCTGCCATCGCAAAATCCTTGACTTAATCACATCCATAAAATCCCTCTTGCCAGGTAGGGTGACATACTCACAGATTCTGAGGATTAGGACATAGACATCTCTTGTGGGTGGAATGTTATTCTGTCTACCACAATGGCTAATTCTGGGCCTCAGTTTCCCCCATCCATAAGGCAGAGGCAGCAATAGCCTACAGTCTATTTAGGGAACTGGAAACATGAGCTTTGTCAAATGGAGGGTTTGATAAAGAGATTGGGGTCTCCCTCATAAATTGTCCTGAGGCCCATTGTATGGCACCAAAGTGTGGGTGAGACCATTACCTTCTCAGCCAACCAGCATTCATTGGACAGAAATTTATACATCCGCTATCATCTTGGTCTGTCCACGCTACCATAGCAAAACGGTACGGTTGGTGGTTCAAACAACAGACACTTTTTTATATATTTATTTATTTATTTATTTATTTATTTATTTATTTATTTGAGAGACAAAGTGAGTGAGTAAGCACAAGCAGGGGGAGGGGGCAGAGGGAGAGGGACAAACAAACTCCTCACTGAGCAGGGAGCCCCATGTGAGGCTGGATCCCTGGGATCACAGCCCGAACAAAAGGCAGATGCTTAACTGACTTAACTGACTGAGCCACCCAGCCTCCCTAGGCACTATCTTCTTACAGTCTGGAAGCTGGGAAGTCTAATAGGAAGCTGGCGGCAGATTTGATGTCTGGTGAGAGTCCGAGTCCAGGTCCCAAATGGCCGTCTTCTTGCTGTGTCCTCACCTGGAGGAGGGAGGAAGAGCTCAGGCCTCCCCCTCTTGCCCCAAGGACATGAATTCCATCACAGGGGCTCCACACTCATGACCTCATGTAAGCCAGATCACCCCTCAAAGGCCACGCCTCCTCGTACCATCACAGTGGGGCTTAGGCCTTCAACATAGGAATTTGGAGGGCACACGACTCTCACAGAACATAGCACGTGTGGTGGAGAAGCCATGGTGTCAGAACCAGGAGAGAGCCCTGTGGCTTGCCTATGTCTGCCAAGATCCAGCTGCATCGTCTTGGGGCTGTGGCTTCTCCTCGCTGGCCTTCTGTGGCCTCGTATGTAAAATACAGGGCCTGATAATATCCCCGTCGCAGGATGGTTCTGAGGACCACGCGAAACCATCCGCACCTTGGCTCTCTGTCACTGAAAACCCACGGGTGGATGTGAGGGCTAGGCAGCTGCCAGAAGTCATAGTTTCCAGCCCCCCAGCCTCACCGCTGCATCGCCCCCACAAGCACACACATCTTAGGGTGTGGTTTTCAACAGCCAATAGTGCGGTTAGCAAGTTGGGGAGTTCTGGTGGTCCCCACATGGGTTTTACTCCCCCTCCAAAATTCCTGCCTCAGAGATGGAAACAAATAGTTAATTGAGCACTAATGGCAGACTAGGAATGTGCAGATTGCTTTTCTGTGCTTTATTTTTCAATCTGAAGGGTGATGAGTATCTTCAGCTTCCAGTTGAAGGGATTAAAGATCAGAGGACACGTCTCTGAATGGTAGTAGTAAAGGGACTGACGGTGATTGTATTAGGTTTTAAAATCATAGCAAGTACCAGAGCTATCATAGCAGAAGCTCACATTTGTTGTGTGCCAGGCATCGGGCTAACATTATACATTCATTATTCATTTATAGGGTAGAGGTAGGTGTGCTCGTCATCCCCAGTTTCAGATGAAGAAACTGAGGCTCAGAGAGGCCAGAGGATTATCTCAAGCCCCGCCTCAGTGAGGGTATGATTGGCAGGGACTCACTTTGGGTCCCCCATCCCCTGCCCCTTTCACAAGGCTGTGCTGGCTCCCAGAGCGTGTCCTCTTCCACTGCCAAGAAGCAGGGTTTGTTTTGTTCTCAAAGGCGCCAAGCTCAGCCCTGCTCCCCACCGTCCCAGGCTGATATATGTTCAGAGAGTGGCCTTTGCTGCAAAACTAGGACAAAGGAGAACCAACCAGGCCTTCCCCCGCCCCCCAACCATGGAAACTTCCACCTGGCCCACCCGCCTGTGTGGCTGAGTCAGGGGAAAGAAAAGGAGAAAGTTCAGCGAAGCCTCCAGCGGGTGGTCTCACCCAGGGCCCATTACCAGGCTGGAGTGACAGAGTGTGGCACGCCTGCGGCTCATCCCGTGTCTAATGGAATAGAAACAAGCACCTCACTGCCCTGTTTTCCAGTGGCTCGTCCGGGGCTCTGCGAGGTTTATTAATCTTAGCATATAATGGAAAATGTGTTGCCATGTTAAACCCAGAGCCACTGTTCAGTGCTCAGAGGATTGAAGGCGGCAGGAGTCTTTGTCTTATTTACAAGCAGTGCATGGGAGAGACACTTAGGGCAGAAGAATGCTGTCGTAAAAATCCGCGTGGAATCTGAAAGTGTGCATTAATGCATGTGACCAGATGGCTCTAAAATATGCCACTTTAACCAAAAATCATCCTCTGAAAAACTCTTCTGAAGAACATTGACTGTGCATAATAACTGCCTTGAGTAGGGCCATAATTTTAGAAAATGTATGAGCTATGGGATGAAGATGAGGGAGGGAAATGGTTTCTACTTCTCATTACAGGGTCCCTCCAAATGCCTGCTTGGGGAAAAAAAAAAAAAAAAAAAAAAAGAAAAATTCGCCCAATGCAAGGAACTGTGGCAATACTTAGACCATTTAGAATCACTGTGAGTTATTACCCAGAAATTGCTAACCACTGCTTTCTAAGTTATATATTAAAAAAATAAGAAGAAGCTTCCAAACTCTGAAACTCTAAAAGCAACCAGCTGTTAGTTGCATGTCACAATATTCATACTGGTGTCTGCAAGTATATTCTCAGGTTTGTTTTCTGCTTATGTCTTACCAGTTTTCAGGGCCATCAATCGAAACATCTAATAATCTGAACGCTGCTGTACTTACACTTGAGGTCTTATTATCCTCCCTTTAGCTATGTAAACAGATGAATAACCTGCTATGGGTTTGCCCAGACAGTGCTTGTTGCAGACTCCAGGCACAATGAGATGGGACACATCCTGTGTCAGCTTCTCAGGCTTGTTCATTGGGTGGGAGGGGAGCACAACCCAGATGAGCATCACTGGGATGAGGGTTTGGGGGAGCAGGGGCGGGGCTGCAGGCAGGTTACCAAATAGGCCACTTGATCTGTCTTAGGAGCCCTCAAGTTTGCAAACTATTATTTAAAATTGCAAGAGGTCTTGGGACTTTTTAAAAAAGGAATCATGTGAGGGGAAATGTGACTTTACTTAACAAAAAAGTACTGTTGCCCACCAAAAAGAGTCTGAAGAAGACTGTCTCTCTGTAATGTGATTAAAACAAGCGGGTGCATTTTTATTGCATTAAAACATTATTTTTGTTTTTTTTAAGCCTCCTATTTCATATCACTGTCCAAATTCGACATCCACATTTAAGATTGCTTAAAATGATTACCACTTTGCTGACAGTCACCTATATGCTTTACAGTGGGTCTTACCTTCTCATTTGCGATATACCTTTTAAAGAGCAGTTGGAAAAAAGGAAAAAAAAAAGAAAAAAATGTTAAATGTTAATGATTTCTTTCCCAACTGCAATTTTGTCAGCTCCGTTTTGTACATATATGATTATGAAGCAATTTGCATGAAATTTACACCTTTTCAAATTTTGAAAATTGCCTTGTTGAAAAGAATCCCTGCACTTCTCAATACCGCACTGATTAATCACAGTTATAGAGTAGACATAACATTTTTATTAAACTCTCAGTGAGCAGGAAAATTAGCACTTCCTGCAATAACGATACTAATTTCATTAGTGAACGTTTTCATTTATAAAGTGCTTCTTCCTTATCTTGAACCTTTTATCCCCTTCTTATTGACCAAAGAGAGGGCATATCTTTGGGAGCTAGTAATAAACCACATTCGTAGTACAATGCAACCCCATCGACAAGCCACTGCTTCTAACTGATCATCTTCCTTGATCATAAATATCCATCGGTACCTTTTATCACATGGACTCTTTGAGCTTTCTTTCTGAATTTCAAATATGGTGGGATACTTTTCATCCTTAAGAGCTTGCAGTAGAGTAGTTATAGGCCAGATTAAAACTATCAGTCGAGGGCATAAAGATAAAGAAAATACAGCCTTTTGTTGATTAATTTTCATACAACATCTTCACTGGATGCTTATGATAAAGGAGGAATAGGAAGGGATGTAGGAAAGGCTTGGGGTCCTGTTTGACTTTCTAGAAATTGAACTTTGCAAGTGAACTCAGGGAGAAGCTAGTGAGGTGGAAATGAAGTCTGTTGGGACAGAAGCCTGGGTTGCAAGTGTTTTATATATGTACAGATCCACATAGAAGTCTCCAGTTCCTCCACAAAGTTCTTTTGAGTAGATGAACTATTGCAATAATTAATTTACCCTCCGAGATGCCAGGTTCTAATTATGGTGCCAAGGACACAAAGGTGAACCCTCAAGGCAAGCCAGGTGCCTCCCCTCACAAAGTTTACATTCCAAGGAGGGGGTGGCAGTCAAGAAATAGGAAACGACTGGATAAAATATATTCTGGTCGTGATGCACGTTCAGAAGCAAGGAAGCATAGTGTGTCCGAGAAAGGAAGGTCAGGAATGGAGGGGGGGCTGCCTCTAGAAAGGATGGCTAGATGGCATTGAGGTCGAGGCTTCAGAGATGAGAAGGAGCCAGTGATGGAAAGAACCAGAGGAAAAGTGTTTCGGGCAGAAGGAACCGAGACGGAAAATGTGCCCTGTCAAGCCACTGTGCATCATTGAAGAGATAGCATTGACCAGAGGGTTCGTTCATGTGCCCTGTGATTTTTAAATTTAGAATTGAGGTCTGTGCTTGAAGTGAAATATTGATCTTTCTTTGTGTCTTCGGTGCATTGGGAAAGCTGTATATATTCAAAGTAAAAGAGAATCATCCATTTCTGAACACCCATTGGGGGAGAAAGGGGCAGTGGCAGCTTCTAAGTGTTGGAAACACAGGTGATTTTTCTCTTTGTGTGTCAGTGTTTTGTTTTGTTTTGTTTTAAAGTGTGGATTAGATGGCTTTTTAAGTGCCAGTTGTGGCTTAGAAAGGTAAATGACTCGTTCAAGGTCATACTCCCACGAGACTGTCAGGGGAGAGGCAAGATTAATCATATGACCGAAATTTCCCAGTAAAGTATGTATTTGTATATATACATGCAATATATATATTGTATGTATACATATATATATAATATATATATGTATGTATTCATTGGATACATTATGCTTTGATGTCACTAAAAAGTTTTCATTGGCTTATGTCTTATTTTGATGACTCCATATATAGATTTTAAAGGACAATAACTGTCTTATAAATCTGAGTGTCCTAAGAGTAGTATGTTATTGAAGACATACTCAAACTCATCAGTAAGCAGATATTGCAATGAATACAAAAATGAAAAAAATTACTTACACTCATCAGATTAAAAAAAAAAAGTATTCTGGCAATACCAAGTATTGGCAAGGATATGGGGTAATAGGAAATTTCATACATCACTGGTCAGAGTATAAATCAGTAAAGCCATTTTGGAAAATATTTTGGCATTACCCAATAAAGTCATACGTGGGCTATACAGTTCCACTCCTACGGACATGTCTTTGAGAAACCCTTGAGGGCTAGAAAAAGTTCAAGAATGATTCTGGCACACTATTTACGATAGCAAGAAATGGAGAATGCTCTAAAGAACAACCATAATAAAATGGGAGAAACAAAAGGCGGTACTATATATTCATAGGGCGGAATACTAGTTAGCAGTGAAAATGAATGAATGAATTCCCTTAACCTGAATCAATGTAGAAGAATCTTGAAAACACAATGTGGAATTTAAAAAACAGTTACATAGATTATATACATAGTATGATTCAAACTTATTTAAAGTCCAAAATATAGGTTAAACTAAACAGATTGTTTGAGGGTATGAGAATATGTGCGTCACACTGTAAAGAAAGGCAAGTGAATGGGAAACACAAGATATGAGCTGGTGCTTCCTCTGTTCTGGAGTCAGGTGGGTGGGGTGGAGAAGAAGGGAGAATAATGATTCGTGGGGAGGGAGCACCTGGGGGAAGTCTTGCAAAGTTCCATTTCTTAAGTTGAACAATAGGTAGAGAGGTAGTCATTCTATTTACCACTGTTTAAAATGTACGTAAATTACTTACATGAACTCTTTTATTATGGATACACATTTCATACTATTGAAAGATTAAAAATACTCTGGTACCTTGAAACTGAATCAGATGTCAGATGCTTGGCTCATTTGTTTTTTCTACTTCTTAGCCCTGACCCACTGTGAGATCTTGCCTGATGCAAAAATGGGAGAGTGATATTGCCCCACGTGACTCTAATTTCTCCGTACTCCATTCTATCCTATATGTCAGACGTGGTTTTCAAAAACAGTCTTTACCATGCTGCTCATCTGTTCAAAAACATTCAGTGGCTCCCCTTGCCCCTAGGACTGAACCTACACTCCACAGCCTATCAATTCTTTTACCCTTGTTTTCTCTGCCTCATGAATTTTTTCATTATTTCAATATATTTTCTTATTCATAATTCTCTGGTCAGCCACCAGACCGGGTAGTAGGACACAGCAGTGAGCCATTACCCCATGGCTTTTGTCAGGCTCATCTGCTTCCTCTCCTTCCAACATCATCTGCTCATTCTTGTACACATTCCAGGTTCTCTACTTGTGCATCATTTATTATTCTTGGTTCACAGATGAACACGAGTTTTGCAGCTTAATGTAACACATGTTTATTATTCCATAGTTTTTTTGGCGTCAGGCATCTCGGCATGTCTTAGCCAGGTTTTCTGCCTAGAGTCTTACAAGGCCACAGTCATGGTGACAGCCAGGCTGTATTCTCATATAGAAGCCCAACTGGGGAAGAATTGGCTTCCAAAACCACCTCCCCACCTCTGAGGTCACAAAGACTGACTACAGCACACTTCATCTTCTTATAATGGGTTGTCTTAGGGCTTCTTGCTGACTATTGGTTGTGGCTGGAGGTCCTCTCTACAACTAGTGGTTACCCTCAGCTCCTGGAAGTCACCCTACAGTTCCACATGGGCTTTCTTGATATGGCAGCCTACTTCATCGAGCCAGCAAAGAGAGTCTAGAACAAGTTGGCCGGTAGGACAGGTTCTTATTAACATAATGTAGCCACAAGAGTAACATCCCATCACCTTTTAGTGCCTTAGAAGTACCTCACAGGACCTGCCCACACTCAAAGGGAGAGAGTTACCCAAAGGAGTAAACACCAGGAGGCAGGGATTCTGTGGGGCCTCCTTAGAGTCTATCCACCCCAACTTGAGGTGCCTTCTCTGCTGCCAGTTAATGTCTGTGATGCCTCTAAAATTGCATCCCATTTTAAGCTGGGAGCAGCAGGAAGACTTGGAGAGTATAAAAGCCAGAAGATCTGCCTTCAAAAGCTGCCATTTCTAGCCTTCAAGTTAAAGAAGGAAGATTGTCTTTCAAGATTGTGTCTATTTGAGAGAGAGAGAGAGAGAGAGAGAGAAAGAGAGAGAGAGAGAGAGAATGGGGGGAGTGACAGAAGGAGAAGAAGAAGACTCCCCACTGAGCAGGGAACCCCACAGGGGGCTGGATCCCAGGACCCCGGGATCATGATCTGAGCTGAAGGCAGATGCTTAACCTACTGAGCCACCCAGGAGCCCCAAAGAAGGGTAATTTGGAAGGAATACTTTGCATGTGCTAATTGTGATCCTGAAGCCTTTTTCAGCAGAGGTGAGAAATCGCCTCTGGGCTGGTTCCACCCTTGAAGATGACAGTAGTCAAAATAAAACAAATTGTTTTATTTTTCTTCTCAAGTAGCAGTTGTCAGACACCTAAAGATTAGGATTTCTCAAATACTGATCATAATAAGTGGCTAGAAAATATTTGTTTTGAGGACAATAGACTGCAAAATGCTTGCCTTTATTATGTCAGATGTCCCGAGGGTGTGGTGTCAATCTCCTATTCCAGTATTCTCTAGAGCCATTGAGGGATGATCAGAAAGCCAAGCATTGATGACAAGATCCAAATGTCCTATTTTAGTCCCTTCTAAGTTCCTGGGATATCAGCTTTGCTTTGGAGCAGGGCATTTAGTTTCTCCATTCCTTCCTAAGTCATGGATTCGACAAATACTTAGTAAAGCACCTACCATGCGCTTATAGATCATGGTGCCATTTTGGAAGCAAAACCTGAATAGTGGACTACACACTGATAAAGCCATCGCCTGGTCTTGATTATTCTTTAACAACATAAAGAAAAATTTTATTAAATCATATTGCAATAACTCCATTTACTTTTAACCCCACTGGGTGAAGTTATCAGTGTGTGATGCTTCTATACTCACAGATGAAAAATGCGTAGATAAATACTGCAAGGGACATTTTTAAGCATGTAAAAAATCAATTTTCATAAGGTTACATCTTTTTACCTCTTTATATAAAACATGCTATATTAAAAGAGAGATTAAATTTTACTCTGTGGAGTAAAATGCAAACACAAAATTATTTTTTCATTTTTCAGAGCATGCACTGGATTATCATTTATTTATGAGGCTTTTTTTAATCTAGAATATATGGAAATCTTTTCTTGAAGCACAATATAATATTGAATTGGGAATGTTGTCTGACAGTTTCCCTCTTATAGTTGCATAGAATGATTCTCCTGTATGAATTTTTAAAAGAAACTTCAATATACTCTGCATTTGAAAGGGAAGAAGTAATCGCCATAATCTTGAGGAATCTTTTAAATGGCCTCCATTCCACTTTTATGTTTCCCCAACTTTTCTGCAACAAATAATGCTTTCATGGTTTTCCAGAACTCACAAAATGTCCAGTTTTCTTTCTTTTGTCTAAATGGTACACCCAGCCATTGAAGTGCTCCTCCCAAAGACATGGCTGTCAGTTGAGAATAGAGCTACGGCATGATTTCTGTGTTTTCCTTTTGCACGTTTTCCGTTCATCAAAGGCACTAGTACCATTCATTCTTCCGGAGGCAGATGTCTTTCCATGCCAGGCCCATTCAGATCATGTACTGAAGCCACACAGCAATGAGATCAGGGACTGCATAAAAATGCTGGTTTGGGTATTAATCCTTTCTGAAGAATCTTTCTACAGTTAGCCCCTCTAGACCACCCTGCACACGCTACTATCAGTTCACTCTTACATGGCTTGACTATTGTGTTTTTTATCCCGTTGCCACCCATTGTGTGGGTGCTATTGCTGCATAACAAACCACCCTGGAATGGAGTGATTATCAGGTCTATAGGTTGCCCATGGTGGCCTGGCTCCACCAGTCTTCTGGAGCTCGAGCTGCCCCTGGCGGGTTAGGGCACATACTTCCCATGGTGGAAATTGGTAGCTCCCAATGCCTTTGTCAGGGCTAGGCATTTTTGTTGTTGGCCAAAGCCAGTTACGTGGTCAAGCTCAATTTCAGTTGGGGAATTTCATACCTTCCAGGGTGGTGTGAGGATGTAAAGTGAGTATTGGCTGGACAGACTTTCTGTCTACTCTTTGGGATTTATAGGATATGTATATTTTATATACATATATAAAATATGTTTAGGTTTAGATATGTATATTTTAAGTATAAAGTTTATATACTAGGTTTATATATGTGTATTTTAAGTATAAAGTATATTTTTATAAAATTAAATAAAAATGTCTGAGTAGCTTGTTCAGATTTTAGTCTCCTTTAGAATAGCACATCTGGCATTTGCATTTGTTCTTTACCTTGCATGAGTAAGGGGCCCCGGCCCCTGGTTCGTCATTTAGCTGGCTCACCTTTCATCCAACCCCAGATTTCAGTAAGAAGCGCTGGGTACGATTTTCAACTTTGGAGCCAGACCAGCTAGAGTTCAAGTCCAAACTCATACTTCCCAGCTTTGTGACCTTGGATAATTTACTTAACCTTTCTGGGCTTCAGTTACTAAATCATTTAAATGGCTACGGTTGTACCCATGTCTATCCTTTGCACCTCCATCATGACGTTTTGGCTCATCCCCAACTAATAGCTCTGGAATGCTGTGTGCTGGCACTCTCTTTGACCGCATCATCCGAGCAGTCTTGGAGAAGCTGCCCCTTTGTGAAGAATCTGTTGCTAGGAAATGTCAATGGTATGACTTTCAATTTAGCACATGCATAGGCGACCTTGTTTGGGCTTGTGCCATTGGTAATTCAGTTTTGGGATTTTACTTTGACAGAATGTATTCAAATATGGTTCTTGCTGTCTATCAATTGTACCCTCATGGCCACAGTTCTTTCAGAGAACCAAAACTTGCTAATTAATATTTTCACAAGAACATTTGTCATGTGGGTACAAATTTTAAAGGAAAAAATTCTATGGCCCTTATTTGTCTAGATACTTTATAATATGGTTGAGTACACATCGTTTCGACCACCTGCTTCAGAAAGTACTTGGATACCATCTGACCTTAACACAGGACAGCTGAGCTGGTTGATGCTTTCTACCTTCTTGCCAATTGAAAATAATCTCATACCATTGGACTGGTCTTTTATCATTCAATGATGTGGTGTATATATACAACACCAAATCCAAATATATAGATCAGATGGATGGATAGATAGGCAGAAAGACAGATGTGTAGTTGTTGTGAGCAGTGCAAAAGAAATTCATTTCTAGCTATGGGTCATTTAGAAAAAGATCAATATGGTACATCCACATTATAAATAAATGAAAATGAATACAACCCTGTGGCTTTCTGAAAGCCTGGCTTTCTGTGTGGCTCCCAGAATTGCATCTCTGACACCTGGAACATGCGTTATCAGTTGCAAAATGCTTGTTTGTGAACCGGTTTAATGATGAGGGTACATCTCCATAAATGAATATCATTTGTAATGCTGTGATAGCTGTTGATTGTTAATATTGCTTAGGGTATGTCCTACTTTTCAGAAACCTACACCACAAAATAATAATAATAATAAGGTCGCATCATACCTCTTCTGCATTTTGTTTTTTGTTTTTGTTTTTGTTTTTTTTCATACTTTCAGTTTCTTTTTTTTTTTTTTCATCTTGTTAGCCACCCCACCCATGTTTTCTCTTCCCTTCTCAGTCCTGTTTTTCTTTCTGTTCCTATTTTTTAGAGCTGTTAAAAATCCATTTAATGATTCAGCAGTAATTGTGAAGCTCCTGCTCTATGGATGTTACTCTATTCCTGCTCTAGGAATAAAAGGGCAGTTTTTGCTTTACTCTTAAGAAACTCACAGCTTAGTCAAGGAGGTAGATACTTAAATAAATGGCAAAAGTATGACAGAAATATGTTTCAGGTATAGAAGAAGGAGGAGAGGGAAGTGAGGCTAGTTCCAAGGATGAGGTGCTATCTCCCCTAAGTTGAAGGATGAGCGGAGTTCAGCAAGCAGGCAAAGTAAGGAAGGGTCCCCGGAACAGGAGGATCAGAGGAAGGGAAGAGCATGGGATCTTCAGAGCAGTGCAAGTATTTACTCTTCATCGAACACAAACCGGGCAGTAGGCAGGAGCAGGAGATGGTTCTGGCTACAGAGAAAGGCCTCAAGACAGATGCAATGATGTGCCATGGTGGGGACAGGGAGGTAGCATTCCATTTTAGAGGAGGAAGCTTTTAGCCAGGCAACCCCTGAGCCTGGGCATGTAGAATTTGAGAGTCCATGTGGTCTGGGAGATCCTCTCTTTCTACCACATTATAGATGGAACAATGGGCTGGAAAATACCTGAGTTTCCACCTCTTTAGAAAACAAATACCATCCACCTTGCAAGATAGTTGTGAGAAATGAACTTAAAGCCCTTAAACAGTGATATCTGGAACATAATAATACTCCCCCCAAAAATGTATGTTTCTCTTCTACTTGAAATTAGACTGCCTTGAAGCCTCCCTGAAACTCAAGGAAATTGCCATCATTTCATGCCAAAGCCTGAACGTCAGTTCTCTGTATTCAAATTTCAGGCCTTGTGAAGGACTCCTCCAAATAATGCCCAGTTTAAGTCACAATGGCTCCCAAAAGTTTGTTCTTTGGAGCGTGTGTGCTTGCTCTCCCCAGCAGGCAGGCAAGCTCTTTAAATCCATAATTACTATTTTCTTTGCCACCAAAGAATTCCATTCGGTGCTGATTGCCAATTACAGACTGATTGGCTTTGTGGTCTCAGATAAACACCTCCTCAGAACCTGGCTGGACAATCAGAAACAGGGAATCCTGATAAATGGCCAAGATGGTGGCCAGTGGCCCTATCACAGACAAATGGCCAAATGGAAGGCCCACACAAATGGCACAGAAATAATTTCTTGAACATCAGCACACTTTTCTACAATAATAGCTTTATAATCCAAAAGCCCTGGTGTTAGTGAATTATAGAAGCAACCTGTGACATTATCTGGTGTGCAGAATATTTGAAGAATTTAAAGTTCACCTCCATGGTAGTAGTGGGAGAAAACGGGGAGCAAGAGGAGTATTCTGCAAAGAGTTTTTCTATTAAGTATTCACCTTATAATACCATTATTAAGGCCTCTCTTAGAGTGAATTCTTCTCTAACACCACCCCAGAGATGCCTTGTTGTTTCCTATGGCGATACCTGCCAACCCATGTGGTCATTCCTGGGCATGAGTCTCATGTAGTAGATGTCGAAAGGATTATCTGTTAACATATTAGATGAGTTTAATCATATGAAAATCAGCTACTGCCCATATTACATTTAGTTTTGTGGTTTTTTTTTTATTCTTTAAAAGTTTCTTGGCCATTTTCTGTTTTTAATTGCTATTGTATATCCTTAATGCACAGGATATGGTCAGGACAAGTATTTAAAAAATATTTGCTATTCTGATCTTATAAAGAAGAAAAGTTACATATGGTCATTTGAACTAATTGCTAAAATGACACCACATTAATTAGATAATTAAGGGTCTTGAGCATGTGGCTATTGTATTCATTGGGCTGGAAGCCAACGTTTTCTATAGCTGAGAAAATGGGTTAGCATAATTCAAAATTCAATTGCTGTACCCTTTTTCATATGAATAGATAATACAGAATGAGTCTTAAATCTGGATTGGAAAAACTAACAGGAACTGGTTTTATTTTAATTGAGTTTTAAAGCACTTCTAGTCCGTCTCATTGTCTTTATAGTTTAACCCTCTGTGGTTGTGGTCGCCTGCCTGTTAGTCTTGCCATCCCACATATTCATGGTGATGATCTCTCTAGATTTATCGTGAACCCCTTAGAATATGTTTCTTACCAATAAATGCCTTGAGACAGGAAACCCATGTCTTTTTGGCCTCTGTCCCCTCCACACTGGGAATAAATGCTGCCCAGCGTTTGGAGTTCTTTATAACAGTACATTTTCTAGGTGCCTTAACTTATCAAGGTTATTTGTCAGGAAAATTATCTCTTGTAACACCAGGTCCCCTACCTTCAGATGACAGGACTTAATACAAAAGTTTTCCCCATACCAACTAGTAGTGTAAGTTGATTTCATATCCTTTTATTTTATAAAGTTTTGCTTATCAAGTTTGTCATCCTCTATTTGAAATTAAAATGTGTGGTCTCCAGGTGACCTTAAAGTAACTGACCCCCAAATCTAATCACTCCCAGCGTCTGTGAAAATCGACAAATATGTCAGGTATAACTCGTGGCATCAAAACATTGTTTTAAATATTTCATTTGTAGGCAAGGCAAGGATCATTTTCAGATTAGTCCTCTGAGAAGGATCGCTGGGTGCATGAACACCTTTGGTTTCTCGATTCTATAATCGGCACTCATTATCAACGGGTTGTATGAGCAGAAAATGTGCAGTTATATGTTCTGCACGAGTGAATTATTGATTGGATTTATGGCCAGAAGAATGTTCCTAAGTGGTCAATACACGGCCAAACTATGTCAGGTGAAGGTAAAAATAAAGTGAGATCTATACTTTTGATAGCAATTGCTCTTGGGTTATATGTTACACTTGTCATTTGAGGTTACTGTTGGATGTAGATAAAGATCTTTATCTTAACATAAATGAAAATGTGGTATCATGCTTACCCCTTACAAATACAGAGTATCAGTGCTTGTGTGTTGAGATTTATTTTGTCAAAAATTGTATTCTTCCTATAACCTGACATTGATTGGCTCGCCAAAGTTGTCTTGGGTGTAAGGACAGTTTAAAAAAATGGATAGGTTTATGAAAAACTATGTGCAATCCTTATGTTTCTGGTTATTTATTGACCAGTGACAACTTCACAAAAATGTCCTTAGTCCATTGGTTGTTGATTAGTCCAATTTTAGCTGATACGTGTATCTCTGCTCCATTTCTAATAGATGATTAATGATTTTTACTTAATAGTAAACCTATTATTCTGCAAAGCTGTAGTTATTGGAAATGTCTTCATCCAGTTGAGCCAAACTCAGGCTCCCTGCTACTTCCACCTGTGGATCCTTCAGGCCCTACTTGCAAAACGTCCTGGCAACCCTTTATTTGGTAGGTCAGTTATGAGTGGTCATTCCGCTGATGCCCAGTGGGAACCTACTATGCAACCTACTATACCAGTTCTGAAAATATGGAGATGATGAAGAGGAGGACATTGCCATTGAGATGTCACAGTCCTAGCAGGGTGCAGTGCATACCATCCGGTACACACTTAACCTACTTACGGCCAACTTCAGGCAAAATGAGCAGAGATTCACATCCTACGGTGATTTTCTACATTCCCTGCACTGAGCAAGGGCTCAAAAAAGATGGGAATCTTTTGTTCTTGAAGTCTTTGTCCCTGTGAATGCCTTGGGTTGGAGCATCCTGTAATGAGAAGTGTCTAAAGCTGTGTGTTCTATAATAATAACCTGGTCTGTAAACCCAGGCAGTTGTTTTACCTGGTGGTTCATCCAAAGGCAGGGGGCATGCCTGTGCTGTAGCAACAATTGGCTCTCTTGGTCCTCCTAAGTCAGCCAGAGGAAATTGTGACATTTCAAGAGTAATTCTGACAATATTCAGATTTGCTTTATGCACCAACTCTAGAATCTTGCCCTAATGAGTGTAAGGTGAGACGCCACCCCAGCATCATCAAAGGGATTGAAAATCACAGTGAATCCATTAAGAGGAGTTTCGTTTTCATTTTCTCTGAAGCAGAATCCCAGGTCACAAAATGGAATATGGATTGTAGGTTTTGTGGGGAAATGCACTTGGCTGTCATTCCTTGAAAGGAGGCCTAGAAATACCAGCATCCCGTGCTCATCTTCCCAAGCTGCAACTGAGTCAATGATAACATAATGATCACGTGAGCGCCTTCACTGTCAGAGCATCAGGCAGTGGGTGGTCTAGTCCAGGAGCAGATGCCCTGATGTGGTGGTGGTAATCCTGAGGTTTTTGAGTTAAGTGCTTTCGACATGCAGAATCAAGAGTCAAGGACGAAGCTGCCTTTTAAATGCTCTCTCCAAAGCGTCCACCTGCAGATGTAATTGAGCCTCTCAGGTGAAGAGCTTTATCAGAGCAAAGCTGGTTATTGTTGCATACCTATGGGGGAGGGGGGGATATTTTAGGCTTCTTCAATAACTGCTCTGTGACATTGCTGAAGGTCCGAACCTTCCTGTTCTCCAGCAGTTTGAGAAGAAAAATGCTACTGTGGGCATGTTGCCTAACCTTCACCATTCACTGTGGTCTGAAGCTACCCATCCCTTCCCTTCATAATCAGAAGTTATCATTATAAACTTATTTATGTGTTCACTGTATGTCTTTCACAGTGTAAGATCGATGAGGCCCAGGACTATGTCTTGTCCCTTTCTGCTTCCCCAACATTAACACAAGGGCCGATTATCATTATCCCTTTGATCATCATCACCACAGCTAATATTTATCACCGCATAGTGTGGCAGGCACGTTAAGAAGGGCTTTATGTGAGTTATTCCCAACCCTGAGTCAAGAATTAAAAGCAAATTGGCCGAGAGGAACAAATACAGAATTTGGACACTGAACTCTTGAATCCATGATTCCAAAATGTTAATTTCTAACCTCAGGATTTTGCCTCAGTACAGAGTCACTTAATCCCTCTCTACTTACATTTCCCCATCAGTAAAACTGAAATAATAATGCCCATCTGCCAAGCTTGCAGTGAGAATTAGAGACGAGCACTTCTCGGACCCTGGCGCACAATGGATGCCCAAGACAAGCAAGCAGAGCTGCTATTTTTGTGTATATTATAATACACAATACTCTGTAGAGTCTGAAAAGTCAGGCTGAGAGTTGAGTGAAAGAAGCCAGAGTACACACTATGATTCCATTTATGTAAAGGTCAAAAGCAGGCAAGACTTCTCTATGCAAGAGAAGACACAAGAGTGGTTTACCTGTAAGAGGCAGTGTTCTTGAAGGGGTTGGAGGGCGCCTTCTCGCGTGCTGGAAGTGTTCCATATATTGTTCTGATGATACTACTCCACGGATGTGGACACATGTAAAAAGCTCATCAAGCTGTGTATTTAATGTCTGTGCCTTCAGTGCATGTAAGCAATACCTCAAAAGAAATAATTTGTGAGAATTTTCCATTATTTGAAAGAGTTTTTCTGCCGCTCCAAAGCACAGAGTAGGTGCTTGAGGGTCAGGTGGTGAAGGTGGAGGAAGGCTGAGATAACCATGTGGCCTACTTCTGGATTTTGCTGAGGCCTATTCAAAGGCATTATGGATCCATCACTCAAAAACCAAACTTACGAAGAAATTCTTGAGCCATGTCCACGTGAACTAAATATAGCATCCGATTTATAATGTTGTGGTTCTGACCACCCCCGGGCTATTTCTGGTCACAGGGACAGCTTAAATGGTGTGGCCTGTAAAAAGTCATCTGCAAGCTCAGGCCAAATGCTGATCTATTTAGGGCCAAGAGGACACCAAGCCTTGGCAGCAGGATCCTAAGCTGAATGGAGACCATTGCTGCAGCTGCCGGCCACGATCTTGGGGATTCCTTAGCTTTCTGTCTCTTTGGGAATCAGCTTTTTAGTTATGGGGCTTATTCATGCAGCCCTGGACCAGCTCCCCAAGGCTGGATCCACTGATGGGCTCCCGGCTAGTCTTTTGCTGGGGCACTTGGCATTAAGTCAGATGAGCCCTGGGCCCCCAGAAGGGTCTTGTTTCCTATATAATTTATTCCCTTCTCTTTGCCATGGTGATCCTGCCATAACTCCTTGACTTAACTAGCACCGTCTTCAAAGTCACTTCATACCACCAACTCCCTTTTTGCCTAGCTCAGCCTTGGCTTCCTCCCTAGAGGCCTGGTTCCTTTCTCTCTCCTTCTATCCCCCAGACCGAGCCAGATTTCTGGTTATGATAGAGCTTGGTCGATTCCACTGTCTCTGCATTATGGCTCACCTTCTGGAGCCTCTTGTCCTGTGTTCCCATCTAGGCTGCAGGTTTTCCTTACTCTCAAAAGATTTGGTTCTAGTCCCATCTATGAAATAATTGCTCCAGGTAACCTGACACAAGACGAGATTCTCTGAGCCTCAGTTTCCTTATTTGTAAAATGGAGAGGTAAGAATAGATTTCTTAGTTCTCTTTTAGTTTTGTTTTTCTTGTTAAATACTATTGTGACATGATAAGAGATACATATATTGGCCTCTGCCTCTGGATCCTGCTAATATTTGGCCTTTGGCCCTGATTCCTGACACAGAGCTCCTAAAACCCTTGCTATTTCCTGGGTGATATGTGTGTCTCTTGTCCTAGTGAAGCAACTGGTGGCAGGACCCCGGATGGGGACTAGTCACCCAAAAGTCCAAGTTGTAGGTAGAGGCTTGGAACTTTCACCCCCACCTCCCATTCTCTGGACGGAGAGAGAGAAGATTTAGGAAAGTGAGTTAGTTAATAGTCCATCGTGTCTACACAATGAAATCTCCATAAAAAGGTCTAAAGTATGGGGTTCAGAGAGCTTCTGGGTGGGTATAACATTTCAAGATATCCATGAGCCTGGAGAGTGGCCCACCCTACTCCACAGGGGCAGAAACTCCTGCGCTCAGGCCCCTTCTTCATCTGATTCTATGTATCTCTTCATCTACTGTCATTTTCCCCATACGATTATTTATCGTTTTTAGTACCTACTATGTGCCAGGTAAGTATTAGATGCTACTCTGCCCACAATCTGATTTAATTCCCCAACCATGCTGCAACATACTTATTATTCCCACTTTATTTTTTTTTTATTTATTCTTGAGAGATAGAAGGAGAGACAGAGCCAGAGACACAGGCAGAGACAGAGCCAGAGACACAGGCAGAGGGAGAAGCAGGCTCTATGCACCAGGAGCCCGACGTGGGATTCGATCCTGGGTCTCCAGGATCGCGCCCTGGGCCAAAGGCAGGTGCCAAACCGCTGCGCCACCCAGGGATCCCTTATTCCCACTTTAAAAATGAAAAAAAATAGCAACTCTGAAAGATGAAGTAACTTGCTCAAGGTGACAAGGTCAGACGTTTAACATTAGGAATAACTAACATTTATTGAGCACCTTTTGTATGTTTGGGACTGTGGTAAACCTTTCATGCAGATAATTTCATTTCATCTTTACCACAATCCTAGAATAGAGGTGCCAATATAATCTCTTTGATGTAGGGGAAATTTCAGTTTTGAAAGGTTAAGTAATATGCCCAGGATCATCTATCTATAACTGGTAGGGCCTCTCTTTCAGACTCAGGTTTGTGTGAGTCTGAAATTCATGCCATTTTTATTATATGTGACATTGCATCCCTTTATACCCTCAATGGGGAACCCCTCCTCCTTTTTTTATGACTAAAAAGTATTATCCCAAGCTTCTATAGCATCTGAATTTGAAAATCCCTATTAATTCATGAGTGAATCTAGCTATTTCATGATGGCATAATACAGTGTGTATTCTTTTTAAAATTTATATAACATTTCAAGAAACCAATGAAATGGAGGCTGTCTGATGAAGAATTTTTTAAAAATCCAGCAACCTTCTGTCAGACTTTTATAATCATCCCATTCATAATGGATTCCAAACTCGCATGAATCTTTCAAGATAAGTGTCTTATTGATTATCCTGAAAACAAGCGATCACTTGGCATCCTGACACTAGCTCATTGCCCTCCCCTGATTACCGTAAACAGAGATGTTGATCAGAAGAAATGTCATCTGCTTTGGTGTTGAACCCATGGGGCATTCTGACGCATTGGTGTGGGGAGTAAAGGAGCTAAGTAACCCAGAGAGGTGCTTGATTGTGGCCGATGTCTTGTTTTTGTGGACCTGCAGACAAATGTCCACTGGTCAGCCAGTGCAGTCTTGAACTGTTCTATATCCTTGTGCCCAGACTTCTTCCTGGTAAAGATGCACAGTGGCCCAATGAATGCCAATTCATTACTGCCAGGAAGCATTAGGTCTCTTAAGTAACCTCCTCTTTTGGTGCATTTACTGGTGGCTATGTAAATCAAGCGGGCCTCAATCTTAGAAAGGATCGGTGTTGACAAGGGACTTCACCTCTTCTCTTGTAGTTGTAATTAGATAAAATACTAATATGACCCGCAGTTACATTCAGCATTGCGTGTCCACTCCATGTGGCCAAGATTGCACTTCTCCTTTGCTACTGGTAGCCTGGCACAGGTGCAGGGAGAGCCTATATTGGTGAGGTAAGTGGTGAAGATTTCCCTGGTGGGTCAATTGCTCCTGCTGAAGCCTTTAAATACTGTTCAGGTGACAGTAGCCCCAGACTAAAGCAGGTTGTGGCATTTGGCCAGAGGGAGACCTGACTCATAGTTTTTAGGTGCAGATCATGAAGATTCGGGCTACTGCATTAAATTAACTGCCTGATTTCCTGAGGCTGCCATTCCTGAGGCTGCCATCCTGGAGGATGGGATGGGGCTACTCTGTACCCAAACGAGCCTTGCTCTCAGGAAATTTGTGCCCAGCAGCAAACTCCATCCTTTCTTACACTCTGAAACTGATTTGGGAAATGGCCTCACAACTTGCTTGAAGCAGGTCATGAGCAGGAGAAAGATTCTCATCACTAGAATCTTGAAATATCCAAAGCCAGTTGCAGCATCAGTTAGTTCATTTTTTTCTAGATGAGGATGTGGAGGTACAGAGAAGGTTGAGGTCAGTCTGTCTGCTGAGCCGCTGTCCAGTGTTCATTCCTGCTGAGGTGTCCTGGGTGCCACTTAATGCTTTTTGCTATTCATTTAACATCAACTGATTGAGCACCTACCATGTACCAGACAAGATGCTGGGGTTAGAGAGAAATCTGGAATGGTCCTTGCAGGGAAGCACAGGTTTCCTGGCAGTGTTAGTAATGGTGATAATGGTGGTGGAGGAGAAGGATGAGGAGAACCTTGGCCTTCTCAGGAAGACATGACTAGTCCCTCTGTCTCCCATCTGTACTGTTTAGTAGCCACTTATCAGTGCCTGTCTCTGGGACCATTGCCACCATATTGAGATATTTATTTCCTCGACCCAGTCAGTGGTATTAGGGTTCTCCAGAGAAACAATCAATAAGATATAGATAGGTGGATAGATAGACGATAGATAAATAGAACAGGGATTGACACCTGCAGTTATGAAGGCTGAAAAGCCCCATTGTCTGCCCTCTGCAAGCTAGAGAAACAGGAGAAACTGGTATGATTCAGTCTTTGGTCTGAGTCCAGAGGCTTGAGAACCAGGAGGGATGATGGGGTAAGTCTGAAGCTAGAGGCATTAGGATGAGGAGCTCTGATGTCTGAGGACAGGAGAAGACGGGTGTTCCGGCTCAATAAGAGAGGACAAACTCTCTCCTTTTTTTTCTTTTTCTTCACCTTTTTGCCTTTTTGTCTTTTTGCTCTGTTGGGCCCCTCAATGGATTGGATTCTGTGGTTCTGTGGTTCCTCCCCTACTCCCTCCCAACTAAGGCCCCTGCAAAGAAGCTACAAGCAGAGAGGCAGCTGCTTAGCACGGGTTTGTACAGCATAAAGATAACCAATAATTGGATGATAAAGTGCCCTGATTTCCTATAAAAATACAGACCTGTAAGGGTAAAAATGGAACTTAGAGTGTGTGACTCTTCACTTTCTTTTGGCTTCCCCTGGTTTAACTGTTTCATAACCTGTCTGCTGGCTTGTTTTATTTTTTTTCCTTATGTAGAATAAGAAATATGGGCATTAATCACAGTGTTGTTTCTTAGCTGGAAGGTGAGAAAAGATAGAAAACTCTAGAGTAAGAAGTCGTCCCATAGGAAGTTGGTATTTGCTGGAATTTTCTAAGGTTTCACTATACGTGACCTCTCTTACTACCTGAAGTCTGATTATAGGTGAATTCTGTGCTTTCTCTGTGTGTCAGGTACTGTGATAGGACCTAGGATTACAGAATTAAGATAGGACCTAGGATTACAGAATTAAGATGGAATATAATACTTGCCTTTTTAGAGAAAAATGCTTATAGAAAAAGCTAGCAATGCCCAGTAGACACTAGACATTAAATTGAGAGCTATGAAGGAATCTGGTGTGTTGAATCCTCTTATAAAAGGTCCATTGAGATGTTTTACTGGTATGGAAGACAGATCCAGTATGGTGGTAATGGTCAAGAGGGTGGAGGAAACAGTCTAGGTCTACTACTATTTTTGCTGCTCACTAAAGTATAAATGGGATTTTCTTATTTGAAGAGGAGGGAGGGATGAGGGCAAAGAATAGGTTGGACAAGGAGCATTGGAAAGCACACAGTGTATTGGCTGAGCAGAAGCCATGTGATAAATTGCAGTACTAGGTAGGTATTGAGGAAACATGACCAAGTTGACCTGCAATTTATATGTTAGGGCAGAGAGAAATGTCTTGCAATTCAGTTAAGCATTGAGAGTTTCATCTCATATGGTGCATACTTAAAGGAATGGCAAGGGGATTGATGCCAGTTCTAGTGGGTTTCATTGCAGATCTGATTTCCGGTAGATTATGGTGTAAGCCTCAAAGGGGAGCCATGCCTGGGTTGCAGAGGAGCAGTTAAGAACTCAAGACTGGCTTAGACAGTCTTAAATGCCACGTGTAATACTTAACATTCCTAAGCCCAAGGTTCTCTGTGTATAAAAGGAAGATAAGATGACACCTACTTGTATCAACTGAGGTGCTTAGGGCTGCATATAGTGGGAAACTCAACTTGCAGTGATTTCAATAGTTACCCCACCTAATCTGAAGTCCAGAAGCAGGGCAGTCGCAGTGGGACATGCCACGATTTGGCTCTACTTCCCTCAGATTCTTTTTTTTTTTTTTAAAGATTTTATTTATTTATTCATGAGAGACACAGAGAGAGATGCAGAGACCACATAGGCAAAGGGAGAAGTAGGCTCCCCACAAAGAGCCCATTGTGGGACCCTATCCCAGACCCAGGGATCATGCCCTGAGCCGAAGGCAGACACTCAACCGCTGAGCCACCCAGGTGTCTCTCCCTGAAATTCTTTATCAGCTTTTCCCTGTTAGAGTCTCCCTCACATTTTCAATATGGCTTCAGCAATTCCAGACATAACCAGAGAGCATAGTGCTGGAGGACAAAGATATCTCCTATGTCTCTCAGGAACAAGGGAACTTTGCCCCAGAGCCCCTCAAGAGACTTTTGCTGACACCTCATTGGCCCGAATTGTATAAAACTCCTATATATGGAGAGTCACTAGTGGAGCCTTTGGAATGACCCCGATTGGGAGCTTAAGCCACTGAAGATTCATAGCCCGGTTGCAGTCACGTGGTGGAGGGGGCTTGGTCATCAAGGGGACATGGGGGATACATAACCAAGTATCTGCGACATGGTCATGTAGAGGGATATGAAAATTCATCAAGATCAGATACTTCACACAGTACCTGGCACAGGGGCATAGTTCGCCAAAATGTAGCTGTAATAGTGATGATGTTTTTTTTTTTAATATTTTTATTTATTTATGATAGTCACACAGAGAGAGAGAGAGAGGCAGAGACACAGGCAGAGGGAGAAGCAGGCTCCATGCACTGGGAGCCCAATGTGGGATTCGATCCCAGGTCTCCAGGATTGCGCCCTGGGCCAAAGGCAGGCACCAAACCGCTGCGCCACCCAGGGATCCCCTAGTGATGATGTTTGACAGCAATAATGGGAAGTGGGCTCTTAGAGATGTCTTGGCCGCTGTTGCAGAGAAGTTATAAGGCCCATCTGCAGGAAAGAGACCTTTTGTCACCCCCTCCAGTCTTTTGCATTCACCCTTCTCTGTCATGTATCTCTTCCATCTCGAGTCCTCATCCCGTAGTTCTTATCAAGAGACTGTGATGTGCTGGAAAAATAACGACTCAACACAAGGCGATTGGGTTTTGATTTCAGGGTGCCACCATTTATCATCTTTGTGATCTCAGATGAGTTTCTTTAGTTCCTTGAGCCTCAGTTTACCAAGCTATAAAATGCGGATAACCATGGCAGTCTTTTCTGCTATGGAGAAAACACAACTGAAGTTACCAATATCAACGCCTAATTCAGTAACTGCTTTCTTGAAGATGGAGGCCAGACTCCTTCCTTTGCCAAGCCAGGTGGGGTTATTTACCTCGCAGATGTGCTAGTTGGTGAAAAGTCAGTCAGTACAGCCTCTGTGGACTTCTACCACTGCCCCTGGTTTTCTAGAAAACAATCAGGGACCACTCACAAATGTGCTCAAGCGACTATAACCACGAGTGTTTGTAACAATGTGCCTATTGACTTCTTATTTCAATAGATATCCAGATTTATTATCCCTCAAGGTAAGCATCGATTTTACCTTTGTCTCAGTCAATATTTACCTCTGAGGTCAATACATGTGGATATTCACCTCAGCTACAGTCAATATCCATTTCGTATTACAATATATGATGTACATATGTGAACATAAAGCACACCACGGTATGTGAAGAGGTCTGCAAGACATGGAAGCTTCTTGCAAAATAGACGTGTTATTTTTGTTCCTCTTTTTTCTTTTTTTGACCATATCTGGGGGTCAGGTTCTAATTCACCAAATAGAAAACAAATATGTTGCATGGAGAGCTGCGGTATTTGGGGAAGGATTGCATGATATCAAATGCACAATAAAGCAGTCACTTAATGATACCGCGCTAATTGCAGTTTCTTGAGAGTTTGTTAGTTAAATGAGAGCCGTAAGGATATAGGCACGCAGGCAGATTATAAATGCTGTAAGAAGGGCAGTGTTTCCGTAGTGAGGACAGGGCTTGTTTCTGTAGCCCCCGGATTCTCAGAGACTCTGGTGGTTAATGCAGGAAGGATGAAGAAGCAACAGTGGAGCTCTTCTTGGCCGCCAGCTAGAGCCGAGAAGCCAGGCCTGGAGAACCCTGACGGGCCTGGACTAGAGCCCAGCTGTGTGAGTTAGGAACTGCATTTGGCTGCTGGTAACAAGGACCCAACCAGGGTGGTAAATTCTTTCACACAAAAGAAAACCAGAAAGATTGTAAAGGAGCAAAAAGTGTACTTTAATTCTGCCCCTCCCCCATCCTCAGAAGGTTCTGTTCTGCATTGTTTCCCTCTTTTTGTCTCCCTGTTTTTTTTATTTCCAGATATAGTTTTATCATGTTTCTCCTTTGCTTTCTCAGGAGATTAATACTTTGAAAGAAAAGTCCTCTTCCTAAACCATGAGCCTATAATTAAACCCATGCACTATGCAATGCACTATGTAAGCACATTGGCCCCTTATAAACTTAGAATTTTTGTGTGGGGAAGTTCAAGGATTGATGCACATTATAAGTGGTCAGAGAGGATGCAGGGGTGGTAAACGAGGAGATCCCATACTTCTGTAGTCCTATTTCATCTTTGGGGATGAACATTTGTGGCACAAATAATCACCGTCGCTAGCACAAAGTGGTAGCACAACGCTGTGCTTAAGAATATGGGTTCTGGAGTCATATTGCTTAGATTTGAATCCAGGCTCATCCACTTTCTTACTTCATGATCTTAAGCAAGTTTTCCAACCACTTCGGTGGCTCATTTTTCACATATGCAAAGTGGGAACGATAATTATACTTACCCCACAAAGCGGTAAATACTCAAATATTAGCCATTATTATTTTTAAGTGTTTATTAGGTGCCAGGCAGTGTCCTAAATGCTTTGCATGTACTCTTATTTTATAATGATATCAAGGGATAAATATTACTGTCAAAGATTTCAGAGGTGAGGATTCTGAGGAATGGACAGCTGCATGAGCTCTGGAGTCAGATCGATGGAACTTGAAGCTGGTCTTCTCTTCTGCTGACTCTTCATGTGGTCCTTGACAAGTTTCCTTACATTTCAGGCTCAATTTCTCCATCTCCAGAAGGGGGATGATGCCACTAGGAGACTTTATGAGATAAAATATGAAATCTGCTTGTTACTACATTTTAATAAATGCCTACCATGTGTTCACAAAAAGAAAGAAAGAGAGAGAGAGAGAGAGAGAGAGAGAAAGAAAGAAAGAAAGAAAGAAAGAAAAGAAAAGAAAAAAAAAGAAAACCAGAAATGAATACTCCAGCATGGGTGTAGCCACTCCACAACATCACTGTGTAACCAGTCTCCTCCTCTCGGCTTTGTAACACTGCTGCCTCCGTCTTCACTATGACCCCCTGGTCCAGAATGACCAGGCAACACGATGGAGAAAAGGTGGAATGGAGACTTCTTGCCTTTCAAGGAGCCCTCAGAGAGCCCCACCAGAAACTTCTGCTTGCTTCTCATGATTTAGTCACTCTGCTAAACAAACAGCTGCAAGGGGGCATAGGAAATGCAGCCTTTACTCCTGGCTCCAGTGTGCCTGAGGAAATGGAGAAGCTCTGGAGCCAACGCAGAAGGGAAAATAAATACTTGGGACGCACCGGCAGCTTCCGCCACACCAGGTGCTGTAGATGAATGTTGGTGCCCACCTAAAATCCATAGGTTGACACCCAATCCCCAGTGTGATGTTACTAGGAGGTAGGGCCATTGCCTGGTGGTTAGGTTGTGAGGGTGCAGCTTTCTCTTATGAAAGATACCCCATGGAACTTCCTCGCACCTTCCATCCTGTGAAGTCACAGCAAAAACCAGCAAGTGTGAACCTGGCTCACCTCCAGAACTGTGAGATCAAATATATTTATTTCGGTTGTTTATCAGCCACTGGGGCTATGGTGCAGCCCAAGTGGACTGAGGCATTAGGGAACACGGCCCCATCCTACCTTCTCCCTCCTACTGTATCCCCATTCTTTCAAAGATCACAGGGCATTAGCCTGAGTTTTTATTGCTGTGTCTGCCCAGTATTTTTTTCCCCATCGCATTTGAACTTATCACAGTGCCCCATTTTCCTTTGGGAAGTACCTAGCTCACTCTTCTGGTGGAGATGGAACTGTTGATCTCAAAATAGCCACTATGACCCCCAACTGCAAGGATGGACACGTGACCCGGACCTGACCAATCACAGGTGCCCTCTCCCAGCCTCCATACCCAATCAAGGACTGAGCATACACAAAACCAGCACACTCCCAAGGCCTTCCATGGACTTTCCCACTTAGGACCGGCAAGGAAGTTATTTGCATGCCCTGACCCCACACAGCAAACCCAATGGCCCTATTTAGCAGCATCTTCCCAGGAAGCTGCCTATTGCAACAACAACAGCAGCAGCAACAACAACAACAGCGATAAAAAGACTTTTAGCAAGTCCCCAGCACAAGGGCATTATAAAGCCTCTTACCAACTTCCCTTTCCCCTGCCTTATTAATGCCTATCCTTTAACCTGTCCTCAGCATCATCTCCTGGAATCCTTTGGGCCTTTTTAATCCCATATAGGAAGCAAACCCATGTGCAGACATGCAGACATCAAGTCATAACACCCCATGCAGCACTGTGAAGTCAATCCCTGAGATTTCCCTGGGCTCCTATTTTCAGCCATCTTCTGTAGCAGCAGAACCCAAGTCAAGATCTGACCTCTCTTCATGTTCTCAGACTCTTGACAGAGAGGGCGAAGGATGGACCCCAACAATCTCCTGTTGATTTTTGGCTTGTTTGTGCTTGCCAGAACACAGTCCAAAACCTGTAAGGACAGTCTCACTCGTGGGTTTGCCAGGACTCATCATTTTCAGATCATATAAACCATGGCATTCCTACCTCCCTTCCAGAAGGGGCTGATATTCCTGGCGCAATTCTGTATTCCATAGAGTACAGAAAGGAACCTGGGCCATCACACATGGAGCTTACCACCCAGTAAGGTGTCCTGGGCCACACCTGGCTCCTTGTTCTCATTTTATAACTCATAGGCCACTTCCAACTTGACACTTACTTAAGTTTTTATTTATTTATTTGGCATTCAGGAAACTCTACAGCTTCAGCCCCTTGGGATGTAAATTAAAGCAATTTCATTTTCATAGTTTCTCTGTTTGAAACCCCTCATTGTTTATTTAAATAGTAGCTGACGCATCCTGCAAGTAAAGAATTATAATTAAGGGAACAAGGAGGGCTGGTCTCTCAGGAAGTAGTTGTTTCCTCTTGCAATAACCCCATCCTAACCATTGGAAGTTTCATTCTTGCTCCCTGGTAAGGAGAGCTGGCCCAGGGAACCAGAGTTGTTTGGGGGAAGAGCACTCTGTTGGGGGGATTCGGGGGTGGGGGTGGCCTGCACACTGGCCTGCTCCAACAGTGGTAGTTACAGGAGAAGACATTGCAACAGACCTTGCAACAGCAGCCACTGAGGATGGGCAGGGCCATACTTTATTGCAGCAGCTGCTGAAGACATAGATTTGGAATTAGACATCTTACTCCCAGCAGAAGGTCCAGTAGTGGTGAGACAAGGGAAGCCACAAGGATAACAGCAACTGGAAATGCTTCCTTTCTTCTTTCCTGAAACTGGGACGATGATCCATTGCTCCTGGCTCACATCTGAGAGTCCTCTCTTTCTTTTCATCCCCACAGCTGGCAGCTGCATGGCTCCCATCTCCCTCCAGCGCATGATGTGCAGTTTTGGTTGGGACCATGTGTTGCTCAAGGCCATGCCATGTCTTTGCAACCAACACCCGTACTCATGATTGCCAGTGGTTTTGTGCAAGGCTGAATCTCTCCACGGTGGTCCTTGTGCTCTGTCCCCTGGCCCCATTACCTATCAGGGGTAAATGATGTACCTCAAGATAGAGCAGGTCAGGCTGCCTGCCTCTTGGTCAGCCAGTGAGGATGCCTTGATGCATGAACTGTATTCAGAAAGGCGTTGGAATGGCTCATCATAGCTGGTTCTGTAGGAAAGAACCTCTGTGTTCCATGGGGGTAAAATATACTCAAGGTGAGAAAAAGACAAAATGGTGGTAATTTGATTAGTTTTTCATTCTTTCTTCTTTCTGGTCATTTTTCATCTTCAATTTTCTATAATGATACCTGACATACACATGTACTAGACACAATAGGCTTTATTATTATTTTTTAATTTGAAAGTGAAATTAAAGGTAATGTTTGGAGTGTCCCTTTAGAGTTGGGTATTTGAGACTCACCACCATCATTTGTTCATTCTTCTCATGTGGTCAATATATTTGGAGATCCTACCTTTCCAGGTTCTGTGCTAGGCCTGGGAATGCAGTGGGGTGCCTGTCAAAATGCTGGCCCTTTTTAAAAATTTTATTTATTCATGAGAGACACAGCGAGAAAGAGGCAGAGCCATAGGCAGAGGTAACAGACTCCTCACGGAGAGCCTGATACAGGACTCGATCCCAGGATCCCCCAAATCATGCCCCAAGCCAAAGGCAGACACTCAACCACTGAGCCACCCAGGTGCCCCAAGATGCTGGTTCTTCAAGAGTTGATGCTCCGCTAGGGGAGGTGTGCAGTAATTACAGTGTCATTGGGCTTATGGTGAGGAAGATGGGGGGGCCTTGTGTAAACAAACAGCAGGGCTAGCTAGTCCAGCCCAGGGCAGGAACATCGGGGGTGCTAAGGTGGCTTCCAAGAATAAAGCTGAGAGGGACATGATGGGTGAGCAGGGCCGGCCAGCTAAAGAGGATGAGGGCCAGACCAGCAGAACTGCTAGCATGTGTACTCCAAGGTGACTGGCGTCAGGGCCCGTCAGGGGGAAGCATGCTCTGTGCCACTGGAGGCCAGTGAAAAGATGTGGTTGGAAGGTAAACAGAACCTGGTAGAAAGTGAGAGGATGAGCCCTGCTTCATTAAGCATGGTGAATGCCCACCCGTTAAAAGAAAATCATAAAAATCAGCAGGGTGTCGGCCACTCTGATCTTTCCGCTCTGATCTCAGCAGCAATGAGGGCTGACTTTGAGGGGTGGGGGATCACACACCCCACATCGGCCAAATCTCCAAAGCACCCCTGCCAAGTTTTTCCTAATAAGCATGCAATTTAAGTAATACCCACAAGTCAGCTATGCTAACCACCTCCCTTTTCTTCCAATCTGACTGCCGGCCTCTACCTTCTCCCGCATAGAAATTCCAGAGCTGCCAGTGGGTCCAGGTGCTTCAAGTCTGGGAGCTACTTTGTGAAAACTGCTCCTGACCTAGTGCTGTGTCTATTTTAATCAGTGCCTGACTTTTTTATAAAGAGAAAACAGCTCAGCGAGCACTCGGTAGAGTAGATCCAGTGGTCTCCTTGAGTTTCTGTGGCTCGCGTGGGGCCTGTTTCCATAGCTTTCCTTCTCCCTTGCGCATCAACTAACCAGTCAGTCGATTAAACAGATGCTTCTTGGTGCCTGCCGTGTGCCAGGCACTGTACTCGGTGCCGCGTGCACTACTGATTATACTTTGGATTCTATGCTTGCTTTGCACACATTGCCGTCATTTTGCAGACAAGTTTTGCCTGCATGAGGGAGGGCTTTTATCCTGCACCGTTTTCAGAGCAGTGTCCCTGATTTACCATGAAGCAGTTGCGCCATCCCCACCCCCGCCTTAAGCCTTTGCTTCTTTCTGCTTTCAGAAACAGCACTGGTGCCCTGTTTTAAGAAAGGTTGAAAAGCCAGCACTTAGATTTTCCTGGAAACCTTTAAATTAACCTCATTAGGCTTGCTTTATTTATTTTCTTTCATTTCTCATGCTTTTGTGCCTTCCAAACCCCTAAATTGTGGTGCTCTAGTGATCTTCCATAGCATGACTCAATAGTCAATACGTGTTTAATAGGAATCACAGTATATGAGTTTATAATATACATTTTTCCATGAATATAGTGAATGTTTGCCGAGCCCCCCCCCTTTACCTTTTTAAATTCAGAAATTTCTAGCTGTGTTTATTCCTCTCGTCAGCATACTTTATCATATCAAAGCCTTTTCAGACACTGTAAAACTACTGAGTTATGTTTGGGTCATGTTTTGCGGTATGCCCTTTAATACTGTAGCTTTAGAAATGCAATTTTCAGCCTCTGCTTATTAGAATATGATAAAGTATTCCTGGTCTATGTCCAGCTCCACTAATCTCCAGACTGCGCTTCATGAATTAAGCATGAAGATTTTAGTCAATGTGCTTTCAAAGACCAATGTTTAGGGAATCATGGATTTTCTACAAGCTGAGGGAGAAATCTATAATAGGAGGAACTGATTTTCAAACATCATATTCTCAAGAAGAAATGACCAGTTCTGGCCCAGAAACAGAAAATATTTCACTATCAGAATATTCTAGAACCAGTTAAAACCACATTGTGCCGTTTGGTTTGTTAAAGGGACGGTGTTTTAAAATGTGTAAGCCCGTCTATCACGTGGGAGGATTTCAAATGACTGCTTATTTTGGAAAGCTCATGTAGATTGGCTTAAAATCGAGAGAGGAATGCAAATTGAATTTATAAAGTGTTATTAACTTGACATCCCACCCCCGGTCCCTCCCCAAACCCTGTGCATTTTGGTTCATTTGGCTTTGATACAATTCAGTAAATAGCCAGAGATCTCTCACACTGGAGAGACTTTGAGGGGAGAGACTTTGAGGACCCATGGGTGCCTTAACCAGGCCAACTCTTGAGTAGAGAATGTCTGAGACCCCAGAGTGTCTCCTGATTTGGTTTGTTTTGTGGCGATTGGCAGCACACATTTTGGAAGGGAATCTCCTTCCGGAAGGACCATGCTAGATGATGTGGGGTGCCCGTCCACTAAAATGCAAAAGGTGTGAATATCCAAGTGGCTGTGAAGCACCCTGAAAGGGTACTGGGGGCACTCTCATCTGAGTTTGAGCAGCCCCTGGAGTCTCAGCTTCTGTGTTTGGTGAGCTCATAACTGATGTGGTCACAGTTACCTCCTTAATAAAGGTACCTTTGAGCGAGCATTTGTTCCGCGCCGGATGTTGTACTTAGCCCTTGACATTAGTAGCTCACTCAAGTCCCCATTTCTCAGTGGGGATAACGGGGCACAGGAAGTTTCAGTGACTTGCTCAGACAGAGTCAGCATCGAGGCCAAGACTTGGTTAGCCCCCTACA
Organism: Vulpes vulpes; assembly: GCF_048418805.1. Taxonomy (NCBI): domain Eukaryota; kingdom Metazoa; phylum Chordata; class Mammalia; order Carnivora; family Canidae; genus Vulpes; species Vulpes vulpes. Next base: position 174,239,063 of record NC_132791.1, on the reverse strand, counting down.
TCTAAACCAAACCCCACTTTGTGGCTCTGGAAGCAGGTCCATGTCTCGAACGTGTCAGGCAAGAACCTGGGCCCTCTAGCTGCTGGGGCTGGACTCTAGTGGTTGGTAGTGGAGGCTCTTGTCCACTCCTCTGGTTCTGACATCAAGATAGAAATGTAAATCATCTCCAATTAGGAGGCTGCTTCTTGAACATTTTCCTTTTGAGGAAGACAGGAAAATTCTCAGCTCATCTAGCTTTATCTGTGAACCTACTGGATCTCTCAGGGGCTTTAAATTAATCAATCAATCCACAGACATTGAACTGAATCTCTACCTTGAGCAGGAGACTCTGCAAAGTGCTTTAAATGGGCAGGAAACCAAAGGGCCAGCTGCCCTGCCCCCAGCCATAGCCCAAGGCTGCCTTCCATGGCTGGGGAATCAGCCTGTCACTTCAATCACAGAGCCCCTGTGACTGGTGTTTTTGACTAAGCTGGCCCCACGGACAGCTCTGGTTGTGTGTAGACGCGGCATTGGGGGGGGGTGGGGTGGGGAGGAGTACATCCATCTCTTTTTGAGTCCTTGCCATTTAATCGTTACTGACACAGTTTTATGAGAAATACAGCAAAATCCAACCCTGTCAATCATCGTATACTCCCCAGCCTCTGAGCAGCACCTGAAGAATTAGATGTGCAAGGGCGCGTCCCCGGACACCTTAGGTTTGCAAAGTGGAATGTGCAGGCCATGGGGAGAGCAGAAGTGGAGCCCCGTGTGACCCAGGGATGCTGAAGAGAATCTTTATAAGGTGACCCACTCTCTAGATCTTGCAGACATGCTCTGGGGCTGGGTCTGTCTTAGACGAGGATAACTGCCCTCTATGTGACAGTGGCCAAACCATAGTGTGTTAGGACCCAGAGGTGCTGTGCGGGTGCCCTGTAGGTTCCTGTGGCTAAGAGAAGTGGGCCAAGTGGAGGCTCCAATATAAGAGTAACTATCTTTAGCCCTTTCTTGCTAAGGTGATTTTTAAAAAGAAGCAGGGACTCAGGGTGTTTACATGGAGTTTCTCCATTTTTCATTGTCGGCAGCCAGTTCACTTTTGTCTTTAACCCTCCACACACAGGTTAATCCTCTGTGCCTGAGGAATGGAAACTGGGTGCAGGATGCCTGTGTGACTCACCATTGGTGCCAACCTCCTTGTTTTGTGGTGCTATAGTCCAGGGGGTGAAGTAGCCAGTGGCAGCTCTCTTATTAGAGTTTTCCAGATTCATTGGTAAACCTCTGTGGCTGATGAAAACACCCTAAAATTACAACAGGACAATGGGGCGTTAAAAACATGAACTCTGAACTCAGGTCACTGAGAGAGTTCGAGAACTCAACTCTTCCGAACAGCCATCTTGATAGTGTTCGGCTCTCTAAACCAGAGGTCTAGAATGGATTCAGAGATCATCATAGGGATGACTCGGGTCTAGAAGCTTCTCCCCAAGGTGGCTGGGAGGAGCCTGCAAGCCAACCCCCATGGCCATCTCAGTCTTTGCAGGGACATCTGTGGGAAGAAGGACACACATTGAGACACACTTGGGAAGAAGGCAAAGCACTACCCTTTCTTCCAGAGCCTTTCGCACCCATCCACCACCATGAGAAGCATTGTGCACACACGCCCTCACTGGGTTTCCATGGAGTATCTGGGAAATGGACATGAAAACCCTGCTTTTACACTTAAGGCACCTAGCCTAGCTCCGGGGATGGGACAGCCAGGGTCAGGTGGTCCCCTACACCAACACCTACAGCAAGGATGGAGAGACCGGTGCAAGTTGCCCTCTCTCTTAAACGGAACTCTTTCTGTATCACCAAGATCCCTTTCTTCTTCTTTGCCACCTGATTTCATTTTATTCACCCAGAAGAGCCTGGGCCCCTCGTTGACTCTTTGGGTTTTTGTGAAAGGTTATAAACTCTGCATTCCATGGGCAGATGGAAGCAGACCCCAGGGAGCAACACCAGCTCAGCTGTCCTGCCCTCCTGGACCAGGGAATAGGAGTTCCCCAGCAGAGAGGAGAAAACCCAGGAGCAATAATAGAATGTATTCTTTCTCAGCAATTTTCCACACCCCCCACATCCATTTTCCAAATTGTAAGTTCTTTTTATATAAGCACTTTCCGCTAAAGGGGAAGAAATGGTTTTACCTGTGGTGTAAAATATATACTTTCTAATGTAAATCAAGAAGCTATTAATACCATAATAAGAGCACGGTAGTATATTAATTGATGGAAATTGTGGAGTGGAATATTCATAATCAGCAGCGGTCTTTTCTTTGGAAGGAACAAAGGATTAAGTTAGGGAGACAGTAATGGTATTGTTAGCAGGCTATTTCAATGATTTTCTCCGTGGAAGAGTAGAGAAAGGTGAAATTTCAACTGGGAATATTAGACTATGCAGATCTCTACCCAGGGGTATTCCGCTCTGTGCAAACCGCCGAGCTGTGCTTTGCCTTATGATCCAATTGTTTTATTAGTGGAATCATTGCGTGTTTCATTTTGCTATAGTAATAGCGCAGTGTCTGTCTAACAATAAATTATAGAGTCAGGCAAACAATGGTTTTGTATTTGGGATACAATGAAATATCTTATTAAAATGCAGACTTCCTTAGGTTTCCGAAATTAGAGTCTTATTTTAAAATGATTCCATTGGGCTTAATACACTGTTTTGAACTAATCACACTAACAGAATCACTCTTTTGTCAGAGTGCAGAGGACTGTGGGAGTTACCTGTTTCCTTAGTATTTTCCCATTCATATTTTACTCTCAAGTTACCTTCTGGATAGATCTTATTGGTTACACAGCGGAAGGCATCGCGGTAATGGCATCACTCTCTTGCACGCGGAAGATAAAATGATATCTTCCTGCCACATTTTTCAAGCAGAATTCTGTTCTGATAATCGTCATGATAGTGATAGTGACAGTAATGACAAAGCATAGATTTTTCTTTTTCCAGGCACTATGAGAAGTGATTTACATGGTTTCTCTTGTAGGATACTCATTTAAGCCCATTAGGAGTAGATACTGTTGTTACCCCTGTTTCACAGATGTGAAGACTGAGGTTAAGAGACACTGAACACCCCCGCCCCCCGACACACACACACACACACACACACACACACACACCAGTCCATAGTGTGCTGGGTGTTAATCCTGGCGCCTGAATCTCTGCGGCCTGGTCTCTTCACTTGTCACTCTGGGATTCATCTTCATTCCTCCCCCATCTCCATGATTAGAACCTCCCTGTGTTCTTGAATTCATCAAGACTTAATTCTCTTTGTCTCTCCAGTCTCCAGCACATTTTTGGAGATGGTGAACAGGGATGAGTTGGAGCAATAAATGCAGTGAGATTTTTTTCTTTTTCCTTTTTCAGTTGCTATACATCAAGTCCCCTCCAGGGCCAGGCTTCATGCTATGTGTTTGATGACCATCATCTTCTCCAAGCCATATTATCAGTGTCACACAGATGAGGCATCTGAAGCTCAGAGTTTAAGTCACTGCTCAGGCATCTCTGACCCCCGAGGCCTACCTTCTTCCTAGCCTCACCTGCATCACAGAGATCCCGCTCTGATGGGCAGGAACTAGTGCCCAGAGAGTGAAATAATATACATTATACATATACATATACATATACATATACATATACACAGGAAATCATATACATTAAAAATCAAACAGAACTTCTCAGGTGGAGTTCAAAGAGATCACTGACAAAGAGCGTCTCCTTGACCAAGCCTCAGTCACGCTCCTTGGAATCTTCTTCCCAACTAGGCCTTGACTTCTGGGCTTCTGTGTACTTTCTTGGCATGGCCCAGTTTTAGCAAGAATCCCCCATCCTTAGTATCTGATCATCCTCCTCATTGCCCACTGTCCTCCAAGCACTATCTCATCAGCCTGCCCTGCCTCCAGTGAGAATCCCATGAGATCAGTTAGCAAGAACTGCCTTACCCTCTTAGTGATGTTCCTTTGACTCTCCCCACCCTGCTCCTGAGCTGCAAAATCCTTGCTTTGCCTTATTGTGTTTGGAGTTGAGTCTAAGGTCCCTTTCCTGCTACAAACCTCATTGCAGCAGTCCACATACCAGTTGAGGTCATCCCCCTGAACTACGTTTGCCTTACCATTTTTAAAGAGTGTCATGAATATTTTCTCTCTCTCTCTCTCTTTTTAAAGATTATATTTATTTATTCAGAGAGACAGAGAGAGAGAGAGAGAGAGAGAGAGAGACAGAGACACCGGCAGAGGGAGAAGCAGGCTCCTTGCAGGGAGCCCGATGTGGGACTCGATCCTGGGACCCTGGGATCATGCCCTGAGCCTAAAGCAGACACTCAACTGCTGAACCACCCAGGTGTCCTATGAATATTTTCTCTTAACACCACTTTGTTGCTTCACTGCTTGGACCCAATGGGGTTGGGATAGAGATACCGAGTGACCACTCTCTTCCTAGTTGAATCTCAGTGGACAACCTCAAAAATCAGAACCTGCATTTGGAAGATGCTAACCACTCTTGAGGAGCTCTTCTGCATTTGGATGGGCCCAACATATTTGCTTCCCATGTACTCCAGATGTTGTATCTCCTGGGGATGCCCTTCCTTATTTTCTCCGCCACGCCGACGCATTTCGTGGTCCGCCATCCTGTCCTTTTATCCCCAACTCCCCGCACACATGAATGCTTTCCTCAGCAGATGTTCATTTATAAATATGGCCCCTCATTTATTCAGCAAATATTCATGGAGATTGTGTGTGCCAAGATGGTGCCGAGATACGGTACAAGGATGAGCCGAAGACAATCGTCATCTGTCAAGATCCCTAAAGCCCATCTGTGAGAAAATTCTCCCCAGGCTGTTTGAAAGGGAGAAAAATATAGACAAAGTAGTGAATTTCTCATTAAGCCCGTCATATCTGTTTTTTAAACTGTCATTTATTTTAGAATTGTATCTTTCACCCACTTTTTTTTTTAATGTTAAATGTCTTTTCCTTTAAAAACAGATGACAGAAAATGGTAGTTACTTTTTCCTTCCTTTTTTTTTTCTTTTTTCCTTTTTGAAAATGGTCTTTCTCTTTGTTTTCTTTTTAAAGTCTTTAGCTGAAAAAAAATTAAAGTCTTTAGCTGGCAAAATGAAAAATTGAGAAGTTTCTGTTAGCAGTCCCCTTTTTTCTTTTTTCTTTTTTCTTTTTTCTTTTTTTCCTCTTTAATCTTGCTAGAACTTAACTCTAAAAGTCTGGGAGTGTCTGATGTATCTGTATCCTCTAAGCTTGCCACTTGATGACACTTGATACTCCCTTGTTCCCCCCAACTATTTTTGTAAATGTTAGCCCTGTCTCTCCAGACTCTTGCTTCCTACTGTCTCCATCAAGGTGTGCTGTACTCAGACAGGCTGTAAGTAATCAATACTTGGTGATTTGACTTCTTAGCCTGAAGAAGAAAAAAAAATTCTCCAGGTGCAGAACACAAAGGCAGAGCTCTTGCCAAAGGAGTCCTCGCTTTTCCATTCTCAGCAAGGGGAGGCAAGACCATTCCAGACAGCCCCCCCCGCCGCACCCCTTTCCCTTGGCCTTTGCAAAAAAGAGATAGCCAGTTTTCTATTAACCATTGTGCTAACCGATGACTCAAAACTGCCCGGAGTTTCCAAATTGCCCAATGCCCATTTTTAGAGCAACCTCATTAAGAACCCCAGATTTTAAGTTTCATTATTTAAAGACTCAGCACTATCCAGAATTACAACTCCAGCCACTTGTGCTTGGAGTCACAGTCCTTTGCAGCATTCATGTGTGTTTACAGCTGATGCAAATAAGCAGCTATCTTTGCTCTTCCATCAAAGAGACAGGAAGAGGTCCTGATGGAACAAGGTTGAGGCACTCAGTGGTTAAATTGAACGCTCCTTCTGGTAGAGTGTGTGTGTTTCTCTTTCTCCAGCACCCATATTTGATCCCCTAACTCACATGCAAGTTCAGATGCTTCTGAGTGGAGGATGTAGCTGAAATAGGAACATGTCTAATAAATTCAGCATCTGAATTGGATGGGCGGCTTTATTTCCTCCTACTGTAGCTACTCCGATGCCTATTATCCAAATGTATCCTAGTTGGAAGACACAGTCTATTTAGAGGGGTATGAAACCCTACCCTCTTGGGGCACCTGGGTGGCTCAGGAGTTGAGCCTCTGCCTTTGGCTCACGTCATGATCTCAGGGTCCTGGGATAGAGTCCTGCGGGCTCCCTATGGGGAACCTGCTTCTTCCTCTGCCTGTGTCTCCGCCTCTCTCTCTGTGTGTCTCTCATAAATGAATAAATAAAATCTTTAAAAAAATTTTAAAAAGTAAATAAATACACGCCCCCACACCAAAAAAAAAAAAAAAAACAAAACAAAAAACAAAGGACATTGTTCACTTTACATTTAGAATTTATGGCTATTAAAGTAATAGTTCACTACTCATCATCATGCCTTCCTTAAGGAAGTCACAATTTACTGCTGGGCTGTTATTCAAATGTAACATAATTAGCATTAAAGACAGATCATTCTTTTCAACCAAAATTGGCTTTCATTGTAGTCCCCTCTTTTTTAAATTCAGTACTTTGATTTAAGAGTTTGGTGCATTTAAAGTTTTGTGTCAAATTCTACCTTTTTGTTTTGTTGTGTTGTATTGCTTTACTTTTATGTAAAGGATGGTATTCACCATAAATATGAAAGTCCACATGAGAGAGTTGCTTGGGACTTACACTTTTTTGCCTTTTGGAAAACTTGAATGTGAGGCTATGTGGTTTTCGCAAGTCTGTCACCACAAAAGACAGAAAATAAAGGGTGCTGATGCCTTGCCCCCCCCCCCCCCCCCCCCCCCGCCTCATCGGGGAATTTCTTGTGCCCATCATAGGAGCCCATACTGAACAAAAGCAGATCCTGTTGACCTCCCTGCTTGAAAAGGCAAGAAATGTGCCAGGTTCTGCTGGAGCAAGGTGAAAGGGGGCGATGAGAATTAGTGACTCTGAGGTGAATATGGGAACAGTTCCAGGCCAACATGCAGTGTGGCTGGCCATGCGGAGTGAAAGGGCATTTCCCCAGAATGGCAGGATTTTTTTTTTTTTTAAATAGGGGACGCTATTGTCGTTCAGAAAGCCCTAAGCTGTTCTGAAAAGAGGCAAAAATCAATAGCCCACTTGTTGAGGATAAGTGAATTAGTCTGCCTTGAATGTAACTGAGTACCTGAACACTTGAGTGAGCAGGGCTTGTTGAGGAGAAAAGACAATTGGAAGGATTGTCTTTAAATGTCCACAGCAGTGCACATCGCTGCTTAATTATGTCCAATGATCATTTTTGTGCGGGACTAATGTGAAGACTGTTTTTGTTTTTGTCTATCTGCCCGTGACCTGACGAAATGAATAGAGCTCCCCACTTCTCAAAACCATCCAACTGGTGGCAAATGGGCTGCAGAAGAGCTGGGAAACATGAATGGGGTAATGCAGGTGGACTGAAAAGTCTCTTTCATTAACCAGTTAAAATGTAAGGTGATAAAATACAAAATACGTTAAATAAATGCTTCATAAATAAAATTGTATGATAAAATAGAGTAACATAAATACGGTATTTCATAAACTGTGTTAAATAGGAATAAAGCACACACAACATAAATAGTCATAAAAATACCAAGCCCAGCGAATCTGTAAATGAAGGATACTCAAAGTGTGTACCTCTCTCCCCTCGTTTCTGAGTCCGGATTTCTGGAGTATTGAAAGTACAAACTTATCCTCGCAAGCATTTGTGGCTCTTGCTCTTGAGAATGTTCAGTGTTTTTGTTGGTCCTAAGGGCTGAGATCTAGCGAGGCCTTACTCCTGAAGCCATCCAAAGGCTCTTAGAGTGTGAACTCTTATCCTTGACCTGCAGGCATTCAGCTGGCACAGAGGGGGTGTCTAGGGCTTTTTTTTTTCTTTTCTTGGCTGTGTGCGCAGAAGAAGGATACGGGGGCCCTCTTGAAGAGAGAAGCAGGAGGACAGTTTAGTATGTTTGTTTTGGTCAAGAGCCGTGCATTTTGTTTCCAGATGTTTCATTGCATTTCTATGACCTCCATCACTTCTCCTCTGTATCTTTTGGCGCCAGGGAATGGGGCTGGTTTGCCGGTGAGGCACAGTAGGCATGTGGCTTATTAAGATGCGGGAGCTTGTCAGGGACCTACGCGAATTTCAGAGGCCTGTGCAAATATTATTGGCTCTGAATTATGGGGAGAAAATTGCAAAGTCAAAAGCTGTCACTGTAAAACTAAGCATCTACAACACATAATGCTATGCCACTAGTCAACTGCAGCTCAACCCTCATGTCATATCTCCATCACATTTAATGTGGACAATGGGATCACTTTAGCGTATTTGATACGATGTAGTACAGTTTCCTTCAAGAGAGAGAGGTCTACCTCAACCCTGCCACGGGGCCCTTCCTGGCAAATCTAACCTGAAACACCAGTGCGGGTGACAAAGCCAACAACTGTGAAAGGATGGCTCAGGACCACGTGCTGATACAGAAAGAGGGGTACGCTCGAAAGGCGGGCTAGCTTCTCTCCTGGAGAACAAGCAGGGCTGTTCTGTTGCCTTTTCTTTCTAAGCCCTCACCATTTATAAAACCAGATTGCACATCTGTTTGAACCCCCCCCCCCCAAAGCCTGTGCTGTCAACTCAGTAACCTCACTTCATGCTCTTGCCCCAGGCAAGCCTTCTTGAGTGGACGGTTGCCTGGACAAAGCTGCTTGTCTGCTAGGGCAGTTTCCCTTTCTGCAGGGAAACCAGAGCCCCTGTGCTCTCTGGAGGTGCAAGGGCTTCTCTGTGCACACATGCCCAGAAAGAGTTAAGTTAGGTGAGTTCATCAGGCTCCTGCAGTCCCATCCTGTGGAAGGGTCAAGTGCAGGGTCGCCGGCGCGTTACATCTCCCTGTCACTTGGCGTCCACCCTTGGTTTCAAAGGGAACAGGCATAACTGACATGGCGGGACCTTTACGGTTTCCAGCTGCTCATTTAGAGAACTCTGGACCCAGGACAACTAAAGCAGGGGTCGCCTGCCCTCCAGGGGTTCCTGGGCT